>NC_044277.2:98026285-99300652 GCF_004027225.2 Strigops habroptila
AGGTTGCTCCAAGCCCCATCCAACCTGGCCTTGAACACTGCCAGGGATGGGGCAGCCACAGCTTCTCTGGGCAACCTGTGCCAGGGCCTCACCACCCTCACAGGCAAGAATTTTTCTTCCTAATATCTAACCTAAATCTCCCCTCTGTCAGTTTAAAGCCATTCCCGCTTGTCCTGTCACTACCTGCCCTTGTCAAAAGTCCCTCTTATGTCAGGGCCACAGAGCTGGGTGCAGGACTGCAGGGGGGGTCTCACCAGAGCAGAGCAGAGGGGGAGAATCCCCTCCCTCAACCTGCTGGTCATGCTGCTGGTGATGCAGCCCAGGACACATACCTGTTGTCTCATTGCTCAGGTGTCATTGCACAACCCTTCTGCCACCTGTTGCTGTATTTCCTTGTGAATGATTTCACCTGCAACTGCTGTCATCTAGCCTGTCAGGTCTTTCCCAAGTCTTCTGTGGTGCTTGTGACAGCACAAACCCTGGCAGAGGACATGGGGGATTGAGAAGAAGAGGGCATCCTCTCCTGCCACTGTGAAAAGCTGCTGCTGGGGTTTGCAGGAGAGAAGGTGCTGCGCTTTCTGCTGCATTTCTGTTTAGGGAGCAGGTACTCGAGATGCAACAAGGAGCCTCTTCCAGCTCAGGGCTTCTCTACAAATTGCACCGTGTGCTCAGTTTTCCTGGGAAGGTGATGCTCATCTCTTCCCAAATCAGGGAGGAAACGTGGGGTAATAGCCAGACACATAAAATCTCAGTGGATGATCTTGTGCTTTCTGCTTTGCTTACCTGACCTGTCGTGCCACCTTTTATTTATTGACAGCAAATGGGCTTTTACTCAATGAAAAGTGTTTGACTTCTGGGTGTAATTTACATTTGAGAAACATCAGTCACTGCTTGCTTGTACAAATATTCTTGGAATAGTCTGTAAGCTGATGCTGGGTTCTCAACCTCAGAGCACAGCCTTGGCATCAGCACCCTTTGCAATGTCAGGGATCAGGGACTGTATCAGAGAGGCCATTTCCTTCTGAAATTCAAATAAAATTGCCTTTCAGTAGCAAACTATTAAATTGCAGACTCCGACTTGTTGGCGTATTGAATATTACTTCCTGTTCTGGCAAAAAAATACAGTTTTGGATTGTGTAACTGTAATCTTGGTTTGCAAGCTTTCCTCTCTTCTTCCCTCCCCCAAATATATGTCAAAACCCCCCAAATATCTTGCAGCAGTTGCTTACTAAGCTTACAAGCCCTAGGGGCTGCTGCAGTAGCTGGAGAGCTAAAGGGCTGCTCGTCTTCGAGTTGCCAGCATGGAGCTGAAATGTCTGAACCCCATCTTTTAGTCTGACCCTCTAAGGCTTCGCTTGATGCTTCTGAGCAACCAGGGTGTCAAGTTATTATCTGAATACGTCTTTACTTCCTTGGGATAAGTCTGATCCATGCAGGCTCAGCCAGGATGTTGGATTTTTTCCCTTTATATAAGCGTTGTTACAGTTTCTGTGAGTACAGTTTCTTTTGAGTTCCTTCAAAAGAAGCGTGACCAGCAGATTGAAGGAGGTGATCCAGTCCCTCTGCTTTTGAGAGACCCCACTTGCAGTACTGTGTCCAGCTCTGGTGTCCCCAACATGAGAAGGACATAGAACTGTTGGAACAAGTCCAGAGGGGGCCACGAGGATGATCAGGGGGCTGGAGCACCTCCCATATGAAGACAGGCTGAGAAAGTTGGAGCTGTTCAGACTGGAGAAGTGAAGGCTCCAGGGAGACCTCATAGCAGCCTTCCAGTATCTGAAAGGTGCCTACAAGGATGCTGGAGAGGGACTCTTCATCAGGGACTGTAGGGACAGGACAAGGGGTAATGGGTTTAAACTGGCAGAGGAGGGAGATTTAGATTGGATATTAGGCAGAAGTTCTTCCCTGTGAGGGTGGTGAGGCCCTGGCACAGGTTGCCCAGAGAAGCTGTGGCTGCCCCATCCCTGGCAGTGTTCAAGGCCAGGTTGGACGGGGCTTGGAGCAACCTGCTCTAGTGGAAGGTGTCCCCCCCCATGGCAGGGGCTTGGAACTGGATGAGCCTTAGTGTCCTCTCCAACCCAAACCATTCTGTGATTCTATGAAAGATGATCTCTCCCTGTTTTGTATGCCCCAAAATGTCTGAAACCAAGGAAAGGGAATCTGAACACCCCCTTCCCCCCCCCCCCAAAAAAAAAAAAAAACAACCAACCAAAAAACAAACCAAAACCAACATCTTCACAGTATCCTCTCGTCTAGAAGCCATTGAAAAGTCATGTAGGAGCAGCTTTGAAAGTAAGCTTTCTGGTGTGCCAGAGAGGAGCCACACAGGGAAGTGCCGTAGTCTCTTAACATGGCTGTGCCTATTTTCTGCCAGCTTATGATGAATAAAAAAGCCTTTCTGAAACTGGTTGCTTATAGAACCAGTGCTTAGCTCATGTTTTCATTGCCGCCTTCTATTAACAGGAAAACCCCACCAAGTTTTTGCAGGGAGCCTTGTGAAAACTCCCACAGTGACGTAGATCTTTTCAAGTTTAAGATTGTTTTTCTGCATGTGTTTTAGGAAGAAAACAGTTCTAGCTCCCGAGGTCCTGCTGCAGGGAAGAGCGGGGACAGCCTTTTCCTAAGTACACTGTGCAGACATCTCCAAAAGGAAGGCATTGGGGTTAAAAGCTGAAGAAAGGGATTCTTCATATGGCTTTTATTTTTCAAATGACTTGAGTACGGGCAGTAGAAGCTGCACGAGGGCTGGACTGGTCCGTAGCATTCTCTTTGCCCAAGGGTTCTTGTGCTGATGCTCACGATGGTGCTGAGGCTTTATCCTCACAGTATTGTGTGATAAAGCCCCGCTTATCTTCTGTCTTTTTTTTTTCCTTGCCTGATGGCTGAAAATCAGATTAAAATGTTCTCTGTGTGTTTCTGAGAAAGACTTTTTTTTTCTTTTTTAACTGACGAAAATCTTTTACCCAATTTAAACTTCAGCTTAGCATGACTGTATTTAGTGTCTTTAGTTTTAACAGCTCCTGCCTATCACCTAACTATACATTTTGAAATAAAATCATAGGATCCCAGAATGGTTTGGGTTGGAAGGAGCCTTAAAGCTCACCCAGTTCCAACCCCCTGCCATGGCCAGGGACACTTTCCACTAGACCAGGTTGCTCCAAGCCCCTTGAACACTACCAGGGATGGGGCAGCCACAGCTTCTCTGGGCAACCTGTGCCAGGGCCTCACCACTCTCACAGGGAAGAACCTCTGCCTCAGATCTCATCTAAAATGGGAAAGCAAGGTCTCCTGAATCTCCTTGAAGGTGCCTGGCTGGAGGTGACTCCGTGTTTGCACACACTGAGGTCCTGTCAGTGCTTGCCGGAGCAAGCTGGAACAGTTTGACCAGCAGTGAGATATGCAAAACTACGGGTATTTTCAGGATGGAGACCTTACGCGCAGAGTTTCAATGGCACTTTGCAGTTTTCTGGCTTAAAATAAAGTGCTCAGTGTTGTGGTGTTTCCCATGAAAAGCTGAAAGCTTTTATACCACCTCAATTATAAAATCATTGTCCTGCAGATCGGACTGAAGCTTTTGGGGAGATTTATCTGCTTAATGGAGGGTTCAGTCCAAAACAGTGTTTGGAGTGGAAAGGAAGTCCTTGTCCTAGGTAAGAAGTCACCAGATAGCTCTGTTGATCCCCACTGGCTGATCTAAGAGGAGCCATTGTCCTTGCCTATCTGAAAACACGAATTTTGTTGCAAGTCCTCTTCTTAATCCACAAGAAGCTGTATTTCCATAACCACTGCTTTCTGCTGAGCAAGTTGATAATTAACTGTAGTTACTTGTATTTATGAAATGCTTGTCTGCAGGTTGCCCTTGAAACCGGTCCTCTGATGCATTCCCATCTGCCTGGTTTGGAGTTAGACGAAACCTTTGCGTGGCTGCGCTGCGCACTGAAGTTTACCTTGCTTAAAATCCTGGTAAAATCACCAGGTAACGTCAGTTCTTCCAGTAGGCACATCCTGTGATGTGGCTGTAAACACCTTGTAAATTGGAGCTTGCATCTTAAAAATATTGAGATCTCTGCAAAAGCTCAACTGATTTGGGGATCCATTCATGAAAAGGAAAAAGGTGGTAAAAAAGGGTGGCAGAGGGAAAGGTCACAGGCTCTTGAGTTGGTTCATGTATCCCAGTATAGTGTATGTGTCATCTACAAATGGTTTATGGAGGAACTTTATTTTAGTTAAAAATATGTGTATGTATATTTAGTATAGGATTTGATAGGCTTTCCTCTGGGTAGCACCAGAGAAGCATAGAAGTAGTGAAATAAAGTAGTATGTATGTTATCTTGCTTGCAAGGAGCTAAGTACTTTCCCACAGCTACTTATTTTTAGCAGTAGATATCTGAGTAGAGGAGCTGTCATCTCGGATGCTGCTTGTAACCTGGATCTGCTCCTTTGATCCAGCCGTTGAAATAATCTTGTGTGTGGCTGCTGTTGAAATAAGAGGAAATACTTCATGGCTGCCGTTGGCGTGACAGGGCCATGGAACATTGCTGCTGGGTTAATTTGGATGACAAGGGAGAGGACAGTGTTCAGAGGAAACTTCCCAAATTCACCTTTGCAAGACTGCAAGCAGAGAGGTTGAAGGCATGCTGGCTCAGGCTGTCATATGCTGAATGCAGTTTAAGTGTTGAGAGGAGCTTTACATCCACTTCTGACCTTTCCCTGCCAGTTTCTAGGGTTTCAGGGTGTTTTTTGTCCCCTGTTTCAATAATACAGCTTGTGGCTGATGTAAAGACAAAAAGACAGTGAAATGCCAATGCGTGCAGGGAGGATTTGGATGGCAGTAGGTTGGAGATGGAAGGGTAGGCAGCAGAGCTGGACTCATCCGATGGAGCAGCTCTGTGCTAGGAAGACATGTGGAGTGATCCTTTTCTGTTTCATTTGGCTCTTCAGTGGGCTGCTGTGTCCTGTCTGAGGCTTAGCAGTGCAGGAAGGACGGGCCAGCATGCTTGACGTGGCAGGGAAGCATGGCAGAGTGGGAAAGGATGACCTGTGGGGAGGTGTAAAGCAAACTGCACTAACTAAATGGCAGGGAGGGAAGCTTGAGTTGCAATATGTGACCCAGCGGTGTGCACTTGCAGCCCAGAAAGCCAACTGTGTCCTGGGCTGCATCACCAGCAGCGTGACCAACAGGTTCAGGGAGGGGATTCTCTCCCTCTGCTCCACCCTGGTGAGACCCTCCCTGCAGTCCTGCAGCCAGCTCTGGGTCCTCCAACATAAGAAAGACGTGGAGCTGTTGGAGCAAGCCCAGAGGAGGCCACGAAGATGCTCCAAGTGCTGGAGTGCCTCTGCTGTGGAGGCAGGATGAGAGAGATATTTGAGATGCTGTTCCTTAGGACTAAGACTTGTAGAAGCAGATGCTGTAGGCAGAACCAGTTTGACTAAGACCCTCTCTTTCATATTTCTTTTGCCATTGCCAGCAGGCACTGTTGCCGCCTTGTCAGACTGCCCGTGGATCAGCCCAGCAGAAGTTGGCACTTGGAGGCAAAATCTTTGAAAAGACCATACCAGATGTTTTCCTTCTTTCAGTACAGAACCACTGCGATACAATAAACCCTGTCAGGAGCGTATCTTGTAAACAGAGGGCTACCTTTCCTAGGAGAAACCAGCAGAAAGTTTGAGACCTGATTTTTCCTGATGCTCATTAATTTTGACTGACTTCTGCATTGCCATGGTAATGGACAGACGGTTTTTACATAATTTTTCTCTTGTCATCTGTACCCATAAAAAAAGATTAAGCACTCCTTTTCAGCCCAAACTAGACAGTGCTAAAACCTCAGCTCCTTTAATCTACCACTCGGTAGCCCCAGCTGTGCTGTCTGGGCGGCCTTTTTGCTGGGGCTTTAGAATGGGCTCTGTGGAAATAATAACTGACATGAAGCCTCTTTTCATCCGTCGCTGATAACGCGCTCATGCTGAATGAGCAGGAGCTCCAAAGGGTAACGTGGAGCCAGAGGGATGACTTGTGGTAGCGATACAGATGGTGTGTAAGCTCTCCATTGGGGAAATCTCATCTAGCTCTCAAATGGATAAGCTTGTCTCTATCACTGCTTGTTCTTTACGTTATTTAAATTACCTGTTGTGAGTAGCTTTTTATTTTTTAATGGAAGAACCTGGTTTTTCCAAGGATGCAGTGCTGGAGGGATTGTGTTTCTCCTCCCTAGCTGCTGGCACCATTGACCGGTTTCATGCTGGGGTGATGGAGGGTAGATGTTCTGTAGCTACGAGGCCCCTCCAAGCTTCAGGAAAAGTGTTTCAGTGGTTTTTTCTACACCCTACTGAAAGATTCAGTGTGAGCTCAGCTGTTACCACCTATCGGGGAACCGATTTGGGAGATTTGCTGTGAAGTTGAACCATGAAAAGCGTTTTGATTGAAGTTCCTGTTTTATTAAGCCTTGGAGAACATACCCAGGAGTCAAATCCACAGGAGAGCAGGCCTGAACCTACAACAATTCCTGTGGGAATTTCGTTTGGCATCTCTTATTAAAGGAAACATGCGATGGTTGTTACTGGGAAGGCAACATTACTGTGGTCTTGAGCTTTTCGGCTTTGTAAATTGTGATACAATTCAAGGTGCTATTTGTTGAACTATGTAGTTAAAGGTCAGTTTGAAGCTTTTCCTCCCATGTAAGCGTTTGATTCCCTTTCAGATTCTATTTTTGAAGCTTTTAAAAGCTTTTCCTATATTCAAATTTGGTTCTATTTCCTTTGACAACTCACAGCATCCTTTTGTTTTTTGTCTTTTTTTTTTTTAACTGGGGCTCGACATTTGTTTTCCTGATGCCCTCAGTTCCATAAATACAGCAAATGCAAATCACGCCGCACTTCAGATCGTCTAGTGTAAAGCATGACCCTTTCAAGGGTAATGTATTTTCATCTGGAAGAAAGTAATTTGAAATACAAGTGCCAACAGGGAAAAGGAGCATCTGTGTGAACTTTCAGACATGCTTCTTAAGCTGCAAACGTGGTGCAGAAATGGGGATCCAAAGCAGATCTAAGCAGCAGATGCATTCCTGAGAGGATTTAGGACAGCTACAAAGGATATTGTTAATAAGCAAAAATCGAGTGACCTTTAGTAGCATGATGGGAGGCAGTGAAGGGCAGCACAGCACCCTGAATGTGTGATCCAGGCTGGTGGTGAGGATGACATGAAGCATCCTAAGGCCAGAGGGTGTTTGCCAAAAGTTAGGGACAAGCTGAAATGAGAAAATCTATTCTGTAAATACCCAAATTTTACCCATTTCTTGCAGCTAATGCAGCTTGCATGAGCTTGTGCAGCCCTAATGACAAGGCGTGCTGCTCTTCCTTTGATTTTGTTGTCTTTCCTGCATCTCTTGGGATGCAGCTAGCATTGTGCCAAATATGTGGCAGCTTTGTGTTGTTCGCACTGCTCCGTGTGAAACAAGGCACAGAGGTGAACAGGAGTGCCTGTGGGTCTGTGGAGAAACTGGTGTTTGGCCCTGGCCTGTACTGTAAAAATCCAGGTGCTTCTGGCTACTGGAGATTTCGTGCCAAGGTGATACAGGCACCTGAAAGAGGCAAAAAGTGGATGCCTTGTTTCTGCTTGCTCAGGTTCTCTGTCAGAATAGCTTAAGGAGAGCTCTCCAAAAATGTTTAGTTGCATCTAGGTGTAAAAAATAATACCAGGGAGCAATAAATAAACCAAATAATGAGACCTCTGCTTTGAAATACCATGAAACCAGCATGGCGAATTATAAAGTGGCTTAATAAGCATCCTTTGTCTGTAGCATTTGAATTTCCAAGGGAGATGAGCAGATGGTTGTGCTGTTGGCTTCTGTGGAAAGGCTTGTTGTAGGCATGTATTTCAGTATTGTCCATATAATAAAGTGCATGTACATGTGTGTATATATATCTGTTATGAGTTTCTGCATTAAGATTCCACCTTCTCCGTCCTTGCAGCCTTCCCTTGGTTTCTTCACTTGTGAAGTTGTTCTTGTAACTTAGGGAGGAATGGTTGTGTGGAAAAAAATCCTTGCTGAAATAGTATTTAGCATTTACACTCATAGACAGACCTTATTGTGCAGGTGTGTTCTGGATGTACAGGCTTTCTTTGTCCTTTCGCACTTGGCTTTGCTGCTGTTAAATTCTGGGACAGCGTTTGATTGCTGCAGCTAAGTAACAGGATCCACTACTAGGTAATTTCCCAGTGGAAGACCTAGGTACTCCTCTTTTAAAACAGACTATCTGGCAGTTCAGGAGGATGCTGCTCATTTTCCAAAAGTGTCTGTCAGCAAAACCAAGGAGAAGATTATCAGGTGGGAGGCAGTTGCTGATGTGGGGGCTCACCTCAGCAGGGGAGATGCCTTTCTCTGCACTGAGCCTTCATAATGCAATACCTAACAAGTGCAATAGCTGCATAGCTGTTCCTCCTGCTCTGTTGGCCAAAAAGCCTTGAACAAGGCCAAAAAAGCAGAAACCTCTGAGGCTTGGTACGCCCATTGAGCTGTGTTTGTATGGGGAGGAAGGGTGTCCCACCTGCTCCTTTGCTCTGCATCCCTGCGCCGGCACTAAAGCTTTTGTGGCCACATCATGCATTGCATTGGGGGAAAAAATGGCTTTGGCCGCAGCCCAACCTTTTGTTTAATGGTGCTTTCACTTTGCAGCCAGATTGCTTCCCTGCTCCTCCACGCCTGCCTGTGCTGGCAAGAGAGGTAGGAGGGGGAGGAAGGGCACAGCGCTGCTCGTTTCCTTTGCAGCGTAGCTCTGAGCTGTGTTTTCCTGCCGTCGCTGCGGACGAGGAGCCTTTCTGCCTGGTTTTCCAGGCTGTCTCGAAGAGTCGGTCAATCTGCAGACACTGGTGGGCTCTGACCAAAGCCTCTCTCTGGTTGAAGACCGGCTGGTGTGTGGCCCGGCAGCTTGGCTTGCTGCTACCCTCAGTTTTGTTCTTTTCTGCTTGTTTTTTTATCTTGGTGGAGCAAAGCAGCCTTGCGTTCCTGAAAGCAAAGCACCAAGTGGCTGAGAAAACAGTTGCTGTGGAAACAGAGCGTATTAAAGTTATTACAGCGAGAATAAAACACACAGGGCTACAAAGGCTTCACTCCTATTCAGGCTTTATTAGGAAAGTAATAAACCATCACAGTGGTGCTCAAGTGGCTGGAGACGGAAGCCTGCAGACAAAATGATTGTGCTTCCATCAGTGACGCACAAATATGCACGCAGTGGGCGGCCAGGAGCGGTCGGTCATCTAACCTTGGGAAAGGTTCCTTGAGTCTCTTCTCTCCAGTGCCACCCCACAAACATTGTTGACTTTGAGACAAGAAGGTTCTCCAGAGCTGTGCTGGTGTACTGCAGGGTCTGGGGTGATGCGGATGATGGGGTCAAGGGGGCTGGGGTCTTAATTTGGATCCAGAGTTTGCTGGAGATGCAGGTGTTTTTCTTGATGCCTGTAGTGAGGTCCCAGCTCCAGTGTAGTGTTGCTTAATTGGTACCCACAGGGAAATCTGTTGACAAAAAAATGTGAAGAGCGGTATATTCTTAAAACACTCATTTTGTCTTGTGGGCTGCTCTGGCTTGGAAGCTGATTGTGTGAAATACGTGTTTTGTTTTCTTTTATCTTTAAGCTCTCGAAACCTTTTGTGACTGTGTGGTTAGGAAAGGCTGGAAAATAAGGTAGTAGAGGAGTGCCAAAATATCATTACCTAAACCGATGCTCTGCTCAACACAAAAGGCGGGAGCTAAAAGTGGAGGTTGCAGGTGAATCATGTTTAGTCTGTGCATTGGTGATGACAGTTCAGTGAAACGGGAGCTGTTCCTGCTTCTGTAGGAAGGTGGGTCTCTTTGTTTCCTTTAAGGATGTGCACATTTGGTGGTTACAGTCAAGGCTCAAATTTGTGTCTGCTCAGTCACAGCTCGCTGCCGTAATCACTGGAAACAGTGACAGTCACAGCTGTCTCCTCCATGTGCTCTTTGACAGGTTTTATGCAAGGGAGCCAAATAAATAGAAGTATTTTGCTTCAGCTGTAGTTCCCAAGATGCTGCCACACAGACATAAGCCAGCGCTACCGGGGAAGACAGTGGTCCTGCTTTTGCTGCTCTCTCTGCCCTTCCTCTGGTAAGCTGAGGTTAAAATAAAGCCAGCCAGGTTAAAATGAACCCAGCAGGAAAAAGGAAGTGCTTGGTTTCTCTCTGCTTCAATTCCTGGTTCATGGGGAGGCCTTGTGAACAGGAGGGGTGGGAGAAGGGCGGCCAGACTTTTGTTTAAGCGCTTGCTTTTGTGTATCTGTGAACCTGTGGCAATAGGCTGGAGTTTAACAACCCTTCACACCCATCTGAGTGGATCCTACTGTGGCCGCATCCTGTCTGTAGCTGCCTGCACTGGCATGCACTTGACCCTGCCGTGAACTGGTTCAGGAAACTAACTGGCTTTTATTGTACTTCTTTCCCCTTTTGTTTTGGTTGGTTTGGTTTAATTTTTGTGGGAGGGCGAGTCCTTGAAGTGGTTTCCCACGGGGCGAGGTGAGCACCGGCAATGGGAAGGTGTGGCTGGTGGGGATGGACGGAGGATGGGGATGCAGCGGGGCTCTGGCATGGCCACCTTGGATGGGACAGGCGGCAGGATGGCAGTGCCAGTGAGGCCAGCCGAAAGCAGGCTGCTCATGGAGCTGGGGATGGGGCTGACAGACTAGGAAGCTAGGTGAGAGGTGTTTATTTTTAAGCCTGTGACAACCAGCACCCAGGTATAAATAATGGAGTGTGATGGGATTGTTTTGAGTAAAAGCACATCGAGCTGGCACAGAGGCATTCGGGATAATAATAGAATCAGGGAATGGTTTGGGTTGGAATGGACCTGAAAGATCATCTAGTTCCAACCCCCTGCCATGGGCAGGGATGCCCTCCACTAGACCAGGTTGCTCCAAGCCCCGTCCAACCTGGCCTTGAACACTGCCAGGGATGGGGCAGCCACAGCTTCTCTGGGCAACCTGTGCCAGGGCCTCACCACCCTCACAGGGAAGAACTTCTGCCTCAGATCTCATCTAAATCTCCCCTCTGTCAGTTTAAAGCCATTCCTCCTTGTCCTGTCCTTACCTGCCCTTGTCAAAAGCCCCTCCAATTAAATCAATTAAATACTTGATTTAATGAATTTGAGAGGTACTTGAGACAGGTTTACCAGCAAGTACTCTCTGTGGTGCAGTGCTGCTCTGTTCAGCCTTGGGAGATGCTGGCCTCCCCCAAACTTGCTTTTCTTCAGTGCTACGAGTCAGGCAGGGACCTGCAGAGCTGCTGAGACCTGGGAGAGCTGAGGGAATCCCTCCTGTCCTGCAACCAGCAGCAATTAGTAACCAGTGGCACAAAAGCTTTTCAGTCTCTAACTCTCGCCTGTCCAAAAGACGGCGGTTGGAGAATGACATAATTGACCTTGTCAGCAAAATGCATCAAATGTTGTGTGGTCAGGATTACTCGGCACAGGCATTGAGCAGATGGATGGGTAAAACATTTTGTTCCGCACGATTTGAGTGTTAATCAGGCTGTGCTTGATCCTGGGAGTCCCTCTGTGCTCATTCCCTCTTTGCAGTCTCACACTTCAATGCAGGTAGAAGAGGAGACTTCCCTCCTTCCCATCTAATTTCTGCTTTGTTGTGGGTGTGCGAGGAATTTGGAGGCAAGGCTGGCAAAAGCTGCAAGGTTCCTTTGTTTTTTTTGAGGGAATGTGCAGAGCTTCTTTCCTCTACCCACAACAACATTACTCTCCTTCCTGCCCTAGAGCTTGTGCAGAGAGGTGGAAATTAGACCTGACTGCAGGACAGCATGTTTGTTGGAGCTGTGGTGTGTATCCTGTGGGTGTGTACTGCAGTCCTGCATCCAGCTCTGGGGCTCCCAACATAAGAAGGATGTGGAGCTGTTGGAGCTAGTCCAGAGGAAGCCACAAGGATCATCAAGGGGCTGGAGCACCTCTGCTATGGAGACAGGCTGAGAGAGCTGGACTGGTTCAGCCTGGAGAAGAGAAGGCTCCGGGGACACCTCAGAGCAGCTTCCAGTGCCTAAAGGGGCTGACAGGAAAGCTGGAGAGGGGCTTTTGACAAGGGCAGGTAGGGACAAGACAAGGGGGAATGGCTTTAAACTGACAGAGGGGAGATTTAGCTGAGATGTGAGGCAGAAGTTCTTCCCTGTGAGGGTGGTGAGGCCCTGGCACAGGTTGCCCAGAGAAGCTGTGGCTGCCCCATCCCTGGCAGTGTTCAAGGCCAGGTTGGACGGGGCTTGGAGCAACCTGCTCTAGTGGAAGGTGTCCCTGCCCATGGCAGGGGGTTGGAACTAGATGAGCTTTGAGTTTCCTTCCAACCCTGACCATTTAGTATTCTTTTGTCTGACCTCATCCTGCTTCATACAGTGAGGTGCTGCTACTTCTCTTACTGAGGGAGATACCACTGTATGAGCATTCAGACCACAATGCTCTTTCCTGGAGGTACCTGCAGCAGTTCTCCCCATGGCACTACAGAATTTCTCCAGGCAGTTTCCCAAGGAGACAAGTAGCTTCTTGGTGACCTCTTATTGAAGAGCCCTTAATGCTGCCTCCCATAAGCTGTCTGCTCTGTTCAGCCCATTTTCCATGTTGGGTACTTATACTAAATTTCCATGTTGTTTGTCAGTGCTGTGTTCGCTGCTGGGTCCATCGTCTGAATTGCTGGTGTGCTGCTACTACACTGCAGGGGTTTCAGCATCTCAGGTGGTGTCTGAATGAGCAATTAAACATTCATAAAGGTTGTCAGACACTTTACAGAAAAAAGTAAAAAGAGACGCTCATATTTGGTGTTTTTCAGGAAAAAATAATGCAAAGCTCAGCTTTTGAGCACTTTATGCCATCTTCTTCCATATGTTTCAGGCTCTTTGCAAAACTGAAGTTATGTTGTTCTGCTCTAAAACTAGTCTGAAGCATGTCAGGACTTGGGGTTCCAGCACCAAGCAGAGACCTTTGTTACTGCCCAGTTTGAGGAGCTAAAGATACAGAATTTGAGTGAAAATATTTGTTCCTTAGCCAAAAAACATATTAGGCCCTGAGCTGAATTTTCAGCCCAATGCTGAAATGTTAACTGAAGCTCCGTAGATGCTTTGGGGTGGATGTAGGTGGCTTGGTGCTGCCCCTCTCCTGCTGTCAGAAGGAGAGAAAGAGTTTTTATATTCAAAATAGTGTGGCCAGCAGGACTAGGGCAGTGACTGTCCCCCTGTACTCAGCACTGGTGAGGCCACACCTTGAATACTGTGTTCAGTTTTGGGTCCCAAACTATAAGAAAGACATTGAGGGGCTGGAGTGCATCCAAAGAGCAAGAAGCTGGTGAAAGGTCTGAAGCACAAGTCTTGGGAGCAATGGCTGAGGGAACTGGGGTAGTCTGGCCTGGAGAATAGGAGGCTCAGGGGAGACCTTATAAATTTCTCAAACTACCTGAAAGGAGAAAGTAGTGAGGGGAAGTTGGTCTCTTCTCCCAAGTTACAAGGGGTAGGACAAGAGGAAATGGCCTCAAGTTGCGCCAGGGGAGGTTTAGGTTAGATATTAGGAAAATAATTCTTCACCAAAAGGGTTGTCAAGCACTGGAACAGGCTCCCTAGGGCACTGGTGGAGTCACCAGTCCTGGTTGTATTTAAGACGTGAAGATGTGGCACTTAGGGACATGGTTTAGTGGTGGACTTGGCAGTGCTGGGTTAACGGTTGGACTCAATGATCTCAATGGTCTTTTGCAACCTAAATGATTCTATGATCCACTGCAGCCCAGCGGAGGATTGCAGCATATGGAGAAGGGAAGGTTCAAAGGAGGATTTGTGTCTGTGTTTGTGCAAGGAGCTATTTTATTTTCAATTAAGCCTTTTGTTCTTGTCCGGTTTGGTGCATGTCTGGAGAGTCCCCTGTGGCCATGACCTTGGGTGAATCATGGAAAAGAAACTGCAGTTGTTAATGCCACCTCTCCATGTGACGCCCAGTCACTTTGGTGCTAGACTGTAAATAGCTGGGTTGCACCGTCTATGAAATCATTGAGCTATTTGCCCAGCCTGTGTGTTCATTTAGCCTCACAGCATCCCTCTTGGGTGGTTTCAAACCATCCCAATTTCATGGATAGGGAAATTAAAATCTTGTTGCTGAAATACTGTGTGTTGTAAAAAGCCCAAATGAATGGTCATGTGTTGCTAGGCCATCCGTTTGCTACACCAACATAAGGTTGCTGTTAGTTGTAGAGGAATTTATTTGTAACGTTTAGTTCTCTCGTAGCCTCCAAGCAAATAATTTAAAATACTCATGAAGACTGGATGGGCCTGGTGATCTCCATCAGTACACAGGTTTCCCCACTATCTTTTTGCCTGGGAGAACAAAGGGGAATGCAAAAAAGCACCAGAAGATCATAGAATCCTAGAATGGTTTGGGTTGGAAGGGACATGGTTGGTTTCTGGGCTCAAGCGCACACTGCCAGGTCATGGTGAGCTTCTCATTGACCAACACCCCCAAGTCGTTCTCCTCAGGGCTGCTCTCAATCCCGTCTCCCCCAGCCTGTGTCTGTGCTTGGAATTGCCCCGACCCAGGTGCAGGACCTTGCACTTGGCCTTGTTGAACTCCATGATGTTGGCACTGTCACCCCTCTCCAGCCTGTCCAGGTCCCTCTGGATGGATCCCTTCCCTCCAGTGTGTTGACCGCACCACGCAGCTTGGTGTTATGAACAGACTTGCTGAGGGTGCTCGATCCCACTGTCCATGCTGCCAACAAAGATGTTGAAATCCATGGCCTGTAGCTGGAGAGCAGCAGCTGTGCTGTGTTACGGCTGGCTGGCATTGCTTTCAACGGGCTTGTTTGTTTAATTTATGAATAGGAAAAAGAGACCTCCAGAAAATAGGTTAATCATCAGCTCCAAAAATGCAGTTGGGTTTACCTGGTGCCCAAGCAGCACTGCTCAATTAGTGTATGTGAAGCTGTGATTTACATTTGTGAATCTCTCAGTAGTTTGTCTAATTTTTTTAATATAGATATATAAATATGTGATTGGGAGGATTCAAGTGCGGAGCTTTTTGGCTGCAGCAAACCTTTAACTTTTAAGCAATGTCCTGGTGTGTAAACACAAACCTGGTTGTAGTCTTTCTCTTTTTGTTTTTTTCCTTCCTCAGAGAAATGAAACTGGCCATGTGTAGCGTTTGGTTTTGTTTCTGCTTTTATCTGAGAGCCACAGAAGTGACATATTAACTCACTGAAAGGCTTCCAAAATCCAGCCAATCCAGCCTGCCCTCTCTTCCCTCCCCCCTCCAGGGGAGAACAAGAAGATAACTGGAACATCGTCCGTGTCTGCAGTGGTGGCTTCTCAGCTTGAATATGACTAACAGGTGTTTTTTTTCCTAAAGTTGTGTTTTAGTTTTTCCTGGACAGTAGAAAAGAATTATGTGACTTAGTGAAGGTATGATGGGAGTTAAAGCAGGCACGCTGTTTATCTGGCACAAACAGAATTAATTCTTGAGTTAAACCCCCTTTTTTGGTAGAGAATCAGCCGTTTCCTCAGTGTTGTGTCCTGTAAATTAACAGCTTGTACTGGAGGATGGGATGACTCTTGCAAGCACATTAACCTGTCAAATTCAAATAAAGGAGTTTTGTCTTTGGGAGAACAAGCTGTAATGGTCTGCTCTGCCTGCTGCTTCCAGCTTTTGCAGGAGGGCTGGCTGTACCTTCTCAGAAGTGTCAGTGCT
Organism: Strigops habroptila; assembly: GCF_004027225.2. NCBI lineage: Eukaryota > Metazoa > Chordata > Aves > Psittaciformes > Psittacidae > Strigops > Strigops habroptila. The sequence continues at coordinate 98,042,004 of NC_044277.2, forward strand.
CTGACCGCAGCCTACAAACCCCATAAAATTTTCCATTGCTGATAACGGTAGTGGTTTTAGTGGGTGTTGAGGAGTGACACTTTACTGCCCATCTTCAAGTGCATTTGCCCTTGCCATTTCAAGAGTGGATAGTCATAGAATCCTGGAATGGTTTGGGTTAGAAGGAACCTCAAAGCTCATCCAGTTCTAACCCCCTGCCATGGGCAGGGACACCTTCCACTAGACCAGGTTGCTCCAAGCCCCGTCCAACCTGGCCTTGAACACTGCCAGGGATGGGGCAGCCACAGCTTCTCTGGGCAACCTGTGCCAGGGCCTCACCACCCTCACCAGAAATATAACTGCTTCCTCAGATCTCATCTCAATCACCCCTCTGTCATTTTAAAGCCATTGCCCCTTGTCCTGTCATTACCTGCCCTTGTCAAAAGCCCCTCCAGCTTTCTTATTGTCCTCTTTAGGCACTGGAAGCTGCTCTAAGGTGTCCCCAGAGCCTTCTCTTTTCCAGCTTGTCTCCATATCAGAGATGCTCCAGCTCTCGGAGCCCCAGAGCTGCACACAGAACTGGAGGGGTGTCTCACCAGAAGGGAACAGAGGGGGAGAATCCCTTTTCTTGACGTGCTGGCCCTGCATCTTTGCAGACTAGGAGTTAAATAGTCCCTCATGTGCATTTGCTCCATTTAAGGAAGTGATTCTGGTTGTGCATATTTCCTTTGGAGAAGCAATTTTAGAATCAGACTTCAGAAAAGCACCACTTTACCTCTCAAATGTTAATTATTTGATGCTTTTTCAAATCGGCAGCTCCATCCATTCTCTCTCATCATGTCAGTCATTCCCTGCTGGCACAGGGTGCTGGTCTCTTTGCTGCTTCCCAGTGAAGGGTTGTGGTATTTCTTAGCAGTGTGCAGTGTTTTGCCAGCCAGGGCTGTGGCTTCACTGCCCTGAGGGCAGAGGGTGAGTTTGTTTGAAGGAAAGCCCTGAGAATTAACATTTTGCATTAATAGGGAGGATTACAGGAGATGCTTGGCACAGGGATTGGGACAAGACTCATTATTCACACTGGATTTGAGGTTAGTGGCAGGGCACCTCTAATAACCACCTAAAGCAGGCAACACCAGTACATGCACATACCCATTGTTAACAGAAAAGGTAACGATGTTAGAGCAGCATCTTGTGTCAGTGTGAACTGCAATGACCCGATTGAATCAGTGTCATGAGAAGTACCAGGGTGAGGACGAAGGCTGAAATGTAATCTTAAACTTATTCAGGGCCTGGAAATGAATAGTAAGAATTTGTCCAAAATGGATGATGCCAAGGAAATTTGGTATAAAGTGGTGTTCTTCTGTAGTCTGTTGGGCAGAGCTCTCAGGGAATCCGTGGACTATGTGTGCTCAGGGATTCTGTCCCCAACCTTCTGTGTTTGTGTTCTGTGTAGCTCAGATCTTGCTTTGACAATGCCCTACATGTAAAGGGGTTAGTGATGTTTTTACTGTATTGGGATGGAGAAACTTATTCATGGCTTTTCCTGCTCTTTGTTGCCTGAAAAAGTGTTCTAGCTTTGAAATGTCTTGTTCGTCCTGCTCAAAAGCTCCTATTTCTTCTCCCTCAAACTTTCTGCACCTAATAGAAACGCATGTATTTTTTACATATGCATTTTCTTCACTGAAGAGTCTGTAGCTCTGACCTCAGGGAAGTATCTGTGTCACTAATTTCTCCAGGGGACAACAACTTGCTGCCAGAAACATTCTGGCCTTTGCTGTGTAAGAGCAGTGCTTGCGCTGTTTTCAGATTCTGAAATTGTGATAATAGGTGTATTTAAAACAGGAAACTACAACCGCTTAGGAGTCATTTCGGGTTATTTGAAGGAAAGAAATATTTGTGCTTGTTTATTATATAAACAAAACAATTATTAAAAAAAAAAGATAGTATTAAAAATACCTTTCCTTTTGGAAATGTGAGGTTATTTTTTTGGCGGCATGAATGTAAACCAAGGTGTTTGATTTTTCAGAGGCAGTTTTGTTCCTTGTGTTTGTTCCTTATGGGAAGTCATGCTGTTCAGGCTCTGATTTAACCATTTCCATAGTAACCAGCTATGACTGAACCAGGATTAGGGCTTCAATAAGGAATAAGCAGCAGGGACACAGAAGTTCCGGCTCTTAAAAAATCATGTTTTTATACAATTACCGCAAGGGTTGCTATGAGCAAATGGATTCCAAACAGCTTTTGAAAAATATCAGTGGATATCGGGTACTGAGTATACTTTAATGATGTTTTTATGTTCAGAACTTTTTGCTGTGAAACTTGATTATGAGGTCCTTTTGTTGGCTATTTAGAGAATTTAAACTATTGGTTTGAAAACATGCTTTATTGCTAATAGAAACCTTTAGCTACTCGGTGACATTTTGTGATACAGCTTTTTGCATTCTGGCATTAAACATCTTGAAAGAGCAGTGAGGTGAGAGCAGGGCTGCACAACGGTGCCTTGCCAGACTTCAAGGGCATCTAAGCTTAAATCCTGGCCAAGTGGGAAGCAAAAAGTACTAGTACGTGCCGTGCTCGGACCAAGGAACCATGACTCTGGCCTCTCCTCGTAGCTGACGTGATAGCCACGTATGCGTCAGAACAAAGAAATGCTGAGGAAAATGGTGAACTTAACCACCAAACAAGACGAATTCTCATTACCTGGATGAAGCTGTCTGCTTGTTGTGCAGAACATCAGGCTATACGACCTGGGAGCTTCCGAGTTGTCAGATACATGAGGACAGGCTGTTGTATGGGCTGGTCTTTTCGAACGCTAGCACTTTGCCTTGCATGGGCTCCCCAGGGCTGGCTCTTGGCAGCCAGTAAGTGGGAATAGGAGCAGCTACGGAGAATAGCTCGAGAGATCGAACTTGCTTTGTTCCAGCACTGACCTCTCTTTAACTCCTCAGAAAGAGACAGTTATTTGTGCCAAAGAAGCACTTGACTGGTAATGTGACCATCCTCTAAGCCTTAAATGGAAGATAAGGAGATCTTTAGTATTCTGGTCAATCCCCAAGGAAAATAAGTTGGTATTAGTTCCTGGGAAGAGGAGAAGCTGTCAGGTCATTTTGTTGACTTTTAGGGGTTGCCAGGGGATGGCTAGCTGTGGCTGGGTTGCATTTAATATGGGCACTCAGGGCCAGCTGAGTAGCCTGGGGGATTCAAAAAAGCAGCTCTGCTAAAGCTGGGAAGGAATGGAAATGTGAGTTGGAAGATTTAGGCAGATACCAAAACATGGCAATTTGGTTACTGTAATGTTGGGTAAAGCCAACCCTGATTAAAGGTTGTCCTTCTTCAGACAGAAGTTTTAAAAGACAATGGAGAGAAGAGAAGGAAACAAATACAAGCTTCAGTTTACAAAGTGTATTTGGGAAGGAGTTAAGTGACACACTTGTGTCATATGGGAATGACGAGCTGCCTTGCAGACCAACAGTGATGAGAGGATATTAGGCAGCTGGCAAAAACACTTAAAATCAGCAGTTGTAGGTAATTTGCACCTAGGAATCCTAAAATAATCAGCAGAAGAGGTTGCTGGCCTGCTGCGTTTTGATTTAAATCTTTTCAGAACACTGGATAAATTCCAAAGAACTGGAAGAGTGCTAATAAAACACCACTGTTTAAAATAAATACAAGAGGGGTAGCTTGGGTGAAGCCAGTTCGACTGCTGTTGGCATTGAACAGAATGATGAAAAGCCTGATTTGCAATTCTTTTAACTAAGAGCAAGAAAAAGGGAGTGTCATTTTTGTCATGTAAATTGATTCAGTGAAGGGTTAGTATTGCACAACATGCTGGTTAAAAATTACAACTCTGAAATGGGTAACCGATAGCTTAATACCTGTCAACAAGGAATCATCATGTGGCAGCAGAAGTGTTGCTTTCTGGGGCCTGTGCACCCAGTCTTTCCATTAGTCATTTGGAAATATGTGTAGGTTTTCTGCTGGCTTAACGACAGCTGACTCGAAATCTGAAGGCTGGTGAGGTCCGAGTAGCGATTGTCTTCTGTTTGTATTAAGTATGAGCCCTTTTGAGCAAAAGGGGTTGCAGGGTGTGTGGATGTGTGCTCTGTACCCCTGCATGGGGAAAAGATGGGCCTTATCCATAAAATAGGTTCGTCTCCAGGAAACCAGCAGTGCTTAGAAGGATGCTAGTTCTTGGGCTCAAGTGTCAGGAAAGGGATGGTGTTCCCTCTGCGTTGCCCTGGTTCATGTGTGTGCATTTGGAGACATCTTAAAAAGCCAGTGATGGGGTGGGAATAGGAAGAGAGAGCCACATTAATCTGGTGGTTTATCAAAAAGATTTCAGAAGTGTCCTTGACTGTAGTGCACAAGTGTTTGTACCCTTTAAATGTGCCAGGTACGGAATGCTTTGTGGAAGTGAGTGGTGGCAGGAACCAACAACTGGAAATAAGCAATAGCATTGTATGGGCTTTAAGTGAAGATGCTAAAGAAAGGAGGGACAGCTCTAGCTGCTGTCTTCAGGAAAAGGTCCTGTCCTTTCCCTTTCCTTAGAAAAGATGATTTTTTTCAGATCTGGGTTGCTACAGTGAAGGGATAACTGGCTGAGACTTAGAATGGTTTGGGTTGGAATAGACCTTAAAGCTCATCCAGTTCCAACCCCCTGCCATGGGCAGGGACACCTTCCACTAGACCAGGTTGCTCCAAGCCCCGTCCAACCTGGCCTTGAACACTGCCAGGGATGGGGCAGCCACAGCTTCTCTGGGCAACCTGTGCCAGGGCCTCACCACCCTCACAGGGAAGAACTTCTGCCTCAGATCTCATCTAAATCTCCCCTCTGTCAGTTTAAAGCCATTCCCCCTTGTCCTGTCCCTGCCTGCCCTTGTCAAAAGCCCCTCTCCAGCTTTCTTGTGGGCCCCTTTAGGCACTGGAAGCTGCTCTAAGGTGTCCCTGGAGCCTTCTCTTCTCCAGGCTGAACAAGCCCAGCTCTCTCAGCCTGTCTCCATAGCAGAGGTGCTCCAGCCCTCGGAGCATCTTTGTGGCCTCCTCTAGACTTGCCCTAACAGCTCCACGTCCTTATGTTGGGGGCTTCAGAGCTGGACCCAGGACTGCAGGGGGGGAGTACTGTGAGGCTTTCTCCATGTCCTGGATAACCAGGTCTCTCATCGCCTTTTGGAGAGGGCCCACATTTTCCCGCATCTTCCTTTACCACTGATGTACCTACAGAAGTTTTTCCTGTTGCCTTTGATGTGCCTAGCCAGATTTAATTCTGTCAGGGCTTTAGTTTTCCTAATCTGATCCCTGGCTGCTTGAACAGTTTCTCCATATTCCTCCCTGGCTATCTGTCCTTGCCTCCACCCTCTGTAGGCTTCCTTTTCATGTTGGAGTTTGTCCAGGAGCTCCTTGTTCATCCATGCAGGCCTCCTGGCATTCTTGCCTGACTACTTCTTTGTTGGGATGCATCCTTCCTGAGCTTGGAGGACTTCCCAGATCAGAGGCACTGAAAGTCAGATGAGGTGACTTAAACATATCTTTTGGCCTAAAATCTTTTGAATGTGATGCAAAGTGAGCTGCATCCATTGTTATTACAATGGAAGGCACCAAATAGCTGGGCAGGCTCCTACCAGCAAGAAAAGAATCATGATAATGTGCTGATGCCCTGGGAAAGTTTCATATTCCTCAAAATGTCACGTTCCCCAGAGTGGATACTTCTTGCAGGTAGCCAAGACCTGCTCCACACGCAGGGAAGCACATGATGGGTAGGAGACTTTGCTTTACAGCAGGTAAAATATGTCTCATGTTTTGTAATTTCATATGCAAAGTTTGGCTGTACGCCGGGAGAGATGATAGAGATGGTTTCTGTGCCCACATTCCTCTCTGCTGATGATCAAGGCTTACCTCCTGCTCTGTGATGTGACCTGCCTGAAGTCTGGGAAGTGGTAGAACATGAATTCCCCAAAATGCTGGAGGAACCTGATATTTTGCAATGGGAACTCAATAAAATCCAGTTGTTCTTCAGCAGGCAAATAAAATTTCTGCCTGGCAGGACCATGGTGATAGGAGGTGGACTCGTCTCCCTAATAATGACCCATAAACCTTCCTCTTCGCTGCCCTCCTGCGATGTGTAAACACTCGGCTGTGCTTACAAAGTGTTTTTACTAAGTTGTTCACTGTCCATTTCTGAATATTGAGCTGTCGGATATATTATTCTCTCTGCCTGGTGCCGGCTAGGAGGAAAGCAAACTAATGCTGTTAATGCTGAGCAAATAATGTGGTTTACATCCCAGGTTTGCAGGACCCAGGTTCTGAACCTTGCAGGTATCATGCAGCTCCCCGTATGTGTTCAACTAGGAGAACAAGGCATTCACTGATCCCATGTAAAGCCTGATATGGGCCTTGCAGGTGTTGCAAAGAGGCAACAGACACCCTTCTTTGAAAAACACGATGCAAATCTTCTTGGATTTACACCTTGAAGAGGCAGTGAATTAGACTCTTTTCATCTCAGACCTTGTGAAGTGTGGGAGTCCATGGAGCAAAACTCTTCAGGTTGGTAGTTGCAAGCCAAGGGTTGCCAGCTGCAATGTCTGCGAATTAAAATAGGTAGGAGACTGCAAGCCAGTAAGCTTTTTAATGTTGGGAGATTATCTTTGAAGTGTCTCCTTCCAGAGACTGAAGGATGGGAATGACTTTGTTTGCAGGCAGATTTGTAGACTTGTTCGTGTGTCTCCAATCTTCTGACTTACAGCTAATAATAAACACCTTCCCACAGGGTGCCTTGAAAAGAGGAATCACTAGAGCGAGAGTGGAACGGTAGAAGGGTTATTTTCAGCTCCCTTTGTGGCATTAAGGTTTGAAAGGTGAGAAAATTAAGTTGAACTGAAAAGTAGCGAGAGCTGAATTGCTGCTGTGCAGCTGTAGGAAGTGACCACCAGCAAGCAAAGGGAAACACATTAAAACACTTGAAGGATGGATTAATAGTTAGGGCTAATGCTGTTTTGGGGAGGAATACGCCCTTTCCTGAGTTATGAAAGTTGTGACACAACTGTTGAACAGAAATATTTGAAGATGATGATGAAGGGATAAATCTTAAGATGAAAATTCAGAGCAAAGTGGAGAACCCCAAGACACCACTGCTGTGTCAAAGTCCTGAGCGGTTGGATAAATCCAGTATGGGCAAAGAGGGTAGAGGAGAGGGATGGGGCAGCCGTAAAACATGCGGCTCTAAGATAAGTTGTGTGTTCGAGAGGCTGTCTCCGTATCAATAAATGATCAGGGTAATGGGATCTGCTTTTCTACAGCCCCTTGCTCCTGAGGAGGCACAGCATCCTCACCACAGGTGTATCTTGCATGTGGTTTCAGGTTTTGCACCTACAGGAGTGGCTGGAGAGGGAAACTGCTCCTCGTTGGTTCAGCCATTGCCTGCATGGCTGGTTGTGCACAGGAGGAAGGAGATGTTGGTTGCAAACCCCTGTTGCTTCTCTCTGCAAGGGCAGTTAATCATCCACCTCTGCACTAAGCAGAATTATCAAGCAAACATGATTTCCCTCTTTTCCCTGCAGTTATCAGTGGCTCTCTGAGTACCACTGTCTCTCAGCTATGTTCAGGCAAGTTGCTCTAAACAAGGAGGCATCATGTCTTAGCCTGGTTAATTTATAGTGTTAATTTACAGTGCTGTCGGCTGCTCTGGCTGCCTATGCACTGAAGTGGGTGAGTGCACACGCAGTGCTTCTGCAGTTGATGCTCTGTGTGCACGTGAGGATGGTAGCATTATTTCAGCTTGCCCCAGCTCTTTGTTAATACCCCAGGGATTTCTGATAGGCATTCCCTTAAGAACTCAGCTGTATTTGTTTGGCCTAACGTGTTAGCTTTAATTATAATTTCAGAGTATGCTCTGAGTGTATACACCTAGAGAGTGCAGGGGATAGAGGTAAAGCTTGCAATGGTAAAACTTTTCTATTGCTAGCCAAAGCTACGGGCATTGCCAGATGATGTGGTGCATCTCTGGTGCTCATGGAGGAGGAATGATCTCTGTTGAAGGGGAAATACAGACTAAGCTGCTATGACCATTAAGTGAGTCCTTTCTATGTCCTACTGTCCTTCTGCACAGTCTCTAAGGGTGCAGACACTTTTATTTGCCTCTCTCTGCTAGATTAATTGGAAGTTCAGCTTTCTTACACAGTCAGAAACCTCAGCATTTTGGGTGAGGAAGCAGAAAGCACAGGAGGTGTCTTCTCCAAAGCCTGTCTGGCTGCGTGCTGCTGGCTGTGCTCCCCGCGTGCTGCCTGCGCCAGCGTAAAACCATCGAAGTATTTTGAATGAGCTGCAATTTGTATGTATATTTAGGAACCCGTGACTGCTCCCTCCCGCAGTATCGCCAGTAAGCCACTGTCATCTTAAAACTTTGCCTTTATTCAGCTCGCTTGAGTTCAAGTGCTTAAAGGCAGCACAGGAAACCCTCGTGGTAAGCTGTGGGCAGGGAGCGTGTGCAAGGGGAAGGCAGCACAGCATGGCTGGAAATGCAAGCAAAAAGCTTGGCAATAAGAAGAGGAGCAGCACTCCTCCTCTGCTGCATCCATTAAATATTGCTTTAGAACCCCGTTTTTTGTAGAGTTGATGATGAACTCTGGAGGTTTATGGTCTCTTCATGTGTTGCCTCTGCCCAATGGCTGGGGGGTTTCGTCACTCCACTTATGAAACTGAAATCTTGTTTACAGACCATTTTGCAAACAGGGAACCAGTGTTAATTTCTCTTGCTGGGGGTGGGGTTGAGATGCCTGACTTCAGACATCCATTTCAGAACTCATGTGATGTTGCACTTGCACACTCATCTACCTAGTGGGTCCCGATAAGTGGCAGATGATGGCAGGGTGTGTAATTTAAAGGGCATTTGTGTCAGTGATGAGTAGGCTGGAAACGGTTACATTCAGTTGCGCCGTCTCTTTGAACTGTGCACACAGAATCCTAGAATGGTTTGGGTTGGAAGGGACCTTAAAGCTCATCCAGTTCCAACCCCCTGCCACGGGTAGGGACACCTTCCACTAGACCAGGTGCTCTCATCTGGGCTCGCTCCAACATTTCCACATCCTTCTTATATTGGTGGACACAGAGCTGGGCGCAGGACTTCAGGTACTGCAATCCTCATTATCCTGTGTTCTGTTCTGCTAAAGTATAGGATGGGCCATATCTTGTTCTTTCCAGCTCTGGACATCCCCAGGGAGACTTTCTCACCTGTTCTCATGTTGCTGCAGGGCAGTGCGCCTGCTCCACACCATCTGAGGTGCTACAAGGAGAGCTGTAGTTGAGAAAAAGTCCATGGTTGAAGGCACTACAGGGCTTATTGCATGAAGTTGCATTTGCTGGTGGTGTGCTTGATTTTCCTATGAGTATGGTCAAAACTTCAGAAAATATTTTGTTTGCAAAGGGGAATAAATTGGAATTGAGGATTTTAGGCAAGTTCTGGAAGAGTGGTAGGATTTCAATATCAAATTATTTCAGCATACAAGGAAAAGAAAGATTTTTCAGGCTTGTGGTGGGAAGAACAGCCATGGCTCAATGTGAATATTTTTGCTAAATATCTCTTTAGGATTTCTGAACCTGCTTATCACCCTCCTGGATAAAATTCTAGCAAGAATGAGGGGAATGCAGGCTGTACGTGCGTGCATTAGAAGTAGGAAGATATGAAAGGAATGAGAAGGGACTTTGAGTGCAAGAAGGTACTTCCCACAACTTTGAATACTGTGTGGTCTGAAGGGTGTCTAAATATTACCCAGTGCTAAGCTCACACCAGAAAGTTACAGCAGGCTGTGTGTGCTCTTCCTCAGCCAAGCTCATGGTCTTTATTGAACAAATATATCTCTGCAAGTATCACAAGGTTACTATGGAGTTAAAAATAAAACTAAAATTGCGAAAAGGGAATTAAAACTGTACTGAGTATTTGGTTTAGGAATGATGATTATCTTTTATTTTCTTTCTGAAAAGACAGGACCATTTTTATTGCCCTTTGATCAGGAGCTGAACCTGAACAACTCCAGTCACTGATGAGCCTGAACTAGAACTATTTCCTGGATTGCCTCTCTGTTTGCATGTAATCTAATTTTTAACCCAGGTCACAGAATAGACTTTTAAAGTTTGTGTAGTCAAGACACACATGGTAAGCAAGCTAGAGAAACCATTCTGTTCCTTTCAGAGGTTAGGAGTAAGTTTAGCTGGTAAATAAATTTGGTATCCTGAAGTTGGCTGTTAGTTATCTGAACTCCCCCGTGAAGCTTTTAAAACAGCAAGTAAACTAATCAAAGTAATTTCAGATCTGAAAGTGATATTGGTTGTGTTCTAGTTAAAACAAATTTTTCAAAGCAAGATGTGAACGTATTTCAGGGTTGAAAAAAGACTTTGAACAGACTGACCTAGAGGGCTTCATCTCTCTGAACTGGGTGCAAAGCACCATTAACCTTTGCAGTATGATGGAAGGATGTTTCTTGAAAATAGTTTCTCTGGTCTCTGAGCTGTTCCTGTTGAAAGATAGATGAATGTTGGCGCAACAGCCCCTGTGCATTTTTGACAACGTGAATCATAGCCAGATACTACAAATGCTGTGTATTTATTACCTGCTAAATTGGGTAATACTTCTCCTCGAACTGGTCATGCTCAAGGAAATAAAGGCTTAATCTGCTGTCTGCTAGAGCTGCCACATTTTGCTTTTCATTTGCAGGTTGCCCAGAGAAGCTGTGGCTGCCCCATCCCTGGCAGTGTTCAAGGCCAGGTTGGACGGGTCTTGGAGCAACCTGGTCTAGTGGAAGGTGTCCCTGCCCGTGGCAGGGGGGTTAGAACTGGGTGAGCTTTAATGTCCCTTCCAACCCAAACCATTCTGTGATGCTATGATTCTATGACAGGGGCAAATCAGAAAAGCAACACTTTCCAAGAAAGTTGTTCATTCGTTGTATTTGCTATAACAATATGCACTTCAAAATAAGGGCAGATGTGTTTGCTGTGGAGGATATTTTGTTTAGCGAATGGATGAAATTACTTAATCGGTGTGAAAACTGAACAACCCCCTTTCCAGTGCATTATTGTTAATGTTTGATATCTGTGCCTGTTTGGATAATGGATATAATTGGTAACTTGACTAATAAGGTGTTAGTACCAGCATCTGGGTGATGCAAAATGAGCCTCTTTACAATACTGTAGCGCTGTGTTAAAGAGAAATTTGATTTGTGTTACCGCACAGTGTCTCTGGAGCTGAAATTAAACCCTTTGTTGTGCTGATCGCTGTTTGATTCCTGCTGTCTTGTTTTGCAACCTGTTAAAACGTCCAACATGATTACTTAGGAGAAAGAAAAGGGACCTGTGCGAAGTCTCCTGACATGTGCTGTTGCAGGTGATGTGCTGCATTGCCAGGCAGCCGAACGTGGGCCTGCTCACTTCCTCAACTTGTATTCTCTCTTCTGCCTTCCCTTTAACCTATGCAATAATATCCATCCTTTCTTCTGGATCCAGAAATGTGTGTTTTAACTTCAGGTCCCTGCCACACTGACATAGTAAGGTGTTCTTGGCTGCCGGCTGTCCTCCATTTTGCTCAGTGCCCTGATCTCCTTTTCCTCTGCTGCTAATGTGAGGTGATAATTCAGACACGAGATGAGGTTTCTGAACCTTGTTATTGACTGCAACTTGCTGTTTGCTCTCCGAATTGATGCAGTTACCAGTAATAAGGGGGATATCAGAGCTGAGTGGTGTGATTGCCTCTGAGAGCAAAATTAAATTTGCCATGCTGCCGGTTCTTATATTTGTTTATCGTGCTCTCTGTACAGGCAGAATACTAAAGGGAGAAAAAGGAAAACAGGCTTAATTTTACAGGTGTCGTAATTGAAAAGTAATTTCAAAGCCCGCCTTGCTGTTTGCCCTGTGCCCTCCAGGAGGGTTTCTAGGCTGCTGTTTGCTTTCTGTCATTTCCAGAGAGGCCAAGGCCTAACAGATCAACTTCTCCTTTCAGAATAAGGACAGCGGCGAATGTGAGAACAAGCGTCCCAGAGAAGATGACGAAGAGGAGGCCGTCAAGCACAAGTAATTATTTATTTATTCCCACTTGTCTCTCTTGTATGTATAGTTCAGGCACTACTCTCGTGTTGGCTAATTAGGATCTTTCCTTGGCTTCTAACACATGATTTATTTTTGGTTTGAAGTGTCAATTTGATCTCATAGTTGTGGAAATTATCTGAGATGGGGGCATAAAGAGGAAAAGCCTGGGGCTGTCCTGCAGTGTTCTTGCGGGTAGCAAGGAAAGGTGTTGCCATCAGAGATGTCTGGTGCATTTAGGCTGTCTTGAATTCGCCAGCCATTGCTGTACCTCTGTCCCCTGCACGTGTGTTTTTTTAAGTGTGGAGGTTATTATTTTCCATGAACAGAGGCCCACAGGGTACACGTGGCTGTTTAACTGTGCCCCACCGCTGTTCTGTCTCGTCACCGGAAAATATGAGCACAAAACTAACCGAGGCACAGTGTAGCTCCTGGCAGGACCAGCTGACTGTGCACTTGGTTTCCTGCCAGTAAAAACGCCGTCAGGTCTCCTTTGGAGACGATGGGGGGTAAAGTTGGGTTTGAAGATGTGGGACATGACCTTTTCTCATCGTTTTACTGCTAGAAACCTCCTCTGTGGGAGGTGTGCAGCAGAGATGCTGCTGTGGATGAGCACATGTGCTCTGCTGAGAAAGTGGAGCAAAATTCTTGCTGCTTTTGGGGAATAACTGCATAAAAAGGATTGTGGCCAGCAGGTTGAGGGAGGGGGTTGCCCCCCTCTACTCTGCCCTTGTAGGACCTCCCCACAGGCCTGCGTCTAGCTCCGGCGCCACCAGCATATGAAGGATGTGGAGGTGTTGCAGGGAGTCCAGAGGAGGCCACAAAGATGCTCCGAGGGCTGGAGCACCTCTGCTATGGAGACAGTTCGAGTGAGCTGGGCTTGTTCAGCCTGGAGAAGAGAAGGCTCCAGGGAGACCTCAGAGCAGCTTCCAGTGCCTAAAGGGGCTGGCAAGAAATCTGGGGAGGGGCTTTTGACAAGGGCAGGTAGGGACAGGACAAGGGGGAATGGCTTTAAACTGACAGAGGGGAGATTTATATGAGATCTGAGGCAGAAGTTCTTCCCTATGAGGGTGGTGAGTCCCTGGCACAGGTTGCCCACAGAAGCTGTGGCTGCCCCATCCCTGGCAGTGTTCAAGGCCAGGTTGGACGGGGCTTGGAGCACCTGCTGTAGTGGAAGGTGTCCCTGCCTGTGGCAGGGGGTTGGAACTGGATGAGCTTTAAGGTCCCTTCCAACCTAAACCATTCTAGGATTATATGATATCTTCTGGCGGAAAATACATCCTTTCTTTATAACAGTCCACCCAGATTTGGTGCTGGGAGTGCTTCTTGAGAACCATCACTTAGACTGAACTTGGTTCGTAGGCACTGTGTTTGAGTTTTGTGCCAGAAGAGGCATGAGGTTTGGGCTGAAGCTGAAACAGGAGCTAGCGATCATGGAAATGATGATGAATAATGAATAAACAGCTCTTGCTTTTCAGTCCTGCCACTTGATACACTGCGTATTGAGGTGATGCAGCATGCAGTGGCCGACTGGCAAGATGCATCAGGCCTGGGCTGTCTTTACCACTCGATGAACTGGCATTGTTAGGCTAACAGCAATGCACTGCTGCTCTGAAACTGAAAGTATTAATTGATCCTCTAAATCTCTGAAAATAATCTGGTTTTCTACCCTGACTGACTTCCAGGATGGGCATTGATACTTTTTATCCACTGCTGGAGCATATCAGAAGTTATATGGTTTCTTACTGAGTCTTCAGCATCACTGCTGTCAAGTTGGTAAATCACTTTTTCCACGAGCACTTGTTTGTGAGCTCTCATCTCATGGCAGGTTCAGCAAAAAGCCTTCCCCTGCCTGAGGGTGATGCCCTTGAAACTTCACCAGGGTGGTATGTAAAGAGCAGAGGTGTTGAGTAGGAGCTCCCATCTCCAGCCAGCTCTGTACTGATGCATGAAACTCCCCACAGATATGGGCCAGGGCTTCTCCTGGAGTACATGGGAGTGGTGCCTTTGGGAGGCAGCTTTTGAGGCAAAAAGTCTGCTTTCCAGATTGATTTTCCTGCAGGAGTCTGTAGCTCTTTGTCCATTTATCCAACTACAGCGTGTTCTGTTGGGATCCAAACCTAACTTTGCAAGGCAAATTAGAGTAAGATCTGCTCTGCAGGAAATGTTTGAATCACAAATTTGGCTGAGATGAATCTTAGCTTTTGCTTCACTTGTTGAATGTCCTTTTTCTGTTGCCGGAATTGGATCTGTGTTAAGATCTAGAAATAATATTTTTATTTCTCAATAGTGTATCTGAACTTTCTGAGCCCTTTGAAAAAGGGAACTGCTTTGCACTAATGCCCTGCTGGCTGGTGGCAGAAGGTGGGCAGGGCTAATCTGCTGGCATTTACCCTGAATTTGGGAAATGAGGGGTCCTGGTAGTTGAAATCTGCCTTCCCTGCAAACCACTTGCACCTAAACAAGTGCCTCAATAGCTGTGCTGCTTTCTCAAGCTGAAAACCACCACGAGCAGCACGTGGGGAGGGGAAATCTAGTGGTTCAATAAATAATCCTGTGGCCTGTGTGCAGGGTTTAGGTGCACTGCCTGCCCGGAAAGGCAAACAGCAGCCCGGGGCTTTTGCTGCAGGCTGGTTCCTCTTGCGTCCCTGCAGCTGCACCTTCTGCACCAGCCTGAGACTGTCCTTTATTCCCTATACAAAGGACAGAACTGCTGGGCGCTGCCTTCACTAATACTTTCTCGCTGCCTACGGGGCGACACGCTTGTTGGCAGCTTCCTGTTTTGTTTTCTTTTCTGCTTGACTCAAATATCCCCATCCCCCTCACCCCCTTTTTCTTCTTTTCTTTTTTTTCTTCCTTGTTTTTATCTTTCTTGCTGCAAGCCACCACCACAGGAACAAGTGCTGACGAAGCCCCTTGCGAAAACCTCGCAGCAGTTTCAGCTCAGGCTATCTCTGATCTGAGCTCTTGGGCGAGTTTGTATCTTTGTAATTGCGAAGAGCTGGGGTTATTTATGTTTTTGTAACCAGTTATGCTGTAGCCCACTGACCAGGAAACACCTTCCGCCGTGGCGCAGCCTGCGATCTGCCTTTGTAAGGAACAGGGTGTGGGTGGACTTCGGCCCTTCCGCCCGTTCCCGCAGGGAAAAGCAGTCTGTTTGGGACTCCGGGATCTGCAAGGCGAGCTCTGCACAAAGCCACGGCTGGCTGGAGTCTGGCACTGCTGCCCCACAGAGAGCAGAGATGCGTTGGGCTGTAGTTCTGCAAGCAGAGCTTGTCAGGGATGTTAAAAGTGTTAATAAAAGTCCAAGGTAGGGCTTGGGGGGGGGGGGGAATAATCTTCACCTCTTCAACTTAACTAAGAAATTAAGCTTCAGTGAGCTGCTGCTAATCAGCTGCTGGTGTTTCAGCACTTAGTCATCCTGTAAAATTACAGCTCTGTGCTGTGCTGCTTGCAGAGATGAATTTCTGGGAGGAGCTGGGGGAGGCAAGGTTGGGAAACGAGATCTCTCCCCTCTCATGGGAAGAATGTCATGAGGCAGGTCAAACCCACTTTTTTTTTATCTGCTCAAAAAAATACAGTGGTGAGTCTGCTCAGTGTTTGCTTTAGCTTGGCAGGATGGCAAGGCAGTGGCAAGGATAACTGCTGTGTGGACATGCTTCCTTACATCCTGGAGTGTGGAGAGCTTAATGAAGAGTTTAACAATAATAAATAGAATTAAATCAAATATGGGAGACAGCAGTGTTTGCAGGTAGGCTGGGTTTCGTACATGTGGCATATCTGATCGACATCTGCGTGGACAGCTAAACCTGTTACCAATAGCAGTGTGTCCTGATGGACACTGCAGTGTGTCAGGCTCCATTCCCACTCTGCATCTCCAGGGGCCACCAGGACCATGTTCCCTTTGCTGGAGAAGTGTTCAGCACACAGCAGGAGGAGGTGGGCATGGGCACGGCTGTGTAGCGTTGCACCTTTTGCTCAGTGCTGCAGAAGGGAGAACAGGAGTTTGTACGGTTGAATTCACCTTCCTGGAGAGACACAGGAGCTGGCAGGATCTTGGCTCCATCCTGAAGATGCTTGTCTGAATTTTGATGCAGCACAGAGCCCTTCTCTCCTCCAGAGCTGTGAGGATGCTGAGGACTTTCCCTCTCATTACGGCTGTGCCTGTCTCTCTCTGGAGGAGATACCTGGGACATGACTTGCTTTTACAGGGAGGGCCCCGTGGAGCTTCAGCTCGTCCAAAGCCTGGCTGCACCCTCCTGACAGAGGCTGTTGCTGTGTTCAATGGGTGCCCAGTGATTCTGGCTTTGCCTTGGACAGGCTGGGTGTCCCTCTGCCTGTTCCCCAGCAGCAGGGTGCAAGAGTGAGCACCCAAAGGTGAAAACTTTGTCCTTCCTACCCAACAATTGGCTATGAGCTCCCAGCATCTTCCCAGCAGTCCACTCTTCTTCAGTAGTCATTTCTGGGAACCCATCCTCCAGCATTTTGGGGTTGATTTTTTTGGGGCTTAAACCTCCATCTGACCTGCCTGCAGGAGAGCTCTTGGCATGCTGGCAAAGCTGCGCATAACCCTGGGCTTAACTGAAGCATCTGTTTGCTGACAGACCTTGTGCTGCCTCTGTGCTGAGACAGTGGATCTGAACATGGTTATTGAAGTGCAGGGCTGCAACAAAGTTGTGCTTGGTCCTGTTTTGAGGCCGGCTAGGGAGACGTGGAGGTCCTGTGGTCAACTAGGTGTTACTAAGGTACCTTCAGGGCTTCTTTTTGGCTTGAGCCTCAAGAGTAGCAGATCGTTTCTGACCCACCACCAGCTGAAGAAGCTGGAGAAACCCTGTAAGAGCATGGGCAAAGTATGCTCTTGTGCCAGCATGTGAAGGAGCATAGCTGGGTGCTGCAGGTAGTTTGCATATAGAATTATAGGATTGTTTAGGTTGGAAAAGATCTTTAAGATCATTGAGTCCAGCTGTTAACCAAGCACTGCCAAGTCCACCACTAAACCATGTCCCCAAGTGCCACATCTACACATCTTTTAAATTCCTCCAGGGATGGTGACTCCACCACTCCCTGGGCAGCCTGTTCCAGTGCTTGACAACCCTTTTGATGAAGAAATTTTTCCTTATATCCAGTCTAAACCTCCCCTGGTGCAACTTGAGGCCATTTCCTCTTGTCCTATAGCCTGCATCCCGCGCTGCAGATCAAGTGTGGGTTTTGTCCTGATTGTATTTACTGGTTTTAAAGCAGACACAAGTTGCTTGTGTCTGCTTTGAATGTGCTCAGCTGCCTGGAAAAGCAGCATAGGAGGCCAGACAGCCTTGTGGCACCTGCCTGCACCTGAAGAGTTTCCCTTGCAGCTTCACTCAGGGATATGTCTCTTCCCATCTGTGCTCCCTCAAGAAGCACGTCCTGAGAAACCAGCTGCCTCGACAAGTTTTTGGGGCTCATGGTGTTAATAGAGGCCTTTTCTTCTTTGGCATTCCTCGAGTGCCTTTTGGCAGCTTGGGGAGGAGGATGTGCTCTGACATGCTCAGCTATTTGAGCAGGAACAGTGCTCTCCCAGTGAAAAGAGATTGCTCCTCGGAGGGCGCTCCTGCTGGGTCTCTGCCTCTGCTTGTTGCTTGCTCCTTTTCTGCTTTGGGTGAGGAATCTAGGAAGGAAAGCAATAACTTTGTCCTCTCGATCAAACAACAGCTCTGGACCTCGCTATAGGAGAGGTCTCCATTCTACTGCAAGGGTAGAGCCTTGACTAACGTGGTAACATGGTGTGTGTTTGGGACGTGAAAGTCATTTCTTGATTTTCAAGTTGGAGCAGATGCAGATTGTCTCTGTGTGTATCTTGGTTGCTGGAAAAGTCACTGTGCACAACAAGGCACCCTGGAGATGGATGGACCTTGCTTTCAAGCCAGCCCAGCTGTAGGGAAGCCTCCAGAAAGGCCGTGGCAGAAGGCTGCACCCAGATATCAAAGCTGCCTGCAAGGGGACCAGCTGGATAGAAAGCAAAGTGCAAGAAAAAAAAAAAAGGGAGATTGTGAAATACCTTAAGGGGGCTGACAAGCAAGCTGGAGAGGGACTTTATACAGGGGCATGTAGTGACAAGAGAAGGGGGAATGGCTTTAAACTGACAGAGGGGAGATTTAGGTGAGGTCTGAGGCCGAAGTTCTTCCCTGTGAGGGTGGTGAGGCCCTGGCACAGGTTGCCCAGAGAAGCTGTGGCTGCCCCATCCCTGGCAGTGTTCAAGGCCAGGTTGGACACAGGGGCTTGGAGCAACCTGCTCTAGTGGAAGGTGTCCCTGCCCATGGCAGGGGGTTGGAACTGGATGAGCTTTTTAAGGTCCCTTCCAACCCACACCATTCTAGGATTCTATGAAATTGTCTGTGCCAGGAGTGATGGGTGTTGTATAGCAGGTCTCGCAGTGCCCCGAAGGGTGATGGTGCTGCAGAGTTCCCTCAGCACCCATTGGTGATCATGCAGCACCCAGTATGTACTAGATGACTTTGCAGAGAAGCGCAGCAGGTCAGGGAGGGTGTGACTGGGGAGGGCAAAGAAGGTATACAAATTCAAGCCTGAAATCTCTGTACAGATGCTCTTAATCTGGTTCTTTCCATGGGGTCTGAAGATAGTAGGAAAGAGTTTATGTGTGCCAGTCAGTTAAACTCACTATACAGTGAATTTTCCCTGGGGGAAAAAAAAAAGTTAGGAGACTTGTAGAAAAAGCTTGAAAATGACTTCTGCTATGTGGTTTGCAATTGGAAGCAGAAAAGGGAAGAGGCACTTTGAGAAGTGTGATACTGCTGAAGAGCATCTGAATGCTGCCCCAAGTGACATCTTTGCTGCATGGTCTCCAGGTATCCCCACGTCCCTGCTCCTTTCAGGTTCTTCAGTAGCTTGGCCAGAGTCCAGTGTGGGCTCCCTCCAGCTTGAGCCCCAAACCTCCTGGACTGCTGCAGAAGTCTCCTGCTTTGCTGTTCTTGATTGTCTGGCTGCCTTGTCCCTGCTCCTTCAAACCTTCTTGCCCTTACAGAGCACATGATGAAGCAGAGGAGAGTCCACCAAACAATGAAGCAGAGGAGAGTCCACCAAACCACTACTCTTTCAAGGATTTGAGAACTTTGTCATATCATCCTTTACATTTTTGGGTGTGGCTTCCCAGGACTACCCAGGAATAAGTGAATTTTGGAGATGCAGAGAAATAAAATGATATTCTTGTGCTCATTCCTCTTAAAAGGACAATGTGGAAATGGTTGCCCAGGACATTTGGTTCCAAGCAAGTTGGAATAGCTGTCACAAAAATGGAAGGCTCTGAAAATCGGGCTCTGGAGCAGCTTGGGAAGGTCAAAGGGCAGAACATTCTCAAACCAGATGGTATTTCTCCAGGGTTTTGGAAAAGAAGTTGCCTGAAGTTGCTGAGATAGGGTTGAGTACACCCAATTTAGTCTTCCCTAAACTTCTTCCAATGATGGAATGGAAAGGCACTTCAAAAATAGTCATCTACGATCCTGGGTGTTAGAAACCACTTAATTTTGATGATGCAGCAGGGGAAGCATCTTTTTCCCCTAGCTTCATCAGGTGCCTAGAGCTGGCACTGAGGAGCACAAGAGACATTTAAGCAGAGTGATGTGAAGGGCTTGAGAAAGATTGAAAGGTGAAGAGCCATGGAAGACACCTACCTCTGATCCTGGGCAGAGTAAGCAGGGTCTGCAGACGCTGCTGGACTCTTGCCTTCTGCTAGTACCTGTCCTGCTGAGGTCTACTTGTGTCTTTCACCTTCAGAAGCACTAAGAAAACTGTACTGAGATGTCCTAGCCAGCTTTCCTTGGCCTCTGTCCTTATCCTCAGAGAGATAAAACCAGGAAGCTGCCCTTAAAGCAGTCTAGTCAGTGCAGGTGCTAGTGACAGTTTTCTGATAGTAACTATGGGAGTGAGGATGCTGTGACACCTAATGAATTGCTGTTACAGGGTTTCTTGGCACACCCATTCCCTGGGCTCCTGACGCAAGGACAACAGTGTGTGGGCTCTTCACCAGGCAGCTTAGAAAGATCCATTCGTCAATTGAGAAACTATTTGCTCCATAAAGCCCTTGGGGCTGGAGGAGTAAAGCAAAAAACAACCTGGCAGGAAGCTTTCGAGTGTCCTGTGTTTTGCATCGAGATAGCTCTTTGCATTCTGTGCATACCCTGCATGCTGTGCTGTTTCCAACCTGCCTGCTTCAAAGAAAACTTAAGATCTCCTCTTTTTTCCCCCAGCAAGGAGCTCCAGGCCTGCGTGGAAATTGGATTTGAGGCATTCCTGATCCAAAACACGGAACATGTCACCCCTGACAGGCCTTTAGGAGATGCTGGAAGGCTGTGTCCATAGCTTCCCTCTGTAATTGCTGCAGCTGCCCATACCCTCCTGCGGTCCTAGAAGCTTCTTGCACAGACCTGCCCTCACCACCAGTTGTAAGGGTATAACCACCTCCATCGCTAGCTGGCCTGCCTTGTTTGGGCTGCAGTGGGCTGGGAAACACTCCACAAGGTGCTCAAGGAATAGGAGATCGTCTGGGTTGGGCACATCCTCCATCTCTTGCAAGGAGATGGTGGTAAAATCTGCTGATTGACCATGCATGAACTCGATTTCACCCTAAAGCCAAATGGGTCAAACCCAGCTCTTCTCTGGATGCTCACCCCTTCCCGATGAGTGTGTTAGTGCCAGTGCTTCGCCACAATGTGCCTTCCATCCTCAGGAGCTGTTCTCCCTAACCTGGCTCCTATGTTCCCGTTCTGCCGCAGAGCCTGATGTTAATTGTGGTGTTATTTTTGTTTTCATGGGAACTCGGATAATTGATCACTTGTGAAGTGCACCGGCTGTCTTCCTGGAACACAGTGCTAGAGGAACCGCTGGTACCTGAACTTTATTTAACCCACCTCTGCAGAAGATCAGCAACTTCTAAATATATATTTAACCCTTGCCTGCCTTTCAGGTTACTCAGGATAGCACCGCCCTGCTCCTCATCTCTCTCTTTGCAGCCTCCCGTGCACAGAAGAAGGGGGAGACAGCGTGAATGTGACATTGCTGTTAAGTCCCTGAGCCCCCCAAGGAGGCAGCTGTGGGGATCGCTGGGCACCAAGAATTACCAGAGGCAGGTGCAAGAGCTGCTCTCGCCTCACCCAGTTAATTAAAAGGATCAGTTTTTGTTTGTTTTCTCCCAGTGCTCACAGTTTAAACCCAGCACATGGGTTTAATAAGGAGCTGAAAACACTGGTGCCAGGTGCGGGGGGATCTGGGTGCAGCTTTACAGCCCTTCTCCTCTTCATCACTGCACATCAGCTGCTTCCCCTTCTGCTGGGCCCATGCCACCACTCATCCCCACCTGTGGTACAACCTGCCAAGTTGTGCATTGTGGTTTTATTTTCTTTAATCTTGTGGGCAAACCTCCAGTGAGCATGAGCAGTGCTGGACTGTAAGGCTTTTGTTTGCAAGCTGAGGTGGGGCTTTCTGGGTGGGAAGAGTGTTGGGGAGCAGGTTTAAACTCCCAATTCCTCTTCCTTGTGTGATCTCCAAGTGGTGCCAAAGCCCTGCAATAACGTAATGAAGGGCTGGACACCCTTCTTGTAGTAGGAACCAGACCTCCAGCATGTGTGCCCCTTGAAATGTGGGATCTGGGAGCTTCTGCTGCAGACAGAGGATCTCAGCTCTCTGCTGGTTTGGCTGTGTTGGAGCAGTCACAGCTCCCGCTGCATGTGCAGAATCATAGAATCACAGAATGGTTTGGGTTGGGACCTTAAAGATCACCTAGTTCCAACCCCCTTCCACAGGCAGGAACACCTAATGATTTTAAAATATTGCTTGTCAAGATGTAATGGCAACACTTTGCTGGACCAAAAGAAACAGCTTGTTTAGCTCATAACTCTCTTGGTTTAGGTTATCTGACCCTAGGGATTCTGTATTTGGCTCCCTTTCAGCTGCAAATAAATCCTTCTAAATGTAGTAAGCTAAGGAGACCAGAAAGTTTGGGAGATGTTGAAAGTTTGTGTTCTGCAGAGTCTACCACTTTCACAGATAAATCCTCTCCAGTGCGCGTGAGCCAGCCTGTAGTCAGATGTGAGACATCACAGCCTGATGTCCCATTGCCTCCTGAATGAAGTAACTGCTCCTCTTTCTCTCCCAGCTTCCCAGGTTAGGAACAGAATCTTGCTAATTGAAGATTGTAAAATCACAGAATAATGGTGATTTCTGTGTGCCTGGAGAGGGCATCTCCTTCTGAAAAAAATAATTGCTTGATCCTCCAAGATCAGCCTTCCTAAAAAGAACTGCCTTTCTGGCTAGGAATTAATGGTGATAAGCACAGGTTAACTTAATAAATCCGTTCTCCCAGGGCATGTGTGTCTAAAAATACACGTGAAATCATGCACAGCAGCTTGTCTTCATGGGATGATGATGCTCTTGGCTTGGGGGAGTTATTGCAGCTACATGCTGATCTCTCCTGTGTTTCTTTTGAGCATCTTTTCTCTCAGTGCTGGGGAAAGGTGTTCCTGTTTCATGGTGTTGCATTGACGTAAAAGCTCGGGGGACCTGGGCTTGGTGGCACGAGAAATGTCTGCAAGTCTTCTAATCTGCCTGGGCTCTGTGTTCTAGTCTGCTGGTTGCATTTATCTTGCTGAGCTCTAACCATGTCTTCCCACCACCTCCGTGGCACCAGCCATGGTGTGGGTCAGACTCTTGCAAATAGATTCAGCTGCTGGATAGAAGATGTGATGGCATGGGAAGGGTAGGACCTTCCTGTTATGCTCCAGGAACCTCCAAGTTTGTTTGGTTTTTGTGCTTGCCAGATATGCGTGGCCATTTGACTGCTGACCTTCCTTTTCTCACCTCTCTTGGACTGTAGCTTCTTCACCTTTTGTCGCTCTTGGCTTTGACTGTAAGCCTTTGGGTTGGGTTCTCTCTCACTTGCTTTTCCATCAGTAAACTCTAGCAGGGGGATGTTCCCAGGTATCAGCTATTTGCTGGGAGGAAAAATGGTAATACCGAACGGTTGATTTTCCTGCCTGATCAAAGCGCCTTCTGCTGTGTTTGCATCGGGGCTCTCTGCATCCTCCTCTGCAGCGACACAACTGCCCTCATCACTGCTGAAGGCTCTGCTGACAGCTGGGGCAGGAGCATTGCTGGGCAGCAAGTGCCTCAGTTTCTCTTTAAACTGATTGGACTCATCGACAGTGTTAAATGAATTTAATCTATGTAATTTGCCCTGTGGGTTAGTGTACTGTTATATAAATCCAGCAGCCTGTGGAGTGTGGTGTAGGAATGTGTAAGCAGCTGGCGGTGGGATGGGGTCCTCTGAGCTAGGTTCTCGGGGCTCTAGTTTTGGAAATGCCTCTGTTTGAAGCTTGCAGGTTTTGACCTCGGGGAGGAATCGGCTTGGGAGCTAGCGTGGCTGAGGTTGTCTAATGGTTGTCCATTTGAGGCCCAAATTATTTGGAGAAGTGTAAAAAGAACTTGAATAGGGGGAGAATTAACATCTGAGTATCAGGGAGGTGTGTGCCCTGACTTTGAGCTCTTCTGGAGGGACGTGAAAGGATGGGTGAACATAGAATCGTAAAATCCGAGAGTGGACTCTCAAAGCTCATCCAGTTCCAACCCCCTGCCACAGGCAGGGACACCTTCCACTAGAGCAGGTTGCTCTAAGCCCCATCCAACCTGGCCTTGAGCACTGCCAGGGATGGGGCAGCCACAGCTTCTCTGGGCAGACCTCTGGGTGAGGCTTGGATATCATCATCCGTGTCTCTGTCAGCTCCACCATCCGTTTGCTCAGGAACCTGAATTTGCTTCCCTTATTTGTACCATGTGTTCATAGTACTGCAGAAGCCTCTCTGGTGTCTGAGTAACCATCTTGGACCCCAAATACTCTTTTTTCCCTGTCCTTCCTATGTACCCTCCTGCGATAATTTTTTCCCCTGGTTGTGGATCTCTGGTGTTCCCATACTGAGTCTATCGCTGGGTTGAGACCTAGAAGAGAGCTGGGCTGAAGTTCAGAGCTTTGCAGAGCCATTTGGGTCCATTACTAGCTGCCTCTGCTTGGCTTGCCAAGACATCACCCTTATCCTGCTGAGCTCTGGCATGACCCTGTCTTTTCTGACTAGCATGGGTCGCTGCCAGCTCCTGGCCACTGCCTGCAGTGAGCACAGTGAGAGCACCTGCCTCACTGGTGAGAGCCCATGGTCTAGGGTGGCAAGGATGTGTCTCACTGCTCTGTGCTCTTCCCTTTCCTCCCCAGGGAGCTCAAACTGCGAAACTATGATCCCGAAGATGAGGAGCTGAAGAAGAGGAAGATGCCCCCGGCCAAGCCGGCCTCAGGTGGGTGCAACAGGGGGCGTGGGAGGTGACACAAGGAAGCACAACAGCAGAAGCGTTGCCAGAGGTGGTGCTGGTTGTGAGGCTCCCTCTGCTTTGCTCTGTTCTGGAGGCTTGCAGGCAAGGCAGATCATAGAATCACAGAATGGTTTGGGTTGGAAGGGACCTTAAAGCTCATCCAGTTCCAACCCCCTGCCACAGGCAGGGACACCTTCCACTAGAGCAGGTTGCTCCAAGCCCTGTCCAACCCGGCCTTGAACACTGCCAGGGATGGGGCAGCCACAGCTTCTCTGGGCAACCTGTGCCAGGGCCTCACCACCCTCACAGGGAAGAACTTCTTCCTCACATCTCATCTACATCTCCCCTCTGTCAGTTTAAAGCCATTCCCCTTTGTCCTGTCCCTACCTGCCCCTGTCAAAAACCCCTCTCTAGCTTTCTTGTTGGCCCCTTTAGGCACTGGAGCTGTTCTAAGGTGTCCTTAGAGCCTTGGTCTCCTCCAGGCTGAACCAGCCCAGCTCTCTCAGCCTGTCTCCATAGCAGAGGTGCTCCAGCCCTCAGAGCATCTTTGTGGCCTCCTCTGGACTAGCTCCAACAGCTCCACATCCTTCTTATGTTGGGGTCCCAGAGCGGGACACTGGATTACAGGGGGGCTCTCACAAGAGCAGAGTAGAGGGGGGAAAATCCCCTGCCTCACGCAGAGCCCTTTGCAGGGATTCACTGACTGCTGCGATGAGCCTCTCTTATAACAGCACATCCCATCTCCTTCCCATTCACCAGTCTCCCACACCAGCAGTGTTCCCTGAGAGAGTGAGGCAGTGCTTTTGGTTGTGAGGACAAAATAATCCAGCACAGGACTCTGCATCCAGCCAGCATGCTGCAGAGTGGATGGGTTATACCTTTCCTTTCCAAAAATCAGGTGGCTTGGAAACCTCTGTGTTCCTGGTCACTCCAGCTGAAGGTTCAAAAGCCACTGGGACGTATTTTGGTAGTAGCTTGCTGGTATGAGGTGTTTAGGTTCTAGGAGACGAGTGTCTGCAGCCCTGGAGGGTGCTGGCATGCCTGAGCAGCCGTGGTGGGAGTGCCAGAGCTCTCCCACTGCTGCTGGGCGAGTGTGATGCTTGCGGCTCATGTTGCCTCATCATCCTCTCACCTGTGAGGACTGCACACCCTGTGTTGCACAAGTGGGGTGTGTGTCTGAGCACACCGGGTTCAGCCCCAAACCAAAGGGTTGACACTCAGAGGAGCCAAGCTCTTGCTGGAGGGTTCTGAAGGAGACTCGGGATGTTTTTTGTTTGATTTATCTTTAAACAAATATTAGTCATGAGTCCAGGGTGTTCAGTCTGCTATTTCCTAGCACTGAACCTCAGCACAGTTCTTGAGAGGGAGGCGAAGGGTAGAAGTTCCCTTGATCTTGAAGTATTGGGTCCTCCTGGAATAGATCTGTTTAAAAATGCCCTAAATCAAAAGGCTGCCTTTGGGAGCATGGCAGAGATCTGCTGACACTGTGCTTTCTTGGTCTGTTGTAAAAGTTTAAAACTTCCCCCGACTCTTCCCTGGAGTGTCATTTGGAATTGGGAACAGGAATTTTGACTGTTTTCAGTAAAATGCACCCTCTCAGCCAGCCCTTCTTTGGAGCTGCAGTGCCCATTGGCTGCAGTTCCTGTGTCTGGAGCATCCAGCCTGTCTGTCCTTGGGCGCTTTGTGGGAGGGAGGAGGACAGAGGAGCTGGGGTTCAGTGTGGTTTCGTGTTAAATGTGCCTTGGGCATATGTGTTTGCTGGAGCAGGATTCCTGCCTCAGGGATGTGCTCCCTGATGCCCGCACCCCCTCCTTGCACAGATGCTGTGTTGAAGGATGGTGGGCTGTTTGCCATGCAAGCTTTGCCGTTATCCCTGGTATCTGCAGACCTTTATGTACGATCTGGGCTGGAGCTTGATTCCTTCAAGTTGTCTTAGATGGTGGCCTTGTAAATGAGTCACAGTGAGTCAAATGCTACTTGTGGGGCAGCTGGTCCCTGCAGGTCTTACGGAAAGAGGACTGGAACCCAGCAGATGACTTCTTGCTGCTGTTGCTGTTTGTGGCATTTAATGGTTGTTGGGTTTGCATCATTTTCAGGTGATTTTTGGGAGTCTCTGAAAGGGTTTGGGTGGTAGGAGTACACATCCTGCGTGTTCTCAGTTGTGTGTGCCATGCTCTTAAGGCAAAGATGTTCAAATGGGCTTTTGTGAACCAAGTCCAGAGCTCTGGTGGGTTTCCCTGTGGCTTGTCCTCTTGGTGTCCTGCTGCTGTGCCGTGTGCTGATGCTGATCTTTTTCCCCCATCTAGTGGAAGATAAGGTGAAGGACCAGCTGGAGGCTGCCAAGCCAGAGCCCATCATCGAGGAGGTGGTACGTATATTCCAAGTCACTCTGTGCCAGGTGCGTCTATCTGTGTCCAGGCTTTAACTTTGCCTGCAGCTCTCATTGGGTGTCTCCTCTTCCTCCCTAGGATCTGGCAAACCTGGCACCCAGGAAACCAGACTGGTGAGTGCCTGCAGAGCCCCGCTCTGGATAAAGGGGTGTTCGCATCAGCGGTGGGTTACTATTATCTCTAGGTTGTCCAGGTTGGGTTAAAAGTGCTCGAAATGGGAAACCCAGCCCTGCTGTTCAGGAAGATGCAAAGCACGGGGCTGTCTTCCCTTTTCCTGCTTCCAGTAAGTGACTCTGCTGATCCCTCTGGGATGCTTGTCAGCATGGTGGCCTCAGTGACAAGGGATGTTCAGGGCGTTGAGTAGTTTGCCCATCAGTGTTCCCCTGATAGGAGACATACGCTGCTCCATGGTGCTCACAGGAGAGAGAAGGAGTTTCTCTTCCTCTGGGAAAAGTGTAACGTAGCCCTTGTGTTCACATCTGCCTGGGGTGAGGATTTGTTCTGACATTGTCACTCTCCTCTCCAGGGATTTGAAGCGAGATGTAGCGAAGAAACTGGAGAAGCTGGAGAAGAGGACGCAGAGAGCCATCGCTGAGCTGATAAGTGCGTTGTGGTGCCACAGGGATGGTATGGGGCGGGTCACCAGTTGTTCCAAAGGGATTACACAATCCATGCTGGGAGCTCGGTGTCTTGCTGTTGGGCCAGGGAGGCACTGGCAGAGTTTGATTTCTTTCCCAAAAGGGTCTGTGAAACTGTTGGTCCCAGTAGTTTCCCCGAGGCTGCATGCACACTTGGCTTGTGTGGCAGGGAGGGGTGGTTTGTGGGCTCAGGGGCTGCAGTTCACATCCTCTGCCATGTAGGTTCCCCAGTACAGCTGATTTATCGCTAAGCCACTGCTCTTTTTCACTTGCAGGAGAGCGGTTGAAAGGGCAAGAGGAGGAGCTGGCATCTGCTGTTGGGTCAGCAAAGCAGGAGGGAAGTGACTCTGACTGAGGAGGTCCATCTACCAGCCTCGGGCTTGGGATCTGCTTCTGCCGGCAATGCTGATCCCGTTGCTCTCAGGTAGAGGCACCTTGTTGGGACATGCTGCTCACCAGCCCTTAGAGAGCCACGACCATTTCCTAGGGGACTGATTCTCCTCTTCCTGCACAGAGATGCCTTTTTCAAGGTGCTCCTTTCTGTAGAAGAGCTGGTGAAACTGCCATGTGGGGAACAAAGAGGTCTTTTTCCCTGGGGGAACATCCATGGTCAGACCCAGTATGTGCAGAGTAACTCTCCTGGAAGTGGCTGAGTGGCTCGGGATCCGCTCGCTGCTTGGTGTTAACTTGGGGTTTGTTCTGCTCCTGGAAGTTTCCCGATCCTCCAGGCTGTGCAGCATGTCTATGTATGTACAACTCTTCTATATATTTTGTAATTGTCAAAGTTTTGTTGTTAACAGATCTTTTAATAATAAAACAGTCCTACAGTGGAAGAAATTGTCACTTGTTCTGCAGAGGACTGGGTAGAGGCAGCTCATAGAATCCTTGAACACTGCCAGGGATGGGGCAGCCACAGCTTCTCTGGGCAGCCTGTGCCAGGGCCTCACCACCCTCACAGGGAAGAACTTCTGCCCAGTAGCTCATCTAAATCTCCCCCTCTGTCAGTTTAAAGCCATTTCCCCTTGTCCTGTCCCTACCTGCCCTTGTCAAAAGCCCCTCTCCAGATTTCTTGTCAGCCCCTTTAGGCACTGGAAGCTGCTTTAAGGTGTCCCCGGAGCCTTCTCTTCTCCAGGCTGAACAACCCCAGCTGTCTCAGCCTGTCTCCATAGCAGAGGTGCTCCAGCCCTCGGAGCATCTTCTTGGCCTCCTCTGGACTCATTCGTGCAAGTCCACGTCCTTCTTATGTTGGGGCCCCAGAGGTGGACGCAGGACTGCGGAGGGGGGTCTCTCCAGAGCAGAGTAGAGGGGGAGAATCCCCTCCCTTGACTTGCTGGTCACGCTGCTGGTGATGCAGCCCAGGACACGGTTGGTTTCTGGGTTGCAAGCACACACTGCTAGGTCGTGGTGAGCTTCTTGTCAACAAAGTTCACCTCCTCTCCTGTCTGTGGGGACTTCAGACCACTGTTTGCTACTCCCTGTCCCATTTGCTTCCCTAGAATGGGCGGCAGCAGGCTTTGAGGTGGCTGAGCTTGTAGCTACAGCAGGTCTAAGCACAACTTCTGGGCCATGAATGGGGTGACCTGGGGTGATGCCAACCCTATGTGGCTGGAAGAAGCAAGGGGGTGGGATGCTGCAAAGCTCACCCTGTACTTTCTCCAGAAACCTTTGCTGTGCCTCTGGGAGGCCTTAAAGGGTGGGTGTCTTGGCCAGGCCTGAAGAGGCTCCTGAGTCCTCTGTGCTTGGTTCAAAGTGTTTTTTTCTTGAGGTAATGCATCTGGGGCATATGCCTTTGACAGCATTGACAGAAGAGTTCACCTGTGATAAAAATAACTGTTCCTGTCAATGCACACATCCTGCTGGTTTTAAAAGCCTGTTGAAAAGAGCTGCTGGAGGGGGAGAGGTTCTTTATGTGGCAGCAGCCTGCGTTGGAGGGGGGTGTCATTTCTGCCCTCATGCCTGCTGGAGCCTTGGTGGCTGGAGTGGCCATCTCTGATTGTCCCCAGCTGGACCAGGTCCCCATGCAGGACATGATCAGTCCCAGCCACGCTAAATACAGACTCATTGGCACTTGTCCCTCTGCCAGATCTGCTGCTACTGCCAAACCGCTCTGTGGTTGCACGTGGTGAGTACATCTGAGGGGCTTTCCACCTGCAAGCGCCACCTTCCTGATTCCAGATAAAGGGCAAGGAGCAAAGAGCTGGTGAAATGCTCTCTTGTTCCTCCAGCTTCCAGGCACAAATGGCTGCTTAAAGCCTCCCTCCTCAGCTGCCTCCCCTCTCCCTTGATGTGCTGGTTCCTGGTGTTTGCAGCTGTCCCTACTGCATCCTCTGCTCAGGCTGGTGTTTGTCACCCCTTGGAGGGGCCCTTTCGTGGTTCATGGGGCCAACAAAGAGATGGAAATCCACGGAGCGAGGGCTGATCCATACCCACCTGGCCAGTGAGTATCCAGCACCAGGCTCCAGTATTGAGTGTGGCTGTGGATTCCCTCTGGGCTCTCTAGTGGGAAAGCTGTGAGGGTGAAAGCCCAGCCATCTTCCTGAGTGTCATTTTTGCCTTTTTTTTTTTTTTACTGTTTTGCTCTATTTTTTCCCTGTACAGGAGGCAGCCAAGTGCCCCTCACCCATGTTTGTGGGCAAGAAAGCCAAGATCTACCATAGATGTAAAGGTGCCACATAGATGCAGGTTGGTACTGCATGTCATGGGTGCTCCTGTCCAGGTAACACTGTTGTGGGTCCATCATGGAAAACGGGGGTGCATCTGCTCTACAGGACATGTCTCTACAAGTGACATCCTTGGCACCGGGCAGAGCACGTGATGATGTTTCAAAGATGCTTAAAAATGAAAAGGACCTTCAACTCATAACAGTCTCCAACACCAAAACGGAGCTATGGAACAAGATGAGTATTTGGTGATCGTGGGTGTTTATAGTTAGTAATGACCCATCACACACCTTAATGTGCATTTCTCCATCGGTAGGGAAATCAAGGACTGTGAACATGCATCCCCCAAATAGCTAAAGCCTTGTCTCTGTGAAATGCCCTGTAGATGTCAGCAAATCTCTGCATAAAACCTTGCTGCATCCAATCCCAGTACCTGCACCCTGCACAAAGCCGAGTTCTGCATCGCTAGCAGCTGCTTCAGCTGGGATGTGGCCGTGCTCCTCTGTTTGTCTGACTGTGTGTTACCCATGCAACCCTTCCTTTCCCTCTGGACCCAGGCTGATGGCCTCTGCTTTGAAATACGTGTCCGATATAAATACGAACACAACATGCAGGGGGCAGATAGAGAATCATAAAATCACAGACTGATTTGGGTTGGAAGGGGCCTTAAAGACCATCGAGTTCCAACCCCCTGCCACGGGCAGGGACACCTTCCACTAGAGCAGGTTGCTCCAAGCCCCTGTGTCCAACCTGGCCTTGAACACTGCCAGGGATGGGGCAGCCACAGCTTCTCTGGGCAACCTGTGCCAGGGCCTCACCACCCTCACAGGCAAGAGCTTCTTCCTCACATCTCATCTAAATCTCCCCTCTGTCAGTTTAAAGCCATCCCCCTTGTCCTGTCCCTGCCTGCCCTTGTCAAAAGCCCCTCTCCAGCTTTCTTGTCGGCACTTTTGGGCATTGGAAGCTGCTCTAAGGTCTCCTAACATCCTTCTCTCCTCCAGGCTGAGCAAGACCAGCTCTCTCAGCCTGTCTCCGTAGCAGAGGTGCTCCAGCCTTCAGAGCATCTTTGTGGCGTCCTCTGGACTCACTCGAACAGCTCCACGTCCTTCTTATGTTGGGGCCCCAAGAGGTGGATGCAGGACTGCAGGGGGAGGTCTCATGAGAACAGAGCAGAGGGGGAGAATCCTCCTTCTGCTTTGCAACAGTGGGAAGCAGAAGTCCCTCCATGACTTTAATACCCTTTAAAACGCCTCTGGTTGCAAGTACAGCTTCCCAGAGCAAACCTGTGCTCCACCTAGCAGCAGAAGCATCCTTCTTCTCAGCCCTAGGCTGTTGTTTTTTGAGCTCATTTGCAGTAGTGTTTCAACTCCCTAAAAAAATTTAAACAATTAAAAGCTGCTTTTCTTGTGCGAGGAAAAATTCTTGAAGGGATCATTTTTGCTCTTTCAGCTCTCCATGAAAATGTAATTTGGAAATGCAAAATCGAAGCATTTCCTTCTAGGACAAGCCAAAATAAAGCATATTGACTTTTCCCTTTCCCATGTGGAAGGTATTCCTGCTGATGGCAGGGGGATTGGAATTAGATGTTCTTTAAGGTCCCATCCAACCCAAACCATCTGTCATTCTATGACTCCAGACTGAAATTAAGCCGGGATCAGCCCTGGACCCCTGGGCTTGCAGACCCAGGTGGGAAGTAGGAGAGGCCCATTTCCAGATGGATAATGAGTTCCGCGGACCCCAAACCAGTTCATGGGAGCCTCCCATCATTGCAACTTTTGGGAGCATCCCTGCAGCCATCGGAAACACTGACCCAGCTGTGGTCTCTCCTGGCTGGAAAACAGTTGCCCTGAGTCTTATTTCCTTTGCTTTGCTGATGAGAGAGACAGATTCTTCCCCCTTTTTCCAATAAACACCTTATTTTCTGTATACCTTAGAAACACCATTTCTCAGGAACGCAGGGCGCCCTGCTGCTTTGGTGCCTGTGGGGAGCACACCTGTAAATAGTGACCCATATTCAAAATGGAGAGTGGGCATTCCCTTCCCGGTGGGCTGCATCACCCGGAGCAGAGCTGTCCTGGCAGGACACAAGGGCCTGGGCTTGTACTTGGAGGAGAGGGGTGGGGAGGAAAAGCAGGATCAGACTCATTTCTCTCTCTAGTGAGGCCTTGCAGCGAAACATTGCTTGTCCTGACATGGGACTGGGACCCCATTGTGAGATGTTGGTCCTGGCATGGGACAGGGATCCTAGCATGGACTGAGATCTGGGCATGGGACAGAGATCCTGGCACAGGACTGGTGTCCTGGCATGGGACCAGGACCTGGGCATGAGACAGGGATTCTGGCATGGGACTGGGGTCCTGGAATGGGACTGGGGACCCTGCATAGGGCAGGGATCCAAGCATGGGACTGGGGTCCATCCATGTGGTAGAGATCCCAGAGTGGTGCTGGGGTCCCTGCATGGGATCAGAGTCCCAGCATGGTCCAGCCCTGGGGCTGGTGTGCAGATCCCAGGGGACTAATTCCTCCTTCCCTGGCTGGTGTAAAATGAGAGTGTGTGTAGAAGGGCTGGGAGAACAGTGGCATTTGGGATGTAACACCAAACTGCACCCCACGGCTTTAATTTATTCCCTGGGTATGTGGCTGGATGGTGAGGGGTTTTCTCCCTTTCAAAGGTTGTGTCCCAAATCTGTGTTTATCCTCTATGCCTTTTAAAACCCCAAACATTGCTTCTCATGGTCCAGAAGCAATTTTCACTTAACTGTGGGGAGTTTTTTAATGCACTGCAGGTGTCCCGCGGACCCACCTGAAACCCCTTGGACAGCACAGTGCTCTGGGCTCATCCTAAGCCTGAATCCTTGGCATGCTGCTGTGGTGGAAACACTTGGAAAAATAGCCCTGGTTTGCTTTGCCCTGGTTTCCCTGGATGAGAGGAGCTCCTCTGAGAGCAGGGCTGGAAGAGGAGGACAAGACACAGGAGAGCCCGAGGGATGGGGAGGTAATTTGGCTCAAGGTCATTTGCAAAGGTTTCATTCAGCAAAACCAGAATGATCAATTTCTGAAGCAAAGCAGATCAGAAAGGGCAGGCGAGAACAGCAAGTAGATAACCCAGCGAGATAATCCCTTCAGATCCAGGGAAACCAAAGGATTAGCATTTAATCTGTGCTTCTTGGGGGATTTCTCTGGATCACTGAGCTGCTGCTCCATCCACACCACCACAGATACTGGAGGAGGCACTCATCATTGAGTTCCTCTAGACAGGGATGCTTTCCACGTGCTGCTTTTTGAAGGGGAAAGCAGTGGCCCATGTGGACCTGCAGGTGTGAGCTGGTCCTTCTGGAAACCTTGGGGTGCCTTGGGGTGGACGTGGAGAATTTGCTCTGTTGTGTCCTCTCGTCCTGCTTCACCAGCAGCGGCGAGAACAGGTCCCAGCTCTCTGCAGACCAGAGCTCTACCTTTATCTTTTACAGGCCCTGGTGGTGAACAGTGGCACGACGTCTGTCCTCCATCTATCCTTCTCAAATGGCTTGGGATCTCTGTCCTGCAAGACACCTCAGCACAGCTGTTGTCTCCTTTGGGGTGAGAGTGCTGCAACCTGCAGCAATTCCCCCAGTGGAAGACCAATTTCTGGCAAACACCTACACATAGCAGAGCCTTAACCTGTAACTCATGCCAATGTGGTGGCTATTTGGGGAGACGCAAGGAAAGCGAAGCTAGAAGTCTGCAGTGCCTTAGCTGTGTCTGATGGCATGGCCCGTTGTCTGATGTGTTGTCCATAGAGGTTGAAGGCACCTCTGGAGATGCTTTAGTCCAACCCCTGCTCAAGCAGGATCAGCTGGAGCAAGTTGCCCAGGACTGTGTCCAGCTGGGTTTCTAATACATTCATGTATCTGATGAGGAAGCAAAGTGCTGGAGAACGGAGCTGCTGCTTCCAGGGCCAGGCCTAGGCATCTCAGCGATTAGCTAACCCAGCATGAGACTACCATGGCTTTGCCAGAATGAGCTGGAACTGTGTGTTTGCCATAAAATACACTGAAAATGTCATTAGGGACTTATGAAAGCCCGGGCTGGATCTGCACCTTGGACATAGGTTTGCCCTTTGCTGAAATCTCAGGCCTCTGGAGGAGATCAAAGAGTGCTGATGGAGCTGGCTGGGGCAAGGCATGGGGCTTTGCAATGCTTGCTTGAAGCTGAACTCTGCCAAAAGTGTCATTTTTTTGGGGGATGGGGAGGCCTCAAAAAGACCCACCCATAGATTGTGGGTGTTTTGCAGACCAAATGGTCTAAGTGGAGCTTGAAGAAGCTTCAACTCAAGCAACAGAGCTGGGGCAGAGCCCTGAGTCTAGCAGTGCAGAGCTACTTGATGAAGAAAGATTTTGACGTGGTTTCCAAAGGATGACCATCTTGGCTTTCCAAGATGCTCTCACCTCTCCTTTCTATTGGATATAGGGCTAAGCATTCACCCTTTGCTGCCTACCTTCTCCAAGAGGTGTGGGTTAAACACCTCATGCTCCTCTTCCCCCCCTGCCTTGCATTTGCCACTATTTAGTGGCATGATTTAGTGGTCAGTTCTGGGGTAAATTTGGACTTGATAATTTTAAAGGTCTTTTCCAACCCAGTTGATTCTATGGAAAGTGTGAGCCTGAAGCTCTTGATAGCAGCCAGAATATCTCTTGAAGTCAGCAGGAGTCAATCAGGCACACAAACATCAATCTTGGCATCCGGCTGTGAATGGCCTGGAGGAAAATTGAATTTATGAGCTGGGGATGCTGAAAGAAAAAGGAAAATAGAGTTTCTACCATCGCAGATCTGAAGTTGAACACATCTATTAATGCATGAAATTCAGCTGCCCGGGCTCTTTCTGCTAGCAGGCTATCTTGATTATGAATTATGTTTTATAGGATGCATGTATCTATGTATATATTCATGAAAAACAAGTGAACAAGCCCTGAATACAAATATAGTTGGGGAGAAGCATTCTGAGCTCCACTCTGGCAGCTCTGGGGCATGGGGCTGTTCAGAGCTTGTTCCTCGCATCCTGATGCTGAGCTGAGCTGAGCAGCACAAGATGGTGCGTGCTCCACCAGCACAAGGCCAAAGCAAAGATCCCCTCGTGGGAGTCCAACTTAGTGGTGTTCAAATTCTCCCCAGGTTTTACCTTTCCTTGCAGGGAATTGGGTTTTGTTCCCCAGTGTGGATTTTTGGCCACCCAAGTTCATTACACTGAAACATTCCTCAACATATATGTTCTAGTTGTTGGTAGTTTTTGGTTTATATGTATTTGTGTGTGTTATATGTAATATATATATTATTATTTGCAAAGATTTTAATAATTATAGCAGCAGGCACAGGTCTCAGAGCAAGATCTAGCTCTTGGGTCTGGAGGGGATGGTTTGTCTTGGTTGTGCTCATCAATTCTTAAAAACATGTTGAATTTCCACCTGGAAATCTGGCCCTTCTCTCTCCGGTTTCACTCTGTGTATCTGCTGTAGTTTTGAGTTGCATCTGTCCCTATTTATCTTCTCCTTGCCCCTTTTCATGATCTTGGTTGACCCTGGTGGACTCTGTTTACTGCCTGGCACCTTTGGTAGTGCCTGATGGAGTGTTTGGAGGCATAGGGAGCCCCGCTCTGTGCAGCTCAGCAAAGCCATTGCTTGGTTAGCTTCTTTGGTAACCTGTTTCCATGTATATGATCCCACCATGTTGCTCTTGCTCACCAGTGAGATGCTTGGATGCAAACTCTGGCTAGAGGTTGAGCAAGATTTGAGTGGAGCACGGTCAGAAGGGGAGAGCACATGGGGGTAGATCAATGTGTTAAGGCTGCTCCACCTCCAGGCTCTTGGGCTAAATTGCACTAAATGACCCGGATACCTTGGGAGTTAAATTTTAACACAAGAGGGTAAAAGACCTGGTTCTGAGAAATAGAAGGGGAGAATGCTTCTTCCTGATCAGCAGGACTGAGTTTCCAAGCTGCCTGTGGACCTGTCCTCTGGTACAGGCAAGGAGAAGGACTTGGGGTACTGGTGGATGAAAAAATGGACATAATGCGGCAACATGCACTCACCACCCAATAAGCCAACTGTGTCCTGGGCTGCACCACCAGCAGCGTGACCAGCAGGTCAAGGGAGGGGATTCTGTTGGAGCAAGTCCAGAGGAGGCCACCAAGATGCTCTGAGGGTTGGAGCACCTCTGCTATGGAGACAGGCTGAGAGAGCTGGGCTTGTTCAGCCTGGAGAAGAAAAGGCTTCCGGGAGACCTCAGAGCAGCTTCCAGTGCCTAAAGGGGCTGGCAAGAAATCTGGGGAGGGGCTTTTGACAAGGGCAGGTAGGGACATGACAAGGGGAAATGGCTTTAAACTGACAGAGGGGAGATTTATATGAGATGTGAGGCAGAAGTTCTTCCCTGTGAGGGTGGTGAGGCCCTGGCACAGGTTGCCCAGAGAAGCTGTGGCTGCCCCATCCCTGGCAGTGTTCAAGGCCAGGTTGGATGGGGCTTGGAGCAACCTGGTCTAGTGGAAGGTGTCCCTGCCTGTGGCAGGGTTGGTTTGAACTGTATGGTCTTTAAAGACTAGATGGTCTTCAAAGGTTCCTTCCAACGCAAATCATTCTATGATTCTATTCTATGATTCTATGAATAGGAGCATTGCTCATGGATAGCAGACTGGTGGCCTGGGTCTGGAGACTGGCACACACTCTGAGACCACATACCCTGCACCTCCTTTAACAGCAGATGACAAACTGTGCAAAGCTCTTCAATATTGACATAATATTTTCACAGGGTGGCCGTGCTGTGGCTTGAGCAGCCCTTGCAACGTGCTCTGCTGTGGAAACAGTCCTTTTCCGCAGAGGGTGACCTTTTCAGGAGGACCTTCCTCTGGCCATGGGACAGTGTTTGGCATCCCCTTTGCCCACAGTGCAGAACTGTGGGTGCAATGTGAATGTTTACCCTCAAAGTGCTTGTGGTACGTTTCAGATGTCACATTTCTGCCCTATTCTTTCAGCAAGCGCCTGTTTTCAAATAAGCTGTGAATATTTTATGGGCAAATTTTCAAGTGAGCCTGCGATCCTTCAAGAGCAGTCTTTCATGGCTACATAATAGAAGTGGGTAGGAAACATTTATTTTTTTCTGTTTTGTGGGAAATTTCATGATTCTGGATTTCTTTTTTCTCCAAACCAAATTCAAAGCTCTCTCCAGGATGAAATGAAATTAAAAAATCATGTTGGGCCAATCAAAATGCCATTTTGAAGCCAAGATGCACACTCTGTGATTTGCTAATGCCCTAAGTCATCTCCATTAAAACACTTCTTTCAATTTTGCTTTTTTCCACAAGCCTTTCGGGGTCTTCCGAGATATCCTTTTCCCAGTTCTGAGAGTAAACTGGTGTGAGGTGGAGTGTGGTTTCTGGGTGGTATCTCTGATGCACTCAGGAGAATCATAGAGTAGTCAGGGTTGGAAAGGACCTTAAGATCATAATTAGCCCACCCATCCCTTCTTGTGCTCTCGCTCCTTTTGATCTTATCCCCTGCATTGGAGGGCGGATCCAAGACTGCAGATCCTCTGCAGATGGTTCAAGCAAACCTGGCTTTGCTTGGTTTAGACAAAACCCCAAATAGAGGAACTAGCTGAATCCCAGTGTCCCAGTCTCACCAGGACTGGGTGTCTTGGTGAATGTGTTTGAACATGAGTCCGTATGATGGATGTAGGTTTGGGAAAGTGGAGTGGCATTTAAAAGGTGGTTCACATAATACGTTCTTCTCCCACCTGCAATCAGAAGATGAAGGCTATTTCTTACAGTAGCCTGTGTTCAGCACAGTGTTCATGAATATTTTAAGTGCCTAATTTGCTGTTTCTTTTGAAAGCCCTCAGTGAATGCCACCCCACATGCTCTAGCAGCGCTCCAACAAGGAGGCCAATACCAACATAGAATCCTAGAATGGCTTGGGTTGGAAGGGACCTCAAAGCTCACCCAGTTCCAATCCCCTGCCACAGGCAGGGACACCTTCCACTAGACCAGGTTTCATCAAAAAACCCCAAAGAGGAGAGAGGACTACTGGTTAGAAACTTCGGATAAGGACTGTTTTTTAAGGTGCAATGCAAACAATGTTATTTGCACAGCCAGTATGCAATGACAGGAGAATTAAATGTGAATTATATTTATGCAGTGTATGGCCTGAGCCAAAGTGGCAAACTCATTTTAGAGGAGGATGTTCATGGGACAACAGAAAATGCTTGTCCTGAGCGACCACCAGCTTCTGCTGTGAGTTGTGGGAGATTTTATTTCAGGTTGTGCATTTCAGGTTGTGGGGACTTGCAAATTTGTGGTTCAATGCTGCTTCTGATAGGTGTGTGGCTGTATGTCCTCCAGCCTGATGGGTGACCATGCCAGAGGTGTCCCAGGCCCAGGGGTGATGTTGAGCGTTTTCCCACTGATGTCCAGGGAGGGTGATGGGGTCCTAGGTGCTCAGTGATGGGGAGATCACCTGACAACCTGGTACTTGTTTTATGGAGGATTGTTTTAGCGTTAGCAGAAGCAGAAGAGCATCAATGCTCCCATGGTGCTGGCTGGACCGTTGCCCTCATTGCTTGCTTTCTGTTTCACTTGCAGAAGGCTTTTCATCTTTACCATTCATGAAATAGCAGAAAAAGATTGTATTAATGTTTCGCAAAGTTGGCTTATTTTTCTTGGAGGTAATATTTCTTTTTCCTCCACCACTGGGGAGCTGCATACCCCTCTCATTAAGGGTGTTCTGTCTGTCAAGTGTTACTCTCCCAAATGAGGCTTTTTTTCTTAAATAATTAAGCAGTTCTTGACTTGAATTAAGCATTTCTTGACTTAAATAATTTAGCAGTTCTTAAATAATTAAGCAGTTCTTGACTGATTTACTGTGTCATGACTTGCTAGGTACCGTGTATTTTCTTTCCCCCACCAAGTTACATCTCTACCTGAAAAATATTATAGAAATAGCTGCAGAGTCTTCCTATGACTGGGGAAACTCAGTTCTTACTCCTCTACATGGATGCTGCTGTCCCGTTCTCCATGTCTCATGCACAGAGGTATATTCGGGTCCCAGTCTTGGGCTACATTGGAGGTAAAATGGGACTGGGGTTATGAATCAGGGAAGATCTGCCATACTGATGAAGTCCAGTTGGTCACCAGTATCCCTTCTACTCTTCCTCCTTTTGTGGCAGGTGCTTGTGTTATTTGTTAAAGGGTTTCTTTATGCATCTGTGTGTGTCTGTTTTTCCCATTTAGTTTTTGCAAATCCCCTTTGCTCTGTAGTTTTCATTTGGAGACCTGTCCATCTTTGAAAGCCTTATTTGAACTCGAGTTGTGTTTGTGGTGCCCAGGGGCTGGGAGAAGTGAGGCATTTCAAAGGCAGTCCAGGGTGACTTGAGGAAGGACATGAAGAAAAGGAGAGGAATCCTATGGCTCATGGTTAACTGATGATAATCCTGCGCATTTGTACCTTGTTATAAGAGGACACTGGAGAACACCCTTTCTATGTACCAGGGGCTTCCTCACTTTGCAGACTATCTTGGCCAAGAGCTGTGTTTGAGAAGCAAAGGAGCTTTTCCACGGTTGGCATTAGCCACCCTGACCAGCCTAGGGTTGCACACAGGGTACAAATGGATGGATTCCCTAAGCCTCAGGAAAGCAAGGATGAATCATCAGGAGAACTGTCACTGTCCTCCCTATGGCATGAAGGAACCAGAGTACAACCTGTGGCCTTCTGGGGGGTAATTAAACCCTGCTGACCTCAAGAATGGCACCCCAGCAGTGAGTTCTCCTCTGGGGAAGGAAAAGCTGTTGCAAGGTTTCTGAGGACAGAAAAGACCCATTGACCCTTCTTCCAGCGGTGATGGGCTGCTGATCCTGGTGGAGGAGGATGCTCCTGGCTGGCAGTGGGGAGTGCAGCTGCCTCCTCAGCAGGGGACTGCTCTTTGATTTCTTGGGGTATTAACTGCATTCGCTCTACCTCCTCTCTGTGATTTATTTGGAGACATCTTGTTTTGGTTAAGGCCCTTGAGCTACAGGCTGTGAAGAGTTGATTGCAGAGTCCTCCAAGGGCATTGCAGCTTGCCAGGGCTAAAAACTGCTGGTTGGCAAGGCAGCCGAGTTACCTGTAATTTTATCTCACATCTTGGCTGCCTGGAGGACCTGAGAAATGATCTTTTTGTTGGACAATGGACAGTGCACCAGCTTACCTCCCTGCACACCTTAGCAGCATCACCAGTGAGCCACACCAGCCCTCTATGCATAATTAAGTGCATCTTGATTTACCACCCGTGCAATTGTTACAGGCTTTGGAAGTGAATTTTGCTAAATCAAATTAAGCCACTTTAGTTCTGAGTAAGAATGTCCTCACAGGGTTTTAATGCAGTTTAACTAATCCACTGTGGACCTTAACTCAGATTAATTTTCCCCAGTGTCTCTGGGTAGATGAGCCCTCAGAATCAAAGAGGTCTGAATTTGTTTTAGTTCAATTTATTTTAGACGTGACTTTTGTAAATCAAATTACAGCCCTTTGGACTTATGGGTGGGAGTCAGAGATTAATGTGATTTAGACTGTATTGCCTCGATGCACACCTTGAGATGACTCGCACGAATCTCTCATGAGCATAGGCATCCCTGAAGTGAAGTTTGTAACCAAACTGGCTTTGTTGTGCCAAGTGCCAGGACTGAGGAGCTGCTCCATTCCAGTGGGAAGAGCTGAAGGTCTCCATGCAAGCTGGGATGAGGCCCAGAAGTGGGAAAAGCTCTCCTGGCTAGTTGCACAGTCACTTGGAGTTGGGACATATGGAAATCTGCAGGCACTGCGACAGGTGTACTGTGTAAATAGGAGTGCTAGGTTTGTGGGGAGGAGTGGCAGAGATTGGAATCACAGGGCTGTGTTGGGGCGTTTTGAGGATGCAAAAAGGTGGGATCAGGAAATGTCAGAGATTAAAGGGTAGTCAAGGAAAATGGCTGTGGTGGCTTTTAAGTGTCTTGAAAGAGGTGATGCTGGAGAGGTACCACCCGGAGAGCAGCTATGGAGGTAAAGAGCGGAGG
Organism: Strigops habroptila; assembly: GCF_004027225.2. Lineage (NCBI taxonomy): Eukaryota > Metazoa > Chordata > Aves > Psittaciformes > Psittacidae > Strigops > Strigops habroptila. The sequence goes on from NC_044277.2 coordinate 98,083,120, forward strand.
AGGAGCAAGGATGGCCTGGGCAGACTCAGGGGAAGGAAGCAGTATAAAAAGACCTGATCTTGAGGAAGACCAATGCTGGAGAGGAAGTCCCAAAATGATACCTAGGGGCTCTGCCCTTGCTGATGTGATGTCTCCTAAGAGGGAACCAACTCACCCATGGCCACACATGGGGTTGGTGTCCTCGCTCCTGGACTCTGTCTTGCTCTTGAAGTTTCTTGAGACCATGGTTGTCCATTGATGGTACGAGGCCTTGATAGCAGCATTGGTTGGCCAACTGCAGCCTCAAATGTCAGCTGCCTGGAGCTGAGGGACCAGAGACAGAGGTCAGACACAGGGAATATCAGTGCAGCACTGGATAACCACTTCCCAACGAGAGTCCTCCCCTTCCATCTTGAACTCCTCCCCACCACAGGTCGAGGTCCTTTCTAGGTCTAGCAACAGCCGGAAAATGGTTGAAGGCCTGGAGGCCACACTGCTCTTCATGCAGGAGATGGTCGCAGCCTGGAGATTACAGTGAAGGCTCTTGGGATATGAGCAGGGTTTTGGGAAAGCTGGGCAGGTGGAGTAAGGGGCTGAATTGGTACTGGGTCATCCACCTTCTTCCTTGCTCAGAGGGGAGATGGGAAGTAGATAAATGCCCATTTATTTCGTATGAACCATTTTGTGCTTTGAGTTGCCGTTGGGCTTTTTGCAGACACATGGTGGGTTACTGCATATTTACTGGTTAAAAAACTAAACAAAGCCCAACCAGTCCATGCGTCATCCTATTCCTGCTGTCTCCATGTTCTTCATCTTTGCTTTGCCTTGTGTTGGGCAAATCTGGCTCCTTCTCTGCAAATACCATCTGCTGTAGCTGCTGCTCCCCCAACCTTTCTTGTTAATAACTTGCATCTGTAGGAAAATCAGTTTCTCTTTGGTTCATTTGGAGCCTGATGGCTTCACTGCCTTTTATCAGCAAGTGTAAAAAGCGCTGTTACGCTACGGAATTGGAAAAGATGTCAAATACATCCCTGCAGGACTCTCCTGGTCACTTGATCTGGTTTACCCTGAGCCAATATAATGGCCTTTTAAAAATTATGATGCTCCTTTCTTCTCTCGACAGAAATGCCACCTCCTGCATCTTTTAATTGGATTCCCTTCTGTGCTCTTTGCACTCCGGCATTGGAGAGTGCCTTAGCAGACAGTTGTCTTGACACCCCTCTGTTTGTCTTATGAGAAACTGGGCATAACACAGGCTCGATCAAAATAAAAGACAACAGGGAAGGCCATATTTTGAAGGAGCCTTTGATGGCTGCATGACACAGAGCAGGAGCAACCCAGAGCAATTGCATTGGTGTGAGACTCTTGAGTCAGCAGATTCCAGTGTCCTACCTGCTGAGATGATGGAGGGAAGGCTTCATCCCAAGTCCTCATCCCTTTAGGCTATGTTTCTGCAGTGGTCCACACCCATGGACAAGGTCATACTTTCAGTAGTCCAGCTGCTGCAGAAACATGAAAGGAAATGTCCACTTTTTTTGACAGCTGCTGAAAAATCCTTTTGTGATGTCTCTGGCCAGACTTTTCCCAAGTTGAGAGACTCTTCTGCCTGTACCATGAGCTGAACTCACTGGAGAATTAGGACCATTGTTGCTTTTGGTAAAGAAAGGAAACAAACCCCTCTTCTGGGCTGCTGTCATGACTCAACAGGTCTCCAAGCCTCCAAAGCAGGTTTCTGCAAAATTTTCTTCTGCAACGTCATCTTAGAAAATTGAGCAGAAACTGTAGGGCAGAATTTTGTTTCTTAAACATATGAGATGCTTAGGAAATGCTTAGTTGTTTCCCAGGGCTGTCTGAGATGCTCTGGACATGGCTTATGGATTGGGGACCTCTGGGAGACCTTTGGCAATGGCAGGTGACCCTTTGCAATGGCAGGAGGACGTGTGGAGGGATTCCACAAAGTGTTTCATATGGCACAGGATATGTAGGTGTGGGCAACTGAATTGGGTGCCTACACATGACACCTACATTTGAGATGACATGTAGAGGAGGTCTTATGACTCATTGGTACCTTAAAAAGGGATGAGCTGGGAAAGCTGGGCTGATGTTTTCAAGAGTTCCTGAAGCCCATGTTTTTAGGAGAGTTTCAGCACCTACTTCTGTCCTCTGACCACATTTCTGTGGGTATAACCATCAGCCAGGAAAGCTGCACCCCTTTGCAAATACACCAGCTCTGTCCTCATAAGATGTGTGGATGCTGGGCCACATTAACATGGATGTGGTAAGTCCTACTCATTTCAGTCCACGTTAGTGCTGTTGTGTTGAAATGGGCTCAGGTGCCTTTGAGGGTCATGCACCTTTTGATCTGATTTCATATTACTTTTTTGGCAGGACGTAGCACAAACACATTCAAAATGAGAAGAAGACTCCCTTTGCTGCTAAAATCATGACCTCTCCATGGTGCGAAGGCTCTGCCCCAGGAGATGCTGGGAGCTGGTTCCCACCATCTTCTGGCCAGCAGAGGGAGGGGATTCTCCTCCTCTACTCCGCTCTTGTGAGACCCTCACCTGCATTCCTGCATCCAGCTCTGGGGCCCCCAACATAAGAAGGATGTGGAGCTGTTGGAGCAAGTCCAGAGGAGGCCACAAAGATGCTCCAAAGGCTGGAGCACTTCTGCTCTGGAGACAGGCTGAGAGAGCTGGGCTTGTTCAGCCTGGAGAAGGGGAGGCTCCAAGGGCACCTTAGAGCAGCTTCCAGTGCCTAAAGGGGCTGGCAAGATATCTGGGGAGGGGCTTTTGACAAGGGCAGGTAGAGATAGGACAAGGGGGTATGGCTTTAAACTGACAGAGGGGAGATTTAGCTGAGATCTGAGGCAGAAGTTCTTCCCTGTGAGGGTGGTGAGGCCCTGGCACAGGTTGCCCAGAGAAGCTGTGGCTGCCCCATCCCTGGCAGTGTTCAAGGCCAGGTTGGACGGGGCTTGGAGCAACCTGCTCTAGTGGAAGGTGTCCCTGCCTGTGGCAGGGGGTTGGAACTCGATGAGCTTTAAGGTTCCTTCCAACTCAAACCATGCTTTGATTCTATTCTATGATCTTACAATAGCTAAAGGCACATGAGCCCCACACTCACTGACCATTAATTACAGACATGTAATGAGCAAAGAGGACACCTGCCCTGATTGCTCCAGCTCTAATGTCTTTCTCTTGAACTTTAATGCTGTGACCAGAGGTAGAAAAGCAACTGGGGAGGAGATGAGCAGCGGGAAGCAGCTCTGCATTGAGGACTTGCCTTTTGATGCTATGGCCTCTGATCTCAGCAGGACCATGTCCTCCCCTGCCTGGGGCTCGTTGCTGTCACTGGGAATTTAGAGCAGGTGCTGGGGCAAATCCCATGGGCTGTGCACAGCAAAGACTGCAATGCGATGCTCCACTGTCACAATTTTCCACTTCCTACTGGCACAGGCATGCAAAAACTTCTCAAGGCAATTCCTGCAATGTTGGCTGGAAGAGGCGAACAATAAAAGAATGGGACAGGAGGAAAAAAGGATGGCAGAATCCCAATATACTTCTCCTGTCTGAAAGTTCATTAGCATCTCTTGGCTGGCTGCAGCTGCTGGATTTATTTCTATCACACTCTGCCAAGGTGCCAGCCATGTGTTGAAGGTGTTTCAGGCACAACAGGACTGTGATTGGAACCATGGCCTTTGCAGGAGAGCTCTGTCTGGGTCATGAGTGAGTGAAAGGCTGGGGCTGGATGGGGAAGGTCACAGCTCAGGAACAAGGTGCGTTAGCTAAGATTGAGCTTTACTTTTACAGCTTGCATTAATTTGCTCCCTCTTTCTCCATCCCTCCATGGTAATGCAGCTTGGAGGAATTCCAGGTCCTTGTTCTCACCAACCTTCATGACTTTTTTTCTGGGGTCTTAGAGATAAGGAGAATTTGCTACAAGCTTCCCTTTCTGCAGTTATACAAAAAACTTGGCTATCACTCAGAAAAAGGGAGAAAAACTCTGCTCTTGTGGAGATTTCAGAAACTTTTGATCAAGAAGTAATGAAAAGCTTATCATCTGCCCATTCTTACATCCATTTGTGGGTTGTCCACCCCTCCCGTTCTCTGGACCAAATGACAGAGTTGCTGGAAGGTGAGAATGAGCTGGTATTCCCCCTTCTTCCCTCCTTGTCCTTTCCACATGTCAACATTTCTGTCCCTTGGGTTGGGAGCAGATATGGACCCTTTCGGCAGCAAAGTTTGCAAGGGCCAAAGGGCTCCCTGAATCTTGAATTTTCCCCCACCTTGCAGTGAAGTCAAAAGTACTGTGTCATGGAAGATTTTGCATGTGATGTGTGCTGCTAAGTATATTTATTTCTTTCTATATTATAGCTATGTGTGTAAATTTATTTGTGTATCTGTTTACGTTTCCTCCCACTAATTTGGAGGAGAGATGAAATTCAGGAACAGCCCCAGGAGGCATCACCTGGTCAGAGATTTGCTCTGGTAAATGTGTGCCCTAGAGAGAAATTTTTCTGTAGTTCTTCAATAGCAAATGTCACTGACAAAAAAAGAGCAATCCAGGGCCACCAAAGAGTTAAATAATTTCTCAGCTCTTTTATGAGGGAAAAATGAGGACTAACTGGAGGATCATCAGTTCAGAAGACTTTTATTTAGTATGCTCTCTGTCCCAGATCCATATGTGGTACCAGTCAGCCTTGGTCTACTGAAAGGGTGCTATGTTGATTTGTGCCAGCTGGGTGTCTATCTCTAACTGTTCCAGTCTTTGACAAATATAATTTAAAATAGAATAGAAAAAATCCAAGTGACCAGAGGAGACTGGGTTACGCCATGCTCTTGGTCACTCTCTCATACCTGTGGTGACTAATGGTCAACTGCCTGGTGGTCAATTGGTGAAAGGTGAGATCAGAGCTGGACATTGTCTCTGGTTCCGTGGAAGTCAGAGGTTAAATTATCCAAGAGATGATTTCCCTCTCCCTTGGGGTGTTGCACACCAGTATAATTGTGAAATATGACTACATCGTGCTCTTCAGCAGTGCCCTCATACAGTCTCCTGCTGCACCATGAGCCATGCAGATGAGTTGAGACTTTTAAAGAGGACTAATGAATTGTAGTGCTTACTGGATGGTGACGGTTTTGTGATTTCAAAGTTTCCCAGCACTGTCTGATGCACATGGGAATGGTTCCTCAGAGCTTCTTGAGGCTCTAGAGGACTTGAGAACACAAAAATTTCCCCATTCAGCCAGAAAACCAAATCTTTCAGCCAAGTATCCTATTTTAACCAATAGCAAGTTGCTGAAATTCAATGATAAGCATAGCATGGGCAAATATAAGGTAATCACGTACGCTTTATAACTGTTGGTGGTCAGTAAGTGAGGACATACCTGGGTCTGAAGTTATATCTGGACAACAGTGCTTAGAGACATTGTTTATATCTCCTCCGTGAACGTATTTCATCAGCATACTCCTGTGACTGCATTTCTTCAGTCTTCTGTGGCTTGGTTAGTCATGGACCAGGTGGACAACAGTGTTGCTTTGTTTAAAGTCTTGGTACAAAAATAACAATGACTCCCACCAAGAGCTGCAGCATCTCCATGCCGCAGGAGGAAAGGAGAAGGAAGCCCCATTTCTTCTGTGATCTTCCCAAGTCCACGAGGGCAGCATTTTCAGAGTGTCGACAGTACAGGAATCAGTCTCCTGTAATGATTTCTTGAGCGCCGTGCAGAGTCAACACTGCCTCCCCATTCAGCTTCTTTGGATCTTCAAGATCTCATTTTTGCCAAGCTCATTTTCAATTACTCAGATCCTTACCTAGAAATGTGTCCCACAAAGCCAGGCAGCACAGAGAAAAATCCTGGAATTACATGTGTAAAGGAAATAATAGAATCATAGAACGGTTTGACTTGGAAGACCTAACTCCCCTGTCATGGGCAGGGACATCCTCAACTAGTTTAGGTTGCTCAAAGCCACATCCAATCTGATCTTGAATGTTTCCAGGGATGGGGCATCTACCACCTCTCTGGGCAAGCTGTTCCGGTATTTTACTATTCTCATTGTGAAAAATTTCTTCCTTATATCTAGTCTGAATCCACACTTTTTTAGTTTAAAGCAATTCCCCCTGTTCCTGTCCCTACTGCCCTTGTCAAAAGCCCCTCCCCAGATTTCTTGCCAGCCCCTTTAGGCACTGGAAGCTGCTCTAAGGTGTCCCTGGAGCCTTCTCTTCTCCAGGCTGAACAAGCCCAGCTCTCTCAGCCTGTCTCCAGAGCAGAAGTGCTCCAGCCTTTGGAGCATCTTTGTGGCCTCCTCTGGACTTGCTCCAACAGCTCCACATCCTTTTTATGTTGGGGGCCCCAGAGCTGGATGCAGGACTGCAGGTGAGGGTCTCACGAGAGTGGAGTAGAGGGGGAGAATCCCCTCCCTTGATTCGCCTCTCCAGCAGAAGGTTGCAACTTTACTGCAGAAAACTAAACCCATCTCACTAGGCCTAGCAAGACCATTCCTAGATAGTGCTTGTCATCTTGTCTTCCTGAACAGCCCTCCCTTTCAAAAGCTGTGTTAAAACAACTCAGCCAGGAATTGCTTCCAGCTTTGTATGACTTTTTTCCCCTTTGTATTATGGTATTTGAAAGAAAAATTCCCCAAGAGTTCTAATAAAACCCTTGCTGAATTTATTGCATGATTGTTAGAGAGCAGAAAATGCCCAGTAAAAGCAGTTTTCAACAACAGACTAACCTACCACAGCTCTTCATAAAGTCTATCTGTGGTAGATGAAGCTGCATTAAATAAAACAGCATCTTGCAGGCATTTGGATATTGTAAATGTAACTGATAATAGTAAAGCCATGCTGTTATTAATGACTTTTTCCTTTGGGGTATCTGAAGCATGGAGGAAAACTAAAGGTGAGATGAGATCATTCTACCTAGGTACCACCAGAAAAGGTCTGACGTGGTTTTTCCTGGGAATGTTTCATTTGCAACTGCATGGCTGCAGGCTTTTGACCTAGCATTCACTAAAATAATGACAAAGAAAAAGAAGAGAGAAGTGCTTACTGTTCATCTGTATTTAATGGAGAATTATGGTATGTTTGTAAAGCTGAGGGTGGTTCATGTCCTGGGAGTACTTGGCAGAAGTTATCATGGCTTAATGTTTTGCAAAATGGTTGCTTGAGTCATTGGTACTACTGGGACTTGGACTTTGTCCTTCAGAAAACTGAAGAACAGCTAATGTGTAGAATTTCTTAAGGACCTGTCCATCTCTGCATGAAGCATAACTCCAGAGCGCCAAAAAACTTCTGGCAAACATTTGGAGATGTAAGGATAAGGGTCTTCCCATGCCTGTCAACACTTCGGTTTAAGCAAGAGAAAAGCTTTTCAGTTGGCCTCCATTGGAGCTGTGGTCAAATCGTGCCAAATAAAAAGGCAGTCCAGAAAGTTTATTAATGGAAATGCATGAAAGCCTCAGGGAGGCCTGAAATAGCGCTAAATGCTTTTCTTTCTATGTTAACCAGGGACTTCTGGGGGTGCATCTACCCACCAATGGCAGAAATGGGGCAGATATTTGGGCATCAGGCTTGTGTTTAATCTGAATGGTTCCTCTGAATGCTATGGAAGTCATACTGGAAGGTAGTTTCATACTTAAACCCAATGAAGATGCTGCTCTCCTTGATTTGTATGCTGGCTAAGTCTTGCCGAAGTCAGTAGGAGTTTGGCTGACGAAGGACCTTGAAGTTTGGCAGGAGGCAGCATTTGAACATTCATATGCCCCAATGATCAAATGTGGATGGCTTTACTGCCTCCATTGAGGATAGAAATCTGTTTTCATTCTGTGGGAATAATAAAAGCAGAAGGAATATTAACCTTCTTGCTGCTTTTTTAATTGCTATTGGCATTTTGGAGATGGAGACTGTGGCCAGGCATCTTACTGCAAAGTGATAAAGAGGCCAGAGCCAGAGCCTTTTGAAATTCATGGAAAAAAACTTCCGCTGACTTAATGAGTTTGATTAAACTCTCAGATGTTGTCCATCTGGATCCCCTTTCGAAGCAACGTGAGAACTGAGGTGGGAAGGTAAATTAACCTAATAGAAAACTGACTTATCAATATGAAATGAGTAAAGGGAAAGCTCCATTTTTAATAAATGAGTATTACCACTCTCTCACATGATTGGGCAGCCAAGAATGGGAGAAACAGAGCTGCTGGAGCTTTCATAAACTTTAGTTAGAAGTCTGATGCTTTTAGGCTGTGCAGGTATTTAGTTTATGGCGGAGTGTCATGTTTGAGCATGGCTCAATTAAAATGGCTCTATTAAAATGGCCTCTTACAGGCACTTTCAAAGGTATTAAGAAGTGAGGTACCATAAGTTTGGGGCACCTAACCCTAATCTCTGCTTGATAAGAAAGCAGAAGTTCATCCCTTGTCAAGATCTAAGTTCATGTTCTAGTCTCTATCTTGGAGTCATTTCGACATTTGTTGCATGGGGATTTTGTTTCTGGGCTTTTCCTCAAAATCAGCACAGATAAACATCAATGAAAGCTGAGACTCTGGGGGCCCTGTTAGTACTTTCATGCCATGATTGCTACCCTGGACCCCAGGTGTAGGTTGCATAACCTTCAGTGCCGCCAAAGCCAAAATGCAGTGGCTACAAACCATTTTTAGTTTTGCCTGTCCATCATGAGGACAGACTTTTTAGTAGGGCCAGTAGTGATAGGGCAAGGGGGAATGGCTTTAAACTGACAGAGGAGAGATTTAGATGAGATCTGAGGAAGAAGTTCTTCTTTGTGAGAGTGGTGAGGCCCTGGCACAGGTTGCCCAGAGAAGCTGTGGCTGCCCCATCCCTGGCAGTGTTCAAGGCCAGGTTGGACAGGGCTTGGAGCAACCTGCTCTAGTGGAAGGTGTCCCTCCCCGTGGCAGGGGGGCTGGAACCAGATGAGCTTTAAGGTCCCTTCCAACCCAAACCAGTCTGGGATTCTATGATTTTGGTTCTAGGCTGCTGCTTGAAATAGGTATTATAGACAATCTCTGTGTTTTCCAGGATGACTGTTTTATGGTCTTTGGCTAAATACTAATTCTAAAGATGAAATTCATTGTTCTCTCAAGCTCCATGGCTGTAATTTGAGATCATTTCGCTTCCCAAAAAACCTCATCCCTTCTTTCAGAGAAGCCATTCTGTCCTGGGGAGTCACATTTGCCAACACACCTCTCTACAGAAGGAAAAATTCACTCCATGTCAATAGAAGGAGGTTGGTGACTTGTCCTTCTGTCTCCCTCCACGCTCCTCCCCCATGGTGTGCTAGACACAGCCCAGGAGTCCTGGCTTTCAAGTGTTTGTGTTGGGATTCTCCCCTTCCTGTTATAACTTCTGTAAACAAGCTCTAGTTTATAAATAAAACAAATCCCAAGTCCTCCATGCAGGTGTGCACATACGTACACATACTCACAATCACCAGCCAAAAAGAGCTAGCTCCATTAATGTCATAACTGCTAACTTATGCAAAGTGCCTTGTTTTGCCATTGAAGGCTTTTCATTTTTGATTCCAAGCAAAATCCCATTAGGTCCTAAAACTTAACTTAAGGCACATTTCTGCAGTTGTTTACAATTACTCTCCACACTAATTCAAGTATCATGCCAATCCCCTCATGCTGGTTTTAATTTATTTATTTCAGCCTAATTTCCCGCCTCCCCACAGTCACTTTGTGTATCCTGGAAAAGCAGAGGATTCCAGAGCTAGCTGCCTTGCAGTGGACAGTGACTTTATGCTTGGATTCCCCAAAGATTCACTACAAGGCAGTGTGGGAAGTGGCTCATGAGATATGTGCTCAGCTCTTTTGCTGTCACTTAGTTTTTGCACAATGAGAAAATGAGAGTTGGGGATGTCTTGGAGCAAGTTCTGTGTCACCTTGGGCCTGGACAGAACGAAAGCACAAGGCACAGAGTCCTTTTCCATGTTAAAATAATCTCCCTCCATGCTTCTGACACCATCAATCACCTTCGGAGCCAGGAGGTAACAGTAGGAAGGAGCTGGTTTGTAGGACAAGAGGTGGGGGAACCTGGCAGGATTGGAGGTTTAGTTTGGAGGATCACTGAGGGTGAAGTGGAAAGGGGATAACATCTTCATTGTCATCCTTGTTAAGTCTCAGGGGTGATGCAGAATGAAAGGCTTCTGAGCAACCTGGTCTAGTTGAAGTTATCGCTGCCAATGGCAGGGGGGTTGGACTAGATGACCTTTAAAGGTCACTCCCAACCCAAACCATTCCATGATTCAGTGGATAAAGTCTTGGCCCGGGTGCCAGCCACTGACACCAATCCCTGGGGTACAAGTGTACTGGCACACTAATATGTCTGAAGCGAGGACATGGGTGGCATATGCTTGATTTCCAGCTTTGCAAGAAAAGCTCCAGCTCACCGATAGCCCACAGCACTGCCTGAGTCCTGCCAGACCTTTGATCTTCATTAATGACTTCTAATTAGGAATGGGACCCTCCCTGTGGCATTTCTCAGCCTGAGAAGCCTCATTCCCTTGCCATGATCAGAGTTCCTAACACACCTCCCTCATTCTGCACAGCTGACCTGCCATGTAAAAGCATTTTCACATGAAACCACAGCAGGGAGACACAGTCTACAGAAGGGGCTGTTTGTCAAGGAGTGCTGGGGATGGAGATTCAATTCATGTCTCTACTGGAACTTCTTCCTTCCTTGTGGAGCTAAATCACCAGTTTGTGGGCTACTGGGGGAGCTGGAAATGTTCTTGCACTTGGTGCTCTGTCTCGTCCCTGGTGTAACCTCCTCTGCATCGTTCCGGAGAAGCCACTGCAAAAGGTGATACTGTCACTCTGCCCTGCCTTGTGCCTGGCAGCACTTGGCTGCAGGCATCCGTCTAGTTCTGGAGATGTGGGGCATGATTCAGATGCCCACACGTTGACACTTGGTGCCATTTGAGATGCTTTAGAGTATCTGAGACTTCCAGACTGTGTGGTGACACAGGACCCAGGACCTCTGGAGACTCCCTTACCTTGGGATGGTGCTTGGAAGCCAGGTGGGATAGAGTTGGAGGATAATTTAGATTGAAATGAACATCTCTAGGTCACCCAATCCAACCCCAGCTATCCCCAGACATCTCATATGGTGCCAGGCTCTTTCAGAGGCTTCTCTCTCTGCTTCCAGAGTGGGGTCACCCAATCCAACCCCAGCTATCCCCAGACATTGTATATGGTGCCAGGCTCTTTTAGAGGCTTCTCTTTCCGCTTTCAGGGTGGTGTCCCCCAATGCTCATTAGTCTGCCTGTTGTTCCACTCAGAGCCATGACCACTGCGAGCTCTCACCCACAGCTCGCCTTCATTGTCAGTGCAGAGCTCAGCAGCCTCCTGCAGAGGATGCTCAGAGGGCTTGATCCTGCTCCTGTGCCTACTGGTTTTTATTTGGGGCAGGGTTAGGCCATGCTCTGCCAGGTGTAAGCCCCAGCATCCCCTCACCTTCTCTGCTGCCCATGCTGGTTGCTTCTCCTCTCTCTGGTTTGTCTGCAGCAGCTCCTGGTTTCCAGCCTGAGCTATCAGCTTGACATGGGACCCCAGCGGGGCCTCTCGGATGCCGCTGAAGCCATTTCAGTGGGACAATTTATCTTGCTCCAGCTCCCTTTTGACTATGGTTGGCCATGTAGCAAGGAAGTGTGGCTCCCTCTGGCTCTGCTGTGCGACCACCAATACAACAGCAGAGCCATGGAGGGTGGGTTAATGCTAACAGTGGGGAGCTGCCACTGAGCAGGCTGTTCCCTGCCTGTCCTCACTTTGCAGCAGAAAATGTCCCTGCAAAGCTACCCAGCCAGGAGCCAACCCTTTGAAGTCTTTAAGGCTGGCTTTTCAGCAGCAAGGCTTGAATTAATTTGTCTGTGAGGCCCTCCAGAGACATCATCTCACCCACTGAGATAAGCGGTAGTTATTTAAACACCTACAAGTCGTCCTGGTTTGTTTGTTTGGTTTGTTTTGTTTGGTTTTCTTTTATTTCCCTCTCCCCCTCCCAGATTCTTGGTCTGTTTGCCTTAGGACAAAGTAGTGCGCTGCACAGAGAGGTTTTATTAAACTGAAGGATACATAATCCCTTTCTCCTGTTTTAATTGTGTTTCCACTGATGGAAGCCAACAGTATTTGTCAAAAGAGGGCCTGGATCCACCTTATGCATCTTCAAATAGGATAGACAGTATGGGGGAGTAATCCCTTGCAAACCTGCAATTAGTGGGAATGGCTGCAATTAATGGCTGTATTTCCCTTGAGACATCTGTCCCTCTCCTTCGAGAAACTCTCGGCCATTTTATGGCCCAAGGTTCGGTCGGATTTTAAGAATCTGCCTAAAAGTACAGGATCCCTGTGTGTGTGGGTGCACGGAGGGGTGGGGAGCAGCTCACAGCTCCCTGGTCCTCGGCACCTGGCCGAGGCTCATCCCAGGGGAGTTTTCTTGGAGAAGCGCCGCTGTTTCAGGACCTTGGACAGGGCGGAGAGGCGGGGCGAGGGGCGGGGCACGGTGAGGCTGAGTGTGATCCTCTGGGCTGTGCATGATGCCCTGAGCTATGTGCAATGTGCTCTGCTACGTGTACTGGACATGCGCATGTGTCTACCACTGGGACCCCAACACAAGAAGGATGTGAAGCTGTTAGGGCGAGGCCAGACGAGGCCATGAAGATGCTCTGAGGGCTGGAGCACCTCTGCTATGGAGACAGGCCGAGAGAGCTGGGCTTGTTCAGCCTGGAGAAGAGAAGGCTCTGGGGACACCTTAGAGCAGCTTCCAGTGCCTAAAGGGGCCCACAAGAAAGCTGGAGGGGGGCTTTTGAGAAGGGCAGGTAGGGACAAGACAAGGGGGAATGGCTTTAAACCGACAGAGGGGAGATTCAGATGAGATCTGAGGAAGAAGTTCTTCCCTGTGAGGGTGGTGAGGCCTTAGCACAGGTTGCTCAGAGAAGCTGTGGCTGCCCCATCCCTGGCAGTGTTCAAGGCCAGGTTGGACAGGGCTTGAAGGAACCTGCTCTAGTGGAAGGTGTCCCTCCCTGTGGCAGGGGAGTTGGAACTGGATGAGCTTTGAGGTTCCTTCCAACCCAAACCATTCTATAATTCTGTGATTCTAGGATAATGCGCTGAGCTATGTGTAATGTGCTATGTGATGCACCAGGCTGGGTGTGAAGCACTGCACTTTATATTTTGCACCAACATGCGCACATTGTGCCTTGACACAAGGATAAGCAGGAGCGTTTCAACATTGTCCAAATATATCTGGGGCCACAGTTTGCTTGTGTGTCTTGCCCTGTCACAGGGATGTGGCCTGTCAAGTGACTGGGTAGAAACCATCCTACCACAAAACCAGTTGTGGGGCTGTGATGTGACTGCTGTTCAGCCTTTCTTGCCCTTATCATGTGTGGTTTTTCTGTTAGATGAGAACCAACGCTGACATTATTGGTCACAAAACGGGTAAACTTTTCACTTCCCAATGGAAAGGCCGGCTTTACTCCCCAGCTCCTTTCTGAGTGTGGCTGGCCTCACCACTGGTAGGAGATCCATACTTGCCAAAGTGATCAAAATAACCTGGTAGAGTCCAGATTTTGTTGCCAGAATTCCAAAAAGAAGAGCAAGATGGTGATTCTATTCCTTTCCCATTGCTGTCCCACCTGTCCTAGGGCAGAAGGTCATGGAAGGAGGGAACAAAGTTGGGACATCTCCAGTTTTATCATGTGAAATGAAATCAAGACCCACTCCTCCTGCCAGCACCTCTGAGCTGTGTTCCACTCAACAAGCCCTTTTTCCTTCTTTCCTCTTCTGTTGCAAAATTTGCCTCATGAATCTTCTTTCATGCAGTATGAAGCCTCCATGTGGCATGACACTTCTCTGGTGGAAGGCATGCGGGCTGCTGATTTTATTTGTTTCCTATTTTTCCTACCCGACTTTAACGATTCTAGTTCCAAGCAACCCCTGTGCTCTCCCCATCAACCTTTCGGATAACCCTTTTTAATTGGGGTGGAGACACGGAGATTCCTGTCAAATCAATATGAGTGCATTAAAAATGACCTTCAGTGAGAACACATTAGCCATGTGTAAAGTGCTCAGCAGGAGTGTAATGTCATTTTTTTATGGTGGTATAAAGCACTACATAGAGAAAATTTCAAGTGCTCTTGAATTTTTCTTGAGTCAGTTGAGAATTATATTTTCGTGTTGTTAATTGAATTGAGAGCATAGTGAGCTGGCTACAGAAGCCTATGTAATGGTGCATTTTGAGGGGGCAAAGCAGTATTTTAGGGTGAATATTCTGCCTATTCTTTCTTCTGGGCTTTATCTGCACTCAGAAGTTTCAGTATTCTTCACCCTGCTGAATACTTTGGCAGAAAGAGGTGAATTAATCTCTATTTATTATTAATACACTGCAGTGGCAGAATTCTACTGAGGGTCAAACTGTAGAGTCCTTCCTTTGAAATTAATTCCTTGTAAATCCCCACAGAGCACCCATAGATGTATTAAACAATTAAGAGTCATGCCCTGTACTCAAGATCTTGTCTACCAAAGAGGGGCTGACCTAACAAAGTAGCTGAAGTTCTTGTTCCACATCTGTCAATTTAATTAACATCAGTGGAAATAATCTTAATGAACATGGCTATTAATCTTTTTCACGTGGCCCCAGACTCTTTGCTATTAATCAGCTCTGTGCTAATTGTTAGTTACTGTTCTCAATGTGCCGGACTAAGACAACTTGTTCTCCTTTTCTGTAGGAATAGAGGTCATTGGTGACAAGTCCTGTGAATCCTTGAGCAAACGTCTCAAATCCTACCTGCAAACCCACCCCCACTGGGAAGATGTTGCAGACCTTCACTTGTTTGAAAGCTCAAACCCTTCTCTTCTTCTTTAACCTGAATGTTTCCATTGCTGATTGGTTACCCTTCTTCCCCCTCCTTGGGACAACCTTTTGGGATAACCATTTGGGGCAACCTTCCCATATTCCCTTCCAGCATCCATATGGAGTCCCAGAGGCCCAGATGGGCATCCAGCCTGGGGAGCTTCTCACAGATGGCTGGGTTGTGGCCAAAGGGGTTGAGAACAGCAGCAGCCCCTGACCTTTTTGTTCCTCTATGGGAAGGTAGCTTGTGAAGAAGCTGAGACAAGGTGCACTGTGTTTAAGGTTCCAATATCTCAAAATTCCCTATTATTCATAAAAGTGACTGTACTTCAAAATGGAAATTTTTGTGGTGTGTTTTTTCTTTACAAGGGAGATTTTTTTAAGCTGGATAATTTCCTTCCCCCATCCTCCCCAGCTGGCTGGAATCAAAAGAAATGAGCTGAAACTGGTATTTTTAATCTTCGTTTAAGCCATCCAAAGAAAAAGAAAAACCCAGAGAAGAGTCAGTTTGATCCATCACCTCACACATGGTTTTTACAATCAATTTCTCTGATAAAATTCAGAAGCAAGAAATTAAACTAAAATTAAATCACTGTCACTTTTTTCACTTCATTTTTTTACAGGAACATACAGACAGTCAGCCAGACTTTCTGCTTAGAAAATCTTCCAGACTCAAAGCCTCCTCTCTTATTATAGAGCATCTGGTTGGAGCTGTAGGGACAGCTGAGAAGACTGTAGTGGAGGGAAAGTAATCTTTTTAAAAGTCTGATATAAATAACAATCTTTTGGCTTTCCCATGCTCAGTAGCAGTGGTGACACTCACAGGCCTTGGCATGTCAGAAATTATGCTGGTACGGAGAAGAAATGGGGTTTGAAGAATTTCCTGCCTTTAATATGTTCCTACAGAGCTTCTGTGTTTAGTCATTCCTGGGTCTGGGGTTTCATTTGAACCCTTGGTACAATTAAACCTCCAAATAGTGATTACACAAGAGTCAGAAAAGGAAAGAATGCACCTATCTGCTTCTATCTTGGAAATTAGACCCACTCTGTCACACTTCACCCCAGGTATGAGCAATGAATACCAGTCTACAAGCTACGGAAGACTGGCTGCATCTAGAAATGCATTCACAATGTCTCAGCAACAACAAAAAAAAAAGAGCAAAATGACCCATGTACCCATGCAGAAATCCTCCAGCTGCTCCACTGCTTGTATTGTCGCCGTACTGAATGGGCACTCCTGGTCAGGGTCTCATCTCCAATATGTAAAAGCCCTTGGTGTTGGTGTGAAATAACTCTCCCTCCACAAGCTCTCAGCAACTACAACAGTCCACCAGCACCAGGCAGTGTAAGGGCTAGAAGGCAGAATGTCTTGGGGACCTTAATGGTCTCCTTCTTCTTCCTTTCCTTCCTTTCCCCACACACATGATCTTTCCCCACATGCATTTTCTTACTACCCCAAGGGGAACTGCTGTGCCTCTGGCCCAGGGGAGGAGCTCAGAGGCTGCCTTTGAAGATCAGATTCCTGCATAAAGAAAGTGTTGAGAAAGCTGCATGTTCTTGAAAAATCCACGCTATAAAACGCGAGCACAAGACGCCTCATTTAGCCCTAGGGCTGCACCTTCTCTCGGATGGGCCTCCAGTGGCAAGAAATATCTGCCAGCAAGTTCTGGTCCATATCTCACTCTCATTCTGTCCCCCTTGGGTCCAATCTGAAGACAACACCTCCTTCAGTTCCCTGGCCACTTTCTGTCCAGAATGCAGCTTGTATTTCCTGGCTGGCTCATACTTTGATGTGCCTGAATCACCCTTCTTCACTAAAACTGGCAGTGTGAAAAAGCTGAGTATCAGCCCTGCGTTTTAATTAGATATGTGCCAAGTTATCAGAGAAATGGATCAGAAACAGCAGTTCCAGTAATCACAGTCAATATTTATCCATACACAAGAAGAGGGAGCTGTGAACTGCAGAAGAAACTGCTTTCTGAGTAGCTTGCTGACCTCTGTGGTTGTTTCTCCACCAACTTGTGTACCATATTCCCTTCCAAGGTTTAGTACTTTGACCTCCAGATGTCTCTTCCAAGTCAAGGTGTTGTCTGGCCTCCTTTTTGGAGATGGTGGGCTGGCAGAGGGACCTAAGCCAGCTCAGGCATGCTGGGGCCTAATTTCTGTGGGCTTTAGTGGAAGGCTGGCACCTCCTGATCTCCAAGGATTTGTCTTTTCACATGAGAGGGCTAGAGGCAGAATAGTGAATCCAAAGGAAGTTTCCAGAGTCCATCTTCATGTCCTGACCACCAGCTCATCCTGCTTCTGGGTCATACCTCCTCCCACAGCCTGGGCTGGCAGCAGCTATATCTTCTCCCATTCATTCATGTGGCTTGTTTAAAGTTCATGGCTTGACCTCAGTCTGATGAAGGAGAAGCCACATTGCTGGACCACAGTCAGCTACGTAAGCATCTCCCACCACATCAAGACCTTTCATAGAGTAAGTACAATGCAGCTCAGCCACTCACTGGTAAGTGCTACATTCCTCAGGGACCAGCAAGAGGACTGAAGTACCCTTGTGGAGGACATCTGAGCTTGCTGCATACAGCAGAATAATGGAATCATGAAATGGTTTGAGCTGGAAGAGACCTTAAAGATCATCTAGTTCCAACCTCCCTGCCATGTGCAGGGGCACCTTCCACTAGACCAGGTTGCTCAGAATGGCTGATTTGAATGTAGGATTTACCTGGGGATCACCAGCACCAGGGTCCTCTTTGGGTGGGGAGAGCAAAGAGCAATAAGGTGAAAGCATGAAGAGGAAGTTTCAGTGTCTGGCCTGTTTAGGATCTCTGCAGCGCATCAAAGATAGTGATGGAGGGTGGGTTCACATCACCACCTTGCCATCACCACCCTGTTCCATGTAGCAAGGACAAATCCAGACCCTCTCCTCTGTGCTCACTGCCAGAGAGGGGCTCCAGAAAAAAGTTTGAATTATGATTTGCATGGGGCTGCCCAAACTCAAGGCAAAGGCTGGGATCAGGGTACAGGAGGATGTCTCCAGGAACCTGGCAGGGGAGGTGACCCAGGAAGCAGGTGAGGAGAGAGACCGCCCCATGCTTTTATCTATCACCATCACTCTAATGCTAGCTGATGTTATGGGAAGGGCTGAGCTGTCAAGACTACATGTCCCTTGGGTGATCCTGAGAAGTTTTGGTCCATAGCATTGGGACCAAAGAGTCCATAGCACTTTGGTCCAAAGCACTGGAAGATGGGGCAGATGGTGTGGGGTCATTCAGCATGCTAGTATGGGTATGGGGTGCTGCATGTTCCCACCAAATCTCCCTTCAGGCTCCAAAGACTACTCCTTTTACCTCACCCAGGTTTCCCCCTTGGTGTCTACCACCTCTGCACTGATTGTCCCCAGATGTTCCCCACCACAAACCCCTCTTGGTACTAGCCTGCACTGCCCAAGTTAAGGGATCCAGCTCCAACTCAATAACGAACACCGTGTTTGTTGTTTCTTGTTAGCTGTGGGACAACTCAATTTACAGTCGATTGAATTGTATAATTAACTGATTAGCAGGTGCAAGAGTTTACGTAGATCTGGATCATGGGTTTGTTAAAAATTGTCACTTTAATGGAGGGCAAAAGGCTGCATTTCTTTGCTTCCATGGTTGCAGCTGCTGTGAAATGCTAATCTTAGTGCTGGTCTTATTGCTGTTGGGGATTGAACCAGCAAATGCAGTGAACAGACTCTTCCTGTTTTCCTGGTGCCTGATCTCTCCACTGCTGTGGAATCACAGATGTCCTCGGGGTGGAGGAGGGCTGCCTGTGGCAGAGCACAGGGACAGGTCACCTTGAAGGTGGGGGAGTAGCTGGGGGGCACGATATGTCTAATTAAAATGTCAGGGAGAACAGAAAGTGAGGTTGTAAGGGAAACTCCACCAAATGCTGGTGCATCCTAAGCCAGAATTTAGAGAAACCTCATGAAACCATAGAACTGGACTTGGTCCCGTCTCTTTGCCTCTTGCTCCTAAGGCATAGTATTGTAAAATCACTCCTGCTCAGCAAGAGTAGCAAAAAGACCAGAGAAAGGAGAAATCCTGTGCCCCAAATAAAACAAGTCTTGCAAACTTGTACCTGAAGGCTGACCTGTCCATCGGTATGCCTAATCCCTGCATCCTGGTGTCCAACCACACTGTCTTCCTGACTGCCCTGCAGATTTTGGCTGCAGAAGGAAAACGGCTTGCTGGCAGCCAAGTGAAATATTTCATGTGAGTGAATGAATTTAGCCAACAATCTGTAGAGGGCTGTCTCCTCACGCTGACTGGTGACTAGCTATACTAAGCAATGCTGGACTTAGTCCCAGGAATTCAGCCGGGTAAAATAATGAAGGCTGGGGCTGTGATCAGCAGCTGGGGTTTTATGATCATGGGGTAATAAAATTTGAGGCATTAATACGCAAGTGAGACACTAACATTAAATATTGGAGTATGCTTTAAAAGCAGCCATGAAAGATGTGTTCAGGTTCAGACATTAGTGATAAGCTGCTTGGGAGAAGGTAAGGTCAGTTCCTGTGGCCTGTGCTAGTCCTGGGATGAGATGGTTGAAGTCCATGGGGTTGGCCTTTGGAAACAAAAAAAATCCATGGCTACAGAAAGGTGAAATCCACTGGTGCAACCAGCCATCAGTCATGTCTCACATGTAATTGTGGTGGGCTGAGATGGAGAGAAACGGCTCTGGTTTGATTTCTCTTCTCTATGGAAGGAGGTTTTTTCTCTCCTATGGTTACCCTTTGGAGTTGGGACAAATCGCAACACAAGGCTAGTCTTGCTAGTTTGTGAAGTTTAAAAACAAAATAAATGGCATAAGTGAAGAAAAGCAGATTGTATTTTGGCATATATTTCAGCTGTGGTGTTGCCAAGCTTGGGAGACAAAAATCGTGAGCCTGGAACTACAAATATTAATATAGTAAATAAATAATTGCTGTAGGGATTTTTTTAAATTTGTATTTTAGCATTTGTGTCTTTTGGACATGTCTTCTCACTTGTTTAGAGACTACGACAGCCGATAGCGTATGCTGTAGATCCACATGCAAGGTTTCCACCACCAGTGATAAAGTTCCTAGTGCTGACAGCATCGTCCCATCTTTGTTTTTTATGTGTTTGGACTTTAGTCTCTACGTGCTGGGTGAGAAGATTCCCACGTCTCTGGAAGCAACAAAAGTGATGGGAAAGCAACTTCTTCCATGACAACCAGTTTGATAAGGATCCAGAATATCTTCAGGTGAGGACAGAGGCAAAACTGGGTAAAACTGAAAGAAGGTTTAGATCAGATATAAGGAAGAAATTTTTTATTGTGGGAGTGGTGAGGCCCTGGCACAGGTTGCCCAGAGAAGCTGTGGCTGCCCCATCCCTGGCAGTGTTCAAGGCCAGGTTGGACGGGGCTTGGAGCAACCTGGTCTAGTGGAAGGTGTCCCTGCCTGTTTCAGGGGGTTGGAACTGGATGAGCTTTAAGGTCCCTTCCAACCTAAACCATTTTATGTTTCTAGGACAAATGCAATAAAAAGAGACAAACATTGGATCCCCCTACTTCAATGCTGAGGGAATTAGTGGAAAATATGGTATCGGTCACTTGCATTTGCTGTGGCAAAGACAATATTAGGAAGCCTGTGCACCCCATTGTCCAGTGACCCAGGTGCAGGCATGCTGCAGCTGGTCCAAGTCTTGCAGAGCTTTAAGCAACCTTCATGTAAGCTGTTGGCTCTGAACAACTTTGGTATCAGGAGAAATAACAATTGGCTGCAAGATGAAAGCCAGCTGCTTTCAGATAATGATTGAACTTCATTCTGAGCAGTTTAGCAACAGAAATCCTAGCAAACATCAAATGCCCAGCTAAAGGAAAGAGTTTAGAAGTTCATTGTTGGGTTTTTTTGGTTTTTTTTTTTTTTTTTTTTAATCTAGTGAAGCTTTCTGTATTTCTTTTCTGTCCAAATTTACTTTTTTCCCAGGAATAAGGGGAGAAAAAGGGGGTTCTCTTTCATGTTTTCTGTCCTGGGACAGGATCTGTCCTTCAGGGAGTTGCATTTTTCCAGATCATGCTGATGGTGGAGCCCATCCACCCCCGGAAAGTCTGCCCCATGCATGGCAAAGCCTGCAGAAAACAGGCAAAAAAAGGGTGGAAAAGATTTCAGAAAACCGAGGCAAGCCCAGTTCCCAACATCTGTCACAACTATGAAAAGGGGATGAAATGGGCAGACTTCGGGTCCACCAACTGCACTGCCTTTGGCAACAGAGATGAATCCGCCCTTAGATTTAATGCAGAGGCATGCTGGGATATGCAATTCTTTCATCTTCTCAGCTAATTTTTTAATAAGTAAAACCAATCTTTGATTAGATTATCCATTAAATCAATACTGGCTATTGAATCCCTGCAGACAGAACTGTTTTGGTTGCAGAAGGGGAATGGGATGGACTGGAGCTAAGCTGAAAAGAGGGAAATGGGGAGAATAAGAAAGGAGAGGAGAAGGGGAAGGCAGGAGGCAGGGAGCTTTCCTCCCCACGGCTGGAATGTGGAATATGTTTAGCTGAATTTACAGCACGCAGAAGTTATTGAATTTTCCATCTTCACCATGGAATTAGCATCAGAGAGAATATTAAATGCTACACTTTTCAATCTGTGGTTGGTGGAGGTTCTGAGGGGAGGGGGGAAATGCCCACAAAAGTTTTATGGTTGAAATATAAATCCCTGTCAATCTGCTGTGAGCGCAGCGATGCTGCACGTCCCGAAAAGCAGCAGGCTGTGCTGGGGACAACTAAGCTTGCTGACACACTGCAATCCACCAGCCCTGCACTGGTCTGATAAAGAGACCCTTGAGGAGTCTGGAGAGGAGCTGCCAAGTGCCCCTAATTATATTTCTGTGACATTCTGAAACCTGGAGGGAGAGGGAAGGGCTGTTCTGCCCAATGATGTGCATGCCAATGTGAGACACCGCACCAGGGACACACAGTCTGTCCAGCCAGGGCTGGTAAGGTGCAGCAAAGGGAGAAGAAAACCATGCAGTAGGATCAGCTCAGGCCTTCATCCCACATGTAGACATCCTAGAAAAAAAACAGCGATAAAATAGACCTGCTTTCAGACACTTTTCAGTGCAACGAGGTCCCACCAGCATCTGCCATGGGACCGCTTGAGCATTCCATGCATTAGGGTATGACTAATGACTGTGGGGATAAAGGACCCTGATAAACCACTGGGGATGAAAAGGATTAATCTTTTTATTTTTATTTTATTCCAGGCTCAGAGCCCACTGTGAGCACTTTGTGGCTTGGATCCTCCTTCAGGGTGCCTGCCGAGCTGGCTCTCTTTGGGGTCAAGCATCAGTTCCCTGTCTGGTTTAGAGGAAATACCTCCTGTATCCATGCAAGGGTGGCTAGCCCCTCCTCATGTCCTGTATCAGAAGTCAAGCCTGGCCCTGCAGACGGAGATGGATGCTCTTTGGGAAAGAGATGGATGCTTTCCTGAGTCCCTTGTGGTCCTATTGCCCTGTTACACCTTTTCTAGAACGGCTTGCATGGATAGAAAGCTGAGATTTTCTGTGAGATACATGAAAGCCATCTGAAGCCAAGAGACTGCAGCAAGCAAAATCTCCTTTGCCTATCCCAGCCAGGATGGAGAGAAGCCTCCTGCAAAGGAGGGAGGAGAGGAAGGGGAGAATCCTTCCTCCCTTGGGAGGGGGATTTGCCTGTAGTGAATGGTTTCACATTTGGAGACAGTGATATTTCTTAGAGAGGAAGACTATTTGAGAGGTGCATCATGTTCTTTTGTAAGACTAGGAGCTGGCACCCAGGAGATTACACAGTTTTGTTACTGGCTGTTTGGGGATTTTTCCCCCAGTATCTCCCTCATCACAATGGAGAGGAGCTGATGGAGAGAAGGGTCTGAACAAACACAGCTGCTGGCTGGAGGAGCTGGTTGTTGTGTTATTCCCAGTTTCAGGGCCAAGATGGGATGCGGAGTGACAGCAACCAGAACCCAGGGCTGCTCTCTGATGGTGTGAGCCATGCATCTTGGCTCACCATCACTATCCCCTCATGCAGTGAGGGGATAGTGCAGAAGAACATAAGACAAAGCGGGGAAAGCCTTTACTGGTTTTGCAGCCACCTTTTGGTTACATGTAGGCAGCTCTTCCATGCTCTGGGTGATCAGGTTTCCAGAAGTGATCAGTAATTGGATCATAGAACCACAGAATGTTTTGGGTTGGAAGGGACCTTAAAGCTCATCCAGTTCCAACCCCCTGACACAGGCAGGGACACCTTCCACTAAACCAGGTTGCTCCAAGCCCCGTCCAGCCTGGCCTTGAACACTGCCAGGGATGGGGCAGCCACAACTTCTCTGTGCCAGGGCCTCACCACCCTCACAAGGAAGAATTTCTTCCTAATATCTTATGTCTTCCGAGTATCTTACCTCTATCTAATAATATCTCCCCTCTGTCAGTGTAAAGCCATTCCCCCTTGTCCTGTCACTACACTCTGAGGTCTCCCTGGAATCTTCTCTTCTCCAGGCTGAACAAGGCCAGCTCTCTCAGCCTGTCTCCATAGCAAAGGTGATCCAGCCCCCAGAGCATCTTCATGGCCTCCTCTGGGCTCACTCTGACAGCTCCACATCCTTCTCATTTGGGACCCCAGAGCTGGCTGCAGGACTGCAGGGGAGATCTCACCAGAGCGGAGCAGAGGGGGAGAATCCCCTCCCTCAACCTGCTGGTCATGCTGCTGGTGATGCAGCCCAGGACACGGCTGGTTTCTGGGCTGCAAGCGCACACTGCTGGGTACCACTTCCATGGGTGGCGCAATGAGAGATTGCCTACAAGCGACTTTGCAGACATCAGCATCATGGCCTCCTGTCACACGCTGCCTCGCTGCATGGATCTGCCATGTCCAAGGTGTGGATGAAGAACAGCATCAGCAAATGTCCATTGTTATTATATCAGTGCTCTGGAAAGGAGCAGCTCACATCTGGAACATCACTGTATGCAGGACAGACGGGAAGTATCATCGCTGCTCAGGCTGCATCAAACAGAGCTGGAAAACAGTTCTTAAAGATGTATATTCCTGACTCTACTAATTTTCTCAGTGGAGCTCTGGTCTCCAAAATGCCTCACTTTTTATCATCCCACATTACAAGATTACCACAACCAAATGGAATATTACTAAAGGCTGGATTTCTTCTTTCTCTTTGCTTTGCTGCTCAAACTACTGCAGCATCTTGTTAAACTGAAACGTTGTGGGCAATAGTTCAATGCTGAATTGTACCTTTGGGCATTTAGCAAATAAATCCCATATTCCTCTTGGAGTAGAAATAGATTTTCCAGGAATGCAGAAGAGCTTGATTAAAATGGAAACCTGAGAACCCTTTACGCAGAGTCTAGGCCTGTTCCTGCCTCTTAAAATTGTGAGGTCTTGTGTCTGGAGACCTGTAAAGTTTCAAATACTGTTGTCCATGGCAAATGGTCCCACGGACAAGGAAAACCAGGAGGAACCAGACTCATCGCATGAATAAACCAACCACAGCACTGGTCATCGTCAGAGTTTTTCCATTCTCTAGGTCAGCTCAGGGCTTTCAACATGAAGTTTGATTTACCTGGGATAAGAGAGGATCTGGACCTGTGTTTCTGTGTCTCTGACAGGACATGGGGCACTGGAAGAAAAATACTTTGCATCTTGGTTTAAATCCCATCTTGGTTTCTGAAAGTCCAAGACTGATGCAATCTCTGGAGCACAAAGTATATCTCTTCCAGCATGCTCACCATCAACTGGTGTTCCTCTCAGCCTAGCACAGAACTAATAATAATAAAAAAGATTCTTCTGAAGGAAATGGCTTGTGTAAATCTTGTGTGACACTCTGTGTGTAACCCACATCACCTCTCTAGAGATGTCCACAGGCAGATATGTCCAGCAGAGCTGTCACCCTGGGCTCTGTTTATACTCCACAAAGAAAAATAATCAATTTGAAGGTGTGATTCATCTGACCTATTTTAGACATCAGCTTAAAGAGGGATGAGTTATTTCAGAAACCCTGCTGGCTCTACTCTCTCTGTCTCTGTCAGCTGTAGAGAAGGCCCAGAGTACTGACAGGTGGTAGAGATGTCTACTATTGCTAAACCCTCTTTTCATCAAAATGAGCCTAGACTGGGCCAGCACAGCAGCTAGCGTGAAGAAAAGTGAGGTGCATGACCTGTGTGGCTGATCTCCCTCTCCTTCATCAGCAAAGGAAAGGAGGACACTGATAAGAAACTCATGAGACCCTTACGGGATCCCTCCACTCGCAGCGAAAAGCTGATGCCAGAGTGGATTTGGCTTGTCTGTACCTACATGTATCCAACCCTGCTGTTGCTTGAACATCACTATAGTCCAGTACTTGCAGATGAGTCCAGACAGGCTTGTGCCTAACTGGACACTGCAGTACTCAAGGTCTTTCTCAGTTTTCTGTCCCTGTGGTCATGTCACAATGAGAAGTTTGCTGCAGGAAATGGAAGGAAGATCTTATTTTTGCCAATGTGTTGCAATCATCCTGCCATAACACAAACCTGACAGCAAATGACTCTTGGCAAAATTGCTGAAAAAACAAAGGATGAAAGTGTCAGCATATCCTGTTTACTAAATGGAGTTCAAGATACAGATTTTCTTTTTATGAGAAAGCCACTAGGTGAACTGTGCAAAGACTCTGATCTACCTGCCCTGAACTTCAGTGCTACTATACCAATATTGCTTGGTATGGGACTATGGGAATTGAGTTGCAGTAAGATAATTTAAGCTAGTCTTCAGAGACAGGGTGCAATTGCCTCAGCATCGGTGTCCAGAGGCAGTAGAGACATGCTGGGGTATCTCCCCTAGCTTCCTATTACCTGTTCAGAAGGTAGTAGGTCTTCTGTGTAAGATCAGCCAGCTTCATCAGGATGCTTGAGACCACAATAAGCTTGTGTTACGCCAACTGGTTTGCATCTTATTAGCAATTAGCTGAAGAGCTCTTAAAATGCCAGAAAAGTGCTTCTTGAAGGAGTTTAGAGGAGTGAATGCCCTGGTCCAGCCAGGTGCAAGGACAAAATCATCATAGAATCCTAGAATGGTTTGGGTTGGAAGGGACCTTACAGCTCTTCCAGTTCCAACCCCCTGACACAGGCAGGGACACCTTCCACTAGACCAGGTTGCTCCAAGCCCTGTCCAACCTGGCCTTGAACACTGCCAGGGATGGGGCAGCCACAACTTCTCTGTGCCAGTGCCTCACCACTCTCACAGGGAAGAACTTCTTCCTCAGATCTCATCTAAATCTCTCCTCTTTCAGTTACATAAATTCATATGTGTAAGTACTCATCTCCAAAGTCAGAACTCCACTGTCACCCACGCTGAAGCTGGCAGGTTGACAGGATCTCCATTGGGCTACAAGAGCAGTGGAAACCAGTCCCCAGGCATCACTACTGCCAGCATGTCTTTGCATTCATAACTGGGAGATCTGCAAATCAAAGAATGCATGTGCTGGTATGTGACTACAGAGACAGAGACGGGGCTGAAATAATCTTGCCTTGTGCTTGCAGTGGACTGGTGACTCCAAGACAAAGCTGGCAGCTCCTCTTTCTATTTGGAGTGGGTCTTTATGACAGACAAGCCTGGAAGTTGGAAAATGCAAGAAAATACTCACTCTCTCCTGCCATGTGGAGGTTAAAAATAGCTCCTGTAAGCTATTTTGCTCTCCCTAATACTGTTAGTGTGAGTGAAAGACTGTGGCTGCTCTTGGTGGATGGGAAGTTGCAGCAACGCCCAGACAGGTTTTCCTTTTCAATCCCCAGGCTCACTCCAAGCTTGCTAAAGTTGTTCATAGGAGTTTTTCTGTGGCTTTTTCTGCCTTTTGGATCAGGTCCTAAATCATGCTCTGAGCTATACGTTTGAAACCACATCCACCAAATAATATCCTTTAAGTAGCAGAGAAGATTGCAGATTAAGTTTCACTTGGAAAAGCAGAAAAGGCAAAGCAAAGCTCGAGCACAAAACCTTTGCCAGGAATGGCTCCCTGTGCTAAAACCCAGCTATGCTTCAGGACAAAAGGCTGTTGAGCTCGGACCATTGTGACAGTTCTACTTAGCAAGTGAGAAGAAGACAATATGTGCACTAATAGTGCAATTTGCTTTAGCTGAAACTCTAGTATGACTCAGAGTGTCATTAAAATACTGGGGGAAACCCAAAAGCCAGCATTTTGGCACCGTGCTGCATGCTTGTGCAGTACATTATTATTTTTAGAATAATGGTATAATATATAATGCTGTATTACGTTATATGATATTATTGTAAGGATATAGATACCTCACTAGAATTACAACTAGCAGGATAGCAGGAGGGGTCTCCAAACAAGACGGGGGGGGGCTGTTGTTACTATAACTCAACAGCCTTAGGCAACATACAAACTGAGCATGAAAAAGGGAACAAAGTCAGGGAACAAAGCTAAAGTGCAGAGAGGTGACCTGAGCTTTTGTAAGGATGCAACAGGCAAGAGTTAGAAGCTCTGGGTCTCTCAGATCATTACCTTGACTTCTGGACCACATTTCTTTCTTGGTTTGTGCTATTAAATCCTCAAATGGCCAAATTGTCTATGCTCTGGGGTAGTTTCCCCCTCAATTCCTTCTTAAACCCAGGAGCAATGAAGAGTAGGATATGCTGGTTTCAGCATACAGGTGCTCACACCAAGCCTGCCCTGTCTGCTGCCTCAACAATGTCCATGCTGAAGTTAGATGAGCTCAAACCCATAACTTTTTAACCATCTTTGGCAGTGACCCCCTTCTTCCCAGCAGTAACTCACCCAAATCCATGAGTTTCAGAGAAAAGCTGTCTCTGCAGCACTGATAGATAGGAAAGAAACTTGGTAGTGCTTAGATATGCTTAGGCACCTGGACATGTCTGACAAAGCAGTCCTCCCGTGTACTGTGTCTTCATGGTCTTGCTCAGTCTGGGGGCTAAGGCAGCTCAAAGCTATTGGGGTTGGTGGTAAAACATATGAATTCCTAAATTTGAGAGAACTAACGAACTTAGGCTTCCTGGGGACAATTGCATGTATCTTAGCTAGGATCGTGCCCTGATCATCATCAGTACCAACTATCCATCATCAACACTAACTATTCAGAAAGCATAGCAGCATGGAGAGTGATTCTTTTTTGATGCTGTTTATCTCACCAGGTTCAGCTTTGACAAGAAAAGAAGGCAAAATATCCTATCAGCCTTATCTGCAGCTGTACTTATATGGCAGAGGGTTGGAACTAGACGATCTTTAAGGTCCCTTCCAACCCAAACCACTCTATGACTCTAAGATTCTATGATTCTGTGATTCTACTTAGATGCATGGGCTGTGATACTGGGACTCAGATAATTTACTTGTACAGCAGTGGCAGCAGTTCTGGACTGAGCTGCAGAGGACCCTTACTATGTTAGGTGTGGCCCCTCTTCCTGTTCATTGCTGTGGCTTGCTGCATGGGCTGGGATCCCCGGCTTCCCACTGACAGGTCTGATCACCACGCAGAGGAGGGAAGGAGGTCCTTGCAGAGGATATCCAGAGGACAAGTGGCAGTTGGGTGAATGGGGTTCTTCTCCTTTCTGAGGCCATTCTTTAACATGGCTCAGTTTATTGACTCTGAAAAGTTTGCATACAACTAGGGAGTTTTGTCAAAAGCTTATTTTAGGTCAGTGATTACCAACAACTGAAAAATCTAATCTTTTAAATTAGGCCTACCTAAATCTCTGCCTCCACAGTGCATTTTGCAGGTGATCCAACCACTATCAAGAGATCTGGGAGAGGAGGCAATGATACTTCACAGCTCTGGTCTCCTGGCTTCAAATGTCTCTGTGTAGGTGATGTGTGGAGCAGTCTTGTGCTCTGCAGTTAGAGCTGGGCTTATTTCACAGGTCATCTGCTTTTCAACCACGAATAGGATGTATTTTTTTCAGTTCTGTGACAGTTGTTGTTGTCTATAACACACAGGGCCACTTGCGAGTATTATCGGGAGGGTTTTAGTTGATGGAGTCAATCCATCAAATTATTAGTGAATTAACTTCTCTGTTTGGTTCTTCTGAAATTTTGTTTGATCACTCAGTTTTGATGCCTCCATGTAAGCCTGTTTCAGGTCTGAACTGATTCAGGAACTATGGAGAGTTGCCTGTACAAGTATTCTCCTTTACACCATGTCTTTACAGGCAATGTGGAGAGAGTGTTTTTTCACACCGAGGCAGGTATTTAAAATAAGTCGTGTGAAACATACCATAGCAGAATCTTTCTTTTTTTTTTTTTTCCCAGTGAATGTAAAGGGAGTCACAAAACAGTGTAGACACAGAGGTCTGCCCTGTAGAAGTCTAAATCTGGACAGGAATATCCTGTTTTGTATGTGTGGAAAAATAACTCTCCCATCACAGATCACTACAGATGCTGCACAGACTAAAATGTATACTGCAAACAATAGATGAATACACTAAATATTTTCACCTTTCATGCCTTCATTGGGCTGGATCATCTTCTCAATCTGTCTATTGAGTAGACGATGAGACATCTGGCTATAGCTCTTCATTTTGCACCAGCAATTTTAAGTGGTAGCAGTAATATCAAGCAAGACTCCAGACCATTCCAGTCATGTAGGATACATGAATTTATTGCCACATTAAATAAAACCAAGTAATGAAATAATATATGTCACACAGGGAATGAGCAGTTTCTTGTTCAGGATCTTGCTGGCCAGACTCCAGCTGCAAGACAAGGGGGACTATTGTAACTGACTTAAAGGTTATTCAGTCTCCAGTTCCCACCTTGCTTGTTCTCAGGTTCTCTTTTTATTGCATTTTTGCTTCCAGATCACAATGTTAACATCCAATTGACTCTATTTAAATGTCCTTGTTGCTAGAGAATCCAACAGGAAATGTTTTTTTGTTCACTTCTTTCCTGAGAGATTCTGCGCAGGCAATGCCTTTCCTTCTGCCAGTGTGGTATCACTTGTAGCTTTGTTTTACACTGATGTAAAATCACGGACTAACTGGGGTTGGAAAGCACCTCTGGACATCATTAGTTCTATCTCCCTGCTTATTGTCTTACACTTCCTTGCATACAGTATCCCCTTTACTCTAATTAGGGGTCTGACTGAATTTGCATCTCTTTGTAAGGTTATGTAAGGGCTAAGAAAGAGAGAGACAGCAGAATATGACTTGCCCACTGAAGCAAAACAAACGCTATATAAACAAGATATGTACAAACTCTCCATACACAAGACCTTGGCTGTAATCAGGTTGAAAGAAATAATGTCTTTATATTATCAACACGGTGTATGAAAGAAAAGAGAAATTGAAATACCAAGTAGCCACATACGGTCTATGTATTCTCTCCTCTCCAACCCCTTAGCAAAGCCAATGTGTCAAGGAGGCATTCATGAAATTTCTGGAGAGCAGGCTGCACCTGGGGGTCTGTGACTTTAGCAAAATCTCTGCTCCATTCTGCTTGTGACATGACTTTCTATGCAGATTCACCACCAGACCTGGCCATATAGCCTGGCCTGCTCTTGGGATCCCCTGGAGCACCAGGACACAGCTCTTACTCAAAATGACATCCCTGCTATAAGACATGGTGTTACAGTTATTCATGAATACCTGTATGATAAAAGCAACCCTGAGTAGGCAGCTGCCGGATGACTTCTAGGAAAACCAGAGCTTGCACGCCCGTGTCTTGAAAAGAGAAAACATCTAGTCCAGATATTCAGCATAAATCAATGCGTTTTTGGGCTGCAATCCCAGACTTATTCACCTTGTCATATCAGGACTTCTGATTTCTTGTTTTAACTGGAATATTCTTGTGCATATATACATGCATGTTTATATGTGTGTGCACACACGCACACATGCATAGAGGCTGATGAATGACATTTAGTGCATAGGCTTCCTGAAAGCAGAGGACCTGCTTTTAATCTCATCTTCTCTGTTGAGGAGACTTTCCCTGTGGCTTCTACCACACCTATAATTTCTGATGAACGAGGCCCCAGGGCATTTGCTGCAGCAGAGGGCTGTTTTGATTGTAACAGGCTTTGATTCAGAGGAGCCAGAAATTATTTATTTTCGTTCAGTTTCTCTCCTCCCTACTTTTCATTCTAGGTTGGAATTGAAAATCTCTGCAAGGCTCAGGGGCTCCAGCTACCTTGCTACCTGTGTATTGATGGCCTCGGAAAATGGTGAGGTCCTGGTGGAACGGGACACCAAAAGCTTGGACTGAATATGCTCTGAAATTTGTCCCCTCTCTTATTCCCTTGCAATTTGTGAAGGCAGGCAGGAAATGGCAACCCTAATGAGCTTGTCCCTTTGCAAGAAATCTCCTTGCCAGGAGTGATTCCCTTTTCATTCACTGCAAGAAGGACATGCAAAAGGAGTTGCACAAGGTCCCTCTCTTCTTGCCATCAGTGGAAGATGAGCAAAGCTCTTGTCTTTTCTCAGCATCCAGAGCATTTTGTGCCAAATCAGGCAAGGGAGGTTCACAAATGATTTCATGGCTGGAGGATCTGCCTGCAGCACCCCAGCTCTTGGGCTCAGATCATATTCATTTAAGTCACATTGCTGTGACCTCTCCCTTGCTGGAGGACCAGGTGAGGTTCACTGCACAAGGACCAAAGCCCAGTCTCTTCTTCAATGGACATATTTTTCATACACAGGTCTTAGCAGAGTTATTGAGGAAGTTACGTTGCAGTGCTCTTACTACAGAGGTATCTAAATTTCTTCTTCTGTGCTGGAATATAAAAGCACAGGGACAAGCTTTCAGGGTGGTGAACAAGGAAAGAACTACTGGGTTTACACCAGATAATTCAGAGGAAAGTGCTGGAGTGAGCCAGTTACATCAAGGAAAAGGTGGGGTCTGCCTCCTGAACAGGTCAACAGTCCGGGACGATGATCTCCAAATTTGAACCATAATGCAATGAATTTTTTGTCAGATTTTGGTCCTGATTTGGCCCTGGAAAGTGCTGTGGTTTGGGGACATGTGCAGGCATATCCTTAAAGTGTAGAGATCTGTTTAGTTATCTGTGTTTCCACAAAGCTAGTCTCTGCCTCCCCTCATGCTCCTTTTTCTTTTATTCAGTGAAGAGCAAGAGGGTCTTTAAGGAGCTATTCACTTGACCTAACTTGGGGCTTAATTTAGGTAAGATGGCTATGAGTTGCACTTCATAATTGGTGAACAACCTGCACAGGTAGCACATCTACCTTTTATCTGAGGAACTTCATCCTCTCTCCAGGCTCATCCAGGCTTTCATGGCTGGTGTTCGTCTGTAAAGTCCAAAGAGCAGAAAGCAGTGGGGGCATGATGCAAACAGCATCACTGCTCCTGCATGCCACCTGCCTTCACCGCTGCCCACGGCTTTGCTCTCCCCCAGTGCTGAGAACCCACCACCTCCTTGACTTGGTGCTCCAGGCTAGGTGGAGCTCTGGAAAACTTCTCGACACCAACCTAGAGGTTCAGATCACTTGAAAGGTTGGCCAGAAGAAGGAAAGAGGTATCTGGGGATAGCATGGTTTGTTTGCTCAAGTCTGGTTTCCTGGATTAATTTTCTCATCCAAAAAACCCAAACACATGAGAAAAGAGTTGTTCCTGCTTGCTACTAAATTTCTGGCTACTTTTTATGTGACCGCAGCATAATGAGAGTGAGCAGGGCTGGTTTTGACTGTTGGCCCATATTTTTGGAGCATCAGAACTGAAGCTATGGACCTCCGTTTTAATTGGCCATCAACAGGCAGTGACAAGTATTTCATCCCAACACTGGGACAAGTGTCTGCATGGATTTTGCCGATTATACACAAACACTGGATATTTTCTATCAAAACATATTTTGACGAAACACTGTTTTCACCAAAACCCATTGCTCTTTCCAAATCACCTCCAGGAAGCAAAGTGATACATTTTTGGGTCAATGTGCATGGATACTTCTTGGAGCTGTCAATTCCATGGCTCGTCCCCTGTTCTCTTGGATGGGCCTGACTAGACTTCGTCATCTGTGATGCACTGTGGTCTCTTCTCTAGCTAAGATGCCATAATTCATGAATGCAGTGGCAATGACAAAAACCCAAGCCAACTCAACTTAAACTCCCTTGTCCTTGGGGAAGAAAACAGCCCCCAGGATTCGTGAAGTAGGGGACCTCTCTTTTGCACTGGGAGTTCAGGCTGATCCAGATAATTATGGTTTCCCCCTTAAAACAAAACTACTCAGATATCTCAGCAGAGATTTTTGATCTCTTCAGGAATGGAAAACTCCAGTATTTCAACTCTTTCTCCTGCTGAGACAGGAACAAACACTGTAAGAATCTGGCCATTCTGATTTCCACTGCCATCACTCAACAGCTCAGGGAGATCGATCTGCAAGGCACCATGCAATCGTCCATAGCCCCCAGTTTGCCAGCTGGGTGAGGACTTGGAGTGGATCCTGGGAAGGCAGCTTTGGATCTGCATTTTTCAGGTTCTGTGCTGATAAAACCTACGCCAAAACCTCTCTGCAACTGATCACCCCGTCACCCTCCTCCTTGGTATTAAGGGACTAAGAAGTGAATGACAATCCACAGCACTACTGCCTCCCACACCTCCCATCAGCTTTACACTCATAAAAATGGTACAACCTCATTGGTGAATGTTTTTTTTCACTTTGCAAAGTAGGATTCATTCCAGCACATTGTAAATGCTTCTCATTTTGTGATCTTTTCGAATTCAGTCAGTATTCAGGCTTTGCATGTTGTTGTCATGATTGGCAGTGATTTTTAATGGTAAATTAACAAGGTTACAAAGAAAACAAAACCCCATCTGAATTTTGGTAACTGGAAAAGGAGGAATATATTTATTTAGCTGTCAGGACAGTGTTTTTTTTGGCTACCTCTCATCCCACCGGATCTCAGAACTCATCGATAAAAAATATTGTGGATTTGTTTCTCTTTCCATTGAGACCATGGCTGGGGCTCTTGAATGATTTATCTGCACAGTTTTATAGATCATACATTGTGAGTTAATTTGGGATTGTGACAGCTACTTAAAAATCATCCATTTGGAAAAAATTACTTTCTGTCAGATGAATAAAAAGAAGATGATCTCTGTTTCTTGTATACATTCAGGGTGACAAGGACTCCTGTAAGCTTCAAATGCTTTTCCTTATTCTGATCCAGATTTTGGGTCATTTTTCTTGTATTACATTGGTGGAGACTCAAATGCAGTAAAGCAGGCATGTTTATCTGATGGGCTTGAGTCAGATGCTTTGCATTTATGTGACCGACAATAGGATGGTCCATGTATGGGGGCTTGGGTTGCTACTGCTGATTGTCTGCAGGATCACTGCTATCCCAGCCCAGTTCTGCACGTGGCTTTTGGCCATACCAGGATTTTGGAGTGGAGTCGAGGAGGTGGCCGCTCATCGTACAAGCTCTGACCCCTTCCACAGAACTTCTGTGGAGTGAGCAGACTTACTGATAGCAAGGCAGTATGAGCTGCCTTTGCACCCTGGCTTGTGTGATGTAGAGTGTACTCAACCATGGGACTCAATCATGTTGCTGGAGGGCGGTGCATGGCTCACTTTTGGGTAGGACATCACTGTGTGATCACCTCTGGATTTGAGCAGGACATCAAGGCAGGAATCAGCTTTGTAACAACATGTTGGATGCTACTTCATACAAAATATCTGCATCAAAACATTGGTGTGCGGACAGGAGAGCACTATGGTAATGCTTATGGGCCATGCCCAGCATTTAGCCCTCTCCTCTGAACACCAGCTGGGAGCTAAGCCTCTTACCTTTTGGTCTTAAGCTGTTTAGATCCTTCTTAATGCAACAACTTCATATTCTCAACCTATGTCTGTGCTGTGGGAAGGACAGTCCAGATGCAGGTTCCTGCCATATCTTTTTTTTTATCAGGACACGATATTTGTCAGACACCCTGCTCTTCGTAAGCCTGTTTGGTCAAGTTTGGAACCATCTCTGTGGGGATCAAGCTCTGAGCAATCCTGTCAGAATCTTTTCAGATCCTGCTGAGCAATCACTTTTGGTTCCCTGAGTTGTGGAGCACTCTAGGAAGCAGAAATACCAGATGAGGTGATGTGTGATCTATTAGATCCAACACTACAATACCATGTAAACCATAAAATGCAGGGGAAATTTGTAGTTCATACACATATCAACACTGCAGAGCAAGGAGTCTCACCTGACAGATCCATGGTAGGAAAAAAAACATCTCGACATCTTGATACCAGCAAAGTGTCAGCAATTTGGAAGGAAATCACAGAAAAAGCACTGGAGAAAGGACTCCCTTGGCCATTAGGAAAAATGGAAATAACAAAACCTGTTCAGTTTATTAAACAACACTGTGGATACTTTCTTGCAATTTTTTCATAGCCATATGAAATATATTAAGAGGGAAATATATGTCAAGAAATCAGTATCAAGTAGCAGATGACATTTCAATTTCTAACCTCACTTTCATGAGCATGAAATTAAAAAAATAGCCCAGATATCTGACATGGGACATGCCAACACATGCAAATTAGTTCTCAAGTGATGTTGAAAACACATCTGCTTATCTGAAACACATGGATCACTTAAGCTGCATATAAACCTTAAGCAAGATATGAGTGGTACCTGGACCTTGTGAGAAGCCTCCAGTCCAGCGTTGAAAGAACAGGCTTTAAATAACCAGACCTCATTCTGAATGTCATCATTTTATATGATATTATATTCTGGAAATGGGAAAATTTTCCATGGTTAGACAATCTCTCTCCCTGTTCCAATGTGGGCTGGATCCTGAAAGCAGTTTGGTTGGAAATCTGTCCAAAATATCCCAAGCAATCCAGCTTTTATCTCCTTAACCTACGTCGGTCTTTGGGCAAGAGGGTGAACATCTGGGCTCTGTGTTGGGTCAAATTCCCAACTGGTGCTGACTGATGGGACTCCAGTAACTCTGCTGGAGCTAAAAATTGCAGTACATGGCAATACATCCCAGTGTTTTTACTGATCTTCCCCTTTGGTTTTATTTCTGGTTATTTCTGGACTTTTTCTGCATCCCGCTGTATAGCTGGAGATCCAGTTTCTTTCTAGTTTGTTCACACTCTCAGCAATCTGAAAACAATCATGGCACCATTCACGAAAATTGAAAGTCACAGCCTTCCTTGCAACAGGAGATTTCAGGTCCACCACTGAGAACTCCTAAAGGGGTCCTGTTCTGAAAACAGTGAGGCACTGGGGTAGATAGCTTGTTCTGGAAGAGACAAAGAGTGGATACTCTTTCTGCATCACTGTGGTTTTGTAGACATCTTTATGT
Organism: Strigops habroptila; assembly: GCF_004027225.2. Taxonomy (NCBI): domain Eukaryota; kingdom Metazoa; phylum Chordata; class Aves; order Psittaciformes; family Psittacidae; genus Strigops; species Strigops habroptila. Next base: position 98,119,276 of record NC_044277.2, read on the forward strand.
CTTTCATAAGTCATCACTTTCATGGGCTGAAAAGTGCCAGCCTGTACAATTGTTCCCCATCTGGAATGTGCTTTGCATCACTGGCCATTCTTGTGGCCCCACTCTGAACTTTAGAGCTTGCCTTTTCTGAAACTAGGATTTGGTACTTGAAGAATAGGTGAAAGCATGACAAATTTTGCTGTTCTCACAACAGAAACTGGAGAATGTGATTTGATTTAGCTAGCGGCTTGGTGATAACAGATGGTTGCAGCTAATGAGGCATGTCTCAGACCTATGGGCAGCGTCAGGGAGAAGAAATGGAAGGGAAAACCCTACTGCTGACAGTGGGGTGTGATATCTACTGCCTCGTGTTAAATGGGAGTACTTGCTGAAAACTTCCTTCTTGTTTTCTTTCTGCTGTTATTCCTCTAAATCCATGCCTGGATTTCAAACCAAGGGGTCAGAGGATAGAAAAAAATGTCTTTTTTCATCACCTTTTTTTTTCCAGCAATGCTAGAGTCTTTGCAGTCACCCCAGAAAAGACTGGGTGTAGGATGTTTTCATGCGAATGGTTTAACAATCTGAGTTCCCTTGAATTTTTTCAACAATGTCCCTTAAGGACACCACCTTATTATGCCAGATAATAGGATTTTTGTGGTGGGTAACAGATGCTGCTGCTGTATTTGAAAGCGCAAATATTCTGTCTATGTGAGAAGATCCTCTTGAGAAGGGAAGACTGCTTTCAAACTTCATGCAAGTCATGAAAAAGTGGCTTGAGCATCCCACTGACAGATAACTGATATCTGCAAATGTGTTGCACAAGCTTTTAAGTTTGAGTGAGGAAACGGAGGGATGAGGTGGTGATGAGGCAGGTCCACAAGCTGGGAGAGGTACTGGGAAGAGGAGCCAGGTCTCTGAGGCCCCAGGCTTAGGCTTGCTGGGACAGGTTGTCTTTCTCAGCTTAAGGTTTTGCTGCCTTCTACAACTTCTGTAACTATTGCACTGAAACCACCATTGTTTTTTAGGATCAGTTTGCTCCTGTGAGCTGAATTTGAACCTTTGCTCATGGTGGAAACCATCAGACACCCCAGCATTTGGACCATGAAGGGAGTAGAGTTGCAGAGTGGTTATTTCAACTTAGGCGGCTCTCAGAAACATTTTGGGAATAGGGACCAGCACCCAAAACTCTTCTCAGACAAGTGCTGTAACCAGGAGGTTCATGTCTCAGTCTTTGTTCCCTTAGGCTCTTTGCTGCATGAAGGCACTGTTTCAGCACACAGGGGTAGAAACTTCTCCTGATTTGCTTCCCTGTGTCCTCTCGCAAAGTGGGCTGGTCTGAGGATAAAATTTAGATTAATTAGACATGAACTTCTGGCAGCTTTAGCTGAGGGGTGACAGATTTTACTTCTGCAAAGCTTTGCATGTGTTGCCCTTCCCTGGGTCTCCTGGGTGCCCTTGTTGCTATACTTGTAGTGCTAATAATTGCATGTCTGCAAATGTAACCGAGATATTTAGGGGGATGCCTCATGCATTCCTGCTCTGTGTCACAGAGACGCTTTCAGCTATTCAAGCAGAAACATAAGCCTCACTATTGTCAACTGTGGGGCATGCTGTCATTTTTGCTTAGTTATGTTGTTGGCCATTAAATTCTCTACCTCCTTTCTAAACCTGGCCACAGGACTCAGCTTTGCAGACTTTGGCAGGGGTAAGTTCCACAGGATGTGGGTCCATTTCCTCTAATTTCTTTTAAATATGTCCACTAGTTAACTCTTACTGGCTGTTTTCCTGTTCTCATTTCAGGGAGTGGGGGTGAAGCATGAGGGAATGGACTAGCTGACACTGTGGCACTGTTGGTCCCTCCTATTGCAGCTGGATGTTCCCTTCACCAGTGGAAGCCACTTAATGCAGATGCCGAAGCCAGAAACCTCCTTAAACCAGGCTCCATCTGATGTCATGATAGAGGATCCAGCTCCTCCAAAAATGGAGATTCCCCTTATCCTACAATCTAATTCACCCCCAGGTGTGTGCATAGACCATGGCATGTACTGGAAGGGGCTGAGGGTTTGGTATCCTCTGCTCTCCTCCTCCCTTGACGCATTCCCTGCCCAGTACTGGGGTTTATGCATTCCCTGTTCATGAGCACGTTTTTCTCCGCAACTCTTCAAATTCATGCTCAAGGGTTGAGGACGTGGGGGAAAGAAGCCACGGTAGGCAGAGCTGGAGAACTGTCGCTTGTTCCAGACCTTTGTCTGGTGCTAGGTGTCTGGTGGGTCTGCCCTTCCCATGGGGCTGGCCCCAGTGTGGGTAGGACAGGGTAAGGGGAGAGGAGTCTGTCTGGCACAGAAGGTCCTTTCCTATCCCTGCAGAGACTGAAGGCCAGCGACATCGCAAGCTTAATGCTCCAAACTGGTATTTTAGTGGGGGTGGAGGTTATAGGTCTTCCTGGAATTCTTAAAAACTTATAAGTAGGATGGGGCTCAACTCTTACTGACTGCAGCAGTTCTTAACTATTTCTTGTATTTCAGATATTAATGAGGATTGAGGCCATTATGACAGATTTCATACTTCCCTTTTTCGCCCTTACCCACACTGTTGCAAATTGCCCTATATTCCCCCCAAATGTCATTAGTTACTTACTAGCCTTAAATGAAAAAGAGAATTTTGTATGTATTGGGTATTTAAACATTCTTTACCACTGGTTTTTTCCAAAGAGGCTTATTTCTTACAGGAAAGATACTACAAAATGCTGACCTCCAAGAGTATCTAAGTATTTCATTTTGATAGCAGACCTAGTCTGCTGAGATAATGTTGAATTGCTTCACTTTGGCAATACAGAATGGTTTTGTTTTGAAAATACCATAACTATAATTTGTGATAAAGTGAAATATAAGAAATCTAACATGATCTTGAAAGAAGCAGCTCTTCACATATAAGTCAAAGCTGAGTGAACCACAATGATAAATGAGATAGAAGGAGGATACTTCCTTATCAAAAGGAAGTATTTAAGTATCATTGAAACAAAATGGGATAATAGAAGCAATCTGTCTTAGCATTTTCTCAGTGATATTTTCCAGCATTCCTGTAATATGTTGTGATTTCAATAAAAATACTTCTCCAGCTGTAAAACTGTTATCTAGAACTTCCTTACTGTTCAAATCTAACATTTTTCTCAGTGAGGGTTTCACACTGTAGGAAGGATCCTTTTAAGCTGGGATTTTATCTTCTTTTTGTTTAAAACATAGGTTTCTTTTCCAAAGGAAAGGTCTGGGCACCTTCACTCATCATGGAAAAGAGGCAGGATCCTCCATGGTTCATCTCATCCTAAAATGGTGTTTGGATACATAGCACAAAACACCTGATAAAAGGTCATTCTTTTCTACAGCTGCCTCAGTTTACCTGGGTGACCATGTCTTACTGACATTAGCGGATTAGGTCACCTGGAGATGATAATGTTTTATGGACTGGACCAGAGTGATTCTCTTGTCTGATCTTTGAACAACAGCAGGACACAGCAAGGCTGCAGCAGGACCAAGACATCCCAACTGAACTACAACACAGCTGGGAAATGCACGTTTGAAGCCACCAGCAGTCTCCTTGGGATGGTTTATACACAATGTTCCACTATGTATTGCCCTACAGATTGAGCACTTTCACCAGTAGTTTTTGGTGTTGAAGGAGTCATGGGGTGGATGCCAAAAGCTTTCTCAAGCTCAGACTGGACTATCTTCGCACCTTCCAGTAATCTGTGAACTTCACTGAGGCAACTACCTCCATGAGCTTCAGAGGAACCTGAGCAAACTGGCCAGAGTAAGAAATACTCAGAGTTCCTTCACCAAACACAGGGCTGTCTTGGCATGTGACATAGGTATTGAGATGCTACCATAATAGAAGAAGATAGCAACAGTGCCCAATAAAGCCTCTGGAAGAACATCAACATTTCTGGTGTTAAAACTGTAAGTGTTAGTTTTTACTCTGTGATTTTTTCTTTTTTTCTTCTTCTTGCAGGAAAGAATCCCTTGAACACCAGTGGAAGGAGTGACAGATCTTTAGCAACAGCAGTACTACGAATTAACAGCCTTCATAAAAATCATAGGTTAGAAAGGGACTGCAGGAAAAACACTCTGCAAAGGTTACCAGGCCAAAGCCCTGGGGCAACTGAAAGCTAAATTAAAAGGTGGAAAAAAAAGAATATCCCCTACTAAACCAAAAACCAAAACCCTAATGAAAACGCTAAAAGCAATGATTAATATGACAACTGGGCAGCTTTCCCTGAAGACATGAATTCCCATCAGGGTAATCAAATTTGTCTTAAGAATGATAAATAGTGCTACCACTAACCTAAAAATGTACCTTGATCCCATCAAGCTCAATCTCTTCAAACACTAGCTGCTTCATTAAAAAAAAAAAAAGAAAAAGTATTTAAATAAACAAATAATATAAAACAAAACCCACAGTCCCAACACGGATTTTTTCAAAGTTACCTCAGTCTTTTTTGGCTGTTCAGTCCACTCCCTGGTGTCCAGATGTAAACAATTCCCAAAAAGAGACGTCTGTATCCCTGAATTCCAGAAAAGGTAGAGCTTTGTCTTTCTTTCCCAAAAAGGCTGTCTTTATGCTGAGTTTCTCAAACAACTCAGGGATGTTTAGGCGTTTTGATTACTTTTCCCCTCCTGTTTTTTTTTTTTTTTTTTTAAACATTCTCCTCTACTTCCATTGGTGGCTCTTTATTTCTTAATGATATTCTTCCTCTTGCGTAAGGCTATCTCATCTTCTTTTCCACTGCTTGTTCCCCACAAATCCCACACTCCTTGGCAAACCTTTGCGCTTCATACCTATGCTCGCTGCCCACCTTGGCCCCTTTGGAGATGGACTAGGTCTACCACGGTTTTCCAGACCAGGATGAAAAGGGATATTTATGAGCATGGTCATGCAAGACGAGTCAAACGCCACGTACGTCCTTGATGAGAAAGCTGTGCTCTTAGTTTTCATTCATCAGTCTTTTCTCTTCCTCTTCATTTGGAATCTTCTTCCCTGCAAGTCCCTCCTTGTAGCATCTTGTGGCTTTTAGAGGAGCAAGTGGGGCTGGGTGAAGACCATGGAGAAAAGGAGGGTTTGCTTGGACCTCCTACTACCCAGAAAACAAGTGGAAGGCTTCATCTTTGCTATGACTGTTAGTTAACCAGTTGAGAACAAAGCTAGGCAACACTAGCTTTGCTGTCAAAATCACTTGTATTTAGGCTGATTTTCAAGCCTTTTATTTCTGTTTCTCCCTTTCTCTCTTTGTTTCTCTGTCAGCCTGGAGCCCTGATCCTGACACTATTGAGCTTTGTATTTAAGTTGTAAAGTGCTATAAAGGAGACAGCTGGGCAAATAGACTTTCAAGCATAGTTCTTGCCTGTCCTCTCTTTTATTTAGCTAGACAGCAACTTAAACCTTCCCTACACTTGAGAAACACCTTTGTAGGAGAGATGACAATAATTTACCCTTCCCAGGCAGGAGGTGGTGCCTTTGACACTAAAGGAAATCAGTACCAGTCAACTGTCTGCAACCTGTCAATTCAAAATAGAAGTGGCTTTTGAATTTTTTTTTACCTCTGCATTTCATCACTGGTTCTCAATGGCAGAACTAAATGCATTGTCCCTCATCATCCCCATAAGCTCCCAATTGTTTAAAAATTTGTATTTGGCATGTTTTCCTTTTTCTTGCTAAAAATGAATAACAGTTTGTCATTTAAAATCTGTCAGGTAGCAGCAAGTGAGTAGGTGCCATCCTTCAAGCTTAGCCCCCAGGATCTTAATAATGGTCTGATGCCAGTTAAAGAAATCTTCCTGCATTTTAGGCGGAGTGCATTCTAGGCTTACATGATTCTATGATTCTATGATATGGGCTTCTTGAAAGTAAGTAGGCATCTATAAACATTGGCGCATGAGAGGCATATGAGATGCATTTGGGGACCACAGCTGCAGTTTGGTAGGATGAGCAGGATTTCTGCAGAGCTCCTGCCCCAATGGAGACAAATGGCCAACAATAATGATAAAAAAGTACCTGGCAGCAATGCTACATCACCTACTTGAGAAGGCATAAAGATACAACAAAAACTCTTTTCTGACTCTAATGTGGCAGAATATCAATCCCCCAAGATGAGTCAACTGCCAATTGCCTACTTGATAACACTTATTTCCACTCCACACTGCTTGCTATCTTTTTTCTTCTTGCTATCCAAGTGATTAAATGATTAGGTCAAACATGGAGATATTGTTTATCACTTGTTTTTCATTTAGACTCTGCCTTCTTTGGTCTGATAAAGGGATTATGTTATTGGATGATGCTTTTTATATCATCAAGTATAACAAAGAAATTACCTCTCCCAATAAGTTGTAGACCTCTAAATACATGTGACCTTGTTAACTATGGTGGGATCTATTGGGATCAAGTATTCTCTGAAGGCCTATGTGGATTTAGTTTTAAGATCAGGTACGCGTCACAAAGACAACAGACAGACGACCTGCTGGCAAGCACAGTAGGATTCATGAGGAGCAGAGACTGCCCTCCTGCACCCTCCAAACTTAGAAGACTTGTTTCAGCAAAGGTGGGATTCAGGGAGGTGGAAAAAAAAAAAATACTTCGAATTTCACCCTACAGTTTAAATGTGTCAGTCAAGCAGTGGAACAGCTTGCAGGAGAAGTTCTGCAGTTCTCATCATCCCCAGACATTTTCAAGACCCAACTGTGCAAAGCCATGAATAACCCAGTCTGATCTCAGAGCTCATCCTGCTTTGAGCAGGAGATGGACTAGAGACCTCCTGAAGTCCCTTCCAACCTGAATTATTCTTGATGCTATGATATACGACTCTGTAACTTGGAGCTAGGCCACATCATACCTCTAGAAAAAAAAAAAGCATCTGGTCCTGATTTAGAGAGTGTAAACAAGGTCATGTTTTAGATAGCAGTTGAATCCACCCGTAACTAATCTCCCATCATATGGCGAGGACCATATGTCATGCCATGTGGTGGTAACCAAATGGGAGTGAGATTATTACATCCTCTTTCATCTCCAGGATATATCCTCTCAATGGAGAATCTGTGTTTCTTTAGTGAAGTTGTTCCATTGATTAAATGAGGCTTGCCATTGAAAGAATAATTCTGTGCATAATTACTACTTTGGACCTTTCTGGTTTTCACCACCATTAGGGGTTTGTTCTGTTGTTGAATCTCACATGAAAGCATCTCTGAAATATCAGATATCATCTGTCATTGTATATCTTTCTCAACTAGGACATGACCATCTTTTAACCTTCTCTACCACATTCGAACTCCTCAATGTGCTCAGCCTGGGTCTTGGCAGGTATCCAAAACCCAATAGGACAAAGAAGGCTTTCCCTTGTTGCAAAGCCCCCATAGTTCGAAGTGGTCTGTAATGACTCACAAATGATTCAAGCAAGCCAGTGCTAAGTGTTCCTCACTTGATTTATAGGTTTACCTTCAATGATTGCAGCTTCTGGTTATGATTTCAGAGCAAAACCAGCTGACACAAGACCAAGGTGAGCTTCTCTCTTAGTCAGAGGGCACATAACTCAGAGAAAACCTCATGGTACTGCAAGAGTCACAGAGGTGAGTCACCATGTTAAAGAGTTGAGGAATTAAAGGATGGAAGAAGTTTAAGGAAGAACATATATTTATCTGTGCTCCCCTGCAAGAATTTCTCCTCTCTCAGGTAGAACAGGCTGAAATTATATCACGTGCTGAACCATTTCCAACCCCTCTGGTTGATCTTCATGTAGTTGGATGAAGTCTTGCTCTAGATCTGTAGGCCCTTTGCATCCCATGGCCTTGAGAGCACAATTCAGCAAAATTCGCAGGTCCATTTAGGCATTGATAGCTTTTTAACAGCTAAAGGTGAGCTAGAGGTCATTACTCCCTTACAGGTTCTGGACAGAAATGGATACTTACAGAAAGCAGTTCACTCCATAGTTGAATATGTATTTAAGACAGGTTAGACCAGTTTCTCTTTGGAACCATCAGTGGCTGTAAAGAGTTCCCATCTTGCTCAGATATCAATGCTAAGCTTCTAGACACATAGTGCTGGGAGATGATGTGATGTTACCTCACACTTGCCTGAAATCAGTGGTAGGGCATGCCCCCGAGACTTCATAGACTCTGAGGTAGGTGACTAATTACTTATGTGAATCCCATTCCCATCCTTTCTCCCACTTCACACCATGTAATAACTGGTTAACCCTGTATCACGATGTCAAGACATCCTCCTGGAGAGGGACTCTGCTCTTTCCCCAGAAAATACCTTTTGAGAAGTTCACATATTCCACTCTTCTTTGGCTGTGCACTTGACAGAGCATTGCTGTTTTACACAGATACCTGGGGTGTTGTTGGGTTTTGAGAAGACTGTTCCTAAATGTCTGGCTCTTTAGCTGCTCACTGGCTGGTATTTTTTAGCCTTTGCTGTGTCCTGCCCTGCAGTCTGTGCCCCTGGGTGTGCTCAGACAATGTAGTAAGGTGCCAAGAGCACCTCACCTTGTCTGAGAGACCATGGGAGCTGGATGGCTCAGCGTATGATGGGGTATCAATGTGATCACAGACTCTAGGGCCTCCATGAGCTGAGAGGGTGGCAAAGTCCAGCTCCTGTTTGCAGAAATGCAAACAGCTTTACATGACAAGAGCATTGTGAATTGCAGCCTTTTTTATGCCAAGATTCCTCCTTCCAACTTTGGAGACCTGTTTCTATGGGCTTGGTCTGACCACCCTCCATCCACAGTTCTGTGGTCTGGTAACAACCAGGAAAGTTTGCCTTGCCTTCCTCATTGCCAAAATTGTCAAAATGATTTTCCCACTCACTGGCAATCTCCAAACTGGTGGGGGGTCCCCTTTACTCACCCATGTTCCATTGAAGCTCAGGGAAGGTTTTCTGTCCACCCCACTTGGTGCAGGATTGGGCTCTTCTGGCCAAATCATGTGTGCTTTTTCCTGCTCCAGCACTCCCAACGCACTTGAAGGGTTAAGCCAGCAGGACTGAGTTGCCACTAGACTGGAAAGGACAGATCATTTTTCCTGCCTCTTAAGTGCTGTGGCATGGCATGAATGTATTTGTAACATGAGCCAGAAAAACAGTGCTATTAAGATAGCCCCGACAGTGAGTCCAGGGCCATGCTCAGCACTGAATATGATCCTCTGCTAAGCACATAATGCACACATGTCCTTGTTATTCCTCCTCAAGCAACACTCCCACCACCTCTCCGACCCCCTCTAGGAGCCAAGGTCTTGTGATGCTCTGAAAATCACAGTCAAAGGATGCTGCATGTCCCCAGAAATCTTAAAAATACAGAGATGACTTTGACATGCCTCCTGCCTGAATACCTGACTGCTATTTAGAGTGCATGGTTTGTAAATAACTGCACTGGGAGAAGAGTTGTTACTGCAGCCTTGTCTCTGTGATTGAAATTGACTTCCATGTGAAGAAAACAACAAGCAGATTTCAGCTTCCACATGCTTCATATATTTGGGTATATTTTGGGACACACTGCTTTGATGGCAGATGATGGTTGGGATATGACAGGGAGTCTCAGATGGCTTTGCCCTCTTAGCAGATTTTAGCTTTTGTTTTCATCAGTCACAAACATCAGTATTTTTATTCTGCTCTCACTTTACCCAGGGGTGTTGGACCAAGTCAGAGCATCATGCAGGGGTTTGCTTGGTTTCTTGAAGCACTCAACGTCTACAAACCCCAGCTCTGCCCAGGGTGACCGACTGCAAAAAGTCACCCCCATCTCCCAACCCCACCCCATCATCTTTCCTCTCCTATGAACACCTGCAAGAAGCAATCAGATTTAAGGAGAATGAGGCCAACCCTGGGGACAGCCATCCTTCACAAGCTGGCCAGGCTGTGACCAACCTGCCCAGTGCTGAACTTCTAATTAAAGTGATCTTTCTGCTTTCTTACACCCTTTTCTCTGATAAGCCTGCTACTCCGCCCAGAGCCCCTCAAGTGGCTTGTCCTGTATACTCTTATCTCTGAGGTGCCTTTCTAACTTCCACAGACCTAACTTCCCTCTCCACGTTATTTCTGTGCAACTATGAAGCTTTTATCTAATTAGGTATCTATGTAGCAATTTCCTCCGTTTGCTATTTGCTTTTGCCTCTGTGTGGCTTTTCAGGTTTATATGTCAAGTTGCATGCAATAAATGCCTTTTACCCCTGACCGAAGGATGCTGGGTCCAATGGCTGAGTTTGCAAGCTCTGGCAGGAAGAAGACAGATTAACCCACTGTACCAAGGGAGCAGCCATACATCAAGAAGGGAGCAAGCAGGCTGGGAGGGGATGAGGGCTGCACTGGCTGAGCATCCTAGGCACAGCGGATTGGGGGTTGTGGTTGTCCTGGGAAAAAGGTGGCACTTCCCATGGTGTGGAGATCCCTATGGTGAATCTGTTGGTCTCTAGATCTCCTCTTGTGGCAGTTTACTTTGTACCTGGGTACCCACTGGGGGCAGATTTTTGTGGGTGGGCTGGGTATCCCACTGGATGCAGGCATTCCCCTTCTCTCCATCCCTCTCATAATTGTGGACTTGGCCACCGCCGTTGTGCGCCGTGGCTCCAATAAAAGAGCTGCACCATTTGGCTTATATGTTGCTCTGATAACAGTGTAGGACCAGAAACACAGGTGTCTGCTAGATCAGGATGGCGAAGACATCTCCATGCAATTCTGCATGGGCTGTCCCAACCTTTCCTTTTCACTTACCCAGCTCCGTGCTGGCATCCCTGGTCTAGTGGTAGATGTCTCTACCCATGGCAGGGGGCTTGGAACTAGATAGTCTATAAGGTCCCTTCCAACCCAAACCAAATCAGCTAGTTATATGATCCCAGCCAAAACTTGCTCCCTGTTGGAGCTGGAAATCTCATTTTATCTTAGCAGAAGTTTCTTTACAACATCTCCTGTGTGGCTCTTTACTGCTGTCACTTTACATTTCTTGTTACAGAAAATAGCTCCACCAACAGCAAAACCCAAACTGCCTGGTTTGTTGTGGACTTGAAGTGCGTGTTTAAAATCCCCCTTTCCTGATGTTTGATCAGGGCCGAGCCCTCCTGCAGACTTCCCTCCCAGGGGGCTGCAATTTTCTTTCCCCTTGACCTGACCACTTGTTTTCAGAAGTGTTGCAGGAACCCATTATCTTTGAGAGCTTCAGCCCTGTACTTGAAAGTGGCTGGAACAGGCCAGTGGGTAACACAGACAGAAATACACATGGCCAGTGATGAAATAAGGTTCTTTCCCTTAAAATCCAGCCAAAACCATAACCCTCTGAAGTGCACTGTTACAGCCTATATTGTTCCATCAAGCCCCATAACTTCAACATTTGGAGACAGGAAGCTAAATTTAGGTGTGTTACTATTTCTATTTTAAATCCTGAAATTGTCTCAGGGTCTGATGCTGGATTTTACATTCCTCTTCACCAAGTTTCCCCTACCCAGGAGTCCCACCTCTATGGAGGGTTCGGTTATTATTAGGGCCTGCCAATCTCTCCCCAGTTTGATAGGATGGGGAGGTTTTATTACGGTGATAAAAATCAAAAGTGAAACTGGTGCATGATGTTCAGCAGGGGATGATTTTAATGTGTCAAGGCCCAGATCTGTAGCTTTACATCTTCCAACTTAAGCTGTCAAGATGCGGCTTGTACTCACTGCAGGTCCCCTCCACAGGCAATGAAGAAGGTGGTTCACCCCTGGCTCTTGCAGGCAGAAAGCTTGACTAATAATGCCTTTGGTGCCTTGGGAAGGTGCTTGATGGAACGTGGAATAATTCTGACCCCAAGTGGCATTAAGAATCTCTGGCCTGGCTCCTGTGATGGGGTTTGTCAGTGGAGGTGTGAGTGGGGCTGTGCTTCTGGACCATGCCTTGGAAACATGCTTGCTTGCAGGCTGGGCTGAGCATCTCAATGCCTGGTGCTTCAGCCATCAGTTCTCTCCTAGACTGGTGCTCTTTCCTTGCATGGGATCAAAGTGGCTGGTGGACAGCAGATATGGCTCATCAGCCCCTTGAAGATGAGTCTCTTGGGGATAGGGACTTGAACCACAGGGTTGTGCAGCTGCAGCAGCATGGGCATGAAATGAATTTCCCTCTGCCAGGACATATATGGACTGCTTGCTTTGAGCTAATGCTTAGGTCCTCCAGGTCCTGCAAGACCTCAAACTGGGCAGATGAAAGACACTCTTGGGAAACTTGTAGCCCTGCTGCTTTAGAAATAGCAATAATAACCATGGCTGCAACATTTAAAGCACTTTTTAGTGCTTAGCCAAGCAAACTTGCTTTTTACACAGGATATCTTTTTTAAAAAAACACAACCCTCTATCTATAATATCCTAAGGAGACTGATGGAAATGTAGTGGCTCCTAATAAAACAAGAGTTAGCACACTGTGGCATAGAGGTATTATACCACAGAAAACAACACCCTGCACTTAGAATAAGTAATGACTGGTGTTTCTCATTTTAAGAGTGTCATGGAAAGCAAACACATATATTTTTATTTCTCCTTTTTTTATTATTTTTTTTTCCTGGTTGGAATAATGCCCCTATTGTGTTTCTGTGCACATTGTTATCAGGAGCCAGGACAAAGCCACCTTTTTCCAAGCCATCCCTAACTTCCTGCCAGCTCTATCCTCTCCACAGTGGAAGGTCCCTGTTTGGCTTCAATCAGTAGCTATGTTGTCCTGGTCACCTACTCAGCTTCCTCCCACCTTCTTTCATTGATCTCCACCATCACAGTCCTCCTGACCCTTTTTTGATGGTCCTGTTTGTTTCTGCTTTGGTCCTCATGTGCCAGGGCTGCAGCAAAGTGTATGCTCTTGGTGGGATTTTTCCACTGGAGAAAGAGAGCTGGGTGCTGATGCAATCAGGACAGCTCAGAGCCCTGATTCATGCAGTTGCACTTAAAAAGTAATTGAAATGAACTGTTTTCTTGCTTTGTGGCCTATGAGATAGGTATTGATTCCCTTTTGTTCTTCGTCTTTTTCTTCACACATCAAGGTTGAAATTAGTTTCTGGAAAGAAGGTCTGGCTGTATTGAAGATTGTCGTGTTTTAAGATGAAGGTATCTGTGTAGGTATCTAAAATGGGCCTACAAGAAAGCTGGAGAGGGGCTTTTGACAAGGGCAGGTAGGGACAGGACAAGGCGGAATGGCTTTAAACTGGCAGAAGGGAGATATAGATGAGATGTGAGGAAGAAGGTCTCTGTGAGGGTGGTGAGGCCCTGGCACAGGTTGCCCAGAGAAGCTGTGGCTGCCCCATCCCTGGCAGTGTTCAAGGCCAGGTTGGATGGGGCTTGGAGCAACCTGCTCTAGTGGAAGGTGTCTCTGCCTGTGGAAGGGCTTGGAACTGTATAAGCTTTAAGGTTCTGAACCATTCTAGGCACAAATTTTGCTGAAGCTTTATACCTGCATCTTTCCTCCCAGCCCTTCATCTGTTCTTCATTATTCATCTCTGATGACCTTCTTCAGTGTGGTCTGCTTGTCCTCTTGGCTTAGTGGGGGTCCGAGGTCTGACTCAATCTTTTATCTTTCCCCGCATGCTCATCTTGTTTGGATTTTTTTTTTTTTGGAAAAGGCTGCAGTGGGAAGCTTGAGTCTTATGGCACATGGCAGACATTTCACTCTGCAATTATCTTTTGGTGCTGCTTATTGGCTTTGACTGGAGCTGGCTGTGCTCAGAGTGTGCTTGTGGCTTTCCTCATCTTTGACTCTTTGCTGTGGTTTTCAGCCCTTTATGAATCCCCCAGTGTTCAGGAAGAGCTGGAGCAGTTCTCACACTCTGTTTTCTCTCTCTTCCTTCACATTTTCCCTGGCATTTTCCAGGTTGTCACTTGCAGCCCATGATGCATGTTGAAAAATTATGTTCCACAGGTTTATTTTGCATTGGATGTGAAAAGAAGATTAGCCTCTATAATAAATCTGCTATCCCTTTTTCTTCTCCTTCCTGTCTCCTTTGCTTCTCCCTGCAAGCCTGTAGTTTTGAGGTTTCTCTGCTCTTGTCAATGTCGCAACAACTTTCAGCTATTCATATGTGTCAGATACGCATCAGGGTGTTTGGGTCTCATCATCACAAGGAACTTTCTAGTGAAGGCATAAACCGCTTTAGGGAACAAACCTTTACAAAATACTGTATATAAAGCACTGCCTGAGGGAGATAAGTTACAGAGCAGAGAGGCAGCACAGGCTTTGCTGTTTGTAATAATCTGCATTTTTGCAAAGAGAGCATAAAAGTAACATGCTAGTGGTAGAAACAATTCTCATCCTTTTTGCACAGAGAGAAAACATCAGTTAATAAAGACTGTGTATCTATTGACTTTGATTAGTAAGATCACAAATAACCCATAGGATGATTTGGACTGCTGTAGAATGTAAGGTGGAGACGTCATCCAGTGAGTCCGACAGCAGACTGTGTAATGTGGTGACTCTTAGTTTCAAGGACCTAATTCTCATTTCTTCCCCAGTAGCAGTATCTAACAACGCACTCAGAGGAAATTAGAGATGACACCCAAATCCCACATTTCAAGGAATAACCTACCCTATTTTCAGAGGATTACTTACCATCACTATGAAAAAGACGCACTGAGGGTGTACTTTGAAAGTGTCTAAATTCACTTTCCACTTCCTCACACCACTAGAGCTCACTTCTGCCTTTTTATTGTAAATCTAAATTACAATAAATCTAAATTAGATTTGCATAAACTACAATTGAGCTACTTCTGCAGAGTCCTGCCTATGACAGGGGAAGTATGTGACCCAAAAAGGCTCTTTTATCTTCAGCATGGTGTGATACTCCACAGCGTTTTGCATTGTCTTTTGTCTCAACTTCCATCATGCTATGTATGATTGATTTGCTGGCTTTCTACAGGGCTTTGCTCAATTACTTTGTTATCTCTATTTGGCCACCATTGTGTTTAAATCAATGAAGTCATCTGCTCAATGTTCAATGGCCATAAAAAATAAAGTAGGAGCTTGCAGGTTGTTATTTTGAGATCAGACACGTTTGTGCTTACTTGGCTGGTGGCCAGGAGACCATAAATGTAAAACGGGACAGTATAGTCTTCCCTTGACTGTTACACTCTGATTTTATGTTCAAAACAACGCAGCAGAAATAGAGAAGGTCTAGACTTGAAGCTAAAGAAATGCTATGATATTTCTGTAGCAAGGGACTTCAAAAACGATCCTAATCAGTCTCGAACATCTTCCCATATCTGAGTCTCTGTTCAGCTTCCCTGGAATTATACTTGAATTACAGCAACTAGAGAAGATAATGAGGCCCAGTAATTGGAGGTGAGACTGATGTATTAACCTACAGCCCCAGCCCAGTGCAACTACAGGCTGAGTCTTCTCTGGGTTATGCCATTTTGCGCAACTACATCCTTGGCTAGTTCATAACAAAAGCAAAGGCAAGAGTGCTCCTATATATAGTGTTTGCAGAGTGGGATGTTCCCACATCCCCATCTTACACAGGTCCAGCTCCTCACAGAATCATAGAATGATTTGGGTTGGAAGGGACCTTTAAAGTCATCTAGTCCAACTCCCCTGACATGAGCAGGGACATATTCAACTAGATCACGTTGCTCAAAATACCATCTAACTTGACCTTGAACACTGCTGGGGATGTGGCAGCCACAGCTTCTCTGGGTAATCTGCTCCAGTGTTTCACCTCCCTCATCATAAAAAATATTCTTCCTTACATCTAGTCTGATATCTTCTATTATGTCCTGATTCATTAAGGGCTTCCACGTGTTTGATATTGGCCTGGTGAAGGAGATGGTAATCCTCATGTACTCAACCTGAAAAACACAGCCAGCACTGGATATTTTCAATGAAAATTGGGGTCTTTGTGGATAACGCTTTCTGAAACATGTTTGCTTTTCCCTGTGAAATGTGCAATTTGCAAGAAGAATCCAAATATCTCCTTTTTAATATGTTTCTTTCATGATTCGCTGAATTGTTAGTGTGGTAGGCTGTTGTTGCTACCTTTCCTTGTGGATAGGCTTCTCTGCTAAGGCTGCATCTCTCAGGGCTTTTCTGTGATCTCACAGAGCAGAAAACAGGTATCTCTGCAAAAAGTTATCTCTGGATGCGTTCTTCATATTCTCTGGACATATTCTCCACGGCTGTCTTGTGCCAATGAGATGAAAAGTGTAATGTGACAAAATTTATGTGTGGGGATATGTGTGTGTGCATTTGTAAGTGTATACCTATATGTGTACATGCATGTGGTGTGCTGATGCCTGGCATGCTGCCTATCCCATGGCACAGCTCTTGCCCATGCTGGTAGGCTCTTCTCATAGATTCATCTCTCAAAACACACACATGACAAAGTTGTCTAGTTTGTACTGTCTACTGGGAATTGTTTCTGCTCTGGAACAGTGTGAGGGCCCTCATTAGCATGACCATGGAGCTTGTTAGCAATGAAATGGCCTGGATGGCTATGCAATATAAGTGCTTTGTAGACTTCAATGTGATGGAGAGTGCTGTGTTTAAAACCAATTAGGAAGGAAATGGGCTTGCTTCTGTCAAGGGAGCAGTTTCTGAGAAGGGAACAGCAATTACAGGGAGCAAAGCTTGTTGAAACTGTCTTTTAATTATCACTTCACATCCTGTCTGTGATTTCAGACACAGCAGGTTCTGCTGAACTGAACAAAACAAATCCAGTATAGCCCTGGTGTGGAGTTATGTCTCATTCTAAAGAAAAGACAAACAAAGTTAGTCCCAGTCTCACATCTTTAAAAAGAATATTCTTTTTTTTTTTTTTTTTTGCCTTTGGAGCGAGATTATTGTTGCATTCATCTTTTCCCTCTCTCAAAAGTCATAGATGAGAAGGAAACAGGGTTTCTGATAATGGCACTGAACAGAGTTTCAGGTGATTTGGGTTCAATTTGTGTTCATGACCCACCTGGGAAATAATCCCTCTCTGGACTTTATTTCCCAAATCTATGTAGGGAGGACAAAAATTTTTCCTTTGTTTTCATTGCATAAGACCTCAAATGCCTGTTGGCTAGTGCAATGTGCTCCCCTTTTCCTTACTCCTCTTCAATTTGCTGTGGGAGTCTGGGTGCTCCCACCACATAAACTGTAATTTCAATAAAGCCAACCAGCTGTTCCTGAAGGAGACGACACTCCTAAAGCCTCCCAGAGCTCCCAGCCTTTGTCAAATCCTATAGCTTGGAAAAACTTCCTGGACTGCTTCTCTCCCCTGTCCTCTGCTAATTGCACACTCATTCTCACTGGCTTTCCAAAGGTGTGAGATGGTAAAGTGTTGTAGAAATTTTTGCCACAAAAGTGAAGCCTTTTCCTGTAGAAGAGCTTTGTCTATCCCAAATCAACTGGCTCATTCTGTGGCTTGAGGAACCATGCTTCTCCTTGAATTTGACTTTACCTTGGAAATGTTCATCCCTGAAGAAAGGGGAACAGAATGTGTTCCTACTGCCAACAGTCAGACCTCCACTGCCAAGGGCAAAAGGTTGCAGGCACGGTTTGCAAAGAGCCTGTGTAATTGTCTGCAGCCCTGGGTAAGATGAAACAGGCACTGTTTCGAATTGGGCTTGTTGCTTCAATACAGGCTAACCTTCCCTCTTTCTTCAGCCCAGACTAGCATAAAGGTTCCTTGATACAAGCAAAAGCAGATGTACATATAGCCTGAATGTCATAAACATCCTCCTTAGCGATACATCGCCTCAGAGGTTACAGAGACGCCTTGTCAAGATGCTGACAGCCCGAGAACAGCTACAGCCGAGATCAGCACTTGTTTAGTCTTAGGTGCAGAGAGGATCATGCTTTCATTTAAGTCCTTCCCTCTTCTTGCCTTTCAGGACTTCTGAGAAGCAGCCCTCATCCAAAGAGCATCACCCTGCCCTGGGAATCCCTTCCAGTTCCTCCCATGGGGCTTGGGCTGAGCTGTGAGGGGTGGTGGACCAGCCGCTGGGTTGTTCCACCTTTACCCCTCCTGTCTTCAGACTCTGCAGGCCCAGCAAAAGGAGCAATCTAAAATGCTTGATCCAGATTTTGGATGGTTCAGATCATCCATAGCATGACCCCGTTTTGCCCTTTGGCAAAACTCATGGCACTGCAGGCTTTGGCATCCACATGCCAGCCCCCTGTGGACTGCTATTCTGTGGTTCTCCAACAAGGAGCAGCCTCCAGCTGAAATGTTGGGTTATGTTCGTGACTGAGAAGCAACAGAAAGAGGACTCAACAGAAGTGGTGAGAGACCCTGGAGAAAGAACCAGCTGGTTGGTCTCTCTGGGTGGGATTTACTTCCATTAACTACAGCTGCTTAAATATGTGACATCCAGTCAACAGCAGCTCTTTAGGCTCCCTCTGAAGTCAACAGGGAGAGATCAGGTCGTGGCTATTCTGCCCTAAGATTACTGTGCAGAAAAGATAGCTTGAATTGCTTTCTGAAGGCCATTTCTCATTTTTGGAGAGGCACTAGATAAGAAGCTCAGACAAGATGCTGCCTTTTGATGGCTAAAACTGTCCAGGATGAATCGTGATCTTTCTAGATCCAGCCTCCATTTGTGGATGCCAATGTTAACTTTCTTCCTATTACCAGATTTATGTTCATTAATAGCTCTAATCTTATATTAGTGACAGGGCTGAAAATACATCTCAAAATGTACCTCTTTGGTGGCAACATATCTTAACCTTTCTCTCTCTTCTGCTTTTTCAAAACATGGTAATATTTCAAAATTTTTTTCCGTTTTTTTTTTTTCCCTTAAACTGGAGGTTTCCAACTCCAAGAAGCCTTAGACAGAAAACCCAAACACAACACAATGCACTATGAGCAAAGTCTTTCTTTGGCACTTGTTCACTTCTTTGGTTTCAGACTCTGTAAGAAGCCCTCGGGAATTCACTAAGACTATTCACATAATGAAGTGTAAAATCTTTTGATAGCAACCATTTCTAGCAAACACTTGTAAGCTAGACAAAACCAAGGTTCAAGAACTGGAGCTTGCCCATTGATGCTGTTTAATAGTTAGCATGCTCTGCAACACAGTTTTGATCCATGCCACCTTGTGATCAACTAGACATATCCCAGTAATTGCCTGCATATGGAGAAGGACACAGCGTGTACCAAGAACGTCCTTTCCTATGCTATGTACAGGAAACCAACCTATTTTGGGAGAAAAGAGAGTTTGGCTGTACCGACGGCAGCTGTACTGTAACACTTGTCATTAGGGCCACAACTATCATAGAATCCTAGAATCCCAGGGTGGAAGGGACCTCAAGGATCACCCGGCACAACCTTTCTAGGTAAGGCATGTACTAGACTAAACGGCCCAGCACCCCGTTCAAACGAATCTTAAGAGTGCCTAGTGTTGAGGAGTCCCCCACTTCCTGGGTAGATTCTTATTCTTCCCTGTGAGGGTGGTGAGGCCCTGGCACAGGTTGCCCAGAGAAGCTGTGGCTGCCCCATCCCTGGCAGTGTTCAAGGCCAGGTTGGATGGGGCTTGGAGCAACTTGGTCTAGTGGAAGATGTCCCTGGAACTGGATGAGCTTTAAGGTCCCTTCCAACCCAGACAATTCTATGATTCTATGATTATTCCAAATGGCTGATAGTTCTCATTGTGAAACATTTTCCTCTTGTTTCTAACTGGAATCTCCCCCGGAGTAACTTGTGCCCATCACCCCTCATCTTTTCCATGTGACTCCTTGTAAAAAGGGAGTCTCCATCTTCTTTGTAGCCACCCTTTAGATACTGGAACATGGTAATAAGGTCTCCCTTGAGCCTTCTTTTCTCCAAGCTGAACAAACTCAATTCTCTCAGCCTTTCCTCATTTAAAGGAAATATTGCTATATTTGCAATCTATATTGCTATATTGCCACAGAAGCATCTGGTTTGATTTTGACTCAGGCCAAGTGCAGTTTTCCTAGGCAACCCCAGTCATGGCTTGGAGGTTCATGGGGGTGAAGGACAACTTGCAATGGGCAGTCAACATGCAGCCACCATGGTCTGAGCACGAAAAAAGAGTTAGAATGGGGGTGTAGGTTGTGTTGTACCAGCTGATGACACACAGAACCAAAGATCGTCCCACTACATCTTATTTCCTAGTGCAGATATGACCACGGGCAGCTCGGCCTCCTGATGCAGGCTGAGTAGAGCCAGAGGTTTCCAAACTGCTGGTGGTATGTGAAGCACTTCCAAGTGCATGGAGGAAAACTCAATGATGAATGTAATTTTCACTTTCCAAGCACACAGGTTCATTCCCAGTGCAGTGTGTCTGATGGGCCTTCACTTCAGAGCCCCTACATGACTCCTTTGACTAATTGGGTGCATCGATACAGTTCAGGAGCATCCAAAAGAGCAGCAAGGCAGTGACAGTAAGCCGAGAAATAACTTTATGCTGCTGCTTTCCCAACCTCTTTGAATGGATATCCTTCACACTTGAGCAAGTTTATAAGCTAAATATTCACACCTCATTGGTTACCGCCTGGATGTTTATAGGGTCTGGACAGAGCTGCTGTGATGGAGGGAAGGATAAGAGAGCAAAGGAATAACAGCATATGCCTCAGTGAAGTTTCATGGGCAGACTTGGACTCAGGGATGTGCCTGCCTCTGTCTCAGCCAGAAAAGTAGTTGTTCAAAATGACATCATGGGATACCCTGCTAATTTTGTCTCTCTGCATACTTCTAGATAAGATTTCACTTTACAAATCTCTCAGCTGCTTTTTTAAACCTGCCAAGAAACATGCACTCAGTGACACCAGCTTGTTTATCTTCCCTTCCCTGTGCCACTGCACCTGCATCTCATGGGAAATTCCCTGGAAAGAGTCTAGAGTTGCTCCTTCAACCTCTTCAAACCATCATTCTTGGTAGGATTACTATGTCCCCGATACCATATCCATGAGCTGAGAGCAAGAGACTGCAGTGAAGAAAGGCCACCCATGGTCCATCTCTCTCTCATTATCCCTGGATATACAGGGGGAGGAGATAAGCAGGCCCAGAAAGGACAGGTTTTCTAGGGTATAAACCTCCTACTAATCATATTTTTCCCCATGGCTTTTCTTGGAGCAAACTGTTGGATAGATAATGGTTGCTCCTAGAGAATTGCATTGTGACTCTTTACCTCCCCACTGGCTATAGAGGGACCTCCTCAACTAACTGAGAAGGGGTTTGTCATAGAGAGTGCTCACACAGAGTAAGGTGAACCCCATCCTCATGATTTGCTTTCCTAGCTTGAGAAAGGGTAGAATGAGCACACAATACTTCTTTAGGGAAAGATCCTATAGTGATAAAGACCAATAAAAATAATAAACATAAATAACCCCTCCCCTGTAAAATGTCCCAGAGCCAGCTTTCTGTGGCTGCTCCTTGGAAGGCAATGGACTTGTACTGGAGTTTGGCAGAAGATGAACTAGCTTCCGGTTTATGGGGATGCTCTTTAAAACATTTCCACAATTTGAAGAGGACTCTTTTTGTGACAGGTAAATTTGGGTGCTGCTCCACAGCCCCAGAAAAGCTTTACAAAGATTAGATACAGTTTGCTGAGTTCCCCCAGGAAATCTTCTAGTGTCAGTTTCAAATACCCTCTTTTTAGGGTTTGGACACACATAACAAAATCATTGCTGGTCGACAAATTAACACACATTTAGTGATCTATGATGATTGCTTGTATTAATTCTGCTGATTCATGGCTTGACTTTTATGAAAACTTGGTGCCAAGCAGAAGAGCTATTGGAATGGGGCAAAAGTAGAATTACAAACATGCAGCCCTCGTGGATTGACTCATATGTATTATATTGTGGTTTGCTCTTCATGGCTTGCAAATATTTCATAGAATCATAGAATCGTAAGGGTTGGAAAGGACCTTAAGATCATCTAGTTCCAACCCCCCTGCCATGGGCAGGGACACCTTGCCCTAAGCCACGTGGTCCAAGGCTCTGTCCAACCTGGCCTTGAACACCGCCAGGGATGGAGCATTCACAACCTCCCTGGGCAACCCATTCCAGTGCTTCACCACCCTCACTGTAAAGAACTTCTTCCTTATATCTAATCTAAACTTCCCCTGTTTAAGTTTGAACCCATTACCCCTTGTCCTACCACTACAGTCCCTAAGGAAGAGTCCTTCCTCAGCATCCTTATAGACCCCCTTCAGGTACTGGAAGGCTGCTATGAGGTCTCCACGCAGCCGTCTCTTCTCCAGGCTGAACAGCCCCAGCTTTCTCAGCCTGTCTTCATACAGGAGGTGCTCCAGCCCTCTTATCATCCTCGTGGCCCTCCTCTGGACTTGCTCCAACAGCTCCATGTCCTTTTTATGTTGAGGACACCAGAACTGTACACAGTACTCCAAGTGAGGTCTCACAAGAGCAGAGTAGAGGGGCAGGATCACCTCCTTTGACCTGCTGGCCACGCTTCTTTTGATGCAGCCCAGGATACGGTTGGCTTTCTGGGCTGCAAGAGCACACTGCCAGCTCATGTTAAGTTTCTCGTCAACCAACACCCCCAAGTCCTTCTCTGCAGGGCTGCTCTGAATCTCTTCTCCGCCCAACCTGTAGCAGTGCCTGGGATTGCCCCGACCCAGGTGTAGGACCTTACACTTGGCTTGGTTAAACTTAATAAGGTTGGCATCGGCCCACCTCACGAGCATGTCAAGGTCCCTCTGGATTTGCAGGATTGCTGATACTTGTGAAAATGTTTGTCAATGCTATAAAGATTGTATTGAGTCACAGAAATCTGTGTGTCTGTTTGCACAGTTTTGCATTTATGTGGAGCTGTCTCTAGACACTTCACCAGTCCTCCTCAGTGGAGTATTAGTTGTCCACTCAGTAGTGTGCTGAACCCAGCTTTAAATGGCGATTAAGTTCTTATTTACATGCATTAGAGAGGCGGTTCACAGTCAGAGTAAGTGAAGAAGTTCTTTACAGCAAGGGTGGTGAGGCACTGGAATGGGTT
The DNA here is from genome assembly GCF_004027225.2 of Strigops habroptila. Classification (NCBI taxonomy): domain Eukaryota; kingdom Metazoa; phylum Chordata; class Aves; order Psittaciformes; family Psittacidae; genus Strigops; species Strigops habroptila. Next base: position 98,142,185 of record NC_044277.2, read on the forward strand.
GCCCAAGAAGTTGTGAATGCTCCATCCCTGGCGGTGTTCAAGACCAGGTTGGACAGAGCCTTGGGCGTCATGGTTTAGTGCGAGGTGTCCCTGCCCATGGCAGGAGGGTTGGAACTAGATGATCTTAAGGTCCTTTCCAACCCTAACTATTCTGTGATTCTATGATTCTATGTCCTTAATTCACATCCATCCTGGTTCTTTATCTTACTCATATCACTTGTTCTTATATTTTGGAAAGCTAAAAGCAAATAAAAAACTCTCAGCTGCATTTCTGATCATGATAAAGTGGTTTGGGATGTGCTCTGCCCACAACAGTTTTGCACGAGATCTGCCTGTTGTTATAACTGGTGAGCAACAGGAGCCTGTAATTGTTAGCCTTCAAATAAACTGTCACAGTGAGTTGAGATATGAAAGATTGCAGCTTGCATTTCAGACTCCCTTAATAACACTGTGCCATTTCAGGCTTTATTGATGATAACATTATTGTTCCCATTACCTTTCAAAATTAAATTAGTTGAACCCACGCTTGTTCTTTATTACCTCCAGTCCCATTAAATAGGAAAGATGCACTAAACACAGCAATTGATGTTTCCCTGCCATTAGCACAAATCCTGCTGATGGAATTGCTTCCATCCATTCCCCTTTTTTCCCCACTAACATCGCAACAATTTAATTCTCCTGACTACAATCACAAACAGGCTCATATTGAGGAGCATATGAAAATGATTCTGGGTATTAGATGCAATTTAGGAGATGCTGAGTAGCCTTGGTGCCAAGTCAAGGCAAAGTTACTTCTCTTCTGAAAGCCTCCAGGATTTGTGAAGTAGTTTGCAGGACAGGCAGTGTAAATCTGCCTCACACTTCACCATGTGTTTGCACGTTCATTTTCTATTCCTGTGTACAACCAAGGAGTAATCCTTGGATACATTTTTGTAGCCAAGGGTTTTTATCATTCTCCTTGGCTACAAAATGGAGGCTTCTGCTCCAGAAGGAAGGCTGCAGTCATGAAAAATGTTCTTTTCTGCCCTTGTATCTCACCTCCTTTTTTGCCCACACCCTGCACAGGTCAGAAATGATTTGCAGTCAAAATGTGTTTTCATCTGCAGTTTGAGCTGTTGGTGTTGTATCCTGTAAATGCTGCTTAACAGCCCAGCCTTTAAGTGGAGAGGCTCAAAAGCAAAGCCATCATACACTCCTCTCATTACTGCCACATTTTAATAATACTAATTCATGATCAGTGGTAATAAGAAAGGCAATTGTAATTACTTCATCACCTCGTTCTCAGTTTTTCAGGAATCTCTCTCCAGGGCTTTCGCTCACATCTTTGCCTCCATCTTTTCTAGTGGATTCCTATTTGTCTAAAATTTCTTATCTAATTCCATGGCAAAACTTTTTTTAAAATTGAGATGCACATTGTCCCATGCAGAGCTCGTATGGTTTATTCCTTGAATTTCTAAAAGTTTCACAGTTAACCTCCTCTGCTTGGGTTCAGTAAAGTATCAAATGCTTCAATGTTATCTATTTCTGGAAACAAATATGGGTTATTTTTTATCATTCTCCTCAGCTACAAAATGGAGGCTTCTGCTCCAGAAGGAAAACTACCATCATGAGCAGTGTTCATAAAGCAAAATTAAATTCATAATTTGTCACAGACATTTTCCCTAAAATGGTTACAGTGATGACAGAAATATTAGCCACTCAGCTGCTAACTAGCCAAATCTGCTTTAAGAAAGATAAGCTTATTTCCTGAGGCAGTTCGAAAGGAATGCCTTTTTTCATATAATTTAGCATTTTTTTCATTACATCAGTTGGGCTTTCTTGAAGTGTGCTTATGAATTTTAGAAGAGAATTTAACCCCAAGTACCCCCTTCCTCCAAATGTGCTTGGAGAAAAATGTTTTCCTCTTCTTACACTGGCAGAAGATAGGAAAAGTGTTAGTCTTTATCAAAAATTGCTGCTTTTGCTTTACATTCTTCTTGATGGAAAATCTGGAATTTTCTTTGAAACGGGAAACATTTGACCAAAAGTTCATTTTAACAATAATAATTAAAAAACCCCAGCAGAAACAACAATGCAGCTCTTGGGAAAAAAAACCCCTGACTCTAGAGAGAACCTATATTTAAAATAAGTGACGTGAAACATTGGCTTGAGGGATCTCCATGACCCTCTATTTTTCTTCTAGGCTTTCACTCCTGCTGCTCCTCACTCTGCCTTGCAGACATTAGTCTTTTGGCTGTTCTGATGTGCTGGTGGCACCACAGAGGTGCATCACCTCAGGGTGAAATGGTGGACTAGTCCCTGATCTGGTTTAGAGCTTGGTTGTGTGAGCACAGCTGAGGGACATGGTGCTCTCTGTTTTGGCTTTGCTTCCATATTACAGAATCATAGAATCATTGAGTGGTTTGGATTGGAAAGGACCTTAAAGACCGTATAGTTCCAACCCTCCTGCCACAGGCAGGGACACCTTCTACTAGACCAGGTTGCTCCAAGCCCTGTCCAACCTGGCCTTGAACACTGCCAAGAATGGGGCAGCCACAGCTTCTCTGGGAAACCCGTGCCAGGGCCTCACCACCCTCACAGGGAAGAACCTCTTCCTCAGATCTCATCTAAATCTCCCCTCTGTCAGTTTAAAGTCATTCCCCTTGTCCTATCACCTTCATCTGCTGCTGCTCCTAAATTACTGTCAAATGACTGTCATTTATTGCCACAGCATCATGGAGGTATGGCCAAGACCTCCAGAGGCTGCCTTCCACCACGAGTATCAGCCACACATTTCCACCATGGTCCTTCATACTGTGGTATGAAGAAGTGCTTTGTGTGACATGGACTCCCATGCTCTGTGAAAAGCTCGTGGAAGGGAGGAGTTGCCTAAAACTTCTTGGACAGCTGCCCTTTCCCAAGCTATGGTTGGGTCAGAAGAGTGCAGGAACCTTTCTAATATTTTTTTTTCTGCTGGAGCATGCAAAATTTGGAATTCTAATATTTGAGCCTAGAGCTTCAATGAACAGTCACACAAAAGAGCTTCAACTCCTTCATAACTCCTTCCTATGCCACAAACATATCTGGTCTCAGATATCACCAGTGTAGGCACCACCAAAGCTGCTGAGAGTAATTATCACTGATTTAGTCAGGGAGAAGCTTCTTTGTAACACCAATCAATGTATTTGCATCACATTGACTCGAAAGTCTTAGAAAAAAACCCTAGATAAATTAAATGTCAGTTCATGTCTGTTTGGGTATCAACAGTCCTGATTACATAAAAGGGACATCGAAGGTAGAGGACGTCCACCCTTTGAACAAGTAGGGAGAAAAAAAATACCTAGTGGTGAAGTCTTGAAGTGGTGATTTTCTTGTACAGTGAAAAGTGACTGCGTTACAGAAGCTGAAGGCATGTAGGGACACCACCATGCTGCTGATGCCATGTTATTGTTAGTAATGTCACTCTTTTTTTCTGGAGCATTCAGTTAGCTTAGGAGAAAATAGCCAAACATCAATAAAAATGACAGCTTGATCATATGCAGAAATGTTGCTGAAATGGAAATGATCATTGCCTCTCTTCCCCTGACAACGGAGACCAAGTTCAGTGGCCAGAAAGATAATTTTCCTTTTTACAGTCATTCAAGTTGTTGAACTCTTTATAGGCAGATATAGAATAATTATGGATGAGAACGGGATTTGAATATCAGGGATTGCTGGATCATCTTAAAGCAATCACTTTCTCACCCCCAAAAATACACTCTGGTCATGATTCATGGGTTTAGGTCAAATGATGACTTGTTCCTGGGGAGGAAAAAAATACAAAATAAAAGAACAACAAGACAAGATAAATCAGGAAAGTCATTCCTGGCGGCCAGTGTAAAGGTCTGTCTGTGGTTACTCATGACTTCATTCCTTATCCTGTAGAGAGGGCTCAATCCTGCTAGGCACTTAGCTGAGTAACTTCCTATTACTTTTGTGGTAATGCCATAAAAATCCCTACTTTCTGGTCTTTAAGCTGGCAGAGGAGAGTGGGGGTCAATGTGTGGTACGTCCATGTTCTTAAGGATGCTTTCCAGGGGGAAAATTAGGGGGCTTGTCATATTAAAATCAGTTCATAAAATCAAATTATCTATGACATGCCAAATGCAGCAGGAGTCTGGCTGGCAGGTTCGTAAAACAGGATTCATCTCCCCTCCCATTACCATATGTTTTGAAAATGATACAGCTTCAAGAGTAGCAATCCCCAGAGACCCTGCTCAGATACTGGATTATTTTTTTAGCTAAGGGAAATTATATAGCATTATGGTCTGGCAAAACCTGAAAGGGCTTGGTTTGTGTCTCAATGGGAAGCGGGCTTGGACTGGTCTCCGGGTTATTTTGGACACATGGTGTTTTTATACAGGCAGTTGCAAAGATTATACCAATGCTGGGTTTTGAGAGCAAGCAGTTTGAGGCAGATTTTGCCACTTTAAACTTGCAATAAACAGACCTTTGGGCTGATTCCTACAGGCCAGCCAATCTCCTTTTTTCCTTTTTTCTTTGAGTGTGTTTTCTTCTCCTATCAATCACAGAGTCAATTAATCTGTCATGGAGAGATTTCCCTGACTATGTCAGACAAGCAACAGTCTTTGTCACGTCACTTTCATGGTTCGTCACGAACGCCTGTGGAAAATGTGTGGTGCTGGTGCTAACAATAAGAAGGGCACAACATGCATCCTCCTGAAAGCCCAACTCTAGGAGGGAATTTTTGGGTTTTAAAAGCCACTCCTGCTCTCCAAATGGGTCTTGTTTCCACCCTCTCTCTCCCTGCTACTATTCTTTGAATGGTAGGCTAAATCCAGTCTTGGTTTTGCCTGTGGATCTAAGGAGGTGGTGAAGATTTTTTTTTTCTTTTTTCAATTATTTTTATTTTTATAAGTAAGCCTAATGTTACACTCAGCAGGTACTTCTTTTACATTTTAGCATGAGGTGAACTCGGCCTGAAAAGTACTTCTGCTATCTACTGACTAAAAGGTCAGCTGGCAGCATCTACATTTTTTAAATCTCCTCTTGACTACAGTGGTTTCACCCTTCATATTTAAGTAATGAAGTTACCTAAACTCAGCCAAAAGAGAAAGAAGAAAGGAAAAAAAACACCTAAGAATGTGGTGACCCCAGTAGACATACATCTTTAGGTACCTATAATTTTAAAAACGAGTGATCAGACTTGTCTGAAGTCATGTGGGCAAGCTCTGGCAGGAAAGGGAACCAGACCAATAATTCATGTGTGAATCTTCTGACTGAACCAACTAAAGCCAGGGGAACATAAAAAACACATGGAAGAAGAGGAACAGTGATTTGCCTCTATGAGAGACAACCTGCCTAAGACACTCTATTAGTGCTTATTCAAGAATTGCACACCAGTGTCTGTACTGAATTCGATGTAGTTTGTTTCGTTAATGCTTCCTGGTTGGATTTAGGTAATTGCAAACAAGCAGATGCAAGACTGTGTGTGACATAACTGGAAGGTCCATGTCAATGCCTGCATCACTGGGACATGGCTGTGGTACCTGTTCATCTCTGTCCCTCTTCTTAAGGCACAGTATTTTGAATAGGACAACTCCAATACCATCTATGTGAGTGACCTTGCCAATTGGCTTTGGCAAACACAAAGAAATTGGTGGAACAGGAAAAAAACCATAGTTCTGGACCCTTTGTGTTTGATCTTGGATCCTGCTTGCATCCAAACCCAACAATAAAAGAGAGGAATTTGAATCTGATAATGGATGCAGGCTGCAAGAGAGGAGCAGAATCCTCCAACCGCAGCAGATTTTCATTTCTGAAAAGACATCTGCATTGGATGTAATGTACCCTCGTTCTAACACAAAAAATTTGGAGGCAAGATGTGTTCCCTACTTGGTTCTCTACAACTTGCAAAGAGGAGAAGTGATGAGCGCGTGCGAGTGATAACTGAGACTGGTGATTGCCTCCTGTGTGACAGACTCTGCATATTGTTGGAATGGGACCTCAGGAGTGGTGCCCAGGGCTGTTCTGCTTTCCCCATCTTGACGCCCCCTCCTCCTTCTCTCAAACGCCAGATGGGAGGAATGTCTACACCACAAAATACATAGCAGGCTAGAGTATGGGTACAGTCTTGCTGAGTCCTGCAGCTTATACGCTTTCTGCTTGCACTGCTGGCCCTGTAGGTCACAGGCAGTGGGTGGGATCCATCCTCACTAAAGCTGGATGTTGACAAGACAGACACCTCTTCCTGAGCTACACCACCCTGGAATTCCGTTACTGAAACTTAATCAATATATTTAATGAAACCAAAGGTGTCATTTCTTTCAACCTAACTCAGGTGCTTCAAGTAGGATGTATGAATTAACCTCTAACATTTCCTGCTTCTCTTCATGGGAGCTATCCAGTTAGCATCTACCCTGCAGAAATTTGGAGCTGAATCCATCTTGGGGTGTCTGTGATGTGCGCCGGTGGTGGACTAGGATGTGGCAGGGTGAGTTCCTCCTATAACTGTCTCCCCCTGGCTGTGCTGAGCTTTTTTTGAGAAATTTTGGCAAGCTGATGAGTGGATTCTTGCTCCCTTCCTGTCAGAGGGGTCAAGCTAACCCTGTGCCTGACACTGACCACTTGTATAAACAACACAGATAATGGGTGAGCTCAAATCTGAACTCAATTTGGTATTTAGAGAGCTCCCGGAAGGACATACAGTTTACTGAGTGGGCCTCTGAGTAGTCTGATCTAAATCGTAGAATCATAGAATCACAGAATGGTTTGGGTTGGAAGGGACCTTAAAGATCACACAGTTCCAACCCCCTGCCATGAACAGGGACACCTTCCACCAGACCAGGTTGCTCCAAGCCCCATCCAACCTGGCCTTGAACACTGCCAGGGATGGGGCAGCCACAGCTTCTCTGGGCAACCTGTGCCAGTGCCTCACCACTCTCACAGAGAGTTTCTTCCTAATATCTAATCTAAATCTAAATGGCCTTGAAGAGTTAATTTGATAGCAAAGGAAAGCTGAAATGTGTATCCTAGTTGTAGTATCTTGCAAGAATATGGTGTTAACAGACAAGGAAAATGTTGGGAAGGTTGGAGCACCATCTCCAGACAACTCAATCACCACAAGAGCTCCAGTGACTCAGTGACACTTCACCTGAGCTTGTTCTCTTGCTCCACTTTGACCTTCACAAGTTGTAATTAACTCTCATAACCCTTCAGAGAAAGATGATATGGAACATAAGAGCTTCCTCCTCCCTTTCCTGTGTCTCTGCCACTGGTCCCTGTGTCCCAGCTGGCATAAGTCACAGCCAGGAAAGGGTTCACTGCAGGATGGGTTTCCAAAAAGACGAGCCTCACAGCTTCTTGACGCAGCCGGACCATTGTGAACAGATGTTGCAAGAAGAGGTGCACTGGCATGACTATTAGTTTTGTGGGGCACACTGCAAGCTGTGTATATTAAGAGCAGACCTGCTTGGAAGGCTTTTAAACAGAAACAAAACAGTCCTTTTTGGCAAGAGGCTCAGCAGAAAATTTCAACTGGTTGGTTAGACTCTCTCCTTTCCCTCCTGCCTTGGTCTCTTTTTTCCTCCAATTTTGGTTAAATTATTGTTGGTTTGTTTTGTTTTTTGTTCTTTGTTTGTTTGTTGTTTGTTTTGTGGGGTTTTTTGTGGGGTTTTTTGTTGGTTTTTTGGTTTTTGTTTTGTTTCCAGCTGCATAGATGAGATTTCACTAGTGTATTTTTCGGTGAAAAAGAATCAAAAGCCAATTTTGATCTAAATGTATATGTTCCATGGGAATTTTCACTGAGGTGGAAAGAAACACTCTCAGGCAGGAAAGCTTACCTGACTTTTGTCTAATAAAAGAAATTATCTTGCTGTTAAGCTTTCCATGTGCTTTATTTCTGTTCCATGGCTGGAGCAACACAGCTAATAAATATATCAACAGAAAATTTGTGCCTGCTTTTAATTAAAAATGGGATTTTTCATAAGCAATCGCTAGTGGTTGAATTCTGCTTCAGCAAAGTCAACTATTTGCCCTGGAGGTCAGAGAAGTGGTTATTTTCAGACCGTGTGGTCTTGGGCAAACTGCTTTCCCACTCTATGCCTCAGCTGAATGGTCTCTCATGCTACATGTGTTCCTCCAGGCCACTCTGTGGGCTGAACAAAGCTCTACAGAGTTAATGGTTATTATTAACATATGGCTGCTCTGCTCATCTGTGTGGTGGAACCCTCAGTGCTGCTCAACAGCCACTCTCCTAAAATAAATGCAGTAGTTAAAAACAGAACTGTATTTTTACCCACGTATTTCTGAGTCATTTGGGGTCAGAGTATTGATTCTATTTGTCACCCTGCTTCATCTTGGCTAGAAAATATGTTTGCAAATAAATAAACAGCAAGAAGGAATTCATGGGATGTGATGTCATTACTCTGCTTTCCTGCAGAGCCAAAGGATCTTGCAAGTTGTAATAACACAGTTTCTTCTCTCTTTCTTTCATCTGGCTCCTTCATTGGTGTTGCTCCTGAGTTAATATCACAGTATTTCACAATGGGTATGCTGATCTCTCCCCATCTTTTCTCCTCACCTCCTTCCAGTAGAAAACAAAGCAGCATGCAGTCTAAATGTTTGAACTTAGGATAAGCAGAAGGGTTGTGGTGAGGGCAGAAAGCACATACCCTTGGGCTGTCCAGAGAGCCCCAGCCCAGAGAGAAAACACCCAGCAGAGAAGCCTGCAAGGTTTGCTGGAGATGCGGAGATGGTGCCCACAACTGGGATTGAGATCCAGATGTGGGTTCTTCTTTTAACTCCTGTGTCATTGTTTCTCCACTGGGGTTGACATTTATGTCTCCCAATGGGTGGGTTTACTACCCATTGAATGTGTTCTTTGCGCTCTCTTTGAACTGTATCGTTAGTGTTTGTTTTGCAAAAACCATTGACCTTACAAACCCAGTCTGGAATTGCATTGCTATATCCAGTTAAGGACCCATCTCCATTGCTCTTCTGGACATATTTTTCTTTTTATTTTTATGGTGGTGATGCAACAAGACTGGAAGGAGGCCGTCAAGGTCTTGCTTGGATCCAGAAAAAGGTATTTCCTCAAGACTGCATATCTAGGGAGGTTTATCCCCTTAATGAAGGATGCTTTAGCATACCTGGAGCTGTTGCAACTTAGCAGTCAGTTGCCCTCTGAATGTACTCTTAACCACTCTGTGAACTGATGACTGCTCTGACCTCGGCTTGTCTGATGGGTGTGTAATGGGTGGGATGAATAAAGAGCCAGGACATGTGAGGATGTCATGGTAGGACAGAACCCCAGCATCAGATCCCTTTGTGTAACCTCTTCCAGAATTAGCAGATTGCTCTGTGTATACAGAGAAAAACAGAGATCACCTAACAGTACAGACTTTATTCCTTTCCTTGCCTACATTCCTCTCCCTCATCACACACCTCTGGGGAGAGGACCTTTCTGCTGCCCTCTGACAATGAAGTATACCACACTGTGGTGCTTGACACAATTTTTCTCATGAGCTCAGCTCCTGGGTTTCATTATATCATGTGGATGTACTGGATGAAGGGCAGTTTGGTGCACTTGAATCCCAGCGGTGGAAAGCAAGAAGACAGCTGTAGCTTCTGAAATCTGGTTCAGCCTAGCTATATCCTCCTTGCTAGTGGAGTTGGGGGGGACATCAAGGGTGTCGCTGCCATCACTGGCAGCAGATGCTCTTGTGGGGACACTGGACATGCCATTAGCTGCATGTGCCCAAGGTAACACCAGGTCATAACAGCTGATGCTTTCCCTGCTGAAGGCATTGCAACAGGAAACAGGTAAGCGATTGAGGCATTTCACTGTCTGCTGAAGTGTGAAGCATGTGGGAGGTGAGCAATCCAAGCCAGGGCCATCAGCAGTCTGATAAATACAGCATTCCAATCCCCACCCTTCCTTGTAATGCAAAAAATAAAAGATTAATAGCTAACAGACAATCAAGCTCTCCTCTGCTTTCTGATTACGAGGTGTCTCTTGTTCCAGATGGCTTGCATGATTGCCAGGAAGTGTTATTATTAAACTTGCTAAAAATGGAGGAATCGTTGCAAGGTGTAACAGTTCCAAGACTCTTGGGAAGGGGAGAAACCACTAGCAAGTGGGGACCTAGAAATCCCAATACTAGATGGGGTGAAGCAGGAGGGTTAAGACTTCCTAGACCAAAGGTTGGATCCCAATTGCTGCTAGAACATCCCTTTCAAAGTGTGCAACGTGGGTAGCTGTGTGTGAGTTGTAGGATGTTCTCACCAGTAAAGAAACAAGCAAAAAACCCAAAGACCTCCAGAGCATTCCTAGGTTAAACCCATGGAGAGTGAGAAAAATCCAATTCCCATGAACTGAAACAGATGCCTTCACACAGGACTGAACTGCTGTTTCCATGTGATAGAGAACATCGTTTTTCGTGTCAGAAAGGTTCGTCCCCTCCCAACGTGTGTGATGTGTCAGTTTGCTGCCCTGACTCTTTCATGATGGTCTGTTTTTCCAGCCTAAGATCTCACATCCCTGCCTTCCTTTGACCTTTTGTTCTCTAGAAAGATGATTGTTCGCTGGTTTGGGTCTGCTTAGAGAGCACAACCAGAGAGTCTCTTCCGGTTGGAGTCATTCAACTATTGTAGCTGTAAAAATATTTACTGCCCTTGCAGTCCATGCCTGGAAGGAAATCCCCCCGCCAAGAGGTTGATTTGCTTTCAAGAAGTGATCTAAGCTTTCCGATGGCCTCCATCAGGTCCTGGTGTAGTGAAGACACCTCCCTAAAGGTCAGCAGCTCCCACTGATGTCAAAAAGGAGTGGAACTACCTTGATCTTCCTACCTTGGCCATCTGTAGAAATGGTGAAGTGCCTGGGGCCAACCCCCAAATCCTTATGACTATATATACAGCACAAGGCCATGGTGAAGGGAGGCAGAATGGCTACCAGCAAGCACAATGCCTATGAAGCTTGTATGGTGACAGGCAGGAGAATGAGCCAACTCTATTGAGAGGGAACAGAAGCAACCCACGACCTTTGAGGGAACATTTCTCATGCAAGTATGCATGGACTCTGACCGCTCTCCCGAGCCTTGATGCAAAACGTCTTCTCACGAAGAATCTGGACACAAAGCTTTGCAATTTGACATGTCATCTCCTTCCTCCTTCGTCAAATGTGCTTTGCTTCATGCACAATGAATTTCTCGAGCCTTTCTTCCCCAAGGAGGATAACCAGCTGCCACCTCTCCCCATGATGTTTCCGGCCCTTCTTAGCAAGTACTATCTTTTCTGTCAGGTGGTCTAAGGGATCCATAGCTTATTTAGCCAAGCTGTCAACTTGAATTAAGCTGTAACATTTGCTACTTTTCCGGATCTGAAAAGAATTCATTGTATCTGTAAATTCAACTTTTTTTTTTTTTTTCCCCCAGCTGTATTATTAGGTCTAATAAAATACATAATTTTTACCTAATAAGCTGTCCTTGCCTCTGTAATGAAAGGCAGGCAGTCTGGCTGTATCTCCTGCACAACAAAGGAAGAATTTTATAACTAAGATGATGCACTGGCATTGCCCCTCCAAATGGGCAGTGGACCTGGAGGCAGGTCACAACGTTCACCCATGTTTCTACTCTGTTTATAGGGGAGGATACTCCCTTTCGCTCTTGTCTTCACTACACAGACCCTCTGGAGCAAGAACTGCTGCCCGAAGTATCTTTGATAGCATGTCCAGCTCTGGGCAAGGGATTGGATTAGATGACCTCCATGGCTCCTTTCAAATTTAAATTATTCTGTGATTCTAGGCTACATATTAACATCTCTTAATGCAACAAGGCTCTGGTCTTACTATGGACTGAGGCTGTATGAAACAAGGATGTGACGAAACCATGCTGCAAACTAATATTTATCTGTGTATATATACATGCAAATGTGTATATACTTGTTATACTTAATAGGCTTATGAACTGAAGTTCATTTTAAGGAAACTTTTATAGGTCTCTCCTGGGGATCAGGACAGGGAGGTGGGAGATGGAAGGACTTACTGTGCATACCCGAAGGCCAGAAAAGCCGTGTGTTCAAGTGCTGATTACCCTGTAGACACCTGGAAAATATTTATCACATGAGGCATTGAGGCAAGTAAAGAACTGCTACTCCACCATCTCTGCCTTGTTTGTTGCAGGAGATGGGAGGAGATGGACAGACAAGGCTAAAGCCTGCTAAGAGAGGAGAGATGATCCTGGGTTATGCTGAATGCTCCCACATTTGCACCCCCTTAACCATAGACGGTTGTTAAGTGGACGCTAAGCTCTGCCTGATCCCTTCACCTGATTTTAAGCACCTAACCATGGCAGCTAAGAAATCTCAATGCCTTATCTGAAATAGCAGGGGCTGGTTTGCAAAAGTGCTGAGGGCTCACAGCTGCAGCTGATGGGTGCTGTACCTTTGACATCAAAAAACGTTACACAAAGCTAAGTGCTCTAAAATAAAAGACCCTGGAGCAGGATTTTTGTCTTTCTTAAATTGAACATCTGAATCTGAGCTGGGCCTACTCTGAGTGTGTTACTGGAGAAAATAGGCATGTCCTGAGGTCTTTCTTCTCATCATAAGATATGTTTCTCATGGAAATGATATGTTTGTCCTCTGGAACAGCAGACTGATTGCAGAGGGAGTTTACAAGGACTGATTTGACAGGAAATTTTGAGGTATCTTAATTTCAGAGAGAAATCCCTCTTGAAGCACCTGTAGATTTCCCTTTCTCCTCTGCTGCAAGCTAGCTGGTAGTCCCAAGCTTACGATATTGGCATTGGTTTTGTAGGATGCTGCAGTGGTATTCTTTCTGCTCTTGGGTGTTGCTATGATAAATTCCTGTTTCGAAAATGCCCAGGCATGAATGTAACAAGTGCTGCAGGGATGCTAGGGGAAAAAAAACCTCTTCAATCTTCAGAGTATGGATGGGTCAGTGACAAAAATATGGGTCACAACATCAAACAAGGATAAGAAAGCATACTTTTGACAGTTTCTTCTCCAGCAAGCCCCATCCACTCTATGCAAAAAATAGGGGATGAGCCCCAAAAGCTGGGCCAGAGGAGCATACAATCTTCTTGTTCAGTTAAGCTGTGATACATACTCGTACAGAAGATTGATGCTGGCAACTAAAACCACATGTCTTTGGGATGTAAATAGCAAATTTGTTGGAAGCTGCAGTCTGTGTGGGTGAATGAAAGAAAGGACATGGGACTAGTACTGGACAAGTAAAAATTCTGAAGTTTTTTCAGCCTTTTCAAACAGAAAACATCAGGAGGAAGCAATGCTGCTGTTTCAAAGCTGAATGTAGACATCATATTGAGAGGATTTGGTAACTTTGCAATATGTTAGCTTTTGTTCCAAGCTGATCCCAAATGAAGTCATGAAGACTTTTTTTTTTTTTAATCTCATTAATCCATTTCATTTCAAGCAACTGATTCTAATCCTTTCCCCCAGTCAAGCAAATAATCTTTTCATTTGAAGCTAATCTGTTTTTTAGCTTTGGCAAGCAAACAAAAACAAAAAATAAAATCCCTATTTGCCCAGCATTATTGCACGGCAATCTTAGCTCTGGCATTTCCTAAATTTTAAGTGTTTGGTCCTGCACCTTGGTTGTATTTTTGAAGGCAGGTGTTTTAATGCAATTAGAATGGCTTATGGGTTTCCACGACAAGCCTTTGTCCCATAAGACCGACCTGTGTCTCTGCCCAGTCCTGTTTCATAAAATGAAACCAGAAAGCCTCCCAAACATGGCGTTTATCCTAAGATTTATGTAACAAATTAATTTCCCTTTGAGCTCCGGTGAAAGATTTGTGGGCCTTAGAAAGTGTTTATGAAATCCTGCCGGTTTAACTTCCCCAACTTAAAGCTGCGCAAGCTCTTGTGACAGAATTAAGCAAGGAGGTATGGCAACTCAAAGAGAGAAGGGCAGAGCCCAGAGCAGTGCCAGTGGAAAGCATGTGAGGCTTTGTGAAAATAATTAACTTCTTGTAAAGGAGTATGTCGTTCTTTTGCCATGTGGGGATTGAAATCGACTCCCTTTCCCTTATCCCCCGTTAAAAAAAAACAAAAAGAAAAAGCCTCTCTGTTTCCAGCTCTAGTGAAAATAGATCTGGATGGGCTCATTATTTTGGCTTGCAGCAGGTGAACCTGCTCTCCCCTCTGAAGTAACCTTCCCCAGGTCCTCAGAGATTAGAGTCGCTTTCAAGTGGAACCTTGGCTAAAACCTGAGTAGTCCTGCCCAGGACTGCCCAGTAGTCCTAAAACCCAGTCCTGCCCAGGATTGGGTTGCACTTCAAACAAACCTGGACTGGATCTGGAGTGAATCCAGGATATGAATTTCTGCGCAGGCATGACACAAAGTCAGGCCAAGTTTCAAATGAAGTTGAGCTTATTTTTATCACTCCAGTCAATCATGGTAATTTTTCCTCTCTCCCTTTCCTTTACTCCCCTTCTTTTAATGTTTCTTTTATTCTGAATTTTGGTACTCAGAGCAACACGCTGTCTGCCAATAGCAATAAGGGCCAGAGCTTTCTCACTGCTGTTTTCTCTTCAGTGAAGGAAGTAAAATCTTCCTTCATTTAAAGCCTCTAGCTTTGGCTACAGGCTTGTTTCTGGTGCTAGAATAGACATGGGTTTACAGAGGCTGTGCAGATGGTGAACACAGGCAAATGCTATGGAGAAGGAAACCCTCCTGACTGAACCCTGTGGAGACTGATGTTCACTCCAGAACAACTAAAGAGCATGGATATAGCAATGCAATCTCAACCTGGGTTTGTAAAGTCAATGGTGTTTGCAAAGCAAACACTAACCACATGGTTCAAGTAGAGTGTAATGAACTCATTCATGCAGTAACACCACTCATTGGGACAGATAAATGCCAATCCCAGCTGGAGAAACAACAACACAAGAGTTAACGGAAGAACCCACATCTGGGTCTCAATCCTGGTTGTGGGCACCACCTCTGCATGTCCAGCAAAGCTAAAGAGCCAGGCTTTGAACCAGCTATTGTAGTACCCTTATTCGTGGGTTTTTCTGAAATGGTGTGGAGAGCAGGAGCCAGCAGAAGTAGATAGGAGGTGACTAGTCCTTGGTTCCCCTCAACTTAGACATAGTCCATACTGTCAAAGTTGGGTTGCCAGAGGTGGCCTCTGTGGTCTCCAGAGCTGCTGCTGGCTGTGAGATACTCTACATATAGAGTGCTATGCATGGACCATGAAAGGTCTCTCTTCTGGTATCTTCTGCCTTATCCGTATTTCCTTTGCCCTCCTCATTCTCAGGGTTTTCAATATCGGGACTCTTTACAAGAAAGGAAGGGAGGTGCATTTTCTGACTCTTGGAATTTACTACTCCAATGTGATGGTGCCTGTGCAGTGTCACCTGTGCGGGCCTAACAGCCCAAGCTGTAGAGGCAAGGCTTGAGTGCTTCAGCAGAAGCACTGGGTTATGTTTTTAAAGCTCCATATGTACTTATCCTACCCCCAGTCTTATTTCTGGTAAAATGACTGACCTTTTTCTTCCATATGGCCAAATCACTGAACCATACTACCTGGTGAGACTGCTTTGTGTTGATGTTATTAGCATGTGCAATGCTTCTTCCCTACTCTGAGACCTGCAATTGCGCTCTTGGAGTCGTAGAGGAATTCAGAATAAAGTGATTATTGCTGAAGTTTCAAATAACCCTTTTCAAGATGGTTGTTCCTCTCTGGGCTAATCAGTTCCACAAGCGCAATAAATTGGACAAGGGCTGCATGGAGGGAGCTGAACGAAAGCCAAGGCTTGCAAGCTAAAAGGCAGCCTCTAGCTCCAATTTCTACTGCAGGGAAAGAGCAGTTGGGGGTCCCCAGGGAAATTTTAATTGATCATGTTTCACCTTCGTTCTCTGAGTCCCTCCTTCCTTCCTGTTCCAACTTTCTCTCTTTTCTTTTAATGTTATCAATATATTTCCAGAAGTATTTTCCTTGCTTCCGGAGAAACCAAGTCCTTGACAATCTTTCTGCACCTAACTTCACACTTTCTATGAATTAAGGTCCAGCATACGATGATCAGCATGATTTCCTCTGCAGTCTGGATATGATTTTTACTGTTGCAGTAGCTGAGAAAGATGATAGAATAAGGGTGGGGGAATACTAATCCCTGCTGAAACAGATGTGGAAATTGTCTTCCCCTGATTTTAAATTGTTAAAATCCTAAATTCAGGCTTGAGTGCTGGTGCATTACAAAACCTTTTATCCCCATTAGAGTCAGCCTAGAGAGGCAAAGATTTTTTGGGTCTAGCTGTAATGCAGAGGAGCCTTTGCCTGGAGGCTGGAGGAGTCAGGTAGAAGTTTTCCAGCAGGTGTATGGTTTTGCCACTGCTACCAGCCCAGACACCTACCAGCATAACAACCCACAGGAGTGGGTCCATACGTTCCCCATGTAAAAATCAAGTCTAATCATAACAGGCAAAGTAAACACAGATTTAATATATCTTTTTTCTGTATTCTTAACGTATAAAATGGAGGGGTTTCTTCTGCCTTTCCATCAGTGGGATGGAGATTTTGTCTTGCTATTAGACCTGCAGGGGGAAATCCTAAGCAGAATTTTAAAACGGAAATGCAAGTTGATGGAAATATGTCGAAGGAAAGGGTCAGGATGTGGAGGAAAGGCTAAAGGACTTTGTTTCTTCATTGAAATATCTGTTTAACTTCTTAGCGGGTCTTCTCTTTCCAGGAATGAAAAAATCTGGTTGGCCTAACTCAAGCTATGTTTTGGGAACTTTTGTTAAAGCTCTCAGTGTACTGACCATTTCATCTGACATGGGGAGCTCAGGATGCTACTACTGGTCTTCCTGCCTGTACTGGATTTTAGGCATATTGACAGTCTCATGTATATAAAATATATAAATAAACAAGTTGGTAAGTTAAAAGGGCCATTTAACACACTGCGTGGGGATGTACTGAATTGTATGCACATTTGCTCTGAGCTGAGATTTCTTAAACACTTCCTTCATTAGGCTGTGCTAATGAATCAGCCTTGGAAGGATGTTGTCCATCTGTACATCCTCTCCAGGCTTTTCTTCTCCCCTTCACGGTCTTCTAGCAATGTGTCATTTTTACATAAAACTTTTGGTGTCAAAAGCACTAGCAAGACACTGCGTTACTAACTCACAATGAGAGAGAATAGACATGTCAATCTCTTCCAAAGCCACCACTTGCTTAGAGAAGGTCGTGAATAAACCCAAGCTGTCAGTCTTGACATTTAAAGACTCTTGAATCAGTTCTTCTCTCTCATCTTGGTCTTTAAATAACATTTGTGAATGGTGTTCTTAATATGTCTGATGGATATTACTCTTGTGGAATACTTGTTTTTCAGCCTTTTAGCATGTGAATGAGGACAAAAAATACCCTTTAAAGTGGCAGGAGACTTTGAAATGAAATGTTCATGAAGATATGTAGTCAGTGACGCAAAAGATTAGGTCTTTGGGAGAACTATCAGTAGGCTCCTGCTAGGAATAATAGTAGCATGAGATGTGGGAACACCAGTCTAACTGCATAACTCACACAGTCACTCCCCACAAGCTTGTCAGCCCTTTGAACACCTGAGATGAGGTGAGCAACAACAGAAATGAACCATGACAGGAACCTGAATACTCCTTGTTTTAGTCTTGATCCTCAGACACAAGATCAGCTGAAATAAAACACTGTGATGCAGGACTTAGGGGAGATACTTGGCTGCAGCAAGAGATGGAAAAAAGGCAAGATGCCCCAGGTCATCTCAAATAGCGCTATACCCTTCCTATAGGCAGTGGGGACCCTTGCCTGTAGTCACCCACTTTATCATGCTTTTGGCTTTGCTCCATATAGTAATTAATACTCGCCCCTACTCCCCAGGGTGAGTAGGATTCCCTGGGATGTTGCGCTGTGTGACTCAAGGAATATGGGGAAGAAATTGCCTAGAGAAGCTGAGCAGGGAAAAGAGGTGTTGGGAGTGCAGAGATGTGCATTGACTGTGGAGGAGAAATGGGAAATGCCAGCAGGAACTAGAAGAGAGTAGGTTGAAATATCTTAATGAACTGGGAAAAAGTGAATAAGAAAAAGGAAAAGAGAGAACTAAAAACAGAGAAACCTGAAAAAGCAATTAGAATAAGGAGAAATCATGTAGAATGAGCAGAAGGGACTGAAAAAGCAGAAAGGAGGGAGAGAAGATCCAAAACACACGGCAGTAATATGGTTGTCCGGTTGAGCGATACTGTCTCTCTGTGATTGCATTACCCTATCTGTAACAGGACAAGTTTTTACGGCTTCAGGGAGGAAGGACAGATGGCTGCCTTGACATACTAGATTAAAAATGTTGCTGCTCTAGATGTCATAGCTAGCTGTTTAATTAATTGGAGGGGAAGAAAACAGTTTTAGAGCTCATCAGAATGCCCCAAGGGTGTCTCCAGCAGTAGGAGTGTCATGATCTCTATCAGCTGCCAGCAGACAGACAAGCTGATAGCAACCTTCTGAACATCTTCCTTGGCCACAGCAGTCCAGGTTTGCTGGACTCTGTGCTCATTCCCACCTCTTCAGCAGCGGCACCAGATGGAACGGAGCAAAAAACTCCTTCTTTTTTTGTCATTTTGGTGCATTAAATGAAGACTTAGGTCTGCTGATGACCCCCAAGCTGTTTAAAAACAGGACTTGGAGACAGTAGGAAGACCTATACTACCATTGAATTCTTTGCTATGGCTTTAAAGCACTGGAAAGGATGCTCTGAGATATTTTTACTTAATGTTCTTTTTCCATAGTAGAAACTGCTCACTTTGAGCTCTGAATGACCTCCTTTCCAGGAACCTGCTTGATAATTAAACTGAATCTTTCTAAGAGGCGCTGATTCAGCAGCCCCATGCTCTACTAGAGCAGTGCTTCACAGTTTTGCTAAACTACTCTGGCATGAAGAGTCATGGTGGTTGAATTCAGTTCGATGTCAGCGAGGGGAAGATATCTGCCTCAGTATCTGCACCTATAAAAGAAGATGTAAGAAAGGCAGGTGAAGAGTTAATTGTGTTTAGAGCTAATGGTGCAAAATTCATTCCTCTGAATTCTAATCTTTTTCTTGCACAGTGGATCATGCAAAAACTTGTGAAACCCCACAGCTAAAGTTTGACTGCTACTGCAGAATATTGTGCCTGCTTACAATATTCTTTAATAGGTCATTGTACTCATGAGTAAATAATTTTTACCTATCTGTTTTCTCTCTAGACAGTGATTCTGCCATGGGATATAAATTCACAGTCCAAACAGCTTATCTTGGGGAATATCTTAAATGGCAAATCCAATACAGGGTCAAGTTTTTTTAAATAGAGGAGGCAACACCACAAAGCCAAACACTACCACAAATAGATGTTCATTATTTATGATGGTCTGTTTAGAGAGTGGACAGCAGCTGTTTCCATGGTTATTTCTCTCCAATGACCTACTGAACAACGGGTGATGGAGGCACACAATGGGACAGTCAGGAGATTTCCATTACATGCCTCCCTGATCTGCTTCACCAAAGCTGCAAGATGTGTCCTTGCTGCTGTGATTGCTGACCATGGGCACAGCTAGAGAGGGGTAGTTCAGGGCGGAAAATAGTTTGAAACGGCTTTGCAGCTCTTTGCTCTGCTGCTTCTATTGCAAACGTGGCTCTTTGTTTCCCATCTCCTGGGGCTTCTTCCCTGTGGTTTTTGAAGAGCTTGTCGAAGAGGGAAGCTCCAACACACTCAAACTTGCTGTTCACCTCTCCAAAGTTGTGCCTATGGTGGAAAAAATCATGGGCTCCACTCCTGACCTATTGTGATATGTTGACCCTGGCTGGATACCAGGTGCCCACCCAGCTGCTCTATGACTCCCCTCCTCAGCTGGACAGGGGAGAGGAAATATAATTAAAGATTTGTGGGTTGAGATAAGGATAGGGAGATACCTCAGCAGTTACCATCATGGGCAAACCAGGCTTGACCTGGGGAAGTTAGTTTAGTTTATTACCAATCAAATCAGAGTAGGATAATGAGAAATAGAAAGTAAACCTTAAAATACTTTCCCTCCATCCCTCCTTTCTTCCCAGCCCCAACTTCACTCCAAAATTCTCTACCTCCTCCCCACCCAACGGCTCAGGTGGACAGGGAATGGGAGTTGGGGTCAGTTCATCACATGTTGTTTCTGCTGCTCCTTCCTCCTCAGTGGGAGGACTCCTTACACTCTTCCCCTGCTCCATCATGGGGTCCCTCCCATGGAAGACAGTCCTCCACGAACTGCTGCAAAGTGAGCCTTTCCCAGGGGCTGCAGTTCTTCACGAACTGCTCCAGCATGGGTCTCTTCATGGGGTGCATCCTTCAGGAACAGGCTGCTCCAGCGTGGGTCCCACATCGGGTCACAGGTCCTGCCACCAAACCTGCTTCAGCATGGGCTCCTCTCTCCATGGAGAGAGAGATCTCCATGGAGGTCCTGCCAGCAGCCTGCTCCAGCATGGGCTTCCCATAGGGTCACAGCCTTTTTTGGGCAACCCCCTGCCGCAGTGTGGGGTCCTCCCCATTTATTCAAACATGATTGATCTGTATTTTTTGTAACTGCTGTATTACTATAATTGCCTGTACAGAATGAAGTCAGTGTTTGAAACAGGAGAAGCCATTTCTCAGAGAGTCCCAAGCCCAAAAGAAATTTGTTCATTTTATGAATGAGTGAAAATGTTAAGTGGTTTCCCCATCAAGACCAATTTTGAAAGATATTTGGCTTCTGCATAGATGAACGCAGCAACTTCAAGTCAGGCTCTGCTCAATGCATTTACTCTTTGCTTTGTCACTCTCTTTCCAGTAAAACATTTTTTTTAGAACAGCTGTTCTATATTACAGATATTGCCTGGCCAGGTCTTCATCTGTATTCATAGCCTCGGCTGTTCTCTGAGAACTCATGTATCTCTGAAGTAACATTACTTTCATCTGGGTTGAATATGGTTCAGTGTGAATATAACTGATTGCATAATGATATTACACCAGGTTCTGACATCGTCCCTCTAGAACCAGTTGTGTTAACTTCAGTGGGCCATGACAGAGAAGAAGATAATATTCAGTATGAAGAAATGTTGTAATGTCTTTTTTCTTCTAAGTTTCTGATTAAATGGAGGTAATGACATGGTTGAAGACACTCAAAATGCAGCAATCTGAACTTGGGGCAGCAAAAAGAGTTAAAATACAAATCTATTTCTCTAGTTTCTTTATAATACTGGCAGAGCAGAGCCATAACTGGTTGCTAAGGTTTATTGGACAGCCATTACAATCTCACCAGAGTCTAAATATTAACACTTGTTTATTGCAAGAGCAGGGTTGATGGGAGGGGGTCAATAATGCCAGTCAAAACAGGTCAAATGCTGAATACTTCTCATGAAATGGCAATAAAAAAGCACTTTGTGGATGAGAGTCTAGTTCTCAGAAATTATTTTATGAATAACAGATGAACTGGTAGACATTTTTATGTGCTATCTGATGGTTTGTAGATGGGGAAAGAGATTGAATCTTCCAAATAAATACTCCATCTTTGCATGGTTGGGAATATATATCTATTTCAGATAAACGATAATTTGTAATGGTTGATATTTATTACAGACACTATGTGACCAGACCTTTATTTACGTGCAAAGCCTAGCATTTGTGTTGTCTTTGATGAGCTCTAAGAAGATGATGGGAGCTGATGACAGCAGCCATCAAGTAATTCAAGGATCCTACAAACTATGATTAAACCAGTGATTATTGTAACAAATCTGTGGTCATCTTGGACCTTGCAGCTGTCACTAAGCTGTTTGTCTTGCATCAAAGCACCTACAAATGGGAATGGAGAGCTGAACTCAATGCTTAGAGAATGATATTTGACTATGGCTTGATATAGCGGATTTTCTCTGCTATTCCCAAAGCCCGAAGACGTTGATGTGAATCTGAATCCTTCTCCACCACCTCAGCAGAGGATCTGGCACAAGATACCACCTGAAAGTTACTGCAAAATTTAAGCACACCATCAAAACTCAGGAGGGCTCAAGAGAACAGATTTGCTGTAAAAGCTGCTGCTTGTGATACTTCCAACGTGTTGAGACAATTAACACTTTGATCTCCCACAGGCAGACACCTGCTCTTGGAAGGACTTTTTAGGTTGACTTCACCTTGCAATCAGTATAATGGGCCACACTGAAGGGTGGATTGCACTTGCGTCAGCTGTGTGTGGTTCAGAAGTGCTTCTGAGGCTGCCTTGGTGTGGACCAGAAAGTCTTCTGCCTTAACACTCCTCCCCAGGGATGATGCTGACCCAGGCTGAGTGCTGGTGCTGCCATGTGGAGGGACAGCCCTGGTTTTATGAGTCACATCAGCTGGTGGTGACACAGAAAGGTCTAAAATGCTCCACCCTTGTGTAAGATGTGCTTCTCTTGCTTTGCGTTTAAATGGGCTGCTGCAGATCTTTTCTTGCTGCCAAGTGCCTTATTTATAAGATAAAAAATTAGATTAATCAGAAAGCTCCAAGCCTTAAAACAACTTGAAACAAAATAAATTATTACTGTTGTGCATTCCTCAGGAGAGGAGAGAGAGTCAATGGAGAGGTAATGGGAAAACACTCCCAAAGTCCTGTGATACAAGGGAAGAAGTGGGTTATTTTCTTTCTGAAGTCAGGAGATGCTGAAATAACAATAAATCATTAGCCTCTGCCATTTATCTAGTCCTGTGGTCTAATCAGCAAATCTATTCTCTCTCAGCTGGGCTGATGTGTTTGGCTGTTTCTGTTCTCCAGGTGATGAGTTGAGGTGACGTTGTTTTCTGCACACTGAGTCACTGAGGGGACTGGGACCATAGTTTTCCAGTGGAGGTGTGGAGCCTGCAGCAATGAAAATCCCTATCCAAAGCATGGCACCAGAGGCTGAACTAGCTAGTTAATGGAGTTACTTTTCCTACTGCCTGTTGGTCCTATGTCTCTGGTTTCCCCACTGTCCTACATCAATCACTACTATTCTGCAAAAGCTGGGGTAAAATTATTTAAGATTATTTATTTAATAATAATTTGGAGTACTGAAATTTTCGTCTATTTTCATCTTGGGGCAAGTGAGCAACTAAAATGCAAAACTACATAGAATATATGGAAATACATGGAATCCAAAGTACTGCAAAGTTGTGAAGCTTCCTGCTCCAGAAAAGATCCCAAAGAAAAGAAAATTTGAGGCAATAGGAAAAGCTGAAGGGTTGGTTTGTATAGAAAGGATGACATAAGAATGAGACATGGAAATGTTCTTCGAACACCTAGGAGGCAGCTGCAGTGATGGAAGGAATGATTTGTTATTTGTACCTCCTGGTAAGTGATGGTCCAATCATGCAGCAAAGAAAGATGAGGCAGCCTTTAGGAAACACTTCACAACAATAAATAGGTGAAACCTTAAACTGACTAGTTGGGGAAACCATCACTGGAGGCTTTCATGACCATCTTAGACAAATGAGAGAGTAACATAAGGTAGAACATATGTCCTTAATTAATGCTAAGAGATGTCTTGCCACCACTGCTGTGCACAGTTTTGGTTTCTACGGGTGGGGACCACAGTGTACATACATGCAGTGGAGCAAGAAGAAGAACAAAGAAGAGAGCTACAGTGATCAAGAGGATGGATACATTTCTCCATGAAGACAGTCTGGGATTCCTCAACCCGGAGAGGAGAAGAGAGAGAGGGATGTTCTCCAGGTTTCCAGCATCATGAAGACAGTGGCTAAGGTGAAAGTAGAACTCTTCAGAAACACTTCAGTCATCTCAGTTTACCATCCCACTTCTTTTTTTCTTCTCTTTTTCTCTTCTCTCTATTTTTATTTTTTTTTCCTATGCAACAGCTTTCCAGAATAAATCTGTTGCAGGCTGAGATAATTTTCCTTTAGCAGGAGAGAGTAATATGCACTTCTCCTGCTTTTAATTGTTTTCATCTCCTGAGAAGCCTGCTCTGTTTTATGATGGTATAGCAGCTTCTACAGTGAAGCTGACATTTGGGAAGTTTCAGAGGGTTTTTTTTTTTTATTATTATTATTTTATTTTTCTTATCAGGAATAAAAATCTCTTCATGCACATTCCTCTCAAGAAGCTTTTCTGCCTTAGCACGAGGTATGCCAGCCGTTCACTTCAGCTATGGTAGAATGCCAGATGGACCAGGCTACACAAGCTGCTCACTCTGCTTGAAAGCTCCTCAGGTTGAAAACATGTTTTCAGCTGGAAAGGAGAAAGTATTGGCCTAAAATCAGAATTTCTGGTGACAGAAACAAAAAAACCCAAACCCCAACATTTCAACTCTCTGCTTCTCCTACCCTTTCCCAGTCACAATCCTGGAAAAAACCCCACATTTACTTCATCCTAAAATGAATCATGACATTTGAGACCATTGTAAACCAAGAATAGATTTCTGGGAAGTTTGCAAAGAAGGCATCGATTGGGGTAGAGCAAATCTGAATGCCACTCTGGTCACCATCTACCCATCACCTCTGGAAATGAAACTTGTCCTGTTTCAGGACAAGTAGCTGTGTACTGTGTAGAATGACATAGAAATTAGTGGCAGAAGGGGTTCTCCTTAAGAATGTGGTTTGGATGTCAGGGTTGGTGTTTGTTGAAGTAAAGGAAGATGTACAATAGAGACCTTTCCATCAGTGATGATAAGGCCTGCTCCCTTTCTTGTTAGCAGAGTTTGAGTCAGTAGGATCATAAAGTGAGGAATATGATTGGTCTCATCCTAATGTCAACATCTGGAAATAAGACTAGTTAATAACACTCTAAAAGTGCTTATTTCCCTCCCTTGATGTTAGGATGAGGCCAGCCTGACTGGCAAAGAGAAAGATGTTACCCCATAAACATGCAGGGCTTGATTCAGTTACCAAAACAAGACATCTAGAGCCATTCGAGGTATCCAAGTGCCTTTCCTCTCCTTAAATTCAGCTGTGGCTCTGAAAAGATAATGGCCTCCTTGGTCTTAAGCCCCATCTACAGTCCCATGTAGATGTTGCAAACATCCCAACATGCCATAACTGGCATAATGTGCCTATTTAGACAATTATATACTTCCCTTACAGGCAGATGAGGCAACTGCCACTTTCTAAGTAAGTCTTTCAGAGAAAGGGATGATGTTCTGGGTGAGTACCAGTGCCTTCATTTTGGATGTATAGCATCCTCTAGCTGAATGGACTCTTTTGTGGCCACCCAGGACACACAGCCATGATGCTCCACCAACAGCAAGTGTTGTCCTTACCGGGTATTTGCTCACCCCTTTGGTCACAGAGAAAACTCTTTCCTGGACAATGGGTGCTCAGATTGCCTCAAGCAGGAACAGGAAGAAACAGGTTATGTCTATGGTGGAAGCTCCACAAAAGTCCACCTCTGGTCAAAGAAGTACTTACAAGTCAGGCACACACAGTTGGTCATTCAGTAGGGGAAGCCAAAAATGGAGAGACAAAAGAGCAGACTGGCTTGGGAGAAAGGGACTTTTTACAAGGGAGTGAAGTGATAGGATAAGGGGTAATGGCTTTACACAGAAAAAAAAGTAGTTTGGGTTAGATATTAGGAAGAAATTCTTCTTTGTGAGGATGGTGAGGCCCTGGCACAGGTTGCCCAGAGAAGCTGTGGCTGCCCCATCCCTGACAGTGTTCAAGGCCAGGTTGGACACAGGGGCTTGGAGCAACTTGGTCTAGTGGAAGGTGTCCCTGCCTGTGGCAGGGGGTTGGAACTGGATGATCTTTAAGGTCCCTTCCAAACCATTCTATGATTCTATGATACAGGGATGAGATATCTCAACATCATTGCTGTATCTGTAAGCTTGGAGAAAGATGAAGCAAAAGAAGCTGCTGAGCAGCCCATCTATTTTCCTGGTGCATAGCATGCTTTTACTGGCAGTTAGCATATGCTGATGATTTAGCAGAATATTTAATGAACATCTGAGGTTGTGGATGTGCAGTCTTTGATAGGGACTCTTTGAGCCTCCTACACTAGACAACACAGATCTTTCCACTTCTCTTGCTTTCCCTGGCTTAAAATCTAGTTGCTTCCCCAGCATCCCATCTCTTCCCCCTTCCTGAGCCTTGGAATGCAGCCTGGGATCTCAGAACACAGCTCACCAGTCCAAGAGTCACAGCATTCCTCCAAGGGTGCTGCAAAACCCAGGCCACTGTCCTGTTGGGTGGTAGGCTTCCAGACCCTGCTCTTGTATCTGGGACAGACTCCAAGCCCTGGGGGGGCATGCCTGTTTTCAAATTAATCCCTTTGAGACTGCGTAGTTCTCCTTTCAGTCTTTTTTTTTTTTTTTCTTTTTTCTCAGTTTTAATTATTTCCCTCTTTGAGAGAGAGAACAACATTCATATGGGCACAGGCGATTGATAGCTTGCAGAGCTGAAGGGAAATTAGCAGAGTCTTAAAATCCACATGGGTGGCTTTCAGTCATAGTGAAAAGAAAGAGAAGGGTATTGAGTGATCTCTCCTCTTCCTCCGATGACAGTCTGTACATTGCTTGTGGTGCTAAAGGCAAATAAGTAAAATAAATGTCAAAGCAGAAGGAAGCTGTGAGGGCAAAGCTGGGTTCCTCTTGCTTCACAGCCTTGTTTCGGAGGCAGCCTGAGTGACAGCTCACTGGAGGGAAGACATGAAGTACAGGGTGCAGCATGAACAAGTAGCTCCAGATAGTAATACAGTGAGCACCACAGGGCAGAAGATGGATGCAGCTGGCTGGGTTGAAAGGGGCTTTTGTGACTGCTGATGCAATTCCTGTTGCATCTCGTGAGCTCTGTGGCATGGGCTTAGCTGGCCTTTGGGCGCTGGTAACAGGGCAGGTACATCAAGAGAGAGGCCTAGCTTGGACCAGCATTTATCTGGCAGTGTGAAAAGGCACATAATAGGTAAGATACTAAGTAGGATGTGTTGTTCCTAGTGCAAGGTTTCCCAAGACCACCCTACTGCAGAAGAAGAGCTGAGTCCTGGCAAACTCTGAACATCAGGCAAGTCCAAATTCATTACTATTTCAGACAAGAAATGCCACAATGGAGAGGAATGCACATCAACAAACCTGGTGTGACAGTACACAGTGAGTGGTCTGGCTTGTGATTAGCCCTGATGTGGCTGCAGCTTCTCTGATACGGCTGCCACTTGCCTGTTGCCTGTGCAGAAGCCAGGTAGC
Organism: Strigops habroptila; assembly: GCF_004027225.2. Classification (NCBI taxonomy): domain Eukaryota; kingdom Metazoa; phylum Chordata; class Aves; order Psittaciformes; family Psittacidae; genus Strigops; species Strigops habroptila. The sequence goes on from NC_044277.2 coordinate 98,169,347, forward strand.
ACAGCACAGGAATGGGAGGGTATTCAAGCACCCTGGCTCTGCATGATCTGTTAACTTTGCCACTGGCAAGTCCCTGCAATAACATCTTCATGTCTTCAGGGAGATGGTTCATCACTCAATGAGATGAAATGGCGATGGAGCTGGCTATGGAAACCTAACCCACAAGGTGCAGACCTTGTGGGACATTGCTGAGGTTTGAGACAGCTCTCAGGACAGACTGTCAAGCGGAGCAATCCAAAGTGTGCTTCACACTTTTTCATTCACTTCGTATTCCTTATCCCACTGCCCAGGAGAAAAATGCCAGCTTTCCTCAGGGTACTCACCATTGAGTGTGGTATGTTGGTCCTTCCCCTCCTTCATGAAGGAGTCATGTGAGTTGCACCACTGTCCTTTTCTGAACCTAATCACTGCCACTGCTGTAATAAATCCCATTCACCCAGGACATAAATTCAGCTGGCATGTGTATTCACCACAGAGGCTTCAACAGCTTCCTGCAGGGCCTGTGCTTTCCCAAAGCTTTGCAGCTTTTCTTCCTATCGGTTAGTTTGTCCTATAGGAGGGACCACCCAGAAACTCTTCTGCTATTGTTCCACTTGGGTGCAGAGTGAAGGTGTGTGAGATGCTGATTCTGCAGGTAGATGACACCCTGGCTGATTAAAGACTTCACAGCCAGCCCCGTAAATAGCTGGTCACCCGACCCAGTGGCTGCTGAGCAGTTTCAGGTTTTGGTCTCTTGCAGTAAAAGCGAGGCATTAAGAAGACATCCTTGCTTTGAAGCTCCCCGTGTGCTTGAAATCAGGCCTGTGCTTGAGTGGAAGATAATCAGCAGGACAGGAGGTCAGGAGATGCTGGGAGAGGTGTTGGATGGAGGTTGCTCCAGGACGGCATTCACAAAACAAGCACATAGGGATAACAGAATAAATTCAGGCTGGAGAGGACTTCAGAAAGGAGATCTCTAGTCCAGCCTCCTGCACAATGCAGGGTCAGCTCTGTGGTCAGACCAGGTTCCGCAGGGCTTTGTCCAGTATGGTCTTGAGAACCTCCAGGGATGGAGACTGCATAACCCCTCTGGACACCCTATTCCAATGCTCCACTGTCCTAATGGTCAAAACAACACCACTGGAAGGAAAGACATCACTGATGGGGAAGGGTAGGTGAGCTGGAATTCACAGGTCTTAATATTTTAACTGAAAGGCAGAAAAGTACTCACAATAGCCTAAGGAAGAATAAATCTCCATAGGGTAAAGCGGACTTGCTCTGCTGAAGATGTGAGCCTGCTTGTACCATCTGACACTTTGCTACTATAAATACATTTTCATTACCCCTCACAGAAGGAAATTCCCAAACTGGAAGCAACTGCAGTTAAAACTAGCTAATGTGTTGTCTGCAGCGGCTGATAAAGCAGCCAGCTCAAGCCTGGAAAGGAATAATCCTGGGATGTTAAGGAGTGACAAATGCAATTTGACATAATCAAAATGCAGTCAGTAGACTTGGCTATCCCAAAATTGCAGCTCCAGCTGCAATTTAAAGATATCTGATTTACCATCTGCATCAAGCAGAGAGGTTTCCACCAGGCTTCCACGCTGCTGTCTCACAGAAGCATCAAAGAGGAGCCAGCAGGAGGCGAAAATGATTCCCAGTTCGCTCTGTTGCTGATGACAGTGCTTGAAGATTTTGTCTCTGACTTGGAGCAGAACATGTGACTCTTCTTTCCCATGACTATGACAGCTTAATTGGAGCTGCATGAAATTGTTTTCCTTTTGCAGTAAATAACATCAAATTTGACTATGCCCTCCCTGGTTCTGTGTCAAAACTCTCAATGACTGGTTTTATTAGGAGTATGCATCTTCTGAGCAACAGTGGAAGCAGTAGACCAATTTCTGTGCTTAGTCACAGCAGCATGAAACTAGAGAAATCTCTAATTGAGTGAATGTAGCCTATTCTAAATCAATTAAAGTCAATGCAGTGGTGAGGGAGGACTCTGGGTGCAAACCAGTCAGAAGTCACCAGGATTTATCTAGCCTGTAAATAGGGGTAAACAGAGTATGAAGATTAGCAGTCATGTAGGGTGGGTTTCAGCTCCTGCTTTAGACACCACATGGAAGCCAAGCTCCCATCGCTAGTAGACAGCAAGAGGTCTCTTGCTAGCAGAGCTTCAGGACTCACTTCCACACAAGGGCAACGGGAGGCAATTTAATATGCCCTGAGGTATCTTAAACATCTATATGGTCCCAGCAAATATGACACAGGACTTGTGGGAGATCTGTGACCTTTTATATAGGTGGCTGGAGGACAAAGAGAAAGTACTAAGGTATGTTGTATGGCACTAAATGTACATCTGGTAAATGCAGTCAGTTTGACATGCTGTAGAGCTTCCACAAGGCCGTTGTACATTTGATTTTGGAAAGCAATCATATTTTACATCCTGTACACCAGGCCCAGAACCCAAAGGGCTGAGCACGCCAGCACATCTTTTGCAAGGGCATCTGAGATACAGGTTTCAAGGAGAAGACGACAAGCACAAGTACATTTAGAGGAGCACAAACAGGTTGACTTAGGTTTGTGGTTTACAATAACCAGTTGGGAAGGTGAGGAGAGAGAGAAAATCTCATCGCTACATCAAGAGTCGCACAGTATTTTTCCTGGGAGACACACAGATGTGACTGGCAGTAAGTATAGCTTGTTTTGAGGTCTGGTCTCTGGCTCTGTAAGAGCCCCTCACTGTGGTGCTGAGTCATTACGCACGTGTATGTGTGAGTGCAAAGAAAGGAGAAGCTGACCCACAGTCACAGCAAAGCATTAACAGCTCTTCCAGTAAGATTTGAGAATCCCAACCCCTGAGCCAGATTTGCTGGAGAAGGATGTTTTTTCTTCCTGATAGAAATACTGACTTTTTCTGAAATGATGAATTGTTTGTGAGGAAAATAGCTCATTAAGCACCAAAACCATTAGCCCAATTTTCTCATCTTGCTCAAGCAGCTGAGTTTTAGTGATCCCTTCAAGCTTAAAATGAGTCCTTTTTTCAATAACCAAGCTCTGTTAGAAGTCCTCAGCCACAGTCACCCCGCTTGCTTGTTGAGTTACGGAAACCTCCCAACAGCTCCCCAGGGGCTGCTGACCATCTTTGTGAGTGGAGATGTCCTAACCTTTGCATGTGCATAAAAGTGCAATGAAAACCATGTCTATCTCACTCCATGCATCCATATTAGGCAACATAGAGTGAGAAGCAAAACCAGGATCGTTGCAATTAAAAGTAATTAACTGAAGAAGCCTGTTCCCAGGTAGCAGCTGATGTGTCGTGTGTGAATAACGAAGATGGGAATGAAGCAATCTGACCTGAAAGGGATGGAAGGAGCTCTGCTCAAAGGAACATCGCCATGATGAAGCTCATATACCCCAAATCTCCTTAGCTGTGCTACTTATTACATCCTGCATTATTAAATTATATCGCCACTCCAGGGAAGAAGGAGGGGGAAGAAAACAAATAAAAGAATTCAGTGAAGCCTTGATACTTTAAATCTTGATACTTAAAATCTGTGTCTCATCTGTCATGGAGACTGAGAGCGCTGCCTCTTTCAACCACAAGCATTTGGTGGTTGAACTGGCTAAGAACAGCTTTGTACTATGTGTTGCTTGAACACGTAGGGACAAATTCAGAAAGCAGGACACCTCATGAAGTTGAGGAACATGTGTCTCCCCCAAAGGAATACCACAAACATATTCACTTTCGTAGCTGCTTTTAAGGTTCTGTATGTTCTGCCATAATTAAGTGAAGATCTGAGAGACAACTGGTTCTGTATCCAGTGGCACAGAAGAGAGGTTGATGGATGTGCTGAGAAGGGTGAAGTGCCCTTTTTGTGCAGTCTGTCCTAAAAATATCAGCTGTGACCAGAAAACAGTATTGACACCAGGGATAAGGTGGTGAGATCTCAGTGTAGAGTAGGGAAGGAGCCAGTTTCAACACTCAAAAGCATGAGTGAATTTCAAATTGGCTATCTTCACTTCATCCTTAAATATTTTAAGAGATAGACAGTGGAATTGCAGAGCTTGTAATGACTGTTCTAGTGAGCAAATGGAAGATGGATGAGGTACTTGAAGATAAGAAAAGGTGTGATGCAGTACTTATCTTTAAAAAGTGAGAGAGGAATGAATGAAGGAATTATTAATGAGTCAATTTAAGTAAATTTTCTGAGAAAAAAAAATATGAAGAGAGTAATTATACTATTTGTAACACCAAACAGTACAAACTGGCTGCCAGGTGAGCTGAAAAACAGGTATGGAAAAGAATGAGGGGGTCCTGGTGTAAAAGAAGGTGAATGTGCGTTAACATTGCCCTTGGGCAAAGAAGGTTAACCCCATACTGTGCTGCACCAGCAAGACTGCATCCAGCAAATGCAGGCAAGTGATCCTTCCCCTGTTTAGCACTTGTGAGACCACATCTGGAGCACTGCCCAGTTTGGGGTCCCCATGGATAAACTGGAGTGAGTCCAGTGAAGGGCTACCAGAATGGTTGGAGGGTTGGTGCACTGGGGAGGCTGAGGGACCTGGTTTGTTCTGCCTGGGGAAGAGAAGACATAGGATAGAGATGCTTATGTCCTAGCAGTTACTTGATGGTGTAGAGACAGAGCCAGACTGTTCTGGGAAGTATATAGTAGATGAACAAGGAGCCACGGGCTCAAACTGCAAGAAGGAAAATTCAGATTACATACTGGGAAAATATTTTACACCACAATAGTGGTCAAATACTGGAACAGGCGCATAGAGGGTCTTTTGGGACGTTCATTCTTAGAGATAATCAATACTCAGCTTCAAACTCCTGAGCAACCTACTCTGTTTTGGCCAAAGGCCAGACCAGAGGTATGCAGAGTTTCCTTCCAGCCTGTATTACTCTACAAATCTAAGAAGTTGTGCACAGATATGTTTTCTTAGGCAATGATAAGCTATTAAGTCACTGCATTGGAGAAACTGAGTTGACTCTGCTGAGAGCAGAGCATTTTTCACAGAAAATCTCAAAGTATAGCACAGATACAAGATAAGATGCAGCAGACATTCCAGCTGACCTATTTCAAGCTTCTCACAGCAACTGCTAGACTACAAATACCCTGGGAGGCTTATAAATGCCACAGTCTAGGTTTTGTTCAGTGGAAATAGCAGGTCAAGAACAGATACATACAGCAACCTAGAATTAGCCAAGAATATGTGTTTTGGCTATGGACAGTTAAAAAGGCTGTTGACCACAAGGCTCTGGGCTATCCATGCTGAAAAGAGGGAGCTGGATTCCTCATGTTTCTATTTGCATCTATCTTAGTTTATTTTATTATTGAGCATGTCGGGTGCCCACTCGAGTGCCAGTTTTCTTACAAATAACATAGTCCTAATAGCAATCTCTTTTTCCAAGTAGCTCTGTTCTTCATCTCTGAGACTGAAGAACTCTTGTGGATTGTGCAGAGGAGGCTCAATTCCAACGAGATACTGATTGTGGGAAACCTCCATCATTTATAACATAATGAATTGCGTTAATAAGGTCCATTATAGGAGAAAAAAGCCCACAACAGGCTGGCTGGAGGATGCTTAATGTCTCAAAGGGTATTTTCACCTAAGATGCATCAGTGTGTAACAATTGCATAAGTTGTTTGTGGCTGCTTCATTGACGGAACACTGAGCTGACTAATCTGCTCTGATTACAGGGACAGGCTGCTGATGAGAAGAATCCACAGTAAAATTGTAGGAATGTGGTTCAAGTGGGTCTTGAGAAATCATCTAGCCCAGGCTCTTAAGTGTGCTTAAATACGTGCATATAAGCTGCATATATACTGGAAACTATAAATGATCTATTTGTGGTCCAGGGGGTTCATAGTACAGTGTGATTCATATTCTAACAGCCAACAGCCCTGCAGCCCTACAGAGAAGGGCTTTGGAGTACTGGTGGATGAGAAGCTCACCATGACCCAGCAGTGTGCACTCGCAGTCCAGAAAGCCAATCGTGTGCTGGGCTGCATCACCAGCAGCATGACCAACAGGTCGAGGGAGGGGATTCTCCCCCTCTGCTCTGCTCTGGTGAGACCCCACCCAGAATACTGCATCCAGCTCTGGGGCCCCCCAACATGAGAAGGACTTTGAGCTATTGGAGCAAGTCCAGAGGAGGCCACAAAGATGCTCTGAAGGCTGGAGCACCTCTGCTACGGAGGCAGGCTGAGAGAGCTGAGCTTGTTCAGCCTGAAGAAGAGAAGGCTCCAGGGAGGCCTCAGAGCAGCCTTCTGGTACTTAAAGTGGGCTTATAGGAAATATGGGGGCAACCTTTTTAGCAGGGACTGTTGTGGTAAGACAGGGGGTAATGCATTTAAACTGAAAGAGGGTAGATTCAGACTAGATATAAGGAAGAAATTTTTACAATGGGGGTGGTGAAACACTGGCACAGGCTGCACAGAGAGGTGGTAGGTGCCCCATGTCTAGAAACAAAGTCAGGTTGGACAGGGCTTTGAGCAACCTGGTCTAGTGGAAGGTGTCCCTGCCCATGGCAGGTGGGTTGGAACTACATGACCTTTAAAGGTTCCTTCCAACCCAAAGCATTTTGTGATTCTGTGATAACATCCTCCCTTCCATGAAACAAGACAGCCTCATCCCCACTCTCAACTGGGGACAGTCTTTGGCCTGTGCAATCCTGTGCTTGATACCTTGGACAAAAACTATGCCAGGGTCTGTGATAAGACTTGACAGGATAGTTGTGGGACAGACTATGAACCAGTGTTCTGCCCAGTTTGGACAACTGATATGCTTGAGCCAGTTGTGTCACTGCAAGATTGCTAGGTGGGAATTCCTGAGGCCCAGTTTCACATCTGGATTGGTAAACTTAGTGAACTGACAGGCATCAGGAAAAACATTAAGAAGAAATAAAGTAGGGCTCAGAAAAAATTCACAGCCAAATTTTGCTGCCTTTGCTGCCTGTAAATAATTTTCTGCAGGTCCTTCTCTTATTCAGCCAAGTTGGTTAGTAATTGCTTGTGGGTAGATCTTTTTCACTGAAGCATGAAAAGGATTCAGTAGCAGCCACTCATTTTCAGCTGTACTTGTTACAAAAGCTGGTCAGCAAAATTTTGGCAACACAGCTCTTCCTCCAGCTTTGCTGATACATCAGTTTTGACTGATTTTCCTTGAAGTAAGTTTGCTTATGAATGGGCTCTCTTTGCTGTTTGTCATTGCAAACTTGCCGTTAGAGCCTGTAGGGCTGCTGGCTATCTAGAGCAGATTTTAATTCTGCAGAAAAAAAATTCTAGATTTGGAGATTTTTATCCAAGAGAAGTGCTGGTATTCAGCAATAGTGGTGTTTTGTGGAAAGCAGAATGATGGCTGGATTTTATTGTTTTTTAAAGATGTTATACTGCCTTGGCTCAAGTCAACAGGAATCCCACCTGCAGGAGCCTGTAACCATGCATGTAAACGAGTCTAGGCCACTGTGGGACCATGGGCAGGCAGAAAACGGAGGGGACTTGTACTTCCAATCATACTTCAAGAACAGACCCCTCATCCTCATTTCCCTAAGCCCTTGGGCATGCAGAGAACTGAAGCAAGCTCAGTACCTTCTCCTGGGTCCATGGAGGTACACTCAGGCTCCTGTCAGATGGCACTCAAGAAAGAGGGGCTTGCATGGTCTGAGCCCAAGGCTGGGTGCGTGCATCTCAGGAAAAGCAGAGAGTTTTCCTGCAGGATGGCCTGCCTGCTCCAGAAGCAGCCTGCAACAAGACCTTTGTCAGCACAGCACAGATGCAATGTCATTTTCACTACTGAGTGAAAGTGAGTAGGTTAGAAACTCCCTGGTTTTCTTTGCTTGAATGTAACAGCCCACCATAGAGACACCTCTACCTGTGTCCATGACTTAGGTTTCTCTATAGACCACGGACACTAGGGTCAATGCAGTTTTTGAGTGTAATTCATCTTATCGCAAAGCTGATGGCTATCATTAATTGAAGAACCTCAACAGCACTCACTTCTTTCCATCAGTTATAAAGAGAATCTATGTGATGAGTTCAGCTGGAGACTGCTGTGCTCGTTGCATTTAGATAGCTGATTAATCCCAACCTTTAGGCCTTAATTCCCTGTCCATACAAGTGGGATGATGGTGTTTCCTCATTTCATCTGGCTGTGTGTGCTTGTGCAGGACAGGGGGGACCACAGGCACAGAAGTTGGTGGAAAATCACAAGGTCATCCCCAGATTAGAAAGTCCAGATGAACAGCTGAAACATAAAACCCACCTCCACGTAGCATGAGAAATGTAATTGCTGTTTCTGATATGCTTACAGTTCCTCGGCTCAGTGTCCAAGTCCTTGTGTTCTTGATGATAGTGAGTACATTTAAGAAGAATCTAAAAGGGTTTCTTTTTCTTTCCTCCCTCTTGCTGGGCTTCAGAAGGCTTTGGCTTTCAAACAAAAGGAAAAAATTAAAATTTTAACATGTGCCAGGGACCCTTGAGGGAGGTCATGTTCTTTAAAGATTTCACATATTCCTCTTCTCTTTTGCTATGAGAGTTGGACACAAACCTGACCGCGTCTGCTGATTGGAACGGGGAGACAGCGACCTTCAGCCTTGGTCCCATGAAGTGTAGGTGGAAAGTGGCTCTGAACCATATATTGTGTCTCCAACCAACCGACACCAACACGACTGCCATCCTGAACTGCTTTAAAAAGTGATGCTGTCATCTCTTTTGTTACCTTTTCTCTCCTTTCCTCATTCAAGTAGCCAACAGCAGTCCAGGATGCAGACCTGCAACTCAGCATCTTTGAATAGTCCCAGGAAGAAGAACGACAGACATTTTCTTTCACTGACAAACTGAATTTCTAAGAGGGCAGAATACCAGGCTGTAAATTACGCATTTGCTGGGACACCAGCAAGAAAAAAATGAGTAATAAAATACAAAAAGTGCCAGCGTTTATTTTTCTGTATTTCAACAACCTGCTGTGATATTCTCCCAGGCAACAGTTTGATTTCATCTCCCAGGGCCAGTGCAGAGCTGGTATGGGGAGGGGAGAGGAAATGCCATGGTTATGAACCCCAAGGGGGTCATAAAGAAAGTTACAGCATTTGCTTGTGGAGCAGCCACTGGTTTTCTTTTTCAGCCCTCACCTCACTGAAGGATGGAGCTGCCTCAGACAATAGGAAATCTGTTGGTGAGGTGTACCAGGTGGAGGTGACCTTCATAGGTATGTAGCCCGGCATGAATGAGTTATGAGGGCCATCACTGAAGGTTGGGTTTTGCTACCACAAACGAGTTTCTTATGCTTGGGGAGGATGTGTTGGCAACACATGGAAAGTTTCACTCTGCTAAAGTTGAAAATCTTCCATCTCCACCTTATTTTGAGTGTTTTGTCCTGTAAAAGCTATATCCGCTTTGAAACAGCAGTTAAATATTTGCACATTAATGCAGTGGAACACTTCCAGCATATTCCCTTTCTCACAGTGAATTGTTGACTTCTCTCCTTGAGCCAGCAACAAAAAATAGATATTTTTCCAGGATAAGGGAGAGGGATATCTTGCAGGTCTTGTACGTTAGGACATGGTCATATGTACTCTTGTCAGTCCAGCTAGAATAGCTCTCTCTTTGGCTGCATCTCCCCATGGATACTGCTCTAGAGTTGAGCAACATTTGCTGTCCAAATGAGTGCTCTTCACATATTCAGAGCAGTGAGCCAGCTTAGCTTAAATGCCCACAAAGGTGGTTTCAGCCAACACATCTGACTTGGAAACTTAAATGGTGCACAAAACACCTCCTCATCGTACATCCCCATTCATGCTGACTCTGCAGAAAACCTAAAGATCTGCCTTCGACCAAGGTGGGATTCATCTCCAGCTGCAGAGAGCTGATTTTGGATGTCAGCAGGACATCTACTGGTGCATGGAATATAAGCAACAACTAGTGACAATATCAGTGATATTAGTGACAATGATTTAGTTTCTAAGCATTGATGGCTAACGTCGTCTGAGACCCCTTACGACTTTACAGTACTCAAGTAGGAGGGAGGATCAGGGCTCAAGATATTTCTGCCCTGATAAATGGCATTGCACCTTTGTTTGCCATTGACTGCAAAAGGAATTTAGATTATCAAGGTGTCATTCATCTGTCAAAACACAGTTCCCCAATGCCATTTGAGACTCCCTTGGGTAACATAAGACCTATGGGCACCTTCATGTAGTCTCTAAGCTGAGAGATATGAAATTGTGACCTAAATCTCAGCTCATGGGACTCTCGTTTAGGAAGCATGAATTAGGTAAAATAAATCTCGTGCTCATTCTCTAGCCTCAAGCTATGTAAGAGACCTATGGCCAACTTTTTGCAAAATTTAGGTAATGCAGCATCAATGGATTCCAAAAAATGACTGCGTTTGAGGACAGCTCTCTAAGTAGTGAGTTATCCACAGCCCTGGGAGGACACCACATCCGGGTACAATAGATGGGAAATTTTAACAGGATGAAGTTGCTCAAACTGGGATTTAGCCAGGACAGTGGAATTAACACCTCTTCTCATACAAAAAAAATGTCAGGTTATGTCCATTACAGTCAGGTCTTCTGTCACAATGTCATTTGAAAGATGTGGGAGAAGAAGAAAAAAGGACATTTTCTGTAGAATCATAGGATCATTGAGGTTGGAAAAGATCTTTAAGATCATTGAATCCAACTGTTAACCTAGCATTTCCAAGGCCACCACTAAACCACGTCCCTAAGTGCCACATCTACCTGTCTTTTAAATCCCTCCAGGGATGGTGACTCCACCACTCCCTGGGCAGCCTGTTCCAGTGCTTGACAACCCTTTTGGGGAAGAAATATTTCCTAATATCCAACCTAAACCTCCCCTGGCACAGCTTGAGGCCGTTACCTCTTGTCCAATTCCTTGTTACTTGGGAGAAGAGACTGACCATCACCTTGCTACAACCTTGTTTTAGGTAGCTGTAGAGAGCAATAAGGTTCCCCCTGAGCCTTGTCTTCTCCAGATTAAACAACCCCAGGTTCCTCAGATGTTCCTCACAAGACTTGTGCTCCGGACCCTTCACCACCTTTGCTGCCTCTCTCTGAACCTGCTCCAGTACCTCAATGTCTCTCTTGCAGTGAGGAGACCAAGACTGGCTGAACACCATATTTGAGGTGTGGCGTCACCAGTGCCTAGTGCAGGGGGATGATCACTGCCCTGGCCCTGCTGGTTACGCTGTTGCTGATGCAAGCCAGGATGGTATTGGCCTTCTTGGCCACCTGGGCACATTGATGGCTCATACTCACCCAGCTGCCAACCAACAGCCCCTGTCTTTTTCCTCCAGCAGCTTTCCAGCCACTCTTCCCCAAGCCTGTGGCACTGTGTAGGGTTGTTCTGACTTATGTGCAAGACCTGGCACTGAGCCTTGATGTACCTCATAAAATTGGCCTTGGCCCATTAATCCAGCCTATCCAGATCCCTCTGCAGAGCCTTACTACCCTCAAGCACATCAACAGTCCTGCCCAGCTGGGTGTTGTCTGCAAACTGATCGAAGGTGCACTCAATCCCCATGTACAGATCATTGATAAAGATACTAAACAAGACCTGGGGAACCAGGTCACCAAGTGGATTCAAATCCATTCACTGCCACTCTTTTGGGCCCAGACATCCACCCATTTTTTTACCCAGTGAAGTGTACCCCTGCCTGAGCCATGAGCAGGGGTTTATTCAGGAGGGAGGTGGTGATAAATGCTCTACTAAAGTCTAGGTAGACTTTACAAACATCCACAGCCTTTCCATCACCCACTAAGCAGGTCACCTTGTCAGAGAAGGAGATCAGGTTAGTCAAGCAGGAGCAACACTTCATAAACCTCTGCTGACTGGCCTGACGGCCTGGTTGCATGCAACAAAATGTACACAAGAAAACACCTTGTCTTGGTTCAGCTTTGAGCTGGAAAGCGCCCATCTCAATTAGCTGGTTTTCCAATGTAATTTTTCTCTCATGCTCCATTAGCCTTATCTTGCTGATTCTTGGCTTTATACCATATCTTTATGATCCTTTTCTTTATGCTTATCCTCTGATTTTTGATGTGACGATCTTCCATACAACATTAAGAATCAGAAAGGAATTGCCAGGATACTGGATGGTGTCTGTGAACATTGATAGAAAACTGTGTAGGTAGTTTTTGATCCCTGCTGTGCAAAAAAGCTGTGGTCAGTCTGGAGAGGGTCCACAGAAGGGCAACAAAGATGATCCAAGGACTGGGAAGCTGTGTGAGAAAAGGCTGAGAGAGCTGGGATTATTCAGCCCTGACAAAAGGAGGCTCAGGGGAGACCCTATCACCATGTTCCAGTATTTAAAGGGTGTCTACAAAGAAGATGGAGAGTCCCTTTTTACTGGGAGTCACATGGCAAAGACGAGGGGTGGTGGGCACAAATTACTCCTGAGGAGATTCTGACTGGACACAAGAGGAAAATTTTTCACAATGAGAACCATCAGCCATTGGAATAATCTCCCCAGCGAAGTGGTGGATTCCCCAGTAGTGGACACTTTTATGATTCAGCTGGATGGAATGCTGGGCCACCTAGTCTAGGTCATGCTTTGCCTAGAAAGGTTGGGCCAGGTTATCCTAGAGGTCCTTTCCAGTGTGGGATTCTATGATTCTATGATATGTATCTGGGCATTTCTCCAGGTACACTTTATCTTGAGCTTAAAAAGTTACCACACATCTTCAGCTTTGGAATGACCTCCATCACAGATGCCCACTTCTCCTGGCATGTATGGAAAAGATGGGCAATTTCTCACTCTTTCTGTGAGAAAGGACATGCTTTGAGTTGCTTTGCATCTGCTGAAGGGGGAGATCACTGCTCAGATATTGTGCAATAGCTCACATTTGGTAACCAAAGATAATTGTAACTGTAGGTTTCCTTATCTCTGCATGCTTGCTCTGTGCCAGAATTCCTTGTCCTGCAAATGTTTTGTATTCATTTCATCAAATTAGTCCTCAAAAGTCTCCTTTGCCTTGATCCAGTAGACACACTGCCACTGGGCTGCTGGATATGAGACTAAATACTGCCTTTGATGTTGACTGATATCTTCTTGTAGTTTCTTTGATGCATTTGCCTTTTGCAGAGCCCATCCTTCTGTTCTGTATTTGCACTCTGCCAAACTCAGTGGAAGTTCAGTTCACTGAAAGTCTATTAAAAACCTCCTTGGCCTGTGTCCTTCATGCTTTCACACAGCTATATTTTCGTCCATTCATTGGGCGTTTGATTTCCATTAGTCCCTTCACAGATGTGGAGCTCCTTGTGTGTACACAAGCTCACCAGCCTTTGCATGGAAAGGTTTTCAGGATCCAAGCTGAAGTGTTAATGATGCTGCAGAAGAGGATCAGCACTTTTCTGGAGTGTGCTGGAACGGGTGAAACTGTTACTTCCAGCAAGCAAACGTGCAGACCTCTTGCTAGACCTAGAAAGGGGAAAACTGGAGTTGCTGGGGCTTCAGCTAGCATGCTGGACTTGCATTTACATCTCCAGCAGCAAGATGAGGTGTGAAGTTAGTTTCTATATGGATGATTTAGTGGTTGGTAAAGGCTGGAGATGGTAGTTGGTACCATTTGTGTTAATTTTGTCAGCATTTTCCCCCCTGCTTCATTGGCTCATGTCAGCTTGTTAAGTTTTTTTTGTTTATTTTGTTTTGGGTGTTTTTTCAGTTTGGGGGAACAGAGTTGTGGTTTCACATTCTTGTTATAAAGACCAGGGCTGTGATTTATTCTGGGTGGAGGCTGGAGGGGAGAGCACAGGGAAGGAGGTTATAACTGGACTTGGGTTTCATAGTAGGTTTATAAAAATAAATAAACTGGCTGGAACAGCAGTGGAGCCAAGTAATTCTATTTCACTTCACACCAATTTTAATAAAATGGAAGGAAAAAAAAAACCAACCCAGCTCAATTTCACAAGCCCATGGCAATTCCTTCATTCAACCATAGGTTTTACTCTCTTCCATTGGTTTGTGTCTCCTGAGAAGAGACACAAGTAGCTTTCATCTCCCTGGCCTCCAGGTTTAAAAACTGTAAGCTTTATATAGAATTATAGGGTTTGTGGGAATAGCAATGGGTCGTCTTCTGCTAGGTGAGGGTTCAAATCCTCTCTTCCAACACCACTAGCAAAAATCTTCCAGCCTTACAAAGGGTCTTACTTGCAGGAACAACCTCCAGATGTCAGGAGGTGGTCATCTCATCAGGCTTATCTGATGTACCTCAGAACAATAGAGTGAGGGTCCTTTTATCTACTGGATACCCTGGCATTTGATAGGAAAAGGATGGATGCTGGCAGTTTGTTTTTCTTCAAAAGCTGCCCCAAGGGGGTGAGTTTTGTTTAGCCTGAACTGACCTGCAAACCTGGAGTGGAAGATGAATTATCCTTCAGCTGTCACGGCATGAAGGTTCTCAAAGGTGTGAAATTCCAAAGACAGACCTCAGCAGATCTGCTGTGCTCTCCAGCTGCCTTACGGAAGCCTATGTAAGCCAAGGTGTTGGTAAAACTTGGTCACTGGGGGTCAGGTTGATCTCATCTCAGCCTAGGTATTTCCAGCTGAGCTTGTCAACCTAGACTTCTATAGGCAATAAAGAAATACAGAATTTTTGGGACACCACATATTTGACCTGTGTTCAACATCTTCTTTGGGTGAGATGAATCACACCCATGACTGAGTACACACCCCTTCAGTGGAAAGGGAGCCCAACGCAACCAGGTCTCACAGAGATGCCTACATTTGACTGGTTAAGCCTTGTCTTCCTCAGTAGAAAAGTGCTCTTCGTGGCAAAAGGATATGAAAAAAAGCCCCCAGAAACAAGTGGTAGGGCAATTTTCTGCCTAGAAAACCATTCTCACTCTTCCAATGGTGCCCCAAAGCTGCAGAATAGGTAAAAGTACCCTGCATTTTTATTTTCTTTGGTGTGTCCTCCTTTTCTCTTCAGATATCTTCTCTTCTTTGGAGAAGCATTTGCTTAATCAAGCACGCATTCACCGGGAGATTGCTCAGAGCATGTACAGAAAGTTCTGCAGGTATCCAAAGTGATGCATTTACTGTGCGCACAGTTATGTCCATCTGAGGACCTTCAAAAGGGAATACAGCAGCCTTTAGGACTTTCCATTAGTGTACAACATAGTTCAGACTATCAACTCTGCTCCAACAGCTTTCTTGGTTATATTACTCTGTGTGTCATGGCTTGCATGATTTCTTTGCTGTAAAATGGTTTATCCATCTCTAGTTTCCATAGCTCCACCTTGCAGATAGACTTTAAAGACTAACTGCAGTTGTCATTTGGTCATTTTTCTTCTCTTTCATCCTGCTTGCTTAAATTACAGGCTGCTACTGGTAAACGCAATGAATAGTCCTAGGGAGGTGGTGCACCATGAGACTCCCAGGTTAGAAATGATTTGCAGAGGATCCACTTCAGATTTCATTCTGAAATAGGGCCTGAGACACCAACCTGAGTCTGCAGAGAAGCTGAAACAAAAGGTCCAAGAAAAGACAGCTGACCTGTTCGTATTTGTGAAATTGTTCTGTGTTGGGAAATTCAGGGCATGTAGCCATAAGCATCTGTGTACCACGTCCTTGGTCTGGAGTGAGAGCATCCTCCCTCGGCTTTAGCAGAAGCCAAGTTGTCTCAAGGGTGGATGGAGCTCCAGGTTACCACGCCAAGGATAGGTGTGCTGCCAGCCCTAGGGCAGAAGCAGATCTGAAAGGCTCTGTCCTGAAAGGCTCTACTCCATCGCAGGCTAGGCTGTCTGGACAGAGCAGAGGACACAGCAAGGCCATTGCAATTAAAGCCTGGGCAGAACTGAAGGTCACTTCATTTATTTTTTACTTTTTTTGAGGAGAAAACCACCACACTTCTTTTGATAGATTTTACGTAGATAGAGTTACCAATCCACAAACATACCTATGCAATTGGGCCTTTTAGGTGAAACCACTACTTAAACAGAAGTGTTTATATAGAAATTAACTGCTAAACTGCTGCCTGTCTAGGTCAGAAGCCTATGTCTACCTCCGCCTGCACCAGTGTGTGTCACCTCATGAGCACCAGCTGTTCTGGTTTTCCCCATCAGCTTGCACACTCAGTACAGGGCAGTTAACATGGACAAGGGGCTTTTTCATAGAGGATGGGTGGTGGAAGAGCAGCAGAGGCACATCCATTTTCCTGGATACTGAGGATCCTGGGGGAGAAAGCAATTAAAAAGGGAATGGATAGAAAACTATAAAGAACAGGGCTACCCGGTCTAAAGGGAGATGGTTTAGGTATTTCATTTCTTTTCCAGGGACTCATGGACGATCTTGAATTTGAGGATCATAAGGAAATGTGAGCAAAGAGCTGTGAACTGACAGGATTTACACCATTCACAGTCATGAAGCATGAACATTAATCAATCATCATTTCCTGGCCCTCCTTGGTGGGCAGGGAGTGCTTCCAGGAAGGGAGCTTTCTGGGATGGTGGCTGAAAAAGTCAAGATCTCTAAGCATGGAAAGAAGCCATCTTCCCATCTTCCTTCCAGGGAAGAAGCAGACCATGCCTTCTCCTGTGTCCCTCCAGTAGGAGGGATCATGGTAGAAAGAGGCTGCGCTCTTCGCCAAGCCATCTTCACAGAACATCTGGAGCTCTTCTCAGGCCTTGAACTTTGGGCTCCTTCTCAGGTGGACACACTTTGAGCCTGAGCTGTAGCAGGGCTGGCACTGTCATGGGGCTGGGTGGATATCTGAATCCCCAGACTCAACCAAGGCTAAGTCTGCATCCAGCCACATCTAATCTCTTCTCTGAGAAGGAGTTTAGAACACAAGGGAGTCCCTTCTGAATCTTATGACTCAATAGGAGGATCTCCCTGACAGTTTTGTCTGACCCTGCACTCTATGCAGTAAGTACTCAAGTGTACCTGGCCATCGAATCTTGTTAAACCACTATCAAATTTACTAATAAACTCTGTCAAATCCCTGTTTTACATCAATAAACATATTGCTACTTCTCTCTTACGAGTGAAGTGTGTTGCTCCATTCGCAACAGTGGGGAACTACCAAGGATGGGCATGGGTGAGCATACAGGTAGGGAGGACATGGGTTTGGGGTTAAGACCGAGGGGAGAGGGTCTGTGTGTATGACATACAGGCATGTTCAGTGTGACCAGGGAAGGACTGAGCCAAGAGGATCAGTGGGATCTGTGGGAATTAAGGCATTACAGTTGAGTGAGGGTTAATGCTTCAAGCAGATGATCGTTTGGGGGATTTTTTGTTTTGGGTTTTTTTTTTTTACCCCCTCTATTTTGGTTCCCGCGAGCTGTTTCCCATTTTTCCTGGACTGTGGACCCATGTCCTGAGAGCTTGTTTTGAAGTCTACCAAAATCAAAGGGTGACTTTTGCTTTCCCGGCAGCAAGGACTGGATCACACCTTAAGGGCTTCTCTCTACTGCCCGCACCAAGCCTCTAAAAAGGGATTTTCTGATTGCCTCAGCCTTTTTATTGTGCTGTGCCAGTGACACAGATGAACATGGGTCATTTTTGTATTCTTTTCTTCACCCACAGCCCCATGCACATGTCACTTTGCCCCCTCATTCTTAGCGTGCATGCATCAAAGCCCACATATGACATCACAGTGACCTCAAGAAGAACCCCCGAGATGAGTGTGCACAGCATTAGTCAGGGTGCTGCTTGCACTGCGCATGAAGAATTTAACAGATTCCTTATGAGAGTTTAAACCAGAATAACGAACATGTTTGCTTGTTTTTTCCATTTATTTGTATATTTATATTCTTCCAAGGAGGGTGGGGGGTGGGGAGCTGGGAGGGAACTAATGGTATGGTTTTAAAAGGGGATCTGTTGAGGCCTTTTGAAATCCCACCCCCTGAAAAAAACATCCTAAATTACTCTCAGAAGAGTAAAATAAGCAAACATAGTTCACTGCAAACAGCTCAAAAGCGGAGGGAGACGAAATCACATTCCCACTTCTGGTTTGTTATTGTACGGTTTTTTCATAAGAAAGAGACATCCAGGCTAGATAAGCTTCAGAGGGCAACCTGTCAGGGGTTGTCTGTGTGTGACATACGTGTGGACCTATATATGCGTACACCATCCTACTGCCTTCTCCCATTTGTTTGATTTCCAAATGAGATTTTGCACTTTCTTTCTCCTGCATGTGTCTCTTTTTTTAAACAAGAGCACAGGCCTCTACTTTGCCCATGTAAACTTGTTTCCATCCTGTGCTTGCTTAATGCATGGACCAAATTCATCGAATCTGAACTGCACTTCCCTTTCACAGAGCTGCCATGTCCTCAGCACTACAGAAACAACTTTTGGGGCTCCAGAAGCCCAGAAAAGTTTGGGAAGAGAGGTCTGTTTCACAGTCATCTACGAGGATTGCCAAAGAGGTTAGTTGTGTCAAATACTAGAAAAAAGGGAGAAGGTCTCCCAGGAAGCACTAAGCAGTGCCTCTTTGATGAAAAACACGTAGGAGGGAGACAACTGTTAGCTGAAGGAAAACCTTGTATTGTGGCACTGTGTTACATGGGAAATCAATCTCAAATGATCTAATGGTCCCTTGTTGCCTTAGGAAAAAAAAGGTCTATGAATTTGTTCCATTTAGTTGTTCATGCAAGAGGAATTGTGGAGGAAAATGAGCCAGGAGAAAGAAAGGATTGTTAAAGTATTTGCTTCCTGCAGAGTAAGCAGTTTTAAGAGAGCAGCTTGGAGGAAGTCCTAGCATGGACAAACCCCTGTACCCTCACAAACAGGGACTTCTAACGACTGCAAATTCTTGTTGGGTTTCACCTAAACAGTCATGCCCCCCAAAATCTAGAGGGAGCTCTAGGTAAGTCACTGAGGCCCTTTGGATACCCATGGGCAGGCACTTCAACATAGCTGAGGGAAGGCAGGCTGTTCATTTGTACTCTGATCAGGACCTATGAGTAATATCTGCCAGTAGATGTTGGGGCAAAAGCTTCAGGGCACACCGTTGGTTTGTATTTCAATGGAGATGGTCTTTTGGTACCAGCAGGTCTAGGCAGCACTTGAAAGAATGTGGAAATGCTCCCTGACTGCTATGGGCTTGATCAAGGACTCTCCCTGATGTTTCAGACCTCTCTACCATAGCTCTGACTCAGCGACAGCTCCACCCGCACAACCTGGACCCTTTTCTAGCAGCGTAAGGGCTTGGTGACCCCTTGTCAGGCTGGCCAGATGCATTGAGGGCTAAGAGAGGGCATAGAGCTTGTTGTCTATATCTGAAGCAATGGTCTGTCTGTGAAACAGGAGAGATACAAAAGACAGGTCTTGAAGGAAGTTTCAGAGAGGGCACATCCGCAAAATGCTTGCAGAAATCACAATATGTTGTTAAATATCCCAAACTCCTCTGCTTTGCAGCAAAGCACGTGCCGAGCACAGCATGTGCTGAGCTGAACTGGGGCCCAGTGCCTAAAACCACAAGATCTCTGTGGGAAAGCTTATTAGCTCTTCCTGCCTTTGCTGACTTTTAATTCCTCACAGCTGACTTCCAACTCGTGCTAGCATCTCCCCTGCCACAGTGCCCATCCCTGGTGAATTCGAAGACAATGGTGCTCTTAAGGAGCAGGAGGAGTAATTATGGGATTAACAACTGACCTTGTCTCATGTGTTTTCATGTGCTTCTGTGCCTCCAAGGACAAGATTTGTACTTTTTGTCCTGTTTAGGAAAACATGCTTGACCGTATTTTTTTGTGTGTGTGAAGTGGTGTAGGTCTGGCCAAGAGAAAAACATGAACCAGAGTATCGTTGCAGCTGTAAACAGGGGAGGAGCAGATGTTTCTTCCCTTCTGCAGAGAACACGAGGCAAACGAGAGTGAAAGAAAAGGGGAGAGAGCCAGAGCTGCCCAGGAGGGAGGAATGAAGTGTGATGTGATTCAATTTGGAAGGAGCTGAAAAGATCTTGACTGCTTGAATTAGAATACAGCTTGATAGATCTTGAGGGTGCCTGTTTACTGTATGGGGCCCCTGGAAACCCTGCGGGCAGGATAGAGACCTGGCAAATCTAGTTATGCAGAAAAAGGGAAAGAAAGCCAGGAAAGAATACTTTCCTAAGAATGAAGATTCCTGGCCACTGGCTAACTTGACCTTTGCAACTCAAGCAGTGTACCCACCACCAATGGTCCATACTTGGCTCTGTGAAGGTAGGTATAGGATAAAACTCCTGTGAATGGCCAGGCTGAGGGAACAGCTGAGGCACTACTAGGAAGCCTTATTCACATGTGTCTGTTGGCATTTTCCACTCTGGTCTGGATGGTGACCCATGAAGAAATATCACCATGGCTTCCTGACAGCCATGTAAGTGTGGTTGGAGCCCTTGTGCTGGGCCATAGCTCAGGCTTGGCTTGGTGACACTGCCTGTATGGTTTTTTTTAATGATGGTGGGATATAAAAGACTGAGGTGAACTAGGTTCTGTCTGGTCCTAAGAAGTTTTGAGGCAATTTGTGTAATCTAGTCATTGCCGAACTGCATCCTTCTGTCGAATACAGGTCTCATATGAGAAAAAGAAAGAAGTGTTTGGGACTCCTGTGTCTTGTCCTCCCTGTCTTGTGTGGTCAGGGAAGATGCCTTTGAAGTGGGAATGGTGCACAGAGTTGACAATATAAGATGTGGTAAAAAGAGGTCCCAACTGAGGAAGACATCAATTTTGAATAGCAAAACCAGTGCAGGGTGGGGATATAATTGCTGTGGTTTTTAATGCAAAGAACCAGTGAGAAAGAAGAGTTCTTTAAGTCCGAGGACAATGTCAAAACAAAGGCAAATGAAGATAAACTGAGAAAGATCAATTCAGGGGGGAAATTAGAAGGTCTCTAAAAGGTAGGAAATGGATGTTTTGGAACAGGTTCAGTGAGAAGCAAACAAGGACAGATCGTGGCCACTCATCACATGGAGCTCAATCAGTTTTGAAAAAGATGGTGGTGCTTCTGCTTGTGACAGGAGGAATAGGACCTTGTGGGCTGGTTAGTTCTTCCTTTCCTTACTGTTGGGAAACCAATACGTAGAGGAATGAAAAGTCCCCTTAACTAAGAGAGGCATAAATATAGTCCTCACTAAAACACTAGCAAAAAGCTAAAGAACTCAAGAACCCCAAGGCAAAAGGCCCCCAGAAACTGACTTAATTCAAAAAAGACACCTCTAAAACACAAACAGAAATAGTTCGAATACCTCATTAGTATAAACATGGAACAGAAAAGGCTAAATTTTCCCAGCTCATTCACTCCAGCAAGTCCAACTGAAAGCAAGCCTTATATTTCCTGCTGAGTGCAATTTCCTCTTACCTTTTTGCTCAGTATTTCTCAGCTTGTCACTTCATTTTGCTCCTCCACCCAAAGCCCTGAGTGAAGTTGATTGTGGATTATTGAACCAGTTGTATTTTTCTCCCTCCAGAGGTGGCTGTCTTTCAGTAGCAGGTCAGATGATAATGACATGGCTATAGAAATGCCAATTTAATCCTCTAGGCCAGGCTGGACTCCTTCCTCAGCAGGACACCTGGACAGACAGGTAGAATTCTCCAGGAGACAAACCAGAACATGAATGCTAGGTTTCCACCCTGAATTACTCTCTGGAAATATTTAGACAGCAGCCACAGCGGAATTCATGAGATAAATGAGACACCACTTCGTGTGGGTGCCACCACACTGAACTGGGTTCCACCACAACCTGGGCTTTCTCCAGCAAGGGATGGGTAAGGTTTAGTCATGGAAATATGCTGCTTACATACCCATCACCTGGACTTCTCTCCATGGCCCCAGGAAAGGCCTTTTTTGTCTTATGAGTGCCATGACTAAAGAACAACAAATCTCAGATCATTGGAAAGGTTAAAGGAGATCTTGTAATGTCTCTGTAATGGTCTGGATGCTCAAATGCAGATATATGACTCAGCACATTGATTTAATACTTATAGACAGATGGTTTAGCTATTATAACTCATTGCAAGACAGGACTTTATCTGGTAATCCAATAATCTTAATTATATAATTCTGATAATAAATGAGGCAAATTCAAGGGAGGCAAAGGCTAAACACAGCAGTCCAAACAGTGTCTGATTTTTTATGTACCATCTGATTTTTAATTATGCTATCAAACCCGTACTGGATTTTCAGCCCAATATAAACCTGTGCAGCTTTAGTAAAGTCAAGGTAACTTAGTCAATTTTTCCTGCTCTGAGTCTCTACTCTGAAGTGATTAATGCTGTTTAACTCATTTTAACCATGTGAATCATGAAAACTGTGATTCCAGTAAAAGGCTAGGTCTGCCTCACATCTAATCAAGTAATTGTATGTAATTGCAGACAATCAGAACAGTTCGATCTAGAAAGCGTAACAGCAAAACAACTTGCATTTAAAAAAGGCTCCCAATTAGATGACTGGTGAATGCAAGTGTGGTTTTCTTTTTTTAATTTTTGTGGGGCTAATTGCAAGAAAAGAGTGCATCCTTAAATGAGGCTATTTTGTATATTAAGGATCACTTTTAATTAATCTGAAAGTCTCCATTCCCTTCACAGAAAAATACTGCATGTGCATTCTTTTCTAGAACACATGTGGCATGCTACATCTGTGAATTTTCTTAGTCAACATTCTCATGCAAACATAAACAAACTGAATTAGAAAGAAGCACTCTCATTTCAAAACAACGCTATGAATACACAAAATACGGCAATCACAGTAAGGGCAGTGCTGGAAACTAGAGATTACTGTGGAAATGGTGACATATTTTGAACACGGTTTTCTCTCATACTCTGAAGCCCTGAAGGAGAGAAGACTTTTCACTTTACAGTATCTGAGGTGAAGTTGCCTGAGGTTGGACACAACACCCTCAGGGAAAAGCTACATTAACTTGCCTCCACTAGATTTTACATCAAATAGGTTCCCTTAAATTTACAAGGTGCATTTTTAGCCTGAAAATACAACTGGCATATAATAAAATAAGGTGGTGATTTTTTTTTTTTTTTTTTTTTGTGGTGGTGGGGTTTTTTGTTTTTTTGTTTCTCGTTTTTTTTTTAAGAACAGCATTTCCAGCGTGTAGCCGTACTGTTACAGCTGAAAGCTTCTTGCATGACGATGCTCCATCAAATCTGAAGCAACATTGCTAATGTAATTTATGGCAGAGACACAGAGTTTCTAGAGGATGAAGCTCTGAAGTTTCAGGAGACTATTGACCCATAAAGCCCTCTCATGGATTACTGTGCTTGTAGGAGTTTAGCAAGGATGTCTCTTGAACCTGCAGCCAAAGCATCTCAGGTCACATTGGTTTCCTTGTTTTAGCCGCCAGATGAGCTTATATTAAGGTGTTGGACTGGAAATAGGGTGGTGGGGAACAGACCCATTGATCTCTTGCGAACACATGGAAACAGAGAATTTGCTTGAAAATCAGAGCAAGTGATACCTTTTAACATTGTTTTCCCTCTAACAAATTGATTTCTGCACCTCCCTTTCTTCCAAGCTCCCTTGCACATATTAATGAATGCAGACATTTCACTTTTTATTTTTTCCAAATTTCCATTCAGAGTCATATCTTATAGGCTAATTCTCATGTCCTCAGCTGGTTGTGTCTCACTCCACCCCAAAAGCTGATGCTTTCCTGCTCCCTTCTTGGCAGGATGAATAAAGTCACCTAGTCTCAAGGACCAAGAGCATTTAATGGTCATCATCTCTCAGTCAATGGCCAATCCCTTGTGGCTCCCTCCCTCTGATCATGGTACTGTCTTCCATGGTGCTCTGCTGTTCTGAGAATGGTCTCCACAGCCCCATCAATCACCTTGGTATTCCTTTGTTCTCTTGACAAAATCTCACTTGCTTTCTTCAGCTTTCCAAGAATCAACTCTGTTCCATTCCAGATAACTAAATTATTTCTGTTATGGTTAAGGAACTGGTGGGACAGCAGTATTTTTGCTAACCAGGTATCCTGGGACTGTGGGATGCCCCTTCCTCTCTCCTTGCTTCTTACCACTTTTCTTCCCACCACCCCAGCTAGCTCTCCAAGTCCATGAGCTGGAGATCCTGAAAGGAGGGACATTCACTCCCAGTTGTCCTGGATGCTGTCTTCATGGCACAAAACACGTCTTGAGTTTTTCAAATGAGGCTGGCTCTACTGGGCAAGACTGGACACACTGCTTGTTAAAGCTAGTGGAAAGGCTCTCCCTAAGGGCAGCTCATGGATTGCTGCCAGATGAGAGAGAAACCCACCAGATGAACACCCTGGAGCTCAGCAAAAATTCCATCACTAGCTCTGCATGATGTCAGTTTCTAGCCATTGATTGGGTAATGATGTGTCCTGATACACATGGACATGCTCCAGCACCACAGCTTCCTTCTGAGATGAAGTCAGCTAGCTTATTTTCCATACCAGCAGAATATCTTATCCAAAGTGAATTTCAGTGTGGCTGCAGTATTATTATATTTTTTAATGTTAAACTGATTTGAAATAAAGGATGACACTTCTCTTGAATAATCTGAGATGTGGGATACCTGCTGTCATGGTTTGAGCCCAGCCGGTAACTCAGAACCACGCAGCTGCTTACTCACTCCCCGCTTTCTTCCTCCCCCCAGTCCCGGAGGGATGGGGAGGAGAATTGGAAGAATGTAACTCCCACGGGTTGAGATAAGAGCAGTCCTGCAACTAAGGTATAATACAAAACCACTACTGCTACCACCAATGATAATAATGATTAGTGAAATAACAAGGGGAGAGGATACAATTGCTCACCACCCGCCGACCAATACCCAGCCCCACCCGAGCAGTGATTTGGGCCTTCCGGGTAACCCCCCCAGTTTATATACTGGGCATGACGTGCTGTGGTATGGAATACCCCTTTGGCCAGTTTGGGTCAGGTGTCCTGTCTCTGCTTCCTCCTTGCTTCCCCTCCTCCCTGGCAAAGCATGAGACTGAGAAAGTCCTTGGTCGGAGTAAACATTACTTAGCAACAACTGAAAACATTGGTGTTATCAGCATTGTTCCCAGGCTGAAAGTTAAAAAACACAGCACTGCACCAGCTACTAAGAAGGAGAAAAATGACTGCTGTAGCTGAACCCAGGACACCTGCTTAAAAAAAAAAAAGGCTTGGTTGACTTGAGCTGGTAAGAAGCTCAGTTAATAAAAGCTCTTTTAGAGACATGGCAACTTTTTGAAAACTGGCAGGAATTTTGGGGTGAAATATGGTGTTTCACAGTGCATAGCAACATAAAACAATAGTGTCAAACAGGAATTTAGAGCAACTAATATAACTTCCTCACCTTTGAGGTAATTTTAGGATGTTACTAACATAATCAGAATAAAGGCAGGACAGTGAAGTTTGCCACAGAATTAAAAAGAAGTTGTAGTAGTACATTTAATAGCCAGAAACTCTGTTTTATAACTACACAAAAAAAAAAAAAAAAAAAAAAATCCATTCACCTTCATATCTTTTTTCCCATGATTAATCCAGGGGGAATTTAAAAGGACTATAATCACCGGATTAGTAACACTATGCTTCCCAAATTGGAACTCCTAAATCCAGGTGGATTCTTACAGCATTATCGAAGCAGAGGATATTCGTGAGATTTGCAAGTGAAAATGGCAATTTGAGTGAGGAGATGAAGCTGGAGGTGAAACTGTAAATGGTCCCCACCTGCTTCTCTCCGTCTGTGTGCTCTCACCCCCTGCTGTGGGTGGACACTGGCTTGCAGGTAGGCTGCAGGACGCAACCAGCCAGCCCAGATTTTGGGCATCTGAATGGTTTCTCAGGGCTCTGGAGAAATGCAGGAAACTTGCCTGTATGTGGTTTCTTCTTACGTGGGGGGTTCTCGGCAGGTTATATACTCTGCATGGGAATGGAGCAGAATCGAGAGCTGCAGCATATAGGCTGGAAATCTCAGTATTCAGCTTTTTCTTCCATGCAAGCTCTTAGCTCAGCATGCACTTTTGTTGCTGTAATTACTCAGTAGTATATTAGATCCCCGCTTTTCATTTTTATTAATTTTCTTTTGTTTCAATGCTCTTTTTCACTAAGAAAAAGACATTAATTTCTGGCTGCTGGTCTTCCATTTAATGAGTCATGCTTGTCATTTGGGGTGCTTCTTGCTGGGGGTGTAACAAATGTTTTCAGGAAGCACTGCTGCTTTACCAGATTCCGGCAATGTGTCAGGAAGTGAGAACTGACTGTCAGGAAAGCAGCACATCAACTGCTGACGGGCATTATAATTTGAGTTCAGGCCAAGCATCTGAGTCCACTTAGCCGCCTGATTAAACAAAAGAACGTGCCTATGGGGCTTCATGCAATTTGTCACCATGGAAGGGGTCCAGGAAAGCATAATTTACTAAGAGAGGAAATGCATATATTTGCAAAGAGAGAAGAGTCCTTACTGTAGGGGCTTATCGATAGGGTGGAAAATAGGGTGGTTATAAGACCCATATTGCTATTTACAGTCATTGTATTGTCACAAGTGCATTAAGCTGTTGTAGTTCCGCATCCCTGGGAGTAGTGGTGTCTTTCTTTTCTGGGTTCATACAGCATCTAGTACAGCATGTGCAGGAGAACACAAAGGATTCAGACTGTGCCTAGGGTTTCAGGGCAATAAAAAAGAGCAATTATTCAACTAAAAGCACTTTCATGCCTTGAAGAACTAACATTCTGTGGCGAACATTTGGGCTCAGGCAGGAGGGTTGTCTTGGAGCCGATAGGTATAAAAACATTGATATATATGATATACTAATGGAGATATGATGGAGAGAGAGGGAGGGAGACAACACATGTGGCTGGGACCTGCCCCCTGGGTGTAAGGTAGGTAGGATGACTTCTTCCTGTCTGGCTCTGTATGCAGGGGAGAATTCGACCACAAGATGAATCCCAGGATGTCAGTGGGAGACTGACCTTACTTAACAAACAGGCCTTTTTATCTTTGCCTCCTGACAGATGAATAAGATGAATAAGATGAACAAGTTCTGTCAGGCAAGGGGAAGTTAGGGACACGAACCTGTGATCTCTCCTCCTGTGGAGTAATACAAAATGCATGAGGTTTAGACAAAGGAAAGTTAATCTGCTTACATCTATGAGAACTAGTCCCTGGCTTCCCTTGCAATAGCATCCCCCAGGTGCTCAGCAGGACTTGCTAAATGATACAAACAAATTATCCATTAATTGGCTCTTCATTTGCTCTGAATTTTTTTCTCTGTTCTTTATCTGAAAACTCCCCAGCCTCACAAGGTCATGTAATTAATCCTCCTTCTTCTTCTTTTTTTTTTTTTTTAGGCCAAGATATATTTTATAATGAAAAAGCATTAGAATTTCCCCCCTTGGGGAAAAAGAGGAGTGTTATTCCTGGCTGTGATAAGCTGAGATATTATGAAGCTCCCTGCATGAGTCTTTAAGCTATTCTGCTCCTCTATAGCAATTTCCATTAGCTGTTTGCAGAGTGCTTTGCTGTGGTACACTTGATCTCATTGTCCAGATCACTTATGAAGATATTAAATAGAAGATATTATGCAAATACTGTCATGATCTGGCATGGTTTTGGCCCAGGTCAGCTAGCACTGTCCTGGACCATGGAAAGACACTGTTCTGGGCATAGCTCTCCCAGGGCAATGTGTCCAGGTCTGTATTAGGTTTGACTCCTTCCACAGTCCTCCAACACTACTCCAGAGGTCTCTGGAGTCTCCAGTGCTTGTTCACCCCAGGGCACAGGTCACTTCATGTGCTGCCATGGTGTCCACCAAACTCTCCTTGAAGGGCTTTGAGTCTGAGCTTCTTTAGAAGATGAGTGTTGTGTGCTTGTTTCCAGCTTTCCAGCTTGTTCCAAGTCTGGCAACTATGGGAGTATTTCCTAGCTCCCCAATTTGCACCTAAAAAGACAAGGCAGAAGTGGGATGTCTACAAGAAAAGACCTTTCCCTCTGGTGATGGGTTCAGCCAGGAGAGAGGAAAGCATTTATAAATGAATGTGGAGCTATGACAGATGTACAGATGGGAGCTGGGTAACCCCAGGGTGATAGTAAAGGCTTTGCAGGCAGTATATAAACCATGCTGGGACATTGCTAATGTATGGGCAATTGATCACTGAAGTGCCACCAGAACGCTGGACTTGATCCAACCTTCAGGAGTGTTTCTCTGACCTTGGTGTGCTTTTCCCTACTCTAGGGGAGAAACAGAGCCATGCCTCTGGCCAGGCTTGTGACCTCCTTCGGAGAAAAATCCATCCACCTACATGTCCTGCTGGGGTTCATCAATCCTGGCAAATCCACAGCAACAGCACGTACTTGGCTCCTGGTCTCTCAGCTTTGGTTCTTTACTTGGTGATGGCACCTAGGCAGCTTTTAGACTTAGAGGAATGTTGAACTGGAATGAGACAGGGGAACAAAGACTTTTTAACCTCTGCCACATAGACAATAGATCCAGAACATTTTCCAGGGTTCTGTTCTTGGCTGAGAAGAGATAATGAAGTAAACTTGGATTGGGTTTGCTTCACCTGTTTCGGCTAACCTGGCATGTCCTGATGGAAACAAGAGTAGTTGGTGCTTGGTAGGTTGATACATATGAGGAGAAAGGAGACTTGGGACAATGTCATCATTAAAACCTTTTCTGGGGAAATCTCAGCAATGCAAAATAAGCAATAAATTCCATAGGCTTTCATATGGATTTAGGTCTTTTAACTGCTGCCAGGTTTTTGGAAATCTCCTCTATGGAATGGGCTTCATACAAACATGGTAAGGATAGCGAAATACACTCATTAGCAAAAGCACAGAAAGGTATATAGAGGGAGCTGTTTAGAAAGATATACAAAACATTGAGAATGATGGCAAAATCATTTTGCTTTGCTGCAGAGAGCAATCTCCTGGCATCTGCTTAAAGCTGGATGGTGGACAAGTGTCTTCTGGCCTGTGCAAAGCTAACGAGACTGGAGATGTATGTAAATATATAGTGTTTACCAGGGAAGAGGACGTTAGTTGAGGAAATGAATAATTTCAGAGGGTATAAACTAATCAGAGATGTTTGGAGAAGGAAGATGCTCATATAATTGGATTTGATCCAAAGGGTAATGCAATCAAATGATAATGAAGGCTGGTTGTTTATCACCTGTTGTAAAAGAGTTGTCTGGGCAGAGAATAAAGGAAGAAATAGTGTAATGTCTCTATAATAAGAATCTCCAAATAGCCTCTTACAGATTCATAGGGTTTAAAGCAAGATGGGATAATGAGATCTTCAAATCTAACCTCTTATATGCCATTGTCCTTCTAGCTTCACAGTCATCTCTGCCCGGACTCTATTACATTGGTTTTGATGACAATAAATCTTCTGGAAGAGTACAAGTCTTATTAAAACCTGTGAGTCAATTCTGTAGCTGAAGTTCCCAGAATTGCACTGATTTAGAGTCACAGTTTGACGCTGTACTTGAAGTATAATGATATTGATAATAATAAAAATTGTTTCTCAGTTTTTTATAGTACTCTATGACATCATTGTAAATGAACCTCTGTTAGGAATCATCCTGGCTTTTAACTGAGTGCACTTTTTGTGGTCAGTTTAGAATTGGAAGAAACATGAGCCTTATTTTCCAATCAAATTGTTTTTGCAAACCAGTGCTTTCAGTTGCTTGCAGCTTTTTGCCTCTTGCAAAAAATGCCTCTGTTGTGACGTTCACTAGGGTTTTGGCTGAGAAGCCACCTCACAGCCAGCAGCACATCAAAGGGCTGGCATTGTCATCTGACTTTCATTAACCCCTGAACCCAAGCTGGATGCATTCAATAAAGCTGCTATATATATTTATTTTTTTATTTATTTTGTTTATTTTTTTTTACCATCACACTGAGACCTGTTGATTTCTCCCAGTTGCTTGGACCTGGCATCTTTAGTAGGTGAGTGATATAGTAAAATATGCAATTAGTCCGCAATGCTGCACACCTTGGTGGCATTCAGTCTTCACATAGACTTAGTTCATAGGCAGGCAGCAGAGGGAATGACCAAATTACCCATGCATGCAGTTGCCTTGGCAGTAATCCCCATGGCAGTAGCTTTGAATCACACTAGAAACAGCTCATCCTTCCGAGGTAAATTAAGTTCATTACTCTGTAAAGGTCATTGTGAAGGAACTTCAAAAACTGGAGGCCTGTTTTGTTGCTTTCTGTAAGAGATTCAGACTGATTTCTCTTCCACTTCCCAGCATCTATGAGGGTTGCGATTCACTGGTGCTAAGTACCCAATAAACAATTTGGGGACGGTTCTTGCACCATTAGCCTCCGGCCTCTCCGACACCCGGCTGCACAGGAGCCTCTTTCATTGCTGAGGATCAAGGTGCAAGAGTTACCCACAGAGGCCATGGCAGGACTAGGAGGGTTATCAGATCTTACAAACTTTCATCTGAGCCTCTCAACTTTATTTTTTCTTGGCAAATTTGCACAGTGAGTGACACACTGTTTATCACAGTCCACGTGGCTGTGTCTGTGTTGAAAGAATACAGCTTGTAAAATACATTCAGATCATTCAGGCAAGCTTATTAGAGAAGTGTTTACCCAACCAGAAGAAGGTTCATGGACAAGGAAAAAGAATAGATTCAGCTTTTATTTTATTTTATTTTATTTTATTTTATTTTATATTATATTATTTTCTTTTTTTATTTAATTGCCTCTTTAAGATTGTGCAATAAGGTTGTCACTCAGGGAGATCGGACATTGGATAACTGGAGTCATGTGCATGAAGAACAAAAGCTGTGTTAGGATCAGTCACAGGGAAGAGCAGAATGTGGTTTTCTGCTGCCTCCTGGTCTGGGACTGTTAGAGTAATGGGGTAATTAATGGCTGTCTGAATGGAACACAAAGCAGGACTGAAAGCCTGAGTCCCTGAGCTCCCCATGAGACCCATAGGGTTGAGTGGATCCTCCAGAGGCCAGTTTCAGCACTGGTCCAAGTAGGAATAGCCTTGATGGTGAATCGTGGCTTACCAGCTACCTGTGCCCATCTGAGTCTGGTCTCTACAGGCAATGAAATGCACCACCTACATCTTCAGCTGTTGTGGATCGCTTTCTGGGTGATAATTTGCATGTGTAGGAGACATGGAACATGTTACTGCATCTCAGCTCTTTGTGCCAAGCCCTGTGTGCTTAGCTGGCACTTTGCATGACACACGATGCACAGTCCTGCAGCGCTGTCTCAGCAGGAATTGTGTGCCCACACAAGCTCGTGCTGTATTTGCAAGTCACAAAACATCCATGCACAAGTTTATGCTAAAAACATGTTGCTCTGGCAGGTGGTGAGACAGCCTTCCTACTGCATTAGGCACCCTGAACAGAAAAAAATCCCCATGCACACATGAATAAAAGTTTTTTTTTTTTGCCCCCACAGGGAAAAATATGTCCCCACAGGGACACCACGTGGGGTTGAGGACAAACTGCTGTGTAGCTTTGACACTGAAAAATAAAGCTTTTCAGCTTTTGCCTTATAGAAGTGGAATGTTCCATTACAAAGTGACTTTAAATTCAAAGCTGAGGTATCAACAGCAGGGTTCAATAACTCCAGGATTAAATATGTAATATTGAGTTTTGTGTCAAATAAAACTTTTCTGATTGACCCCCAATGGAATGTTCAGAAGTAAGTAATTGTCAAAAAGCATTTTTATCTTGTCTGCTGAATTCTTTCCTCTTTTCTCCTTCCCCTTTTCCCTTTGTTTTCAACTGAGCCACTGAACCAAAACTCCCACTATTCATCCAGGTCCATGCCAGGACTTTCATGGCAACAGATGTGTGGAGAGGGGCAGATCACCCCATTCATCTTAGCAATGCATTAACGTAAATCTTGGGTGATAATACGTGTGTCAGCATGGGAAACTCTTTCTTCAGCCTCTCAAAAGAAATTTGGAGATGTGGGGATTATACTTTCGAGGTCTGTGCTGTATATCTGGAGTGACAATTCTTTGTTTCAATATCACAAGAGGCGTTTTTGGAAACTCATCCCACACAGAATTGTGGGCAAAAGCACAGAAAGTACGAAGAACAAAACAATAGCTTTAAGTCAAAGGGAGATGAAAACCAGGCTCAGCAGTAGCGAGGAAACCAATAGCAACCTAACTTAGATAAGAGTGTGTAACTGCAGAAATAGTACAGATATGAGTACAAGCTGTAACATTCTGTACAAGGGGATTTGGCTGGCTCAGGACAACCACAAAAGAGGGTTAGTGTGGTTTGAGTCAAAAGTGATGGATACTGTCTGAAAAACTCGCCTATGAAGAGAAATGGCCTTACTCGAGTGAAAACATTCAGAAAAGCTGGCTGATCGAAGACTGTTAACTCTGTAAGATTGGCTGGTTGTCATGTTGGGGTTTGCATGAGAGGAACCAGAGACAGTACGGTCTGGGTTGACTGAAGCTGGCTTCTGTAATCACACTGTGCTTCAAGTGCAAAAATAAGCAAATGACTTGAGTCTCCAGGACTCTTTTCTGTTCCTGATATCTTTGCTACATCAAGGCACCAATTGGCCTGAGATCTGGCTCCCCCCATGATGAAAAATCTGTAGAAGTCTAGCAAGATCCTTCAAGGCACCTTGCTCTCTGAGCTCACAGAGATAAAGCTCTGGAGCAGGTCTGAAGGGTCCCTTAGAGTCTCATTTTGGGTGGCATCTCTTTCTGATGGCTCAAAGCAGACAGCCTGATTGTAAAGCAGAGGTACCTTCTCTGTCCCAAGTGTCTCCTATCTAAAGCTTTCCCTAAATAATTCCTCCACTGAGGAATTTGCTTTTCTCTCTTTCTCTGTGTCAGACTGTTCCTCTTGCATCTTCACTGTGACACAGAGGAAGGAGATGATTATACATTAATAATAATAATTCTACTGATCAGACTTAATAAGCATTACAATAAGATCATTTTAAGCACTCTATGTATGAGACCACTCTAATAATTTGAACTAGATATTGATGCCCTGCTGTGCTGAAAACCTCTTATGTATTCTCCTCTCTACAGACAACGTCTGTTCTTAGGACCCGATGGTAGGAATGGATCTTAAAGACCATTTAGTTCTAACCCCCCTCCAAGAGAAAAAAGACACCTTCCTCTAGACCAGGTTGCTCCAAGCCCTGTCAAACCTGGCCTTGAACACTGCCAGGGATGGGGCAGCCACAGCTTCTCTGGGCAACCTGTGCCAGGGCCTCACCACCCTTACAGGGAAGAACTTCTTCCTAATGTCTAATCTAAATCTCCCCTCCTTCAGATAAAGCCATTTCCTCTTGTCCTGTCCCAGGGCTAAAAATAAGCATAGCGAAGATGTGATGGCCTCTGGATGCCCAGGATAAATTGATGGGGCAGCTTGCTTAAAGTCACCCAGCCTTGTGCTCTGGAGAGAGGATGTGGTGCTTTTCCATCCTACTTAAAATTTCTAATAGCATCAAGGGATGATTCAGTCACAAAGTATGGACCCCCAGACACCTACATTGCTACCTAACTCCCCCAGCCAAGGTTTGTCCCTGGCCTAGCCAGCGAATTTTGGGGAAGCACCCAAGATAAAGTAGACCTTCTGCCACTGAGGCCCAGCAGTACTTTTTCAATGTGGAATTAATTTTGGGTCCATTTCTACTTTTAGGCTGAATAGAGACAAGATCTCAGATTGCGGGAAGATTTATGAAATTGCCTTTACCTCAAACACCTAAGAAGATCAGGGAATATAGTGTGGGAGGGTGAATGAACAAGGCGGGACTGAGCTGAGTCCAAGAGAAGGCAAAACCTCCGACCATTGCTGTAATTCGCTGGGGGACTGAGGGAAAGATACGTTTTCAGCATGACTTTTGCTGCATTCCAGATGTTTAAATTTTGATTTCTTTGCAGAAACTTAAGACCCAGTTCCCCAAAAAATCCAGATGTTTTTGTCTAGGCAAATGATTCAGAATGCAACAAAGATGTGTTTTCCTCACTGTGCAGATTAGGACTCAGTGGCATCACGCTGGCAGATAGGAGCTGACCAGAAAAATGTGCACAATAATAAACAAGAATAATTGCATTGGATTGAATGGATCCCTCTGGATTAGACTCGTGTCTTCTTTTTCTTCATCTTTTTCTTGCCAGACACTCCCCCAAATAGCTCTCACTCCCCTTCAGACAGCATTGCTGGTTCTTGTGAATTTATTGCAGGTTTCTTAAGAACTGGCATTTTCCTCTCAGGACTCCACTCCTAAAGTCCTGTGGTTACCAGAGAAGCCAGTTTTCTTTCAAAACCAAAATTAAATTTCCAGTCCTCCTGGCTGTGGAGAAAAACCAAACATGTCTCAAGTCTAACCTGAAGTCAAATATAATATGATCTTTTTCTTCCCAAAAGCAAAATAGGAGATCATGTTTTATAGACTTGACTCCAGATTGTTGATCCAAAGCAGTTATCAAGAGCACAGGCAAGCTGGCTAATTGTTAAGCAGCATTTGATGAGTTTGAGAGTGATTTTACACACCAGGGTCACCTACAGCAATCTTGAATATCTCCTGGATTCTGTGGTCCCTTCTGCACTTCCAGGGCACAATTCATGGCAGCCACTACTGTTTCTCTGTAGGTAACCAGAAACAGCAGCACCCTCAATTTGGGAAAGCAAGGTTTTACAATGAAGATACAGATCAGGGAAGTACAGACAGCATCAGAGTCTGGATATAGCACTATGTAATGTTGGAAGAAGAAGAAAAAAACCCCATTTAATAATGAAATACCAGATGCTGGTTTATTAATATAAAATGTAATGTGCTGTTTATTTCTCCAAACACTCCCCCACGTAGAGCAGGCAGCTGTGCAACCACCTTTGCCTTGGTTCCTTCAGGAAAGGGAGTGTAAGGTCTGGAGTTTTGTTAGGGAAGAGAACAATGTGAAGCATGTGGCAAAGACCACTAACATGGAGGAGCGCACAGGTGACCTGCAACTGTCTCTCCTAGTACTAAAGCTGCAGCAGCCCAAGCATCATTATGAAGGTGCAGGTTAAAAAGAAAAGGTGGAGGAATTTCAGATTGTGCCTAATCCAACTACACTTCTAGAAAGTGGGTCTAGAAAAATGAGGAGGGACAAACATAAAGGAAAACCTTTCTGAGAGCTATGAAACTCACTGATACCTGTAAGCTCCAGCTACCAGATGTACTGCCTGGGACTGCCTCCAGGTATATCTGCCTCATTACAAACCTTTGTTTATGGGCAGCAGAAGAGCTTTGGGGTAGGGACGTATCTTTTCCACATTGTAAATTGGGAGAAAAATCCCCAGAGTGCATTCAGGAGCTGTTCATGTACTGACCATAGCAAAAGCAGATAGGAAGTGTTTTGGCAAGACTTCATTTTATCATCTTTTAATGTGATTACATTCACCAGCAAGGACCTTGCTTCATGCCACAGACCTTTTCCACTTTAAATCTTCTCCCTCTTTTCCTACACCATATCCTGGCTGGTAGCCTAAGTACCTCCCTACCAACTGAAGTTGCGATATGCCTGTGTAAATCAACATCATCCCTTGGAACTCAGTGACATTATGCTGATTTACTTGCGTGCAGGGTCTGGCCATGCCGTTGTGTGTGATTTAAACAAGATGTTCCTCAGGCTTAGGCATAAGTGAATAAATAATGCTTGACATTTTGGAGAAGCTCATGTTTGCCAAAAACATTTCTTGTTCCAGCAGACTCACCCTGGTCATTTATTCACTTATTTCTCTGCATACTTTGTCTTGATGCCTTCATCTCACCTCAGTATTATGCTGCTTCCAGGACTCTCATGTTCAGAGACTTTACTTCACATGTAAGTGGAATCTTTCTTGGTCCCAGCTCAGGTTCATTCAGCACTTTCTCTGCATATACTCTTCTAATTGAACTTTCAGCGTATCTGCGATTATCTACTGTTAGATAGGAACCAAGCCATGAGGAAGAATCAGCTTTGCATCTGGTCAGTGATATCTCTTCCATTCAGACATGGCTCCCTCCTTTCTACTTGGAAGGCTGATATCTCACGTGTTTTCAGTGTCAGGGTTTCTTTCCTATCCTGTGACCCCAGTGACTGATGGAAATTGTTGATATTCACTGCTGACCGCTCAAATCTAGACTACAAGGTTATGGTATGGGAGGCAGGCCAGAGGATTGGCTTGGTCTTGTCTTGTCTGGAGCTGTAAGGGGTGAAAAGTGATTCCTACAGTTGGTTAGGAATGATTTCCCAGTTACAGCCTAACTCCTGGCCTCTCCCACAGGAGGGATCTCATGTGCCAGATGAGCCTTTCAGTTCATGACCCCCAAAAGGCTGGCTTTGTATCCAGAATAACACCATGGTTTCTCCAAAAAGGTTAATGAGGGCTGTTCTGTTCAACATCCGGGGACCTAAGATGTCCTCCAGGATTGCTTTTTCCTTCAGGAGAGAGGAAGGACTGCAGCAATATTGGGGGAGACATGGGCAGAAACCTTGCAAAATCAAGCTTAAAATTTAAGGTTGGAAGGGATTTTTCATTTAATTCCTTCTCAAACTAGTGTGAACTGTGCAGAAGTAGGAATGAGCGGCCTTTAAAAATTAGAATTACAGGTTCCTGTTTTATAATGGTGATTTCGCTACTATGCTATCTCCCAAGCAGGCCATAAAGCACATTCAATACGTATTACATGAGCTATTTTGTTGCTGGAACTGATAGATATACTCCAGATAGACTCATGGAATAGCCTCGTTGGCTCACATCCTACTGCATAGGTGGCCACAATTTACCACTCGATGAAGCCCTCCTTCTTCACCACACACACACACAAACCAGCTTGAAACACAGTTTGCAATACACCTGCTGCTTCAGATAAATTATTCACCATTGCTGCATCCAGTGTTCCTCCTACAGAAAATTTATACAGCACTGCATATAAAAACCATCTGTCAGCACTTTGGCAGATATCAATCCTTCTCTTCTCCAAAGGGATATTGCTTCCAAACAGACATAGTTTGGATTTAATTTCTTGCTCAAAGTTTGGCTGCTTAGACGTCTTCTATTTTCCATGGGCAGATGAAGGTACTTCAGCGGACCTAATATTACTTGTTAATCTTTGTGGCATTCAGTGGAGAAATGGAAAATTCATTGTAAAGATTTTGTTCTTCGAGAGAGAACTGAAGGGATTTGGAACCAACAATTGCTCAGCTAGCAGCAAACTGATTTCTGTTTCTCATGGAAAGGGGGGGGAATGTATGTTTTTATGTCACTATAGATCTGACTTGTTTATCTGTCTTTGATTCAGTATCGCTACATCCCTTTCCAGGTTCATCTAGGTTGCATTTAAGGACATTTAGCTCTCATCTGCCCTTGTTTGGGTTGAACTGTTGGCTCAAAATACACAAAAGAGTTGGAGAGGAACCATCTTACCCATGAGACTCCTGGCAGCATGGGTGGGAGTAGAATGGCAAAGTATCTAAGGATATGCTTAGGTGTTCACTGGGATAGAGTTACCTAAGTGGTTCAGCCCAACTCCAGGAAGAATGCACCCAGTCATCCTTTGTTCTGCCAGCTACTGCACCACTGCAGGAAAACATCATGCTGTGCTGGTCATCTTCCTTTCTGCTTCACAGGCAAAATGGTTCTGCCTAATTAGACATCCTGCATACGATCAACATAGAAGCTGCAAAATCCCATGCTGGCCTTGCTTTACCTGTTCCCATAAACAGCCCAGCCCAACCCATTACCCAAGCCACCCCAGAATGGGATGGTTCATAAAGTCACATTTTCTCTGGCTCATGATGTGGGAAGAAAGCAGCTTGGTGCTGCGTAACCAGCAGTGCAGGGTGTGCATAGCTGGCATCAGCTGGTTTAATCCACCATTTGTTTGTGGAGTGTAGAAGAGTCCTAGTTTCACATAGGACTGCATGAAGCAAGAGTCTTCATGAATCTGGGCCTCGTGCATAACAAAAATTGAGTGCTTAGTTGTGGACTCTGAAACCAATTCGCTTTGGAATGGCTAAATGAGAGGGGAAAGGTTACAGGAGAAATGAGTTCTAAAGAGTGCTTGAAACTACTGAGCAGTCCAGTCAGTGGGGATGACATTCTGTAAAGGTCTCCATCGGTCAGGTTTGACTGTGATTGTATTTCATACGAGCAGCAGAATTTGCTCATGCCCAGTTACAGTCCTTACTCTCTGTGAGGGCAGTGCTCCAGGAAACCACCCTGCATTGTTTTTGCCATGTTGGATGAAGGCATTGCATAGCTGTGAATGGAACTAGGTGCCCCTCATGACACTGATACTGTGAGTGTACCAAGTGGCATGAGAGCATCCTTCAAAATAGCCACTGCAACCACATTAGACCAATAGATCTAGAAGGCACTGTGCTTTGGGACTAGGGAGAGAGAAAAGGGTGATTTGCCCAATTGGCCTTTTGCCACTGCTTTACTTTTGTTCTGCAATTTTCTGTTGCATTCTCCAGCTGACGTTTAGGGCCATTGCCAGAGAGATGCCATGAACTCTTCTACTCCAGTGAAAGTTAATGCAAAGGATGTGGGAAACACTCAGTCTTAATGTGAGACGAAGGTAAGACTCAGACTCACTGGACTGCATCACCCAAGCAACTGTTGCCTAAGTGGTTGGTCATTTACCAGCTTGTATTGGGTCTGATGTCATCCATGCTGTGCTCGGGAAGAACTGAGGCCAGGACACCTCTTCCATTCAGGTGGAAGAAACCCTGGCTGAAAGAAAAGATTCAGACCATATCCAACCTATCTCTAGCAAGATCCAGAGTTCAGGTTGGAACCTGTGTGCAAAGCTTGTTTGTGTGTAAGCAGTGGGAATGGGATGGGAGTCAGACCTTCTCCTGTATCACACTGAAGTGGCATTGTAGATAGCCCCTTGGGATAAGGGTGAGGAGCTCTGTAAGGGTGAACACCTTTTGCAGTGTGGTTGTTCTCTCTCCTGGATATTATCTGATGTTGATATCGAAGTCAGTGAATGGGATCAAGACACTCAATCTGTACAGCAGCCCATCTCATTCTCAGCCAAGACCCACAGAGCTCCATCTGGAGCAAGTGTTTGTGCAACTGCCTTTGGTCAGCAGTGCTCCCACTTCTTGCTGCTGGGACCTCAGTGTTCTTTCAAATCAGTCCAACCATTCCAACTTTATTCATTTAAAAGAGCAGAAAACTTTTACTCCCTGTTTCCACCTGTAGTCATTGGTTGGCTTTCCTGAAAATATTGCTAGAATGAGACTGCTGCTGGAGTGGTGGTACATAACCCACAGAATATGTGCAATGTGCTAAATGCTGGGGCAAGGAGCAATGTGTTAAATGTTGGGGTAAGGAGAGTTTTTCCCTATGCTTCCTCCTGTGCAAAGCACACTCTTCCATCAAAAGAAATGTCATGACTAAACTGTTAGAGGAAAAGACTTAAATATTAACTTCAGTATATCAGCTTCCTTATTTAGAATGTTAGACCTAAACCAGGCAGAAGGAGAAGGTTGAATTACCATGTCTCCAGAAGGTGCTGCCCAGCAGAAGCATGGATGAGAGCTGACCAGGCTTGTTCCTAGAGCTCCTGAAAACCACAAGCTTAAATGGGTATTTAAGCCACCCAGTGTGAGGTCTTCCCAAAGGGTTTCCAGAGACATAGGCCACTCCCATGTTTCTGTATCCTTAATGAACTGGAGGAGCTCATGGAGCTCCTTCCTCACA
This sequence comes from Strigops habroptila, assembly GCF_004027225.2. Classification (NCBI taxonomy): domain Eukaryota; kingdom Metazoa; phylum Chordata; class Aves; order Psittaciformes; family Psittacidae; genus Strigops; species Strigops habroptila. The sequence goes on from NC_044277.2 coordinate 98,208,925, forward strand.
AACCCAGAGGTATACCTAAGCCACCTCCATCTAAGGGTGTCGCTGAAGGATTTTTGAGGCTCTGAGTCCTATAGGCAGGAAAAAACACAGAAGAAATATGTCATGAGAATCAGTAAAGGTTTCTTTTTATTTTAATTCCCTTTTACATACACCTGTGGTTTGTCATTTTCTGCTTGTTACTTTGGTCCATACAGAAAGCAGAAGTGGAGGAATGTAAACCAAATGCCTGCCTGACGACACACACAAGGTAATGTCCCCGTAACACATGGAAAGAAATCACAGTTTTGTCCTTTAGTTTTTCAGTTTTCTCCCTCTTCTGAAGTGAAGCAAGGTATTAAAAACCACTTCAGTGAAAGCACTCATGTTGGAGGGGGAAGAACACACCCCAGCTCCTTTCCATCCTGCTCAGACTAGAAAAAAAAGAGCCAACATATTGAAAACAGACTCTCTGGGCAGAACCTGGAAGACCGCTGGGAATGGCCAAGGCCTTTTCTAATGCCCAGACCCCATCACCTCTGGTAACCACCATGACTGGGTGGGTCACCCTAAGCTGTTGAGACAAAGCAATGAATTTTAGCAGCAGGTCTGTCTTTTCATGCATACCTCAGCTCATGCAGATGTCAAGAGATTGACATAGTGTTTCTGAACACGGGGATGGGCCAAGAGGATGGGTTTGGGTGACAGTGCTTGGCTATGCCTGTCCTTCCTCTTCTGCAACCGACTGACTTTCCTCTCCCACCAGCTCAACCTCATACAACCTGTCCTTTACAATATTTTACCTCTAGCAACAAATGGCTTCTTGTCCACTCTTTCCATTAGCTCTCAGGGAAGCATGTAGACATACAAAAATAAAAAGGTAAAAGCTTGGCCTCATGAGAAGCACCCAGCTCTATATTTAGAAGGGCTCATGCCTCTCATAATGCTCTGGTTTAAATAGATACTGCTTCTCTGGTGAAGTCATTGCTTTGTCTTCTGTTCTAGGTACCCAAGGTCTGCCTGTTTGGAGAACACCCTTCATTTAAGCTTGTTTTAAACAGTCTTCTGAGGGGATACTTGATCTCTATTTCAGAGGATGCAGGCCCAGGCATTTTGGAAACCCAGTGCACACCAATCCCATCCATCTCAAACATTTTAATCCCATGCCTTTTTCTAGCCAAATATCTACCACATCCTAAATACCCATGTGTAGAAGCTGATACTAATACAAAAGCCTAATGTCACTTGTGAAGCATTTCAAGAAAGAAGACTGCCACTCAGACCATCTTCTACCTCTTGATGTCTGCTTTCTGGCCTTACTTTTCTTATCTATTGATCTAAAGCAAAAAGATACCCTGAAATAGGGGTGGCAAGTAAGGTTTTGAGAACAGGAGAGGTAATTTATTTGAATAATTATCCTTTTCCTCTTCAGAATTTATGGGTGAAACCCACTCCATGGAAATCAACAGACATTTTGGTGTTGATTTTCATGGGGTCAGGGTTTAATCCCAAATTGATGCCAGCACATCTGTGTTGTTGCACACCACATCGCTAGCCCAGAATCATTAACCTTCAGTCTGAGGAAGATAATAAAATACAATCAAATTCCTTAGTTAATGTGCCAGGAAAACAATTGCTATGGTTATAGAGAGAAGTTATTCTGTGGGACACAGGTGAAATGATTCTGAGTTCCAGGTTCTCACGTGGAAGTTGTTCTAATGTACTCCACTTTTTCAGGTGAAAAAGATGGAAGAAATGCCAGTGAGGAAGAAAAAGAAGAGAAAGTTGTACTGACTTTGTTACATGCCCCTCATTTGCTCTCTCAAGACATCCCTGTTTAGGAGAAAGCATAACTGTGCAGTGGAGTCTACCTCTGTCAGAACCGTACTGGATAGGGAGTTCTGCCTGAAAAGAAGACAGATTTATAAGACTTCCTAATTACTTCTGATCATCTGGGTCAGCTCTTCCATAACTTTTTCTTTTGTTCCTGGCCCTGCCAGACTCTGAGCTGATTTCCAGACCTGCCCTCCCTTCCTGGAGTCTTGCAAATCCATTACAAATTAGGACAAAGCTTGTTTCACTCTGTTCCTGCAAATGTTGCCTTTGGCACCCTTACAAAGCAGCATCACTGCCAATCAGTGCTGAATGCCATCAAGAGATACCATCAGAGAGATGGCCACAGGTGGGTGCAGTAATGACTGCATAAACACATGCCACATATGCAAAGAGAGTTCAAGGGACAATTCTGCAAGTGTACCCTGAAGTAGCAGCACTAATGGACCAACCTAGAGAAGGATGCAGAAACCACATGAGGAGATCAGAATATTTAACTTAAATTAAACAGCAATATGTAACAGCAGTGTACCAGCTCTAACCACGAGCCCTCTGAAGACAGTGGAAAAGCATGGTGTGAGCTTTGCAGGTCATACTGAATGGCTTGAGATCTTCTATGAGCAAAACATGAGCAAGTTCAGTTGAAGGTTAGCAAACCTTTCCCTGGTCTGTGGGAAAGGTTTCAGAGGATCTTCTTTAATCTTTCTCTTAATGCTCCCCTGTGACATTCTTTTTCCCACTTGCCTCCCAAGTTCTGGCAAAATGATATTATCTTGAACTTTTTATACTACTGAGCTAGTTTAAACCTGGAATACAGCATGAAACTTGGAGAATCTGAGTTCACATGCAAGTAGGATAGAAAACAAAAGAAAGAAGGGGCTAAGAACATTCCCTAACAATTAAAACAGCTGAGTGTGGCTAAATAACCACAGTGTATGGCGGAGAGGTGAACAGACTGTTCTGGACAGGAACAGATAAACCAGGATTGTTCTATGTGACAGCTGATGCCTTGGGTGTCCTTTTATTTAATCCCAAACAGCGAGCCTGGTCTCTTAATTCTCAGCAGAGTATTTCTGTAGCTAGAGCTGGAAGCTTTATTTTAATTCCATTATGCAAATTGTACATGAGTCTTGAACTGTGGTCTAGATTCAGATCTGTTTTGCCTTGGCATTGGACTGAGTTAACTCGATTAACTTCAGTGGAGTATCTTCTGCCTTCTGCCAATGAATATAAAATCAACATCAGGTCTGTTTCTAACTATCCTGCCCTAGAGACCAGCTTTGAATGACTCCGTCCGCTTATTATAGCTATTCTGTCCACCACAGAGAACTCTGTCCACTTGGGAGAAGCCAGAAAGCCAGACACTGAACAGACTCCATCAGAGCACTCAACAGAACCTGATGAAATAAACAAATGATAACTCAGAATTAGTATTTTATTGTTGATAATCCTTCTTAAGTGTGGCTTAAAGACAGCAAGTCTTTTTCTTGCTCTCTGTGCTCTTTTCGTATAAATTCACAAAAAAAAAAAAAAAAAAGACTGTTTTTTTCTGAGCTCAGTGTTCAGAGCACCGAGTACCTGTGCTCTGAACCTGGTGTAATGGGTATGATGAGACCTGAGCACTGTGCAGCTGATCTCAGCAAATCATGTTTCCATCCTGATGTTCTGGATTAGTTTCGAAACTGAGAACTAAGATTGGCTTCTAGGTATTAAAAACCTCTGAATTTGCATCCATCTAAAATTGAAAATGGAATGCTTAACCAAATTCTTTAAATAAGTTTTTTGGGGTTGTTTTGTAGAGCCAGTTTGGAAAAAAGAAGTTAAATATGGAGAAAAATTCCAACCAGTCTGAATTTGGGATCTATATAGAGGGTAGGGGTGTCCACCCTGCTGGTGTTCTTTTTGTGCTCTTTCTGTGGGGAAAAGCAGCCTCAAAGATCTAAGATGGTTGATGGTCCACCATAAGCCTCATGCTACAGTTGAAGTAGCTACATGGGAGTCTGCTAACATTGCCAAAAGGTGATGTCTCAGTCCTAGCTTCAACTGCTGATTCTCAGTAGAATATACCTGCTCTTATATATTCAAAACCTTCTATGGACCAAAGAGCAGCCAGTGAAGATGTCTTCTAATGCTGAGTAAAGAAGCACCCTTTGCCTATTACAAGGCTTATGTATAGAGAGCAAATTTAACCAGTAAATTAATTTAACCACTAAATTCAGCGTATGAGCAATATTTCTATCTATCTCAGCACAAGATTGCTTGATGTCTCTGAGCTTTAAATGACCAGTAGGTGGTCATAGGCAAAGGTGGGTTCTGAGTTGCATGTCCGTGCACATCTCTCCATCCCACCTCATTCACAATGGCCTGTGAAGATTTCCTATAGAGAGGTCAAGAAGGACATGTAAACACTAAGAACAGATTTCTGGCTCAAACTTTCTGGCCAGCAGAGCACTACTGGGTAAAAAAAAAAAAAAACCAAAGCAACTCACATTTTTTTGCTCTTCCTGAATGAAAGCAAAATCAATCTGGATTCCCCAGGCTTTTTTTTTTTTTTTTTTTAATCAAAGTAGTGGAATTATGTTTTCATATTTTTCAGTTATTTACGCATCTTTACAACAGCTCATCTCTGCATTGTTTTGCTCTCCCACCATTAGCTAAGAACTAAGCTTCAGTTTTGATTTTATGAGAGGCCACAAAAATAGCTTGGGTGGAACAGGATAAGCCCAATAATTTTTATAGAGATGGCAGGACTTGCTGCCTCAAGACAAAAAATTCCTTTGAGCCAACATTATTTGCTGTCTGCAGGTTCAACCTTTCACTTCCATAGGCAAAACAAGGAGAATCACCTCCCAATGACTGTCTGCAGGGAGGGACGTGCTCTTTATTTTACTCATACATTTTGTGAACTATCATGTTTTCCAGGTAAACCCAGACAGCCATGGCCAAACATGGTGGAAATTTATTTATAGGGTCATTCACAAACTCATTTTCCTTACAATTTAATATTTTAAAAATAATTTCTAGGGTGCGGGAATAGAGGAATGGGGTATAAAATCTACTCTGTCTGGAGAATCACACTGGATGCTTGAAAAGCTCTGTAGCTGGCCAGGGATATCATATATATCCTCTGTTTACTCTGCAGAATGTGGCAGCCCATCAACAACAGCAGTAAAAATAATAATAACCAAAAATCAAACAGCAAACCTGTTCCAGCATGAAGCTTGTTGAAAAATGCCAATTTTCTGAGACCTGCCTGAGGTTGCAACATTGTCTCCTCTATAGCAGGTACTGTCAGCAGGGCAGTGGCATGGTGAAGATCTACATTAACCTGCCCATGGTCTTAAAACAAATCTTCCTCACCTGCTGAGCATCTTGCAACCATCAGTGCAATGTCTATTTGTGGTATAGGATAAACAGTTGAGGAGCATTACACCCCAAGTTTGGAAAATACTGCCGCAGATTTTTTTATCCTTTTGCTTCCTCTTACAGCTAAAATGTTATAAAATTCAGATAACGCCAGAAAGAGAGGATGTGAACCATATTACTGCTGCATAACTTTCCATAACAAGGCACAGATTGGATTTTAGCAAACTCGTGGGCACCAACAACTGTAAAAAAGCACATACCCCAAATAAGAAGCAATGTTGCACATTGAAAGACTTCACAGGTTCATACAAACTGTCCCTTAAAGGTCAACTCTTAAAGTGCTTTCTCTTATTTCATGCAGTCCTATTTCAGGTGAAAGAGTCATTGACCATAGTGAGGGATTCAAATGAGTTAACGGATGTACTGATCACTCTCCTCATCATCAGTAATCCTGCTTGAAGCTTTCTAGGTGGAAGGTGTGTAGAAAAATCAGCCAGCGAAAAAGCAAGAGAACCCAACCTATAAATGAGGTTTCTTAACTTTCTGAAACATCAGAACCTGAAATTTAAAAACTTTTAAGCCAGCCATTGAGTTTGTCAAAGCAATAAACAGAAAAAAAAGCCCAAACCCAAATCCAAAACTTTCCTTTTAATATATTTTTATAGTTTAAAAAATGGAAAATTCTTACCAGCACTGTGGATGTTCTACAACCTTCAGCCAGTTGCCCATAAACAGACAAATAAAGCCAATCCCTAGCTGGAGAGTTCAATTTCAGGAGATCTTTGTGAACTGATTTGGCTTTGATATGTATCAGACAAGAAGAAGAGTTGAGGAATAGCGAGAAAAAGGACAAGACATGATCTCATCTGAACCTAGACCAAGCAGTATATTAAAGGTGTAAAAACATTTGTCTGCACATATCCAGGCAAAGCAGAACCGACAAGGCTGCTGGCAAAAGTAATCCTTATGAAACACAATGCTGAGGAACATTTAACGGCTCTGTGTCCATCCAGAAAAGAGGTAGATCAAATAAGGACTCATAAAGAAAAATAGACTGTGCTGTTGTGGGTGGCAATAGAAGAGGCACTGGGCTGGTAGGATGAGATGAACCTGCCAGGGATGGAGATTCCCTGCCCAAGCCCAACAACTCTGTGGCACTGGAGTTATTGGGCAAGTTATTGGGCAAGGAGATTCCTACTTGTGTGAGCCAGTTAGCTGAGATACTGCAGTGCACAGCTCGGCCTGTGCCAGCCCAGCAGGCTTAGAGAAGTGAGAGGGTCTAAAGACCCCTGAGCGTTGCCAGCTGCTTTACAGGATATGAAGAAAAAAGCCACAAATCTGACACCATGGAGGAGGGAAAACTAGAAAAATACAGGCAACCAGCTCCTTTGGACCTCCTTGAAGTGAACTTGAGAATGTCTGTGTGTTTCCTGCACACCAACTCCAAAGCAATATGCTCTCTCTGCTCCACAATCCCATGTTGAATCTCAACCAGGATGCAGTTCACAAACACTGTCCTGCCTGCATGTTTGCAGTGGTCTCTAGATGAACCACAGAAACATGTATTCTCGCCTCACCACATTTTCGTTTTCTGTGGCCTTCAGGGTATGTTTGCATTAGTAAATCAGACAGGAAAGGAATTGTCACCCCGGGTGGACTCAGACCTTTGGATGGGGCTAAACTGTCCTTGAGAAATGCCCACATTTCCTGATGATGGAAGAAGAACAGGGGAGCCCACTCTGAATTTAGAGGCTTTGGATAAATGCCAGCAGGACCACTCTGCTTGCCTTTCGAGGGCAAACTGTGGTTTCTTCTCTGTTTTTAGACATCACAGGTCTAACCCCTTCCTCACTAAAACCAGTGAAGGATGTTCTTGGATATCTAGCTAATAGATTGTGACTATACACTTGATCAACAGTTTGTTGTCAGCCCAGGAATGATAGCAACAGGCTTTTACAAACATATAGTCTGCTGTGCCTTAATGGCAGTTATTCCTCTGTTTTGCTATCAACATTTTCTGAATTTCTGCATGCATATTGTTCATGCACATGAACACCTAGGAAAAAAAAAAAGAAAATCTTGTATGCATGATTTGTAACTGAAAGAATTAAGAGAATATTTCTTCCCCTGTACATCCCTTGTGCATGTAATTTTTATCTCCACTTAACATTTTTCAGACATTTATTCTAAATAATCGAGTGACAAATGCATTTCAATGAGGGCTGCATTCTAAGAGGGGTGTCATATTTGTTAATAAATAATTTTATGGCTTTTGCTAATTCACTGAACTTTTCTAAGTGATTGTTAAACATGCTATTAATATTGAATTCTCAATAAGAAATACAAGCAAATAGTGAGTCACTGGTGGGGTTTTTGGTATTTTTCCTTTCCTTTGTTCCAGCAGTGAAATGATACTAAGAAATCTCTTCAAGTGAAAAAGTCAGCAGGGTCATTGCATCTGCTTGGCAGGTTTTAAGCACAATGTACTTCTGGAAGGTGGAAAGCCAGAGCCAGCATATTCAGTGTTCTTCTCTCTCATTGGTGGTTCAGCCACATGGGATGCTAAATATCGCAGCTGTACACACTCTGACAACCAACTGGTAATAACTTCTGCCCCCTTTGATTGCCTTCAGAAGCCATACCAGCATCTGCGAGAAAAAGACGAGGAGTGAGTGTAGCTGGGCCAACCCAGATTTCTGCAGAGCTGGTTAGCTCTTCATGCCAAACTTTCACTAGAGTTGACTTCTCTTGAAAGATTACTTAACTTCTCTGTAATACTATTGCTAGTATTGTTATAGGAATAACAACAACAACAACAATAATTAGTGAGCATGAAAGATTATTCTTTGAAAACCTTACATTTAAATAGCTGCCATTTGGTGTTAAATGTTTTTGATGAGATTTGACTTACTTTAATAACACAAAAGAAGTAAAGAATGTCACAGATAAATACTGGCTTTTAAAGACCTGCTCATGTATGTCTGCAGCTAGTGGAGAGGTGTCTGACAGAGGACTGCCTCTCATCCACCACATACCCTACCGCATCTGAATCCAAAACTCAGAGATATCAAAGGGAGCAGGTTTTTTAGAATCATAGACTCATAGAATAGTTAGGGTTGGAAAGGACCTTAAGACCATCCAGTTCCAACCCCCCTGCTGTGAGCAAGGACACCACACACTAAACCATGTCACCCAAGGCTCTGTCCAACCTGGCCTTGAACACTGCCGTGGATGGAGCGTTTACCACTTCTTTGGACAACCTGTTCCAGTGTCTCACCACTGTCACAGTAAAGAACTTCTTCCTTATATCTAACCTAAACTTTACTCGTTTTTGGATCAGGCCCTAACCTGAGAGGTTGTTTAAAGATGTGGGACACAGAGTCCAGGTCCCAACTTCTCTTCCTGACCTCCTTCAGAGTTTTGGGGAAGTTAGTAAATTGCCCTCAGAACACTAGCTGGTTGCATTGGCTGGATGCATCTCAGAAGTTCTGGTTGATGTGACCCATCAGCTGTATCTAAAGGATCAGGATAAAAGGCAGATTATCCCATTGGCCCCACATACATCCTAAAGGACTTCTGCAGACTTGCCCAATACCTCTTTCCTATTCTATTTGAGTAACAGTCAGGTGAGGTTGAAATATTTCAGTTACTAGAAACATGCCAAGAGGAAAAAAAGAAATAAGAAAAAAAAAAAACGCCATGAAGAGCTGACTCTCAGACTGCAGCAAGTGAGTGGTGGTGTTACAACAGGGGCTGAATTGAGGATCCAGGCTGACTCAGCCAGAGTCCTTCCTTTGTGGAAGCATGTACTGCAATAGGAAGTTTAGTCGCTGTTCCCGATTTCCCACTTCTGAGCAATCTTGTATCATGCTTGGAAAACAGCAGAGACCCTTTGCTAGATGATCTGCTGGTGTGAAACAGCCCCAACACAATACATGGTTGGCCAACAAGGCCTGTACCTCTTCATCACTGCTGCAGATGATGTGTATCAGAGAACAATCTTTTGGCACACCCTGCAAAAATCACCAGCAAGAGAAAATCTGCATGGTGACAAAATCTTCCTGGCCTCTATCTCCTGTAGGAAGGGGGCATTTCCTTGTGCAGTTACCCTTTGGAGGTAACTGCAATAACATTTCTTCATCTGAGCAATAGCATTTTCTCATCTGGTTGAAGTTAGACTTGTTAACATCAGCTAAGAGTCTGACCTGGTGCACATACATGTGTGTGTGACCAAAACACAAAGAATAGGAAAGTTCAGAAGATGTTCAAAGGTGACCATCCATGAGCAATTCCTGTACTTTTCTCCAGCAAATATTGCCTTTGGATCCCATGAACTTAGGTGTGTCTTGCTGCATCCATAGCTTGTGCTGCTGGGTGATACAGACAGACTGTTGATGGAGTCTTTCTCCTAATGAGGGTTTTGGCTAGTGAGAAACAGGAAATTCAGAGGGCGGAATGAGAAGCAATTTAGAGGTTTAAAAACTGACTGAAGCCTGTTTCCATGAGCACCCACAAAAAGGGAGGGCTGAGTTGGCTACCCTCTCAACTGATCTTAGCCACAGACACTGAGGCACACATACCCAAGATCTGCAAATTCCTGCCCTGCCTCAACCCACTTGGAGGGCCCCTCTCTCTGCTGCATCTGGAAGAACAGAAATGTCACACATTCTGATAAGCACATTTTCCATCCTGAAACTGCACTGGTTTCTGGCTTGCTACTGGGACTCAGGTCAAGGAAAGGAGAACAGAGTTGTCTGCCTGCATTCAGCAACCATGAGCTGTTAACCCTGCTCACCCCAGAGGAGCATTTTGCAAAAGAGTGAGATTGCCAAAGGAAAGAACATGTGGCCAGTGGTACTGAGCTGTCTGCATTGAGTGCTTATCTGAAAAAGTGGGCAGTTATGACCCCCCAGTGGGTCTTGGTCAGTGGTGTGTGTGTTACCAGGCAGACTTTATAGGGAAAGAGCAAACCAAACTGAAGACACTGATGCTGAGGGTGGCCTGTACCCTCGCAAGAAGATGGCACTGCACACTCCCTGCAAGACTCTTGCTTTACTGGGTGAGACTCCTGTCCTCCTTGGCTGCACACACTCTCCAATAGGTCCAAAGACCATGTTGCTGGTTTGCAACCCTCCCTCGCAAACTCCCAGTATCTCAGTTGTTCAGCAGTAGCAAGGCCCACGGGTCTGGATAGCCCTGCTTCTGTTAACACCAGGGAGACTTAGATCACTTGAGAATATGTATGTGATCAACAGCTGGCCACATTGGTGGCTCACTTATTTTTTTCCATATAACTTAACTTCTCGTTCCACAGAACAGAGAAACTGTATGGAAACCCTTGGCATCTGATGCATGGCCTGATACTCTTTTGCCCACTAAATGCTCTCCAGGAACCTTTTCCGTCCTTTTGCTTCTTTTTTCTCCTTCTCTCTTTACATCACTGTCTCTCTTTCTTCTTCAACAAGAACTGTAGGTCTGTCTCCATCGTAAAGCCCAGAGCCATTCAGGTACTCCTCATCTTTGTTGTACTGCTCTGGTCCAGAAGAAGGCATGGAGTTTTCAGAAATAGACCCATTTTTAACATAACCTGGCAAATTCCGGTGTCCATTGAGGGTCCCTGGTATAAGTCTTGTATTGAGATGGAGGGCAAGTGCTCCTCTTGTGGCTACATTTGTGATGCTGGTGTGGGAAACCATTGGTCCATAACTGTAGGTTGTGCTCCCACTTCGTGCTTTTCTTTTAAAGTCAAGTGCTAACGTCCACCTGCTCCATGACTTCTTTATTTCTGCTTGGACCTGAGAGATAAAGGGGTGAAAAAAAGCATAAGTAGGAGCAGAGGGAGGCAGAAGGAGGTAGTTTTCACAGACAGAATGAGTGAGAAACTCTCTGGGGAGTGAAATTGGAAGCAGCACTAAATTCACATTAAATCTGCCCTTTCCAAATGAGATGTTTGACATTGGGAAGCTTGAATAGCTGAAAACATCTAACTGAAATATAGATTAACTCTCTCTCAGGGTTAAGGGACATGACCAGTTCCCCTTATGGTATGGATTTTATCTCGGTTTTACTCTGTAGAACATAAGCAGCATATTTTTAGTTGCATTTCTTCTTAAAAACCATAAACTTAGGCCAAACCAGCCTTATGCTGGACCAGTCTTATGCTGGGCCGTATTCTGTTCTTTCCCAGTGTATAGCCACTGACCATCTAGTTTCTTAGTTTGCAGGAACAGAGGGAATTAGTGAAAAAAAAAAAAAAAAGACATTAAAGCATATCACTTTGGAAATAGAAAAAAGGTCAAAAAGCCAGGACAATCAAAACAGCTTGCTGGTTAGGTAAGCTACTCTATCGATTCACTTTTCTTCCTGCCACAGATCTCAAATTAAGCAACACTAAACAGCTCTTATGCTAGAAAAAAAAAAACCCGCATTCTTTTTTCTCCATTAGCTATTTCTAGTAGGTTATTTATTGGTGGCATATTGACCTGGATGCCTTACATGTCAAAACCAAGGATATGAACTTTCTATGTGGACTGACAGACTTTTCATTGACTGCAAAACAGGGTTGTGTCTTGTGTCTCTAGAATAAGTGAGGATATGCTCATGCGCATCTGCCTTACCATATGTGTGTGGAACTAATGTAACAAAGGAGAGAAATAATTAAAAAGCTGGTGACATACCTCTCCATTGCAAAAACAGTATATGATGGCAACAAAAAATCCCTAGAAGGAAGAAGAAACAACATACTAATGTTAATCTCGCTGCATGTGAGTATATCTTTTCTGATGACGCTGCCCAGCACCCCCGTGTTCCTCTGAAATCAATTACATTCATAATATGCAGTATAAAATATGTGTAAGAAACCTTGCATTCTTCAGTAGCACAGGAGAGACAGATCAACATAGACATTTCCCTGCAGACTACTGACAGAGCAGATAGATAGACTATGTAAGTCCTCTGGGTCATGGTTTAGCCATACGGCTATTATCACCCCCAGATCTATTGCAAAGGTTCTGAGATGGTGATGGGTGCCTGGGAAGCTGGTGGGGTCTACCTCACTGGGCATGTTTACAAACTTATTGGATAAACATTTCTAGTGTTCTACATGTAGCTCATCCTGCTGCAGGACGGCAGGGTGGAAGATGGCCCTGATGGGGCTTTTCCAGCTCTGGCTGTAAGTGGGGTAGCCTGCGTGTGGAGCAGAATCGGCTTAATGGGATCAGCAAAGGAATTCAGATATGAACCAATATGTTGTCCAATAGTTTACCCAGGTCTTGTTGAGGTAACCCACTGTTTTATCCTATCTGCACCCAACAGGGATTGTGGAAGCACATGAATGTAAGTTGGCTTCCCATCTCTTGGGCTCCCCATCTCCCCATTTGGCTCCCCAACTCTTGGTCAGTTTCTCTAGACCATCACCTGGCCAGACCCACTGTCCACCTATTATCATCCACACTGGTCAACCATGATGATAGGTAATAGCACGTGAGCCAGAAGTTTATCTCTCAGGGAAAGGTGTGCAGTGACAATCAAACACTGCTCTGCTTGTAGAGGGTTGCGTGTTCTTGCTGCTGTGTCTTACGCAGGACCAGTCCTGTAACTGAACCTGCCCTTTGCTCAAACCTAGAACTGAGAAATCCATTCACAGGACTGAAAGGCATCTTGGGACAAGCAAATTGGAAGCTAATTCAAAACAATATGTCTGTGTGGATCTCTACCAGCTTATGTCTAACCTGGATTTAAAGGGATTTATTTTGTGGGGCAAGTTATCTTTCAGCAGAAACATTTTTTTGTTGGACACACTGAGCCTTTATATGTTGTGTTTAGCAAATATAAAACATACTTGGTGCTAAAATACTGTCAAATCACCTTGTGAATGAAATCTGGTGTATTGTAAAAACAGTGCTGCTTCCAAAGACAACCTTACACTTTCATTTCTCTCCCCTCCCCACTGAAATTCTTTCAGTTCTTCCTCATAGTTTAACAGTTACTGTACCTGGAAAGAGTTGAACAGCATTTCATAGTGCATTTGAACTTGCCAAAGAATCCCTGACACATCTGTGTATGGCATAGCCATGAAAACAATATAGTGAACGCCAAACAGAGGCATAAGGACGAGGGTAGATTTCAGCAGCTTCCTGTAGCAATAAGGAAAGAGAAAGACAAAGAGGAAATTAGAAGATGGAGCAAACCTCCCAGCCAAACTTGTCCGTCTCATACCTTGGGCACAAGTTGCATGTAATTTCCTAGTTGCTTACATGTCCTCTTGACTAGGTTTGGATATCTTACATTTACACAGGCACTGTGTCTCCATGCAGTTTCAAACTATTGTTTCTCTTATGGCATGTGACACAACCCAGTCCATCCTCAGGCACGTGCTGATGTGCTAGTTTAACCTTCTCCACATACGTGCCCCCATGTGATGCTATAGGTACTGGAGATGAAGGCTCTGAGATGTCTTTTCCAGTCTCAGACTATCCTCGGCTTTGGGTCAGTATAATTGGTACAGGGTGGAAAGGTGACTAGAAAAAAATTTGTGCTGCTGCTTCCAGTGCTCAGCCTCTGACTGGCACTGAATCCCCTTGTCATCATAGAGTCACAGAATCATGGAATGGTTTGGGTTGGAAGGGACCTTAAAGACTATCTAGTTCCAACCCCCTGCCACAGTCAGGGAAACCTTCCACTAGACCAGGTTGCTCTAAGCCCTGTCCAACCTGGCCTTGAACACTGCCAGGGATGGGGCAGCCACAGCTTCTCTGGGCAACCTGTGCCAGGGCCTCACCACCCGCAAGAGGAAGAACTTCTTCCTTATACCCAATCTAAACTTAGCCTCTTTCATTTGTTTGTCCCTGAAGTCAGTTTGTCCCTAAAGTCAGTTTGTCCCTAAAGGATGGCTCTGCTTCAGCTTATGACAACTGGACATGGTCCTCTACAACCTACAGTAGCTGACAATGCTGGAGCAGGGGGGGTTTGGCTAGATGACCTCCAGAGATCCCTTCCAACCTCAACCATTTTGTGATTCTGTGTTTCAGCCTGCTTATTGAGGCAAGACACGAAGATCCACACCTGAGGACAATCAGCAGGGCTGGTGGAGAGGGAAATGCATCTAGGAGCAGAATTCCTCTAGATATCAAGGGGAAGAGGACAGTGCACTACAGAATAAGCAGAAGGTGAACACTCTCAGGAGGTGCTTTGGACTGCCGTCTCACTTGGAAAGCCCCTTTTTAAAGAAGCAGCTCCATCTCAGCAGAGGACCTATGCTGGGGACTGGGGGGAGGTACAGTGCAATCCTGAGTACTTGGCTGGGTTTACTCCTGAGGGAACCAGCCTTGCCTGGAGGTGATATTAATTGAAGGATTAAACATTCTGCCAAGAGTTACAGCAAGCCACCAAGTGCAGGCAATTATTGAGAAAAGCGGCCATCACTACCAGAAAGACCTGGTACCTCCTCTGTCCAGCAACTGGAAACCACTGAGGGAATTAACACATTAAAAGGAGAAGGTCCCATCCAAACCATAATTAATAGCAAGCTTCAGCCAGGAGGAAATAAACAAATAGATAAATCAGAGCCCTGACAGGGCAGCAAAGAAAAATTGAGAGGTGTTTTCCTGCCAAATCTCATTCCTGCTTCAAATGAAACATCTTGTGTTTGGAGAGTGAGATGGTAGCAATGAGCTCATGGTTTGCAGCCCAAATCTTTCTACCCCTCCCTCCCTGCCTTTGCATGTGTCATGCTGGTCAGTAAAGCTCAGGAGATTACCAGAAGCCTTGGGAGCAAACAAGCAGCCAAGGTGTCTCAACAATCTGCTTTTTCTGTCCAGTTTTGACCATACTACAAATATCCTAAATTATCAAGAGAGAAGAGCTGTCAGAACAAAGGAAAACAAAACAAACAGGGAGATGCCAGGTTTCCAACAAAGAGTCAGGAATCTTTTTTCATTTCAACAAAGGCACTGAAACATCCGCTGAAGTTCAGACTTAACAAATAAACCAAGTTTTACAAAGTACAGGAGAGAAATAAATAAAAATAAATAAATTGGTAGAAGTTTTAGGGACTCCAACAGCAAATGAAACGCTTTTCTTTTTGAACTTTAGTTTTAAGGCCAGCATAGTCATGTCCAAACTGGCTGGAGACTGAATTCATCTCTTAAAATAACAAGGCAGGACCCTAGGTTGGATTTGAAAGGTTCAGGAGATGTTTAAACTGCTGTTGATTCATTCTGCACTACCAGACTTGGAAGACAGCACTTGTTTCACCTTATTTTAGGTGTTTACAGTGTAGGCACTATTAACTAGTCACCCTAGGCTCCCTCTCTAGTCAAGGGGGTGAAAAAAAGACTTTGACGTCTGCCCAAAAGTGGAGAGGGTATGTGACTCACCTGTACTGTTGTCTTGAGTCACACCTCCCTGCATTCGTCTCTCGTAGCTTGGTTGCTAGGACTCTGATAATATTGATAAAAAGAATAAAATTTACCTAGAAGAGATGGGAAAAAAAAAACAAACCAACACAACAAAGAAAAGATAACTGTTAATAAAGATCCAGATGATGGTAATGCTGTTCAATGCTTTCCCCAACATGAGTCAAGAGGCTGGGCAGTGAGCTGATCATGCTGTGTGCAAAGCTGCTTCTGGGGGAGCTTGTCCTGTGGAAGGGATGAGCTCCCCAGGAAAGACTTCAAAGGGTTTGATGGGATCTAGTCAGCGGTGTTTAACCTGAATGGTTGAGAGAGAGAAGGAAATGGCTGTCTTTGGCAAGGTATGGGCATCCCACATGGATGCACCTGAGCTAACCAGCCTGACAGACACCTGGTAACTGTATAGGATATCAGTATATAAGGCAGTGCTTTTTAAGCATTTTGAGGCCTGGACTACAGACAACTCTCAGTATTTTTCACATCATCTTTTTTAAAAACTCCATACAGTAATATGGGTCATTTTCATGGCCTCATAAATTTCAAACTTAGTTTGGGGTCTGGGGAGCAGACTGAAATGAAATTATATTTGTCTCTTGCAGCCCACCCAAGAATAAGATCTCCTCTGGCTAAGAGAAGCATTAGTAAGATGCCTTTCCATACTTCCGTGTGCAAAAGGAAAGAAGAGCAAACAAACCGCACCATGACAAAGACATGGAGTAGCCCTAACTAGACACGACAGATCAAGAATGCAGAAAGGCAATAGAACTGTAAAACTTCTGTTTTATGTACACTGATAACTGTACATCTGAAGGAGTGTTTAGTATGGACTAGATAAGGACAGTAAGTAATATCTATTTCCTATGCAGAGAGCCACATCTATGAGCCCATCTTGGGGCCAGCTGCTCAGCCGAGCTAATCTAGTCCTGCAGGAAGAGGCTCGTGGTGACCCATGCTGCAAAAAGTAATGGCAACATCTTATGACTACACTGCCACTTAGCAGAGGAGGGAAATGAGGAGATGTTTGAGGGATTCTCAACTCTTTGGAGCTCTTCAGAGACTGGTTTCACTAGGGCTGGGATTACATCTGCTGCTGCTGCCCCAGACTACGGCAAGGCCACAAGCAGAACCATTGTGCAACTGTCCATTGGGCTCATGCATGTTGCTGGACTAGCGCTGATGCCTATGGGTTTCTTTTGAGGCTTGCAGCAGTCATTTGACTTCTCAGATGCCAGTATAGTGGCATTTCAAGGAAACAGCTTACCATGCCACACACAGGCTCATAGTTTTATGCCAGAAGGGACCATTGTGAACCTCTAGTCTGATCTCCTGCAAAATGCAGTCCATAAGACCTCATTGTATTCATTTTTGTTTGAGCTATAGCAGATCTGGGTTTCAGTGTTTCCATGACGGAGATCCTACCACAACCATTGCTAAGTCGTTCCAACAGTTAATTATCCTTACTGTTAAAACAAGCAGTTCCCTGAGCTGCTGAATGAACATGGCCTGGTTTGCTATGGCTTTGTCTTCTGTGGTTGGATTCCTTCTCCTTTAACGAGGTGCAAGTTCATTTTGAACAGCTCTCCTCTGTGTTAAAAAGGAGGAAAGGTTGTTCTACACCCTTTCCCTTGAAGGGGCATTAGTAGAATTTCTCTCCCATATCTACTCAACTATTTTCATGAGGTTTGTGGGAATTTAACATCCATGCAACCCCATTCCCTTAGTTACGTTTGGTTGGAATTTACTGACTGGCACAAAAGCTATAAGAGAGGGATGGATAGACCGACAGGCAGAGAAGCATACAGCCTGGGGGCATAAAATTAATTTTCATTGGAAACCAATCTGAAAGGGAAAGAAAAGAAAAAACAAAAACAGGCTTTGTTTCTCATACAAGTTTTTCTAGCTTCAAAAGCTCAAAAGTGGGATATTTTTCTGCATTTGTTAGCTAAATTGAAGATGTCCAACTGTATCATAGTCAAGAGGGAAACTCCTCTGACTTCCCGAAACATGTGCTAAGTTTCAAAAGAAATCCAGACTACTGAATAACATCAAAGCTACCAGCAGAGTGGATGGATTCTAAGCCCCTCTGCCTCCAAATTCTTTGCACTACATCCAGAGAATGCATAACTTAGTCCAGCAACATATGACAAGCCAGTGTGGGAATTGAAAAAGCAGCCAAGTGAACAATATGAACCCACAGATATTAAACAGAAACAACCCACAGAATACTTTTGCATGATAAATAGCTGCATTTGCAAACAGCCAGGGTACGAGCACAGCAGAGCCTCATGGAGAAACATTATTTTTACAAGGACGAGTCTCAATTGAGCTCTTTCTCCTCTGCTAATTGGGCTTTAAATTAAATGCAATGGGGTTGCTGGCATTCACCTAGTTGAACTATCTGAACTTTCTCCATCCTACTATTTCATTTCCAATGACCATGATGTGGGCTTGGTGATTTGTTTCTTTCAAGGTGCAGAACCAGGCTAAAGCCAGGTGGAGAATTTCCACCGAAAGGAAATTCTGATGAAGAAAAAAGCCCCCCAGGTCCAAAGCAGCTCACCTAATCACACATATGAGCATATTCACCTCAGAAACTTTCCTGATGTTTATATGCAGATGATCTGATTTTCTTCTCACCCACATTGATCATCTTCCAAGGCTTCCTGATTTGTGAGTCAGAAGGAATTATACAGAGCTTGATGCAAAACCCTCTGAAGAGTATAGAGAGATTCATGGATGAATGTAAAGGGGAACTAGGATGTGTGCGAGTGGACAAACTCTTCTCCATGCCATCATCTAACCATCAGGAGATGGAGTAATGGAGATCCATAGAGATAGACAGAGGGAGAAGAGAAGGCAATTGAAGAAAACTGTGAAAGCAGGTTCTCTAGCTAATTAGGACCCTGCTCTAGCAAACACACAACTACTCATCAAATTCCCTTTGTGCAAATAATCACATCTTATAATGACTTCTCCAGCTTGTGAGAGCTCAGTCCTGTGTCTGGATAATGTTATTTATATCCTTTCTGTCCCCTTTGGCTGTTGGGTTGGGGCTGAAGTAGTCCTCCGTCAGTGATTAACATTATGTCCAATCATAGCTGGGATGGTTTAACTTCCATCCTCACTTTTGAGGTATCCAAAGCTTTTATCAGTTCAGCAAGATTGTCTGAGACAATCTGATGACACTGAAGCATGACTGGGCAAAAGGTTTGGTCTACTTACAGGACCCAAATTCCAGCTTTTCCCCCTGGAGATGCCTGCTGAGAACATGTTATGAACCCTGAGTGTTTCCCCCTATATCACATGGGTTGGAAATATTGGCTTGAATGTTTGTTTAATTAATGATTTTAGCGTCTTACTCCTGTGCCATTTTTCTCTCTAAGCAAAACTGGAAGTTGCTCATAAACCCTCTGCAGTATGCAGCCATCAAACTTCGAGGCACGTCAAATATAAAGCCCTTAAACTGGATGTGTGGAGGTTCCATGGTATCAAGGCAGGAGCTGTGTTAACAAGGTGATTAGAGTAGGATAGCCTGGCTCAACTCTTCCCACTGGGCTTGCACCGACCAAAGGCACTGCCTCCAAACCCTTGCAATCACCCAGTACTCACCACGATAGCTGCCAGGATGGGCACCTGAATAATCCATTTTAAATTGCCAGCACTCAGGTCCCAACACCTGAGAAGAGAGTGACATCCAATCAGGAAATCATTGATTACAAAGAGCAACAGAATCAAGCTTCTTGTTGGATAAATCCGCCCTGAAAGGATGGGTTCCTCCAAAGCCTGGGATGGTGGAAGGACCTAGCTTTACCCTTGCCTTCTGTCATCGTGGCTTCAAAATTAGGCCCATATCCTGCTGTTATAATATTCAGAACTTAAATCATTACTAAACACATGTAAAGTTACACTCTCCAGATGGTGGAACTGCTCTTTTCACAGTCATCAAGACTTGTCCCTCCTTCTGGGCAGGAACGCACCCTTTTCCACTTCTTCACCTTCTTACTGTAAAAAACTACACTAAGAATAACCGAGCTTTCATGAAAACAAGAGGCTGAAATGAAATTACCCCTTGGAATAAACTCGCACAATGTTGCATGGGTCCTGTCTGAAGACATGGTAATGAGGTCAGCACTGTGGTTCTACCTTCAGTTCCTGGGCTTCCTTCAGACCTGCCAGTGAGACTCAGCCATGCCTCACAAAAGCCTTTATCTCCTTTTCATCTTTAGCCCTTACCCAAGTGAGGACTGGAAGGGCGAGTTGCTGGTGGCATGGATGTTGGGCTACAATCCTCCGTCTGCCAAGAAGGGGCTGAACACCATTTTCTTCCAGGAGTTTCCAGCAGCTATTAAATAAGGTCACTCAGTGTTAATTACTCTGAATTCTCTCCAACCACAGAGAGAGGAGTGCCACAGGCTTTTCTTTATCTGAGCCAGACAGCCCCCACAGGGCAGCTGCAGTTTTCATTTCATGGGCCAGATACTGACCAGGCAGCTATTCAAGGAAAACGAGAGGCAGGGACAGAGAAACCACCGGTGCTGACTGAAAGACTCTAAGAGGATAAGCCTGTGCCAATGCAGATGCGTCAGACTTCAGTAGCTGTGCTATTCCATCCTTCCAAGCGTGGAGCTGATACCCTGTTTGGAAAGCAGTGTCCTCCCAGGGAAAGCCATTTAAAAAGTTACCTGGGGAACCCACACTTTTGCTGGCAGATCGTGGGCTGGTGAAACCCATTGTGTGTCAAGCCTGTGCATCACAGGGAGAAAATGTGATTGTTTGGGGGTTTGAAGAGTGGATGCTATGGAACCTTCATTCAACACTGTAAGAATATGAGGCCATGAGGGTACATGAACCAAAGCAGCAGCTCATCCGTATCTTGTTTCTGACAGTACCCAGAAGCTGATATTTAGGGTGGAAAAGTAGTTCTACCTAAGCAAATAGTAATGTTTTTCTAGATTTTTCTTCCAACAATTTGCTGTTCAGAATGGCTTCCTGAGCCAGAGCACTACTGAGTATCCAGACTTCTAGAGGAATTTGTCTGCCATGAATTCGTACAAATGCTTTTTAAACCTAAGGACATGCTGGCATCCACACCTGCATGGATAAATTACAGCTTCATCACCTCATCAACACCAAAACACCTTCTTCAACTGTGTTGAACCTGTTATCTCTCAACTTCATTCCCATTCATTCAGGATTTTAAAGATCTCTGTCCTCTCCCTACCTAGCTGTGAAGCAGTACCCTTTAGCCCCAGGGAAAACCGCTGCAGGTGTTCACATTTATCACATTCTGTAAAATGAAACGAAAGCTAGGAAAGTTGCACCCACTTTGTCCTTTCCTGCCATACTTACCCCCAGAAGTTTGTTAACTTCATAGTAGAAATCTCTTCTGGCTTTGCCAAAAGCCCCACAAAAGCGTAACACGTATAAGAGAGAAAAGAAAACACAATGCAACTTACTCTGTGTCGGCTAGAGTGGCTCTCACGCTGGCCCATGCTGTAACAAATACAGCAGGGAGTCCTGCAAAAAAACACAGGTCAAAAGGGGTGAGACGGGGGACTGGAGGGGTGTGTTACCATAAGCCCATGTGGAGTGGGCTAGAGAAATGTGGAAGAAGCAGTTTTTAAATATTTAAGCATAATTAGACTAGGAAAGCCTAGTCTTGGTGTCATGTCTCATCAATAGTAAACCGAACAGTGACAGGAAATATTTTCTGGAAGACAAATGTCATGGTCTGGGCATGTCCACCCCACTGAACTCTCCTGGCTTTCAAAACAGAGCAGCTTGTTTTCCAAAGTCCCAGCAGTGGTCCAGGCTTAAGCTATCTCCTGATACGTGTTTGGGAGATACCCATGTGGTTTGGGCCTGGGATGGTCATGGACTTGACAGGATCCCATGCCTTTCCTCTAGTGCTGCTTTATAGATACACAGCCTGTAGTGCTTGAACCTGGGTGACTGATATCTGCTCTAGCCCACTCATTCCATTTGCAGCAGATAAGGGTTTCATGCAGCACACCTTTCTCAAGGTATTTGTTCCTTTCCCCATCAAAGAAAGGTGTATCTGGAGTCAGGCTCAGACTGTTTCTCCCAGCACAGGGCTGGATGTATTAGAAGCTTGTTAAGCATGAGACAATTGTTGCATGAAGCAGATAAACACTAGAATTTAGGATAATGCTTGCAAAATACTCTAGCCAAAAGTTCGGTCCCAAACGAACCATCCTTATTTGAGCACAGTTACGGTGGGCTTCATCTTTTCCCTGTGAAAAGTAGAAGAATCACCAATAACCAAATGCGACTTTCTATTTATTTTTTTAGGGTCCAGTTCTGCTTTATTTGTACAACTGAGTCCCCTACAGGCTTCCTTTAAAAGGCAGGATCAAATCCACAGTAGCTTCCACAAATTCAAGAAGAATAGCCCCTTTCAGGTGAGAAAAAAAAAAAATAATAAATAAAGGTGACATTTATCACTGATTACTGTAAATATGCTGTTCACAGTCTAAGCTCGTCGGGGCTCGGCATGCATAAGCACATGCTTAACTTTCAGCATGCACTTAAGTCTCATTAGGGTGCTTAAAGGCTTTCCTGACCACGGACGCTTTCCTGAGCTGGGGTGTGGAGCAGGGATGCCTGTCTCCTACACGCATGGACAAAGGGGCCGTTATCTTGGTTAAAACTTTAAATGCCATGGTAATATAAGAAAGCATAAATAATTAAACACAGAGCCTCACTCAGGACCCGTACAGCAGTGCTGCCTACAAAGGTACGTTTATAAGGAATGCACCCTTCTCTACGATCCCCTGCAATGGCTGGCATTGGAAAGAAAATACTTAACCTATTGCACTGGGAACCCATGAGTGTGTTGAAGCTGAGGGCTTGGGGAGGGTGATGATTTATTGTAACAAGCACTGTCTATTCCTCCTGTTAATCTCCTATCTATGAAAAATACGTGCATGCTCCAGACTACTGGCTGAGATATCAAAGGCTTAAATGCATGTAACTGTGTTGATATCATTGGTGATATTCCAGTTTATACCAACTGAGAAACCGGCTGTGTGGAGAGGCTGACACGCCTGCTGCTTCCCTGCAAGACAGTGGGTGTTCACCCACTATTGTGAAGCTCTAAGTTTGAAAGACTGATTGTTTCAGAGATTTGGATGTGTTTGGCACATGCTTATTCCTCTCTAGCCTGTCCTGCACTTCAGAAGAGATACTGTCCCCATTCATACTAATCCTGTGCAGTGTTCAAGGTTCCTACCGACAGCAAAATATACAGAAGAAAATAATTACTCCTAAAAAAATCCCTGTGTGGGGGTTTATTGTGCCCTGTGTGTTGCTGCCTCATTTCATTCAGGCAAGCTTAGGAAAAGGATCCTTGATATTTTCTGCAAAACACACCAAGTGAATTCCTGGCACCAGTTTTATTGTTACATTTGTCTTTCTGTGTCTTCTACATCTTTTTTCTTTTGCAGTGTGAACAATCTTAGATGTTTTTCAATTCACAAAAAGTGGTATGAATCCTCTCCCTCCTTTTCCTCTGCCCCATTTTAAAATTCTTTCTACATCAACATATCATGGAGTGCTTGGGCTGTCAGGTAATTTGTAGATCTAATTCTCCCACAGTGGTAAGCTTTCAACACGAAGATTCAGAAGGTTTAGCTTTGCCTCCAGCATGTCTTTTATTTTCAGAGGGTGACAACTGACTTTCTGGTGTCTCCATTTGTAAGTCCTGGTATGTGATGCACCAACATTGACAATTCCTCCTGCTGAGCACTCTTAGCACTCATTGATGGGAGAACCATGAACCCCCAAATCAGGACTGACGTCCTCAAAGCTGGACATCCAAAGATATCTGGAAACAGCAAGAAACCTGAGAGGATGCAGCTCTGTGAGCAGCAAAGTCATTTGTGATTAAATGTATCTGGCCACCTCACCAGAGAAAGGAAAGCAAGCCTCCAAAAAGCCTGTGATCTCCTGTGTGGCTGTGGGCATAGACAGATGCAGGCATGGATGGATGCATGTGTGTCCTCTCCCTTGCACATATGTACCCCATGTGCACGACCGGTGTGACGCAGGATGAACCCCACCGGGCGGCGATGCTGTGAGTGACTTCTACAGAATCCACATTGTATGCGCTGTGCATTTCCAGTCAATACACACAGTGTGTACAATGCAGGTGCTATAAAGTCAGGTTATCTTCCCAGCAGCTGGAAAATGTGCAAACCTCAAGCTGGGCAAAGTCTGGTGGTCAACCCAACCCCCTGCTCTCCTCTGTTGCTTTTCTTGAGTATGTCTGCTAGCAGTTGGAAAAATGGCTTTCATGCATGTGTCAAAGCTGTGAGTAAGGGAGGTGGTTGCAAAGCAACTGCTAGAAGAAAGCTTATGAATAAAGACCTTATGCAGGTCTGCAGAAATCTGGTCTCAATTCCCTGCTATTTTAAAACCTTTCTGAGGAACAATGCATGTGTTTTTTCTGCCTCTCTGTGTCACAGTTTCCTAATATTAAATGGGGCTAGTAATACCCTCTTCTGCCTCTTGTCCTCTTAGGTATGAATACTTTCAGGCAAGGATGATTTCTGCCTAGATAAATATGCAGGGCTAGCCATCGTGGGGTTTTTGGACCTGAGCACCTCTAACATTACCACATTGATCTATTTGTCTTTTCCAGGACTTCCTGCAATCCTCATTTGCACCATAGCTGCAAGCCAGTGCAGTCCAGCCAGTCGCAGCGAATTATCATGGTGAGAAGGAAAAATGCCAGTGGATTCAGTTTGGGTTTTCTAGCTATTGGTCATGCTTCTTAGACGTCCTTTATAAAACAGCTGCAGGGAACTTGAAGTCTGCTGGGGAATTTATTTTTGCCCATAATACCATTATTTATTTATTTTTGCTGGGTGCTGGCAAGGAACAAGTTCCTTTCTGTCATCAGTGTCTCCTTTGCAAGAAGGGTGCTGCAGACTTTTACGGCGCTGTGCTCCCTTGTGCCAGTGAGGATGTGGATGGAAAAGACTCAACAGAAATCTTTGGGTCTGACATCAAAGAGTGACTATATGTTCTGGTTTCTTCAGTAGTCTGGAAATAAGATGTTGTAGGATCATTTTGGCTCCTTGCTCCCACCTTGGAAATTTCCGGGCAGGATAAATGCACCGTTTATTGTTATGCAAGCAAACAAACAAAAAACTCAGAGCTTTTGAGGCAAACTTGTCTTTTCTGTACCTATGTGGAAGGTTATCATTATTTATCACTGATTCCCTGTCATTTCTTGCTGTGGTATGGGCAGGACCCAGTGCCCACTGCAGGGAACTGGAGTTTTTCCACTGTCTCCAGTGGGTCTTGGATTGGGTTGCCCTTTCAAGTGCCCAGAAGCTAACAAAACAATACGTTTGTGCGGGTGTGTGTGTGTACATTATCATGCTAATCAAAACAAAGCAAAACCAAATGCAACTGGAGGGATCCTATGTTCTCATTCCAGAGGAATTTAAATTTAGCAGCCTCAAACTTTTGGAAGCACATGGATGATTGGTGTTGTGACAGGTGTGACTTCAGCTTTGTGGTTGCTCTGATAAAATGATTATACTCTGGCAGTGGCTGGAAGAATTAATGAGAGAAACCCATGCCTGTTAGACTGTTTTCCTTTGGCTGCATTACGAGCAGCATCAAGTTGGTTTTTCTTGTTAAACGTATGGCATTACTTTCCAGCTGTTTCCCTCTTTTCCAGAATTTGCTCTGGGGAATTGCTTTTTTATGCCCACTCTGTACAGTTTAATGCTATTTTCTGAGAAGCAAATTTTATGTACCTTGAAGGTTTGAAAGAGGATGAGTTTGGGGTTTTTCTGGATTTGTTTTTTGTTCAATTGTTTTAAAAAAGAAGTGACATCTAAAGTCCTCTCTGCCTCACAGCAGCTGAGGTAAGAAATGCCCTATCTCCCAAGTACTTCACAAAATCGCAGAGTCACGCACAGAATCACAGAATGGTTTGTGTTGGGTAGGACCAGTAAAGATCATCTAGTCAAGCTCCCAAGGTGGCAAGGGGTTTTCACCATCCACATACTTCACACCCCTGGACTTCTCCAGAAATTATGAAAATAGGGATTTTAAATCCCAATCTATTCAGCCTTCATTGCGCTCCCCTAGCGTCCCTGTGACCCTTTTGTGCTTCAGTACTGTATGGGTACCTACCAACTGGTTGGGACTAGACTTTGCCTGAGAAACGGACATCCATTTCTCATATTTCTTTGGGACTCATATTTACACCTTCATCTTTATCATATGACAACACCATCTGTTTCTGACCTATGCATAAGCTGAACATGAGGTTAGCAAGGAGCTTGTGGTCCTCTTCTTGCCCATATGACTCTTTGGAAAGAGGAAAACAGGAGAGAACAAAACCCTCCAATCCTCCATAAACTCAGTTCTGCACTATGTGGCTTGCTCAGAGCTCCACTGTCAGAGATACCAGTTTTCTTCCAGAAGAAATCATGTTCTGGAATATGAATGGTGTGGTGCACACATTAATCTTGTCCTAAAATGCAGTCAGGATGTGGCCAGGTACATTTTGGTCTTTTTTGGAGAAGTGGTCCTGGGCCACACAGTTTAGAGATAACTATAGACACCTCTGAACAGGTTTTTCCTGCTATAAACTCCTTTGTAGACCTACACCCCATTATTTTTAGTTATGTCCTCAAGGATTGTCTAATACGTTTCCTGTTCTCCCTTACAGTCCACACACTTCAGACAACTTTGGGCAGTTGTTTTATTGTCCTCAGCTTACCAGCACCTCATAACTCCTCGCAAGCCAAGGCTAATGCCAGAAGTGAACAGAAAGCACATTCTAGTCTGAAATGCGTATGCCCACAAAGTATTCTGCTAATGAGCACCCTCCCTGCACCCACATCCCACTCTTTTTTCCTTACTCCAGGAAAAGATGCCCAGGTTAAAAGAAAAGGAAAAAGAGAAGTCTTCCCCACAAATTGCAGGTTTCTCCTGGTGTTCTGACACTCATGAAACCTCAGGAGCTTTTTAAAGCAACTGAGATATGAGGTAGGAAATCAGAGCTTAGGTCTGCCATTGGGAGCAGATGCTCACAGCCTCATGAAACTTTCTGCCCCTCCAGCCCAATGCCTGTTTCTCAGCAGGAGGCATTTGGTAGAGATGGATATATCTCAAAAGGTGCACTAAAATCATCTGTCACATGCAGACATCTGCTGCCCTGGAAGAATGGCAAGATATGTTGTCACTCCAAGTCCAGGCTGATCCTTCCAAAGATCCTGAAAGTGCCACAGCTTAAATACAACAATTTAGAAATTATAATGGTTTCACAAGTGAGCTAACCTGTCCTTGCAAGAGTCATTGTGTCTCTGATGCTTACTCTGCCTCTCTCCCTTCTCCTGTATTTAGGTATATGTACTATCTGCTTCAAAGACTACCTCCAACAAGCTTCTTACAGATCAGCTGTAAGGAGCAGCCATTACTTACCCCAGCCAAATAATGTGAATCCCCAAAGATACTTCTTCTCTGAGAAAAATGCCATGAAGATGAGGCTGTGGAGATAGAGCCCTTCCACCAGAATCCAGTAGTAATTGGTTGCCAGGAAGTAAAGGAAGAAGGTAACCGCTACTTTACATCCTACCTGCAATGACCGCAGAAAGACAGGGTTATGTGAGGAACACGGTGTAAAATTCTTGTTCTATATAAAACCATAATTTGCCAAAATGGGCTGGAAAATAAGATGGAGAAAGGAAAAAAATAAATGAGAAAGTTCCATTCCAGGGTTTTTACAAGGGGGAAAAATCAGCGCAAGAACAGAAGAGATGACCAATTGAGAAGAAAACTTCCCCTCAGCCTAACATTGTGTGTCCAATAGCAGGTGAGTTGGGAGGTGTAGGAGGACAGGGCACTTGTGGAGATGCTGACCTGATCCTACTGTCTCCCAGTCCCAGTCGTGAGGGTCTCACACACTTTCTGAGGAATCTGTGTTTCATTTTTTCCCTGTGTCTCCTGTCAGTGTTAGAGGGGAAAAGTCTGTAGCCTTGGTCTGGGTGACCTGGTGCAAGTCACATCACTTGGAAGTACTCAGCTCATGGAGAGATATGGGCACCGTGCTGAGGGTAAGTCATCCCATCC
Source organism: Strigops habroptila (assembly GCF_004027225.2). Classification (NCBI taxonomy): domain Eukaryota; kingdom Metazoa; phylum Chordata; class Aves; order Psittaciformes; family Psittacidae; genus Strigops; species Strigops habroptila. The sequence goes on from NC_044277.2 coordinate 98,236,629, forward strand.
TGTCATGGACATCTAAGACAGGGTGTTCCAGGGCTGCCTGTCTTTCCTCAGTGACTGTGAAGACACTCTAGATGGCTGCTGTAGGCTTTGGTGACTGGTCCTCCAAGAGCAAACAGAATCTAGAGGATTTTACCCACAATGCCAAGTTGTTTTCTGAACAGACCTAAGCTGCAAGATGGGAGACCTGGTAGAGACTTCCAGGACATGCTGATCTTAAATGGGCTCATAAGCTGACCTCTTATTCCACACTGACCTGTAATCCTTTGCTTTCATGAGAGGAAAACCCTGACTGAGACTCAAGGCTCCCCTTCCCTTCTGGCACAGTGGGGTAAAGCCACCCTTCTTTGAGAGGGAGTGGGAAGGGATGGAGAGAGGCTGTGAAGAGTGAGGAAAAGAGGGGCAGCTGGTGTGGAAAATCCCCACTCAAGTGGCCAGGTGTCCAGAGAGGACAGAAGCATGAAGCCTGGAGAATGGTCTGCTCCAGTGATACTCACAAACTGCGATTTATCTGCTGGAGGTGCTTCAGTAATGGATTTCAAGTCTTCCTCTGAGATCCTTTCCATCTCCTCCAAAGCTGACCCAGAGTACAAGACTGCGTCCTTCACGAAGATGCTCACAGCTCTCAGCATGAAGGAGACAAACAGGTGCATGTGGATGTAGTTTCTAGTGCAGTGCAAACGTCTGGAGGAGACGACAGAGAAGGATTGGAGTATTTTAGCCCATCTGTTGGACTGTCTCAACGGTCACCTCTGCTTCTGAAAAGCCCCAGCTCCTCTCGTCAGCACTGTGCCACCATGGGAAGCAGTGCTAGTACCACTGCTGCCCTGTGCTCACGGTTCACCCATGGGGTTGGTAAATAAATTAATACCTTCTCCAGGGTTTTGGCAGCAGCACACTGCTGCTGACTTTGCATCAGGACAATGCTGTGCCTGTACTCACTTTAACTAACTCCTTTATTTCTGGCTGGGAAATCTTGCAAAGAAATAGGCGCTCGTTTTGCCTGTGTTGGGCATGGGCAGTGAGCATGCATGCAGCGGGCAGCATGGGCAGTGAGTCTACATCTAGAAGATGGTGTGTGTGCAGTGCACATGCAGCTGGAGGAGGGTATGTGGTACGCAGTCCATAGTGTGTGCCAATCTGGAGTGCAATCTATGTGCAGTGTGCATGCACCTGGAGGCAGTGAGAGGTGCATTTGTATGAAGCACATGTGCAGTGTCTGCACATCTGGTGAACATCAGGACGAATGCAGTTGGGGCGCAACTGATGTGCAGGATATGTGCAGTTAGCATGCATCCAGCGCACAGGGTACATTCAGGGAATGTACATCTGGTGTGCAGTATGTGTGCAGTGAGCCAATAAAGCTGTGCAGTGTGTGCAGGCCATGCACATCCCACTATGTGGTGTGTGCATGACGAGCATGTCCCTGGTGCTCAGTGCACATGCAATGAGTGTGCATCAGACATGCAGTCATTTTCCAAGATGTACAAACAGAAGGCAGGATACATGCACAGTGGTCACTGATACTGAAGTGTGTATCCTGTGTGTCCCCCTTTCACTGTTAAATCCATCCCTCCAAAAAATACACCTTTCTCAGTGTCAAACCCTGCATTTGAAAACTTCATATTTATCTGCACTTTGTGTAGAGGAAATAGACTACAAAGGCTAGAGTCCTTGTGGCCACTAAAAGGCTTGCAGAGGTTCTTGTAAACTGCAAATCTTTGTGCCCACTCCAAATTCAGTAGCAACTATAATAGTTACTATACAGTGCTGGGCTGCTTTCTTGTTTCAATTAGAGGTGCTATCATTTGCTTGGTCATGTTGAGCAGTTTCTGGGCTCCACCCCAGCAATGGCAGCAATGACCCCAAATGCTGATTGTAAAGCGCTTTAAGATCCTTTTCGGGGAAAAGCCAGATGGTAAGAAGTGAATGGGTTAGGCTTGTACCTATGAGGTGTGTTTTAGAAACAGTGATCATGCCTTTGGGGAGAAGAAAGAATTAACTGACCTGTTGAGGTCCCCTTCTGTCCTCTATAGCTCAGTTGCCTGGCTAAGCATGCAGCAATAAATTTATACCCACTTAAATCCCCAGATCTAAAAATGGAAATAAAAAATCAAAGCTGTGCTTTTTCTCCTTTGGAGGAGATTGTGATAGTAATAGTGATTGTTTCTTGTGCTGTTATAATATAAATTGTGCCAAGTGGAGCTGCTGAGGTATAAAAGAAGATGGGTTTTGTTCCCTGCATTTGAAAAGTAATTACTGAATTTCTGGATTATGTGTTATCTGGAATAAAATCTGGCTTGGTCCCTGCTGCTGCTTTGATCCTTGGGACAAAGACATTTTAGCACAGTTGACAGTGTAGTCTGGGCTGTAAATCAAGTGCTCTGACTACATGAATAAGGAGAGAGTACGTCTCCTGAAACTAGGAGTACTCTTCCGTACATGAACATTAAATATTTGAACAACCTGCCAATGTCCAGTGGAAATGAAACAGGAGGAAGAGGGTTGAGAGGATAGGAGGGTGGTGGCAAGGATGGGTTCTGGGACTACATCACGTGAGGTGTTTCCAGGAGGGGTCTGCAGTACCCTTTGGCTCTAGTGTGACATGGATTCAGGTGCTGGGATGCTCTGCTACCCATGCAAATTCCACTGACCTCCATTTGCTCACTGCAGAGAGATCTGAGCACTTTTAGAGCCAAAGACCACACATTTTATTCCCAGTGGTATGTGTCTAGGGCTTAGTTTGAGCTTGAATGGTGGGAGCTGCTGAGTCCATCTGCAGACACCACGTGGCTGTTTGCTGTGTGGAGAATTTCCCTCCACAGCTGTTGTCTGGGTCCTGCTGTCTGCTAGGAGAAGATACTGCCAGCCACTGAAGGGAAGCAAATCTGGGACTTAGGAGATCAAGGGTCAGCACCCTGCTCTATCTGCAGCTCACCAGGTATGGTTTCCTAAAGGACAAACTTCTAGCCATGAGCGACTCCTTTCATCCCTTACATCCATGGTCTCTGTGGCAGTAAGAAGATGCAACAGCCAGGCTCGAGGAAAGGATGGCGTGGGTTCAAGACGTATCTAGGGGTCTACATCCCTTGGCAGGGGTGATGGAAAGGGAGGGCAGACAATCAGAGCTAGGAGGGTGAGCGGTCATTTTTGGATGGGGTCCCATTCAACTGATCATGAATGTTTGGTTTTAGAGGAGTGGAATTTCCCTTATGAAACCTTAGCTATCTAAAAATTACCCATCTAATCTAAGCCAGTCATCGGAAAGGGTAATAGGGACAGAAAACCCCAGATAATCTTCCAAGGGATGTGCACCTCTTCCTGAAGTTGCATCTCTTCCCCTTTGCTACAGAGAAGGTCTAGAAAACTCCATTGCAGGCAAAAGGAAGAAGTTCAGACATCCCACCCACCATCCCCCAAGAAGTTTGACCTACTTGCCACTAACACAGCCCAAAGCACAGACACAACCTCTTGTGGCTTGCTGAAGAAGCACATGCCACCCCAGTTTTACATTTTAGGAAAGCCTGAGGCTTTTCCAGTCTAGTGAGAACTCACTTAGGTAGAAACAGAGCCGCCTACCTGAAGTATCCCAGGATAAGGACAGCAACTGTGAGGGATCCCAGAGAGATGGAGTATCCAACAGTATAAATCAAATAGAGGCGATCAAAGACCTCCTGCAGTACAAATGATGGAAAAAATAGCGTCACATTAGAACGCATCCTACTGCATCGTAACACAACCGTGGTAGCAGCACCGAGATTCAGGCTATCAGACTTGCTGGGGGTGTACAGCTTGGGGTCTAGGAAACCTTTGGCAATCATACTTCTTGTCACCTTTTTGGTGTAAGATCAGCTTTGAAAATGGTATTCATTTTTCCTAATGACTAGGGGGAGACAGGATTTTTGCAAGGGACTAGTGATGGAGTTTGGTTAATCCCATACCTGGGAGTTTAGCAACATTTTCATCCCAAAGGAACCCAAAGCGCTTTACAAACTCTCAGTCAAATCCAGAGATCACTTGGCAACTTTTGCTTGAACAAAATGCTCACTGACCTGGGATTTTTTATGGAACTTTTTAAAATTTAGACATAAGGCTATGCCATACCATTGCTGAATGGCTGATGTCCATGCTGGTGGAGTGTCAACCCACCACAGAAAACATAGGGAAGATATATTTTGGCTGTGGGATATGAGAAGAAATCACCTGCATTCATTTTCCTTTTTTAAAATCAGAAGCAGCCAATGACTGCGGTTATCCAAACCAGACACAACTTCAGCTTGCCAAAGTCCCATTGGAAATGGTCCTGTCACAGGAGAGGTTATAGTAATTAATCCTGTAGTAGATTTTAGTTCTCTTGGCCCCCTTATATTTTAAAGTTGGCCTTAGAAACCCTAAGGTTTCCATTAAATCTTGAGATGTTTTTCTTCATCCTGGGCTGGGGCATGCTGCTTAACTCTGGGATTACTGAATATCTACCTGTAAAGGGTTAAAACATCTGCCACCATCCTAGCTTGTATTGCCTTTCATCATCTGAAATTAGAAATAAACCCCAAAGAAACCAACAAATTCAGCATCTATATCTCCTTGCTTCCTCTTCCCCTGCCTCCTCTCGCTTTTCCCTCACCCCACCCACTGGGTTTCAATAACATTAGTAATGCTGGGCTCTGAATGACAGCTCTGATTTTTATTTGAAGCTGAAATACTGTCCTGGAATGTGAAACCTCAGCCCTATTACATCAGAATCCCAGATATGTGAATGTTTCTTTGCGGTTTCCATTGGTAGAGTGGTGCGCTTGGCAATATTAACCTAGTGTGTATGTGTGTATTTATATATGTATGCCTATATATCTGTGCAGGCAGCAGGCACTAAAAAGCGACTGTGAGCAGATTTGAGAGCTTTAGGGGGGAAAAAAGGCTCCTTCCCATCTAAGCCTGGTATATACTTTACCCACTGCCAAGCTGGAATCCTCGTTGAACTGAAAAGTGGTGAACATTTAAAATAAAATAAAAAAATCTTGCTCCAAGTTTAGGATTCTTTGTAGTTCATCAGTTGTGAGGTGTTACTATGCCCAACTGAACAAAAGTGTCTCTGATCCCCACTCAGAAATTTAACCGGAAAGATCCACGTTCCTATCAGACAATGACACCGTTGTAGCAGCAATGGTCTTGGGAAGGGCCTGCTGATTGGCTGGCAGGACGTTTTCAGAGGCTGTGGTTAATTCCTCTGATCAACCACAGGGCCTCTTTTTGAAAGGATATTGAGTCAGAACTGCCAAGACATACACATGCATGCATGCATGCATGATGGTGTGCTTGCTTGCATAGACAGATGCCACGAATCTTACCCAGTGTCACAAAGGGGAGCCTTCAGGGAATGTGATTTTTCGGATGGGAGGCTTAGCTCCTTAGGGAAAGCTTCAGAAGCAAAAAGTTGAGGTTCTCCAAAAAGCTGCACAGGGCAGCCCTTGGGAGGGCAGCTCATGCTTGTTAATTCCCAGGAGTGTTCATCCTCAGGAATGGTGAGACTTGGATTTACCTAGTAGGAAAAAAAAAACCCCACCACAACACTCTAAAGGCAATTCCAGGTCTCACTCATCTCCTAGCACAAGGGAGGTCCCAGATTGGTGGAAACCACAATGCTGAATCAGGAAAGGTCCTCCAGGTAACAAAATATTGAGTCATCTGCCAGCTGAAACAACCACCTCCATGGTCTGAGAACCCTCTCTTTGGAGCTGAGATGGATGGCAGTTTAAACAATTCACAGAAGACCACAAGGGTCATGCATGGCCAAGCCATGGACACAACCTGGACCTTCATAGTTTCAAGACAGTGCACTAGTTACTAGACCATCCTGCTACAGCAGGAGCTCTACCTGATTTATCTTATAAATCCACCCTGAATATAGACTGACCATCACCGGTCATTCACAGCCCTGTTGGAAGAGGCAACTCACCCTGTAAAAATCTAGCCTTGCCACATGATGAGACCCTGGTTTAAAAAGTTTGATACTTTAACCAAATCTTCTGATTTGACTCCCGCAAGTAATCCTTTACTGTTTCAACTGCTTACACATGTGCACTGGAAAAAAAAAAAAAAAAAGGCTGAGAAAAAGCTAAAGGAAAAATTGGACAAAACCTCAATACCTATGATGCCAGGGGCTGGGATTATCAGCGAAATACTGCAACACAACACAGAACCAAGGTTACGGAACATCAGTTTTACAACTGGTGTCCTTGAAAGTTGCCCTATGCCCACCCCATCCCATGGCCTGCTGGGATGAATCTTAGAATTAAAAAATCATAGAATAGTTTGGGTTAGGATCTTAAAGCTCATCCAGTTCCGATGCCCTGCCATGGGCAGGAACATCTTCCACTAGATGGGGCAGGCACAGCTTCTCTGGGCAACCTGTGCCAGGGCCTCACCACCCTCATAGGGCAGAACTTCTTCCTAATGTTTAATCTTAATCATCTCCCCTCTTTCAGTTTAAAGCCATTCCCCCTTGTCCCATCACTACTTGCTCTTATAAAGAGCACGTAATATGATGTGGGGAATAGCATAATACGATGGGGAAGGTGTGGGATGGATCTGATCCCCTCCCCTTTCTTCCTGTTTCTTAGATTTTTCCTGTGCTTATTGCATTTGCCATCTCTCTAAGGAGTATCCAAATTGTCCACTTCCCCTGCCAACAGGGCTTGCAGAATAATGCTCTGGAAGCCTTCCCTTCACATGGCTGAGCTAGTCGTGGTTGCTCCTGGAGGATGCTGGGCAGGATGAGGTCCCCTGGTGTGGCTGAGCTGGTTTTGAGCTTGAAGCAGTGACTTCCGATCAAGTCATACACCATGTATCCTTTCTAGGTCATGCTCTGTGATGCCTTCAGGCACTGCACAACCTCAGGACGCTTCCTTGCCCTCATCCTCTCTGGTCACACATTACAAAGCTCCACCAAATCACAGCCATCTGTCTTACATAGCCAGGTGAAATGATTTTTCTGTGAGCTAGCCCACCTGGTCCTGCCTTCCCAATCTCGCTCCAGCCATAACTCAGAGACTCTCAATAGACCAAACAGCAAAAAGCATTAAATACTGTTTCACCTGTATTGACCCATAACAAAATCTCCCTTTCCCCTCTCCCGCTTGGTTTGGTGGGAGACTTCCTCTCTGCTCCCCTTTGCCTCTCAGCTTTCCACCAGCCTGACCTCAGGGTAGAAACTTTATAGCAGCCTGGTGGCTTTAGGAGAACAGGAAAACAATACAGAGCTGGAGGTGGCTTCTGTATGAACTCAGAGAGTGCATGGAAAAAACAAAATAAACAAAACCTAGCCACCATGGGCATCCATGGTCTGGATGTGGCCCCCTCCCACAAGGATCCTTGCATTCTCCACTCCCTGTGGTTTGGACATCTTCCAGGTGCCTGACCCTCAGAGTAGTTGGCTGTTATATTTTCATACTGTGCTTGGGGCTTAATCTGACTCCTAATTTGTCCACTTCTACCAATGGGGAGATAATTTGCATTGATCTAAATCCAAAGGAAAACTGCTTTCCTCTGCAGGACAGGTCAAAGCTACATCAGAGCACCAGGCATGGGACTTTGAGGTCCTGTCCATTGTGAAACCATGGCTGTGCTTTTACTCTTGCATTGCAACCAGGTGTAGGACAGTCTGTGTGAATGGTATTTCTAATCCTTCAAATTCTAGTTTGGGTATGTGGAGCTTATCAAAGTGGATGTGGTCCTCTAATTTAGGTGTCTATGATGTTGATGGATCCACCAGAGCTGACCACCTGAGGTCCTAGCAGCTGTAAGAAAGAGGTGCTTCTGTTTTAATGAGTGGATGGTGCCCTTAGCCATCAGCTGCACTGGCTGGGTTGTCACAAGAATTGTCCAGAATGACTGACTCAGAGGTGTTTACATTTATACAGCAAGTCCCATCCATTCGAGTCTCAGGTATGAGGTCTCGCAACACTTAGGACTCAATTAAATTGTCTTTACATGTGTCATTTTAGACACCCAAGTGTCCTGTCTGGCTTCAAGCTGCTTTTACAGAAGGGAATGGGTTTCCTCTAGGTCCCGTGTTGTATCTGCAGTTCCCATGAAGCTGTCTTGTACACCCTTGGACACCCTATTTAACTCTGGGCATAAACGTCACCTATGTTTCAGCATCTGGCGGAAGACTTCAGGGCTTTGGTCTTCATATGTCTTGTTTCCTTTGGGTGTCATAGGGAGGGACATGGGCAACTGAGACATATTTTCTAGATGAGTGGTGGCAAACTCCATTCTGAGTACCACTGCACTGTGCCCTGCATCCAGCTTTCTCCTTTCATCCTTTTCCTTTCCCTCTTTGTTAGACAAAAGCAAGATTCTGCAACATTTATGTTGTGAAGCTGAAATGGATCCAGTGGTCTTTTGAGGGGCTGGCAGGCTAAACTGAAGGGTGGGATTAGCAGTATATAAGGATGGAAGCATATGTAAGGGCTTTCCAGATCAAGTATCTGCAAAATTTCACAAAGCTGCTGATTCAGATGTTGCTAATGGCATGTTTGAAATTAGCAGGGGAAGCATTTTACTGCTTTGAATGATAAGCAATGCCAGAAAGAATCTGTCACTAGCTTTATTCATTGCTTTTCTTGTCGTTTTATTTTACAAAAGACATGACTTAAAAAAAAAAAGCTTAATGGCATGGAGAAGAGGTATTTGCAAAAGGCACAAAATAGTCTGATTTCCAAAGCCTCTAGACTAAAAGTATAGGCTTGAAATAAGGAGTGAATGACAGGGTTGCTTGTAAGAATGAACACATCTCGAAGATGCATTTTTTTTTATTCCTATGCGTACTTAAAACATCTGCCCATCTTCCATGGTGTGAGTGTATGACACTGATGGCATTTCATCTGTATAACTCAGTATAAACTATGTAAACAAGTTTTATGCCGTCAGTTTGGGGCTACCCAAAGTTGTTTGCTTTTAAAGGGGCCCCAGAGAGCTCTAAGAACAAAGGCCAGGCATAGAAGATTTTTGGTTTGAGCAATGGAGTTTAGATAAAGCAGCCCTGCAACATGCTGTGCCTGTCCCATTGTATTTGACGTGTGGTGGATTCTCGAGGCCTTTCTGATTTCCCTAGGAGCAGTAAACCCACCATGATACAAACAAGCAGTAGCAGATGAAGACAGGATTGGTGCAGTGAGGTTAGCTCTTAGGATGTTCCTTTGTGCTAGGCTGGTGGTTTCCAAGCTGAGCTAACCTCCCAAGTTGCTGGCTTATATTCCCCTTCCCCATGATTTCAGTAGATGTAGGTCACGTTTACCCTTAAGCTCATCCTTGAAAACAGGCTGGGTTTGACTTGCTTTAAAAAAACACGTTTGGCATTAGTGTTGTATTTGGGGAGATGGCAATGAAGGAAATTTCTGCTTATTGAGCAAAATATGCCATTACTCCCGTAATGTCTGAAAAAGTGATGAGAAAAATTACCATGCTGAAAGGTGCTGCTATTGGCTGGGCTGTGTGGAAGGGGCCTGTAGTCAAAGTGTTACTGTGGGTTTTGGAGAGAAATTACCCAAAAGCTGCTGCTTAATGACAGGTGCACACCAGGACTTTCCATGTGTGCCACGTTTTATCCAAAGATTGAGGAGCTCTAACAATACAGGTAGCCCTCCCGTTTTTAAGGGAACCTAAGAAAGCTGTAAGAGAAGACCTAATCTGGGCCAGGCCAAAGGTCCTTTTAGCTGTGCTCCCTGTCTCCTACATGTCCATGAACAGATGCTTAAGTACAGATCAAATATAGAATATATATACACACACCCATGTGTCTGTCATCTAGTGGTTATGTAGCAGTGCTGTATACCTCTCCCAACGTTCAGCAGCTTGCGGTTCAGCAATGTGAAACACACAGGAGACAGATAAACAGCTGGTGTTTAACCATACCACCTTCCTCAAAGAGTGAACACCACCCAATACATTCCCTTCCCTTCCCTAGTCCTGCCTTTTCTCTTTAAATACTGATTGATAGAAAATAAACGAAGCCTGATCAGGGTGCTGGGGTGGAAAGCCACAGATCTTTCATCTTATCCTGTTCAGAGACAGGGAGACTTTCTGAAGATCCACGGTGTATTTAGGATGGGGGATGCCCATGCATGTCTCCTGGAGAAGGAGTGGGAGAAAAAGATTTTCCACCATCTTTGCTGCACTGGCGAAGTGTTATCTTAAAAGAAGAATATGGTAGAATATATACAGACTGTGGTGTAGTGGTGGCTTTCAGCACTGCCCAAAGACACAAAGAAAACTGTCTTATCTTCCCATAACATGCTGCTAAGACACCTTTCCACAAAACTTCTTATTAATCCTTGCTAAACAGTTGTCTTCTACAGACCGTGCCCGAGATGAGGTTGTTTGCATCAAGATTAATGCTATGTGCAAGGTATTTGGGGAAACACATTTCAGTAGCTAGCTGCAACCTACCTGTTTTCCTGGCTAAAGAGAGGACATCAATCTTCAGTGCTGTCAATCCAGTGTCCTTTAGCAGTGCTTATTTTCCCTTAGAAAACAACCCAAGAGCAATTGCTCACTGGGCAGTTATGAGCTGTTAATTCTCCTGGCTCTGATGACATTAGCGCACTTTGCTAATTTCAGAAAGCGGTTTCCATGCTGCTCTGTGTGAAATAATCCTACTTATATGGTTCAGGAAAAGGTAGTGAAAGATACAAACTTTCTCTGGGGCCCTCTGTTTGCTGCTTTGGTCAATCTTATAATTATCCCACAGTAGCTAAAATGAGAAAACTACACACCTAAACAAACATACATGGACATATATATGTGTTTGTGTGCACATGGACGTGGGTTTTTATTTAAGTGTGTGTATCTGTACATATGCCTATCTATAAATACAGGCCTATTTCTAGCGATAGTAATGCATATATATATATATCTCTCTCTCTCGTAACAGACAGACATTTTTCCTAATGCTTTCTAATACATAGTTTCTTACAAGTTCCTCTGGTTACATCTGTTCGGATGCTATCCTACTTGGAGTCAGCCTACGGTCTCCTTTCATAATGTTGGTTAAATGCAGCTGTTACTGGTGATGCAAATATGCTGCTCCCCAGGGGGAGAAATAATAATAGAAAACAATCTCCCTCTAAAGACGACTAGTCTATCTTGCCAAATTCCTCGATTCTGACATCTCTTGGCATATTTACTTAAAAAAAAATAAATCAAAGGAAGGTTTATTAATACCAGTGCTTCAGAGCCACACTTGGGTATGAAATACAAGAGGCCTTCCTCACTCTCTGAAAGCCATCACCGAAATGAGAAATAAAAGATGGTTATTCCTTTTCTTTTTGTTTTATTTCCAGAGTGCTTTTCCTTCCAGGAGCCCCAAGAGACCCACAGTGTGTACGCATTCCTTCACTTGTAACTAAAATGCAGCCACCTGTATGGTAAAACAAGGCAACTACATGACCCTATGCAGCTATGTCACGATGAGGTGAGTGCAGGGCTGGACTGAGGAAAGCAATTGCTTGCAAATAAAAGGTTAATGCTTACCATGATGAGTAATATATGCTGTTGGAAAGCATTTGTTAATCAAAATACAATTCCAAAGCTGGGGAAACATAAGAAGGATGTGGACCTATTGAAGTGAGTCCAGAGGAAGTCACAAAGGTGCTCTGAGGGCTGTAGCATCTTTCCTATGATATGGAGACAGGCTGAGAGAGCTGGGCTTGTTCAGCCTGGAGAAGAGAAGGCTCCAGGCACATCTTAGAGCAGCTTCCAGTGCCTAACAGGCCTGACAAGAAAGCTAGAGAGGGGCTTTTGACAAGGGCAGGTAGGGACAGGACAAAGGGGAATGGCTTTAAACTGACAGAGGGGAGATGTAGATGAGATGTGAGGAAGAAGTTCTTCCCTGTGAGGGTGGTGAGGCCCTGGCACAGGTTGCCCAGAGAAGCTGTGGCTGCCCCATCCCTGGCAGTGTTCAAGGCCAGGTTGGATGGGGCTTGGAGCAACCTGGTCTAGTGGAAGGTGTCCCTGCCCATAGAAGAGTGGGTTGGAACTGGATGGTATTTAAGGTCTCTTCCAACCCAAACCATTCTACGATTCTATGATTCTATGAGAAGCAGTAATTTTCCAAGTAAGAGCAGAGGTTGAGAGTAAAAATGCAGTTTTCTGCATCATGACATGTCATCAAATATCTCTCCATTAGGAAGCAAAGTCCATGTTCCCTATTTGTGCAGTGGCCACCTCTGCACTCAGAGGATACAGACAGAGACAGATACATGAAACCCAGGACAACAGACTGCTTTCAGCCTTTTTTACCAGCCTGGGGGTGGAAGGTCTTTATTTCTTCCTTGTGCTAGTACAAAATGGACAACTCTCTTCTTCCCTGTGCCCTCCTCCTACAGTTTTACCTTGACCAAGTCCTAGCTGCCAGCATGGGAGGTTTAAAAGAAAGAACCTCTTTTCCCTAGAGGAAGTCTAGGAGAGTTGCTTGGATGGAGAAGTCTGCAGCAGACGACCCCCACCTCAGGACATGGCTGAGAGGAGCAGAGCAGGGGAGACAATGACTTCAGAGAGGTCAAGAAGTTGTGTAACCGAGAATCATAAAATCATAGAATAGTTTGGGTTGGAAGGGACCTTCAAAGGTCATCTAGTCCCACCCCTCTACAATGAGCAGGGACATCCTTCAAGGGACATTCAACAAGATCAGGTTGCTCAGAATCACATCCAGCCTGGCCTTGAATGTCTCCAGGGATGGTGCATCTACCACTTCTCTGCGCAACCTGTGCCAGTATTTTACCACCCTCATTGTAGAAAATTTCTTCCTCACATCCAGCCTGAATCTTCTCTCTTTTAGTTTAAAACCATTACCCCTCATCCTATTGCAACAGGTCCTCGAAGACTTCTCTTCTCCAGGCTGAATGACTCCCCCTGTCTCAGCCTTTCCTCATAGGACAGGTGCTCCAGCCTTCTTATCATTTTTGTGGCCCTCCTCTAGACCTTCTTCAACAGGTCCATATCTAATGTTCTTAGTGTGATTAAGATTTTAATGACTCCAACACCTACTCCAGAAACTTCCCAGAAATCTCGGGGGCTAAAATAGTTGTTTCCACTATATGGACTGGGAAAATATAAGTCCCACCAAACTTGATTTAAATGTGAATGTTGTCCAGCACTGAGACAACAGATTTTGCTACTAAGTAGCTGGAGTAGTACCTGGTGTATACAACCTTGTCTGTCCCTTGACAGTATGATATAAAGCATGCAGATGTTCAAATAACATCTTTCCTCACTAAACAACTTCATTCCTATGCTGCTTCACTGCTGAGGAAAAAAAAAAAAGAAAAAAGGTAAAAAACCCCATGTGCTGCGTTGGATTTAAAATTAAGAACATTCTCCCAAAGGGCTCTGTGTCACCTTTAAGCTTACTCTCCACTGTGAAGCTTGTGGTTGGATCTTTATCTTCCACTGCCTGAAAATAACCCGTGCTGCAAATGATCACTCCCTAATGCCATATCTGAGGAGGACATCTTCAAAGTACCACTCAGAAAACAGAGGTTTCTGCTAAATTCTTTGCAAATTACGGAAATAGAGCAGCAACTGTGTGGGAGTGGAAATGTCTTTCTCTGCGAAATGAGAAAGTCACATCCTCTTAGGTGACTCCACTGACAGCTTTGCTGTCACATTAGGACAGAATTGCTTCTGTGATGCACTCGACTTGGGAGGCATTCAGAAGCACCACAGAGTCCCAGCTGGGCTCAGACCCAGACAGAGAGGTAGGAAATTTCTGCCAGCTACTATTTTGCCAATCACCTGAATTTGTGTAAAAATAAGGCACATAGACCTGATGTATAGATAGACAACCCCCCATTGCCCCTCCCCCACCCCCTTTTTTTCCCTCCATGTGCTAGGAATCCTTTCTCTAACTTTGGACTGGTGTCCCTCTTTCAAAATTGTGACTACACCAGAATTAGTTCAAGATCTGTCCTTACATGTTAATTAGCTTTAGCAAATTTTGTCCCCACCCATCTCCAGTGAACAGACTATGATCCTTCATTTATACCTCTCAACCAAGAGATTCTACAATCCTACATAAACAAGGTTGCTACTGGTTTGACACATGTTTTTAGCTGTGTTTGTACATCCCCTTGAACAGACAAGCACATAAACACTGGAATTATTGGTAACAACCTGGTAGCAAAAGTATTGCCTGGTGGGGAAGAGGAAACCTCAATGGCATGGAACAAGCTCCAACCACTTCTTAGAGTCCCTGAGCCCGCTTCAAGTTTCCCCAAGATCTCTTTACAAACGAGATCCTGGCAGCTGGAGGAACCTTTTCTGGCTTTGAGGACAATTTCAAATTCAAATAATTCCCCATCAAAACAAAGATGTGACTTTGGCAAGCTCGGACATAGTTTCCAAGAGGAGGCAGCAAACTATAGCTCATCAAGGGTTTTAAATGAGACAATGCGCCTTGGGTTAGCCATCGATGAGGCCAACACTTCATGCTCCATGCACAAATGCTATTGCCTACCCTTTCCCTCGTCTCATTGGTGAGGAACTTGGCACATTCACTGTAGTTTGCCCAGGTGCGGTTGTTGCCTGGGACCAGCTCCCAGCTCCCGTTCAGGTCACACCGGCGATAAGCGTGGCCTGTGGGAGAGAAATGAGACACAGAGTAAACAGGACTAGACCTGGTAGAGCAGGAAAAGCTTCTTCCAGTGGTGGTTCCTATCAACCTTGATGCCTCCTGTCCACTTTGAAGCTCAGCTGCAAGAACACAGTTTCCATCTCCTTGGCAACTTTAGCAATTTTCTAGCTGAGAAACACCAGAGCACTAATAAAAGTTGCACTTAGTTTAGGTTAAGATATAGGGTCTACAAACCAAGGAGAGATCTTTGAAAAGCACAGAATCATCCTCAGAGTTGCAGCTCTCCCTATGAAAATAAGCAGTGATCTATATTATGCTGCCCTTTTTTTACAGATTCAGTGCATCTCAAGATAGATTTTAATACGGCTACCCTCCGCATGATGATGGAGAAAGAAGAGAAGGCAAGGTTTCATCACAGACCCTTCTAGAAAAGCCAGGACAGACTATGAGCAACTGGGGTGCACTGGAATATCATTACTTGTTTTCTGAAAAGAGCATCAGTAGTCTGTGGGAACATATAGTCTTAATTCTCTAATTTTTCAGCCTTTGGGTACACAGCTTTCCCTGAGAAAAGAGAATGCTTTAGCTTTGAAAATACACTGAGGAGCGAGTGTACTTCAATTCCTTCTAAAAACATGCACAGACTTTGCGGCACCACAAGCAAGCCAAGAAATGTGCTGCCTGAGGGAAAGTGAGATGGGGAGGAATTCACATGTTCTGGTTACTGGCACTGTTCTCAGATAACCACCGTAGGGGTCTGGGCAGAGATCAGGGGCTAGAATTAACAAACGTGTAAGGAATATAAATTGGAAGAATATCTTGCAGGTTTCTACTGGTATGCAGCTTGTAGCATCAAACAAATACAGATTTGTAACGCTGCAAGACTACCAAGTTGTAAGCATGCAATTGGTGCTTATAACCCTAATTAGACACCCCAATCAGTGCGTAACCCCATTACAGTCTGGGTTGGCCAGGTGGGAAACTTGTCATTGTCTAGGTTAAAACAGAGCTTTTCTTTCAGCATAAAACAATAATGGCTGTTTCTTTACTTCCCTTTCCCTGGCTTTACTCCTGACTGGGTGGGAGTCACCATATGATAAAATAGGGACGCTAAAGAGGATTTTTAATTTTCTAATTCCCAGGCCTCCTATTGCAGCAGCTTACCAAGGATTTGCTGAGACTAAGGACAACATATACCTTTGTGATTGAAGTCATAGATGTACTCAGGACATGGCATAGCCACCACTTTGCCTGGCACACCTTCAGGCCAGCAGACGATACCATCCCACTCAGGAAGACAGAAGCCATCTGTGGAAGAGACACAAAGATAAAGAGGAGTCACTGGACCTCCAGACTCCTGCCGTTTGGAGAGGGCTCTCCTTGAAAAAGCCGGTAATACTGCCACTTAATTCAAGAAAACGGCTCTTAGGCATCAGCGTAATTTCCTTCCTAGTGTTTAGCTCCAGAACGTACAACTTCTCACAAGTTTTATTTCAGAAGGACATAGTCAGACTTGATTCCCCAACATTGGACACTTTTAAGATTTGATTGGCCAGGGTGCTGGGCCATCCAGTCTAGATCATGCTTTGCCAAAAGGTTGGAGGAGATGATCCTTGAGGTCCCTTCCAACTGGGATTCTAGGATTCTATGGGATAATAGCTGATGAGAGCGGCTAATGATTTTGTAAATTTGCTTTACCTTGTGGGCTGGAAGAAATGAAAATGGGGCAGGACAGCAGAGTGGAGAACAGGAGGACCTGAGCAGTCAGGACTCTGCAGGCTGATGGGCAATGTGGAGAAGTCCAAGAGAGTTTGGTTAGGTGTAGCCTTGATATGGCAGCTCAGATTTGAGCCTATGCTAGCAAGAAGCTGGGTTTTGCTGTGGCTACATTACTGTGAGGCTCAAAGCTACCAGTTCAGAGAAGGTACTCATGCCCATGGAGTGGGAGGGATGTGATTTAATATCTACAGACCATTAATCCAAATTCAGCTGTAATTTTAACTCATTATTTACATCAGCCAGTGCTATGCTATACCACAATGCTTTGCTGATTTCTCAGATGTGCTTGTGTGCCTGAATTTGGATGTGCTTTTAAGTAACACTAAGACTAGCAAGAATCTATAGAGAGGTGTCTGTGGCAGTATTTCTAACCGTAAATAGAGAATATTTCAATACCTTACTTCATAAACATTTAGGAAACATTTCCATTTCCTAAAGATTTGCATCCTTTCCCATATGACAGCCTTTTTGCTTATGACTTCACCATTGTCCCTCTACCTCTATTTTCCTATGATTTCATCATGGTGCAAGATGCAGTGCAATCATGCACTGATTGATTTGGAGCTGTGCCCATGCTAATTGGCTGGCAGTGTATGCACACTAATTGACCAGTTGCCTGCCGCAAAGCACACGGTGCCATGTCTGAGTTTTCCCAGCTTCTCCATGTCTGCCTTTTTTCCCCAAACCTTTTTATCTTTTTTGAAAATTGGCGAGTATATAAGTACAGATTGTAATTTTGCAATTCTCCAGAACTTGAGAAAAATTAAGCACGTCTTTTATTGACCCATAATTATGAGAAGTTTGCTTCTCTCTTCACAAACGGAGGTACCAGCTGATCATTCAAGGCCTCCAGCATTATGTCCTATGTGAGCTCAGAGGGTCTTCGAGGAGCTCTGCAGCCCATGGGATTTGCCACCAGCTTCTGAAGCAGCTGAGATACCAGCAATGGAGATAGACTCTCCCGGGAGATGGGCACCCACCCTCCCAGCAGTCTCATCTTCTTCATCATCTGTTCATTCAGTCTGCAAGGGACAAAGCCAGAACTTATCCACATTTAGAAGCGCTGAGAAATCCTCTAGGCATCATGAAAGCTGTGGAAATTGACCTCATTTTAAGACTGATTTAAAAAGAGAGAACTCAAACCCCATTCTCCACCTCTTTTATCCTTCCAGCTTGTCACCACCCATTTCTGCAGCTTTTGATCCATAAGCTTCCAGTTCCACAAGGGAGCAAGTTCCAATTCAGATGTGGACATTCAACATGGGCAGGTAGGACTATGCACCCAAACCTAACCTGGTGTTTACATATGCCTTTGTGTTGGCCTGCATTAGCTGCACCTATTGATTAAAACCCAGCTGCAGTAGCGTATTTGAAGTGAAGAGCAAAAAACAGTGAATCTACTCCAGCTCTGGTTTCCGAGCTGCATCTGCTCTCCGTACCCATGGCAGCCCATTAAGGAGTTTATCAACAGCCTATAAAGCGTCTGACAGAGAGGAGTTGTATGTGAATTAAAATAAAGCAGAACAGACTGCTCTTATCTGCAAAAGAGCTCCGCTTGTAAAGAAATGATAAGCACGGCCAAAATCTTAGCATGTGCCTTAGCAATCTTTCAACCAAACAGCAATTTATCCTTCATAATGAATGTGTTTTCACAAGATTAAATAAGGATCCAGGATTGCTTTAAAGAACTTTGGCTGGTATGGTACCCTCCAGGGTCGGAGCTGACAGTGATCAATTCAGTTTGCTGGTATTTCAGGACACGAAAAACAACAGAAAAACTCTTAACAGCTGATTTCTTATGTTTAATTTAGTGCTGATGAAAAGGACCCGGCTAATCACTGCCTATCTTCTAAAACTTTAAATGGGAGTGAGGGTAGGGGAGCTAGAATTCCTCAATATCGTTGTGATAAAAAGGAGGAAGAAATTTATTGCATTTTCTCCACTTCCAGTCACATTAGAGGAAGAATAATACTAGATTTCCTATTCATGGAAATCAGGAAAGCCCTTCCCTTTGGTTCATTATGTTGCAGGATTACTTACACTGTGAAAAACAGTTTATTTATTTACCAGCTCTCTGGAAGGATCAAAAGGAAAACTA
Organism: Strigops habroptila; assembly: GCF_004027225.2. Taxonomy (NCBI): domain Eukaryota; kingdom Metazoa; phylum Chordata; class Aves; order Psittaciformes; family Psittacidae; genus Strigops; species Strigops habroptila. Next base: position 98,255,132 of record NC_044277.2, read on the forward strand.
AAAAAAAGTGGCCCACAAAATTTGGATTAGGACAAAATTGTTATTGTTTTTCAGACAAGAAAGTAAATAAAGATTCAATTTAGCTCTCAAAGTGGTCTTACTTAAAACAAAACCAATTCTTTCTACAAATGAGTAGATTTGGGTAAACCTGAAAATGAATGCTGGGGAGAAACAACACAGGAGAAAACGTCATGCTCTGAAATGGTGAGAGAAAAACCTTGCACTTTTGTAAGATCGTCAGAGTAACTTACAAAGGTCAGCCTTCACTTGTAAGTAGTTTCATTTAGTATCATACTGCAACTTTTGTCCAGAAAATATTAATGTGGAAAAGTATCTGATGAGTACTCCCTCCTCACAGTGTAAACATATACACACATTTGAAATGGACTAATTCAAAAGAAAACAATGCTTTCTGGATAACAGAATATGCAATTATTTCTTTTGGGGTACTTTGATCTGCACAATCCTGCCAAAAAGCAGAGGGTTGAAAGCTCTGTGCAGGAGACAGTGCAAACAGGTGCTGGGACACCTCTGGACTGGTGTTTTATCATGTGGACAATTTGGGAAGCCATCAGCTGCCCCAAAAATTTGGAAAAAAACAAAAGATCAGGTTTGCTGCCTCTCACTGCATCTGAAATAATTTATTGCCTCTATGTATTGACCCATGGAATTGATTCATTTAAGCTGATTAGGGCTTGGAGGGAATTGATCTTCAGAAAGCATCCAAGTGTCCCAAGAAAAGATGCAAATGAATCTGTCATTGTTACCATGAACTGTTGCAATACAGAAAAAACTCTGTAGCCTGCTCTCCATCATCCCCTGGCTCTCTCTCCCCACTCTGTGCTTGGAAAACACATTTCAGCCAAATTTGAAGGAGGGGTAAGACATCTCAGTCATAATTTCCTTCCTGCCAATTTCATGGTGATAGATGATTAGTAAAGAGCAGGTGAGCATTTGGCACCTGCCACCTGGCAACCAGCCTTTGCCAACTGACTAGCCAGCTGGCACATGCATAATTTAGAATTAGGCACAGCATGGCTGTTTCTTGTCAATCCAGGGTGCCATAGACAAGGCAAGGGGAGAGGAATTGGGTTGGGAAGGACTGCCAACTACTAGTTTGTGGCAGTGAGAAGCTGGCGGGAACATCAACAGGTCAAGCCAGGTGCGTCTGGATCTCCTGGTTGCAGAAAGAATTGAAAAGTTCCTACATTGATTGAAACTCTTGGAAATCATTTTTCAAAATGGAAATAACGACTGACGTCAGGACCAGCCATGCTTTGTGGCTGCTGGATCCACTCTCCTGGGTTTTAACACAGCCAAAAGCTCTTTCTCCTCTCTGTACATGCCCGTTGTCCCTTACAGGACACTGTCCTTCTCTCACTCCTACCTCCAATACCTCTGTTTTTCCATTGAAGGAGACAAACCATCAACCTTCTGACGGGACAGGGGATAATGGCTTTAAACTAAAAGAACATTTATTCAGACTAGATATGAGGAAGAAATTTTTTACAATGAGGGTGGTGAAGCACTGGAACAGGTTGCCGCGAGGGTGGTGTATGTCCCACCCCTGGAACAATTCAAGGTCAGGCTGGACAGGGCTTTGAGCAATCTGGTCTAGTGGAAGATGTCCCTGCCTGTGGCAATAGGGTCGGAACTAGATGAGCCTTAAGGTCCCTTCCAACCCAAAACCGTTCTATGATTCTATGACTCCCCACATCCCTTCCTTACTCCCTCACCCCGTCTCTCTTGGTTCAGCCAGCCATGTGGCACCTTTAGCATTAATTTCACCAGCTTGAGACTACTGAGACCAAATTCTGCACCTTCTGCCTTCAATTTTCTCCTATTTTGCTCACTCTAGAAGTCACTTAATAACTGAGCTGATGATAAAATGAGGAGAGAAAATACCATATATTTCATTGGTATTTTGCTGGAATCCAAACAAGACTTTTTGTTTGTTTTCCCAAATATTTCCTCCAACATTTTTTTATTGTTTTATAAAAACATTAACAGTACTAACAACTTGGCTTCTCTCTGTTGTTTTTCTTTTCTCCTGGTTATTTCTCAAAAGAAATCTACTCTGAATTACAAGAAGAAATCTGAAAAATGGTGAGGAGTTTCAGGAAAGCAATAAAAAAATCTGCAAGCTGAAAATTTTTTCTGATGGCTATGTTTTAAAATAAAATAAAAAAAAAAATTTACAACCTTTTTTATAAGCTGTCATTAGGAAAAAAAAAAAGCATCACCTGCAAGTAGTGTGTTTTTGGCATGCTAAATATAAGTCAGTGTCTCCTGGGACACTTAACAATATTTAGAAACATAGATAATCACAAGGGATCCAGTTCATCCTAAGTACCAATAGAAAAGCTCTCAAAAGATTTCTTTTTTAGGTGAAAAATAGTTTAAAGGTTCCAATATGCTGTTCGGATTGATACAGGTGGGTAGGTTTGGTACACAGAGTCACATGTTTCAAGCAAACTGGGAATGCAAAACATTTCTTTCTTTGGAAGAGATAGTAGGGTTCACTGAAGATGTAAGTCAGAAGGAATTCATAAACTTTTAAGAAAACAAGAAAATCTCACACATATCCCACATCCTAAGCATCTTGGATGTGTATCAGTCATTCAGGCAATGCTCTCTCAGGCATTTACGTATGTGGGCGAAGCTCCTTTAAATTCAGAGCCATAGCTCTCATGGATGGAAACAGGGAAGGTGGGAACTGCACTGGAGTTTCTCATTGTTTAGAGGGCATGACTGACCACTTTAGTGCTGAAGAAATTAGTTTGCAGGGGAACATGAGTAGCTGGAAGTGATGCAAGAACTTTTTCTTTTCCAGAACCTTCACAGATGGCTCATCGTGATGTTTCCCCTTCTGTCTCCATGGTTTGATACAAGTTCAGGGAGACAGGGCAATTGTACTCACGGAGAAAGTGAAGATCAGTGACCACCACAGTCCCTGACTACAAGCCTAACACAGGCAGGTAAATGAGGTTTGTAAAAGTCAACTGCTGAGGCAGGAATTAAAGGTTTGTCTTTTAAGATTTACTGTGCTTTTTCATCCCATAATAGCTGTTAGAAAAAGTTTCATAGGTCCCAAGATGTCCTTGCTACTGGTGAAACAAAATAACCTCTCTGGGGAAAAGATCCTAAGTTCCTTTGCTGGAAAGGAAGTAAAGAAGTCTTCCAGCAATTTGGAAAGACTGGTAGGGTTGAAAGATTTTGTTGGTGCCCTGGAGGAGAATAAAAGTCTTGGTCTGCTTAATCCAACAAGAGAGAATGAGAAAGAAGGTTTTTCTCATCCTATTGGTAAGCACTATGAATGGACATGAGCTACAGAAGTGCAAAATGATGCAAAAATAACCAGATGTAAACTGGCAGTGAAAAAAACTTATACTGGAAATTGAAAGAAGTGTCTATCTTTCAGATGACTAATGTTTGTGATGAGGTCAGTAAGTTCCATTTCCCTCAGTGATTTTTAAATGGTATCATTAGAGCAAAGGGAGGCTGTGGCATGAATGGGGCTGGGAGGAGAGCACCATGTCACTCGCAGCTTTCTCTGCCATCCTTGTGCTGAGACAGGTCAGTGCATCTTCATCTTACTTCAGGATCCTGTATGCTGCTGTCAGGATCCTGTATGCTGTATGATCAGCATAGTCACTTCTGCTTCCCAAAACCACCTCAGTTTTCCAGCTGGCTATCTACCTTTACTCCAGATCTCAGAAACAATCTTAATTATACCAGAGGAAATTACTTCCAAGGACAAAAGAAATTCTAAACCAGTCCAGATTACTATGTCCTTCCCTCCCAGGTACAAAAATGCCAACAGACCTCCCAGTGTAATTCTGCTCTCATCCCTTGAGACACCCAGCTCATCGCTTCCTCAAGACAAGCTAAGCCACGGCAGACCTGAGCCTCTCTTTCCAACACCATATCCCTGCACCTGTAAGGGTCATCTCTAGTTTCCTGAAGCATTTCCTATAAGGCTGTTTTTCACTTTTCAGCCCATCAATCCAGCTTGTTCAAATCTTCAGCTTCAGCTGAAGGCAGACCCAAGGGTTCAGGCAACAAATCCCTCGTTGAAATACTGACTTCTGTCTGAGGGACATGTGTTGGGAGAGATAGTGCTAAATGCTGCCTTCATCCACTGCCTTCCCAGGGCTGTGTTGGGGCAGGGATTCAGGTCACCAGCTGACAGCTCCTTCTCATCCAGCTCGACAGAGGACATACCACCACCATGAAATAAGCACTTTGAGAAGATGAGGCATGTGGTGTCAGTTCACCATCTAAGTAGAAGTTACCAGCACCCCATTGAAATGCACTGACTAGCATGTTCCTCTAATATCAATTGCAACAGGATATATACCTGCCAGATATAGGTCAGAAAACCTGATTTACTTCTCTGATTATCCGTCTCATTTATCACAGACCATCTTTGCCCATTTTCTAAGACTAGACTGTAAAATCCTCCAGGCAGTGTGTGTGTCTCAGTGCCTGAGGTGTCTGAAGGTTACTATTATAGTGGACCCAGTCATCTCGCCATTGCTTGGACTGTCATGAATACTGCCTTACAGTAATACCGTACTACAGAGTAGTTATAGCAGCACAGATTACTGTAGTTTTAGAACAGATGTGCCTTGCAACTCTCCTTAGCCCTTGAGGGTTGAAGTCTCAGGTCATGGAAATTGTAGTCATTATAACAAGCCAATATAATATTCAGGATGGAGCAAGCAAATGCTCTGTTTGATGCCTTTGCTGCCGGACTTGTCTTTTGAAGCCCAGGCACAGAGTGCTTTGCGAAAGGGCTGCACCACATGCATCTCTTATTTTGCTTTTTCTTCATTTCTGCTTCCCCACCTGAGCCTTGTCAGAAATCCCAGCATGCCGCAGGTTGCTTGCCACAGGTTGCTTTGATGGGAGAGAGAGGAAAGGAGAGGCATATTTTGGCCATACCTGCTCACTGCTCAGACTGCATCCCCAGGGTGCAATGAAGGCTATTCTCTCCTGTTTGCTACTTTTCCCTTGCCTCCTCCCTCCTTTTCTTCTCCCCCAGTCTCAATTCCAATTTCTGTGCAAGTGGTATATGCGTGTGGAGAACACATTAAAACCATCTGCGAGGCTGCTTGGCAGCTGGATAAATGCAAACACGGTCTCGAGGTGTTTATCTAGGGGTATGGAATATAAATCAGCCCGACTTATTCTGGCATTGTGCAAGGCACCAGGGAGACCACATTTGGAATACGGTGTGCAATTGTGGTCACTCTATTACGGGAAGGACATTTGGGGGACTGGAAACAGGCAGGGAGGAGCAACCAAAAAAATTATCCAGGATTCTGGGACAGGAAAGGGAGAAAGGGAGGCTTGGAGGACCAGTGTCTCTGTATAGGGGTATTTGGTGTTGCAGATGCATTGCAAACCTGGCTGTTAGAGCATGCACGTCAGAGCATGCAAAGCATGCATATGCATATGTATAGGTGGGTATGTCTGGAGGAACGGGTCTGTGTTGCTGTTGACCTATGTTGTGCAATGTAGGGGGAGGATATGTCTATTTTGGGGAAATATGTTCCTCATGCGTCCAAGGGCATTTGCATGGGTAGCTGGGGACATGCACTGAAGTTGTGTGCAGTGTGTCCTGTGCCTGTGCATGCATCTCTGAACATCTGTGTGGGTTCTGTGTGCTGGCCAGCTGGAAGGGAGGGTAAAGAGAGAGGATGGATGGGTGGATGGATGGGTGGGCGGATGAATACAGGTTCTGCCTGTTACTACTCAGAGACCTTTGCTGGTCTGTGTACCAGTGTTTAGTGGACAGAACACCCTTGCATGCCCAGCCCTTGGAGGGGAAGACTGCATGGGCCAGGGCCTATTCCCAAGTCACAGTGTGTCTTTACTCACCCCAAGGCAGAATAGGAAAGTCACAAGGTTATGAGTGTTACCAGACGACTGCTAGCATGACACAGCTCCAGAGAGCTGGCTATCCTGGCATCATTAGCCCATTTCACATGTTGCCTGTCCACTCACTACTTTTACAACCTGAAAGAAGAAACATTACCTTCAGCATCCCATCTGATAACACCGACCTGCTGCTGCTGGCCTGGCTAAGCCATGGCATCCTTCTTTCCTCATTCCAGTATGTCTAGTCCTTCCAAAACTCACTAGATCTCCCTCTGAGAAGGGATAGCATTGGACATATTAATCATTAAAATAAGCGTAGAAATAAGGTTGATAATTAATATTGCAGTTTAGCCATCCTATGTACTGTTTTTCACCCTTTCTTCATGTTACTTTACATAACTAACATGCAGACCGTTGATGCCTATTGTAATTCCTGAGACCTGTTCCTCCTTTGCATTGCAAGACCTATACGGCTACTCAGTAGACATTTCTTAATGGGATTGGAAGCCCTTGGCCCATAGAGGCTAGCTGTTCGTATTTCCTACACCTGCTAGCTCTAATTCAAGCATAACTGGCAAGAAGACATCTGTGAAGAGCTGCAAGCCCTTGGTAGTCATAATACTCTCCTGTCTTGAATGGTAGCTGACGTAAATTGGTTGGGTGGGAGAAGACATCTCTCTGTAGGGTTTAGTGCTTCTTTGACTCATCCCAGAACCACAGATGCCATGAATCTGAACTTTTCCCTCATGCATGCCCCAGAATAACAGTCTTGTATGATCTGCTATCTTGTAAAGTCTCCTGGTTCATGCTGGCTCCCACATGGTGTCCACTGAAGCAGTGACAGCTGTCCCAGGCCAAAACTGTGGTGGGAGCATGCTAATAAGGGATGGTTTGATGCTTGCATGATAGAATTTGGGCCAGTGTTCTGGCCCTATACCATTGAGCCATAAGAACTGAGAGCAAAAACAGAGTAGAAAGAGCAGGGGCAAAAAAAAAACAACCAAAAAAACCCCAAACCCAAAACCCCCCCAAAACAATAGCAGAAACAAAATAAAAAGAGCAGGAGAAGATATGCGTTTAAAGAGGTCAGGGTGTTCAGGGCAAATCCTGAGTGCCCTGGATGCCTTCGTCTCCCTTAACTTCTAAACCACTGGGGGCTACTCCAACTCAGAGGAGATCCTGGCAGGCTGGATGATCAGAGGATGGTGCTTGAGCCTCTGGAGAGAAAACCAGGAGCAGATCCTTTGCTTCTGCAAGCCCAAAGAGAGCCTGGGCTTGGGTATAGGTCCTTTAGGGACAATTGAGCCATAAACTCAGTTGCACAACCCATGTACCTTCGGTAAATACACACAGCTTCTCAACTAAAAATAAACCCCTCTCCCTAGCAAACAGGTTTATTTACTGAAAAAACAAGCCATCTTGAAGCAAGCTGCAACACCTAGGTCTCTGAGAAAGGATTGCCGATGGCCTTTGCTAATAACAGGTTTGTGTAAAAATCTCTCTTCCCCCACAAAATGTCCCATCTCATTTTCCAAACCAGGGAAAGACAGGCTTTTAATTCATGGGCAAAAAAAAAAAAAAAAAAAAAAAATCAGGTCTGATGACATATGGCTCGGATTTTCACTTCATCCCCTTCCAGGTTTAACTTTGAGGTGGCATCAGGCTGCCCACATACATGGCTGAAATGTAATATTTGTGTGCATAGAACAGAAATTTTAGGGATTCCTGTCCTTTCCAAAAGGTTTTCATCTAGAGACTAAATTTAAAGAAAAAAGGGGGAGGGTAAAAAAAAAAAAAAAAAAAAAGAAAAAAGAAAGGAAGCCAAATGTTTGTGGGGACAGGTTTTATTTGGGTTTTTTTGTTTTAATATTTTGGGTGTCTGTCCCTCAGTGCCTTACTCAAAAGCAGCAGATGATGCACATATCCTGAGAGAGGGCTGCATATAAGCACACTGGATTGGCTCAGCCCTGTCTCCCCATGGCACAGGTCCATGTGAGGCTTTACCCAAGTCACCCCATGGATCAGAGTCCACGGCAGGTCCTTAGGCTCAGAGATATGCCTGGGAGGTGGGCGGGGGACAGATGACACTGTCTACGTAATCTATCCTAGGGGGACAAGAGGAAGCTCACCCTTCATTAAGTAGCATAAAAAGAAAAGTTAACCTTTTTAAAGGGAGAAAAAAAGGGAATTTTGAACCTTTACACATAAACAGTAATTCATTATTGCTAAAGAAAGTTTAGAATTGTATTAAATTTTTACCTTTTTATTTGCTAGGATTTTCTTTGGGACTATCGACACTGCTAGCAATCATATAATAACCACGTTTCCACTCTCCAGAAATGCTTGGCATGTCTATTATTCACCCTCTTGAAATGCATCTCAGACACATATCTAAATAAATTGCATTTGATTTATTTCAAGTGAACAAAATATTGCTGAAACATAATAGCAGATAACACATCTCAATACTACTCTTGACAGCTAATTGCATGGGGCAGGAATCAGATGAAAGTTAAACACAAGACAGTGAACATCCCTTCCAGACTCTGGAAGCCTCCTTCCAATGAACATCTCTTTCTAGTCTCTACAAGATGGGTGGACACCACTACACTGTCCATATTCCCATCAACTTTATCCTTTCTTCACAGCATGCAGTTCTAGTTTTAGGCCTATTATACTGGGTTTTATGACCACTTTTAGTAGCTGGGGGTAAATTAAAGATCAGCCCTTTGGCACAAAGACAAAGCCAGTGTTGGTCAAGCATGTGAGGGTGCAGGTTGATTAGGAAACAACATAACCGCTCACTGGCCACTCGGATAGGCATTGCTCTGGAAAACACTGCGTTTCGGCACTGCACTCTGAGGGACATGGCACTTGCTAATAATTGTGCAGGCTGAAGAAAACTGTGGATTTCATAAAACTGAGACAGCAAAAAACGACAAAGGGAAAAGGACAATGCTAAGTGGAACAGATGGGAGACCAAGGTCTTTCTGCTTCCAGAGGATGGTAGAGCTTGATTCAAGGTACTTATCTCTTCTGGGCTGGCTGCTTCCTGGGGAAGAGTTCATGAAGTCTGTGAACAGCCAAGATCACATCTTCCGCATAAAGAACCAGTTCTAGTGCATGCCTCCATGCCAAATCCAAGTCTGTGGTGGAAGAATGATGTACAGAAACCTCCTCAAAATCTCATTTGCCCTCTTGGGGGCAAGCAGGGTTTCTGTACACACAGGTCCCTCCTACAGTGTGTCTTCTTCACCTGTATTAATCTGTGTAGCCACTTCTAGTCTGTGATTGCCAAGTAAATGCATTAGGAGTTGGAAGCTGCAAGGTGAAAGAGTGAACAGCAGATATCAGTGCAAAAATCAAGGTTTGGTGCTGATCAGGGCTACCTCTCATCTTTTAAGACCCATGGATATCTCTGAAATTTGAATTTTTCCCTTTGTAAAATGTTGGTTGAATGAATGGGGAGTGGGGTGGGAGGAAGAAATAAGTTGCAGAGCTGAACTGTGGAAGAAATCAATGAATCTGGGATAAATCAATGCCCTCACTAAACTGAATAAGAATATGCCAGTTCATACCAGGAAAAGAAGTAGCCTGTGAAATGTACTCAGCAATGAGATGTACAAAAGAGGAAGAGAATCCAGATACTCACTGCACTGCAGGAAATTTCAAAAGGTGTTCTCCTTTTTTCAAAACAAACCCGGAGGCTTCAAAGTGAGAGCGATGATGAAAGTTTTGAGTTTCAGTCAAGTTGGATTTATCCAAAGATTTTTGTCAGTTTCTGTTCACCTGGATTTGAATCTTTGTAGCCTCACCTTGAATTCCAGGACAAAAGGAAATGTGGTTTGTGGCTTGTGCCCTGGCTGAAGAGGAAGTAGATGAGCATCCAAATCTTGGCTCTGCCACAGACTCTCCTTTGAGATTGGAGGCGAGGTGTTGAATATCCCTGTGCGTCAGCTCCCATAAATGAGGACAGAAGCCTTACCAGGCTTTCATGCCAGCTTACGTAATATTTCTTTCTATCTAAAAAAATTAAAAAATAATAATCAAGGTGTCCCAAATTCCCTCACAGCTTCTGAAAACACAGATCATTGACTTCCGTGGAGTAAGGTAAAACACAAGACTGGGTTGTGATCACACCCAGGCAGAGGCAGGATCCAAGCAGCCCTCTGCCAGGTGGTATCTGGCAACTTCTGATGAACAGGAATACGCATGGGTGAGCGCAGGACAAGATCTGACAGCACTAAGTGGATGCATACACCCCTTGATGTGAAGTGGGCCTGCGTGGGAGCAAGGAGAGAAGGCAATGAGGGATAAATCAGCTTAGCGTTTCAAAACCTGAGATATTCATTCAGCATGTAATGCTCAATGCAGTACCACTACCACCAACGCCTTTCTTTCCTGGCACTGTTCTTTTCCCTGTGATGGCTCTGTTTATGCGGCTGTATTATGATCCAGGTCAGGAAGCCTCCTCCAAAAAGGCTCTTTCTCAGGTCAGTCAGTTGCTTCACTGGCCCGCTCATACTTGCATGCTAAAAGGAGTCTGAAATAGCAAATTAAGTCATTCTTTTTGGTGATAAGAAAACTGACCTCTGTGTACACACACAGATTCTCAGCCCCTCTCTCCAGAACTACTGCCTCACTGTGGGCTTGTCCTTTTTCCTTCTTTGGAATGACAAACCAAGCACAGACTTGAACATGCAAGATGACTGGAAACAACATCACAGAATAGTGAGGGTTGGAAGGGACCTCTGGAGATCATCTAGCCCAACCACCCAGAAAACATTAATAAAAAAAAAAAAAAAAAAAGAAGGAAAAAGGGGGAAAAAAAAAAAAGAGATATAACGTGTGAAGACATGTGAAGCTCCTCTTCTTTTTCAATATAAAAGACAGATGAATTACCCAGACCTCCCCTTCTCTCCTTGTCCAGCTCTGTACCTGTTGTAGTTAAGTCCTCACCAATCTTTGATAACTGAGCCTTGAAGTCTACAGGGTGGAAACAATCCGTCCAGGGAGCCTCCATGTTGTTAGGTTGTGATCATAAATCCCCTGGGCAGGACTAATTCAAGGCCACACTTGAAATACTGTGTTCACTTCTGGACACCTCACAACAAGGAAGACACTGAGGTGCGGGAGCAGGTCCAATGAAGGGCAACCCTTCACCCTTCAACCCTGGTGAAGGGTCTGAAGCACAAGTCTGATGAGGAACTGCTGAGGGAACTGGAGTTCTTTAGTCTGGAGAAAAGGAGGCTCAGGGGAGACCTTATCACTCTCTACAACTAGCTGAAAGGAGGTTGTAGTGAGGTGGGGGTCAGTCTCTTATCCCAAGTAACAAGGAATTGGACAAGAGGAAGTGGCCTCAAGTTGTGCCAGAGGAAGTTTAGGTTGGGTATTAGGAACATTTTATTCCCCGAAAGGGTTGTCAAGCACTGGAACAGGCTGCTCTGGGCAGTGGTGGGGTCACCGCCCCTGGAGAAATTTGAAAGATGTGTAGATGCGGTGCTTAGGGACATGGTTTAGTGGTGGACTTGGCAGTGCCAGGTTAATGGTTGGTCTTGATCTTAGATGTCTTTTCCAACCTGAATGATTCTGTGATTCTATTGTTTCAGGCCAAGGGGTGCACTGCTCTCTGTGATCTGATACTTCTCAGTGGGGCTTGCCCCACCTCTCATATAGGATAAGTCTGTTCTACACTAGCAGAAGCAGCCTTTGGAGTGAGACCTGTTCATCACACTGCTGAAAATTAAGAGAAAAACCAGGGAAATGGGTTGTGTCTGGCTTTGCTTTCAGAAGGCACTGTGAGCTGTCAAGACAAGAAGGAGCATGGCTACATGCTATCCAGGAGATCTTGCAAGGAGACAAGGTCCTTTGTGCCCTTTCACATGGGGACCATCAGTCTCATCGCCAGCAGGTAGTCTTGTTATAGATATAGTAGCACATCGATGCCATAGGCTGCCACTATTATTAAACAGAGGGTCAAACGGACCTGGGCACAGCTCGCTGCCTGCAGAATCCCTTCTTTTCCTTCCAGGAAAGGCTAGGCCTTGCAGATCCAAAATACAAATACATTGTGAGGGACAACTCTGTCCGTCTGAAGACAAGACAGATAAGGAACCTGGCGGTGTAATAACACAACTCAAGTCCTCCATGGCAGTTAGAAGAGTCCTCCTGCCACCCAAATTGGTGCTTCTTAGAAAAGATCCGAGTGATATCAGAGGACACTGAAAGCTTGGGGTGGCCGCCTAGGGTTTACGTTGCTCCGAGTTGCAACAACTTTGCCCCCATAAATATTGTCTGCAGGTCAGGGCTGGTGCTTCTTGATTGTAAAACCCATGTTGCCTTCAATAGGCCTTTTCTTTTGGGTATGTAGCAAGGGAAGAGGCAATAGGATGAGGTCCTCCATCTGGCTGAGAAGGGCAGACCCATATGTCCTTGGGTGATTAACACAAATCAAAACCAGGCCCCAGTTTCCATATCATCAAAGGAGGAAAAGACTGGACCTAATCACTTTTCACCCTGGGCTCTGAAGCCTTTGTGCAAAAACAAATCTTCTGAGCCTTAGCCAAGCAATTAATTACATTAAAGCTAACACAGCACAGATTAAGGCCTTTTGTTCTGCCACCCCCCACCCCACAAGAGGATCTAAAACTATCCATCTCCTTTGACTCCTGCAGCTTGAAAGAGCAGATACACCTCAAAATGAAGATCAAGTCAGTCTGTTCTCAAATATCCCATAACGTTATCATTTCATGTATCCAAAGACATCTGTTGTTTAAAAATCTGTGGATGACAGCTCTTCTGCATAGTGGGAAGATCATTTGCAAATTGCAAAATCCTCTGTCTGTGATCACTGACTCTAGACAACCTCAGAAATGGTCTGGCAACTTGCTGCCTTGTTTGTGAAGCGCTAGAGTGAATTTTGGGGCTGTTGCAGAGGTGTTGCCACTGAAGGCTCTTTCACAACATCTTAAGAAAATGTTTTTGGGGAAAGGTTAAATCAGAATTCATTGTACCTTTGGACTAGTGGACCACTTGCAGATTAATTTGATCTAACTACCTGTTGCTAATGATTGCTTTGAGCCTTTAAAGCCTTGAGTATACTGCTGTGATTATTGACATCAAGATGATTCCTCCTCTTGGCTGTGCTATTTGGGATTAGACAGAGATTTGCTACAGAAGATGCAGCAGTGAGCCCGGGTTCTATTACCTGAGCAGCTCAGAATAGCTTTTTCCAAAGCCAGGACTTGGGTTCATGAGATGTCTAAATGAAAATGTATTAGATTTCTTTCTGTTCCAGATAAAAGCAGAGCTAATGCTGGTGTCAGTCAAAGAACCAGGTCTCACAATAGGAACAAGGGCATATTTGCAAAGCCCAGTGTTGTGGTTCCTCTGCTCTACCAAACTGACCATGACAAAGAGCCCAAAGTCTGCTCGTCAGTCACATGCATCTCCCAAGCCCTACCAACTCTGTTCCTGACAATTAAGGAGATCAATACTCAGGGCTGACAGTCATATAGAAAAGAATTAGAAAATAGGGTGTGAGAGCAAGTGGACATCATCAGATCCCAAGGTGGTAGGTGGTCTATAGTACAACAGAGGGAAATGCCTTCGCACATATGTTTTTTAATGAGGTGTTAATTGGGCATTGGGTGGACAGGACAAAGAAGCAACCCAGGATGTGGCTTGAGGTTTTGGTTGATGCAAAGCAGGAGGCCTGGCATAAAAAGAAAGCTGGGCTTTAATGGCCCCTTGCTGTCATTTTGTCATTTCCAACAGGAGAGGGACACCAGGTGGGCAGGCAACTCTGCTCTGAAATCACAGCTGGTTTGGGGACCCCTCCTTCTGCTGGTGATGTCTCCAGGTACTCCCAGAGTGCTAGCTGTGGGAAAGAGATCTCTGAGATGCAACGGTGGAGGTGGGAAACATTCTGGCTTGTCCTCTTTAGCCAGGCAAGAGAGGGAGATGGGACAGCATGCCCACCCAGGAGTAGCTGAGTGGGTGCAGGATGGCTCAGCACACAGCCCTGGTGCCAATAATTAGCACATCTGAAATTGATGAAAGAACCCAATGGGAGATGATTACTTTGCTACCCACATGAGAGAGCTTTCTCCCTTACTTCTCCCTCTAGCCCTACATCTGGTAGTGATTTTGCAGCCCAAAATAGAAAGGAAGTGGGAGAAAAAGGCTTAGCTGAGCTTAGGCCTATTTGAGGAGAATAGAGAGAGTATGTCAGAGGGAAACAAAGAAGTATTGTTGGAAGGGTGCTTTGTTTCCTATACCACTGGTGTCATGCTGCAAAGGATCTTGGGAGAACTGATGGTGGATGCTATCTCCCATGCTTTGCCTGTTATGGTAGCTGGGCTTTGGATACAGCAATAAGGGCTGTAAGCCTATAACTATGACTCTTTCACCCTCCTGACCCCTGGCATCTGGAGTTCTGGAGCAGAAGAAAGAGGCTGTGACAACTTTGCTTCACAACACCTTGTGTTAAAAATAGCCTAACCTGAAAAAACAATGTATTGGGTCTTCTTCAGCTGCCTGCCTACATGCTCTGTGTGTGGGACTAAGGGGAAGGGCTGGGGTTGAGCAGAGAGGAGCCTGGACCCAGCCCCAGCCATGCAGTCTGGATTGACGTGGGAACACTCACCATGCACCTTGGGGACCTTGGCTTTGAGGTGTCGTTCACACTTCGCCTTGGCTTTTAGCAGTAGGAAGATCTGCTCCTCTTTGGTGATGACATCATCAGCATCCACCTGCAGTGATGGGGAGAAATGAGGTTAAACCTCAGTATGTGAAGAGCAGCAAGACACAAACTTGCTAGATAATGCAGGTGATCTGAATGCAAAATCTCCTTTGCATCAGCAGTTTCCTCCATCAGCCTCGCTCTGTGTCTATCTCAGCAGTTAGTGTCCCAAGCGACACCTCTTACAAGGTGCCACATGGAACCATCTGCATACATGGCAAAAGAAGCGCACACTGCAATTACTCACATCATACACACGCACACAGAGGAAGGCAGCAATTTCTGGGCTTGCAGGGACAAGGCTAATATCCAAGAGGGAAAAATATCCTAGTAAATAATATTGTAGCAAGGACTCCTTTCTTCCTCTTAAGAATTGCAAACTGCCACCATCATTGCAGTGCTATTTCCATCTCTGCATGCAGGCCTTCAACCTCTATAAATCCAAGAACATGTGCAGAGAGGGCTGCCCCAGGCACGGCTGTGAGCTGACAGCATCTGCCCCCCAAAGACCAAGACTCAGGGAAAACTCTGTGCACCATCCTGGGAGGATTAGATTTCTCATCCTGTAAGATGTCCAGCAATCAAGGGACGAGGGGGGGGGGGGCAGGAAGGGCCCTGTTTTACGCCCCTCTGTTTATTTCTTCCTGATATGAGATATACTTGGCTCTCAAAGGCACTCACTGCTCATTAAAAAAGAGAAAAACAATCTTGCTTCATCAGGCTGGCACCTTCCCATCAGGAATGGCTGGCCTCAGTAACCTGGGGGTACCACCATGGGGAAGTTTTGTTCTACAACTGTTACAGAGTATGGAGCTTTGACCTAATGCAATATGGCTGCTTTAATTTTCTGCTGTGCCTCTTGGGCACTTAGCTTGTGTGCCCTGCTCAGGCATCCAGGACCAGTCCCACTGCCAGACAGAGTCTGAGATTAGGAAGACCTCTCACATGTCACTTTGGCAGGAATACATGGACATTTCACTGTACCCATCCCAGCTACACTGGGATGATATTGCCTTTGTTTTTTCCTGCTTCCCCGCCCTCTCCTAAAAAAGCAGTATATTTAACCTTCTCCCACATTCATTTTTTGCCCTAGATCTGCATCACCACCAGAATGGGTGATGTACGTGCTTTGTGATTTGCATCATGGAAGGGGGTGGGGAAAGTCATGGGCTATATTGATCTACTGTTGATCCTCCTTTGCAGGCTCTGATCTGCAGTATCTGACCACACCTGTGAAATCTTTGAGGTTTGGGTCCATCCCTGGTACTCTGCCAGTCATGGCAGAGTGTCTCTGGGAGAAATCCTCATCCACAAGATTGCCCCAAAGCAGTTCAAAGCAAAGAATAGCCATGTGTAACACTTTATAGGGCTCCTGAATTAAGGATGTTTGTAAGGCACTATGACCACTCTTCTCATTGTCTCTGTTTTCCTAATATATGTCTGTCTTGATTAATCAGACTATAAATGCGATGAGAGGAAATGTCGCCTCTCTCTGGATTTGTAAAGAATTTAGCACTCGCACACACACTCACAAAAGCATAATGTGAGCAAGGGCTGCAGCACTGTTTTATTCAAAACAACTTTTTTATTTTATTGTATTGACTGTTCTGGTGGGACTGGCCACTGTAAATCTGTAGTGCAAAACCCAGGGTAGCGCTCAACATCCCGATGGATGGAGCAGACCTAAACCTCAATGCATAGTAAAGGCAGGCAAAGGAAAGATGACAAAACCTTGTGGAGCCAGTAGTGATCTGCAGATGAGAGGGAAACGTGTTGATAGGTTGTCGAGCCTGCTCATGGAGGCGGCTTCTCATTTCAATCCCTCTGAAGCACAGACTGAAGGGGGGTTATGACATTTTGCTGTACTCCCCCAAAATGCTGCTATTCAGAATTAAGGTTACTTCACTCAAGTTAATTAATTTTGGAAAGCAAGTAAGATAAACCAGCTGAAGGCAAATCAGTTCTTGAGCAAGACTTATTACAAATGACATAACAAGGGCTGAGGAAATCCAGCTTAGAAGTGAACTTGGATTCAATTTCCCAGAGTGCTCCTGTGGAGAGGGACAGTGTATGTTTGAGCAGCTGGTGCTGTAATGGACACACAGATGGATAGCTAGATCTGATAAGGGGACTCTGAGTAAAACAGAAGTTAGTTTTTCATGTCCTTGGAAATAATCCACACTAAAAATCCCTCAGAAGTGGGAGTTGGTTTCAGAACCGCATTAACGTTAATGCGAAACAAAGCCATCCCTTTCCAGATGTTTGGCCTGTCCATATTTAAGGCAACATCCCACATTTAAACTCTCATTGGAAACATAAAACCTCTGGGTCAAATTCTGCTGTCATTTATATCTGCACAAACCCTGAGTGATTCCACCAAAGCGGGAGGAGTTAGTCTGGATTTACAGTGGCCAGAGTAGAATTTAACCTCAGGCATTTCAAATGATTCATCTCTTGCATGCTTAGTCCTCAGGCTCTTTTGGCTGTGCTTTGAGAGTTGGGCCGCTCCCAGCCAGAAGGACATATGGTCTCCAGGCCAGGACAGAAAATAAATTATACTTCCCAGAAAGGGATATAAAGTCACTGAGCACTGTCAGAACTGGGCAGAATCGCTAGGCCAGACCTTTGAACTCAACCCAGGTCCTCAATTTTACTGAGCCTTTGTTACTGGTCTTAAATTTCAAACACCTGCCAGACCCTTAAAAAACCAGCAAACCCAAACACAAGTCGCCATTCTCTTCCCTCCCCCAAAACTGGTTCAAATGTTAAGAGATATGTTTAGAACCTATCTTTCTGTGTTTCTCCTCAGTAAAGGAGGCTAAAACAGGTATGTAAACAGGCATATGAATAAGAACAGATTTTCATTCGATCCTGCAACTTGAAGGAGTCACCTGTTCTCAAGAGACTTGTAGGAAAACTATGCAGCCTGGCAATGCTGCTCCTTTGGTGCTGAATCATAGAATGGTTTGAGTTGGAAGGGACATTAAGGACCATCTGGTTCCAATCACTCTGCCATGCACTGGGACACCTTCCACGAGACCAGGTTGCTCAAAGCCCCATCCAATCTGGCCTTGAACACTTCTAATGATGGACCATCCACAACTTCTCTGGACAACTTGTTCCAATGTCTCAGTACCCTCATCGAGAAGAATTTATTCCTAATATCTCATCTAAACCTCCCCTCTGAGAGTTTAAAGCCATTCCCCCTTGTCCTATCCCTACCTGCCTTTGTCAAAAGCCCCTCTCCAGCTTTCTTGTTGGCCCCTTCAGGCACTGGAAACTGCTTTAAAGTCTCCCTGGAGCCTTCTTTCCAGGCTAAACAACCCCAGCTTCCCCAGCCTGTCTCCTTAGGAGAGGTACTAGAGCCCTCCAGCATCTCCATAGCCCATGCCTCTATCCCTTGTCAAACCCTTTGCTGAGGCATTTGAATGCATTAGCCAGGCTGGAAGCTCTCCAGGAGCAGAGGATTGAGCCATATGCTGCCGGATGAGACCCCAAAATAGCTCAGACTTGGGTTCAAGGGACAGGAGTTAGGATAGAGCAGCTTTGGACCTGTTGGTTACTAGAGCATTTTTAACTGTTCAGTACCACTTTTTCCCATGCATCTGATTTTCTTGCTCTGGATATTCTAATCGTAAGACAATGCTGCCCTATTTGTCTTTTCATCCTGGCTGCCAAAAGTTAAAAGAAAGCCACAGGAACATTTTCTTTGCAACACAGATGCACTCATGATATTAGACTTACTTGGATCTTGCTCAGCAAAACTTTCTCTTTAACAAACAGGCTCAACACCTGATCCAAAAGTACTGTGGGACATCCTTGCTAATTAGCTCATGTACGCCAGCTTCTTGGAATCTGAATGTCCCTAGGCAGAGAAATAAGTGGCTTCATTTTCAGAAGTGCTGAGGTACAGGCTGCAGGCATTCAACAGGTGGGAGCTAACACTAGTGAAGCAGCCACTCCTTTAGAGTGGATTTGGATCCCTTGGGTTAGGAGAGATGTGGCCAGAGATGTGTCTGTAAGACACTGGCTGGTGCAAAGAAAGGGGGCTGATTAGTCACAGGTTTGCAGAACTTGAAACCTGGGAGACACAACATGAAAAGAAGAAGGTCTAAAAGAAATAGGAAAATGCATGTAAGCAAATCATAACAGTGGATTCAAAATACGATTAGAAAACTTAATAAAGGAAAACATCCATCAGTAGCTCTTAAACACTATAGCTTGGATGCAAATTTCTGATGCAGAAATTTTTAGTGATCAGCAGTCTTAAACAGCTGATCACCAAAATCTGGAAGGTGAAATCTCTAAGAGCTATCTCTTTCTCTAAGCATCCTAAACTGGCAGCTTCTAAGGGTGGTCTGTTTGGAGAGAAGATTGACTGAATAAGGTTGCTTACATAAAAACCTATAGGATCTCTATTTTTCTAAGTCCAAAGAGAGCTTGTGCATTCTGAGCTTGCAGGAACACAAACATACATTCAGGGTTTGGTCTGCTTTTACATGCTCAGCACAATCTGCATTCTCTGCACCTGCTTTTCAGGACCATGAAGCAGTAGACAAAAAGCGCTAGAAGTGCTTCTGCCAGGTGAGCACAGCAGCCAGAACTCACAAAAACTTACTTATTCACTATTCCACTTACCTTTGACAAAAAAACCCTGCTATAAGCATACCTATTTGCAGCCCAATACCTTTCATCCTGCAGACACTGATTAGCCAACACAAAAGAGCAAATATAATATGTACTTGCTAATATAATACCTGCCTTGATAGCCAACTGGGAACACCAAGAATGAGATTTACCAGTCTGAAGTATTTTCCCAGAATCCCCCTTATAGTCACTGATTATTTAGAAACACAGATCAGCTGAAATTAATTCCATCCTCAAACCACAACCTAAAAAAAATCAGATCAACTGTGGGGATTCTCTCCCCACACCCCACACCCCATACCCCCCCCTTTTTTCCCCTTTGGGCAGCTAACAACTACAGTAATTAGTAACACTAACAAGACTGAGATCTGTGGTGTTTAGCAGCAGAGCTTTAGCTGGCATGAGTGCTGGAAGCAAGAGAAGCACCTGAGGTAGGTCAGAAATAGTGTCACAGGTAGGTATATCTCCCAAATCCATATATTTTTAAGTATGAGATCAAGGTCATTGTGCCCCTGCAGAAGTTAATCACTCTAAAAGAACAGCAAATCCCTTTTCACGAGCCCTCCATAAATTGTTTCAGCATAAGTTCCTGTGCTGAGCTTACTTGGCATCACATTTCTACAAGCTGGAAGGATGCAGCCTGGGTGCCTCACAGGTAAGTGCCAGCTTTACCCTTCACTCCTGCTGCTTCAGACTAGGTACAGCTGGAAGGGATGGGGGCTTCTTTCTGGCTTCCCCAGCTTTGCAATCAAAGCCCATCTCCTACTCTTTCTCAATGGTTATCACCTCTCAGCTTCCCAGCCCTGTTTTTTGCCAGGAAATAAAAAAGTGTTCCTGGTGGGGAAAAAATCTAGCAATGTGTGTTTTTTCTCCCCCTTATTCAGAGAAAGCAGAAATGCAGAGCAGGAAGCAGGCCAACCAGGGAAGAGTGAAATGACAATGCTATCCAGAGACTGCTAAATCAGTTTTGGTTCAGCTTTCCGTCCCCTCACCCTTCCCTCCCCCCCGCCCCTTCCCTTGCCCCCAGAGGAGGCCATGGGGTATCATGATAATGTTTTCTGGTATTTCCATTTCATTGGCTAATCTCCCAGCCACTAAAGTAAACCCCAAATCTCAATGTGGAGGTCATATTCATCCTTGTTTATGGGACTCATTTTCAGAAATAACACTATCCTTTTTGTGAAACTTCCCTGGCAGCAGCTCAAAAAATAGCTGAAGGCAAACAGATTCCTTGGTCGGGGTTGAGAGCATCACAGCTGCTTGACAGGCCCAAGGTAAGTATGGCTGGTGATCACCATCTTTGACAGCAGTAGATCAGGTAATTGCTGGTGTGAAGCAGAGAGGGTGCAGGCAGGAGGGGAAACTGGGAAAAGAAGGGAAATGTGAAAATGAAAGCATCAGTGCTGGTGGAAAAGGCAGGTGGATTCCAAGGGTGGGGGAACAGCATGGGACATTGCTGGATCTGACCATGCAGGTCACACTCCAAACCAGCCCTGCTGATTTTGGTGATCATCTCTGGAATGTGTGATGATAGTGCTGTCTTTTTGTGGACTGAACCTGGTGGACTGGTGTGGGGACACAGAGACCATCAGTTAGTCATCTTTGGGGAGTGTGACAAAACTTCTCTAAGTTTTTCCTCTAACAGTGCCTGGATGAACGGTCCAACTGAAACACCAAATAAAGCAATAGAAGATCATAACCCAAGTCCTTTTTCTGCAACAGAGACTGCAGTTGAGCTGAGGGTATGAATGGGAAGGAAAGGAAATTAGAGCTTTATTTCAGTCTTGCTGAAGGAACAACTCCTCTCCTAAACTCTGTAAGGGTCAAGATAGCTGTTAGAAGATTAATCTAACGTAACATAAGACCTGCACCTGCTACAGGTGAACATACCTCTGTTGATATCAGAGCATCAGGCTGGGCTGGAGACAATGTGGCGTTGATGCTAGGCATGCAGACAAGGGTAGCACGAGTAAATGCTATAGAGTAGGGATTCGGCTGCCTTTGGCAGGAGCTGATGTAGCCATCACCATGGGCTGACCCAAAACTGGTTCAGTTAGGAGCTCATGGCAATGGGGAATTGCTCAGAAGTAGGAAAATGTGGCAGTGTGGAGGTGGTTGGCAACACAAGGCATTGCATGAGGTTGGTCAGTAGTGGGGTGGCAACATGGGGTGGCATAGAATTGAGATCCTGACCCCTGTTTTTTTAGTAAATGGAATTGCCTTCCTTTAGGTGAGAGAGAATGGATTCTCTTGACTATTTTGTGATTAGGTTTAGATACCTAGTTTATCTTCTCTGATTTCCTATACTTCTGCAAGTGAATGTTTGCTCAAACCCTGCATCTCCTGGCCACTGGCTCCGTCTGGTTTACTCAGGTCCAGATGAACCCTGACAAATATGGAAGGACCAGGGATTTGTATGTGCTCTCTTGGACAAAATGTACCCTGTGCAATCTCTGTTACTGGGTCTGCTGCCAGTCCTATAGCAAAGTAGGATCTGTCAGGCTGTAACTCAGCTGGTGATTAACTGTGCTCTGTGCCTGGCTGTAATTCACAGAAGAAATACAGGTATGCTTGTGATTTGCTGGATTTTCATGCTGGCTTTTGCAGTCACTTAGGACACATGCTCCCTGGCAAGCAAAACTCCTTGTTGGGTTCAGAAGGAGATTGTGACCCCACTGCTTGACTCTGGAAGCTGGCACTTCAGGCAAAATACATCCGTCACCCTCTAAAAGCTGCTCTGGGCTTTTGCTTGGACTGTGAGGGTCTCACACTTCATATTTCAGGAACGGCTTATAGAATTTCCCTAGTGGAGAGACAGTGCAGAGTAAATACAGATAAACTGTGTTTACTCTTTTGTAATTTAGGCAATGCTGGATTTGCCCACTGCCCAAATAATCTCTTTCTTAATTTCCTGCTACCTCTGTGCTTTTTACTCTCTGCCTGCCTGCATGTTACAGCCTTGGCATAAAAACCATACAAAAAAAGAAGACGACAAAGTCCATTGGGAGGCAATTTGTTGCAAAGAGGAGCTAACTGGAGGAGGCGAGCAGGGAATAGTACTTGTTCTGCCCTGAGAGATTTAATTTAACTGAAGAGGCATTATTTCCAACATTAGGGGGGAAAAATAATGTGGTTTGAAACCTATTTCCTTTCAGGTTAATGCTGGAAAGATTTAAAAATAAATAAAGCCAAAGTACCAGTTGGCCCAGCCAGAGATACAGTACTGAAAGCAGCAGAGGCATGATCCACTGCCAGCAGTTAATCGCAAAAGCTATGGAGCTGTGGTTTGCTCAGGACACCAGAGCGGTGAAGAGGATGGGGGAAGGCAGGTTGTTTTGTAGCAGGAGACCCTAGACTCATGGATAGGCCAGGCCCAGGCAGAAGAAAGCAGATCTGAAGCTCCCTCTGTGGCTGGGACTGCAGCTCATGCAGGCTGCTGCGGTGGGACTAATGCCTTTTCTCTTCTGCCAGCTGCAGATGCTTTGCTCAGTGCATGCAAATGTGGGGGTATAACAGCAGCAAAATGTGTAAGTCTTGGGGGAATAAGCATCAGATTTACCCACCTGTCATGGGACCAGACGTGAGCCTAGCAGGAGCTCCTGTTTTTATCCCTAAGCTCTACTGTGCTCCATCATGGATGCCCAATATCACCCATAATAATGATGCAGTGGTGGCAGGAATTCAGATGTGAGAGTTTGGGCAGGTGGGTGCTGAGCTGAGCTCTGTGTTGCTGTCCTGCCACGTGAAGCAAGGTGTGTGTCTGCCCCTCACCCCATCCTACTTACAGAGAATGGGAATCAACCTTATAAGACGTCTTACTCCTTTTAAAGACTGAGCTTATAAACAACAGAATGGGACAATCAGATCAAGAGAGTGTGAAGACAGAAGGGTGAAAGGATGTAGAGACCCAAGAAGCACCCAGTTGAAGAAGGGGATGGGGGGGAAAAGGAGTTGATGTGAAGGGGAAGGAAGAGCTGGGTGGATCCTGATGAAATAGGACTCTAGTCACAAGCTGGGGAAGCACTGAGAGGTTAGCGCACAAGCTGCTCTGCCCTCTACCTGCTTTTCCCAGTCTCCCAGAGGGTAAATGAAGTTGGTGGTTTTGATTTAATTCCTTGACCACATCACCCAAACCACTGCCTGCTCCAGAACAGCAGGATGTCTCTGCTCTGGCTAGCTGGTCTCAAGGACCCTGCGTTGCAGACACAGAAAGCTGAATAACCTCACACTGTGTTCAGGGCTGTCTCAGCTCTTCCCACAGCTGTCCTCACCAGGCTGACCGGTCCCTGCTTTTCATTCTACTCTCAGATCCAGACCTTCCATGTCTAGGAGGCGTCTACATGCTTTTGAGAAGCTTGCCTCTGTGTTTTGCAGTGCCTCATTGCCCTGTAAAGAGAACAGTGTAGTCCTGCCCTCAATCATAAATCCATCCTCTCAGCCCATGGATAATAGAGACCAGGTCTCAGCATGGTTCTCCCATGACTGCTCTAAAAAGAAAAATGACAGTGAATGGAAAAAAGAGGAAATGTCATCAGGGAAACATGCTGGGCAGAACTGGGAATGTCACATCCTGTCACTGTTTCTTGGTGAATAGAGCAGGTTAAATGGTCTCCTTGATGCCCTTCCAATCCTATTTGCTCTCACTTTGCCTTGGGGAAGCCTTACCGGCTGGGCTTAAACCACGACACATTCAAACAGAACAAGAAGAGTGGGAAGAAAATCTACCTGGGTAAAGCACAACTTTCAGATTGATGATAACTCATGCCAAAGGAAATTCAAGGATTTGAACATGGATGACCACTGCATTTATGACCATATAGTAAAAAATTTCTTTGGGATAGAGTGATATCATGACAGCTATAGAAGAGGACCTTTATCAATCAACCTTGTCACTTCTAAACTGAAGGGGTCTACATGTCTTCAGATCTCTCTGTGAAATGAGACAAGCCTTACCCTTCTCAGCTGGATTTCCAAGCTTGAGACCAACTGAACCCAAGGACTGTCCCCTCTGCCTAGACCAAGGCAGGGGCTGCAGGCTTAAACCCAAGCTAGGAATGCAGGTCTGTGCTCTCTGAGCAGCTGGAGAGATGCAAGATTGCTCCTTGATGACTACTGAATGTGATGCGTGACCCTCCTGAAACTTGGAGGTTCCCTTCTTTGTTGCTGGTGGATCCCTATATCTATGCTCCAGTCACTGGTTGAAATATCGGAGGACCATAAAACAAAGTGGAGGTCACTCTGATACTGTAATTTGATTTGTCTTTGCGCACACCTATTCCTTTCTCTCGTCTTCATGGGACGAGACAAAGATATGTGCTGTAAAACCCCACATTTCCTAGCATGTAAACCTAGCTACAATGCTGGCTTCTCTCTTCCTCTTTTTCCCTTGTTCTTTGACAGCAGCTGGTTTGTTTTGGTTCCATACCTTGATATCTACAATGATTGTTTCACAATTATCAAGGATACAAGGCTTGATTTTTGCCCTTTCTCTCCTCTTCTACATTTAATTTAAGTTGGAAGAGGATAGATTTAGATAAGATCTTTGGAAGAATCTCTTCCCTTTGAGAGTGGTGAGGCCTTGGCACAGGTTGCCCAGAGAAGCTATGGCTGCCCCATCCCTGGCAGTGTTCAAGGCCAGGTTGGACGGGGCTTGGAGCAACCTGCTCTAGTGGAAGGTGTCTCTGCCCATGGCAGGGGGTTGGAACTGGATGATCTTTAAGGTCCCTTCCAACACAAATGACTCAATGGTTCTATGATTGTATGATTTTTGTCTTGCAAAACAAGAGTCCAAAAGGCTATGTAAGGGGTTCTCTTGTGAAAATGGACACCTTTTTCCTTGTTTCCATGCTCCTATCACAGATACAAGGAGGATCATGTGAGTACAGACCCTCTGATCCCAAAATTATTTGAAGAAAGTCTGTTTCAGTTGTGTGACAGATGATGTCGCTCAGACAGAGCCACAGATGTATTTTTCTTGATTCTTTGTGGGAGGGTCCAACTCCTTCCCTTTTGTCTCCCCAGTTGTCTTGCACCTCACAAAACCAATTCCCTCTTTCAGTTTTCTCTCCTGGTTCTCAAAGCTTCAGGCAATGATTTTTGATTTTTTTTTTTTTTTTTTTTTAAATCCTTTCTAGGAATACCTTCCCCGGATGAGGGAGTTGAAGTTCAGTCCTTTGCTCAAGTACTCAGAATTTTCCTCAGACAAGACAGATGGTTGCAGTCAGCTGGGCCAAGGATGCAAACAGATTTGTTTTAACAGACTCTGACACATATTCCCTTGTCATCCTCCCACAGTGGAAAGTACTGATAAGAAGTGCAGGAGAAAGATCTGTACCAAATCATGAAATGAGAGCTCTAGAAAACGGTACTTTTAACTTTTATTTCTCATACCAGCTGCAAAAGAGCTGGGGATTATAAAGCACAATGTCCCTTGTGGGAGTGTGCTTGGGAGGAGGATGCCAACAACCTGTATTCAACTCTCCAAACTGCATAGAAATGGGATTCTCTCCATTTCACAGCTAACTAACATTGCTTGTTTGAAACCAGGTCAATATTATTAATGCTGAAGAATGAAAGACTCCCAGTGGAGTGTGTAATTCAAAGGCATTTAAGATGACAATTATAAGCAAGGTCTATGAGTAAACACCTGCCATTAAGTAGTAAGAATTATTACCTATTATTAAATAGTAATACTAGCGAAAAACATTCTGATGACTTTGGTCCATGAGTGCTAATAATTGGTGTGCCACTGTCACACCTCACTAGTCTTTAGATGCTCAATATTAGGCAAAATAGGGATTCACATATAGAAATAACACATACTTCATATACTCATCCAATACCACACATGTGAATATCTTTTTCAAATCAAGCCAAGACAATCTTTTCTTACATTGGTGTGTGCACATGTGTGTGTGTGTGACTTGCAAAAAATCTCTCAAGAGCTGGAGGTTGTGATACCTTCCTCTGCACTTGAGTCAGATCTGTCCTGAATATGAAGTCAGAGAGTGAGAGTGGGAATTACTTACTGAAAGATCAATTAGGTACTTAAACCTCTTTGTTGACTAAATAATGCTGAATGGTTTTGGAGTGTAAGGGTGGGGAGGAGAACGCTATTCTTGCAGTTTGGCTGGTCCTCCTGGCTTGAAGTGAGATGTGTGGTCCAAGGCAAAAATATCATTGAACCATAGAATCACCCTTGGACCACTGAAGGTGGCAGTGCTGAGGAGCATCTAGAAAGAAGGGAGGTTGGTCTGGACAAAAGAGGTATATTGATGGAGAACAACGCCAGGCTGTAAATTGAAGCACATCATTCTCTAGGGTCCACTGACTTCATGGATTAGATCTCTACATAAAGGTACTACATTGAGGACACCCCCATTTCAACACTGGAATCCCCTTATAACCCACCTGCCCCTGCAGCCCTGGCATGTTCCTCATAGTTGTCAAGCCTAGAATGGCCCAATATTGCCAGCCAATAAGATGTGGAGCTAAGTCCAAGTTCAGGCAACCTATAAGGGCACTTAAAGTAATAGGGCCAGGACTTGGGAGCACATGCTCCCTGGTTTAGCTAATGAATCACAACTCACCACCTACAGGGCAGAGCATTTGCCAAGAGGCAAAACAGTCTCAGCTGGGCATCCCAAATGATCTTGTCTTACTAATTTAGCACTGAACTTGAAGATGCTCAGTACCTACATATCTTTGTAAATCTAAGCTTTTTAGGTAACTACATCTGCATCGTTGGGAGTTTGAAAAGTGGGTGGAGGTGACAGCCTTACTGCCTCAGTTTCTCCCATGCACAGCAAACCTTCTCACATTTCCTCGCCTTATCTGTTTTGACTACCTCTATCTTTTCCGTGGATATATGTCTCACCAGGAGAGGGAGTAGTGGCAGGAGAGGAAAAGACAGATTTCAGAGCAGACAGCTACAATGAGCGGTAACAAGCTGTAAAAGCATTAAGCTCACTTCCATTAGTGTCAGGGGAAGCTCTGCTTGCAACGGGAATGAGAAAACAGCTCCTGCAGTCTGAATTGCTGCTCCACAGCCTTCTATTGGCAATTCATCAGCCTGTTTTGCTCAAAGGCTTGACTGAATTTCCAATGCAGCTGCTCCAGGCTATGCTGTAATTGATTTTTTTTTTTGTGCCCTGCAGCTTAGAGACCTCGGCCACCACAAAGCCTTTAGGTCAGACTAACCTCCTCCTTTCCAGAGCCCTGTGTGCATTTTGCTCTCTCAGTGCCAAACATCCAGATGTGTCCAGCCTCCAGCAACATCTCAGCCAGAGACACACATAGATATAACAGAGACAAAACGGTGAGCTGGCTTGGTGCAGCCCTCTGTTTTTCTCTCCTATTTGAGGAAGAACTCAGCTGGAAGCCAAATTCATTTTTCCCATCTTTGATGTCCATACAGGGTGGATGCTCCTGAGGTGTTTCTGCTGCAACTGGTCAATACCACATCCCTCAGCCTCCTGTCCAGTACAAGGGTTTGGGATTTACTTGTGCCAGGTCACGTCTGCTGGTGGGATGCTACCACATATGGACCACAGGGAGACGAGGAATTTGTGCCCTGTGCATGCTGTGCCAAGGCTGTGGGCCAGGTAGGTATGGGCTGAAAGCCATCACCCCTCTCTGCACTGCGTGTGCCAGCAGCCACAGCCGAAAGCAGAGAAACCTTGGTGGCTCAGGTAGCTCGCAGCAAAACAGCAATATCTGTTCTCTCTGAGGTGCATCCCCACATACTCTCCTGTGTGGGACATGCTGAGCAGCATGTCTGGTTGCTGAGGTCAGGTACTAGTGACTGATAGCAACACAGGGTTAAGCCACAGCAAGGACAAATGCCAGCATGGGCTTGGTCAGGAAAATAGGCTCTCTGTAGGGGTAGCTGACATGGTAGGTGTCAGGCTGCTGTGTCTGTGTTGTCCCATAACTATACATCAATGGTCTACATATCACCTAAGTTTAGAGGTCAGTGCAGAGAAATAAGCATTTCCAGAGGGCAAGAGATCACGTCATAAACTAGATATTACCCAAATAAGGCCTGGCTGTTGGCTATCAATGTGTCTGAGCATCTCTGCAACCACAGGAAGGATATCGATTATGGATGTTGTCTAGAGCAGAGGTGTTCTTCCAGCCAAGTGGCAGACAATCACACTCAGGAAAGATGCTATGTGTCTGTGTGGTGAAGCAAAATGTCCGGTACCATCCTCTGTCCCTGAGGTGCACAGGACAATCCGCATCCCTGCTGTCCAACTCTTGCATCCTCTAAAAGAGGATGGCTGCATCCAGTCATGCCAGAATGATGCCTGATGCACAATGACTCTGAGCTAGGGAGAGGGCTCTTTCATCCAGGTGAAAAGCATCCAAGAAATGATGCTTGGCATTTAGTTTCTAAGACAGTCATGAACCTAGAGCCAGGAACCTTTCCAGTTTATATGTAAACTTATAGCAGTAGCCACTGATTTTCCAGGGCTGAAATCAGAACTGGAGGGTCCAAAAGCAGGAAGCTGTAAAGTTTGGACTAGGCTGGTTTGGTCTCCATTGAAAATATCTTTGGTACATGGAGACTCACCCTTCATTATGAGTTCTTATAACAAGACACAGGTTCAGAGCTACAGTGGAACCAAGATCTGCAGGCACCTAGATGAATGCTGAGAGTTTGCATACTGTTGTGGATTCAGGTCCAGTATCTAAATGGCTTTGGGGAGAGTCAGTACGATCTACAGACTTCTAGCAGGAGAGGATATGTGAATTGCTGTGGTTTGTGCAGTGTGTTTGGGGTGGCCAGTCCTTCGAGACAGGCTGTGCACAATCCCATTGCTTTAATGCTAGCCTGAACTTCTCCTCAGCTGCACGTAGGCAAGCGCAAACAAACCTTCAGAGCAGGAAGGAGAGGTTGATGGGGGGGGGCGGTTGCAAGAATTGGGGAGGACCTGAATTTCTGGCCAGCCAAAACCCCTCCCATCCGCAGGACTGAAACCCTGAGCCCTGCCCTAGTGCAGTAGAGCTCTGAGGTGGGCGGCGTGGAAGAGTGCCGCCTGGTGGGATCTCCAGGGCGGCTGCAACACAGTGCATGTATTCTCTGCAGCCGTGGAGTGCACAGCACCACTAATAGCCCTGGAGGAGCTGGCATGCCAGCATTCCTTGGCTGGTGCCAGGAAAGCCGTGCAGAGTACACAAGGAGTTGGCTCCCCTCCACAGTCACATTAGAGGCTCTCTCAGGTCTTCCCAGCTTTTTCTGCAGTAATACATCATCTGCTTCATTGTCCTAGGAGGCTTTGCAGACAGCGCAGGATGTGGAGGAGGCTCTTGGGTGAATCAGCCCCCGTGCCATCACAGTGCACTGCCCCTTCATCTCTATGATTGACAGCATCACAGCAGATGTGCACAGGGTGGATTAGGCTTATTGATTGAGGACTGTCCTACACTAGAACACCAGAAACTTGGCTTCTATTCCTTGCTGTGCTGGATGAGCTTCCCCTCTTTTCCCCACTGTACAGCAGGGATGAAACCCCTTCTCAGTCACTGTCTTCTTTTATGGCCTTAGGAAAATAATTTAATGTCTGTGCACTTGAAACATTTTATCTTAGTGGATTCCTGAAGGCTTTATGATCATTAACGGGTGCACATCTCATATTCTGCCTAGGATGGGCCACAAAAAGCATCTGCTGTAATGAAAAGGAAGATCTCATACTGAAATTACTGTACGTGCCAGATTTTTACCCAGATGACTAACAGGCTGCCTATCACAGTGCTTGACAGTATCTCCCATTAGCAGCTCTGGGAGCAAAGGTCCCATGCCAAAAAACCCACGGTCAACAAAGAAAGTCATCTCAGCATATCTTGCAAATGTCTAGGTCCTGAAAACAGAGAGCCGGAAAAAACTCTGGCTGCAGGAGTATAGATTTCTTAAGACTCCAGGAGGTCCTGGAAGCATGGATCCATTCTGGGTCCTAGTCCTAGGATGGTGGGAGAAAGCTCCTGCAGGAACAGAGGAAACGTTCCAGCCCACATTCAGGTTTCTGCAGATGTGAATTCCCTTTTCTTTTTCCTGAAAGAAATTTCCTCCCATTTCTCTGGGAGCCTAGGTGCTTGCCCAGGACTTGCTGAATATTCAGCCAACCCATTAGACTAGGCTGATGTCTTTTGCATGTGGATAATTACCTGCTGGTATTAATGGGCTGGTCCTGCTTGCTGTGAGTCAGTGCGATAAGAACAGACAGCAAAATACAACTGCTCAGGCAGTCAAAGCCCTACGGGTCCTGTAGCTGTTGCGCCAGAGGATGCTGACACCAACAAGCTGTCGTTCCTGGAGAGCAGCTGCAGAGCACTCTCATGGTACTCAGCTTTCCAGGAAAAGCAGGTTTCTCTTGACTACAATGTCTGTATCCATTAAATCAACTGAGACCACTGTGACAGTAAAACCCCTGCAAATCAAGGTAGTTTCTAGTAGCAATATAAAAACCAAAACAACCCAAACACCTGTTTTTATTTTGAAGGTGTGTTTTCTCTGTAGAAGAATAGCAGTAGTGTCAGCAAAAGCTTGTCACATTGACAGCAGTCTTTCAGCCAGCAGACCAGGAAACTAAGAAGTCTCTGCAGCAGCATCCAGGACAGCAGCTGCACTCAGTGTGTCAGTTAATGAATATGACCCAGATTAATCCCAAACTAGATGGGAAAAAAACAAAGGCACTCAAATTCTGTGCTTTGAAGGCCACAGGGTCTCGTCCTATCTAAAGAATAACTCTGCAACGACCAATTATCAGAAAGGAAAAAAGTCTTCTTGTTGAGCAACTTTCTGTGAGCCCACATTTTGGCTCAAAATAAAGTGGGTGGGATGGAAATCCTTATGGTACCTTGTATGGCTCTTTCTACATCATGGAGCAAAGATCAAGCCTGTAAATGGTAACTGGTCGTACAACCCCAGGCATTGTCTGACTGTCAACCCCACTACAGCCTGCCCCAGCAAAAAATGTCCACTATGTGGACGTGCTATGACTATGTGGAGCCAGCTTGGGATGGAGGTGTTCAAGGCCAGGTTGGATGGAGCTTTGAGCAACCTGGTCTAGTAGAAGGTGTCCCTGTCCAAGGCAGGGGGGTTGGAACCAGATGATCTTTAAGGTCCCTTCTAACCCAAAACATTCTATGATTCTATGATTCTATTTTAATTGAACGGCATCCTAAATCAGGGTCTCAGTAACGCCTGGGCTTATGTGCGCTTCTTTGTTGGACTAAAATGCAAAGCTGTTTATTTGGCTGTAATGATTTGTGACAGCCAGACATGGGCTGGAGAAGAGAACAGCCTCTCCTCTCCCTGTTCTGGGGCCAAAAAGCTTTTTTATTTTTTTTGCAATTTGCCAGTTACCTCATAGAGGTCTGCCCAGATGGGCTGGATCAGGGGAACAGGCTGGGTGTGATGGACCCTTTGACAGCCCAGGCACCTCTCAGCCTTGCACTCCAGCATGGCAAACTATGCCAGCCAGGACTGTAGAAATCACTGAAGAGTGGATAAGACTGGAAGCCACCTGCAGATGCTTTGGGAAAGCTGAGAGATAACCTGAGGATGACATTCTGGGGTAGACATTTTCAAAAGGTGGTTTCCAACCCTTCATAGAATCACAGAATCATAGAGTAGTAAGGGTTGGAAAGGATCTTAAGATCATCTAGTTCCAACCCCCCTGCCATGGGCAGGGACACCTTGCCCTAAACCATGTGGTCCAAGGCTCTGTCCAACCTGGCCTTGAACACCGCCAGGGATGGAGCATCCACAACCTCATCAATAGAAACTTGCAGGCTGAAGTTAAAGATTCTCTCCAACCCTAATTCTCTCTCTTCCAACTCACTTCCTGTAGTTGTAATACTGGAAATACTTACTATCTCTTCAAATGTCCAGTTCCCTGGATCTGACTGCAGCTCTTGGTTTCCATACCTCTCTTGTAACAACAAATTCCTTAGTCTGGTAAACCTCTGAAGTTTTCTTGATGTCTTATTTTGTCTTTTTGTTGAATTTGCTCAGAAAATACCCTTGATCTTTTGCTATGAGACACCAGACAGATGTCCCTGGGCACCTTTCCTCATAGGTATGTCTGTTCTCAGCCCTGGGTGCAGATTGTGTTATGCCTTTGCTCCATGAGTCAATGCTCATTTGACCCATCTATGACCCAAGTGACTGATTTCAGTGGACGGTGCTGCTTCAGACTAACCATAAACAGAGGCAAAATCAGGCTTAGGCAGATCTCCATGAAAAGCACAAGAAGCGGGGTAAGGTAGATTATCAGAAGAAATAATACACCTTGCTGTATAAGCCCCAATGGGCAAACATGATGGATCTTACATCAAGTAAGCAGTGGTGTAAATTACACAGTAGAATGAAGCTGGAGCAATGAAAGTAGGCAAAGATAAGGGATTGTTATAGGTTTCCAAAAAGAGTGGAAGGGACTTGGGAAACAAGCCAGTGACAGAAGTCTGGATCTGAGCGAAGCTCTCTTCCTCCTCATGCCGGAAGCACCTTTGCATGAAGCAGTATGAAAAAATTGAAGCTGCTATAACAAGGGTATGCAATGCCTGGTGGGATACAACATGAAAAGCAAGGTAGATACTCTCAGTTACAGATATTTCTAAAACATTATTAGGATTCATGTAATTTTGAGCACTGAAAGCTCAGATACTTACATTTAAGCTCTGTACTCCCTTTGAAGCTAATGAGGAGAAACAGATGCTTTATAGCCATGATTGATCAACTCTATTTTAAATGTCTATTTTTAGGTGAACCTAAATAGTGCCTCACATACATTGACAGCATGAATAAGATCTCCATTATCTATAAGGATGCAGAAAGATTCCTACACTCTGGGTGTCTACATGAATACTGTGCAAAGTTTCTCATATTCTTTGCATCCTCAGACTTTTTTCAACACTGGCATGTTCTTTCACCTTCAGCACCAATTCTGAGCACTACAAGGCATCAACTTTAGAAAAGATTCCCAAGAGAAAACCCTATCAAAAGGATGCGAAAGTATTATATAATTCCCAGGAGCTGCAAGGCCAGTTCCTAAGGAATCACTGATTTGGATCTAGGTAAAATGCTTTAACACACACAGGACTTGTTGCCAGGACTCTGGGGTCTTCCTTTCTTTTCCTTTGCTGGTGGGAATGTGGGTTTTGGCCATAAGGAAAAAGGCACAGAGCAAGTTGAAGAGCAATTAGTTTTTCAAGAAAAGAAATTGGCACCAATAGGAATGTTGTTGTTTCTTTGTACTTGTATAAGTTTTCATCGCAGAAAACAAATATATGCATACAAATATTAGGCAAATGTGTCTGTCTTCACTAGCTGATTTTTTCCTAAGCTTAAATTTTTGCCTTTTAAGAAGGGAGAAGACAGATTTTATGTTTTTTTCGGGGGGAAAAAAGAATATATAAAAAAGACCTTTTTTCCTATGAAAAAAGCTTTTCAATGAACATTCCCATTTCATCAAGAAACCATTTTCCATTGGGAAAAAAAATATGCTGAGGGAAATCTTCTGACCAGCTGCTACAATGCATCTTGCCACTTCAGTGAAGTGCTTGCAATTTTAATTAGTGGTTAGTACAGTAATGTCCTGTGCTATTCTCTGATTTGAAATGCTGGTAAATAATTATTCCAACCACCTGTTAGATATTAGATTTAGATCTTAGAGACATGTTGCTTCCATTTCTCACTGGGGTTTAGCAGTCTCTTGAGATCTGCAATCCCTTTTAATCATGGTGATAAAAGATGGTCTTTTGATCAACAGCACAGCAGTGCTGAGTGTGAAGAAGAAACAAATTAGTGAAGAAGCAGATTGCTTTCCCCTCTCCTCTTCAACCCGGCAGAGCTTCCAAATTGGAGGCAGAGTGGTGCTCCCATGACATGATGTTGTAAGGAGAAGGACCACCTCTGTTGTAACTTCACTGCTGGACTTGACCATTCCAAAGCATCAAGGCCACCATGACTGGCAGTTGGCCAACTGATTGCATCTCACAGCCCAGAATAGAAAGGTGGCTGAACTGAGCTTGGTATGATCCAGTGCATATATGCCTTAGAAGGGGAAATGACTTATTACCAAGAGAAGCAACACCTGGGCAAAGGGGGCTGAACCACATTACAGGGAAAAATTCAAGTTAACAGAGAAGTCAGAACAGGAAGAAATACAAAATTATGCTAGGGTGAAATTCTAAATGAGAACAATTTCAGCTAAAAGGCCCACTCCCCATCTCAGCCTGGCTGCATCACATATCCCAGGACACTGGGAGTTTCAAGAGGTGCTTGTTCAAATACAGAGAGAATCACAGCATCTTCTGAAATCTGGGTCCTAAAGGTCCCTTGAAAAATCAGAATACATTTCTCTAGATAATCTGGCCTGATGCTTTTAAAAGTAATCTATCTAAAAGTGCCTTTAGGAGTGCAAAGCCCAAGGATCATAGTGGAATGCATGTATCTGTAAGTGTGCATGTATTATTTTTCTCTATTTGCTTTCTTCCCAGTTGTGACTGTGCTTTGGGTGGAAAAAAAAAAATCAGACAAGTATAAATTGCCAACAGCCTTTTAAAATAACATTTAGAAAGGATTCAGCTGACTCAATGCAGATGTCTCCACTGGAACTAGTCACCTTGGTCTCTCTTCAGCGTCAGCGGAGATCTGCTTAAAATAGATGGTATTTGTGTTCATTAGTGAATGAGTTATTGCTGGGGAACCCCTCTGGCTCTGAGGTAGGCACTGGGGCAATGGTCTGCTTGGTCCCTGGCACACCTTCAACTTAGGCTTTCTCAGGCTATTCCTGGGCATGGGTCAGCAGCAGGATAAGCACCATCTCTGATACACTGCTGGGATGGAGCCACCCTATGCTGAAGGTGGGAGGAATTTAATACTAAGGAAAAGTCCCAACTGGTGTCTGGGCACTGGCAGTGTTTGGTTTATTAGAGACGTCATTTTGTTGACTGGAGTGCCAGGCATGATTTATCTCCTCCTAAAGTAGACGCGTAAACAGGGCACATGAATCATGCCTTAAAAGTGCCTGTTTTTTCTCAGTGGCTATAAAGGGAGCCTGGGATATGAGCTCAGAGGGAGTGGTTCCCACCCTTGTCACTGAAAGTGAGGTGGGTGAATTGCTCTCCTTCCTCTTGCACCTCTGCATCCTCTCCATCTGTCTGTCTCAGAATAGCTGTTTAAAATACCATTCCGTTTTTTTTTTTTTTTTTTTTTGGTTAACACCACTTTCAGGGTTTATAAAGACAACAGACATGGCTTACACAGGGACAGATGTTCCAGAGAACCCATAGTGTTATCTCCTTAACAAGTGTTTCAACAAAGTTTTCCTTCCAGTACTCTATCTGGCAGAGCTCTGTGGTGGGGAACAGGAGATCACCTGGCTGGATCTTAGAGTTATTTTTTTTCTGCTGCTGCTTGCCCTGTGCAAGATCCACTTTGCCGATCACCAGGCTCTCCTGCAAATGATGGTGATGCTTGAACTTGACACCCTGTCTCCTGCCTCAGGACAAATGACTTGCTTGTCTCTCTATCACAGCCAAGCCTCCCTTCTACACTTGGTTGTTTCAGCATGTACAAAAGCAGATTATCATTATTTATGAGCAGACAAAAAAAAAACCCCTAAAAATATCTCACTCTATTTAACCTCCCCAGCACCCCAGTTCTCTACTGTTGAAAGCTTTTTCAGAAACTCACTTGAGATTTAGGAACAAGTCAGCCACCAGCATGCATCAACAAAGCTGTAAAAGAACTAATGAGTTTTTGTCTGTTTGAAAATAGATTCTTGGTGGGGTGAGGTTGGTTGAGAGATTACGACAAACTGTGCCTGCTCATATCCTGATTTGGAGGCTAAAACTGTGTATCAACAAGAAGCAGAGGGGAAAAAATTTCATTGGAATCAGGAGGATATTGGAAAGTTATGAGATGGAGCAAGAAGATGAGACTGAAGCAGGACTCTGAGGTCATGATTATATGCAAATGGGAAACAAAACAGTGAAAGGAAACCTGAAGTCAGGCAGGTTAGGCCTGCATTTATACTCTGCAGGTCATAGAATCATAGAATGCCAGGCTGGAAGGGACCTCAAGGATCATCTGGTCCAACCTTTCACCAACCAGGTGAACTGCTACTATTGGTGGGAAGATGAGGGAGGGAAAACTTAGCTATCAGAGGCAAAAGGAGAAGTTCTTTGGCTCTGGAAATCCTCCAGTTCTGCCATCAGGGAATATTTTTGATTATGACTTTTGCACATTTCTTTAAAGACGCTGCCAGGAGCTCTGGGTTCAGTATTGCCCTGAAAAAGGCCATTGCTCTTTTTTTGGAAACGGGATCCATGCAACTTGTCATCACTAGCCTAAAACCTTATTTTCTCTATTTTCAGCTTTACTGACTAAATGCCCTGCATCTGACTGCTTTCCCAGCAATCAGTAGGTGACACACTCAATCAATATTCGGGGTGATCCTGTTTGCTAGGAACCCTACTCTGCGGTGGCCATATGCAATCATCTCTGATCCTAACCTTCAGCTTCTGTCCATGTTGTTTGGCACTTTAAGCCAGACTGTGTCAGCACTGACACCAAAGCTGTGGCCCCATGGTTCTGCTGATTTTTCATGGTAGTTGCTCAGCTTGGGTTCATCACACCTATTTCCAGACACGTAAGAGACACCAGGACAATCAGCTTGTCTCCCCAGGCTGATTCCATCACTGCAGGGAGAGTTCTTCCAGCTAGCTATCACTCCCCTCAAGATCTCCAGGTGCCCCTCAATCTTCTGGTCACACATAGAGAAAGCTGACCCCTGATACAGTCATTTCAGGGAAACCTGAAGTTGAACTTCTTGTCTCACATATCAGGGAAAAAAAGGATATTTACGCATCACATTTCCAGGGCTGGTCTAGAGCTACTGAAACAAATCTAGGACTCATGTAAAAGGACAACGTCATCCGTTTAGATCTTCTCTTTGCTGTGTTCTATCCTGAAGCTGGGAAAACCAGTGCTGTATTTCTTTTGAGTCCTTCATGCTATTTTTCAGTGCCTACCACAGCTGAATGATGCGAATTCTCCCATCATTGGTAGCCCAAATGAACCAACTAGAGACACAGCAAATGGACCCAGAATTTCAGGCAATGTAAATCAAGCCCCACCACTGACGTCAGCTGGACTATGTTGGGGTAGGATCTCTTACTGAGAGACTAGTTCAGAATACCAGTGCTCTCACAATCAGAATACATGATTTGTGTCCACTAACATCTAGACAGATATGGCTATCAGCACGTGCAAATATCAAATTACTGTTTCCCCAGTTAGAAATACTCAGAGGAGCACTGTGCATTTTGGTGCACACCCAGTCCTGTGACTTTTTGTTGATGTATATACATGTGTCTGTGCCTTAAATTTAGCACAGGGCACAGACTACTCTCCATCTGGAAAAGCGGAGTGCATGCCTCCTGAAAAAGAGATGCCCCATCTTGACTGCAAGAAAGGGGCTTTTATGCTGGAATAATGGAGAGAAATTCTGCCTTGAGATATACAGAAAAGCCTTTTGGCTTTTGTAGCTAGGAATACCTCATGTTAATAGATCATTGAATCAATAGTAGATGTAGTATATGTTAGTTTTCTTCAACTTGGCATTTTGGGAACTCTCTATGTTTTGTTGGTTAATAAAGCTGAATGCAAGTTTCAGCTTTAAGTTTGCAAGGTCACCAACTGGTTCAATTCCTTTCCTTTAACTGATGGCTGCATTTTACAGATCTTGCAGGCAATGGCTGGCTTTAAAACCTTAACTAGAAGTCAGATTTGTTTAAAGTTTTCCAAAAGATTCCAAACTTCTTGAAAATTATAGTTGCAAAGGAAAATTCATGTGTGCGCACACACACATAGACACAAACCCAAATAAATCTTATTTATTTAGAGGACCAAAATTAAAAAACCTCCACACTTTTGGACAGCTTAGACATCCCTGATGATTCAGGCTTTTATTCAGGAGTTAGAGATTAGAAAATAAACCCAGATGAAGGAGAGGGAGGGATATTATGCCACATTAATTCACAACAGTGTTTCTTCCATGTCTTCTGAGAAGTCTGGGTTTTGGCCCCTTTGGAGACAGGAAAAGGGGTAAGAAGACCCCAGCTGGGTTCAGCTGAACAAGCCCTCTGTTCTCCTTGTGAGAACCGTACAGCAAGAGCAATGACGTCCCACGATTACCGCCACAAGACACTCAGCCCTGCAGTCACGGTCTCCTAACTCCCAAAGCAGCTGTCCCCAGTGGGTAATGAGTCCTAATTGGCAGGTAACAAGAAGGGAAACAGGCCTCGGAAGGAGAGAAGGGGAAATGTGGCCTCTGCCATCTGGAAAGCTGGTCACTCAACACAAAGACCTGCAACAGGAAACCACTTCTATCAACACGGTCGACAGCCTGAGACAGAAGCCAAATGTCGTTAGTTATAAGCAGGGCCAAACTTAGTAAAGCAGATGGAGGAGGGATGAAAACAAAACAGAACAGCTTTCACTCCTCATGCAGAAGAGGATGCATCTCAGATTTCCAGAGACACACGAGGTGCTCAGGATCTTATTAGATTTTTACAGTACCTGAGCAGAGGATGGATATGCTTCCTGTCCTGCTATCTCCCCCTGCCCCCTCAGCCACCCTCTGGTGCTAGCTTATTCTTTTAGTGGGAACTGAGAAGGAAAACTGATGGCAACACTATTCACTTTAGGCATTGGTCCAAGAGCACTTTGCTTCTCCACACCAAATGTGACAGTGATTCAATCCACACTGGAGGATTTAGGCTTCTCTTGATGTCCCAGAAGAGGATCATGGCCAGGAGATTGTTGTGTCTGATGGTCTTAGTCCACCTAGTTGGCATGCACCATGCTAATGGTCCCTATTGGTCCCACAGGTCCCCATGCTGTGAGAAATACTTTCAACTGAGGCACTTTGTAAGACTTTCTGAACAATTTGAAATGGCAGAAGACTGATGTCATATGGATGCTGGGGATGTGTATGGGAAATATGGGACCATGCTGTGTAGCGCATAGCTCAGGAACTGAGAAAGAGTGATCCAATACCGTGAGGAACCCGGAAGGATTTACTCTTGGGAACATAATTCTCCTGTGTAAATCTGGTCTTTTGGCTTGCATGTAACTTTAATGTTTCCTTCTAAAAACACCATTCCCACAACTCGAACACCTCTCATCTAACTTCACCTACCACCGCACCTAAATCAAGAGTTGAGTTTTGTGGCAGCTCCCATCCACCACAAAAGTCAAGGGTTGGGCTCTGGAGGGTGATTCAGTCCATCCTAAATCATTACTCCCACTGGAGAAGCCTTCACTGACTACTGGGAAAAGCTTACCAGACTAGATCTTAATTCTTGCTACTTCTCCACATTGTGGGGGAGAATGTCTTCATGTCTACAAATAGCCTTCAAGCTGTTGGCATAGACGGAAAATCCTTCCTTAGTAAAACACCACTGGCATTATTTGGTATATCCCAATGTCTCCCACTTTAGAAGGCTGGCGAGGTGGAGGACAAAATGATTCAGTCCCTTGTCAAGAAAGACAGCAATTTGATGGCCAAGGGTGACATCTGGTCATAAATTGCCCTCAGGGAAACGTCTTCTTGAGCATGTCTCCCACTAATGGGTGTCCTTGCCAACCAACAACTTGGTCAGTGTTGATCACAACTTTTCACAGTGAAGAAAGTGCTCTAAAGACTGCAATGCCTGAGTATGGGTTTATATGTATGCAATAATATATGCTAGCAAAAGCCAGAACCCATGAAATTTGCATTCCAGAAATTCTCTGCTGAAAATAAACCAATGATCCCTTACCCTCCTCTCTGCCTCCAAAACAGACAGTGGTTATCTACGGATCATTATTTCTGTGTTCCTGACTAGTGCTGTGGCAAATTGATCCCAACTATTCCTGGCAATGGGGCAACCGAGATACTACTATTTGAGTCCCGATGGTTTTCTTCCCGGGGCAGGTATGAACTTTCATCTTTGGGCTTTCAGCACGTATTTGGGCTTAAAGTCAACAGCTTCTAGGAAAACACAGATGAAATCATCCCCATCCAGGTCTTCTGGGCATGCAGCTCAGTCTGTCACTATTGGAGTGAGGGGAACCATCCTGGAGATCATGAGCTCATGTCTTGCTTGGATTAGGGAGGAATCCTCAAGGAGACACTGAATGGCATCCACCCATTTTGATTTTTCCCTTTTCCGATGACAGAAATAACATGAAGCAACTGCACAGGCTCGTCTGGGTCCCAAATTGACTTGCCTGCTCCCTTTGCACCAACCTGCCAGGCTCAGATATGCACACTGCTTTTCCACACCAATATCCAGAGGCTTCTAAAAGAGAGGATGGCAAGTGCCATAACTATGAACTATTTAAAAAGATGCTACCCATTCCCTATCCTCCCACATGTTGTCTCCTGGTGAGCACAAAAGCTTAAGTGACCTTGGCACGTGTGAACTTGGACCTGGCTGGAGTTTGGAGTTTGCAACAAAACTTAAAAGACAAGAGAGCTGCCTGGGTGGGACTGTGTTCCAAGAAGCTGTGTACGGTTCCCCAGTGCCAGGACAGGACACTGAGTGTCTCGCCTGATTCTGGGAAGATGTCCTGCTGAGCTGGAGGCATTTCAGCACAAAGCTGATTCCTGTGCTTTAAAGGGCAACGTCTTACTTGAAGTACACAACCCTAGAGTCTTGCCTTTGGCCTCTGGCATGCATGAGTCGTAGTCAGCACAGGGGTCTGATGTCTAACCAGAAGCAAAAATCAAGGCTGATACAATCACAGTGTTGTTTTCTAGGGAAACAGGAGGAATCTAATTTGGGGATCCCAAATTTTCAGCCCATTGCCTCACTCCTGAGCCATGCACTAATGGCAGAGACAGTCACTCTTATCCCATCACAGGACATGAATGGACCAGCACCCCCCAGGCAATGTAAGAGACTGTCCAGCCCCTTATGCAGCTGGGGACAGGAAAGGGTAGAATGGAAGAGCTTGGTGGGAGAGGAGAGAGGAAGGAGAACAATGATGAGGAGCACTGCGAGAAGGGAAAAAAGCCGTAAAGCTGGTAAAGATATAAATTAAAAGAAGACAGATCAACGGATCAGGGGAAGATGAATACTGTGTAGACCTGCAGCTCAAGAGAACAGCTAAGAACTGGAATCTCTTCTCTCCTCTGACACAGACTCGTGGGGTGCCAGTGGGCACATTCCTTCACTGTTCAGAATGTAAAATTCTGGATTAAAAAGAGTATGCAAAATTGGCCAGGACGGGAGAGCTCACCCTCCTTTGGAAATGCTAATCAGGAGGAGATGTGGAGCAGAAAAATGAGTAAATAAACAGAGAGCGCAGACAAATAAACAAGGGGTGCAGCAAAGAAAAGTTTTGATTTGAGTTTTGACACTATGCCCTGAATCCTCAGTATCTCTGTGTCCCGAGGAGGCAAAGGATTTGTCACAGCTGTATGTTCTCTGCTCCCTTCTGTTTCCACTTAGCCACGTGTGAGCATGCGCCTGTGTGGAAGAGGTGGAGCTGCGGACTAACCTTCACCCTGCACTTTTCTCAATTGGAAACAAATGAACACTCTCCATTTTCCATCCACCGGTTTTATAACAGTTTGAAATTAGACTGATGAGGTGTTTCCTTGCCAGCACCATCTATCTTGGTCTAATTACACAGGCTGTGCTAATTGCAGGAGCCAACCTATAGAACTACAACATTCCTCTGCTGTGCTTCTAGAGGGAAACATATGGGAGAACTCACACTCCTGCTCAGTCTGTCTCTCTCGCCTCCTCTCTCTCTCGCCTGGGTGATTATGCTCCTGAAATGATAATTAAAGGATTGCAAAGAGAACGGGACCTGGCAGAGAAACAGTGTTCCAGGCGTTGGAAAAGAGCCATGGGTCTGGAGCCTGGATAACAAAATGCAGAGCAAAGAGCCGGAGGGAGAGGATCCGGTAATCCAGCAAACTCAAGGCAAAGTGAGAAACATCAGTTCTTGCAACACTTTCTCCTTGGTGGTGAAGTGACTGGAAAGGTGTTTGCTTCTCCGCTTAGATAATATAGTTTGAAACACGAGGGTCAGTGAGATGCACAGATACATCCAACCCTTGCACAGCTGCCATCAGCTTTAAAGTAGGATTAGGAGCTTGTCTTTTACAGTGATGAAACCAAGATGTAGAGGAAGGCTAAGTGACACCATAAAGGCCACCCAGCAAGCCTAGCCATGGCAGAAGCCTTAACACATATCCAAACGTGAAGTCAGTGCAGTGGTAGGAGACCCAGCCGGCTTCCCCCAACAAGTCTAGCACCTGCATGGGATACAAGGAGACAGAGAGATGGACTTCGGGTCTATCCTTAGTTGCCTCCTTGATACTGCAGAGGAGAAAGGTGTCTTCACCAGGCTGGGATGTATGGGACTTGATGGAAAAAGATGTCTCCACTCTGAAAGCAGGACACACAGACAAATAATAACTGAACAGAAGAATGGCTGTGAAACACCATGAGCAACCTCCAGAGCTTGTGGCCTTGAAATGGCAGCTGGGGCAGGAGAAGGAAAAGGAACTCTCCCAAGATCTCCATCTTTTATTCCTTTCTCCAAGCACCTGAGACTATTCTCTATGGGAAACGGGGCATGGGGCTGGATAGACTTTTGGCCTGATCTCGTTTGGGTTTTCTAAGTTCTTGCAGAGCAGGGATAATTGTCATCTTACTGGAAAATGGAGTTGGTAAAGTCAAAGTTGCCTTGATACAGAGGTGGTGCCTTGATAGAAAGGTGGCTATGAAGATGTACAGATGGAAAGCCCCCAGTTTTGTCATCTTTTTCTATACCTGGACACAATGGCTGCATTTACGCTGGCAAAAGGAACCAAACCAGGGCCCTTTGCTCTGTTGCTGTCACTCTT
Source organism: Strigops habroptila (assembly GCF_004027225.2). Classification (NCBI taxonomy): domain Eukaryota; kingdom Metazoa; phylum Chordata; class Aves; order Psittaciformes; family Psittacidae; genus Strigops; species Strigops habroptila. Next base: position 98,298,329 of record NC_044277.2, read on the forward strand.
GCCCTGTGGCAGGACATTCCCCATCCTGGGGCTGTGATTGTCCACACCCCTGCCACGAGCAGGGACATGTTTCACTAGATCGGCTATTCAAAGCCCCATCCAACCTCAGTTTGAACACTTCTAATGAAGGAGCACCTACAACTTCTCTGGTCAACCTGTTTCAGTGTCTCACTATCCTCACAACAAAAAATACCTTCTTTATGTCCAATCTAAATCTACCCTCTCTCAGTCTAAAACCATTGTCACTTGTCCTGTCACTACAGGCCCTGATTATCTTCAGGACCATTCCTGATGAGCAATACTGAGGGTTCCACCAGGCCTGGATCCCCCACAGTCCCCCAGTTCATCCCAGCACCCTGGAGCATCCCAGCATCTCCTGGAGGAGATCCAGGGCTTGCTTGCTAGTGGCCACTAGACCTGCTCTGCTGGAGATGCCAGGGTGGGAAACAGCTGGTGACCTGCACCTCTGCTCCCCTCTCCCTTTGGAGTAGAGACCATGCCCATACAGCAAAGGGATGGAGGAATTTCCCTGGCTTGTGCCTTTGTTCCTACGGCTCCCAGCTGCAGCCAGCCAACACAGCAGGATGCTTTGAGACGTTTGCTGCCATCTATGGCCAATACTAAATAATGCAAAACCAGGCAGAGAGCTGGACTTCCCTCAACACTGCCTCTCCACGAGGGTGTTGCTTTCCCGTGGGGGCCAAGGCTGGCCATGGGGATGGGTGCAGGGAGGCAGGGAGGTGCTCTCTGAAAGAGACTTTGTAGTAATCCTGCCCCAGCACAGCTATGCCATGAAAAGCTTCTGTCCTGGGATCCACAGGAGAGCAGGACTGTGCCAGACATTTGACTCTTGAATCCACCAATAATAACTATTAAGTGCAGAGACAAGAAAGACAGGAATTATCTGTGATAATCTGGGGCTGCTAATGATGTTGCATAGCTGCCCTGCAGGTGACACACAGACAGGGAGGGAGACAGACAACACACACACTTGAAGGGCTTTGGAAAACATTTCTGACCCTTAATTTTGGTGTCGTTCCTCTCTCTTTTCCCTTTTACACCCTGGTGCCTCCAGAGCAGAAGCTTTGATTTTGGGACTGTCATTGCATCAGCATCCCCCAAACCTCAGAGAACTATTTCAAATGTACAAGAAAGGTTTGAAGGTGGTGATTTTGTCTTGGCAGGCTTGGCACCAGATCATATGTCATCTCTACACCAACTCTGGTTTCCTACCAGATCAGCTGCAGTCGCTGCTGTAGCACAACCCTATTTTCTGTGTTCTGGTTATAGCTTCAGAAATGCAGGAGCTTGATCTGCCCTGACTTTTTGGGGCTATCACAGGTCATAGACACAATTTTAGTGATCCTGGGATAATTGGGAGATTGCTGGTTGTTCAGAACAGCTTGCACCTTTGCAGCAGACATCTAGCAAGTTTTGCTTTCTCCCTTTGACCTGTGCAACAAAAAGTGAGACAAAAAGTAATCCTTGATGATTTTCTCTGACAGCATGGTGGGCACAACCAGGCACTGGGGGTGTACATCTGGGATATAGGCTGGGAACACTGACGATCTGGATCTTCTAGCAAAGCCCCTCTGAACACTAGGATGTATATTCCAAATCAAAGCCCAGAGCTGAAGCGCCTCTTCCTCTCCACAACCCTGCATGCCAGGTGCAGCTTGCTGAAGGTTTGATGTCTGCTGAAACTCAGAGAAGAAAATGATCCTGATAGTGCTATTCATCTGCCCAAGATCCCACAGGCAGCTTATGAGAAAGCAATAACACAATAAGAGCCTTACACTGCCCCAGCAATCAGGGAAACCCCTGTTCTGCATGCAAGATGAAGCAGGGGTTCTGTTGTGTTGCAGCCCACCATCCACGTCCTAAACTGCTTGGAAGGCCTTTGTGTGGTTTGTGTTTCCCAATACAGGGGATAGAAAAACTGTCAGTTCTCATATGCATTTCTTACCTGCTCTTAGACCATGTCTCTCCCAACTGCATGAGGGCTGGGAGTCACTGTGCCACATTTCAGCCAGTGCTGGAGCTTTATGGCCAGTAGGACCTTGCTCCCTAAATGACCCCATTGCATTTATTCTTTCCCCCCTCAACAACATGATCTCACATGCCAGAGACCTGCTTCCTGCTCCATTACTGGGCATGAGGAGTCACCTACAGGTGGGGAAGCTGGTGGCTACATGCATATATCTGCTCCAGAGACTGAGAGAGAGCTTAAGGTGGATCACTGCTGGTGGCTACACGCATATATCTGCTCCAGGGACTGAGAGAGAGCTTACAATGGATCACTGCTGGTGGCTGAGACACTGCGACACCATGTCCTTTCAGCACTGCAAAAGTGTGGTTATATTAGTCCACCCTGCTAGTGCAAAACCCAGAGAGGAACAAAGTCCATGTTGCAACACATGGCTGATACAAAGGGTGTTTTGATGAGCACACACCATGCAGGGTGCTCTTCCCCTTTTGGCTCGTGTAGGGGAACCCCAAGGATGACACATGGCAGCACAGGAGAGACACTCGCTGGGTGGGATCTTCACCAGACTAACTGGAGGAAAATATCTGGGGGAAAACAGACATTTTTAGGACAGGATTCCTTTGATCTGCTTTATACATCTCTTTATGTGCAGTGAGCTGCGTGCATAGATAATGTGCCTGTATACATGCATGTGGGTGTAAACAGTGTGTTCGAGAACATGAGCTCTCTACCAGCAAATGCACTTTGCGTGCAGCACAAACAGAATCACTGCGGGTTTTCTAGCTTCCTCTCTTCTTGATACTATCACTTGTATGCACACGGGCTCAGTGCATGCAAGGTTAGCAGGGATGCAATGGAGTGATGGGTGACCAGAGACACAGACCTACAGCCCATGCTGTGAGTGAAGGCTCTTCTTGAATCCCTGTGAGAGCCCAGACAATGCAAGGTCTTCTCCTTAAGTACACCCCTTCAACAAAAACACAGCTGTGAATTGCATCAAAGCACCCTACAGAAAACAGAAACTCAACTGACAGACTACAGCACCTTTCTTAACATTGCACGAGTATCACCATCACTTAACAGATCAAACTTGTTTTCCTCTTTTAGTGAGTCATTTCATCCCCATTCAGATTTCTGCCTGCTCTCTGCCTCTCCAGGCCACTGCTACCCAACTGTCCTTTGCAGAGGACATGGTACCCCTCCCCAGCTCCACTTGGGCTGGACCATGCTTGGAGTGTGAACACTCTCTCTCATTTACTGCAAGGCAGAAACCTGAAGCACTGGATGTTTTATGCTCTTGTCCTCCATCCTCTTTCCTTCCTTCTTGCCCAAGAGTCATCAGATGAAGCTAATAACACAAGCTAGCTTAACAGGAAGATATTTATGCTCTCAGGGCTGTTCTGCTCTCTGACTCTTCTGTCTGACAGCTCTTCTGTCTCCTAGCCGTCCCTTCTCAGTGTTGCATCCTGTTCCTAAGCACTTAGTGCAGCTAAGTCAGAGGATCCCTGGGACAGACTGTGTTCAACTCATGGACACAGGGATGTAGGCGTGGCAGGAGATCCCTCCAGAACCACCCCACCACCACTCCATTTTAGCCATACTGCACAGCTCTTCCTAGCAGATGGAAAGCCTTCTCCACCACATACCTGCTTTTTGCACGCTGTGGACTTTGTAGAGCTGTGTGCCCAGACTGCTGGGTGTAGGTGCTCATCTGAGAGGGTTTCAGCATCCTGCTCAGCCTCAGAGTCTGGTTTGTGTCTGGACATTTGTTAGCCTGCCTGCACCCACATATCACTCAGGATGTATGCATCCCCCCATGCCCAAAACAAGTTTCTGGTGCAAATGCCACTGTGCACACACATGCCAAGCGAGCATGGGGCTGCCTGCGAGCATCTGGGGGCTGCACAAGCCAGTGTATGGTGCCTCCCTCCCTCCTTCCTGGAGAAGCAGGAGAAAGCATTCCCAGTGTGGATGGCCACTGTTAATGGCCCAGGAATCCTCAATGCAGCTGTTTGTTCTGGCACTAGCGCAGCAAAGCAAGGTCCTGAAGTCAGTTGAACCGCATTGACTTCCCTGCCAGGGTCAGATTTCAGAGGTATGCGATTGGGGATGCCCCCACTGCATGTTTCCAGCACCTGGCCTCCGCCCCCTTCCCCAAGTTTGCCATCACTCCTGCTGGAGGGAAACCTAAGCCTTTTCAATACGGGCAGGAGAACACGGCTGCCAGGAAAGTGATTTACAGCCCTGCGAAATCCCGTCATTCAGCCAGCCTACGGGGCAACAGTGCTGCTATTGTGACAGCCAGCTAGGCGATAGCAGAGGACCCCTGGGCAAGCCCATCTTCCTCTTTTTCCTTCTTTCCCTTTCCCTCCCCAAACCCAGATCCCATGGCCCTGTGACCCTCTGACATTTGGGGGACTTGTGCAGCAAAGCAGATGAATAAGCTCCATGGTCCATGGACTGGCTGGGTCTCTTGGAGTCAGTGTGTGTAGTGTGGGCACCATACAGATTAACCTCAAAAAATAGAGAACCTGAAACCAGGATGGTGTGGCAGGGTTACCTCTATGCACCAAGGAAACACCATATCCTTCCAGCTCAGTTCATTCCACCCCATGGGGAAATCTGTGCCAAAAACATAGTTGGTGAAGAAAGATAGGCTCCTCCACAGGACCATTAAGCCTTCTTCAGAGCACCCTGTGGCAAGGAGTCCCACACATCATTACCTGCTGTGTGAACTTCTGCATGCCCAGCTTCAAACCATCACTGTGGGGCAGGATAGTAATACTTACTCTTGTCTCAAACCTTAGAGAAGCCAAAAGATATTTGTTAATGCCTTCTTTCTGCTCTGCCTTCTGAAGCATCCAGCTGTACCTGGATTGCTAACTCAGCTCAGTCACACTCTTTACTCCAGGTGAAATGAATTTGGGCTATTTAGTTCAGAAAATCAAATAGAGCTCAGTGACAGATCTGGGCACAGCAGGGAATGTGATGGGAAAGGGTGTAGCTCTGAAAGACCATCTAGACTGTTGGCAGCCAGGATGTTTCCAGAGCCTACACAACTTTGAACACAGAGGTGCCCTGGCTGCCTAGGGAAAAGAAGTGTGTGCCCAAGAGCCCCCAGTAAATCTGTGGTAAAGCCACTATAGAAATCAGCTTGGTCCATCTTATATCACCAGCCTGACTTGATGATCAGCAAAGCTCTGCATGAGTTCTGGTAAAGTCAGAAAACTTGATGTGAAACACTGTGGATGCTAAAAGGAAAGGCTGGAGAGATTAAAAAACAAATAAACAAAAAAGCCACTCAGGTCTGGTATGTCCATGGGAAAAATGTCTTGCTTAGGAAGTCCCTGAACTTTGTATGGTTTGGGTATTGAAAGGAAGCATTGCATTATGTTTGACCTGTTGTATGTTGCCAAAGCCATCTGCTCTTGACCACCTACAGAGAGGAGACTCAGGAACGTTTGCTGAGCTGTAGGGCTGCTCTTCATAAAAAAGCTGTGCAGATCAGTCTTTCTGCCTGCTGCTCTCTTGGATATGAGTCTTCCCTCTTCAGAGACATGGAGCAAATGCATCTGGAGTATTGCACCAAGCAAGACAGGCAATTACTGTGTTTTCTGTGTGTTTTGGGAGGCCCCCAGAGAGGATTGAGTGGTGGTGTGCTGGGTACAGTGTGAACACAGTGAGGACATTAATAGGGTTTCCTCCTTCCTACTTCAGATATTGGAAGTATCTGAAAATTATCTGAAAGTATCTGAAAGATGTTTCATCTGAGCTAGTCTCTGCAGGTTGCTTTCAGCCAGCTGAGAGAAATCAGTGCTGGATGAGGACAGTTCAGTTTAGGAAAGGTTTTGACAGCTGTCTATTCCCTTCATGGCCTGTGAATGTGTGGGCTGGAGTGACCAGCTCAGAGAGAGGCGCTTATCTTTTTGACATCCAGAGAAAGGAGAAGTCCCTCAGCTTGGAACATAGTACAGTCCTTTCCTCCTTTCCACCTCCTCTGCCTTCTGGAGGAAAGCCCTTGGGGATGAACCACAGACTGATGGAAAGACACCGGTGCACGTGCCCATCCCAGCCAAAAGAAGGTGGGATGAGGGGGTGTTTGTGCAGAGAAAGGACCAAATAATTTTGCAATTAAACGAGACAGGACTCCCACCAGACACAAGTCTGGGGTGGTCCTCATGGTCTTGCATTTTCCCTGCCATGGCTGCTGGCTGGATCTGCTCTGGTGAGCTAGCGTTGCAGGTTCCCACAACACCGCCTGTGGTGATTACTGACGTGCACCTCTCACTTAACCATGTATCAGATACACCGCAAATCTGTTCAGTGAGCCAATTTTGGTTTGAACTGTTAACTTCATTCTAGTGTCTGGGCCGCCCACACTTGTGTGGGAACATTCGTGTTTAAAGAAAACATTTTGTCAGGGGTTTGAAGGTGTATTTCAGCAGGAAACTGTGACAGACACTGCAACTGTAGTGCTCTCTCTGCTTCCTTCTTTTCTCCTGCCCTCCCTGCCCTTGAGGGGCCACAGAGCAGATCAATCCTGCTTCATAAATATCTTTCCGACTACTTAAATATGCACCACAGAGACTCTTCACCGCAGATCAGAATTCTGCCATCAGAAAATGATGCTGTGCCATTGCTGATACCCAGACAAATACCCTGTAATGTCACCAGGAGGGCAAGACACAGCATCTCCATAGTCAGGGGATCCCCTTCTAACATGGTCCCTTGGACCTTCCTCAGGAGATTTATCCCAGCTCCTTTCTGTTGATAGGGGAAAACATGAAGAGCCTATGGGGAAGGGTTCAGGGAGTCTGTCCCTCCAGTTGATGCTGTGTGTCCTCCACTCCTCATCACTTGAGAGGGGTTCAAGAGCATCACTCCATCCCTTCTCCAGCCACTGGCTCTAGGGGATCCTGGATCTCTCCCATGTGGCAGGTGTAAATGGAGAAAGAATGACCAGGCAGCAGAGGCACAACTTAAGGTTGAGGGGATTGCATTCATCCTGGGGCATCCTGTTCAAGGATTCAGCCTCCCCCACTACATCCAGCTAGGCATGCCCTGTCCTAGCTCTGCTTATGTCCTTGTCCTTGCTGTATTCATGTCCCCTCGTGTGAGAAGGAGGGAACTTGCATGAGCTGCATCTCCCAGATTGGAGTGCCACTGCCACTGACTAATTTCTTTTTCTACCTATGGCCCATTGGGGGACAGATCTGATGTCCCACTAAGAGCAGTTGTATTTTTTCCATTGGTTTACAACTGCAAGCAAAAGAGCCTCCTCTCAGCCTTTACTCCAGCCTTCTCAATGACACAGGAGAGTCACTGCCATTGCCTTTGAAGCAAGCTCTAGGATGAGGAGGAAAAGATACAGCTTGGAGCACGAATCCTGTCAAACTAAACCTTTCCGATTGAGCCCATCATGAGATATTTTGGATCCTGGGACTGATGAAGCTTTGCACGAGCTTGAGACCAAAATATCTGGTTTTTCTGAGCACAGTTATTTCCCTGATCCTGAATGCACAGTATGCTGTGTGAGCTGAACACTGATGATGGGCTCTCAGGTGCATGCTGTCTACCTGCACGCAATACCTCCTGTAGCAGACCTGCTTTGCATAATTCTATATTGCTCAATTACTGCTTCGTGAACAAGTAAGAAAACCCAAGGGTTTTGAAGGCTGCAGACTTGCTGGGACAACATTTACCCCTCTTCTTGCTCAGCTGCCATAGGCCATGTGCAGAGCTGATGCAGGTCTGAATTTTAAAGAATGTAGCACAAAAGTATCACTGCTGCAAGTTTTACCAACCTGATGACTTTTACAAGAAAATAATACACTCTTTCATGCAAGATAGACAGAAACGCATGATAAGATGCCTACCTTTATTTCCCACCCTTCTGGGCGTTAACAAATGTATCTGCCTCTTTCCAGTCTTCTGCCTCTTTTAGGTGCTTTACACTATCAGGTAAACCCGTGGTAGAAGGAAAGGAAATTGAATTAAAAATTGATCTGCTCTACCTCCTGGGAGCTCTGTGAAAGGCAACATGCCAACATTTCCTGGGTAAAACAGGAGTAAGGAGAAATAATAACCCTTAAAAAGGAGGAAAAAAGGAGTGGGAACATTAATTAAACTGAAAAGGTATGTAGGTTGCACTGCCTCTGTACTTACTTAGTAGATAACCAGATAGATGGTGGACGGGACTACTCAGAAGCATGGCAGATGATATTTCCAAAAAACACTGGTGACTGAGGGAGCAGAACTGGCACCAGTTCAGAGGAGGCTGGTTCTCCCAGTCATGTGGATTCACACACAGGTGATAGTGGCCCACAGTTTTTAGAAAATTTCTAATGTTTCAGGGGTCTGAACTTGCAGCACTTTTAGAAGGCTCAATTCTGCAGATCCACTTCTATGTCTGGAGAACGCAGATTAGCAAAACCTGGAAATCAGGTCTGGATTCGGAGGATACAGATTTCCTCATGTATCACCTGTTTTGAGCACAAACAGAGGCTGGTCCAGGTCCCCACTGTGTTCATGCACCAGATTCCCACGCACCTGTGCTCTGCAGTGACATTATGTGCCTACCCAGAAAGTCAGAACACGAAGCAGATACAAACACGCTGTAAAACACCACCAATACAGTAAATGCAGTGAAGATTACAGGGAGTGATTCAGCTGGCCTGCATTAACTATTTTGCAGGGCTCCGGTGATGCAAAGCAGCTGTCAGCTTGGTCATTCCCATGGACAACCGTCTCATATTAGCCCGGCCTTGCACTTGGGTTTGGGCATACTTGGAAATCTGCTCCACGGATTGCACCCTCCATGCACATACATGGATTCCAGGACACTGAGGGGTCTTCAAGGTATTGGCGTGCTGTGCAAGTGCCTGGAAGCCATGGACTGTAAGAAACCCATTGAACCGGAGCCAGCTGTGGAGAATGTAATTACACAGTTAAAACTCGAAGACCACTGGCACTTGCATAAAAAAGGAAATCCAGCCTCACTGGAGGCAAATTGCTTTTGTTCTGCTTGAGAAAGGAAGGTTTTGTTGACAGCCCAGATATCGGCTTTCAAACAGGAACACTTAGAAAGAGTCACACAACGTTTTACTCCATTAGATAGCGCTACTCAGGCTGACAGGGCTTCCCTGTCCTAGAGGACTGCCATTCTGTGATGGGGCCATTAAAATAGCAAGTCAGCTCATCTTACCCTCCAATCACCACCATCATCTGCAAAAAAACCTTTCAGAAACACATTAAAAATGTAGTGAATCTTTTAGGATGTGTTGTTTGCTTCCTCCTTTCCTTCCCTGAAAGACAATTGTGTGCAGAGGGGATTGTCTCGGGGTTTTGAAGATCCTGATCAGGTTTCTTCAATATATCCTCTGTTGGGAAGTTGCCTTTGAGAAGGAAGGTAAAACTAAACAGGTCTTAGAATCATAGAATCATAGAACAGTTAGGGTTGGAAAGGATCTTAAGATCATCTAGTTCCAACCCACATTCCATGGGCAGGAATACCTGGCACTAAACCATGTTACCCAAGGCTCTGTCCAACCTGGCCTTGAACACTGCCAGGGATGGAGCATTCACAACTTCCTTGGGCAACCCATTCCAGTGCCTCGCCACCCTCACTGTAAAGAACAACTTCCTTATATCTAACCTAAACTTCCCCTGTTTAAGTTTGAACCCATTACTCCTTGTCCTACCACTACAGTCCCTAAGGAAGAGTCCCTCCCCAGCATCCCTGTAGGCCCCCTTCAGATACTGGAAGGCTACTATGAGGTCTCCACGCAGCCTTCTCTTCTCCAGGCTGAACAGCCCCAACTTTCTCAGCCTGTCTTCATACAGGAGGTGCTCCAGCCCTCTTATCATCCTTGTGGCCCTCCTCTGCACTTACTCCAACAGCTCCATGTCCTTTTTATGTTGAGGACACCAGAACTGTACACAATACTCCAAATGAGATCTCACGAGAGCAGATTAGAGGGGCAGGGTCACCTCCTTTGACCTGCTGGTCACGCTTCTTTTGATGCAGCCCAGGATACGGTTGGCTTTCTGGGCTGCAAGTGCACACTGGTGCCGGCTCATGTTAAATTTCTCATCAACCAACACCCCCAAGTCCTTCTCCGCAGGGCTGCTCTGAATCTCTTCTCCACCCAACCTGTAGCTGTGGCTGGGATTGCCCCGACCCAGGTGTAGGACCTTGCACTTGGCTTGGTTGAACTTCATGAGGTTGGCATCAGCCCACCTCACAAGCATGTCCAGGTCCCTCTGCATGGCATCCCTTCCCTCCAGCATATCAACCGAACCACACAGCTTGGTGTCATTGGCAAACTTGCTGAGGGTGCACTCAATCCCACTGTCCATGTCGCCGACAAAGATGTTGAAGAAGACAGGTCCCAACACCAAACCCTGAGGTACACCACCCATTACTGTTTTCCAACTGGACATTGAGCCGTTGACCACAACTGTTTGCGTGTGGCCATCGAGCCAGTTCTTTATCCACTGAGTGGTCCCTCGATCAAATTGATGTCTCTCCAATTTAGAGACAAGGATGTCATGCGGGACAGTGTCGAATGCTTTGCACAAGTCCAGGTAGATGACGTCAACTGCTCTGCCCCTGTCTATTGGTTCCGTAGGCCCATCATAGAAGGCCACCAAATTGGTTAGGCAGGATTTCCCCTTAGTGAAGCCATGTTGGCTGTCACCAACCACCTCATTGTTTTTCATGTGCCTTAGCATGCTTTCCAGGAGAATCTGCTCCAAGATTTTGCCAGGCACAGAGGAGAGGCTGACTGGTCTGTAGTTCCCTGGGTCTTCCATTTTCCCCTTCTTGAAAATGGGGGTTATATTACCCTTCTTCCAGTCATCAGGAACTTCACCTGACTGTCATGATTTTTCAAATATGATGGACAGTGGCTTAGCAACTTCATTCGCCAGCTCCCTCAGGACCCACAGATGGATTTCGTCAGGTCCCATGGACTTGTGCACATTCAGGTTCTTAAGGTGGTCTCGAACCTGATCCTCTCCTACAGTGGGCCTAAGGTCTTCATTCTCACAGTTCCTGCATCTGCCTTCCAAGACTTGGGCGGTGTGGTCAGAGTGTTTGCCAGTGAAGACTGAGGCAAAGAAGTCATTAAGAACCTCAGCCTTCTCCAAATCCAGGGTAGCCAGTTCTCCTGATAGCTTCTAGAGAGGGCCCACATTGTCCCTAGTCTGTCTTTTATTTGATACATACCTATAGAAGCCTTTCCTGTCATCTTTCATATCCCTTGCCAGATTTAATTCTAACTGGGCCTTAGCTTTCCTAACCTGGTCCCTAGCTTCCTGGACAATATCCCTGTATTCTTCCCAGGCTGCCTGTCCTTGCTTCCACCTTTTATAAGCTTCTTTTTTCCCTCTAAGTTTTCTCAGCAGCTCCTTACCCATCCATGGAGGTCTCCTGGCCCTCCTGCCGCACTTCTAGTCAGGACACAACACTCCTGAGCTTGTAGCAAGTGATCCTTGAATATCAACCAGCAGTCTTGGGCCCCCCTGCCCTCTAGGACTATATCCCATGGAACCTTGCTAAGCAGGTTCCTGAAGAGGCCAAAGTCTGCTCTCTTGAAGTCCAGTCTTGGGTACAGAGAGGAAGGTGGAGGCTGTAGGCTGGGTGGTCTTTGGGAAAATCATGTCACAGCTGAATTGTTGGACAGGTCTAGTAGGAAGGACTGTGTCCATTTTATCATAGAATCACAGAATGGTTTGGGTTGGAAGGGACCTTAAAGATTATCCAGTTCCAACTCCCTGCCATGGACAGGGACACTTTCCACTAGACCAGGTTGCTCCAAGCCCCGTCCAACCTGGCCTTGAACACTGCCAGGGATGGGGCAGCCACAGCTTCTCTGGGCAACCCTCACAGGGAAGAACTTCCTAAGATCTCATCTAAATCTACATAATATATAATCTAAATTTAATCTTAATTTTCTTAATCATATGCAAAATAAGCTCAACTGTAATTGCTTAGGTGAGGTGCTGGAGCTGTTTTAGAAACTCTCTGTGGCAGATAGTCTCTCTCCCTTCACGAGGTAATCTGCTTCCCTGCCCAGCTATTGTCTGTTAGAAAACTTCTCCAGACATTCAATGTGATTTCCTTTGCAGTAATCTAAGGTCATTAAATCCTATCCCTGAGGGACATGGGGAACACTTTTTTAATCTTCGTTCCTTTATGCAGAAGCCTTTTATGTCTTGGAAGCCTATAATCACGTGTCTCCTTGATCTTCTCTAGACTAGACATCTTCTCTCCCCCATGTCACAGATCATGAGGTCTGTGTTGCTCTTGGCCACCTCAGGACACCCAGGCTGACAGGGCTTGGCCACCATCATGGGCCTGCCTGAGTGGGACAAAGCCACCTCCTCTACTGGATATATGAGAAATCATTATTCCCGGACTCTGTTATCTAAGAATGACAAGACTGCCCAGCAACCAATGAACCAAAGGGCTGCTTCAGACAGATGCATAACCTTTGAGCCAAAAATGTTATTGTTTTTATAACCTTTTGAGCCAAAAAGGTTATTTCGCGTAACCATTGAACCAAAAATCTTCTAATGTCCTCAACAACTTGATGGAGGCTATGCTGACAGATTAAGTACATCTTGTGGTCTGGGGAGCCCTCTTAAGCCCACTGGGTCTTTCTAGGGAGGGAGAAGAATGGTTCTTACTAGCATTGGCTGTGCTTGGCTGAAAGAACTGTGGAGTGACAAAGCAGTTGTGGGACTGCTTTAAAGTCTGTTAAAGTCAGGGGGTGGCAGGTTTCAGACACTCATGCAACATGTACTTAGATTCATCGCTGCAAGATGTTGTGGCAGGGAGGACTAGTAATGATTGAAGGCATGATCAAACCAGGCTTTCTTATGGGAGAGCAATCCATTGAGGGTTATTTAATGCAGAGACCCCAATGCTAGCTCACAAGTTTGGTGTGTCAATGGAGTGGACTAGTCCTTAACTTTCTCCCGTGGGCAAAGCATTTTTCTCCTTTAAAGAGATCTGGAATTTACTGGAGTCTTTGAACTCTCAGGACTACATCACATTAAATGCTCTGCTTTTGTTGCCTGGCAGTTGGCAGGTCTCTGGCCTCTGCCTTAAGGAACTGCAAAACCATGGTTGGTTTGATACCTTTGATCTTGAATTCTAACATCCTGCCTTTGATTCTGGCCAGCACCACCTGCTTCAGATGAAGGCGAAAGAAATTTTGTGACACATGACTATTAAACAGTCTTCCATTGGAAGAAAATTCTTGGCCTTTATTCAGAGCAGACTGGCTTATATGCTGAAGAATTATAGTATATCCCCAAAATGTCATTAATGTTATATTAATGGTACTTCTATCTATTTTTATGTCCATACTTGAATTCTCTACCTTTGGTCATAATGCAGTCTTATGGCAAAGAGTTCCACAGATGAGATGTGCATTTGCATGTTAAAAAATAGCATGAGGGATGGCTGTTTTACTCAAAGGCTAACAGAGGCTATCATTCCTAAACATACTAAAGTTTCATAGACATTTTCATGAGAAATTAGACAGGAGACAGTTTTGGTGGAAACAAATTAATACCCTGCACAAACTCAGCTTACCCTGCTCAGTTTACCAGGAGTATGAAACAATATCCATGAGCGCTCAGATGCAGGGGAAGAGGGAAGATGGTTATTTCAGAGCGGCTGCTGAAACCACAAAGCTGTCGTGCACAGTTCCCGTTGTAATGATCTCTCAAATTGATTAACTCTGATTTTTCTACACCCCTCTCTCCCATCCTGGGTTGATTTGCAGCAGAGGCAATGAGAAAGCAGAAAGCTTCTCTGGCCAGACTCCATCCTCTACAGAGGCAAGCAGACACTGAGGAACACCAGCCCTCATGCTCATTTTCCCCTCAGGTCATCCACTACTGCTCTGATAGTGTCAACCACCTTTGAAGAGGAGCTGGCATAGCCAAAGTGCCCATGAGGTGCACATCTCTGTATATGTGCTCCCCTGCATGCTGAGGATCCTTCGCAACTAAAAATAAAGATGCCCTCTCTGAAATGAGACAGTAGATTCGCACAATAGGTCTTGGAACGGGAGGAGAGGAAGATGTTGGTTTTGGCTTCTTGCCTACAACAAAACCAGCCACCACTCTAAAACCAATAGATCTCTATTAGTGACTCCTGTGGGAGGCACAGGCTAGAGATTTACATTAGCATTCGTAAGATGAACACATTTTGAGGCCGCAGATAAAAGTCTGCTGCTGTTGTGCTTATCTTTCCACAGGCTTGCAGCAAAACATATCTCTCCTCTGAGGAACTTATGGCTCAGGGCCCAGAAATTAAGGTGTAAAGTTGTTTTGGTGATAACTCTCTCAGATTTCGGTTAGTACCTAGATGGTTTGAAAGCCAAGCCTAAAGAAACAAGTTGGACAAAGGATAAAAGAACCAAAAAGGGAAGGGGCTTCTCAAAGTCACCTCAGGGTGATTGGCAGAGCCAGGAATAGCACACAGGTTATTCTGGTGCAGAGCCATCTCCGTCCTCAGCCATATAAAGGTTAAACATCTAACCTAGTGTGTTGTTCAAAGCCCTTTCTATAGACCACAAAGAAAAGCAGGAACAACCACCTTACATGAGGTGAGAAGAGAGGTCTGACTGACTATAGAAGAAACTTCAAGAAATGTTGGGGGCCCCAAAATAAGAAGGATGTGAAGCTGCTGGAGTGAGTCCAGATGAGGCCACGAAGATGCTTCAAGGGCTGGAGCAGCTCTGCTCTGGAGACAGGCTGAGAGAGCTGGGCTTGTTCAACCTGGAGAAGAGAAGGCTCCAGGGACAGCTTAGAGCAGCTTCCGGTGCCTAAAGGGCTGACAAGAAAGCTGGAGAGGGGCTTTTGACAAGGGCAGGTAGGGACAGGACAAGGGGGAATGGCTTTAAACTGACAGAGGGGAGATTTAGATAAGATCTGAGGAAGAAGTTCTTCTCTGTGAGGGTGGTGAGGCCCTGGCAGAGGTTGCCCAGAGAAGCTGTGGCTGCCCCATCCCTGGCAGTGTTCAAGGCCAGGTTGGACGGGGCTTGGAGCAACCTGGTCTAGTGGAAGGTGTCCCTGCCCATGGCAGGGGGTTGGAACTCCATGATCTTTAAAGTCTTTCCAACCCAAACCATTCTATGATTTTATGAAATAATTTTTAAAAGACTAGATAAGATAAATCCCCCCTGCTAGTCTGTGGCTCAAGAGAGACCAGCAGCACACTCTGTCTCCATCTCAGCTGTTTTTCCCATGCCATAATCTGTGACAGCCAGTGGCTGACAATGTCTTGACAAGCGATCATCAGATAAGGTACAGAATCAGAGTAAACACTTTTAACTAAAAGTCAGAGGATTCAAATCATGGTAATCTGAAGGAAATATTGCGGGCTAACTGTTCCCTGGGCCACAGAATGTGGAACTGTTGACTAAGCAGTGGCTATCAACCTTCTTTTGTTATTTGTAAGCTCTTCATCATTTCTTGGAGATGTGGACCTTGTATCAAAACCGCGTATCTATTAGTGAAAGACTTCGGGATTTTTATCCACCCTTCACAAACCTCTGAGTGTTCATCACTGTCAATGAAACTGAGGACTGCAGAAGCAGACTCAAAACCAGAGAGGTATGGCCTGAAAGAGCAGGTATTCTCTGTGGTTTTAGGTGTTCTGAAGAGGATGGGAATCCATGTAATTGTACCAGCTTCAGCATTACATTAAAACGCAGACAGATAGCAGGGACAGGAACTTGCTATGATTTTCTCAGAAGTCTCTGCTCAAGTGGATATTTTCCTTCTGGTCTTTGAAATTAATAGGTTTATTTACAACCAGATAAATGGCTGTTTTCTGGCTTTTTTACAAAAGCATTGTAAAAATTTTACTTTAAACACATTGTTAGATTTGAAGCCCCATATTCTAGACAGAAAGGAAAGATAAAATTCTCAGCCTTGCTGCAGTTTTGGAGGGATGTTTATTTGTAACAACTGCTTGCATTACTACAGCAGCTGCAGGTTTTGACCAGAAATTGGAACTGTCCAGAAATTAGTGCAGCATAATCACTTAGGCCAAAATCCACCACATATACCTGAGCTGTCCTAGGGTATGTCGCTCCAGCTTAGTCAACAGAGAAAGACAGACTCTGCTTGTGAGGGGTGAATGCATCCTTTCCAGGTCTCTGTCTTGCTCCACTGACCACAGAGAGGAAAATCTCAGATCTTGCTTTGCCAAAGGCTGTTCAGTGGCAAGAAACAAGGTGTCGAGTATAACTTGATGCTCTGCAGTAGCTCACTTGGCCTCCAGCTCCTGCTCCATGGCTTTCTGCTGGTCCTGTGCCATGTCTACCTGACCTTGGCAGATATATCTCAGATGCCGTGGGTGCCTCTGTATGACTACATGGAGGCAAATGAATTGAGCCTTCATTGCCTATGTAGCATGAACTGAATCTCTTCCCAGGCTCATCACTGAGCTGGTTGATGCTCCAAGGACAAGCTCAGACCACAAAGCCCAGGTAGTCACCTAGACATCTCAGAGTAAGAAAGAGTAGTCTCCTGCCCAGATGCCCAAGGGAAGGGGGCATGAACCTGGACCAGAACACGAGGCAGTCACTGCTGTTCAAAGCTTCCAGCTCCAACACAGCCAAGAGGAAACAGGAGCACTTGGAGAAGAAAGACGCTTCCTAAATATCCCCATGAGATGCTCACACAGCTACTTGCAATACCTGTGCTCACTTCGCCCAAAAGAGTCTGCATTCCCCAGGGATCGCACTTTTGGCTCTGGGGTTCTTATTGTGACTGTCCTCTTTCAGTCACATTTAGGACTCTTTTTGGTTTTTTTTTCTTTTAAAATTCATGCACAAAATACAGGGTTTTGCTCTTTCCAAAGGTGCATTTCCCAAATCTAAACATGGAAACAGCAATGTCAACGTCCTAATGCTGAACATCACAAATGTAACAAAAGACCATAGGCATAGTTCTCCAAAACACTGAACAAATGAAACCAATTTCCTTTCAACACCTGTTCATATACAAACACCAGTAATCCCCAGAGGAGTGAAAACACAGGAGATTATTTTAAGTTGCCCTGACACCTTCCTCTACCACAGAGTCACTGGCTGGATGATGAAAGTGAAAAACAACAAAAACGCTTTTACTTTCAGTAACTCCCCCAAAACTCTTTACATGTCTACTTTGTCAACTCCTTCTAGAGGGTGAAGGACATGCAGGAAGAAGATAATAGTATTTTCTGACTCATTTTCCCCTACCCTTTAAGGACAAGGGTAGCCAGCCATGTATCAAGACTCTGAATTCCCACTCCTTTATCTGTGTTTTATAAGTCTGGTTTTCTTTGAGCCTTAACCTCTGTAGTCATATGCTGGGGGACATACAGATCACATTTAAAATAAAAGCATGCATTTACCTGTTATGGCAGCAGAAAGAAGCTGGAAATGATTAACTCCAGAGTGCCAGAATAAAGGAAGAGAAAGGAAGAAAAATGAAAGCTTTCCATTTTTGAAAAGCTCGGGACATTTTAAGCCACTGTCATAATTTTGTTATTATTTTCCACCTGTAATCAATCAAATGGGTTGCTAAGGCAGGGTCTCCTTCACCGCAGTATGGGTACAACTCTCTTTCATTAGGAGGAGAAAGAGATGTCCATTGGATTGCAGAGGCTGAAGAGGTTTTTTTCCACATGACAGAGGGGAAAAGACTTACAAGGTCTATTGTTGTCATCAACTGCCAAGACAAATTCAGAGCAGACAGTGTTCATGGAAACCAGGAAGCCTTTGAAAACATCCTGCTGATGTTGCTAACCATGATTCCACAAACGCGACATTGCTGTCTTAAAACCAGGGAGGATGGCCTAGAGCCCACCGTGGTTAAAAGATGCAATAGTAAAGCTACAAAACCAGAAACAGGTAAAGAACAGGAAAAAAAAACAAAAAAAAAAAAAATAGAAGAAGAAAGATGCAACTCTAAGCCAACAGGCCTGGGCTTTGCCTAGCACTTCCTGTTTGCAGGTGGCTGATGGCTGTCTAGATCATGAGCAAAAGCAGCATCTGGCAGTCTGCACTGATGGAACCTGGTAGACAGACAGAGAGTCTCCTGAAGGCTGCTCTGCCCCTGTCCAACCAAGTGGTTCAGCTTGCCTCACTGCAGGTATCCATAGTGTTATGAGCTCACTTCTTAGGCATTCCAGAGCGCAGGGCAGAAAGCAGCGATGTCATGGTGTCTTATCCCTTTAGGTGCCTGCTATAGCATCTCTCTCCTTGCTGAATCTCTGCTGCCTAATGAGAAAAAACAGATTACCTCCCTCCCTTGGAGATCGAGAGGCTATGGCCTCCAAAAGCGAGAGCCGCCTGATCTTACTTCCCAGCAAGTCTGACAGTGTTATGGTCAACGCCATGCTTGCTATGGCGACTCCTACCTCCCTCCAGGCAGCAGAGATAGAAGGGAAAACAACTTCACATAGGTGTTGCTACAGATCCCTCACAGCAAGCTCGGGTCTTGATCACAAACACAGATCTCTCTCTTAACACACTCCACTCCCCCAGCCTTGTGCACTTGCAGCATGGTGTTGTGGTTCCTTTGTGCTGTGCATAGCTGGGCCAGCCATCCTGCTTGTGTTTTCAGGGACTGAGAGGGTAGAGAGCTGGATGGGAGCTCTGAGGCTGGGGACCACAGGGTGCTCCTCTGAGGGCAGTCCCCAGAAGTGGCTGCCTGTTGGCTGGTACCCTTCTGTCTTCCTATGACTTGACTTAGCAGATCCTCTGATCTTTTCCTATCCCGTGAACTCACCCATTGTGTCCTGTCAGGGGTGGAGAGAAACCAGCATTGAAAGCACTGCAAACTGCCCGCGTGGACCCAAACCTGAACTCCTGACAGCTTTCCTAAAACTTTGTAGTACCTAATGTCATCTGAAAGCCAGACGCATCTGAGAGCCTGTTCCATGCTGCCTTAGAAAGCAAAACAGCCTCAATCTTGGGGGAAAGGGCCCTGCATCCTCTGGTCGCCTCTTCCCAGGAAGAAGAATCCCATTTATTTCTCTCCCATGCTCCTGGCCCAGCCTTTAGGGCCTTGCCTTCCGACCCACCTCTGCCACTTCTCCTGCCTGATTGGTGTAATTAATTTTCATGCTCTCATACCCTCACTTTCTTGCCAGCGTTTGTGGGAAGGGATGTGCAGCAAACTCCCTGCACAGGGGATGCGAAAGGCAAGTCAAAGGCTCAGCAGGCAGGTTATAAAACAGGCAGCCCTCTTCTCATACTCCTGTCAGCAAAGCATCCAGGCAACCCTGGAGGGGGTGGGTTTGGGGATTTTACTATTTTGGGGGGGGGGGGTTTAGGTGTTTTTTCATTTTTTGTTTTGTGATTTTTTTTGGGGGGTGGTTTACTTTTTTTGGTTTTGTTTTTGTCTTTCTCTTCCTTCCTTCCTTCCTTCCTTCCTTCCTTCCTTCCTTCCTTCCTTCCTGCCTTCCTTCCTTTCCTTCCTTCCTTCCTTCCTTTCCTTCCTTCCTTCCTTCCTTCCTTCCTTCCTTCCTTCCTTCCTTCCTTCCTTCCTTCCTTCCTTCCTTCCTTCCTTCCTTCCTTCCTTCCTTCCTTCCTTTCCTCCTTCTTCTTCCTCCTTCCTTCCTTCCTTCCTTCCTTCCTTCCTTCTTCCTCCTTCCTTCCTTCCTTCCTTCCTTCCTTCCTTCCTTCCTTCCTTCCTTCCTTCCTTCCTTCCTTCCTTCCTTCCTTCCTTCCTTCCTTCCTTCCTTCCTTCCTTCCTTCCTTCCTTCCTTCCTTCCTTCCTTCCTTCCTTCCTTCCTTCCTTCCTTCCTTCCTTCCTTCCTTCCTTCTTCCTTTTCTTTCACCTTTTCCCTTCCCATCCCCATCAGCAGCCACCTCCCTATCCCGTCCCCAGTCCCTGCCTCCTGGAACGTCACTGCTCTGCTCTTTCATGAGCAGTGTGTGGTATTATGACGCCGGTGATGCCGAGTCCTGCCAGCACACCTCAAACCACAGGTATCTGACCCTATCCTAAGCCCTATAACATTGAGTAATGTCTTGATTCAGAACTGATAGTGTCAGCACTATTGGTGCCTGAGATGGGACACAACCCCACGCCCTGCTCCCTCCTCTCCTCCCTGAAGACCCCTTTTCCCTTTGCTTGGGGAGTGTGGGGGGGAATCCATGCCAAAAAAACCACCGGCAGCAACTGTGGGCAGGGAGCGCGGGAGCTGCCAGAGGCAACCGGGAGCTGTGCATGGTCGGGGTGCTGTTACAACAAGGCCAGCTCTGTGATTACGGCACATTAAGCCCTCAGTGCGGTACAGGCAGCTCTGGGGCATGACGTCTCCCCAGATCCAGCCAGTCAGCACCGGCATCCCCCTCGTTTCCTCCTTTTGCTGGGCATGGAGAGGAGGCACTGGAGGGCTTGACATGCTGTTCACCTGGAGCTGAGGGCAGCCATGGGGGAAGGCATGGCAGGGAGAAAAGCTGTGGTGGCCATTCATGCCTCAGCAAGAAATGGAGGGGAGGGAGAAAGGTCCCCAGAGTGAAAAGCACAGACTGTGACCCATTGAAAGAGGCCAAATCAGCGCTGGAGCATGTTGCAATAGGGCATCCGTGCATCTTTTAGGAGAGTAGAAGAATTCCCATGCTCCACAGATACTGGGTGGCGGATGGTGGTGGGAGTCCCTGTTTTGGAGCTGTTGATGCCTTGGATATGACTGTAGCAGGGAAAGGAGCTGGTTGCATGCCCATGTTAGCTGCCTGCCTATGGTCTCTGTGCACACCCAATGGACCCTCACCCATGCGTAGTCCCAGTGACAACACTGACCGCTATTATGCAGCAGATTTGGGTGCATTGCAATTACAGAAGGGATGGGTGGTTCACCTCCATCTCAGCAGAAACAGGAAAACTGGCAAATGGAAAGATGCAGGGATTCACCTGGGCTGTCTGCTCCTATTCCACCTCAGACCTCTTCTCCACCCAGCTCTGTTCATGGGATGGCAGTCAGTCCACCCTCTGGCTTGGCCATTTTTCAGCTTATCTGGGTAAATAAGAGCCCTTATTGCCCTAGGAAGTGCTGAGTCAGGTCAGCCAAGCACATGCCCGCATTGACCCTCACGGAGACCCTCTTTGTATTAAGACTTGCTGGCGCAGAACTACAGCCGGATCCTTACCTGGGTGCAAAACAAGGACTGACTCTGTTTGATTTTCACGAGCTGAAGCACTCTCCCTCCCCCTGCTTCTCTATAAGCCTGAGTCATTTTTTGCTGATGGCAGAGTAAATTAGAAGTACACAGTAGCTGTAACTTTGAATGGCTTGATTTCCCAATTTCAGTTCTACAAAATACAAGCAAAGGCACTTCAAGTTTAATTTGTCTATCAATCACACCAACATTGCCAACGACACCAAGAGATGCAAGGGCAAAATCGGTATAAAAATTTGGGTAGGAGTGAAAAAAACCCAATTATCTATTGCGTAGTCTGCTTTAAATGCTGATGCTAAATTTGCTCAAATCTCAGAGATTCAGATATCATGATTTGGCATTCTTTAAGAATGAACACAAATCCATAGCTGAATTCATCCCTGTCCTGTGGTTTGAAAAATCCAGCCTGTCAGCATCCCTCCGTACTGTCACCATAGCCAGAAACAAGAGTGACACTCCCCCCTTTCGGATCTCCCCCAAACTGCTCTTGTTTAAATGCTTTCAAGAAAGCATTCATTGTACAAGGCAGCCAGCCACAAAAGAAGCTACTGAAGCATGGCCGAACAGTTTGGAGAAGCATCTAGAAACTGGGGGCTTGTCATCTGGCCCGGATCTCTCAAATCTGCAGAATCCTCTCCTTTACAGTCCAGATGCAACCCAGGGCCAGGAGACCAGGACCAGCTTGTGTCAGTTGGGCTTCCCCAATTTACCTTCTGGCTCTCTTTATTTCCCTGCAGTGACACTGATTGACATCAAATGAGATTCTCTTGGCCTTTCTTCACTCCACAGGAACGCCACTGATTTACGCCAGCAGAAGGCTCTGGCCCCTTGAGATTTGTGGTTTCTATGATGAGGCTATGGCAAATCCCAGAGAAAATCTGATCCCAGGAATGAAACAAAAAAACCCCAAAACAACAACATACATGCTTCTTTGTGGTGGTGAAAGCCTGATGGAGGAACACCAGTCATGGTGGGAAATGAATTGGAGATGAAGCTGGTACTCTGCAGTGTGATCATATGGTGGGATGATCCAAAGTTGTTTAACAATGCTATGGCATGAGTCAGAGCTGTACAGTTATACCCACATAACAGCTTTGCCAGCTGAGGAAATAGGACCTCGATGCCCACCCAGGTTCTGTGGCGTGTAGCCACTGATTGTCTGTGGTGGGATGCTCTGCATCTGAGCGGGTCTTTTGAGGATATGGGACAGCTCCAAGGTGCGTGAGCATCCATTGCTGACATCTAAAGCCAAGCAAGGGAAATCAGCCCTATCCTGCTTTGTCCCCATCCAGCGACTAGCCTGAGTAAACAGTCCTGCTCACTTACCATGAGTGAAAATAAGCCACTTCTGCACTATATACAGTACATCAGACCCTCTGACCACCTACTGGTGTATGTTTTAGTAATCACGGCTATTTAGACTAGGAAAACATTTCCACCTTAGTGCCTATAGAGCCACCTCTCCCTCTTTTATCCTTTTCGGCGAAGAACAATAAGAATAAAACATGTTTCCAAAATGCAGACTCCTCTGCACTCCCTACAAGTCCTCTGTGCCTTTGCTGCACATACAGAGCAAGAAATGGCTGAAAGCACACAGAAAGTCAATGGAAAGAGCTAAATCTCAATTCTTTGTCTCCTCTCCTTACCGAAAAGGCCATTTTAGAGCAAGCAATTCAGTGAGTGTAACCTCGAGGGCACTGGAAGAAAACACAAGCTCAGAGAAAACTTCAGAGATATCAACTTTGAGAGGTTAAAAGGCTTCTTAAGCTGATGGCTCTTGATAAGCCAGCAATTCTAGCTTTTGAAGCTCCATGTGTTGGTCATCTCTTAGCAGTCCCATCTATTATCAACTCCCTCCTTCTTTTATTTTAATCTTTTTTGCTGTATTTTTACTGACCTGAGTGAAATTGCTAACCATGAAATAGATACTCTACGTAATGCTGCTTTATTGATCTTGTTCTTTGAGTGCATCCAGGAGAAAGAGGTCATTTCCTTGCAATCACTCGCCATAGCCGGTGTCTCAAAGCTACTTTAGCTCAGTGTCTGAAAGGAGAAATGGTTTGGGATGTAGGAGTCAAGAAGAACATCAAGATAACATTGAAGCAAGGCAGGGATGTAGGCAATAAAAGTGGGATAGATGGAAACAGTATGTGAAGTTCATGGAAATCAGTCCAGTGGTTTTCAGTGAATTTTGAAATTTCATTTGTATCTTTGCAAACCAGAAGAGGCTACTGGATATTTGCTCCTAGAAGAGATCAGGCATTGTCTGACGTGTTTCAAGATCAATAAATTAATTACTCTACAGGTCAGCCTATGTTTTCCTATGACTGAACAGTCTCAGGAGGCTCCAGCCCCACAAGCATGTTGGAGGCCATTCTCAGGTTTTGTGGGTAAGGGAAACGGCAGTGATACAGTCTGGATGTGAGCGAGCTTATGCACAAACTTTGTCTTTTGGTGAGCTTCCATGTGCCTATAGGAAGGGACCATCATGTGCCTTCCAGGTTGGTCAAAACAACTGTTGTTTTCTCCCTAGCCTTGTGAAAGAAAGCAACAGAAATGACAGAGCAGGCTGTCCCCACAATAGGAAGATGGAGCAGGGGAGCAGCACAGGACAGGGAAGTGTGAACAAAATGAGATTCAAATGATTCTCCTGGGTCCAGGAGTCCCAGCCTTCCTCGGCAGAGCAGGGCCAGAGTGCTTCCAGCTTCTGATACCCTTCTTTTCCTCCTGAGCTAAGAAATGTCCCACTACATGTCTGCTACCAGCACCATTTCCGTTGGTGCTGTAGGGGATGGGCCTGGGGCTCTTCTGGGATGCTGCAATCCTTGGGTGCTCAAGGCATATAAACCAGATGAATAGATCAAAGTAATAAGATGATGATTAAATGACTTACTAGTAGTCCTAAACAGCGGCAGAGACCCCAGACCCCACTGAGTCTCATTTAATTCAATATTTGTCCTCTGCTACGTGCCCAAGAGGTGGTAGCTCCCCACCATCTCCTGCTCCTTACAAAGTGCCTCCTCCCTTGAAGCACAACAGGCATGGGCTAGGTTTTGCAAACCACTCACTTTTCTGTGAAAATGCACAGGAAAAAGCTATTTAGGTCCCAAAGTTCAGTGAAGGAGACAGAAGTTTTTCTAAGGGCACCCAGTGACTTTCAAACCAGCCTTTACAGATGCAATTGAGGCCGATTCTTGCTTTCAGTGTGACAAGACCAAGCAGATAAATACATTGAAATGCTTGAAGAGAGGGGAAGGGAGACTGAAGTAAAGATAACATCGAGGAACCCTGATTAGCGACAGGGCAGCCATGTGAAAAATGAGATAACCAGCCTGCCTTGCATGCTGAGACAGCAACTCCTGCCTCCAGCACTTGCCCCAGACACTGATGTAGGAGGAGGGCTTTCCCAAAAGGCCAGGTCTCCTTTTGATGATCTGTCCTTACCTGACAGGCAGCTGATACTTGAGGTCATTATGGTAGAAAGACTCAAAGACACCAAGCGCCTTCGGACTTTGAAGGTTCATTTGTTCTGCACTTAGATAGGGTCAGAGAGGTGGGCTAGGGCAGGATGCCTAGTCCTGCCTGGCTCAACACCTTCCTTGATTTGGACATAGGGGAAGTGGTTTGGCTTGACCATTTCGCTGTCCCTGCAAGCAACAGAAAGCAGGTCAGTCAGTACCAACTGTGCTGTCTCTCTGTTGATGTCTGCGCTACTAAATACAAAGTGCCAGCATAATACGACTATACAACCATTGTGTCAGGGCAAACCTATGTACATTGCTGGCTGCTCCTGTGTTCACTCTACTTCCGCAGCCCAATCTCTCCCTCATGTGACTTGGGAATTCATCCAAGCCTTTGTTGTGCCATTCACTGACCCAGCTACAAACCTTCTACATTTATTTTCTTTTTTCTATCTTGCGTTAGTTTTGTGCAAGCTCAGTGAGTTGAATCGGCTCATGAAAGGGTGCACATGGTCAGGAGGGAAGAAGGGAGACAGGAACACAGCCCCTGTGCTGCTGAAATGATTTGTACAAGGGATGCTGTAGGGGTGACAGGGAAAGGGGGCAGAGAAGCCCACTTTCTGCTTTGGTGGATAAAAGGAAAACAACACAGCCAGAAAGACAGGCCAGCTTTGCAGAAGATTTCAACAACTGACACATGACCTGAATGCTGTCAGAGGCATTTGTGTTACAGGAGGATCAAAGTACAACCTGTTAAGAGGATGCTGTCAGTCCAAAATTTTTCTTTCTTGAAAATCAGGTTTCTAGAGGTCAGTCCAAGCTGAGCCTCTAAAGAGAAAGGAAACCCCTAAAACACTGAGCCCCTCTAATCACTGGCAAGGGTCAGCCTGGCCTCTGGAGATAAAGGGATTAATACCAAGCCAGGTACATCAAGCATGAGTTTGAGTGTTTTCTTTCCATGACACAAGACAGCAAAGATCAGTCCAACAAGACAGGTATTCTGCTAGCTGAGTTTCAGCCCTGAGGGTAATTTTTTTATTGCCACCAACACAAAGATCATCTTTAGTACAGCAGCTCTCACAAGACTCACTGAAGTTTGAAGATTTATGGGTCGAGACCTCTGTTGATGCAGTTGAAGAAAGCAAATTCTCCATGTTGGGGCAAAATATCTTTGATATGGTCTAATCTTTAACATAGACTGATTCTATTGAGTTCTTCCTTTCAAACACCACTTGCCCTAAGGAATGCATTTTTTTATTTACTTTTTTTTTTTTAATATAATGGTTACTAATTGAGAGACATTAAAATTTTAGTTACAGCAGGAGCTGAGCAGACAGACAAACCCCTCTACACTTGCCCTTTTGCAGAGAAACAGCCCATTGAAAAGGATGGGGGATCCCTGCTGGCTTCTTGTCTTGATCCAGACAGTGTCAGAGGGCTCAGAGCTCAGAAGGCTGAGATGCGTCCAGTGACAGCCCTGGGGTTGTAGAGCTGCACATTCTAGTTGCACGTAAATACACACTGGACTTCATCACCCTCTCCCAGCAGCGTGGAATGAGGATGGAGCTGCTCAGCAGTAATGAGGGATGGTGCCTGGGAGGGGATTAAATCGGAGGCAACCATAGTCTGGCTCTGCTATTTCTTCCTTTTGGTCTTTAGGCACAAGGAAAATTCAAGGACTGCAGGGTTTAGCTGGAGCCATAGCTCTGCCATCAACTCCAGGGAGCCGGATTTCCCCAGCCCTTTATCTGAGTGTCAGGAGAGGTGCTTTACCACCTTACCCCACGTTGCTTGGTCAGAAGCTGCCCATAATAGCTGCGATGGAGAGGTTGTTTCTGTGTGATAAGTATGGTGTCTGTGCCCCAAATAACTACAAACCAGGGACTGATTTCAACTGAATTTGATCAAGGGGCTGAGCAGTTCGTTTCCCAAGCAGAGGGAAATACTCCAGCCAGCATCTTTACACCCTAGGAGAGTCCCTTATCAGTACATGCAGCCCAGGAAGAGAGATGATATGAGATGCACAGCTGTGGGATGACTCTCAGCCTCTCAGCATTGTTTTTCAAAGGGACATGGGAGTGCAAGGTGGCAGTGGCAGGGGCAGCAGCTGTCTCTGCTTGAGCTGTCTGGGCTGGGGGTACCCCTCTCAGGAACTGCAGACACACCACCCCAGCCAGAATAATCCCACTGATCTCAAAGCACCGCTCCGGGGCTATTTCTAGGAGGCCAGAAACCAAACAACAACTGCCTGGACCTGAAAGGCACACCTCGGATTTCATTTCTCCAGCCTTGACACTCCTGTGTGCACAGTTGCCCGGTTGCTTTTCCTCTTCCTGATGCAAGAAGCTCACACCAAACCTAGCCTGCTCAGGTCAGACTTGCCACCAAGCAGCTGAACTTTTTTTGGCTTGCGTTGGATGAAATCACAGCCCATGCATTACCCTGACGCAGAGGCTTGTTTGCTTTATATTTTGTGGTTGAGTATTTTATAGTCTGGGGATATCTGCTAATCCCAAAGTACAATAACAAAAATGGTATCTTTCATAAATACACGGGGAAGGGATGGGCATGCTCCCAAGTGTGTGTGGAGAAATGAAAATTTCAGACATTGTTTCCTTGCACTTGGAGCCTGTCTTTAGTTAATGAAGTAAGACGGCTAGTTGGGATTTGCAGGCTCTCTATATAGGATTATTTTATTACTATTATTCTTTTTATTATGGGACATATTCTGCATCAGAATATGATTATCTTTCCCTTCCAGCTATAAATTATTCGACTTCAGATCTTTCCCTTTTCCCAATATATGAAGATGTGAGTCTGATCAGAGGAACAAGAAACAAGTCAAAGAACGAAACACTGATCAGCACCTCCTTAATGCAGCTGCTCTGCTGCCTGAGAACTGGGGTCTTGGTGTTGGTGACCTAAGTATTGCTCTGGTGTGAACTTTCTGATTTGTGCTGGACCTTCCTAGCAGAGACCAACACCAGTGATGGTGTGGATGCAGCTCCCTTGGGAATAGGGGCTGGGGTCTTTTCTCCAGGTGACCTGCCAGAGCTTGTCCTTTCTTTGGGTTATGTCTGCAAGAAAGGGGTCCAAATCCCCTAATGATACTCTTGAATTTCTGGAGGAGTGCTACCGCTTCTCTGTAAAGCTAGAGTGAAGCTTCAACTTTGCACAAGCAGCCCGAGTGGGGCCAGGGCTGGGGAACCACAGGCTGCAGCAAACAGAAAGGCGTTGAGACCGTTCTGCTGCCAAAAAGCATCCCCCTAATGCGCAGCACCTTCTACAAGGAGCTGAGCGCTACTGAAAGGCAAGACCCACACACAGTAAAGGAGTGTCCCTTTTGCTATCTGTTTCATATCTCTCATGGATCTGCTCCCCTGCGTCGTGTTGAGCTCAGCAGATTGCAGCCGGCTCAGGCTCATACCTGTTTCCCAAACCAAGGCTCTGCAGATGAATTGTGGATGATGATGATGATCATCACCATCATCGTCATCGTCATCATCACTGTCCTCATTGTCTTCATTATTATGCAGAATACCTCCCCTAATGGCAACTGGGTTGGGGGCTGCCAGGCTGAGACGGGCAATAGAAGGAAACAAAGTGAAAACCGAAGGCGTCAGCAGAGCAAACCATGGAGGTTTAGCCTGGGAGTGGGACTGGGATACAGGGAGGATTTTCTGCAAGACAGCACCTTTCTGTTAAAATCGTAGTGCCTACATCTTAACTTCTCCCGTGCTCTGATGATGTCAAACCCTACTGTTAAAGCTCCTTTTGCACACATTTTATTTTCAAGCCCATGTTTACAGGGCTATCTGGCTCAGGACAATCTTGCTTCCCCAGCCCTTCGACCAAATAACAGAATTAACCCAGATTTACCCCTTCACCCTACCAGATTTCAGGCTCAAAGCGCTCAAATGACAGGTGAAATTCCCCTCACTGTTTAAGCAGGTGTAATCATGTTATCCACAGGGAAATGATGGCGGGCAATTCTCTGGGGAGTGAGAGTAGAGCAGAGCTTCACCCAGTACTTCACCCCACATCAAAGACAGCTATCTGTGCCTCTCAGCTGCCCCTCAGAAACTCAGGGTAGAGATCCTGATCTCCCTATGGATTTTGTGTGGCCTCACGCTCATGGAGGGGGGCACAATTTTCGCAGAGACACTTTTAACTCCGAGAGGACTCACTTCCACAGCATTTTTTCCCACCCTGGTTTACAGTGAATACAGGGACATGCAGGCTGCATGCTGTGGAGAAGTTATTCAGCTGCCAGCGTCCTGCTCCGTGATGTATCACTGGCACAAGCAATCAAAGAAACCATTTCCCAGCCCTGCTTCAGCATTCTTGCTTTGAAAAGTGCCTTTACTATCATCTTTGCTGGCAAACAAAAGGAATAATAGGAGTGACAGCTTCAGGTCTGGGATGCATCATTCTCTGCTCGATCTCGGCATCATCAACTCTCAAGTGCAAAACGACCGAGCTGCAAAGACCCCTAATGGGGCACGGCTCTCAAGACTGAAGTCTTCTAGCCTCAGACATATGAATTGTGCCCTGAAGCTCTGAGCAGTTGTCTGCCTCAGTCTGCGGAAATCCTCCTGACTCAAACCCCACAACAGAGCTTTCATTTGCTTTGCTGGGGGAATGAATGATTGGGTACCACTTTTAGCTTAGCCCAAAGCTAACACGGAGCCTGTCTCTAAATTAAGCCCCTGCATCCCCATTCTTCTGCAGCTACTCTCATTGATTTTTGCTTGTTGCTTCTAGAAATGAGGCACTTGGTGACTTCTGTTGATAGCAGTACATAAAATACACTCAGACCTGCTAGCCAAATATTAAGTATATATATGACCCTTCTTATAGTGTACCTACCAAGACATCACCTCGCTGAAACATGCAGTCAACATCATTCAGTGTTTTCAGAGTTCATTTAAAAATCGAGTTAGGGAAATAAACAACTACAGCAAAAATAACCAGTGCTCTAGGCACCTTGCAAGTTGTTCCTTGACTCACAAGTGTGTGTACAGTGGGGTGACATGGGGCTGAACTACTTATTCTGCTTAAGGGGATGCCAGAAGGAACACACATCATCTCAGCAGCCCCTGAATTGTCAGGACAACTTTTCAAACCTTCTGGCAACTCCTTTAGCTGTCAGTAGTGAGTTTGAAAAGCATGGAAAGTATCTGAAACATGCACTTCAGCCTGGGCCTTATTAAGCTGAATGGGGTTTCTTGTGGCAGGACTCTAAATCAGTACAGGGGGGTATCAGACTTTTGGAAATGCAAAAGACCAAATACTCTTGTGCATTTCTTGCCTAGCCTTCCCAGTGAAGTTCTCTGCTTTCTTACCCTACTGTGATTTCTATGGTTCTATTCCAGACCTATGCCCATGTCCAGCTTGCCCTCAGCTGGTGCACTGGGCACGCTTAGCTGTGAGCCAGTCGCCTACCAGTGCTGCTGAGCAAATCGCTTGTGATCTGAAAGTGTCTATTGTGAGGGGAGTGTCAAAAATAAAATACCCACTGGGAACATGAGACGGCTAATTCTTGGTTCTCTGGCTGTTCCCTGGCACCTTCTCGGAGGTACTGGGATAGGGGAGTAAACCGGGAATGGGACTGGAGATGCACTCTGAAGCCTCACCTGTCTATTCTGTTTCCTAAAGTTTGCCGAGCTCTAACCTGTCTGTTTCATGAATCTGATTTTCACTGGTACCAACAGAGATACCAAATCCAGTAGGAATTTTGGTGCTGCCTTCAGCAGCAGCAGGGCTGTGGAGGTGGAGGTAGCAGGTGCTACAGGACCTACCCTGCCATGATACATCCCTGAAGTCAGATGTGGTTGCAGAGATGTTAATCCCACTCAGAATAGGGGAGAAATCTCCACCGTCACTAAAACCTGAACAAATCTACAAGTGGTCCTCCCAGTTTCCCCAATTTTCTTTGGGTTTTGAAAGGTTTATGTGTGCTTAGAAACAGAGCAAGACAAAGATGGACTGCAACAATGGTTGTTTTCCGAGAGGCTGTTTCTTCTCATTTATCGGTGAGACGTTTCCCTCCAGCACGATGCTGGGTCTGTGGGGGAAATACCCTCCCTACCAGCCCTGCACCAGGTCTCAAACCCAGGGAACAGGGCCCAGGGTGATGAATCCTGGAGGGTCAGGGAGGACTTGGCTGGAGCCAGGGTCAGGGTGAGCCTACTCCCTTCCAAACACATGCCCATCCCTCGTGGAAAGCAGACACCGCTTTAGGTGGTGGTCATGCCCTTTCCTACACCAGAAGGCACTGAGAAACGATAACAACAGTGGTGATTCCAGGGACGCAGAAAGCAAGGAAAGCACGTGTCAGAGCAGCATGCCCATCCGTGAGTTAGTGTCTGGTGGCCAATTCCCTATGACATTTCCCTTCACTTCTGCAGAAGTGCTTTGGAGGCCACTTTGGGCTGCAGAGGGGGTCTGTAGCTCTTAGCCCATTCCCCACTGCCAGCATCAAGGTGTTTTTGACAGACTTCAGCCGTTTGCTACCTCTGGAAAAATATTCTCTCCTGGTGTGTGCAGGAACAGGTGAAAACAATGACAAGCAGCAAAGGGTTAATACTATTTTCAGGCTCCTGAGTGTACTGTCTGCAAGCCCTGCACTCTAAGGTTCTCCCCAAATTTAATCCTAGAGAGGGAGGCACTGTTTCGCGGAGATTAAGAAGATTGAATTAAAATTGAATTTGTTGTCTTGGGGAGGGGTGGTGGATTAAAAAAAAAAAAAAAAAAAGGAGAAAAATAAAAATAAAAAAAAAAAGGAAAAGTTGCCCTTTACCCATAGGTGTCTTTTAAATGATCCCCCAAATGCTTTCCCCAGCCTCCTGTCAAACTGCACGCGTTCCTGTCCAGAGTGGTTTAAAAGTGATTCAAACTCTTTGGGAAGCACAGACATTTTAATTTAATCTGGTGCAGCAACTCTGAGACCAACTGCACACACTATCTGCCAGCGAAATAAGCCACAGGGTTGAAAAAAAATAAAAAAGCAAACCCAGCACTCTGCTTCTAAACCCTTGATACAGTAACTTACTCATCAAGGAAACAGCCGTGCAAGATCGTTCAAGAATATGAAGGGAAAAGACTGAGGGACTCACCAGAGCGTAGACTGAACTCAAGACGGAGCAGCAGAGGATCAAACCCAGACTGTGATAAACCAGATATGATCCCATATCCAAGAGGCTGCTTCCAGCATCCAAGCTTGCTCAGGGAAGTAAGAGGACGAGAGGTCTTCCAGCGTTGCAGATGATTTCTCCTTCTCCTTCCCTCCCGCCCCCCCTTCCAGAATTTGTGTGTTGTTTGATTGTTTGTTTGTTTCCACAGTTTTAGCCAGAAAGGCACATGACAAGAAACCCCGGTCTTTTGCTTCTTTTTCTCATGGCTGGAGATCTGGGCAGCTCCCGAAACGCAGCCGAGGAGCCCATGTGAAGCAGAGCAACTTCGCTCCCTTCAGAGCTGCAGCCCCTGGTGCTGTTTGTTTTCCGTGTGCATCTGCCTCGTAGCAGAAAAAATCACATCCATATGTCAAAACTGCTCTTCTGTTTCCTTTTTATGAGGCAGTGGGAAGTTCAAATAATTTCTTTGTCAAACGCAAACACACAGAAAGAGGGAGAGAGAGGGAGGGAGGGAGAAGGCGAGAAAGGGGTGGAAGGGGTGGGAGATTGGAGAGGGTGGGGGAGGCTTTTAACCACGGCTTTATTTTTAGATTCAGTAATTTTATCTTTTAGTTTCAGAGGGGTTTGGGGGTGTGTGTGGAGGGGAAAGAGCTTTTTTTTTTTTTTTTCCTTTCGCCTTCTCTTTTCGGCATGCAAACAAATGGCAAAGTCGAAAGTTAAAAAAAGCGAAAACTTGGAAATATTTTCACTTAGCAATTACCTTTTCGCAAACAGTGGTACTCTGGGGGATTTTTCCTTGCATATCCCGGCGCGTTTCAGCTCCACAATAGGTTTATTCTGCCAGCCTTCCAGGTTGCAGTGTGTTTTAGTTACGAATAGGGATTTTTTTTTCGCTTCTCTCTCCCTCTCTGTCTCAAAGGATCTGCAGTTTCAAAAAGCCGATTGAGTACGGCATGAAAGCATGGAGCTGAAAGATCGCTCCCCCTTCTTCGCCACCCCCTTTAAGTAGTTTATTTTAGATTTTTTTTTTTCTTCCCGCGGCAGAAGCGCTTTTCACTTACTCCGCTAAATGTTCTGAAATCCTCGGGTTTTGTTTTATTATTATTATTGTGTTGTATATATATATCTATATATCTCTTTTCTACTCGCGCACCCGCGCGAGCAGAGTCCTCCGTCCCATGCCCAGGACAAGCCCCCAGAAGCCTATCAGAGGAGCTCGCAGACTCCCGGGGATCGCTCGGGGCCGCACGGGGCGGGGATAGCGTCGCGGCCGAGCCCCCCTAGTACCCGGGGGAGCCGCCGCTCCGCTGCCTCCCCCCTCCTCCGCCGCTACCCGCCTGGATTTCACCAGTTTTGAGGAGTTTCAGGGCAGGGATGTTACTCCCAGCTAAACCGGGCGGTTTCATTCATAAAACTAGGAAGAAAGAAAAAAAAAGATTTATATATGCACATAAAGCCCCCCCAATCTCCCCAAAGCCAAGCTGCCGGCGGTTTTGTTTAAGAGCCGAAAGCAAGCTCCAGCAACCATCCCCTTGTCATTTTTTCGACGTGGGAGGAGAACCGAGGAGGGGAGGGGGCTGGAAATCACAAGGATGCAACACGCGGGCAAACACACACGCAGGCGGACACGGGGCTCTGCGCTCCGGGCTGGCTCCTTGGGGAACTTTGGAAATCGAGCCGTGGTGGTATTTTTCTTTTTTCCTCCCTCCCTCTCCCCCTTATTTTTTTTTCCCTTCCTTTATCCTTTTTCGCCCTCCCCCCCTCCTTTTTTTTTCCTCCCTTTTTTCTTTTATTTTCCTTCCCCCCCCCCCCCCCCACCTTTCCGTGCAGAAGCAGCGGTTATTTACAGGAGCTGAACGTAGGCAAGGAAGGGAAAAGAAAGAAAAAGTAATAATAAAGAAAAAAGCGCGCCAACCTCCTCTCTTGATCTATCAGAGAGCAGACGGTAAAAACATCAAGTTTTCGCAGAGTGGAGCTGTGCGCATTTCTGCCTTATTTTTTGGAGCAGAGGAAAAAAAAAAAGAAAAAAAAAACAACACCCAAACTCTACAGTTGGTTTGTTGCTTGCTTCTTTTTTTTTTTTCTTTTTCCTTTTTTTTTTTTTTTCCCCTCACAGCTCCATGGCTGTGAATAGGTGCCTTCAGCTAATTTTATGAAAAGGGGCTCTTTCCAAGGCGAAGGTAGAGTAGGGCTTCCTGTAAGGGGGGGTGTGGGGGGGGGAATGTTCTGCTCTTGATGCAATCTTTTCCTCCACCTCTTCCTCCTCCTCCTCTGTCTCTCCCCGCCAGCCCCGGCGGGTCTCCCAGGTTGCGGGAGGAGCGGGGCCGGTGTAACACCCCCCCCCCGGCAGGGCTTCCATTGGTTGGTGGTGCCCGAACTGGGAAGCACGGGATCCGTCCTGCACCCCCCCCCAGCCCATTGCTCTTCCCACCTCCTTGCCTCCGGCTGGCGGGGGACACGGGCCT
Organism: Strigops habroptila; assembly: GCF_004027225.2. NCBI lineage: Eukaryota > Metazoa > Chordata > Aves > Psittaciformes > Psittacidae > Strigops > Strigops habroptila. The sequence continues at coordinate 98,332,580 of NC_044277.2, forward strand.
TCAGTTAGGGAGAGGATGCAGAGAGGGGGGAGATGGAGATGGAGAGAGGGGCGAGAGGGGAAAGGGAGAGATAGGTAGGGGGGAGATGGGGAGTGGGATGCTGGAGGAGTGGGACTTAAAAGCAATAAAGCCATCCTCACCCCATCCCATTCTCACCTCCCGAATCTGTTTTTCAAGCTCTTGCAGCACAGAATATATTACAAAGATACTTACTGGGGAGAGGGGCTCAAGAACGGGTAGGGGATGTGTGGCAGTTTGAGAGGGGTTCCTTAGGGAATCTCCAGGCAAGTATTTCCAGCTTTTCTGGGGTTTGTTTCTTGGGGTATGGCTCATGTCAGCCTACTATGCCCAGCTTGAGCAAGGGAATGGGGGGAGAGCCCCTGTCCCCGTGGGAGCCCTCTGTGTGCTTAAGTGTGGGGTGGACTGAGCAAATATGTACTCAGGGCTCTATAGTCATTCTGAGAAGGAAGAAAAAAAAAATCCACTGCAAAGTTTCAGGGGCCCCATTGCAGCTCCCTGGCTGTTTTTTCTCTTGGAGAGAGGGGAGAAGCAAGCGAAAGCCTTGTATATTAAAAAGCCCTCACCTCCTGCTGCTACCAGGAGGAGGAGGTGGTGATAAGGTTTAGGGGATGGCCACATTCAGACTTTGGTCCCCTGTCTCTATCTGATCCCCCATGTATGGGGTATGGGACTGGACCAGGGATGCCTCAGGGCTGGTGTTGAATAACTTAATGATTAAAGGCAGATCCTACCGAACTGCTGAAGCTGCACAACAGGAAATTTTTCTGTTTAAAGCTTGCCTAAGAAGCACGGCGGAGAAATCTGACTCTGGCCACGTCTTGCTCTCATGGTCACAAAGAATATGAGAGATGTTTTCCCACATTCCCTTTATCCACAAGCAAAATAAACTCACGCCTCAGGACTCCCTAGTTCCAAAGACAGCCCCCTGCCAGGTACAGCAGTCAGGGTATGATTCATTTCTCCCTGCCTATTCCCTTCTGGGAGGATGGGAGGTGCGAGGGCCAGAGCTATTCTTCTGAGGGATGGCACTGCAGCCAGGTCTACAGGTGGGTTTCCTTAAGCAGTAAGTGTAGCCCTCCTCCCGACCACTTGATGCAAGGCACAAGTGAGGATGAACAAGGTACTACCCCACACCCCCATCCCTTACTCAGATACAGCTGTAAGAATTAGAGCTTAGTTCACAGCTCAGCATCACTCATAGATTTTTGCCACTGCTGTGAATGATGTCAGATCCACCGGAGAAGTCTCCTGGCATCTCCTGAATGCCACCCTGTTCCACTCATCACCTTCTTCTCTATCCTCTGGGTAGAGCAGGAGTGCAAGACACAGCTGAAGAGCAGGACTATACTGGTGGTTCATACAGGTGTCCTCTAAAGTCATGGTAAATCATGTCCAGGGACTCCCAGTACCAGAGGTGGACTTGTGAGCATCTTCACCATTCACATATGCTAAAACAAACTCTCAAGTCTTTTCACTACATAAAAAGGGACTGTCTGACTCATGAAGAGTGCAGAGAATTGGGCCCTACAGTTTTAGGCCTTAATGTCCTTGGAAATTTTGATTTATACAAGGTCAGACAAGAAACAGCTCTACTGCCGTAATTTATTTTTTGAGCAGGTGCTCCAGGAAAATTATTTTCTCAACACCCACCATCCCCAAACACTGTGTATTCTCTCTGCCCTGGTTACAAGAGGATCCTTCCTCTCTCTACAGGCTTTTGAGGGCAAGATTATGTATTCTGCATGTCCAGATGCCTGCTTTTGTTTGGGATGATGCATGCAAGTATGTGAGGTCCCTGCATCTTCCCACTAGATGACTCCATTCTCCTTAGCAGATCAGTCATAGAATCATAGGATGGTTTGGGTTGGAAGGGACCTGTAAGATCATCTGGTTCCAACCTTCTGCCATGAGCAGGGACACCTTCCACTAGACCAGGTTTCTCCAAGCCCCATCCAACCTGGCCTTGAACACTGCCAGGGATGGGGCAGCCACAGCTTCTCTGGGCAACCTGTGCCAGGGCCTCGCCACCCTCACAGGGAAGAACTTAATCCTAAAGGTCTCCTCTACATCTCCCCTCTGTCAGCTTAAAGCCATTGCCCCTTGTCCTGACACTACATGCCTTTGTAAAAAGTCCCCCTCCAGATTTCTTGTAGGTCCTGTTTGGATATTGGAAAACTGTAATAAGGTCCCAGGCTTCTTTCTCACTAAGGCGAAGGTAGTTTGGATAACTAAATTTTGTTTTGGTTTTCTTTCATGGTTTTCATCATGGATGGCTTTGCATTCATGGATGTGTATATATTGAACCAAGAAGGAATGCAGTGCTGAAAGAAGCCTTTGTAATGTTGCTATTTTAAGGAGACCCTTGGGGACGGCACGGATTGAAATTAGTTTCTCCAACTTCTTACAACAAACCTCCTCAAGTGTTTAGATCCTTCTACTGATGTAAAACAGCAAACACCCACCCCCCCGAAAAAAGTGCCCAGTTTAAATGGGCTAAGGTTTTTGCCAGAAATGATTGCTATTGGGAATTGGCTTTATTTTGTAGCTAACTTTTACACAGCCTAATAATAAACCTCTCTCCTTGGATTGTTTTGTTCCCAGCTGGGTGAACACTTCCCTTTTGCAGGAGCTGGAATCCCATCCTGGATAAAAAGCCTCCTGCCCTTTCTCTCCTGGGTCACTCAGGTTCAGCAAAACATCACGACTTACGTCAACCAAAGCCATTGGCTGGGAAGGGAAAGGTCTGACATGGCTGGTGCTGGCAGCAACACTGCAAAAATCCCTCATTGTGTAAGAAGCAGGTCCAATGACCAAGTGCTGCAGAGGGTAAGATGGCCTTTCCTGCCCTGTTTCCTCCTGGCTATTGCTCATGTTTTGTTGGCAAAGTCAAGGTCAAAATATACAAGAAGGAACTTTGGCTAAATTAGGTTTGTGCATTGAGCAAAACAGCCATCATGGATTTCTGGCCATATTTGCTGTATATTTTGTATGCATTGCAAAGAAGAGAGTTTTGATGTCACTGCTTTCTTTCAATGTGAGCAGAGAAGAGCAGTAAAACCAAGGCCTGATACTTCACACCTGGTGCTGTTTGCACAAGGCTGAAGTTGTAACTCTTGGCTGTGACGTCTGTGAAAGAGGTGTGTGATGGCTTCTTTACTGGGTCTTTAGGGAAGCATCTGCCCTGGGTCTTATGAACAAAATCCAAGGTGAAAATCTCTGTCAAAGCAAAATTAAAATACATATGAGGGTCCTGAGGGTCATGAGTCCCTCCATGGTTTAGTTCATGGTGCCTCAGTTTAGCCTTGGTGCAGTGTTACTGTAGTAAACAGCCCATATTGGTGTTGCCAGTGGTGATCAGGACCTCTGCATCCTTGCTGTCAAATGCCTCTGTGACCTGGATGAGACTGTCTTACTTCAAATCTCATGCTCCTTGTGCCTTGGCTAGTCTTGCCTGAAGGTCTGCCTTGTGGGAAAGGAAGGGCAAGGCTGGATATTCAGTGCCAAAATCAGTGTCTCAGTTGAAGTTGCCTTTCAGGGGGACAGCGGCTTCCACATCATCAGTGAGGAGATGTGAGAAAAGGGGTGGTATAGAGGAAGTTGTCAGAAATGAGTTTGTGGAGACGGACTCAAGAATGGTGACACCTGAGAGCTGCCACAACACACTGAAAACACTATTAGAGATGTTCTCACTCAGTAGCTCCAGACAAAACACAGACCCAATTAGCTGAACTGAAGAAAGGTTGGATTTTTTTATCTAGCAGTTTCTGCTGAATATGTGATATTTGGCCTAGCACCAGACCAGGTGTGCATTTGCCCATCATTATCACCAGTGGGAGCGATGCAGTCGGGTGAAGTGAGACAAGTTTGGGGCATTTTTGTCCAGTAGGTGGGCAGGTAGGCTGTTAGACATAAGTGGGTTTCTGCCCTGCTCTCTCCTACTGCTCCACTCACAACCTTTCAGTCAGCAGCAATGTCAGCTTCAAAGTGGGTTTTCCCTGGGAGATATTCTCCAGAAAGCCAACCCATCTTGGTGTCAAGGCTTCCAGGGATGGCAGATTACATTCTCCCTGTCCTTTCTTTGAATCAACTATTGGTTAATCACCCAAAATGTAATAAAACCAACCCCTTTTTTATTTTATAAGCTATCATTTGCCTTCTGGTACTTGCTCTGACTTTCTTCATCAGCATTTAGCACTCAAGGAACAGGACTGCCCTGCAAGAGAGTAATGGGACAGGGAAAATATGCTTGTTTTTCTCATGCAGCCTGCCAATGAATCCTCATGAAGAACTGGAGGTGACAGTCTGAATTGTTAAAACACTTCCTAGAACAATATTTTGGTTTTCAGCAGTTTTCTGTTTTGTTTTAATTCCTTCTGCTTCCCTGTTTCCATGTAGTAGGAAATCAACTTAAGCAAAAATATTAATCTTGGTCAAAAAAAGGTTTTTATATTTATAGGAGAAATCTAAAGATAAATTTTAAAAAGTAGCTACTTTTCTCTGCAGAGGCTTTTTATCTCTCTAGGTAGGAGAATGCAGGACTGCTTGTGATCTGTAGTCAGAGGTGGACTAAAGATCCTGGACACCTCTTACAACATTCTGTGGTAATGGTTTACAAGGTGCTATAGCAGCCACGTCCATCTTCTCTTAGGCTTGTGTCCATTCCTGAGCTATTACCCAGCGCCTTCAAACATGCTAAAAGGTTTATGTGCTGTATTCAGGACCATGAGATGGGATGAATGTCTGATCAACCTGCAATTCATGGGATGAGTCATCTATGTTGACTTCACCTATGGCCTTTATTCTCAGTCGTAAATCCTTCCAATTGGAAATGTACAGCCAAGACCTTGAGTATCTCCAGTCAGCAGGGTACCTCTACCTGTGTACATATAGAAATTGGGCCAGACATGGGAAGTGGTGCATACAGCCATCAACAGTTGGAGTGATGAGAGAGGAGGTTTCTGGATCTGGGTAGGTGGCTTTGGGTTCTGGTCTGGGTAGGTGGCGGTGAGTCATCTCTATGGGATTGGTTGCCCTGCATGAGAAGATGTGGAAAGTGTAGCAGTAGGAAGATCACAGGGCTAAAACTCTGGTTTGGGAGAAGAGGGAGATGAGACGTGGGGTTGAGGGCTTGCTTTAAAGCAGACAAAGGAGTACTGGAGGTGAAGAGATCTCCCCTGTCAACAGTCAGATCCAGAGGCATTTTCTATCTTAGGCAAGCTGGATGAATTAAGAGTTGGGCTACCAAAGAAACCAGCAGCAGAGACAGTAGCCAGTGGCTTTAGGCAGTGACTTTCAGCTGAAAGCAAGCTGTACTCTTCTATTTTTCATTATGAAACTGGTTTGATTCAGCCCTTTTTGAGCTTTTCCAAGCAATTCCATGAAACAAGACTGAAGGTGTGCATGGACCACCTTCCTAAGCAATGGGATTGGTTTCCATTTAGTTGCATTTTTGGAATAGCAAGGGGATGTGGTTGACTGTCTTCCAGCCCCTCTTCTAAGCAGCCCTGAAAATGCCAGCCTTTGTTGAACTGAAGGTGGGACAGATAGACTCTGCAAAGCATCCTGGGCTCTTCTCTTACTCTCCTTCTGTTGCCCTCCTTGCTGTGGGCCTGACCTGATCTGGTGCTATGAGCCCAGATGGACATGGGAAGGATGGAGATCGGAGTATTGGGCTCTGAAGCAAGGGTAGGACTGGGAAACGCAGCTGTAACTTGCACTGTTTTGTGTCAGCCCCTCAGTCTTTGAGCTGGGCAGAAGTCATCAGCATTCAGCACTGCCTGCTCTACTTCTTCACCCTTCTGCTATGGAAAAAAACCTGATGGGTACGTGAGCACAAGAAGGAATGGGGTAGGCACTGCAACTTATCTCTTTCCCAAGTGAGGTTTTCCCCATGCCAGCTACTGATTTGCCTTTCAGGTCATTCACCATGGTTTTATCTGCTTTGCAGAACAGCAACCAATGCCACTTCTGGCTTGTTCTCTTTTATTTCCTTCCTAGGGAGAGTCTTCTTTGATTTACCAGCTCCATCTTTCAAAATAGCGATGCAAGTTGAGAGGTTTTACATTGGATTTCACATGTAGTTACCCTCCCTGCTGCTCATCACAGTTTAGCTATTTCAGTGATTTCTGAACACCACTGAGCAATCTCATTCCCACCCTAAGGGAGAATTGAGTGTCTCAAGCCTGCATAATTTTTCCATATGCACAAGGTCTTCTTTTACTCTTTTTCCCTCTTCCCCGTGATGTGTGTGACAGCCTGGATGTCTCTGGGCTTGAATCAAGTTGTCCTTTCTTTGTGTTGCCATCCAACCTACAGTCAAAACCATGAGCAAACTCCAGTTCAGAGGTAAGCAAGAAAAACTACCAGGGGCTGAAACGACTTGGCAAGCTTTGCAGAAGAAAACTGCCAGCGTGGAATGACGAGATGGGAGCATTACTTCCACAGAAGAAGCTCTGGATAGCAGATTATTGCTTAAGTGATGTTGATCCCAGCCACGCTGCCTTCCAGATGAGCCCTTTCGCAGTTGCCAGCTGCACCATGGAGTCATGCATGTAAATAAGTGGGCCAGATACTTTGCTGGCATGGGTTGAGGCAGCTTTGATGGACCGTCATGGAGTTAAAACAGCTGAAGAAGTCTGGCTATAATGGGGAGTCTGACTAGCTTCTCAGACTTCTTCTAGAGCTTGTGGATGAGAGAGCCTGAAACAGAGCTGCCCACATATTGCAGGATGGGACAGCTTCTCCCGCTCCAACAGCATCAAAACCACAGCACACTACAGCTGCAGGGACCCTTTAAACTTTGATTGCATCCAATTGCTGATAGACAAGGTGTTCTTTGTAAGTAATACTTATTTTTTTTAATCGCAGATATGAGACTGAGCTAGCAAACTCTGCTGCAGTGGCTGTAATATGCTCAAAGCCAGCGTGCAAAGAGCCTGTGCAAGTGGGATGGAAGAAGCTAGAATCACCTTAACACTAACTGTAAGACAGCTTCTTGCTGAGTCAGATAGGGGAATGATGAGGGATGTATTTTTTCTTTACAGTTGCTGAGCTTGTAACCTGTTCCCTGGGACCATAAACCAGTATATAGTGTCTCACCCTCATAAATCTCTATTTATCTCCGATAAGTCTGTTTGGCTGAGCATGGGGGGAGCATGTGAGGAACTCTCATGAACAGCCTTGAGGTGAGCTTGCCCTGGAGTTCACAGTCCATTTCAGCTCTGATAAGCGTTCAAAGGTGGTGGCCTGAAACCTGCAGAGCTGGCAACTAGGAAACAAGCTCTCTGTGTGAGGCTGTTTAAGCTTGCTGCTGCGCACTGGAGACAATGGAAAGCTGCAGCTTGCCAGCATTCCAGTGCTTGGTGCATTGAATGAAATACTTCGTTTGATTCCTCAAACAGTCTAGGAAGATCTTCAACCTTTGTCCTGAACAGAACTGCATCCCTGTCTAGGAAAACACTGACCACAAATGTCAGTGACTTCGGGCCCTGGTAATTTTTATGTTATTGGGTTGAATCCTGGTTTGTCAGCACAAGCTTGATGTAGACTTGGACTTTTCAACTAGAAAAGAGGATAGTGAAGAAGAGGAAGGTGGTAGGTAGGACATAGGTATGTGAAAATCATGAAGAGGGCCACTGGGAAATAGAAACAAAGTCATGGAATAGTTTGGGTTGGAAGAGACCTTAAAGATCATCCAGTTCCAACCCCTCTGCCATGGGCAGGGACACCTTCCACTAGATCAGGTTGCTCAAAGCCACATCCAACTGATCTGGTATCTCTCCTAACATAAAGATTGGGTACATGAGACTGAAAATTTCGGGGTAGGTGCAAAGCAAACAAAAGGAGATGGCTTTTCACAAGCAGGCATTGAAGCTATGAAACTCTTGCACAGGATCTTGTTTGCATGAATTCAAAATGTGTTTCAATGAATTAACAGAAGGAAAAAAAAATCAGGACTTTTAAACATTAATGTGACATCTGTGCCCTAGGAGGTCTCTGAGGAGTTACTGAGGAGTAACTGAGTTACTGAGGAGTTACTGAGGGCTAGGAAGGTATGTGGGAAACCCTCAGTACATGTTCGCACTGTTGTTATGGTAGTAGCAGTGCTACTAATAGTTATCAGTACAGCACATTGTTCAGTCACTATCCGTTATGAGTGCTGTTGGAGCTAGGGTACTCTGGTGGGTGGATTTTTAATCTGAGCTGGATCAGCAATTCTGCAGTTAAAAAAACCCCAAACAAAACAACAGGTGATTTTCCTGTTACGCAGATGGCAAATGCAGCCTCTGACCAAGTCCCTCTCTCTCTGAAAGACTGATCTTTGGAGAACTGTGAGCACGGACATGCTCCTGGTCCCCCATGCCCCTGCTCATCTTCACTGCCTCTCTTCCAGCAGCCCATGGACTTTGTGCAGTCAGTTCCTCTGGGTCTGCCCCATACCATGAGTGAACTCCTCTGGCTGCTTAGCTGGAAAGTCGGATCTTGGATAGGACAAGCAGTATAGGGTAGGATAGTCCAGCAGTATTAAAAGATGTAGTCTCAGGAGTCATCCTTTTCTTCATTTTCCCTGTGTTTTGGCAGGACCAGTCTGAATCTGGCTGCTGCTCTTTGCGACAGGCAATCTCAGCATTATGTCTGCTCCCGCAAAGGCTTGCGAGGTCTTGCGAGGTGTCCTGATAGTCATGGAGACTGTTTATATTGCTTGCCTCTGCTATCCAAGCCTGAAGTATTTCCCCTGATTACCACAGCACAGCCCGCCCTTCTTGAAGTGTGAGAAAAGCATCTAATTGAGAACAAGGCTTTACCTCTCGATAGGGAGGCTTGAGTGTCTAAAAATCTATTACTTCTCGTATCTGGCTTGCTGCTAAAAAAAGGTTTAGCTGCATTTTGGTGTTCAGCTCACATGGTTTTTGTTTCCGCACTTGGACTTTATAATGTCTTTCTTTCATGAACAGAGAAAAGGCTTCTCTGGTCTTTCAGTCCTTACAAAGTCTACTTTATCAAAGTGGATGGCTTTTTATAAGTCATCTCTGATGGAAGCTTCCAGGCTGCATTAGGAAAAATTGGAGACAAACAACCAAAAAAAAAACCTCTCCTGTATATTTTCACTGTCTGTCACTGCAGACTGAATGAAGTGTTCAATTATTCTAAGCAACACATGATTATGAGCTATTTTCCTACTGTCCTGTAGCATAAACTCTGAAATAAAGCATCCTGTGGTACAGCAATAAAATAAAAATGCCAGCACTTACACACTAGAAGAAACACAATTAAATTTTGTGGTTAGGTCATCATTCTGTGTATTTTTCTCTTCATAAAATAACCCTGGGTTTATTTTCTTAGCTAATGAAGCAAAATTATTTTTTTCCCCTGCAAGATGAATGCAATGAATGATGGGCCTCTTGCATCTTTGTTAAAAATTATGCCAAACTTTGCCATTCTTCCTGTTTTCCTCCTGAATAAAAATAAAGAAACTAGGAAAATGACAGAGGCATAAGAAGAAGAACATTACCAGTTGTCTCAGTTGGGGCTAGGTTCATGAGAAAGCTGGCTTGCTTTTGTGCTGAAGGAGCACTTTGCAGAGAGGAACGAGAATAGCACATCTGCTCGCCTCCCACACCAATTCCAAGCTGAAAGTGTTCAGAAAGCCAGCATTGGCAGTCTTGCTTCCACCGAATGGCAGAAGATGACAGTCAGCCAAAACCTGTTCTGAAACACGTTGGCACAGAAGAAAACTGCCTTTATTTTGTCAACGTTTATCTCCAGAATCAAGATAAAGTTGTAACTTTTGAGAAAAGGATGTACTTTACTCAAGAAAGTGCGATGTTGTATCTGCCTATTATATCTGCCAACTCTACTGGTGTCCAACGCATCTTGGGTGTAACAAGGCACCTGTGTTGAACAAATTGGCTCAAGACCCTAAGGTTAAATGAAATTACTTCCACCTCTAAAATCAGGAAAGATGAACTTGAACCCTACATACTAAGGAAGGTCTGTAATTTATTCTCTCTGCAGTTCTGATTTTTATATATAAAATGGAACTTTTAAATATAGAAATAAATATAAAAGTATATTCACATTTATAAAGATATAAAATATATTTCAATGTATAAATATGTATTGAAAAAAATTAAATATCATAGAATAATATCACAGAATTATTTGGGTTTGAAGCGACCTTAAAGATCATCTAAAACCCCCTGCCATGGGCAGGGACACCTTCCACTAGACCAGGTTGCTCCAAGCCCCGTCCAACCTGGCCTCGAACACTGCCAGGGATGGGGCAGCCATAGCTTCTCTGGGCAACCTGTGCCAGGGCCTCATCACGCTCACAGGGAAGAACTTCTTCCTCAGATCTCATCTAAATCTCCCATCTGTCAGTTTAATGCCATTCCCCCTTGTCCTGCCATTATGTGCCCTTGTTAAAAGCCCCTCTCCAGCTTTTTTGTCAGCCCTTTAGGTACTGGAAGACTGTTATAAAGTCTTACCTTGAGCCTTCTCTTCTCCAGGATGAACAAGCCCACCTCTCTGAGCCTGTCTCCATAGGAGAAGCGCTCCAGCCCTCGGAGCATCTTCGTGGCCTCCTCTGGACTCACCCACATGAAACACAACAGGTCAGTCTTTGGAGTGTGGTTTCTGGTTCAAAAAGTAGGATCTCCAGATCCTTTTTCAACACAGTAGCACAGAAGTGGCACCACATTGGGAAGCTCTCAAGGGGCATCTAGATGCTCTGGGCTTCCCATAGATGATTACTGAGTGCTCTGAGTCCCGCTGTGGTACCCCCATGCTATCATTAGCTAAGTGAGATACTAAAGATGGTCCCAACAGTCTTTGACTCTCAATCTGAATGGAGTGCTTGCTCTTAGGGAAAGATTGCAAGATAACACTCAAGCAAACCAGAAAGTGCCTGGAGGAAAGCCAGCAGAAAACTTGAGAGATTTTAAAAACAGTCTGGGAGGAGAAAATGAAAGATTTTTTTTTTTTTTTTTCCCCAGACTGGGAGATAGTAGCAACCTCCTCTTCATTTACAGGGGAATAATAGCTGACTTCTTCAGGACTGTATGATATACTGAGACAAGGACATTCATAGAAACATACAATCATAGAATACTAGAATATCAGATTGGCAGGGACCTCAAGAATCATCTGGTCCAACCTTTCTAGGCAAAGCATGACCCAGACTAGATGGCCCAGCACCCTGTCCAGCCCAATCTTTATAGTGTCCAGCGCTGGAGAGACACCACTTCCCTGGGGAGATTATTCCAATGGCTGATGGTTCTCATGGCTGAAACATTTTCTTCTTGTGTCCACTTGGAATCTCCCCAGGAGTAACTTGTGCCCAGAACCCCTATTTTTCCATGTCACTCCTTGTGAAAAGAGAGTCTCCATCTTCTTGTTAAGCCACCCTTTAAATACTGGAACATTCACAGCAGGAAAGAGATACTTGCAGTTAGTCACTTGAATTTCTTGTACCTCAGCTCAAAGTTGTTAAGCTGAGGAGAATGCTAGCTGATTTGATCTTGTGCAGTATAAAAATAAATTTAAAGTTAGAAGTGTCTTTCTGCCTGTCTGCACTATACCTAGTAATATGACGGCCAGGACCCTGGAACAGCAATGTAATATAAATCTGCTGTTGCACTCTTCTGTTTCGTTAAATTATTTCGACGTGGAATCGTGAGCAAAAAACCATTTTGAGTCCAGTGTAAAATCTGCTATGCCATTTTTAGATTCTTTTGCAGGTTTACAAATCTCTGGCACGAGTTTTCATGTGGGGCAGTTTGAAGACAATGGAAAACAAGTTTTGAGAAACATTAGAAAGTTTGTCTCTGTGGCAGAAAAAATTTTTTCTCCTTCTTTTTAAAAATCTTTTAGTGTGGGAATTAGATTGTCTCCAGAGATGCTTGGAGTGGGAGCAAAGGTATATGATTGAACATATTTGAGTTATGAAAGCATTTTAGGATACAAGTGGGAGTGCTAGAGCTGAAAAGTGAATTACCATTTATATGGTATGTGTGTCCATACCTCCCAAAAATAAAAATGCTGGGGAAGAATCTGTGGATATGTAAGAAATAAGAAAATAAGCAGTTAGGACAAGCTTATTACTCCACTGAAATGAGACTCCAGAAGACTGAAATATTCTGAGGCTTCTTTGCATTTTATTTGCATAAAAGCCCAGTGTTTTTCTGATAAGATTCTTCGAAAACCCCAATTTTTTTTCTAGAGGATTATAAAAGAGGATAGTGTAAGAAGACAGTTAGATAAGGAGTACCTTGATAGATTAGATTAGACAGAAATCTCAGTTGACTGAAGGAAGGCAGAGATACAACTGGTGTTCATGCAGAGGTAAAAAAAGGAGGACTATGGAAGGTGCAGATGATGTTGTCCAACTTCAGGTTTTGGGAAGATACTGGAATGAATTTATTATAAATTCATGAACACCTGGAAGTGCTAATTTGGTGATGAAAAACAACCACTATTGATCTGTCAAGTACAAGTCATGTCAAACTAATATACTTCCAGTTTTGACAAGATAATGGGATCAGGGAGAAATAGGAGACTGTGTTGTGTTTTGGTTCTGACAAAGCATTTGGCACTGCCTTATACGATACTATTGTAAGCAAACTGGGAAATATTAAAGTGGTATTAATCTTCCCTATATTAGATGTGTGCTGGACATTTGTTTCTGAGCCAGTCACCCTGAGGTAAATAAAGAGGACTGTCTGTCCTGAAGTAGTTAATCTCAGCCAATTTAGACACTGATCTTAAGATGGGACAAATTGTGCTCTGCAGGTGCCTATTTCTTTCCCTTGACTATAATCTAGGGTTACCAGCTCAGCATTTTTCATGTGTCTTTTAGACACTCAACTTAGTGAAGATGAATTTCACTGAGAGTCTAAATCAGTGGTTAAAATTTGTGGGTTTTGGCGCTTAAATATTCCCACTAGAGTGAAGATAATTGTAATGACAACTTAATAGAGGTTTGCTACAAACCAGGACAGAAAATCAAATAATCTTCCTGCTGGAGAGACTAATTTAGCATTTTTCTGAGCAAATTAAACATCTAAAATTTAATGCAACAGCAAGTTTGGAAGGGGAGAACTCACAGAAGAATTCAGAGTAACATTCATCACCTGGAAGAGCTGTCCCTAAGCAACGAGGTCAAATTCAGTAATGGAAAATGCAAAGACAAAGCACAGAGCAGGAGGGAAAGAGAAGGATCTAACATCTTTAGTTTGAATTGAGACAGTATGGGAAGAAAAACAGTAATGGTCTCATTTAACAGTCTGGCAATCTGCTTAACATCACATAGAAAGGCCAATGTAAGAGGCTGAATCTAAAAGTGTCACAATTCCTTATCTTTCTTTCCCTTTCCCATTCCTTTCCTTTCTTCTTTATCCCCTTCCCTTTCTCTTTCCACTTCCCCATTTCCTTCTCCTTCCCCTTTCCTTTTTCTCAGCTATCTTATTCCATTTTATTCTCTCTGAGACAGCATCCGTGTGTCCAGGCACTGCCTCCCTTTGTTGTCTGCTGGAACGAGATGAGAACCTGCAATATCTAAGACACCAGCTTTACTTCTTCCTATAACGTGTGGCAGAGGAATTTTGTGCACTCGGCAAGATCTCTCCACAAGACTAATGTTTGTAATCAGAATAAAAACCACTTAAAGCCCAGACCCTTCCTCTTTCCTCTGGAAGCTCATCTCAGTTCTCCAACAATGTAAACAGTTACATTTTTTTCTCAAAAGCAGTTTTTTAAACTCATCTTTACTCTAAACAGCCCTATTTAGTTCCTGGTCAAGAATGCTATATCAGAATAAACTTTTCTTTCATGAGGGAACCGTATAGTCTAGTTGGACCCTGACATTTGCTGTTTCTTTGAGATTTTTTTCTGTTCTTCTTCTTTTTTCTTATTTATTTATTTATTTTGGTGGGATTTTTTGTTGTTTGGTTTTTTGGTTTTTGTTTTTGTTTTTTTCCCTGTAATTCATAACTGCTGCTCTAAGAGATGCAGTGTAGCAGAAGATTTTCTGTGGGATTCACACCATATTGCTTATGGCAAAGCATATCCTAATCCAGCTTTATGAAAGTCAGATATCTGTGATGCATAGGAGCTTCCCATGGTCTATGTGTGGACACTTGAGATGCATGAATCCACCCTTGAGGACACTGATATTTTTTCTTAGATTAAAACAGGAATGTAAGGTTGTGATTCATCTTTTTAGAGATCAGCTTTTAGGAAGTGAGAAAAATGGGGTAATGGACTCCAGGTCTCTAGTGACTATGATGGGAGCCCTAAGTGGCCTCTTCAGGTGAAGACACTTCACTTTATAAATGCCTGTATTTAGCCAGACAAATACCACCACTCCTCTTTCCCCTCTTTCAAAGGTGGATATTTTGGTTCCTTTATCAAAATAAAGGAAGCTCATCCTATGATGAGATTAATCTCCTTTCAGGGGTATCCATGTCTCTCCACTGAATCAAGAACCAAAATCATTCAGCTAAGTCAGACCTCAAACTTTCGATCACTTTAATGTTAACTGACAGGAGCCCTTCTCTAAGTATCTCTAACATAAAATTAAGTTCTGCAGAGACATTGTCCTTCAACTTTCCAGAGGGACTTTTAGAAATGAAGAATGGGGAGAAAGGCAATTGTCTTCTATGAAGGAAAATGGAGTTGATGTTTGCTTTTTGTTTTCCAATTTGGAGCAAAGCTGCCCAACCATCAAAGTTTTATATGGAGTAGCTTATAATTTTTTTTTCTTTTACTAAACTAAAACTCAAACTTTCCTATTCCAATCCCTCTTGAAAAGATTATTTACTGAATCATGATGATGCCTAGAAAATTAATTCATAAATGACCAGATGACATTTAGGAGGATGTATGTCGAACAGAGCATTCGGCATCCTGGGAACAGGCCCTTGTAGGTTCTTGGTTTGCCATTAGTAGTCAAGAAAAATGTTAAGAGACGAGTTATCCAGAAACAAGCGAACTGATGGTGTATATCAAGAATGGAAATCCTTTTTTTTTTTTCTATTTCCACAGAGTTCCTGGGCTGAAACAATATCTGCATGCTCAGTTCTAATGAAGTTACATTCTCCAGCTGAAAACCACCTATTCCTCTCTGATTTCTAATTGCTTAGCCTTGACAGCAATGTTTTCCCATCTTTTTTCAATCAGTGGTCCTCCTAACCTTCTAAGTTAGAGACAGAGAAATGGTTCATCTTGTGTTCCTTTTTTGTTTACTAGCTGGGAATGAAAGAATTGTGATGGATAAAAAAATTAAGTTAATGAGCTCCTTTAGCCAAAATAAATAGAATGATTATAAAATCATTATGTTACAGCATTAATTAGAAATATTTTAAATGAAAAAGCTGAGTTTTTCTGCCTTTGTGCAAGCACTGACACACCCCTGTCAGCTGGGTGGGAATTTCCAAAGGAGAAATTGCATGCACTTTTCTGATCTCTTCAGGACTACAAATAGTTTGGAGAGCATCTGCTGGACAGTTTACTGGCCATTTTCGTCCGTTGATGAGAGCAGGTTATGTTATTTGCCTTTTCTGACTTTCAGTTGTTCCTATTGTTTCAAGCCAGAGGCTAATAAAGATAAAATCTCCTAAAAAAAAAAAAAAAAAAAAAGGTCAAGCAAAGCCTCCAACAACTCCCATCCCCATCCACACCAATATACTATTTTATTACATTTGAGGCTTTTTCATTTGTGCCTAAGGAATCTTGGGAGTATTCATGACTTTGTTAAACAAGGAAACTGAGCTGGGGATAGGTTAACATCTCATGAACCAAATCTGGGCAAAATACATTGTAGGAGGATGTATGAGCTTTTTAACCATCTACGTTACTGAACCAAGCTTTGGAGTAAATTTTCTTGAGAGTTAGATGCCCCTTATAACTTCGGTGGAAATACTCACATGCATTTCTCTTCTGTGCCTTTCATCCTACATGTGCAGAACTTAAGAAGAGCTGGTAAAAATCAAGGAGGACACTGTCACCTGCAAGAAATCACAGCCCAGAGAGGCTGTTTTTTTCTCCTTTAATACAAGGGTTTGAACCTGTGCATCTCATGAGTGCACTGATTGGCTATAGCAGGAATTCAGGTGACTGATTCTGAACAAAATGTCCTCTCCATCCAGCAGCACCTTCTCCAAATTGATATATTTGCATCAACTTCTTTCATTTAAAAGGGCAATGCAGTTTTTAATAAAGAAACTCCAAAGTATTATTAGGAATACTCCAAACCAGTTCCAGTTACGTACCCATAGAAATTTATGAGACTTAAACGGATTCAAGGATCTGTCCCCTTCAGTAGATAGAAGTAGTTAGCCAACAGTTACGAAGATGAGATTTTACAAATGAATTAATTTTGCTGGCAAAATTGCCATCTTAAAATGGACCTCTGAATGTTATTCAGCACTTCCTATTGTTCTTAGAGTTCTCATTTTTATGTTTTTCACTACTTTTAAAATCACGTATTAAAAAGCAGTTGGGTTGCAGTACAGTTACTGAACGTCTCTATAAGACGAAAACAGACTTTGAGTAAAAGTTGTGGATTTCTTCATTTTCTTCAACAGAGATAGGAATGTTATAAAATAATGAGAAACAAAACATTTTAATATGTGTGTAATGCAAATGTTTTTAATATTACTCTTAAAGACTTTCTTTTTTTTCACACCTGGCAGCTGTGAATTACGGTTTTCCTTAAACTTGCTTTCTTCAGACAGAACTTGACGACATCCTCATGCCCCTTTAGCTCACTCTACGCTTGCATGAACTGTGTACCTAAAGGCCATCTGTGAAATACACCAGGATACCGCATGGTTACACCCCATAAACATTTTTTGCTGCATAAGGAAATAGTGGAAGTTGGCTTTTGCATATTTCAACAAGATAACTCAGGCAAGCATAAGAATGAGGGACCAGAATGAAAAAAAACCAACAAAAGCCCCAAAAAATGGAAAGAACGGAAAGAAAAGAAACACACCAGTCTTTGGAACATTTACTTTTTTTCCAGGATTGTAGATATTTTCAGTTTAGGAACATTTTCCAGCTTCTCTATTAAAAACTTTTTCTTAGTTATAAATAGTGCTACTTTAGCAGAAGTGAGTGAAAAATTAAATTTCATTTTATAATAAAATTTCCAAAGCAGGGATCCCTGTTCTTTCAACATTGATGTAGTCAGAAACACGGTCCTGTCTTTCAAAAAGATGAGAACTCTTCTCACAGACTCTCACATCTCAAAGATGAATCAGTTCTCACAGAACTGTCTTTCCCAGCGTGTTCTGGGCTTGCTATCTGTGTGCAGGACTGTGAAAAAAATAAATACACACACTGTATTGGAAGTATCAGTCTTAATGTGATAACTGAGCATGTTGAAGACTACTGGAGATTCATTCTTCCTCCTTCTTATCTCCAATTTTCTCCATGTGATCCTAGTTGAGATACAGTCTTCCAGCTTCTCAGCTGGTGGAAATTTATCCTCTTCTGCCTAAGGGGTAAGTAGCAATCTAAGTTTAGGATGTTATGGAGAAAAAAAGTAAATAAATATGTTTGGAGATGGCAGAGGTAGGGTTGTTCTTACCTTGAGGGGTGATCAGATGATGTCATAAGGTCCCTTCGGTATCTATTTCTCTATGATTTAGTGCTACTGAAGTGATGCTGGAGCACAGGCAGGGAACCTAATCTGTGGCCAGTCATACAACTTACACATTTATTGGTTCTTTTGAGCACCAGATAGGATCTTATGGTGGATTTTAACTAAAAAATACATTGTTCAACCATTGTAGCAGGAGACCATTTCCACAACAATCTCCCTCTCTCTCCACTGGGTTTTCACTTAGTAGATTATAATTTTGTTTATGTTTTTGCAGGCTTGGATTTGGAAATCATGTCTCGTCCCAAGACTTAAGCAAGTCGTTAAAGTTTCACGGTTTTGCTTCACTGAAGTGGAGGCTATTTACAGTATTTAACCTTCTTCAAAGCCTCTTTTGTGGCAGGAAGTCCTTTAGGTGATGTTCTGCCATGTCCATGGAGGTCTGTGGAAGAGCTGGATGCCCATCATTGACCAGAGGCTGAACCAATACAATAAAAGCTGTTTACAGTATCCCACATGGTGCCTGGTCTGGATCTAGTGAACCAAGCAATGATATATATTCTGGTTTCACTCTTTCAGGATATAATTATTTCACATATCAGAGAATGGGTGAAAGAGTTAAAGGAGAAAATGAAACAAGTTGCAGGTGTCACAGGAAGCAGGACTTAGTATGCCAACTAGTTAAACTCTTATCTCCCAATAAATGTAAATGAATAAATGTTCATTGGTGCCAGAGCAGCTAAGGAAGGATGGATTTGTGTGCCTTGCCCCACCACAAGCAATGAGACAAACGAAGTCCTTGTCCATGTTGGTCAATAAAGAGAGGGTAGAGGGTCAATGAAGAGACAAGTGACCTTTTTTGTAGAAGTATGGTGAAGAAGGGAAGATGTAATGCTTAAGCATTAAGCATGTAAAGCTTAAGCATTACTTTCTGTCACCTCTAAGTCAAATTTTCTCTCTATTTGTCCAGAGCAGGTTTTATTCATTGTTTATCCTAAATAATATCCATACACATTAGGAGCAGAATTAATTTTCAAAAATGTAGGCAGTATTTTCTGAGGTATCCTGTGCTATTCAGCATGTCCATGTCAGGCTGGCAGGTGGGACATTGGATTTAAGGGAGACCCATGCCTTTTGGAGTGGCAGTTGGAGGCCAGGCAGACGCCTTGCACCACTGTAATTGTAGACTGTAGAATTGTGTTCAAACCACTGAATCCCTCTGGTACAGGGAAATTGGTCCTTCAGTGAGATGGCAGCTGTTTGTATCAGAAGACTGTAGATGGTCAGAATTAGGCAAGAAGCCAGTACTGTAACCTGTTATTATATACATGAAGTCACAGAAAATTTTTAATCATATTGGCAGCACAGTGCTATTGTCTGAGCTCCGGCAATTTGGGGCAACAAAGAAAGGAAAGCAAAAAGTGCTATGCATCATTGAAGAAGGAGCCCTGACGAAGAACTGGGTCCAGAGGGATCATAGCAGAATGAGAGACCCAAAGCAACATCTTCTATGCAGCGTTAGTTTGACTCAATGGGTAATGTGAAATGAAAGGGAAGCATTTCATTGGTCTGTTGATGTCAATCTCGCGTGTTGAGATGAAAAGTTAACCTTTCTAAACTGAAATGTTTCCCTCCAGGAAAGTTTAAATATGTTGACTTTGTTCCAGTTTGAGAGGAAAACAAATGTCAAAGTTTCAGAGTCTCCTTGTGCAAGAGCAATGTCATTGACCCATGTGCCGTGCAGTTGCATTTATTATTTTGTTTATGCATTGCATTTGATACTTTTCAGTGGAAAGTTTCAAATGGAGATGTTTTGGGTTGGTTCTGAAGACTGGAACAAGGCTGAACGTACTTCTCTGGGATTTCTTCTCTCCTCCTCCTTTGCCAAGTAATGTGATAAACTAAATCAACTAGATTCCGGATGCATATGTCTAGGCTTCATTCGCATGTGAACATCCGTTTGTATAAACTTATGCACGTGCAGTGGCAGGAAGATAGTAAGGACAAACAGAACCTTGTTTATGCCAAATAGTATTGGTAGGGAGGAGGGAGTAGGGAGAAAACCCCAAATTCACCATGCCAGAAATGTGCGTGTGGGGGAAATGTGTCAAAGATAAAAGAGAGATTGCTAGATGCCTAACTTTCAGAGAGGAACAAATATTTGGCTGAGAAGAAAGAGGCTTCCTGGAGTACAGAAAAAAATATAAAGATTGGCCAACATATACCAATACTTATCTCTTTAAATTCAGCCATTTAAAGATACTTTTCTAGGGTATTTCAGATGCTTATCTTTGGGTGGGAATGAAAGAGAGTGTTGTTTTCTTTCTCTGATGACTCTAGAGGGAGGCTAGAGGATTAGTCTCAGACAAGCCAATGGCTGAAGTTAGGTGAAATTAATCACATTTTTACTGTCTGTCCTTTGCTGCTGCTCAGACTCCAGTTGAAAACACTGCATGCTCATTAACTTCAGGAGAGTTTCTGATTTCAGAAGATGATAAACATCAAGATCCTTATTCCCAGTAGATAGCCTTGAAAAAACCCAGAAGGCAGTCAGTGGGGGAAATGCTACATGGACAGAAGAGTCTTGAAATAGAAAGTTGGTCCAGCATTTCTAGGAGCTGACAGCAATTTTTAACTAAGCTTTGCCTGGAGATATTCAACTGGTTGGAACTAATCCATTTCCAGAAGAGGTGAATCAGTGTCTAGCAATTCACTAAACCAGTTGTCCAAGTGCTGGTTGCTAAAAATCTGTGCTGGTTGCTAAAAATCTGCACCGGTTGCTAAAAATCTGCATTTCATTGCCTTCTTGAGGGTAGAGTCCACCAGCACACACAAGTGCATCCAAGGAGGCAGCTCTAAAAACTTGTTTAAGCTGGTGAATACAGGAACTGTGTCTGTCAAGCAGAACATCTCAGGCTAGACCATAAACCTTTGTGGATTTGAGATGACACAAGGGGAGTCAGTGAGGGGTGGAAGTGAAAAGTGCTGTGTGAGCTAAAGAACAGTTTTGTCACTGGTGAGTATAAATTGGCCCTGAGTAGGTTCAGGCCGCAGTGAAAAAGACAGTCTCTGTCCATCCAAGGGGAGTGGGTCCCAAATTAACTCCGTTAGGCATAATGAAAGCAGAAGCTTAGATTATTGCTTGAATACAGAGCTATATATATATTTCCTTATGCATTATGTAACAAATTTTCCTGAAATAGGAGAGAAGCTGTATTAAATGGTAGAGAAAAACTCTTTTGTATTGGATTGAGTTATGGTCAGAGACTGCAGAGAATTGCCACCAACTTACTGAATGAGTCTGGAGGTTATTCAGGTCATTTATCTTCCTAGAACACAAAGGTCAGCCAAGAAACTAAGCCCCTTCTTTAGGATTTGAATGACCTTAAACCCAAAAAACTAAGAACCGCTGCTCCTGGAAGACTTCCTGTAGGACAAGGTGGGATTCAGCTTTCATATTAAGACAGCTAAAATTAGAAATGAGATTCAATCTGAGATTCAGGCATCTAAAGTGAAGGTGTAGTCCTTGCATGGCTTGATTTTTTCACATGGAATTAACCACAAATGAAAGCCTGGTCAGCTCTTTCTCCTGCAACAGCCATGGCATTCCTGAAGGTGGAAAAGAAGATGTTACGTTTACTAACAGATTTAAAACCAACAAAGGAAGAGTCTTTTTGGTCTTCATTCACTGATGTGATGCTACTACACAAAGATTAGTCTATCTCACTTAAGGTTACATGTCTAAAGGTTACATTTCTAAAAGTTACATGTCTAAAAGTTACATTTCCAGTTAAAGTGGGAGATGTAACTCTAGGTTCTCAAGTTGGTGAAGAGAGTCAGCATTTCTAGAAGGTGACTTGGTGAGACATAATGTTTTAGTGATACTTTTGAGCATGTAGTCTGCACAACTTGTAGATAGGAGAAGCTTTTAGTTTAGACAACCAATATTCAGTTCAGTGAATCCTGTGTGGCAGCTTCTGTGAAACCTCTTTTATTTTATTCCAGCTTTTATTTGCTGTATCTTTTAGCCTGGTTTCTTAAAGCAATGACTCTGTATTAGAAAACCCTATAACACACACCCCCCCCCCCATTCCCTAATACCTGTTGACCATCCCAGCATAATGCCCAATTTGTGTTACCCAGTGAGTTAACATGTGGGAATCATCCAACCTTCTTGCAGCTGAGGCTACTGTGTGCTAGAAGACAATGATACACTTTTCTTTCTCATCCAAGGAAGGATTTTGGTGGTGGAGATTCTGGATGTCTGTGGTTCCTGCATATGGCACCTCTCCATAGCCAACCTGAGAGGAACATCTATGGTAATGTTCCAAAAGTGACTCATTATTCTAGGAGGAAATACACTCACAAGGTTGAGTGAGGCATGAGTGCTATCCTGACATCACTCTTTGCCGTTCTTCAAACAAATATACTCATTCACTCCACTTAAGAGGAACACTCATGTCTTAATTTCTAAGCCACTGTCTATCATACTTGAGAAATCATGACAGCCAAATCAAACGCCTGATGACTGGAAGAAGGGTAATATAACCCCCATTTTCAAGAAGGGGAAAATGGAAGGCCCAGGGAACTACAGACCAGTCAGCCTCTCCTCTGTGCCTGGCAAAATCTTGGAGCAGATTCTCCTGGAAAGCATGCTAAGGCACATGAAAAACAATGAGGTGGTTGGTGACAGCCAGCATGGCTTCACTAAGGGAAAGTCCTGCCTGACCAATTTGGTGGCCTTCTATGATGGGGCTACGGAACCGATGGACAGGGGCAGAGCAGTTGACGTCATCTACCTGGACTTGTGCAAAGCATTCGACACTGTCCCGCACGACATCCTTGTCTCTAAATTGGAGAGACATCAATTTGATCGAGGGACCACTCAGTGGATAAAGAACTGGCTCGATGGCCACACGCAAACAGTTGTGGTCAACGGCTCAATGTCCAGTTGGAAAACAGTAATGGATGGTGTACCTCAGGGTTTGGCGTTGGGACCTGTCTTGTTCAATGTCTTTGTCAGCAACGCGGACAGTGGGATTGAGTGTGCCCTCAGCAAGTTTACCAATGACACCAAGCTGTGTGGTTCGGTTGATACGCTGGAGGGAAGGGATGCCATGCAGAGGGACCTGGACATGCTTGTGAGGTGGGCTGATGCCAACCTCATGAAGTTCAACCAAGCCAAGTGCAAGGTCCTACACCTGGGTCGGGGCAATCCCAGCCACAGCTACAGGTTGGGTGGAGAAGAGATTCAGAGCAGCCCTGCGGAGAAGGACTTGGGGGTGTTGGTTGATGAGAAATTTAACATGAGCCGGCACCAGTGTGCACTTGCAGCCCAGAAAGCCAACCATGTCCTGGGCTGCATCAAAAGAAGCGTGACCAGCAGGTCGAAGGAGGTGATTCTGCCTCTCTACTTTGCTCTTGTGAGATCTCATTTGGAGTATTGTGTACACTTCTGGTGTCTTCAACATAAAAAGGACATGGAGCTGTTGGAGCAAGTGCAGAGGAGGGCCACAAGGATGATAAGAGGGCTGGAGCACCTCCCATATGAAGACAGGCTGAGAAAGTTGGGGCTGTTCAGCCTGGAGAAGAGAAGGCTGCGTGGAGACCTCATAGTAGCCTTCCAGTATCTGAAGGGGGCCTACAGGGATGCTGGGGAGGGACTCTTCATTAGGGACTGTAGTGGTAGGACAAGGAGTAATGGCTTCAAACGTAAACAGGAGAAGTTTAGGTTAGATATAAGGAAGTTGTTCTTTACAGTGAGGGTGGTGAGGCACTGGAATGGGTTGCCCAAGGAAGTTGTGAATGCTCCATCCCTGGCAGTGTTCAAGGCCAGGTTGGACAGAGCCTTGGGTAACATGGTTTAGTGCCAGGTGTCCCTGCCCATGGCAGGCGGGTTGGAACTAGATGATCTTAAGATCCTTTCCAACCCTAACTATTCTATGATTCTATGATCATTTCTTAGGGACAGACCACTTTGTGATTAAGGCTCTGGCCTGAATCCAGAAAATGCTCCAGATTCATCACTAAGTCTCATATCTGAACTGGTTACTTGGGTATCCAAAAGCAGTTGTGCCAACCATTTCTTTCCCCTTGCCTGAGTAAGGTGCAGGTCCAACAGGCTTGGATAATCAATTGGCCAAGCCACTGATTTCTCGACCTTAGGTTTCACAGTATCTCTGTCACCCATGCTTTATAGGGTTATACAGTGTTCACTTGCAGCAAGTGGGATTCAACTCACTTTAAACATTTAAATACTGGCATCTAGTCTAAACTTGTTATGTAGGTATTGTACCAGAGGGAGATTCACTTTAGAAACCTACCCTTGCCTCAGATGGGCAGCTCTGTGGAGAAGCTGATCTCTCTTCATGAACTCTAGAGGGAGCCTGAATGACTGCTTTAGGGGAGATATGTAATTTCTAGACAGCTAAATGAGGTGATTCAAATCCTGACATCTCTATTTTATATCTAGCAGTTGGTATTGCATTTCACTATTTCAGCAAAACACAACATTCAGTCTTGGAAACTGTGCAGTTCCAGTAGTTCTATATATGCTAGGGTGAGAGGCTGCTATGAAAAAACAGGTACTATAAGCGAAACCCAAGGATGGCGGGGACCTTTATAAGGCGATGAAAGAATCCTATTGCCATTAGTTTGCCGATTGATCATAAAAATGAGGCAAGCACTTGTAAATGGCAAAGACTGGCAAGGACTGGTCAAAAAAAAAGAAGGGATAATTCCTTAGAGCATTCATGAATGCAAGAAAAATATGTATCAATTATCCTTTCTCATCAAAACAATTGAGTTTATCACAGTTATTTTATCACATTACACATATTTAATTGTAGTCAAAATGTGTTTTTCCCCATCCATCTATCTGCTTGTCAGGTCCCTCAGTCCCTGCCCCAATAACTTTTGAACCTGTTGCTCAATTTTAAATAAATTTAACAGACGGATGAAAGTCCTGTAAATATTAAGTCATTGTAAGATTTGTGAAAATAGGTTGCCTGTGTGCAGAGGAAAAATTCCAGAAAAGAACCACCCTCAAGTGAGAGGCTGCAATGTAAAATAAGTCACCAAAGAAACTATGGGATGGAACTGCAGGAAACAAAAGTTTGTAACTTCTGCTGTTTGAAGGACTTCTTTTCTTTTTCTTTCTCTTTTGGTAAAAGCAGAAATTGTTTCCTTACATCCATGCCAAAGCTAAATAAAATTTTTTCATTTTGAAGGATGAATAAGCTGTAACCATGCCACTGCAATGTGGTCTGCTGACTTTGAGTGGAGAAAGCCTAATTTAAAACCATGTTATAAAAGAAAACTGGAGAACCCCAAAATCCCAGTCCTATAATGAAATTTGCTGAAACATATTTTTTAGGGTTTTTTTTTAGTGGTCACCTACATTAGCAAAGTTGATTTCAGCAGCTCAAGTTCATCTAGATGGAAATTATGAGTATATGTGATTGGAAGACTTTTGAGAAAGCCTAACTGTAAAAGATTTCCCTGAGAAGAAGATTGTTATAGGAGGGAAGGGAAGGGAAAGGAAGGGAAGGGAAGACAAGGCAAGGCAAGGCAAGGGAAGGCAAGGCAAGGCAAGGCAAGGGAAGGCAAGGCAAGGGAAGGGAAGGCAAGCCAAGGGAAGGGAAGGGAAGGCAAAAGAAACGAAAAAAGAACAGAAAACAAAAGAACAGGAAAGAAAAGAAAAAAGAAAAGAAAAGAGAAAAGAAAAGAAAAGAAAAGGAGGAAAGAAAAAAGAAAAGAAAAGAAAAGAAAAGAAAAGAAAAGAAAAGAAAAGAAAAGAAAAGAGAATTTCCAAGTCAGTTTTATTATAACTGGAAACATACCTCAAACTGTTTTTGATGTTGGTTTTGTTTTTGGTTTTATCTTTGTTGTTTTGTTTGGTTTGGTTTTTTTGTTTGTTTGGTTGGTTGGTTGGTTTTTTGTTTGTTGTTTTTTTGTTTGGGTTTGTTTGTTTGTTTGTTTTGTTTTGTTTTTCGTTTTGCTCAGTGCATTTTTGGCCTGAGCAAGGTCTTTGTGAGTCTCATTTTGTCTGGGGTCAGAGTATGCAAGTATTTAAATTATGTGTTTGAAATGGTCCCGTCACAATGTTTCTCAATGTACATGAAGGACCATGGACTTCAGATGTAATAAAGGAGATTTGAATGCAAGACCTGGAAAACATTCTAACAAAAGGATAATGAAATACCAAAATTGATTGGCTGGAGAGGACCACATGGCTTCTGTCACTAGGGATTTTAAGAGCAGAGAGGTAGATATGATGGGAAGGGCTTCTTAGACTTGGCCTTCATTTGGTGGTGACTGCAGATTTCCAGGGATACCTTCTGACCTCATTTTCTAGGAAACAGGATTTGATATGTCTTGGGGAAAAAAAGAAGGCCTGTCCAACACAAGCTGGCAATACATCCAAGTCCACAAACTACATTGTAGGATACATAATTACAAAGTCACGACAAGCTTTTTTCATAAGAATATTAAACAGAAGAATTGAGATTATTGTGATTATCTGTCTTTTGGAAGTGACATAGAAGGCCTTCTATGGATGCCTTTGGATGAATTTAGATCTGTTATTATCAGGGTTATTTTCTCATGCTGAGACTTAAGGGGATCTCAGATGGCACCAGACACCAAATTTCAGTCACCAGGGTTGCGATCCTGAGGCTACTCCAATCTGCCTCCCCATGTGGACAAGTCCCAAGAAACCTAAGAAGATGCCAAGTTTTTTAAAACTCAACCTGACTGTTGAAAAGAGATGAAAGCAGAGATCAGCAGTAGCCACTAGAAGGGGTGGTATATACCAAACTGCAGGCCTCATTTAGACCTTCAAATGTGATTGTCCTCAGAGATTTGTTTTGCTCCTTTTATGAGAAAGCCATCAGCAGAGATGTAGAGATGAGCCCAGCAGAGAAGTTAGCACATGAATTTATTGTAGTAACCCTTGTCTCTCTTCACCATACTCCTACATCATCTGTAACTCCTTCATAACGACAAGGGTTAAGGACAATGCTATGGAGGCCAAATACTGAAAACTGATAAAAAGAAAATGTTTTTCCACCCCCTTGGTTCATTGAGTTCGAAGGCAGGAAAGTTCATAGATAAGCATGTCTTGGTCTGGACTTCAAGGAACCTTCACTGGTGAGGTCATTTGAAAATACATGGGCTTGCACTACGGGCAAAATATAACCTGGAGTGAAAAAACTCATATTTTAGGGGAAGACATGTTCTTCCTGCTTCTGTTCTTAAGCAACTGTTCTAGGCAGTTAAGGGGTTGGATTTTCTGAGGGAAATCATGCCAGAGATACACAAATGTAAGGACTGTTGCATTTTCTCTGGAGCAAATGCTGCAGGGGGCTACCTGAACTGTTAGATACATGGTACATGGTAAAGAGGACCTCTGTCATACAGTAGCTGAACGGAGTATGGCTGTTGTCCATGCTCTTTGCCTGTTGCAATTTCAGGTGACATACTAACAAGTCACTTGGCCTATATGATGAAGCATGTGTTTCTGTCTGACCAGCACCAAGTGTTGTGGCTACTGCCAAGCCTGCTATAGCTGCAAAGCTGTTACAATATTATGACAAGCAGTTTTGAAATCCCAGGGTGCTTGTGAAATACTAGGAAGTTTATGGCCCATGGCGTCCCCTTCCTTGCTGAGGATGATGAAAAAGAAAGAGCACAATCACCTTATCAGAAATGAATGAATGGGTGGTCTGTTATTAGCCAACGGTCCTAAAGGCAAGAAACAGTTAACAGTCAGCAAAATCCTATGGTGAGTATGGTACAGGCTAATGCCCCTGGGATTTTTTTTCCGTTTAAACAGAAATGTATCATGTAGAACTGAAATACTTCCCTCTATGTTCCTACTCTGATTGCACAGGCAAGGGAGAAAACCCCAAAGGTTTAGTGAAACTCCACTGAAGGGAAGTGGAAGAAACCTCTCTTTAAAAGCTTTTAAAAAGAGAGGCTTTTCTATTTTCTTGCCATTTGCAAAGAGCTCTGTTTTGGCCACCTGTGCCCTGAGGCAGGTTTAGTGATGGCTGTAGGATCCTTGCAGCCCATGGGATGGATGTGCCAGTTGCATGTAGTCAGCTCCAGGTCCCCTTTGGAGGAGGGCAGTAACTGTTGTAAAGGCCTGGTGGGTCTCAGAATGTGCAGATTTACTGAGAAAACTGACAGAGGGTAGATTTAGTTTTGATATTAGGAAGTTCTTCCCTGTGAGGGTGGTGAGGCCCTGGCATAGGCTGCCCCAAGAAGATGTGGCTGCCCCATCCCTGGCACTGTTCAAGGCCAGGGTGGATGGGGCTTGGAGCAACCTGGTCTAGTGGAAGGTTGGAACTGGAAGAGCTTTGCCCAAACCATCCTAGGATTCTATGATTCTTCTTTTACCTTTGATATGGGGATGAGCAGTTCTGTGTGTGAGCTGGGTGAATAGGATAATTGCGAATCAGGGGGGAGAACTCTTTCTCCTGGAGTACTTGGAGGATGGAATAGAGCTGTTGGGACTGATGATACAAGGTCATCTTAGCCCTTCTCACAGCTCCTTGCTCCATGTTTCTCACTAACCCAGCTTTCTCTGTTACTTAAGAACATGGTCCTCCATACTTAAAGTCTCTACAGGACCTACTCTTGCTTCAAACCTCTTTCTCAATGACAAACTTCCTCAGTTTTTTGTTTTCTTTTTTTGTTTAATGTAAAATTCAAGCCATTATAGAAAGTGATCTCAGATGCTTTGCCCTGAAACACAGAGGTGAACTGTTGGAGCTGAACTGTGATCTGTTAATTGTAATAAGCTGTTACTCTGCTGGCAGATATGCCTTGCACAATGTCAAGCACATTGTAGGCTCATAAAGAATGCACTCTGACCAACTGTGATAATAAAATGTCTTGCCACATTTGGGAAAGCTATCTATTTTAGTTTATCCTTTTAATTAGCATCACCCCTGCCAACAAACCCCAAACCACTGGAATTGCTGCAGCATAACCCTGCTTTTGGAAATTTACTCTAAAATGTATGCCAGCACCCTGAAGGCAATCAATTCAGAAAGTCAAGGAGGAAAATTTTTATCTCACCATTCTAGCATCACAGAGGGAAGCTTCCCCTGTCATGCTCACTAGTGAGTTGAAGTCCATTTGGAGGGCTTCTGTTATTTAAATCTTCTAAGCAGCATTTCCTCTGTTACACTAATTTCATTAGTTGTGGGTTGATTTTAAAAAGAAGCTGTAAGAACAGAGCATGAAGCAAAGCTCGATTCAGAAGTGTTTGCACTTTCTAAACATGGAGGAGGCAGGCCATGTAAGTGCAAAGGCTCTGGCCCTGTCAGAGTTTGCTGGATGTCTTTGATGAGCCACTCTCTTTTTGCCCACCAGACACTCTGCAAAGCCTGAGTTTAGCTCAATCCAGACTTCGTTAGTTCCATTCAGACTTTGTTAGCTGCCCTCCTGATCATCCTGGGTCCTATTGCACTTTTGCTATGGGCACAGTTTTGGAATGGACTACCAAAAAATAGGTATTTTAAAAAAAATTATTGTTGTTGTTACTCTGTTCAGAGTTTTAACAGCCTTATCAAAATACAAGCAGTTATTTTACGCCGTTACAATGATTCTGACACAGAAAAAATATCTGTTGCTCATTCCTACGTATTATGCATTTTAATCACATTATTATATACAAACCTTCTACTATTCGCTCCTTTTCCCAGAATTATATTCACCCTTTCTGTGTGCCATTGCAGGAAGTTATCAGCATGACAAGGTCTTTACTAGAAGGGGTGCAGTGTTGACTGTGTGGATTTCTTCCCTTCATGTCAGGTTTCTGTTAAGGGTTGCTGTTTATATATTTCCAGAAGTATATTGATAACACTTTTCTGATTGTCCTAAAAGGGTATTTACAGAATGACTGCTAGCACTCATTTGTTCTTCCATGTATGTGGAATGATTTCTTGTTGAGTTAAATGACACAGATGCACAAATCTAAGGAAACTTTAGGTTAAAAAACACCTTGAAAATAGTTAGATGATTTACTAAAACAAACCCCAAACCACAGGGTAGGTAATGAACACCTGATGAGTGAGTAATTTTCCCATTGTGTTTAGGAGAAATTAGACAAGCGTAATTAGAACCTAAAGCAAGTTGCAAGCACAAGAAAATATTCTTAAATAATTTTGCAAACATCAATGAAGTGAAGGCAAAAATGTGTTCAAGGACAGAGAAGTCCAGACAAGGACTGAGAAGTCCAAAGTAATGTGGTCCATTGTTTTTCACTACAATTAAATGTTGCACACTCTTCCAAGAAGATGAATTTTCCCAAAAATGACATCGTCTTTGAAAGGGGGCCCAGTAGCACAACTGTCTGCCCAAAAGATTTTTCTAAAGGCTTTATTCCAGTTACGTTCCAATTTTCACACATATAAAACTAGAGTCAGTGGATTGATCACAGTGAATGCATGCTCAGAGTAATGTCTCAGACAATGGTTGGAAAGTGGATAGAGCTACTGAATCAAGATGACAAGGGTTTTCTTAGTTACTGTCAGCAGAGAGCTGTGCCAGTCCTATGTGCACGAGATACTAAGTAAGTTCCATCTACTTTCCCATTACCTCCAATGAGATCTAAGCATGCTCAGCACCCTGCAGGATTAGATCTAGGGTATTTTGCACTTTTTTCCTTCCTGTCAGGATGTGCTCAGCACAGTCTGTTTTAATCTCAGCACCATTCCTTGTCTTTTTTTTAGGATAATCTAGAACTTGCTTCGCCAACAAGTTTTGTTCTTCCTCTTGTGACCAGATGCATATGCCATTTTTTCTAGATATAATTTATTTTTCCTATGCTGTTGAAGTTGGAATCGTAATATGGGGGAATCACAGACAACTTTTTGCTGGATGAACATAAAGGAATTGCTTTGGTTTTAGAAAGCAAGAATGACAATTAATTTAACCATGTGTGGAGTTGGTTTTTTTACAAATGGATTACCTAGAGGAGAATAGGAATGACAAGGAAAAATGGAGAAGAAAACAAAGGAGATCCTGGAGGATCATAGCCTACACTGACTCCAGGGAGCAGAATTATTCCTTCTAGGGCAGGCAGCAGCAGGTTTTGGATTGGTGGCTTGGCACAGGTAAACTGCAAAATGTGCATTCCTCAATGGACTTTGAAGATATTAAGTTGCGAGGAGAGGAACAAGTGTTGTTCTGAACTGCTCAGAAAAAGAAAATGAGAGATAGGACTGAAGTTCAGAAATTTATGCTTAAAGGCAGGTACAAAGAATCTCATAGCATATCTCATTTCAGTTCTCTCTTCCGAAGGGTGAACAAACCCAGACTTTTCAGTCAGACCAAACTTTTGATCATTATTGCTACATTTTTTCTCCTATTTGTCCATTATGTGATCCTTGAAGTGCATAACCCGAAACTCGACATACCAATCCAGCTGAAGAGTGAGCTGGTTCCCCCAGACAAGGCAGATAGATCTCAGTGCCACTTTGTATGCCAGAAGAAAAATACCACAAAGTCTGTGCAGGCTGAAGACGTCCAGTGATGTACAAAAGACTTGCAGATGTCCAGTGATGTACAAATTTTCTTTCTGAGACATTGAATCCACACTGAGTTCATGGTCCTGCACAGTTTCCGGCATCTCTTGGAAGACAGTTGTACTCTATCAGGGTCGCTGAATATATTAAAGTTTCTTGAATGTTCATCTGCTGCAACAGTAAGGCTTATATACACCATACAACATAGGGTTTGCCTTATATAGCTTGCTGAAAATGGGAATAAATAAATATTCTCAATATTTGGTAGCATTCGAGCTATTACAGGAACAAGTAACATGTATGGAAGGGAACTGAAATGAGGTAATGTCACTTCAAATTAACCTGTAGCAAAGAGGTTGAAACACAAGACATTTCAGAAAGGAAAACACTCTTAGCTGAAGATTTCCACAGCAGGAGTTATAAATCATGGTAGTTACAGTGGTCACATTTGACAATGATTGGGAAACAAAGGTGAAATACAGAAGTGGGAGATACTG
Source organism: Strigops habroptila (assembly GCF_004027225.2). Lineage (NCBI taxonomy): Eukaryota > Metazoa > Chordata > Aves > Psittaciformes > Psittacidae > Strigops > Strigops habroptila. The sequence continues at coordinate 98,364,238 of NC_044277.2, forward strand.
TAAGTAGAGCAGGTCAAAACTAGCTGTTTTCATTTCAAGACAAAATAAGAAATGATGAAAACAAACCAAATTTAGTTCAGTTGGAACAAAGATTAATTTATTTTAGTAATGAAGATCCCGAAAATACTGTTTCACAGTGATTGGAAACATTTAGTGGAACTGAAATGAACACAAAGTTCACTTCAGAACTTGCCACAGATAAACTGAATGCTTTGCTTTTAGCTTCCTCACAGGAAGGTACAATTAATCCCATGTTTACCTGTACTGAATGAAGAGGTAAGGTGTCATTTTCAAGGTAAGTACAATAAACATTTACTGCTGCAGCTTTTCATAACAGTAGTTGTGGTTGTCAACTGATTTAAAGAAGGGGTAAATATGCAACCATACATGGCCATCTTCATCTCATGATGCTGGGAATTGCACTTAGGATTCCTGTACTTATATCTATCTTTGCAGAAATATGGGTGTATGCATTGTCTATCATACATGCAGGGAGGCTGTTAATGTGTTGAAACTTGTGTACACATAGACCAACCACATGCAACCAGTACCCATGGTCCTGCAGACTGGACATCCAGCCACTGTTTCTGAAAGTTCAGAAGCTATAAGCAAATGCACTTTTCCAGAATGAGCAAATTGTGGCGTAGAGAAGTAGAATGAAAGTGGATCAAATCCCTTCAAACTACTCTCATTAACTAACAACTGAAAGTTGGACCAGTTCTTCTGAAGACCCTCTCTTGGCATAATCTGACCTACAGAGGCATGGGCAACTCCAGGCACCTTAAAAAAGAATCTGACATATTAATTGCTACAGCACTTTATTTTATGTTTGTCTTTTCACAGATGAACCATGGTTCAGTTTTCTTTTGCAGCTAAAGTTTAACTATCCTTGCAGTAAAGCAGCTTTTTTTTTTTTTTTTTAATTAAATCTTGTTGGAATGGATTGGGGGTGGTGGAAATTAGTTTAAAAATTAATAGAGGTACTTTTTTTTTTTAAACTGAACTATAAATGCTATTTTAATGGGAATCCAGTAAAGTGAAAACCTAGACAGGAATTCATCTAGAAGAATGAGAACCAGCCACAGGGTCACGAAATGGTCCATTCTCAGAATAAGTATGAAATATAATTCATATTTCCTGTGGGTGGTGGTTTCATAATGCATAAAGCTACCAACAGTTTTGCTCTTCCTCCAATTTCTCATTACTCACTATTACATTTTAAAATGTAATAACTTTAAAATGTAATAATGAGAAAAGAATCTTTCAAGCAGAACATTCCCAGTAACAAATCTGCCCTTTTCCTCTGCTCAGTTATTTAAGCATGACTCCATCCCTTTACATATTCTGGTGGGGGTTTTAACTTGAGTTGTTTGGGTTTTTTGTATCATCTCTTAAGTCTTCATAAAGTAGACACGTAACATAGGTCAGATAAATCACACCTAGAAGTGTGGGTTTCCCACCACTGGCAATATAAAGCTGTAAGAGCAAGCCTTGAATGTGGTGCATGAATCTGGAGCTGAATCCCAGCATCACTGTCTGAGATGAGATGTACTGAATCTCAGGTAACGATTTGGATAACATGGATGTCTATTTTGTCTTTGACCTGAAGCTGCACTGATACAAGCTGCTTTTTGCTGTCTCGACCATACAGCCATATCAGATCTTCTTGCACCTCAAGCCCACCATTTAGATGAATCCCAGGTTCTCTTTCAGCATACACAACAGCGTCTAATTAAACCACCAGGTTTGTCTTCCCTTTTGGGCATATTTCTAGACCTGGACAATACAGACAGGAGCTAAAGTAGAGACGCACTGGAAGAATCAACAGGGAACTGTAAGCAGGCTTCTATCAAGACTTTTGCATGCCTGGTAATATTTGAAATGCATAACAAAAGCGGTAGGAATAGGATGCAGCTGAGGCTACACTTATAGCACAAACTGCCTTTCAAGAGAGTCCTCTGTTATAGGCTGATTGGCATGTAGCATATGTGGGCAGGTACATGGATTTGTGTGCTCCTGCTTTCAATTCTATCAGAAGCATGGCCAAATTAGACACAAAGAAGACAGATCTTACAAGACAGTTATATGTCTAAGCCCCTAGAATTGAGAGGGTAACCTTGTTATTTCAACGTCAGTTTGAAAGCTTCAAACACTTCAGAAAATGTTGACCTGTGCCTTTCTTCTGGCCATGTCTGTACAGGTAGATAAGGTTGATAAAAGACAAAGGGAATTTGGTCAAGGACACAAAGAGTTCCAGAGGCACGACAGGGTTTTACATCTGGGTCTGCAGAGCTGGAGGCTGAACTCTTCTGTATCTTCTTCTGCAAGGAGCAAGAATGTACTTAAAGATGCATAAATATGTGCTGTTCTTGAGTCGTGTTGGTAAAATAAGATGCAATGCAGCTGGCAGAGATTGTCCAAAATCTAGTTTGTCTTATGACTACACACGAGATCTGTTTAACCATATCCAAATAACATGGATGTTATTTTTGATTTATAGATCTCCAGAAGTTGTATCCAAACAAAATAATGTCTGTCTCTCTCCCATGTGTCAGCCAAATGCTCTCAAGACCCTGTTTAAGATGTAGGAAGTTATTCATTGGTCACATTGTGACTCAGTATCACCTAGAGTGGAACCAAACTGCTCCAGTCACTCAAAATTGCCTTCTGCCTTCTAGCCTAAGTTTATGCTGGGTCAATCTTTAACCTATTTTCCTGTGCCAGTAACGACTTTCAGCATAAATGAATAACTCCTTTCCTGGTGGGAGTTCCCCCATGTATTTATATTCCCACTCAATATTCACTTTGCTGGACTAAGCATGATAATGTTGGCACACTGTTTGTTTTGCTCATGTCCTTGTCTCCTGGTTGCGCTCGCAGTTTGCGTGCTGGTTTGCTCTGGGGTGACTAACCATTTTTCTGGCTGGGACGCTATATTCTAAGATTTAAGCCATGCCCCTTGGGATGGAAAGAACAGGGCATTCGTTAGTATGCACTCAAAGATAATATATTCATAGCATTAATCACCCCTGACAAAACAGGCCATCCCTGCTCATGGCCATCCCAGGAGCTTTTTCATGTAGCTATTTTTATATCTTTTCATGTTTCTTGATCATGGCATTGGTAGGACTGGGAAAGTACATAGGGCAGGAGGTTCATAACTAGAACTGTCCAAGCAGTTGTTTATCCAGATCTAGCTACAGAAACATTCTTAGTCAGTGCATGGAGAAGGTGCTTCTCAAAGGTATTCATCCTGTCCTAAAATAGGTTTTTAAGTCAACTCAGGTAAATTGCTTGGCAGAGACCTTTCTTTCTTCACCAGTGCTAAGGGGTGGCTACACACTTGAGACTACAGGTGGGACTAATGTAATCCAACTCCAGACATCTACAACATTACTCCACCTGAGCTAACGACTGATGACTAAGGCTTTTTTATAGCCTGTGGGGAGAAATAGGAATTTGCAGGATTAGGAATAGGAATCTGTAGGATGTTCAGGAATCTGATCTATTTTTCATATTTCTTCTGCATCTTTGAGAAGTCTATTTCTGTGTATGGACTATGAAAACTATAGGAAAACTGAATGGCTCAAGTGCAGCTATCGGTATAGATTACATATCTATGTTAAAAAAAATAAAACCTGAAATCTTATCAAAAGCAAGCAAAATAGCTGCATCTGAGAGACAGAGCATGTTTCTCTGCGTTATTACAGCTGCCAAGTCTCTTGCAATCACAATGTGATTCCTTTTGCCTATGCTCTTGGAGCAGCTCTGCAGAACATCTCCTGCTGTTTATCTTGGGCTGCGCTCCACCAACCAATCCTGACTGGCCCATGGCATTGCAGAGTTAGAGAGGCAATACCATGTCAGAGGGAGAAAAGAAATAACAGTTTCCTTTAGTAGGAATGCAGGTTGAAAGGGATCCCATGAAAAGATAACCTCCACAACTGCCCAGAGCTAAGAGCTATTTCTTACTGTATGAACAAAGGTGTCTTCATTCACCCAGCAAATATTCCTGGCAGATATGGGCCAATGCAAAGGTCTTAGACGGTAGGAAAAAGTATATTCTGCAAGGTTTGTTTGTGCCATCTCTTGGTGGGGGTCTATCACCCACCTAGCCTGGGAAAGCTACAGAAGATATGAAATTGTTTAACTGGATTGCTTTGTTTGTAGGACATATCAACTGAGATTCACCTTGCTTTATTTAATCTCAATTTAAGATTCTGCAGTCCAAATTACTCTTCTGTCTGTGTTTTCACTTTTCCTATCATACGTGGTCATTTCTCAAGCACTGTCTCACATCTTGACATTAATTGCCCAGCAGAACTATGTGGGGTTGCACAGTCTTGCTGCACCAAACTTGGGAAAACTTGGCTCAAAGAAAGACAGTCAAATCCCCCAAGACAGGAGGTACAAAGTGCACAGTTCCTGGTACTTGTAAGAATTTCAATAATTTGTTGAAGTCCTAGGGAAAAAACAGGACTCATATAATTTCTAATGCCAGCTACTGTGCATATGCACAGAGAGGTCTATTTTGCTAAGGTAGATATGCAAGCATTAGACATTTAATTCTAAGTTCATCACCTTGGCTTCCTTCGTGATTAAAAGAGTGAAAAAGGCATCTTCAGAAGACAGTTAACTTGACCTATCTTAGATGGCTCTCTCAAGATGGGAAAAATTGCCTTTTAGACTTTTGACCTTAGGAGACATTAATCCTCCCTTAATTGTTTAATCTAAATGAAACATCTAGGCTCTCCTGATGGAACAGGGAGTATAGCATGAACCTCTGGAAGAAAGTTTATGCTATTTTCAGAGCGAGAGCTAAGGCAGGTGGGATAAAACATATGAAACTAATGGCTTCTTTTTCCACTGTTTTAGAAAAAGAACATTCGACAAGGTAGGGCAAACCTTGAACTTTTGTGTAGCTATGATTGGATGAAAGAATAGCTTCCCACCTTGCCTGTGGTCACTGGCTAGAAAATTATACAATCTCTCTCTGAATGATACATGATGGTACATGCCATTGAACTATTCCAGATGGTGTACGTGACAGTCCCTTAAAACAATGTGAGATAAACATACAACATCGACAGAGAGAAAACTGTTGTCCTTTGGCACATCAGTTTTATTTTCTGTAGTCCTGGAGTACAAGAAACACCTTCTGTACTTTCTTCAGCAACATGGGCTGAAATGTTGTAAATAATTCCAGTCAGTCAGTCCCTCCTCCCTCTCAGAAAAGCTGAGATACTTTCTGGCTGTGAGTCAGTATTAACTGGTATATAAAATGTCCCAAGAGCCCTGAAGGCAGCTGCAACATCACAACATGAGTCCTACAACTAGGTTCTCTCCCCTCCCATTGGGGTGGTTTGCTTGTATACGAACATACAAATGTACATTGGGAACAGCTCTTAGCCTGTGCTACTCTGCTAGTTTCGCATGGGCCAGGAACTGTTTACAAAAGGCAGTTTGGAAGCAGAAATCCCTATTTGGGAGAGTAACAGAGCTTAAGAATGTTCACACAGAGACCGTAGTGCCACTTGGCCTCCGAGCACGGTCCATGCATATTTAACTTACTACCATAGACAAGCCAGAGAGTGCAGAGCTCTGCAGGAGCTGAGAGCCACTTCTCCACCCAGAGGCTGTTCACTGGTGGTATTTGGGCTTCTGTGGTTCCTGGAAAAAATGACTGTCCACGTTCTTCTTTTGTGCAAGGCAGTGACTTCTGATGATTCCTGCAGAGGTGCTCAGAAAGAAGTCATTGTCTAACAGAAAAATAAAAATGGTGGCAAGGTGCCCTTCCATACAAAAGAAAGCAAGAACTACTTTGGCTAACCAGTGAATACCACCCTGATTTCAGCAGTGACTGACAGCTGCAGCAGGCATGGGTTGCAACTGGAACAGGCTATCTATCTGAACTGTAAAGGCATGGATCAACCACATTCTTTAGCAGTGAAAGAAAAATGAGTGATGGGATGTTTCTGGGGGATAGGCCAGGATGTCAGACTGCTAGGGCCCCACATGCAGTGGTAGCTTCCCACAGCAATTTTTGATACAAGGTTGTTTTCCGGTTGCTGACTAAAACTATTTTGTTTAGAGAACACTGACCTTCAGGCTGCAAACAGCTGGTGGCTTTGTGGCTTCCAGGAGGGAAAGGCTTGAGAGTCCATGGCCTTTTGGACTTACTAAAAAAGTCGTGATGGAAAAGAGGTATTGGAGGCAGGGAAATGTTTTCAGCATGCAGTCTCACGATGCAGGGATCTGCTGCTTACTGAATTAAAAAATGATCCCACCCTCTCTCTTCTTCTTAACGAAGTACTCTAATTCCTCTGCCTTGTACCTTCATGAGTCCACGCAGTGCTGTGTAGTGAGATAGACTGAGTTAGTTGGTTAGTTTTCAGCCAGAGCAATTCCCTGATCTGGCTCACTGTATTGTCATACTGGTGGCACAAGAAATGGGGAGAGGACTATTCCTTTTGGGAGCAGTGGGGAATTCAAATATTTGTCAGACTGCAATCTTAGAATAATGGAAATAAGTGACTTTCTGTTTACAACAATAGATGGAGGCCAAGAGCCAGGGCCAAAGGGTAAGAAAGATTGCTGCAAGACTGATTTAACGACTGAAGGCAAAATGCAGCCAATGGACTCAGAGCGGAGAGATCTCCACAGAAAAGACAGGAGAAAAGTCTGCAGGATTTCAGATGTGTAGCTGAATGGCAGAATGTTATGGAAAGCTACTTCATAGATGGGATTAAAAACGGATTAGAGAAATTTCTGGAACATAAATCTAGTGTCTTAGGCAGTCCTAAAGTCCTGACCTCCCCAAACATGTAGGATACAACCATGGGAAATGCAGATCTAGCCTTGTCTTGGTTCTTCTATGCTTTCCTCACAGCCCCCTGTCAGAGAAAGGATAATAAACCCAGTCACTAGCCTTGACTGGATTTTCCTAATTTCAATTTGCAGACTTGTAACAAACAGTTGAATAGAAGAACAAACATGTTTTGCCTGGTGCACTCTAATAGTCACAGTCTGGCACTTGCACTTCAAAACACAGGGTTTGTGCCAATGGGATCACTTTGCAGACATATTGAGGGTCTTTCAAGTCACAGCTTGCTTGCACACCCCTTCCCCCCCTTGCCCCATCTCTCTGAAGAATGAATGCTAACCCATTTATTCACATGTCAAAACAAAAACCGGTCTGTTTTCAAACAGGTCATATTTACTGCACTTGATGTGATGAACAGTATAATGGGTACACAGGCATTTAGGCTACATAAAACTTATCAATGAGTCCCTTCTTGAATATGAAGATTTCTGAGCTTTTTCAATACGCAAAACCAAAAAATCTCCAAGGAACGGAGAAGAAACCAACACTGAGGAAGAGATGTTTTTTTCTGCATCACTCAGTATCTTCAACCTGTATTTTCTATCTGCAAGTCATATAATAGTTTCATATGGTAGACATTGCATTGATTTCTCTTTGCACTGAATGTCTTCAAAAGACAAACTATTAGAAGTTTGCTTGTTCTGATGATTCCTGAGAATTTGAGTTTGCTCAAATTTGAGTTTGAGCAAAACTCAATTGCTCAAACTTTGAGTTTGAGTTTGCTTGACTCAAACTCACACTCAAAGTTTGCTTCCTTTTTGGGCCCTTAAAAAAATGTTACTATGGTGGGAGACTCATTTAAGGTTAACCTGAGGGCAAGCTGTATCTTGCTGAATCTGAAATTGTAGACACGCCTAGCTTAAACCAAGACACATTGTCGAGTTCGTTCTTGCTTCCTGTGGATAGTGGGAGCAGAGGTTATGGGAGTGAGGGAAGAAAGTTGTGTAAAAAGTCAGCATATGTTAGTTCTTGTTTGTGCTCATAATGGTGTAAAAACCAGGAAGATAGTTGGTCCTGTGGGTTTACCAACTCCATCATACTTACTCATCCTCAACAGTTTGGTAGAAAAAGTCCCTGCAGCTTCACACCTTCAACTGCAGTCCAAAGAGCTTACCTTTTTTAACTTTGTTAAAATTCAAATGCCCATTCGCATTTTTCTTTTTTTGAAAGAAAAACTCTGCTTCAACAAAACATTCCCCTGATTTCACATCAGTGCTTAAATATCACCAGCTTCTGTTGGAGCTCTGCATGAATCTGTTTATTGAATCAGTTCTTAGGTTGTGTTCTCTGAAAAAATGAAGATAGAGATGAACAATTCTTCACATACTCCAAATGGCATGAATTCAGCCTGTTCTGGGTTGCAATAAGCATGGGTGCCAGGCATCACTTCTATGAATTTACAGGCTCTGGTGCAAATCACACAGTCAAAGTGCTTAAGTCTATTTTCTTAACATATCTTTGCCTTCAGTTGCTCTATAGCTCAAGCTGCAGAAGGTCCTGTTTGCAGGACTGAACTTAACACCTTAAGTTCAGTCTTGGATGGTAGTTGTTGTTCTATGGATGTGGTCATGGTTCACTACACAGCTATGCCTTAGCCATGATAAAGGATAAAGCTTGGCAAAGGGTCAGGCTGTGGGATAAATACATCCAAATAGCTCAGCAATCCGACTGACCAGAGGATTCTCTTTGTCCCAGTCATTTAATGCCACCAAAGAGTTATTCCAGGAGTTCAGGAAGGAAAACACTCCTCTGTTTCTGCTAGCTGCCATGAATATGGCTCCTACCCACACCACAGCCTCCCCCACTGGCAGGACAAATAAAGTCATGTTTTCTTAGCTCCAGCCTCCTCACTCCCTGGGAGGATCCCTGTGATTTTAAGGTGATTTGCAACAACTTTCATTTTTCATGTTCTGACAGCAACGTTAAATAGCATGTTTTTTTAAAGCATGACAGATGTTTGTAGGAGTATTGTATCTCTGGAAATCTCTGATCAACTTGGACTCATCTTTCCCATCCTGAACTCTCTTTGGAGTTTTTTCTTATCTGATGCATTCAAAGATAGGAAGGAAAAAAAGATTTTGTTTTAACATATGAACAGGGAGTGTTTGATGCAGTAAGACTCTTTTCAGTGAGAAAGGAATAACCAAGACCATGAAGCTGCAGAGGCATGCCCACAGGATCACAAGACATAAAGTTAGCACTTCATGAGAGATTACCATCATCCTTTGAGATTTTTTAACAGATCATGCCCCATCCCTGGCAGTGTTCAACGCCAGCTTGGATGGGGCTTTGAGCTACCTGGTCTAGTGGAAGGTGTCCCTGCCCCTGGCTGGAGGGTTGGAACTACATGATCTTTAAGGTTCCTTCCACCCCAAACCATTCTAGGATTCTATGATACGATTCTACAATCATGTGCACTAATGTGTGGTCCTAGCCCAATGTAAATGCACTTTGATTCACTAATAGATAGCCATGAAAGTTGGTAACACCTGAACACATTCCATTGTTGATGATGCTCAGGGTTCACATTAGTGCTCAACCTGAACAAAGACAAAGCATTTTTTGATGATTAGAAGAACAATAATCACATTTTTGATGCCAGTGTTAAATTTGGGGTAGAGGTAAAGAAAGCAGAATTAAGAAATTAGGTACAGTGTGTGGCTAAAGAAAATACACGAAAGCAAGCTTTGCTTCACTAAGAAATATTGTAGGGACAACTGTCTCTTGCAACAGGTTAAGAATTTATAATTCTGCAGCGCTTTGTTCTGGAATCAAACAGCCAAAAGCCCACATATGTTCTTCTGCCTCATGGCTCTTCCCAGAAGGAGAGTTTCTCCTTTCTGTTGACTCTACTTTTTTGGAGATATGTTGTCCATGGGGCAGATTGTCACAGAATTAGGAGGAATTTAGATCACTGGCTTTCCTAGCCTACTAATTCAGTCCAATATATTAAAACATCTTATGCAGAAAATTGAAACTTGAAATCACTTAGAACGAGCAAGCTCTTGAAAACATTGGCTGCAACATCACCTTTCCTTGTATTTTTACACTCACTGTTTACTGCCTGAACTCACACTGCTCGAAGAGTAATGCAAGTAGACAGTAACAGACTTCTCCACATCCTTCCAGGCTTGCCAGGCTCTACACGAAGACCTGGCCAAGGAAGTATAAACATTCACTCAACGAGTGCATTAGAGCGCTGTGGCTTGTTTTGATCCATTCTGCTTCTCAGTACTAATGGTAACTGCAGTGGAGATGGTCCCTGAGTGCCAACTGGAACACCAGCCTCCCACAGAGGTTTTGCATGGTTGGTATGCTATGCCTACACACATACACTTTCTAGAGTTTGCTGATACAGAATCATATCTGGGTGACTCTATTGACATTTGTCTCCCTGCAACATTTAATGGAAAGCTAATATGGATACAGCTCCTTTAGCTACAAGGATTATTTTTTTCTGCTGAGCTTTGCCCTTTTCAGAAACACATTCTGATTTTTGATTGCTGCAGCACCACTCTAGCTAGATTCTCTTTTATGTGCACCTTTTAATATTTTTGTCTCAGAAATCAACCTCTGTGCTTATTTCTACACTCTTCTGTTCCTCATCCAATGTGCAAATTCATTGCAATTTAAAAGTGCTGTTGTTTGTGAAATGGTTTTCATTTTCAGACAGCACATCTGCAGAACTGAAATATGAGTTGTGCTCCATTCCTGCTTTTCGCTGTGTGGAAAGAAAAGGGAATATTTGGTACAAACCCCAACACTTTCTTGAAGACAAAAGAATGTTTGTGATGGAAGTGTAAATATTATGTCAGATAAAACTGGTCTGGAGGAAAAAAGGGAGACAGAGAAACCAGTTGGTGCTGAGGGATGAAGAAAGAAAGGATGGTCCAGCTGGTGAGTTATTACTCTGGGACTCTCAAAACTGTCAGACTCCTGCAAATGAAGGCATTAATGTGTTTTAAGATACTCTCCTCTGCTGGGTCAGCACAACTCTTTGCATGTACTCCCTTGGTCTAGTCACTGGAAGTGCAAGTAGTTACTTTAAATCCCTTGATATTGTAATCTTACTTCTTCAGGTGGTCATTCATCTTCTTTCGAGTCCCACACTCAGATTTTATAGGCTGCCCTCAATGTGTGACTAGCTCCCCGTTCTCAGTTTATAAAGCAGTTTTTATCACGGTAGACTGCAAACTGCCCAGGTTTAAAATTGATGGAACCACTAGATCAATAATCCTAACCCTGCTTCAACACAGGGCAGAGTTTCTCCTGATGAGTCCTGCACTGAGTCTAGTAACAACCTTGTGAATGTTGTGCAGAACAGCATCTCAACTGATCTTTCTCAATTGAAAGATCAACAGACTAGATTATCTTTCTGATAAAAGAAATAGGTTAAGCTTTTTCACTCCATCACACTGCAAATATTTTCTAACTTTTTCTCCAGTGTTACTGTGCAGCTTTGTCTTTTCTATGTTATGAGATATAGTTTTACTCCTTCTACCCACAAACCTTTTTCTTCAAATACACTTTAAAAACTCTTTTAAATGTGCCCTCTCAGACAGGAATCCTCTAGGCTCTTAAAAACATTATTTATTTCTGTGTACCTCAAAATCTCCCACTTCTAGTCTTTGTTTTTCTTTTTTTTTTTTAAATTATTTTATATTGATTTTCTGACTCTATGTCTTTTTACTTTGCCATCTGTCCTTGTGAAATCACACTCTTTAGATATTTAATTAAAAAATCCCTGAGCTCTTGTACATTTTTCATTTGCTTTTCCTCCTCTGAATCAATTTTACTCATTAATCTTTGCAGGCCAGACACAAGAGGCCTTTCAGAAGTACCAAGGATATAAATGATGGGTCGAGACACTTCCACTTTCCTATAAGGACTGTTATCAGGCCATGATCACTGACCCCTCAGAAACCACCAGATTCCAGTTCTGTGGGTAATTCATCTTTATTAGGTAATGAGTTCCAAAATAACTAGCTTGCGTTACATGTGTGACCTTCCAATGCTACAGAATGACCAGAAGAAACTTATAGCTGGGTTTCCACCTTTCATTAAGGACTGTGTAGAACAGCTGATACATTTACTCCCTTCAGGTTCTATTCTGTTGTAAAGAAAGGTGATTGATTCCTTGTGTGTGTATTTGGCTGCAGTTCCTGAACTGGTGAGTCACAGCCCCAGTCAGCTGTCTTAAACACACAGAGAAGTTACCATGGGTCTCTCTGACATATATAGCATGAGATTTGGTTGCTCAAAAATGAGCATCCTGTGTCCCTATGCCCAAGGTATATCCATACTCAAGGTATATGAGAAGCCTACAAAAATTTGGCAGATGTGACCAAGGTCCTGCAGAAGATCTGTACCAAGTCACCAGACAAGTGAAGTTGAATGCTAAGAGCTTCTTGGTTGATCCTGGTAACTGCCTGTAAGTATAGGCTTTCATTTATGGGAAATCAGCCCTGTGCTTACCATAGGGGAGGAATTGCACAGAGCCCTCCTCACTTACGAGTCAGTGGGCTGCAGGCTCTATTCTGTCTTTCAGAATTTGTTCATATCCAAAAATACATATATTTTTTTTTTTTTTGTGATCCCATGAGATAAAGTTGCCTTCTGATTAGGAGATGCTTGATGCCTAGCTTTGGTCTGTGTGTTTCTCCTGTCTCTTTACATTTCTTTCATCATGCCAGTTTTGTTTGCTTTGGGAAAATTGCAAAACAGCTGATCCAAACCCCATGAAAGTCAGTGGGAGACTTTGAACAGGCTTTGATGGGGTTTGGATTAGTCAAGTGAGAAATAATGATAGACTGGCAGATTCAGCTTTGGCATTAATCCTTTTGGTTGAAATGGCTGGCTGACTCTTGTTATGTGTCTGTTGTTTCTTTTAAGTATTTTTACTTAACTATTCAGAATTGAATAAACAGCTCCTGGAAATGAAAGACAGACAACAAGCTATTTATCATTCTTTATTGCAAGTAGCTGTTTGCATTATGTTAGTACCCAGTGGCTTTGCTGAGTCAGGTGCTGCAAAAACATAGGCTTGGAAAAAACAATCTCTGATGAATTCCTGAATAGAGAGTGTAATATCACCCTCAGTCCTCAGCTGGGGACTTGAAACGTGGAGGGATTAAGTCACTATTCCTCAAGTAGATGCTGGCTTCAGTCTTTGAAACAAGGTTTAATCAAAACCAAATAATCACAACGGTCAGTAAAAGAATCTGGGCTTCCCTTTCTCCAAAATAGAGCTTCTGCGAGATTGGTGACTCAACTAAGGGCAAGCTGGATCTTTCTGGACATTTTTAGATGCAGAAAGGCCGTGGGTTTGTTGAGTAGTTTCTCCTAGTCCCTGCTAGGACAAGCTAAGAGCATGGGGTCAGCAGTGAACAACCAACCATTCAAACATCATCAGACATGCTGTTGATGACTTAGAGGTGCCACATTTGCATGTATTTTCTAACTTTTTGATCTCTGGCACTTTCACTACGGGTGTCTATGTAGCAAGCCGGTGATAAATTTGCAAGCAGAGTCAGCTGATATTCCCCATACTCGGTGTCCTCCAGGTATAATGTCCAAAACACAGCCTTTGTTTCATCTTCCCCTCCACGATCCTATTCTAGCTTTGACCATCTATAAGTTCTATGGAGTCAGGTCTGGAAGAAACTGTCTAGGCTGAAACAAGACAGATTGGGTGCTGGAGTGGATCCAGACTGGGTTCCCAAAGACATCTCAATACAGAACCTGTGTTCCTACTTATTGGAAGGGAAAGTTGGGTGCCTGATTATTTCTGTTCATTTTTTTAATCTTGACTGTTACGGCTTTTAAATGATAATCCCTCTGCAAAGGTGAGACGATTATAACAATTCCAAAAGGTTCATTGTACCTTAAGCAGCAGAGAAAAACAACACTGGTGCTAAGAACTGACAGTTTAAATCCTAGCCTTTATCCTTATGTGAAATTCATTTAAAAATAGTTATTTCTTGACATTGATTAGTGTACAATCTAGTTAAAAAACCCAAAACAAACTGATAATGGGGAGCCCCACTTTCCTGTCTTTGTTCCCAATGCAAGATTGTTTCCTACTATGCATTCTTTATTGACAGCCTGCAGTGTATCATCTGATTTGTTTGGACAATTGTTAGAATAAGAATATGTAGTATTCAGAACTCTAATATGTAGACTAAGAGACTCTCACGGTTCACTTCACTAATGATGGTCTCTGAATTTCCATGGAGTCTAAAGTAACATCAGATGTAGATGTCATTGAAAGATGAATGGACTCAATACAGTCTCATAAGCATAGGTAGTTTCTGGCATTTGACACTTCCTAGGAAATCTGAGACCCTCACATGAGACTGGCAGATAGGACACAGCATGTATAAAAACCTTACCTCCTCTTGGAGCAGCAGCTGGATTTTGGGTAGAATACCCTGGAGCATCTCCAGTATCACTAGATTCCCATGACTAAGCAAATGTATTAATCAATGGAGCTGGTATAGCATTGGCATGTCCTCTTAAAGCAGATACCTAAATCAAGGACTTATCTGACATTTTTCTGTTGATTGTAAAGGAAGTCCAAGACAAGAGATGCACCTACAGCAGAGAGGAGGGTCTTCTGTTTGCTCCTGGAGGGCCCTGTGCACCATGAAGTGCTTGACTTTCCCAGCGTCATTGCCATAGTTATCATGGTTAGCAAACGGGTCCTTTCACAGCAATTCCAGCTGAACTGTGGCGGTAATTGACTTTTTGTGGTACTTGGGGGTGCCATAAGGCCAAAATATAAAGAAGCTCTGTCATTGTCAGAAGATATTTGCTTTCCTTGCCCTGTCCTTTTACAAGGAATAATAATGCCAGAGTTCATTTGTAGCAAGATGAATGGCTTCAAAGGATTCCCAATTAAAAACACAGCCTTGTGTGGGGTTGCTGCATATTTTAGTGGGAGGTCTGGAAGAAATATAATCTCCTCATCTTAGGCTGCCAAGTGTGGGTAATTGTAGCGATATCTTTGGCTGTTCTTGTCCAGTCAATAGACCTACAGCTATTATGCAATTTCCTTTGCTGTAGGTTTAATTTGTTCTGTCACAAAAACAGAAGGAGTTTTTCTAGAGCATCCATAAGGGAGCAGCTAGCCTCCCATGCATAGCTTGGCAGAGGAAGGCTGTCCTAATGAGAACAGAAAATGCAGAGAAATTTTCTAACTAGACAACATTACACTGGGACATGGCTGTTCACTGGCTCCTGGATAGTTTGTTCCAAACATCTTAAGTTTGATAAACTTCTGCTGAAACTATAGGACCCAGAACACAGCAAAACAGAGGATACTGCCCCAGAACTGATATTGAGAACTCTTCTTATGCTAGGTGGCTTGGACTCTGCTCAAGAGATGTAGAAAGTGTTAAAGTAATGGCAGCTCTTTTTTCAGGACACAGGTTTGAAACTGAAGTTCCTCCTCTAACTTTGCTCCTACAAGAAAGGGCCTCCATGAGATTTCTGCATGTTTGGAAATGTGTAATTTGGCCTTCAGGCATTGAAAGGGGTGTTAAAAAGGGGTAAACATTTTACCACGCCTTTGTGTGTGTTGCTACTAACTAACATCCTTAAGTTCTTACCGTCTCTTTACATAGTAGGAAGAGAGAGTAAGGATAGGGAAATAAAAAATCAGTATGTTCTTTTATCTAAACATGTGTTTTGTATGAACTATCTACACATTGCAAACTTTTGCAAATCTTGAATTTTATTTTGTATAAAACAAACACAGAAACCTCAATGACCACAAAACAAAACATCAGAGTCCAGTTTTCTTCTTTCAACTAGTCTCTTTCCCTCCAGCCAAAGAAAGAGTCTAAATTAGTTTATCACATCATTGATTTAATTGAACAAGAGAAGAAGTTTTCATGTATCTGACATCTGAAAAATGACCTCCACCCACTAGAGTGGGACCCTGCAGTTCAGCCACTGATGTGGTGAGGATAACAGGGAAAAGGGAGGCAGGAACTTGAGATAGTGCCGTAATTTTTTATGACAGAATTCCTGCTCTAAATCAAACCCATGCACAGTTTTGGAATTCAGACTTCTTTTGTTCAGCATGCAGGTCAGTGGGAGTTTTATGGTGAGCTGAAAGAGATGAGATCTATCCATAAACTAGTCGTCCTGCATTTACAATCGTGGCTGTTTCTGTCCACACAGTCAAGACACAAAACTTTTCACAAACCCTGTTCTTCTGACTTCCCATATTGGATTTCTGCAAAAATAGTCTCAGTCGCAGCTAGAAAGCCCCACCTGAATATAACCAGTTTATTAGGAGACCATGAAATATACCCACAAAACTTGCCTATCAGCCAGCTGGGTGATGGAAAGTTGGGCAAGGTGTGGAATGCACTGTGCTTAATAAAGTCCTGAATGGCATGAGGAAGGTGACTAGCGCAGTATTTCTCATTGTCTTTTGCACTACCAGCACTTTTGAAAGCAAATAAAAGAGCTGAGTAACAGGTTCTGAAGAAGCCAAGAAGCAATTATCTCCAAGAAGGAGATAATATTTCGTATGAAACATAGCTAAGCTAGAAATCTTTTTGTGGAAGTCAGTGTGGATGCTAAATGTTTAAAGGGTTTCAACAGGTAAGCAAACCTAGGAAAATAAAAATCATGCTGGGCTGTTAAATAGAAAGGCACCCACATCCAGCCTAGGAAGCTCCTGAGTTGTAGACTTTCATCTTGTGCTCACCTTACTTCTGTAGCTTCTGTAGCCATCTGTTTCTGGCCACTGCCAGAGATAAAATATTCTTTTTCAGTTTATGGTTTGATTTACATTGCAGCTTGACATCAAGTCTGTAAAAAGGAGGCAGTCTTGCTGTAGAGGACCTTGGTGGTCCATTGTGTGCAGTCAGAGAACATTTAGCACAGTCTCATGCCTGTTCAAGCTAGTATCAGTTTTAAAACTGGTGACATGCTCAAATGAACTTTTTTTTCCCTTTCTTCGCTGTATGAGGCTTATGTGAACCCCACATCCAATTTATCTGGGTTTTTCCATTTCTTGCTGCAAACATCTTGCAGTGGGGACTGGCTCTTCTTCTGTCACGCCAGTCTCTAGCATCTCTGGGGTATCTCAGCAGAATCACTGCCACCCAAATGGAGCCTTTTCCATAGACACGATTGTTTCAAAATAACCTTAATTTCCTCAGTGTTTCCTTTAAAACTTTTGTCCTTGATGAAGGTCCCTTGGTCTTCTTACCAGTCTTTGAATGGGCTTGCTTTAATATGGAAAGAAAGGACAGTCTTCCTTCAGAAGGAAGCAGTCAATCTGCTCCATGCCTCAAGACAGATAATTATCACCTGGACATTCCCTTTGATTCTGTTTGATTTCATGTGGCTGGGGGCTCTGTTGTAGAATATTTTTCACAGGTTTGCAGTCTATTCCTGTTGGGGTGCTGCAGACCTAAGGGTGCCATAGACATGCTCAGTGTGAAACCCAAGCTCATTTGATGCTGACCCTGAATGTCACTGTTGTAGCCGTTCCATAGTGTTGTCACCTGATGTTGTGATGAAGGAGTTTGGATTAGTTGATCTAGTGGTTCTATTGACTTTAAACTCTCTGGGTAATCTGCAGCTTACCCCAGCTGAAGACATAAAATGGTTGCATGGAGAGGGCTGTTCATGCAATGCATGTATGAGCTTTCAAGAAAGATGCAGCTGTCAGATGCAGTTGCGGTGTCACCTCTCCTCTCCTCTCCCCATGACTCCATGTATGCTTTTCTGCCTGGGAGATGCCCCTTGCCCCAAAACACAGAGTTCTGGTCTTGGAGATATGCTAGATGTCTGTGTGGGAAGTGAATTTACATAGTGTTTTCTTATCTCTTCAAACTATGCCTCTCATAGCTTCCTCCCCCTTTATTTCCCTCCTGCCTGCCTACATCTTATCTCTTACTTGGCAACTCAAAACCCAAAATTTCTCTTCCCACTATAGAAGGAGTCAAAAAAAAAAGTTTAATCACCGGCTATGTCTGATGATGACCTAGGTCATGTCTTTGGCAGAGTCAAGCCTTAAATGTTGCTTTCCTGAGTTCTTGTCTCAAGCCTAGGATATGAGGATATGGCCCTGTGGAGGAATGGGCATGATACTTTTACTTTCTTATCTCTGCCATTCTGCTTCTCTAAGAGGATTTCAAATGTAAACAAAGGAACATTTTAACTCTTAGAAATTTCTGTACTGCTGCAGAGCTGTGTTGATATAAGGCTAGAAGTCCTTCTTCCTGCAGTGAAATAAAACTGACTGCCACCGAGACCTGCAGAGATTTTCACTTGCTTCAAACTCATGATTAGAAGGAGCCTCCTGGATCACTGAGTTCAGAGATTTTAGTGTAGCCTGTAATTTAAATTTCCCCAGGAATTTATCAAGCTGTATCTTACATCAAGGTGGATTTTTTTTTTCTCTTTTGTGACATCCATGGCTCTTTTGGATAAAACAAAACATAGCTTCATTATTATTGCTTTTTTCTGATAGACATTCTGATTTACAGCCATTATAAAGTGCTTGATATGACAATGGCTGAAGCAGGATACCAGAATGACTGGTCCAAGTAGCTGATTGATGTTTTCCTTTGTTTATTTAGCACTGTCATTAGCAAACGGGAGAAAGAAAAGCATTCCTATGGCGGTATTCTCCTGAAGCTAGAGTGGAAATGAAGCGCAGCCCTAGATGAGAGTGAGATGCCACAGAAACAGATGGTATTATCTTCAGAAAGCATTTCACACTTCAACTATACCAGCACTAAAACCAACCTCTCCCTTCAGCCCTCCATTCCTTGCTCGCTTCTGCCTCCAAGATGCGTAAGCCACTGCAGGTTTATTATGTAAGAGAAAAAATGGATGCTGGGCAGGATTAACCAAAAAGCTGATACTTCAAGGGTTTCAAGGCAGGATCCTGCTAAAGTTGATGGACTTCATACCTATATGCCCCAATTAAGAAGGGGAGTTCGTAGGATAGCTGAATTTGTTGCTTATATATGCAGGGGTTTTCTAAGGGATGTTGCCTGTAGGTACCCAAGAATATCTGCGGGGGTGGGGGGGGGGGAAAGACCTCTAATAAGTTTTGAGAAAGAGGAGGAATTCTGGACTCCTTTACAGAAAACACTTTGAAATTAATTCCGTTAAAGGTAATTGTTCTCAAGGTTAGCCTTGATTTTCTTTCTGACCCAGTTCTGCTGGTCAGGTTTACCAGGAGATACTTCTAGAGGATGCTGAACTTTAAAAGCAGCCAAAGATCTATTACAGAAGCAGTGCAGGTGTTTGAGAGGTATTGATTCAGACCTTTGTGGGTGTAAATCAACAGAACTTTTTGGATGAGAGGTGTTCAGCCGGTACCTTTTATCTTACTCCTTTGAGGTCAGTGGAGGTAAACTGATTTAGTTCAGCTGAGAATCTGCCCTAAGATATGTTTAAGAGTTATGGGAGACTGAGACAGCTTCAAGACTGGGCTGCAGGGTTGGTCAGACCTGAGGGGTTAAAGAGCAAGGACAAAAAAAGGCATCAGACACTCTAAGAGATGGTTGTTAACAGCTGTCAAGGGAGAGTTTATTCTTCTTAGGAATTAATAGATCATGGTTTTGGCAACTTTTCTGGGAAAAATATATGGACCACCTCTCTTTTAATGGAGCAGAGGAGTGATAAAAGGATTGCTGGATGAATGGTTGAAAAGACTACATCAATCCCTGATTGTTGGCAAATGGAGAAGCTAGTTCATGCAGCTTGGACGCACTGCAAATAATCTGCTTTGCAATACAGCTGGGTCCAGAAATACTAGGTCTTGGCCTAGTGATGAGCTCAGTAGGGCTTATTTGAGTGAGTGTATCCCTCTGACAATCTTTAAAGGACTGATGTCTTCTCTCATTTACAGGGTGTGGCAAGACCATGCTACAGCCAGAAAAGCCCACATTTTTGGCTCAAAGTTGGAAACATTCATGGGCTTTCAAAATTTCTCTCTTACTTTTTAGCTACTTAGAAGTTGGGTAAGACCTTCATAAGATAGGTCTTCATGGAACTATTTCAATTTTCCTACTCTGCTGAGAACGACATGAATTTTTAAGTGCCTGAAAATCTTTCAAGACATATGTGGAGGGTCTAAATATGTGTTTAGTTTAAGCTAGGCTCCCTCCCAACCAATAGAAAGGTCCCAACACTGACAGATATTTCCAAAGCTGAAGCAGGCTGTTAAAGCATCTTTTTTTACTTGCATGTTATGACAATTTTCCTTTTTACGTGCAGCCTTGAAAGAGTTAACTATGTTCACTGCTACTAAGTTTAATGCATCATCTTTTATTCTATGCAGCACACTGCTTTTGCAGGTAGAAATTCTGTTCTCAGACATCCATTTATCTGAGTTATTCCAAAAGCAAAGCCAGAATATCTGGCAGAGTTCATCTTGACTGATCTTAGTTTTACCTCTTTCACATAGCACAGCATGAGCTGTACCTGATGGAATAGTCCATTCCAGCTGGATTATACTAGAGTCTGTTAAAGAAACAATTCCCTGCATCTGTCTTTTCCAGCCTGACATAACAATAACTGACAAGTAAATTACTGATTTAGAACTGCACCTCCTTAGGACAATATCATTGACCAAGGTAACCAGCAGCATTCAGTGTTCATTACTGAAGTGTGATGTATGGCCACATAAACATGTGTCTTCTCTTGCAGCATCCTTGAATGCTCTGGTCTGGTGATGGTGAGTGCTCTTTTTGTACCAGGTTCTAGGACTCAGAAATATTTGTTTTCTTTTGAGTGAGTTTTATCTGGGCAAAAGAAGCAATTCTATGCCTACATGGGAGTGGGAGAGGTTTCCTTTTTTAAATTTGACTCTGGGTAGTAAAAGCATTATAGACCTGGACTTAGTTACGAAGAAATGAAGAGCAGGAACTAATATGCATTATAACCAAAAGCAAAGAAATAGTCATAAAGAGGAAAAGCCTTACCAGCAATCTCTTCCCCCGCCCCTCATAATCCAGCCTCTCACTTCCCAACAGCATCAAGCAATTGGAAGAGTTAAAGAACTTGTGTCCAGGAGAATGACAAAACACTATTATTACGACTTAATTTTTTTATACTAAAAAGCATTTCCATATTCATTTAACAGGTTATTAGAAAGTCTCTTGGTATTGGCCAAAAATCAATTTACTGACATTTGTGCTACTTATATATACATAAGACCTTTACGAGATTGTGGTGGTGGTGCCTTACTTGATACTTTGTTAAATTCTTTAAAGTCAAGTCAGCCTAAGCTCATTTCTGTCTCACCACAAATTTAACACCATCCAGTGCCAGAGCATCCAGAGCATCCCTGAACCTGTTCCCATCTAAACACACTACCACAGCAAAAGGTTTTCTTGTCTTTTACCTTTTTACTGGGTCAAAAAAATGAATCACTCCTATTTTGTTTCATCAGCTTAAAGAGTTTCTGTTCAGTTTGTCCACTGAGGACACCATTCTTTTCCTGCTTTTATCATGGCAAACTTTTCATTAATGTTGTCTGATGGGACATCACAGATGTTCATGTTGTTTCACATTTTAGTATCTGCGAAGTGGTGATAGATCCTAGGACTTCAAATACACTGAGGTATTTCTCTGTACATCTGCATGTCCCCAGTGATCCTACCATCACTTTCTAAGACCAGTTTTCCCCCCCCATCTTCTTTTGAACAAATATCAATGGATATCATGCTTCATTAAATGCATTCCATAATTTAACAGTAATAAATGCAGATCAGAGTTTTATTCTACATCACTGTTTCAATCTACATACATTTTCTCCCAGAATTTCCTTTCCTCTAAATAATAGATTTTTTCCTCTTTATTGATATTTATTTAGTTTCCTTGAGGCTTATTAATAAGCACAAGGTTCTAACTCCCCCATCTCCTTCCTTCCTTCCTTCCTTCCTTCCTTCCTTCCTTCCTTCCTTCCTTCCTTCCTTCCTTCCTTCCTTCCTTCCTTCCTTCCTTCCTTCCTTCCTTCCTTCCTTCCTTCCTTCCTTCCTTCCTTCCTTCCTTCCTTCCTTCCTTCCTTCCTTCCTTCCTTCCTTCCTTCCTTCCTTCCTTCCTTCCTTCCTTCCTTCCTTCCTTCCTTCCTTCCTTCCTTCCTTCCTTCCTTCCTTCCTCCCTCCCTCCCTCCCTCCCTCCCTCCCTCCCTCCCTCCCTCCCTCCCTCCCTTCCTCCCTTCCTTCCCAACAAAGCCATCAGACTCCTCTTATAGACTCTGCCCTTTGGTAATAGGAACCCTTCAAAAAGCATCAATCATCAGGTGGCATTCCACAGTGTGTTGGGAAATTCTCTATTCTCGTAAAAACATCCTCAAATTCTTCATCAATTGCTTTGATCCTTTTGCACTTCTGATAATTATCCTCTGTGAAGAGATCAAGAGCTTAGTTTATAATTGATTTAAGCATTTACCTTATGTACTCCTCTTATCGATTTTAACTCAGCACTGGAAACACTGGATTTTATCCAGTAAGCTTCAACTGAAGGCCTTTTGTTTCTTTTAACAGTCGCATCACAGTTTCTGGCATCTCTGAATCTCCAGTGAGCCTGTTCAGTTTAAAAGACCCATCTACTTCCCTTGCCTCAGTGCCATGTGTTGTACCTACAAAACTTTCTGTAGCTCCTTTCTTCCCCATAGCACATTTTTGTAATACATTTTACTTCTGGCACTATGTAGTTCAGTTATCGTTTAGAGCCAAGGAAGCTGACAGCACTCTGGTATGTTCATTGCCAGAGTTTTGAGAGAAAATAAGACCTTTTGTATAACATAATGAAGTAGCTGATTCCAGCTTACTCATACTAAACTGTGGTAAAGACTGCACCACACACAGATGATTTAAAAATAATGACCAAGAGAATGTCCAAAACATCAGTCATACAATTTTCACTCTCAGTTCCTGGGGCCCCAGAATGTTGGCCTGGAGCATGTAAAATTGGTCCAGGCTCATTGTAAATAATTTATAAGGTCAGACTTCAAACAGACAAGCTCTCTTGTACCACTGTCCCCACTCAGAGTGGTTTCCGATTACACAGATGCAGGCGCAGGTGGTGGTGGGTTTTTTGGACTAAAAACTGCTACAGAGAGCTGCTGGGCCATCTTCTACTGTCTCACCACAGCTGAATTGTCTGGCTTGGCTGTACATTTTGGCACACGCTAAAGTTTATCAAGTCACCTGGTAGGAGTCTGGGCTTCTCTTTCGCCCATCTCAAGGCCATTTCAGTCAAGACTTTTGGGCAGATGTCTCTGCTGTGGTCATGGCACGCATGGTGCATGCTGTAGGCCATGTAGATGATGTCCAAAAGCTTTCTTGTATGTTCCTTTAATACTTCTGGCCAGGTGGACACCTGATTTCATGACAAGGCTATCCTACACAATCTGAAACCCCTGTTCACCTGATTTCACCATCATTGTACTGCAATGGGCAGAGCATGGGAGAGGGTGAAAGAGACTCTGCCATTTGGGGCGAGTCTCATCACTGTTGTTTTGAGGGACAGGAACTCAGCAGATAACAGGACAGCTTCTGCGCACACTCACGGCAAGAGAAGTTCCTTTTTGTCCATTCAAAGAAGGCTTTGAAATAACACCCTCATTACCTCAAGTTCTCTGCCCTTCTGCTGCTTAATTTCTCTCTAACAAGGGCTCTGAAATTTTTGCAGAAATTTGCCTTCAGCTTTCTATCTACATTGTTTCAGTGGATTGCTGAGGTTTTGATTTAGTATCCCAAATGTCTGGCCAATGTAAATATTTCCTTTCCTTAAAGCCAGCAAAGATTTGTAATATGCCTACAAATAATACTCCAATCTGACCACACCAATGAGATGGTAGTAAATTACATAGAGGCACACACAATCCACTCACTGGTATATGTTGTGTATAATTCTACATTGCTCATACAACTCACAATCCAGCTTTTAGCCTGAAAATAGCCCTACCTTCCAAGCACTTCTTCGCCTTTTAATGATGAATGCCAACCCTTATTAATCCTTCCTCTACTATTTCTACAGCTCAGGCACAGAGGAGTTATCTGATAGCAAAAGGTTGTCATCATCAGGAACACGAAATCTCCCTTTTGGGGACAACATATGTGACATCTCCAAAAGGCTATCTCTCCAGTGCTCAGTTTTGCAGGTGGCACATATCCTGATAAATATTTTTATGGAAAAGTTTACAGGAATTTCTTGCTGCTTGATGGTTCTTTAATGTTTTCTACAGAAATTGACCTTCTCATACAGTGCTAATCGTATACCACAGAAATCCAGCTAAACTTATTTTAGGGAGAAGAGGGTCATACTTGTCAGTGTTTGTAATGACCTTTATTTCAAGGCAGAATTGGCAGTGCATAGTGGAAATCCACTCAGAGCAAATTGGTTAAACCTTGGACCTGGAGTTAGGTGAGTATATAGCTACTTTATCCCTCCCCCACTTCTGTTTGCTTTTATTAAAAATAAGCCTTCTTTTAGCTAAGAAGATCTTTCACCTGTCAAGGATCCAAGCAAAATGCCTGAAAATGTGTCACTAGTCGTCTCACCGCTCAAAGCCAGTAGCTGAACAAAAATTGTTCCATGCATAATAAATTAAACCATTTTATGTACAGTGGATATCAGCTCTCCAGTGTGTTTCAAGGCTGGTTGATTTTTTTCACTGAATAATACAGGAGGCCACATGTGAGTTTCTACCTTATAGAGCACCAGAGGCTACTCTGGGGCTGGAAGTGGATTCTTTCAACCAAGAAGACCAATTTATCTTTGTTGGAGCCTCCATAAATCTTCCTTCCTGTGACCCCACTGGTCATTAATAAAGTTGGAACTCTCATCAGAGCTGTTTTCTAGACAGGAGAAGTTGTCAAGCCTCTTGGCTCTATTTGGATGCTGATTTCCATTAAACCCCATAGAAATTTCTGGGAGTTTAACTCAAGTTTAGTTGCTATTGGCATGTGGGATGGAAGCTGTGAAGGGGATGCAGCAATGGGAGAGAGGGAGATGTTCCTACATGCACCAAGTTACAGTCTGAGCACATACCCGCATATCTTTAGGAGACCAGGTGGAAAACAACTTCAGCAAGGCAAAGAGTTCATGTCATATGAAGTCAAGCCCTGAAAGACCATGGATGCAGTTTGATTTCCTCTGTGGCTCCGCACGAGTGGCTTTAATCATTGCAAGGCTGTTTCTCTCTACACCAAGCACCAGTTTCATTCAGCAAGTGCCTTGCAGCAATTTTGCTCCTACAGATAAACAGATCTAAGCAGATGAGTCCAGATCTCAGTTCTGTGGCTTGGACTTTTCTCATTGACTTTGCTCAGACAGGGTTTTCTGAAGCCACATCCAGACCCAGACTATGAATGCAGGCATTTCCATGTTCAGAGCTCAGTGCGGAGTTGAGAAATCAGGAGGTTCTTACAGCAGGAATGTTTTTAGATCCCTTTTGCTCCTAGAAATGGGTTAGATTTTGTCCTGGACTGCATGTCTGTGATTTGGAGGAACAAGAAGGGATAATGTCCAAACAACTCAGAGTGATCTGTGGAGGCTCTGGATCTGTTTATATCTAACCCAATAGGTGAGGATTAAGCAAAGAAGAGTGAAAAACAGGCAGCCCTCACTTACAATTTCTTAAAATCTTGGACAAAGTAGCTGGATCAATATGTGAACAAAAGTGTAATCACATGTTGCTGGTGTGGCATAAGCATCTTTTCAAAGAGAAGATCTCCTAAGATGAGATCCTTTGCACGAGGGTCATGTCTGGAGACATGGTAGGAACATGTCTGGGGAGCTGGGGGGCATGTTCACCATTTCAGGTCATCTCACAGTGGGGATTTAGGGTCTTTGCAAAGTCAGGCTGCAGATGTAAGAAAGGTCAGGTGACAGGCTGTAGATCAAAGCCAACTGTGCAATGCCACTGTCTTTCTCTGTTTCAGGACTTGAGGCACTGGATCCAGGAGATCAGACTGGAATTGGACACATACAAACATGGAGTGGAAGTGGAACTGTGGTTCTGTCCTGTAAGTATAAGATGTCCCAGACTAACTAGAGGAGACAGTGTGATAGGAGCCAATTCAGACTGTCATGCTGGACACGTAGCATGACACGTGACATTTAAGAATTCTGTTCATCTGAGTATGACGTCCGTGGAGAAACTGAAGGTGAGAAGTACAAGCTAGTCTCCACGGGAAAGGGGGTTACACCCATGGCCTGGTTTGTGTTTTATGGCTGTGTCTGAGGCATGTTTTCCTCTAGCAACTTATAATAGCTCTCCTTTATTTTTGGGCCAGCAGAAACTAGCCCAAATCTGGTCCATTAGCACAGGGCTTGTTTGTGTCTTTTCTGGAGCTCTTCTTGTTTTGGACTGTGCTGAAGATCAAATTCACTATCTTCCAGAAGAAGCCAGCTTCTGCTTTCAGTACCCTGTCCTCCATCATCCCTTTGGTTCCAACTGGTAACAAAGGTAAATGACTCATAGGGTTGTCAGTTCTTATAGAAAACAGATTTTCTACAAGAAGTGACTCAAAGTATTCGCCTCAGTATTGAACAATGGGCCTAGTCACCCAGCAGATCCTCACAAAGCAAACAGCACTGCAACCAGAACCCAGTGTCCTGTCCCATGTTGGCAGAAATATTATTCCAGTGGTAGCTCCGCTAGACTCAAAGGCACAATTACCAAGGATCTGATTTTAGAGGGATCAGTTAAACTCATTTATTGCATATGGATACTGTCAGGAAGAAGGGGTAAAGTATATAACCTCCTGCAGGGTGGTGGGGCAGGAACTATTTGTTATTGTGTATATCATCAGAATTCTGTTATTAGTGCAAAGCCTGACTGCTTTAGTAACCTCCCAGTGCTTTTAGCCAAGTTTTTTAGACTCAGACATCTAATTTGGGCTGGATTCTCAGTGAAGGGCTCAGTTCTGCTCCTCTTACTCTTGCCAAATGAGCCTTTACTCTCCATGTAATTCCCTTTATATCAGTATTTTTGTATTGTGTAAGTAGGCAGAATTAGGTTCCTGCAATGTCTTTTATGTCAATAGTATCATCCTTTTGTGGACAGGGATGCGAGGTACCCCTCTCAAAGTGTTTAAAGAGAGGACAGCTTGGCTACTAGTGGAGTTTCCTGGGATCTAGCTGATATTTGAGAGTGGGCAATAGCTCTTTTATATCTTTTTCCCTTTAGTCTGCATTTGTATGGTCCAAAGTAGACCATAATTTTAGTAATTTTAAGAACTAGGGGCACTGTGATACTGTTTTAGAAGCTGGGAATTTGAAGAATTAAATTTTGAGAAATCTTCTCACACAAATGACTGCTTTTATTACATTTAATTAGAAGGGACAACAGTTTATTATGCTGCAAAAAAAGCCACCCATACTTTAAGTATCTCCTCTGTGCCTTTAATTGCTATAATGACAGAAGTGCAACCCCAGCCTCATTTGGGAGTGTGGTTTGTGTGTGTGTACTAGAAAATGCAAGTCTTGTGTCTTATCTCCTGTGATATTCTATGATATTCTTTGTTGGTTAAATCTCAATTACATCTACAGAGAAGCCTGTGCCTCAAGTGGGTGTCTAGTTTGGTTTTCTAGGCAATCCATGAAATGCTGTCTTGATTTCTTATATTAGATATGTCCCTTATCACAGGGGAATCTCTTCCCTTCAGTATGATATGATTCTCTTCTATGATTCTACAATTCTATGAAAATTGACAGCAGGCCTTGTATCAGTTATGGTGGATCAAGCTGATATGGCACTAGCTCAGAAGTTGTGAAGTAGTACTGCTGGTTTTGTCTTCTCTTCTCTTCTCTTCTCTTCTCTTCTCTTCTCTTCTCTTCTCTTCTCTTCTCTTCTCTTCTCTTCTCTTCTCTTCTCTTCTCTTCTCTTCTCTTCTCTTCTCTTCTCTTCTCTCCTCTTCTCTTCTCTCCTCTTCTCTTTTTTTTTTTCTTTTGCCTTGCCTTCCCTCTTCCTTTGCCTCTTCCCTTCCCTTCTCTTCCCCTGCTTAACTGACATTTTTTTCTACAAGGAACACATCTTTGGAAGAATATATGGATTTTGTATTTTTTTCTAGACAAGTTACTGAAAGCCATCTATCCTTATAATGCCTTCATCTGAATTCTCTTCCTGTCTCAGTTTTCACACTGACTTTAAGCAAAATATATCATCTTCCTTTCTTCTCCCTCCTTTTTCTTTTTGTTTTGAGATTTCAGGCTCTCTAGGACGTCATGTTTTTTTCCTGATAGTTGCATTAATCTACATCCTGTTGCAGGGCTCTCATCCATTCCCCTCCAGTGGCTGGGGAGAAGCCAGGGTCTGGCAGTCCTGGATAGAAATGGTGGGATTCATTCCATCTGACTTTATTTATCTAAACATTGAGAGTCCAGTATCAGGTATTTACTGTTAATCCTGATGCAGTCAACAGGAATTGATGGGCTTCATAGACTGATGGGTTCCACCTGGTCTAGTCATTACAGCAGTAGCCTCTGAACATCTATTTATGACTGTTGATCAGGAATTAGCAAAGCCTGTGGCCTCACTGTGGTTTAATGTTAGATAAAATGATTCCACTGGCCAAATGATACACTATTCTCTTGCCCTGTGGTGCCATAGAAGCTGAGTTAAGCACGTTGGGCAAATGACCAGAGTTTGGTCCTCACAGCTAGTCCGTTGCCTGGCAAAATGAGTTCTGGTCTTTAGGGAACTAAAACAGTAGTATTTTTAATGGTTATTACATGCTAATTGTCACTTCGAGCCTACTCTCAGACTATTTCTTGAGGTCAGCAAACTATGACGTTTGGAAACAGCTGTGGGAACTGACTGGGGCCCTGCATGAGCTGTTTGTTACATTAATGTTCATTGTTGGAAGCACTAAGCCTTACAGAAAGGAAAAAAAAATGCTTTGGATCTCTTCCCCTTTCTCTCTTATTTCCCCTTTCTCTCATTCTGTTGCTTGACAAGTTAAAAATAAGTGAAACTGTATGGAGTGTGGTTGGGGTGATAGGACTGCAAAAGGGAGTACCTGGGAAAAGGCAGATCCTGTAACTACTGGGTTCCTTCATCCTGAAGCCTGGCTACACTTTGTCACTGGAGCACTTGATGGCTGCGTAAAATAAACTGCCAGCTATGATCATCTCTGAGAGGTTGTTGTAACTGCAGTAGAGGGGATGGCTTTTGGCTTGCAGGGGACTCTGTGGTCTGGCTGAGCAATCAAAGAGGGTGGTAATAGCTAGGCCTAGCTATCTGGGATTGCTGGATAATGCAAAATGCCATTATTCATTTTGTTAGCTGCAAATAGCCTTTATTTACATTTCCACTTAGCTAGGTAGTTTCCTTAAGACTCCAAGAATTCAAGACGCAGATGTGTTATTAAGACGTTTAAAACATTCCCTTATTTAATGAAAATATTTTATGGAATTGAAAGCCTTTGAATTTTTTTTTTCCCTCACTCTTACTCTTTCTTTTTTTATTGAAGAGCAAAAGCAAATTAAAATCTAAAGCTCTTGGACAACCATAAAGCGTCTAAGAAGGGATTTTCTTTCAAAGGGGCATGTAAGCAGCCTGTACAAATACGTATTTTCCTTTTTTTTTAAGAAATTATTTTAAGTTTTGGATTTCAGGGATCATCTTGCTGGGAGGAATCCAGAACAATATACATCTGCAGGGCAAAGAGAAAGGATCTAGGGTGGATGTTGTAGGTAATTTTGGTTGATCTCCCTAAGTTTTCTGTTGTATTGGAGTTTAACAGATGATCGGGAAAAGGGAGCAACAGGGGTGTTTAATGCAAGTCATTCTTAGTGGCCACCACTGCTCCAGGCCAATGTGGAGCTCTGTTGATGATCCTACACAACTTGAGAATGATGTGCATGGTTACATGACCACCAGTGATTTTCATACCACCAATCCAGTCCCAGGCCCTCTGCACCCATAGTGAACACATGCTGCAGTTTCTTTTCTGGCACCTGGTTCCCCAGCATCTGGGCAAGTCCATCTGTATTGGCTTTGCACAAATACAGCCATGTGAAATACAGCCATGACTTGTATGAAGGACATTGAGACAGGCTTATATGCACAAGGATTTACCTGTGGTTACACATATACAAAAAGAGTAGTAAGGAATTGCAGCATCTATCTCCGCAGAGGCTGGAAAACCATCTATTTTAGGTATTTCTACTGGTCCCCCTCCCCAGTTTATGTGTTTAACCCCTTTTGTCAGTACCTGTGCACACTCCAGCCACTGCCTTGGATGCATTATTTGGGTCTCTACGTCACTGAGTCAATGAAGTCTCCACAAAACTTGAATGATAGCTCCTACAGTTCTCCAAACCGAAGGATAGAGTTGCTGCAGAACGTGTCCAAAATAGAAGGCAAACCAGAAAAAACAAAGCAAAATTTGAGGCTAAAACATTAAAATGAAACAACAGCCACTAAAAAATGCCGCCAGCAGCACAAAATAGAAGCCATGCTGTGCCCTCACCAAATACTACCCTGTAATTAAGTGAAAATGCTGAAGGTTTGGTATTTTTAAAACTGTTCTCTGGTTTCCTCAGGGGGAAAAAAAAAAAGGGAAAAAAAAAGAAAATGTGCCTTGTGTTCCTGTCCTGAGTAAACAGAATTTCATGGGATTAATTCGCCCAGTTTGGCCAGAGCTAGAGAATGCTTTTCCTCTGTTATTTTTTTCCTCCTGTGACTTCTAATTTTGTCACCAGGTTTCATGGTTCCTTTTGAGTCCAGAAAAAATCCTGTAGAGCTTTAGCTGATCTGGAGTAAAAGGTTTGGTGTGTTGCACGAGAAACCAATAAAATTTAAATAGTGTGGGATGAAGAGTTGTCCTTTAATCATTCCAGGGCTTGGGCTTCTGGTCCTGAGGCGATGCCTTTGCTGAGGAATTTCCCTATTCAACTGGATAAGAGTAAGGCAAAAAAAAAAAAAAAAAAAAAATTATGTAAAGAGTTGTTAAGAACGAACAACAACAAAGGAACTTTTTCTCAGGAAAATGGTATATTATATATATGGAATAGTATTTTTGTTGGTTTGTTAAAAACTCAAACACCAAACTAATCTGACCAAGAATCAAATGTTGCAGAGCCTGAGGGACACTGAAGTGCATATGTTCCCACTCTTCTCCATGGGCTGGACCCACAGGATAGACAACAATTCCCACCATTCATAACAGCTGAACACGTAAATGAGGACAGCTGAATCCTGGAAGGTGTAGTTTAGCTTTGAGACCTGTCCACTGAGAAAACTAAGACAATTTTGCATTGTCAGAAATTACTGTGTCAGCCTTTCTTCTTAAAGATATGTCAGTGCCTGGCCTCAATGTTATGTCATAAATTGAATACTGGGAGGCGGGAGGGGGAAAATCTAAATTTTGTGTTAAAGGCAGGAAGGCAACCTAAAAAGAGTATTGACAAAACAATTTTCTTTTCAGAAACAGGAAACAGTAGAAGAGTCTGAAGACCTGTCCATGCTATTCTTAGATATTTTAAGGATAATTTGTTTACCTTCTCCTACAGCCACTGGTGTGATCACCAAGCTACTGTGGTTATTCTTTGAAAAATATGTAGACCAGTCTTGACTGTTTGAAATGTGAATATGAAAGGAAGTTTGATTCTCTACTGAAGATGGAAGTAAAGTTTTGGGCTAGGGGAAGAGATTTTCTCTGAATCTATGTCTAGCCTGTTGTCAGCCACTGAGGTGCACTGATGACCTTATTGAAAAGCCCTAAGAAGGACTTAGCTGAGCAGAAGTGAAGGAAAATGATCAGAAAAGAAGAAAACACAGGGAAGCCATAGGCTGATTCAGCCGCTTCTTCCATGTCTGGAGATTTGATACTCAGCAGTTGCCTGCAAGCTAGTACCTGGCCTGCATTTCCAGTATCAACTCACTTTGGGATTATTTCGCATGAGTTTCAGCCATGTCAGTTCCATGGCGAGCACCCTGTAACACTGAGTGATGCCTTGAGGTCCTATATGATTACTTTGTGGAGAACGAGAATATCATGGAGTCCCACCGGATTTTGAGAAAGCAGGGACGGATCCATGGTTCCTCTTCCTGTATGGAGGGGGGAGGTGTGTAGGTGAAGGCCATGGGGCTTCCTGGTCTTTGCATGAACTTGCTGTATCAGACATTATGAAAGAGAAGAACAGCAGAAGAATGTGCATGTACTGGTCATTGCTTCTTTTACATTAGCAATCTCCATTCAGGTGAACCATCTCCATTCAGGTGGCTCACACAGAAACCTCTAAAAACATTCCTGTCTTGGTCCTGGGAACCAAGTACATCTGCACAGAGCCATCAGATATGACACAGTATCTTCTGAACCAGCAGAATGGAGACTGAGATAACACTCTCAAAATACAGAGTTTGGAAAGGGAATCAGAGACATGCAGTGTCTTGCATAAGGGGCCACCCAAAAAGATACTAGCAAAAAGGAAAAGTCACAAGGACCTTCCTGTTGACTTGTTGCATCTCTAAAGCATTCTGGATTTATACAGATGTCAGCAAGATAAGAATCCAGCTTCAAAGGATCAGCATCTTGCTCCCCTGAGTAATATTTTACTTTAAAACTGATTTTTTTTTTTACAGTTGCGTCGATACATAAAACAAGTCTGTTTCTCATGAACCCAACACCTGCTACAGGATATTGAATGGAAACAGGAAAACGTTACTTACATTTTGCAAGATGTAAAAATATCACACCAGTACATTGCAGAAGAATAAAGCCAGATCATCAATGAAAAAATACCTTTCTCCAATCGAACATCAGAGACAATACATAATGAAGAATGCAGGGTGCGGTACAATATTTGACTTTGGCATAACTGAATTGCCACATATCCATGTAGAGTAAATCTGATTAGTTTATATGGGCCAAATACTCATCAAGATAAAAAATAATGTTCTTTTATCTTTTTATTTTTCTTTCTTTTTACTTTAAAAAATAATGGAAAGAGTAAGTTTATTTCAAAGCAACTTACATCCCTTGTGATTCTAGTAACTGAAATCTCCACTGAGAGCATGAGAGATATAAAGTATAATTGACTAGAAGGAAGAGCTGTTTTCACTGTCAGCTTTGGGAAAACATCAGAAATAAATGTCAAGATTTTTCTAAATAATGTATAATTGAATGAAGACTGGATTTTTTTTTATAGAAAAAGTATATAAAAAGCATAATTTTATAATTAAAATTTTCGATTATGTTATACTACTCCACCTTTTGAAAATTGATTTTGTTTTTATTCCCATAAGAAGAAAACCATAAATATATGCATGTATCTGTAGACAATAAGGATGTACAAATATATCAATAAAAGAAGAGAAATGGTGTGTCTGTGAGAGGACCGGCATATGCCCTTAGTCACACAGAAATATATACCTGTGTACACATGTGTACATATGTGTGTTAATACATGTATGTGCTTGTGTATGCAGACAATTTTAGTTGGATGAACTCAGGCATGCTCTCACCATGATAAAACGCATAATAAAATATATATTGTAAGACTAGTCATGCTATAAGGACCAGGGTAAATCGGGACAGTATCACTTAAGCAAATATGGTATAATTACATTAACCACAAATTTGGATAAAGAGGTAAATAGGTACTTGCACCAATCTGTACATGCTTTTATGCATCTGTCTATTTAAATACACAGGTGTTACTACGCATGTAAACACATATTTGCTAGGTGTGCTTACATACAGACTTTTGTGCATGTTTAGATAGTCTTGTTGGCTGAGGTCTTTGTGGACATGCAAGGCTGTCATCTAGGCTTTCATGTATGCCAACATCACATACTTCATGTGCAGTTGGAAGAAGTTCTGCAATAACTGGTGTGAGCCAGTCTGAGCCCTGAGTTAGACCTCTTCCAAGCTGGATAGCAGTACCAAAACAGGGCATTAGAGATCTTCTCCCCTCTACCATCATGAGCATCCTGTGGAGTGGAGCTTATTTTTTTCTCTCTTAAAAAACTATGGCTCCAGATGTTTCATTCTGGGACTGAAAGAAGTATTTAAACAGTGAGCTGAACCAGATCAGGCCTTTTTAAGAAGAGGACATCGCATTTCTTACTGGGTCTTGAAGTGCAAGAGAGGCCAGGCTTCTTGATGAAAGCCAGTGAAAAATAACTACTGCTCCAAAACGCAACTTGCACTTGTAGAAGCTACTTCTTTCCCGTATCTCTTTTGCTCCTTTAGTGGAGCTGAGCACACACACATGCTCCATCTGCTTCAACTCTGCAGAGCTGGCACAACTGCACCCTTATCTTCTGCATCAGCATCCCAGACCTTTTATTGCTGACAAAAGAGAAATATTTACGCAAGATGGCTGTGGGAACACAGCATTCTCACTGGCATGTTCTCCCATGCCTTGTTTTCAGTCAATAAATAACGGCATTGACGGCTTATCTGTATCGTGCAGGCAATGGCTAAAAACATAAAACTCTGTGGATCGAGAAGGTCAGACCCATGGCTACTAATCATAACTGACATAGAAAACTGGAGAATCTATTCCAATAAATTTATTATGTACCCGGCTCCCAGACTCCAGCTGTACGCCCTGGTCCTGGGCAAAAAATGTGCATGGTGTATTGCTTAGCAGCTGGCATTAACTGGTGCAGCAGCGTTAAGTGGTGTTATGTTATCTTGGATCAACTGTGATTGCAGCATGGTTAACACAGATTTTATTTTCCTTCTCAATCTGAATTAATAACCCCTAAGACTTATATTTAAATCATTATTTAAAGGTGTTTAATAAGGCCTGGTTTTTAGAAAGTTCTGAAAATCTGTCGCTAGAAAACTTAAAGCCTTTCAAGTGTTGGCAGTCTGAAAGTCAAAAAGAAAGAGTAATCACTTTGGAAAATCTGTCTGAAGTCTTTCGTCTTCTGCTATCAATTGGTGGGTTGAGGTTCCTGACAATCTATTTGTTATACTAAGTTTACTCTGCAGATCCATTGCAGTCTCTTTAAATTTGACTCCTGCTGTTGCTGTGGTTGTTAAATAAACCATGAAGAACTATTCTTGTTTTCCTTATTGCATGAGCTGATGGATTTGTCCTCAGTGAACACTTGGGGATGCAGATTTAAGCCTGGAGTAGATTAGTAATCAACTAATAATTTCTGTGGAGGGAATCAGTTTAATACTCATTCCAATGTCCTTTCTAGATCCCTAGAAATGTTGGGTGAGTTTGATATTATTTCTTGGTAAATTTTTTAAAAATGTAGGTTTTGTCTCCTTTTACTGGTCTTTTGTATTAGTTAAGGAGCATCTTACTATTTGAACATAAAAGAAAGCTTAGACTTTTAATGAAATTGATGTTGGGGTCATCACACCTCCTCATTCCTATGGCTCATTTGAACTCAGCACGTGTCTGTACCATGCACGTATAGTTAAATGAGCCATCTGTAATTGTCTGAGCTCTGGAACTGGTACAGAGACACCTGTGCTGACTCCACAGTCAATCACGTAGCTCCAGGAGCAATATAACCACTGGCAGAGCATGTCATGTGGACTTCCAGTTCCAGGCTTGCCAGCTTGAATGGTCCCAGGAAGTGATGTGCGGGTCTTGGCTAATCTAGTAATGTCTGCATCACACTCTCTGCATGTGCCATAGGTATAAACATTTCCCAATGGCTTAATACAGTTTTTGCTGAATGCAGTGTGAAGCTGTCCATTAATGTCAGCAGAAAAGTGCAGGTCTCTACGGCAAAGCCTTACTATATATCCCTCTATATTCTGCTTCATTGCGTACTGTAAGTAGAGTTGGGATCTTTTTCCCCAAAAATTACTTTTTTTTTTTTTTTTTTTTGGCTGGCTCATACTTCTTTATATAAAACAAATGTTTTAGTGACCCTGTAATGCTTTTTACAAATTTTCCATGGGGCGAGGGGAAAGTTTTCTCAATTTGTGATGGAATTTAAGATGAAAGCAAAATCAGATTTGATTAACATTTGCAGTCAGTAGCTGGTTATCAAGGAACCCACATACAGTTGGAGACAGCCTGGACCCCGTCCACCTTTTATAGCCTTTGTGAGTGTTTCAACCAAACTATGAACGCTGTTGAAAATCCCCTGCTGCAAGGTTTCATTCAATGGAGACAATCCAGAATCCATTAGAAGAGGGCTTGAACATGGGTGTCATGCAACTGCAGAGTATTTTCTGTTACCTCTCTCTGGTTGTTTGTGAATTAAAGAAGGAAAGGAATATTTTCTTGAACTTTTCCTTCACTCTGCTTTCTGTCCAAACAGAATGGTCTCTGTCTTTCAGAGGAGAAAATCAGATGTGTAAAGAGACATTGAGAGTGGACATGCCCTCTGTGCTTGAGATTGCTGTGAGGAGGTTTTATTGTCCTCTCATCCAGCAGACAGGAATGGCAGTAATACCAGAGCAAAGCAGCTGTACTGCTCTCCTTGAGCTGCATTCTAAACATTTAAATATTTAGTGAAGGATTATAAAAGGTCTTCTATGAAACACCACTCTCCATACTGAAACCACCTTTATCTTTACCTTCAGCCTCATCAGGTCTTCTGCATTCACTTGATTCAAGAAAACTGCTTAACAAGAGCCTTTAAGAAGTATAGAATTGGATGGCTGGGTAAGAATACAGTAAACACATTTTCCTTTGACTTCATCCTTGACCTCATTAATGATTGAGAAACCTCCATGAATTCCTTCTTGTCCAAAGTCTAGGAAGAGTGGAGCAGAACAAGGACGGATAGGGTCTGACAATGGCTTGGTCACTGGGACATCAACTGATGCTGATGTCCTAAGTCTCCTTAGTTTAATGTTTTGCCTTGGATGTCAGCCATGTGCTCTTCAAGATAAGGACTGCATCATGACCTTTTGAGCTCAATTTAGCTAGACCAGACAATCTGTGGTTAAAAGGAGCCTTTTAAGGGCACTGAAGTGAGTGGCCAAATGAGAACAAAACAGAAGCATTTTCTCCCAGTCTGATCTCCTGTGGCATCTTGGGAACTACCTAAGACAAAAGATTTGTTGTGGTAGGTATTTTCCTGTCTGTGAAACTTCATTAGGGATTCATTAGGAACATGGAAATGGTCCCTGAAGATGCCAGTCTGTATCAGTGAACTTCTAGCCCTGTCGCTCAGCCTTAGCATTTACAGAAGTCAGCTGTCTCTAATTCTGGAGGAAATATGTAGAAAGCCAGAATGACATTGAAGAGGAAAATCACTCCTGAATAAACAATGAGGCTTTTTTCTGTTCCTTCTTTACAGAAACCACCTTTCTGATGATTAATCAGAATCACTTTGTTCTACACTTTTTCTGCTTGAAGCAGTAACATGTAATCAGGCATAACTGGCATAGTATTAATGTGTAAGGCAGGAAACATTCACCTCCAGTGGCAGGCAGATAGCAAGAGTACAAATGAGTTCAGTTTCTAGCCTGCGTTACATGATCCCAATCACAGAGCATTAAGGCTTTAAGAAAACACAAGCAAATATTGGTGTAGCAAAATATGGGATAAGCCTTGCACATCACACACTTTAATTATTCTATAGTGAAAAAAATAACTCCGAGTTTATAGAAGAAATTGTTTCCATGTGGAGAATCAATATAGTGGCTCTTCGTCTCTCAGTCTTATCTGCCTGATGCTGGCATTACACACTCTAAAGACATCAAGAAATGTTTGATGCAAAAACAAAGATCAAAATGCCAGAAAAAGAGTGAAGGAGTCCTAGAGGATCATGTCTAAGGAACGCCTGGTAGGTTCACATCTTGATCATATGACTGGCACCTAGTGCAAACTTGGACACAAATCTTCTTCCCTAATTTCTGTTTCTTTTGGCAAGAACAAATAATTGATCTGGAATCTTTGATTAATTCAGGTCTGAGCCAGGGGAAATCCCCGTGTTAGACATACAACCTACTGCTATGCAGAGGAGAATAAAGCAATCATAGCTTGCCCAAATCCAGTTTTTAATGGATTATTCAACTTCCAGTCTTGTTCAAAGTCTGTTTATGTTAATTTCCAAGCTGGTATTTTGTGACTGGTCATGTAAAACAAATCAACTTCGTTCTTTTGTGCAAGAGGTTCGTGTAGCTTAATTAGCATGCTGCCTGGAATGAGTTTCCACGGTACTAGTATGTGCTGCTCAAGTTACTGAAACCTTCAGCATTTGTAACATTCCTCTTTGCTACACCACAGCCATTCAGAAAGTCATAAACAGGGCTTCTCTACATTTATAAATATGTTCCGTAAACCAGACTTTTACGGGACATATTTGATCTTTCTGAGAAAATATCTTCAAATCCTATCTGAGTAGCACATCTGGGCAGAAAAGAAGAAGGGAATGGCCAGGGAAAACCAGACTTCAAGTTGGTCTGGCTGTAAATAGTGATAATAGATATCATAAATGAACACAGTACTCAACTAATTCTAACATTTAACCACTGATGCAAAAATCTGTTTATTCCTGGAGTGCTTATCACTGCATGGTTTTGCACTGGACTGATGTTGTTGGTTTTGCATGGCTGAAATGGAGTTTGCAGCTAGTTTGGAGGCCAGAAGCAAGAACCAGATGAGTGAAATTGAGCTACTTCTCCCAGTAACCACAACCAGTTACCTCAGTTTGTATCCTTACCTGTATCTGGTAAGAAAAAATTATAATCTACATGTCTCATAGCTGTAGGACAGAGAACTTCCAGTGACCAACTGCTTCAGCTTAAGTACTCGTTGTGCATCAGCTGACCAACAGGAACCAAAGAATTATTATGGTGAATTAGGATGATTTAATTTTCAGTTGCTATGAGTGTTTACATTGTCTTTACCTGTTTCCCTGCACAATAGAGAGTGGACAACTGGTAGGTGTCTTGCTCCGTTGTCCCTGTTTCAAGGGGACGATTTCAAAATCCCCAACACCTACTCTACTTCTATCATAGATGAGGCAAAAGGAATTAGTTTACACTTACAATAGCAAAACTGACTAATCCTTTGACTATAATATTTTGAGGGATGGAAAGAGTAGTTCAGTATGTCCAGAACTCTGTATGATTGCAGGAATCCATGGGAAAGCAATGAACATCCCTTCCTGTCTCATGTGGAAGATACACAAAAGTTAGGCCTGGCTAGAAAGTCTTTCATATGGTGGTTTCCTTTTTGGTTTCCCTAAGTGTATGTGATGTTTCCTTATGAAAGGGAGGGCGGAGTTAAGATAGATTCTCTTGTGATAGTGTTGTGCACCGATCAGCCTCCTCCAGAAAGGGAGTTTTGGGTTTTTTTACTCTTTTTTAAAATTTTTTTAATTTATTTTTTTTCATCAGTCAGTGACTGTGAGGAGTTCTGCATGGCAGCCAGGATGCAGGATTTGTTTTCAGACACATGTATTTCATTTCACTACTGCACCAGACCTTGGCAATTCTGTGGTTTTTTTTCCCTGATCCAGGCTCTCCATTTCTTTCAACCATTCTTCTAGTTCTAGTCTTCTCCTTTTTGTTTTCATTTGAACTGAGTGTCAGTTACTACATTCAGATCCTCATGATAAAGTCATGGGCCAAAATAAACCCATGTCTTGTGGCTTGTGTTCACTTAAATGACAAGTTCTTAGGACCACTGTTTTCTTTTTTCTCTGTATCCAGTAGGGATGACCTGGGTAATCCCCATGACTCTAAGTAGTATTACACTAATAAGGATGCTGTTTCACAGTTACGTAATGAAGAAGCAAAAACTTACGTCTACAATATCACCATGTAGTAACTTTTTGTTGATGTTGCTCACTTCTCCAGCACACAGTGTTTGACATCTTGCCCCTGTGTTTCGGGTTACAGTTAGCGTGATCTCTGCTAAGGTTGGTAGTTATATCCAGGACAGCTTAGCTGAGTTACCTTAGACATCTGAGGACCTGTGGAGACGGCATGTTTCAAATGGCTTTCGGAGCAAGAGTGACTTCTGTCACCAAAATTGTTGTCAGTCTCCATGCGCCTATTTCTTTGAAGCTCATGGAAAATGTCCTATTAAGCTAACAGGGGAACTCATTTTACTAATGCCGAGGTTTACATCTGATTTAGTCATGCCAGGCTCCCATTATAACACCTGGAGTTGTGATCTCTTTGTTTCTCTTGCCCTAAACTGGGCATTTTTGAAAAGGTCAGACCAACTATAATGCAAAAATGCTGTTTTCTCAACTGTCTATGAAGAAGTGTGAGTTCTATAGCTCAGATGGAGATATGAATCTAGATGGAACCAAAATCACAATGTGTGATTTAACCTCAAAATTTTCTAGTCAGTGGAGAAGGACAGTTTCAAGGATAGAAGAGACCTGTACTAGGCACTTGCTTTCGAAGATGAATTGTGCCTTTGCCTGGATTGAGTAGAAATTCGCTATGGAGGGGCTTGGGATAACTGGGTAAAGTGGAGATATCCAAGAGAATCCTGTTCTGGATCACTTTTAAAACTGCTTTACCCATCTCAGATATTACCTACTTAATACAACTTCAGCAGCTAAACCAGGTATGTGAACTCCTCCAAATGATGTCAATGCAAGTTCAGTTAAGTCTCACATCCAGTTTTACTTTAAACTGGGCCGGGAGTATGCTAGGTGGTGGAGTAGGATCCTTTAATGTAAGACAGCTGCATGGATGTACCTTCCAGAAGAGAGAATAGGGAACAGCTGAGAGTGGTACTGTAGACATATGCTCCCACTAGATCTGAAAAAGTACAGCTCTGCCTATAATCACATTTGAAAGTGCTGTGAGGATCACCTTAATTAGATTCTTATTAGGCTTCTGTTCCTCTAGTTGAGACCTTATTGCATTTAACTAAATTGCTGTGAGCCAGGTTTCAGTTAGCTTGAGAACAATTACACTCTGTTCCATACTAGTTTCAATTCACTGTTTTATAAACATGCCAGAATTACAATATGGGCCTTGATCTCAGCTCCATAGCTAGGAATCAGGGTATATGAATTTGAGATCAAACATATGAGTAAGGGCAAAACTTACTGTGTCTGCCAAAGCCAGAAGTGCAAGGTAGGGAGACCTCTGAGGCACTGAGACATCCTTTGGGATTGCTGTGGATGGCTTTGTTGGTGAAACATGCCATTTAAAGCCTGATTTATCATGAATAAAACAGGTAGTCACTCGGGACAACGGGTTACCAAGGGGAAACAGAAAGACAAGGTGCAGGCTTTGCCTATCAGAAGTCCTTTCAAACCTGTCTGGTTACAGCTGCTGGAGATGATAGGGTGTGCAGAAGAGGATCAGCAGCAAACTGGGGACACCAAGTGGACTACCTGGGGTTTAAGGCATAAATTTCCCTGCCAACCTCACTCCCTGCCACTTATGACACACGACGCACTTTGAGTTTCCTTCTTCAACATGTACTTTTTGATGACAAAACTGGCACCAAAATGTCATTAAATAAAATCACTGGTGCAAACATGGTTTATCCCCTAGAAGGAAGGAGAAGAAATGTTTCCAGATAGGGTTTGGGTTTGTGATACTGGGTGAGGCTCCCTTTACCTCCCTTCAACCGCTAATAGTGTCTCAGATAGCCACCTTAACACTTTCTTTGTAGGTGAAGAAGAATAGGTGCTTTTGACATGTGGTTCACCTGACCTGGTCTAGACCCTCCTAGATCATTTAGACTGAGATGACCCCAGACTGCTAATTCTCTCTGTTGCCACAATCTTCACTGGCTACAGCAGCACTTCACAGAAGACTAGCTTGGATGCAGACTGGTATGTTTATATACCTAAGAGAAGATTTAATCGCAAAACAACTGAAAGAAGACGAAGTCTCCACCTCCTTCCATGAGCACCATCCAGGTCATGTCAATGAAGAATGGCTGTGTCCTTGGGGGCCCAAAAATGGCCTGGACGAAAGAGGGAACAGCAGGAAATGAAACAGAATGATATTTCATATAGCAGTTAAGGTGGCATATAATGAAGGATGGATGACATAGCTTTGCTCCACAAATTGTGTCTTTGAAGACATGTGCCATACCCTTTATCTGTTGAAGAGAGCGAATATACGATATTTGTCTTCTCACAGAACATGAGTGGTTTTGCATATAGATAAGCCATGCCCTATTGATGGCAGCAATGATGAAGGTAATAAGAAGTAACATCATAAACTTTAACAATGGATGAAGAGACCAGGAATACA
Organism: Strigops habroptila; assembly: GCF_004027225.2. Taxonomy (NCBI): domain Eukaryota; kingdom Metazoa; phylum Chordata; class Aves; order Psittaciformes; family Psittacidae; genus Strigops; species Strigops habroptila. Next base: position 98,406,241 of record NC_044277.2, read on the forward strand.
TAGTGTTTTCTACCATGGCAACGGATTTTCCACATGGCATTCAACCACAGCATGTTGGCCATTCACCTGTCTGCTCAGTCTCCTTTGCAGAGCCAACACTGACATTCATACTGGTAAAATAAAAACGGAAAAGGAAAACATTTGCAGGCTCATATTTTGGGACCTGGATTTTTCAGTTTGTGTTTTTGTCTCTTTCTCCCTCCCCCAAAGACTGACTAGTGAAGAACGAAACACAGAAGGTGCAGGACCTGGGAGTGAGAGGTGAACAGAAGCCCAGTGAGTGTCTGGAGTCCAAGATGTAGCTCACTAACAAATGTCTTAGAAAGGCTTGGAAGCCAGAGAAGGGAAAACACTACTAGATTGCTCAGAAAAATTAATAATCCCTGTGCCTGTGTAAGATTGTTTCTCCTCTTACATCTTCATGATTTTTATTCCTCCAGAAAGGAAAACAAAACACAAGAGAGATTTGAGCTCTGTGGTTGCAGAACTGCCCAAAGCACGCTCATCTCTGGATACTGCATACGTGCACACATCCTGCATACACTTACCAGTATATGCCTGTGTGTATGAATGAAAAGTCTAGGGGAGGATAGTGGGCAGGTTTAGAGTAGTGTTCTCAGGCAATTTTACCTGAACTCAGGAGCAAAGTGTGGCTATAGAGATGTCCACCTTCCTCCTCCAAACTTTCTGAACTTTTTAATACAATTTCAGGTTATTCTGACAGACCCAAAGAAATCTCAAGGCTATTAAGTTCCTTATTAAGACACATTATGAGTATGTTCATTGAAAGAAAATCCTGCAGAATGAGCTGAATGTATAAGAACCCAGTGACATCCCAGAGCTATCAGTTCCCATGCAGGCAGTTCTCTTTGTAATTTTTTTACATACTGTGCATTGACAAGCTCCCTGACCCACAATTGGGGATGTAAATGAACAGGCACAGGAGCAGGCAAGCGAGAGATGAGGGCTCAGGGGCGTAAGGGAGAATGATTCCAAAATTTGTAATCTTTTCCATTCCAGGTCTGATTAGCCCCACGTCAAGACCAAGACAGAGTCTGCAAGCCAGGGGGTATAGAGAGAAAAAGCAGATGGGATACGAGTTCTGGTAAAAACCATATCTGCAAGCCTGAAACCTCCATGCTCTGACAGCAGAAGAGGGGATGAGATCAGAGCCCTGTCTAGGGCTGTCCATTTGGGAGACTGAGACAAGGGTGAATAGCATGAGCTTTTGGGGCATAATTAAATCATTTCATTATCAGATGAACAACCTGTGGTTAGAAGAGAAGGATACTCAGCAGAAATGGAGAGGGAAAATTTCAAAGGAAGCCCAAGTAAAAGCCAGAGTCACACAAGGTGGCAGTGCAGATTGTCAGCAGGGGTTTCTGGACATTAGCAAAAGGCTAAAAATAGTCCAGTTGAATCAGATACAACAGGAGAAACTAGACACTCACTGATGATGTAATTCCATTGATTGTATCGGAGTTTTGCTTGTGTGACTCAGCTGCATATAGAGTCCATAGGATAAGACGTTGGTTAATTACTGATTATTCTCATGGATTAATGATCATCATACATTTATCATAATTTGTTTCTATCCTGAATTGATCTGACTTTTCCTTTGTCATTCTATGGATGCAATCATTTGTACCAGGCTGTGGGCACTTGGTACCTCAAGACTTCCAATATCTCTGTGAAAACCTCTGGGGTGTTGGTTTTCAAAATAGCTATTGTCTGAATTCACTGTTTTGATCTGATACTCAAGAGCAGATGCAGTGAGACCTGTAGCCCTCAGGTCAGCGAGAGGAACCATTCAGTCAGTAGTCTATATATATTTATATTTTAAAGCTGAAGACCAGGTAAACAGGCAAAATAATTTCAAAGACTGGCTTCCTCCATATCTCCTGCAGATCCAGTGCAGAAAGAGCCTTCAAGAGTTTGTAACTTAAGCATCTCCCTACTGTGAGGGGTTTATTTCATTAGGAGAAAGAGGTCAGGCCCAGCAGTGAGGCAAATGATATCTCCTTGCTCATTTTCTCTTTCTTTCCCAGTGATACTGTCACAGAGCTCAAATAGTGATGGTGGTGTTCATATTATGGGCTGCTTCCTACTGAGAACATGACTGAAAATTCATTTCATGTAAGTAGGTAGATGCCATGAGGGAAACATTTTCCCAATATTAAAACCTGTACCAATGGTTGTACTACATATAATTTATTCAAACATTTCTTTTGGCTATACCAGTTGGTATCTGAATACAGTCTATGGCTTTTCTGGGGAATGAGTTGAGACTTGTGCTGGAGCAAGCATGTAGACAACCCCTGCAACCTTTTAAGGATGCTTTGAGGGTAGAGTCCAGAGTTCTTCTGCAGCCTATGGGCAGAAGCAATGACTTTTACAGCTATGGATACATCATTTCCTCAGCTGATAGTACTGTGACTGAAGCTGAGCAGCCTTAAACACGACTGGAAGATACGCCAGCTGTATTAGGTTGCAATGAGATTGCAGCACAGATGGGTGCAAAAGTCACTTTGCCAAGCTCATGGCCATTATTCCTTCACATCTTCCAGCACAACTGCACATGTCGTCAGACCCTCATTCAATCATGACAAAATTATCTAGGTTAAGTTAGAAACTTTAGAAGAGAATTTTGCAATTTTTGCTGTGATTTAAACCCAGGCAATTTTGTCAGGACTGTGTTTGGAAGCAATTAGAGCACAGTTATGGCAGCACATCTGAGAACATGGTAACTGCTGGTGAAGAGAACGAGGAAAGAGTTGTGGGCAGCACGGAAAGGATTGGTAGTGATAACCTTGTAGAGCAGATGAGGGGCAGCCAAAGCAGCAGATTTGGCCACAGGCCAGGTGGTATAAAAATATACTATGAGGCACTCTGGAAAATCCTACACAGCACAAGTTTCAATGACCTTGGTAGTTAAAATGGTCATAATTTTAAAGCTCAGCTCCCATAGAGGTGCCTAAATGAAGGTGTCATTGAATGAAGAATCTTCCAACCATGACCACCTCATGTAGGTTCAGGGTAATGACAAAATGACAAAATGGGAATGACCTCTGTCAGGGATGCGTCATTGATGCCAACATCACATCATATCATGAGAATGGGACACAGAAGAGCAAAAAAAAGGTTTCTCCTCATGAAGGCAACAGCAGGACCTTCATTTTTTCCTGCACGGCTCTCGAAAGTCAGGAAACACATTAAAGAGAGAACAAGAAACAGGACAGAAAACCTAGGGGAAGGGAACCACCTTTATTTCTTCTCAGGTTTGTCCCAGCTTCTGAAATTGAAACCCAAGCATTACTTCAGGGCTGTTTTCCCCAGATTCTCATTGCTGGGCTCTTAGGAGAAATCCCTAATTTGTTGAAAGGTAGATAGACAAATTGGATCAGCAGCACAAGTTTAGAGTTTGCTGAGGAGATTGTGAAACCTCCAGCAGCCTCAAGAGATTAAAATGTTTATCTTAAACTTCTTGAAGTGTAAGTTAACTTTTGCTTGCTTGCTCTTGATTTTACTGCCAAAATGCCATAATAATAATAATGCAGAGGCAAAACAATTTTTCCTCAGATTGCTTTCTGGCAACTAGTCTAGTTGCATAAACCTTTTTGATTCGACATTGTCCTTTGGTTTGAAGCCACACTTTGTGCTCAGACAGGGAATAAAGGGCTGAGAGTGCTTCTCCAGAAGGGTCCCCTGGATGGCTGAGGTGGAGACAACCACAGAGCATAGCAGAAAGCCGAATTTATTAAGAAAGCAGGCTCCTGAGATGGAGGAAAACAACATTTCAGTGAACTCTGATGCTTTGCCAGCAAGAGGAAAGGTTAACAGCAGAAAGAGCGGTCCTGGCCTCACAAGCTTATATACCCTTTTCCATCTAATAATAAACCAGAATAGGATAAAATTGAATTAATTTAAATAAAATAAAAATTGATAGACTTCTATCAGGGAATCAGGTTCAAGTGCTATAGTGAGATCAGTGTTTCTGGAAGCACTTGCTCATTTCAACAGGATGCAGACATAAACACTGTAAAGATGGATGAAGTGAGAGGAGTTTTGTTTCAAACACAGAAGTGGCAGCTGTTCCCACAGGTAGCTGTGTTGAAAAGCCCTGAGATGTTGAATCCCTGGGCTGGGGATCTGCCATGATGGATGCAGGACACCATATAGGTAAAACATCCCATCTGCCTACCACACTTTCAGTCAGGATATCAAGAGCCCACGGAGGAGGAATTGTCTGGAAGGACTCATTCAGTCTTTCAAAAGTACTCAGCAACTATTGTTTTCCCTGTCTGTTCGGTGTGCAATGGCCTATGTTCTCTGTGTTCTCCTTTTATATTACCTCAAATACGGTGTGTCTTCCTGGGGGGCTAAATAACCATTTGGGTTGCTTTCCATTTTCTTCCAGGGTAATTCAGATCTACACTTACAAACAAAATGAGACAGGGGCTGATTCTCTAACTTTGAGATTACCTGGTATGTCCATAACATTAGCTTCCCTTAGCCTCCAGGAGAGGATGACCACATTCAAAAGGCTTATTGGCAATGGCCCCTGGGCCACACTAACTCCACAAGTATGCCCAGGAATATGTTGGTGGGGCTGATCACACCAGATCCATGTCAGGGATTGCTTATACTATTTGACCGTACAAATGATGAGGTTACAGTTCTTGAAACCACCCTTAGACACTCTTTAACCTTCTGATGTAGATGTCTGTTTATTGCCACACTGCATTCATGTGTCTTTGCTAACAAGCTTCCCTTTGGAGTAAGTGCATTAGCTCCTTTGGAGCAGACTGTAGGAGTTTTCCTTCTGCAGTGGTAATGCAAACAAGCCTGCCCTAATTGCCTTTGGAGACCAAGCTTCCTAATGTGTGAACCACAAAGACAGAATGAACAAACGAACACAGGAAAAAAAAGCAGAGAAGTTTAAAGATCCAGATGTACCCATCAGTGTTGTCATTTATTTCTTTGGAAAGTCGTGTTTCTAAAGAACTTTTACTCTTCCAGTTGTTCTGCCTCTTTTTTGTAACATTCACAAAACCAAAGCAGAACTAGTTTAATGAAAAGATGTTTTAAGAAAATGTGATTAGAAAATAACCCTGTGAAAGAAAAGGCAAATATATATATGAATCAGATAAGGGAAAGAAAAAATACCTATGGCATAATCACTAGAACTATAAATAAAATGATAACTTTATTACAATTAATAGTAGCAGAAACGGTCATATTATTAACAAAAAATATTCTCTTGCAGTGCTTTCAACTTGCACTGTAAAACTAGAGTTATCTTAGACCTACATTTTTTCTATTATCAGAGTCCCAAATATCACCTTAAAATACATCAGGCAATTGAATTTTCAATGTCTGAAAAGGTTAGAAGGATGTTTAAGTCCTCTTTCCTGGTGTTGGACTGAGCAGAGCCCACAGGTTGACTTTGCTGATAGAAAGCAAAGCAGATGATTGGTTGTAGATGTGTGAGATGCCTGTGGGATGTTAGACAGGGTTGGGAACTACAACTGTCAAGGGTTGTTGGGGTGCTGAACTTGCTGTGGGACCGAGAAGAGACAGTTTAAAGCTTCCATATTTTGCTTTGCTTTGATTTGTTTATTCTCCTATCCTACCTTTTTACTTTCTATGGACAGACAAAAATTAACAACTCCACCTAGGTACTGGAGAGCCCCAACAATTGAATTTAACTTGACATTGTCTTAATATCTGAGTACACTTGTTCATTTTCCTTAAATAAAAAAAAAAAAAGTGACAAACAGCACAAAGTGTATTCTGAGACTTTTAATAATATTACTCACTTCTCTCCAGCAAGGAAGGACATTCTCTTCTGTTGGCTCCAAGTCCATTTTCCAATTGCATGTTTAATTGCTAATCTAGTCGTCCAGATAAGATCAACTGAAAACGGTAGGTTCTTATTTTACAGAAATTTCCAAATCAGGACTTTACTGCTTCCAGATTTAACTCATGCCTGGAAGGTAATGGATATCGTTAGCCATATAATAATAACAACCCCCAGTGTCCCTTGTGCCTGGCTGTGTAAATGTACACATGGGCTAGGAGATGGTCTGCACACACTGTAAAAATTTGTCTGAAAACACACGAATAACGAAGGAGGGCTATGTTCCTCCTCCATCACTTCAGAGAAGACACGCTCAGAAGGCCACCCAGAGAAGCCGTGTTGGATCTGGGTACCAGCCCCCAAGCTCCCAAATTCCCCACCCAGTGTATTTGTCTCATTTTCCCTGGTTTAGTCATTTGCGAACGGCTCACATCAGAGTACATGATTCTGGCAGCAGGCAGCTTAGTTATGATTTGGTAGCAAAATATTTGGACAACAGACCTTCCAAACAGAAAACTTTCCAGTGCAGAAACCCGCTTCATCCTTCACTACTGCTGCCGCAGGCTGGTTTGATGTCTCCAATCCCTGATTACGAAGAGGTTGTGCTCTACTTTTTTCCATTAAAGCTCTGATGATCAGGCCCTTACTCAGCCCCAGCTCCCACTTCAAATTGGGTAATGTCTGGGCCATTAATATTAATGGAAAGAGGAGCTGCTTCTGTTTGCTCAATTTTCAAGTGGTTTCTGAAGGATATCTCCTAGCTAGAAACCACACTGTCCAAAGCACAGGCAGCACACACACACCTGCTCAGCTATAGAGTTTTTTCCAGATGTTGACTTCCCTGTTGATGGTAATAACCATATTCTCTTAATTCCTGGTCAGTCCTTACAGCCCTTTTTTATTGCCCAACCTGAAAGCCATTACCAGACGTAGCTATATCTGATTGTACCGAAAACAATCGACAGACATATTTTGAAAACTCTGGCTGGGCTTTCTGGGATGGGGAGGGTTTGGTTTTTTTGCAGGGATATTCCCAAATAAGATCTTACATAGTAAGATGAGCTCCCTTGAGCTGTAGTCTCAGAAGATTTTGCCATTCCTGGTTTTTGCTGTTGCTGGTACTGCTGGAGGGGTTGTTTCCCACCACTTAGCAAAAGATTGTGTGAAACTCTTATCTTCTTCAGTGTGAAGATAAGCTTGCTCAAGAGACATTTATATCACACAGAGAGGCACTGATACAATTACTGTGGGAGCATTAATCTCCAACAACAAGGTAGAAGAGCCCTGAGGAGCACTAGCATCTTGTACAGATACACTATGTTGTTTTTTTTTCAGTAGTTGTGCATGTCTTTTCTTTCTCTTTGATTTTTAGCATGTTTCTTGAAGAAGCGGTCTGTCCCTAGGCATCCCACGCACTTCATAGGGCAGAGATGTGGCATGTTCTTATGGACGAAACAACTTGCTTTTCAATAATGTTGTGTCTGGACTAACTGAAAAAGCTTCACATTATCTATCTATATCATCATGGAGCTCAGCTCCCCTCCCTCGCTGGCCAAGCAACATAGAGGGCTCAAATCAACAAAATTATAGCACAGTGAAGAAAAGAAACTTGTTTAAGATATTTGCTGAAAGGATCTGAGATCCAGTGATTAGAGTTAAGAAAGCGTTCAGCTGCTTTACGGAACAGAGGCCTGTCTCTCTTGGATAGAAATACTGAGAAGATTTGGAGCTGGGAGCCTTTCATATCTCATTTATGCAGCAATGTGTTGGAGTGAGAGCAGGCACTGTGCTTGTCTCTGCCCTTTCCCCCTCGGTTCTCTGGGCTCCAGCCCCTGACCCATGAAATCGCCCCACTCCTGAGTTCTGTGGGGAGGCAATACCCCTGCTTCCCAGAGGTGTGCTTCACTTTAGGATATTCAGACCACCAACCCCAAAGCTATTTATAGAAAGTGGAGGCTTAGTAATTACATGAAATGATCCCTTTGGGTCATATCCATTACCTATTTTTGACAAAAGTAGAAAATGGAAAAACAATATTAACTGGAGTTAGTTAGTGCCAATGGCAACAAGGTCAAAGGACACAGGATCCAATCACTCAGTTACCTGGAACTGGTTAAAAAGTGTCTTTGCATTGCCTACATGTGGCATCACAGGAAAATTAGATTGTTCTCTGACTTATTAACAGCTGAAATACTTGGGGACGTGCAAAAATACAGACACATACCTATGAAGAAATTCCTAGTTTCCAGCTATCCATGGAAAATCAATAAAACCCTGGGCTTTTGTCTCCCCAGAAAGGAAATATTAGACTTTTTCACCTCATTCTGAATAGTATATCAGTAATGCTCAGGGGAGCTATGAAGACATCTGCAAATGTGATCTGAGATCCTCATGTCCTACATGACTTCAAATACCTTTGCAGTTTTCAAACAGAAAAAGATCCAGGGAGCAACAATAAACTCCTTCAAACATGACCTGCTGGAAGATGGGAAGGTAAAACTAACAAAAGTTCAAGCAGTGTGGGTTTGTTGTTGTTTTTTGTTTTGGTTTGGTTTTTTTCCTTTTTTTCCCCCCTCTTTTTCTTTTTTCCCCTGTTTTTCTACTCTCCCTCTGCCCCCTTAGCATCGGATGTTATGTACTGCTGAAGGCAAGACAGTGAACTAAACGGGACTTTGATCCTGCTCCTTGATGCTAGTCATGCTGTTATGACCACTGTCTGCCAAGACCTAAGGCTCCATCACAAATCTAGGGCTTATCAAAGATTTTTTCATGTGTTATTTAAAAGGGTTTGTTGGAGCATTTTCTCTTATTTCCCATTCTGATGGCTGTGGTGGTTGCTTCCAAAACCAAGGCAGAGTACTGGGACTTTCAAGTCCCAACTAATTTTCCTTTTGCCAGAAGCTGCAGTGAGATGAAGCCAGTCAGTCTCTGATTCTCCCTGAATAACCTAGGAAATACTGCCTCTTTGGAGCATGCGACAGTTTAGAAGGGCCATTAAAAAGGAAGAGGTGGCCTGTAGAATTTCAGCAAGAAAAGAGCTGAGCAAGACTCAAGAAAAGAGCCAACAGACACCTATGACAGACATCATGAAGCCAGAGAAAAAGGCATCGTCCTGGGAACCCTACCCATGTGGTGTATAGTTTCTCATTTTGATTTTCAACGCTCTGTACTGGAATTTGGCTATTTTCTTGTGTGCTTATGCACTATGTGTGTGTCAAGTGGATTAAATGAAAGACCACAGTTATAGGTTGAGGAGCAAGATCAATAAGTGGTCTTTTCAAGAGTATCAAGCAACACAGGCCATTGCACAAGACATTTCGGTGGAACTTTTTTTTCCTTATATACCTTTTTCTTTATTCCCACTCTACAAGTCCATGTTGACGCTTGTGCAAAGTCATCTGTGGGTCTTGTTGTCTCAGGACTGGTGGTGCTGCTGGAAGATGTGTCAGATCCAAAATGGGGATTAGATAGGTTGATGGGAGAAATAAATAAAAACTATTTAATGAAGGGTGGGATTTTTGTAGAAGGAGAGGCAGCTTCAGAAAAATCAGGAAGAACATATGGACAGTGGAGAGGAGAGAGAGGAGGAAGGGAAAGAGAAGGAAAACCTTATTCCTAGCCCAGGTATAATACTTTTCATCCTGTAAGTGCTTCAAAGAAACAATGATTATGGGCTGGCTTCAGTTAAAAGCCAATAATAAAGGAATTAGTCATATAATAAAAATAAATAAATGTTGTCTGAAAAATTCAAATGTGGCATTATTCTGTGGGTGCTGTCAGCTTCTGGACAGACCATAGACAGGACTGGCCCTGCAAGGAGATGGATGCAGAGTGACAGCATCATGTCCCTGCCTAATGATCACACAGGAACAGTCTGTGAATTCATGCCAGCATAGGAATGTACTTGGAAGGAGGTCTGGTCTCTCAACTCCATGATGATCTATTTAAAAAGGCAGTCAATGGCCTGATTTTTCTTACCCTTGTTGTTCCTTGTGTTTTCTTTTCATGTCTGAGGTGTTTATTAGGTTTGAGGGCTGTACAAATGAAAACAGATAAACAGCCATCAGTTGGCAGTGGGGTTATTTAGCCAAGTAGAGGCTATTTTGGAGATCCACCATTCTGTCTTTCACCACTGCTTGGAATACAGATGTTCAGGAGCCAAATTGTATGCTCCATTTTTAACTTGTCCTCCTGGTCCCGGGGGGTGGTGCACAGGGGTTATTTGCACAGGTGAAACACCGAGGCTTTGCTGCTCTACAGAAGGGCTAACAGATATACCCCCCACCCTCTGACCACAGAGAAAGGCATCAGTAGGGCCTGTGCATGATGGGAGATGCTTTGCATATTTCTGATTTCTGTTTCTGGAAAAAGTATTGGGCTATTGTTAAGCCCTGTGGATCAAAAGGTGAACTGGTAATGGGGGTGACCTGCTCTCATCTTACTGAGGATTAGTAGGATCACCTCAGCTGGTGGGAAAGAATGAAAACCTTCAAGCTTTGATGTAATCCACAAGGCAACATGGCATTGGAAATACCCATTTCTTTTTCTCTGGATTCCACTACAACTTCTCATGCCTCTGAAGCTTTGCTCTGCTCTACCAATTGATTGAAAAATGGAAGGACATAAGGATGCAAAGAAGAACACACCTCTGCTCCAGGTTTCCTCCTACACTCCCTAAGTGCTAGAGGGAGGGCTGAGCAGGCAAGCAAAAACAGTTGCAGGCGGAGATTTGCTATACCATCACAACTTAGATGTCTGCATTTCTAAGACCATGAGCAAACTCCTTTGGCCCTTCCTTCTTTATTTTCCCTCCAAATTTTTAGCTGTTTTCCAAATTCAAGAGCTCTGCTCAGGCAGCCTATAATGAACTACAAGTTTCCCCCAAAGAATTTTGTGCCTGAACATCATTTAGTGCAACAATGGTGTTTGCAATATTTCTACGGGATGCCACCCTCTACGGCTAACTGCAGGGGACACCTATGAGACTCTGGAATGCACAGCAGTAAGTCCTGCAGCAGCATGACACACAGAATCATAGAATCATAGAATGGTTTGGGTTGGAAGGGACCCTAAAGATTATCTAATTCCAACCCCCTGTGCCATAAGCCAGGAAGTCCCTGTTTGTATAGTGCCACACAAGGAAAAGGGACACAAGGACACTATTAGCTGAAAGTTTCTGTGTTTCCTTTTAGTTGAGCTGTGCCACTTGCCTGCACAGAGCATCTGCCCAAAATGTGCTTAGGACATGGTCTTCAGCCTTCCTTTTCTTATTCAGGGACGACCACTCCTCCCTATCCGTAGGGTGTTTGTTTGCTGAGTTTGGTTGGATTTTGGGGGGAGTGGGTGGATTTTTTTTTTAGGGGGTGGTTTTGTTTATTTTGGTTGTGGTATTTATTTTTTTTTTTGGTGGGTGGTTTCTTGGTGTTTTTTTTTTGGGGGGGGGGGCTGGTTTTTTTGGGGGGGGGAGGGGGGTTTGTGTGGTTTTGCTTGTGGGTTTGTTGGCTTTCTTTCCCCTGGAGTAGGGAGCTTAATTCATATCCAGTCACGCAATAGATGAAGGAAGGGAGAAATGGGGGAAAATGAGAAACAGAGTCACATGGAAGAGATATTTCTCATGGGTAAGAGCTCAGTTCAGGGTGGCAGGAGATAAGAAAGTGAGTTAGGTGCTCTGGGGCTTTGCAGACTGATAGTCTTTTGATGTACAAAGAATCAGGATGACTGCATGGGAAAAGCCAGCTTTGTGCCATGATCTCAGCTTCAGGCTCATCTTCAAGTCTGCCCCTGCTTCCTGCAGGATGTTGTGTGGTGTCACTTCCGCAGTGCACTTCCTGGTCAAGAGAGAGAGATCTAAGGAGCATCCTTCCTGAAGGATGCATGATCTGAATGCCTAATCTGAACTGAAAGGAGTGCATAAGGGGAGAGGCAGAAATGGGGACTTCAGTTCTCATGCCTTTGTACTGTTTGAAGGTGAAATATTTCCTTGGCATGCCGGAGTGAGAGACAAACACATAATGGTTCAATCTTTCTTTTTGTGCCTTTCTGGTGTCACTTGTGACCTGCCTGATTGTCTCTCGGTTCCCTCAGTTCCTGGAAATCTCTTCAAGATGACACATAAAAATTACTAGGGATTTCTAAAGAAAAGTGTCAAGAAGCTGCCTGCTCCCCAAATCAGTCCTGCCATAAATTTCCAGTGATAGAATAGATCTCATAAACAGCTGGCAAGACACCAGAGGAGATCTAGCCATGGGAACTAGTTGGGACTTGTGTAGTACCCAGGGGCATCTTGAAACCTGCATCTAAAATCTGGGAAATTTGAGTAAAGAGAAATGCTAACATATTGGAGATAGATAGACATGATGTGTGCATATAACGTGTGTATCTTTGCGCAGCCCTAGGTGGGCACAGCCATGTGAAATGTAAGAAGATGTTCACGTGATACTCTCCCCAGTCCCCCTGCAGCATTGGGGCTTCGGCTGAGGACATCTTTATTTGGAGCTCAGGCCAGGCCAGGTGAAAAAACCCTTTGAATTCACCTTTATACAACACTGGTTTTAAGAGAGTCACTCTGCTGTGTGTAACCGCAGAGTAAGGAGAAGGGGAGGGAAGGCCCCTCACTGGCTCTGAAGAGCAGGCACTGTTCCCTCCCGGTGCTATTTATTTCTGGAATGTCTTGGAAGCACCCTGGCTTGTGCTAAAATAGTGTGCGGGCCCTGACTTACCTCATGTTGTGAGAAGAGGCGACTGGTTTGGGGCGAGCCTCGAGAAAGGCAGGCAGAATGTGCCAGGACAGTAGGCACACACAGCCCTTTTGATTCCCTGAAAATTAAATAAAGTGTAAAGATCCACAAGGCTGAATGTGGAAAAGTACATGTGAATTGGTGCCTCTTGCTCCAGGGGGAGGTCACCTGGGTGAGAGGTCATGCAGTGCTGTTGGAGATGTTGGAGAAGGACCATCCATGCCTCCTGGCATGGGGTGGAAGGTCCCCAGAATCTGCTCTCCCCACTCCAAAAAAACAGGCTTGCAGGAGAGGGAGGAGGTAGGGCAAGAAATGATGTACAAGAACACTCACTTTAGGGGTCGGTTTGAGGGGTGCATGCTGACACAGCAGTTGAGCAGTGCTGGTGCATGGGGTTTTGCAAACTGAGATCTGGGAATGAGCACACCCCAGCAACAGCAAAATGGTGCAGCAGGGTTCTACTTGATTCTTACAAGAAAAAAACTTCAGACATTGACAAGTTATTAATTCCTTTTATTTACCTTTCTATAATGTTATTTTAGGAGAATCAGTCTGCTGACCAAAAGAAGGTGACTTACTAAGAGAGTTTGTCTGCTGCAGGCCAGGGCTTTCCTGCATCTCTCTGGATCAAGCTAGTGATGTGGCCCAGAAATTAAGGTCTCCATTTCCACTATCAATCCCTTAACACTATAGCCGCATCTAACATCAAATGAGGGTTAAAGCTAAAACGTTCACCCACAGCTCCTCGTCTGTTGTCCCTGGATGTAGCCACTACAGGAGTGTGATATTTGCTAGATGCATCAGCTGTGCTGGCTTTGTCCTTGCAGCTTTTGGCAGCACTTTGGACCACTGGCTAGTGAAGAGTTTGTTTGTCCAGGTCAGTGGTGCTTCATGTAGTTCAGAAAGCAAACCACACCTGACCTCGGCTTGTGGCTCCATGGCTCTCCCTGTCAGGTATGGGACGAGGTCTATGGACACTGTGTGGTGTATTAGCTCAGACTCTGCTCAGATGAAACTCCTGATACTTCCAGAGGAATTTCTACCTGAGTAACAGACAAAATTGAGGAAGGACTTCCTAACAAGAACTACCAATTACTCTCCTTTGGATATGGTGCATGTGAACAACTAGCTCACTCCCAGTCATTTTGTGAAAACGACATAAAATGCAAAAATAATTTGATCCGCAAGGAAAATACACAAATGTCTCAGTCGGAGTTAGCTGGTGCTTCTGCTGCTCTCCTATCAGTCTAGATTATGAAGTAAAGGTCTTTGCAAAGATGTTGTGATTGACCATTTAGATAACAGAACCCAAGGAGGCAGCAGTATCTGAGTGTAAGCCTGGTTAGGAGCATGTCCAGTGTATGGTGTATGTCACCTTCCACTGGTGACAGGACACCAGGAATGTTATAATAACTATGAATCTCTGCCCCTTGGTTTCATATCTCCTGTGAAAATCAAGACCTCAGGGGAAGGAGGAGGTGATGAGGTCAGACTTAGAAGCATTCCACCTCCAGGCTGATTCCAGATGGCACAGAACATAAACCTTGAGTACCACTTTGCTCTTCTCAAGCAAGTGATCAAGCCCATTTTGTTACGGAGAAACACGGGCAGACCATGTCTTAAATCACATAGTCTAAACATAATGCCATGGGGTAAGCAGCTGCCGTGTGCATACCTTCCACCTTAGGTAATAACTCAGCTCCCATGCACTCTTTTCCTTAACTGGGTTTATCTTTATTGAATCATAAATGACAGGTAATGCCACTATCTCCCCCCATTTCATGAAGAACAGAAAGGCTGTGTCAACTAGGTAAAAAAAAAAAAAAAAGGTATCATTAAAAAGAAAAAGAACTGAGACAGTTATTTTCCCAAGATCATGAAGTTATCTACACTGCAGAAGACATAAAGTCTAAGCTAAGGAATGTGGAATAGCTCAGATTCCTCTTCAAGGTCAGCTCTATGTATAGCAGGCTGACCGTGTCCTAATTCCTCAGCACTTAGATATGGGCCTTTCAGGTACTCACATAGTCATCCTAAGACAAAATTATTGGGTTTTGTGAGGGCTGTGCCACCTACAGCAGTGTGTTTCTAGCGTGGAAGTGAGTATGTGTGCTTCATGGCATATGATGGGAAATGCCTCTACGTGGAGGTGTTCAAAGGTAAAGAACAACAATCAGATTTCCTCTGAAAGGGAATTGGTGAAGTCATGCCAAAAGAGATCCTGGAAATGAACTTGCATCCATGCAGCATGGATGACTTTAGGATGAGAATCTGTATGAATTAAAGTGGTAAACTATTCAGCAGCTTAGATGCATTCACCGAGCCCCTGGAGCTGTGGAACACCAGCCACCCAGCCACCGACAATCGCTCTGACCTTCCTGCTTCTCAGGCTGCAGAGCTATATTGGTAATGGTAAATGAAGTGTTATTGGAACTGTTGTCTGGTCCAGAGGCCAATGGGCACAGAGCAGCACGTACATACCATCAAATTCCACTATCTTCCACATCAGGATGGCCACATCCCAAATGCCTGTGGGGAATGGCTTCTGGCCTTGCTAACCCCAGACATTGCCCAGGAGCTGTCTGGAAGGCTGCTAGTAGACAGTTGGACGTCAGTGCTCAGCACTGTTCCTTTTTTCATTCACCAATACAGATGTAGATAGTGTTACTGGGGACAAATCCATACACGGGCCCTTGCTCCTGTGTCAAGTGGCCCTGGCATACAAGCATGGAGGGTCACATGTGGGTAATGCCAAAGATGGGCTGGGGAGGATGTTACAGCTGCTCCTCCAGGGATAAATTCCATCCTTGGATGGTTTTTCCACTATTTTGTGGGCCATTTCTTAAAAATAGCTCAAAAAGTAAGGTTAGATACTGGTGAGAAGCTAATGCTCATTTTGCATCGGAAACAGAAGTGTTCAGTATTCCTGCAGATCTCTGGTTTGTGTTTGGTATCAATCAATTAATCACCAGACATTACCCTAGGACATGGCTCCTATTGTCTGCAGCACTGAGAATTTATTAGCCATTGCCCCATGGATCAGCCTTCCAGACATGTTTCTCACCCTCACACATCCTGCTCTCCTCTGCTCATAAGCAGGAGAGAAATTCAGCTTCCTATGACGGGGGAAGCAGGGAAAGTAGGGGAAGCCTTGTTTAAAAAATGAAAGATGCAGCTTCAGTGTTCGTTTAGGAATATGTGGTGATGGGGCTGAAATAAAAGTTATTTTGGATAGACAGAGAGTTTTACAGAACCTTCATTCACTCCCTTTGACTAGGTTACATAAAGGGCTACAGAGCCAATAAACTTTTAATGAATGTGAATTCCTCTCTTAATTAAATTACAGGAAATTAAAAAAGACACATTTCATGGGCTGGTGGGGGGAAAAAAAGTTATATTTGTCCCCCCAAAAGAGGTCAGGTTTCCAGTCTGTTTAGTCCTGGATTTCAATCTCCTTCCTCCAGACTGTGTGGGGAAATATGTAAACGTCTATGCTTGCCTGGAGCTCAAGAAACAGGTCTGTTCTCTGAGGGACAGAAGTGATTCTTTCTTCAGCATGATGGGGTGTATTCTCCAGTGACTATATGTCAGGAAGAGCTAATGCATGTTTGAGTAATGCACCACTCTCCTTTGCATCTCATGCATGGAAATCATGGGCCATCCCTACCATAAGAAGCCTGCAGTCTCAATAGGTAAGAGCGAATTCATTAAAACCCTCATTGGAAATTAAGTTGATGATATGAAATCGAATTACTCAGCAAGGAAAGAGATGTGATCTCTTAATAGGCTCTGTCTTTCATCGTAAAACCATTCAAAGTTTGAAGGTACCTTCCCCAGCTGCAGATAATGCAGAGCCCCTTGCATTATCATGCAGTCATATGTGCTCTCTCCTATGTAAGTGTGATGCTGGCTGTGCTAAGGGATCCTTCCTTCTCAAGATCTGGCACATAAGGGCTGGGAGATAAGAGCTACTTCCTGTGCAGAACCAGCTTGGCCTGACCCAAACTTTGTGGTGTGTTCTGTCTTTCAGTGCAGCTAGCAGCCTCCTAGTACACCCTCTCTGACCCTTCAGGCATACTTGTCGCTGCAAACACGAGCATCCTGACCCAGATTCCATTCCTCACCTAATCCTTAGAGCTGCCTGTGGAAACCAGTAGATTTCTCTATAGAGTGCTCTGAATAGCTACCAGATTATTCTGCCTGGGTGAGGGAGGTCTGTTCTGTGCAGCATGCAACACAATTCAAGCCTTGTTAATATATATGAGAGAGGAAAAAGGGAGAAAAAGAGCAGAAAAAAAAGGTGTCCTTTGTGAAAAATGTGTTTGTGAAAGGGGGAAATGTCTGGTGGTGGGGGGTGTCAAAAGCTCTAGAAGACTGAGTTTATTTTGGAGCCTCCTGAGGTTAGATTTAATCAGCTCAACACACATAGTTTCACTCTTAATGTGACATTAATTTTCTCTACTAGCTGAAAAATGCCTTGATACTCAATGGGAAGTTGTCTTTTTCCCATGCCTGAGACCAAGAACATATCTCATCTCTTTGAACCATTCCAGGATGTTTGAACAGAGAGGCAGAGCAGTAAGCCATGGATGAGAGTGAGATTCTGATTTTGATAGGACCAGAAATATATTTGCCATGTCTAATAGTGGATGACTGAAAAAAATACCATTTCAAAGAGGCTTGTGCTTTGTCTGAAGAGATGCAGAAATATTTAACAACAAGGCTGGAGTCTCTTTAGTTACGGAAATATTTAACAACAAGGCTGGAGTCTCTTTAGTTACATCCCTTCTTTTCCCTTTGCCACTGACAGACTTTCACAGGTAGTTTTCAAGCACTATATTCAAACATTGTTATTTTGGGATGCATCATCCTCACATTCATCAAGTGAATAGAAATATCAGGAATCCCACCTAAAATGAGGTTTTCTTATACAACACCCAGAGCATTAGTTCCAAATGTGTTATTAAACACAGCCTCAAGTCTGGATTGGCAATGGGGCCAAATCTTCCCGATGTTGTGTTTGCACTGCTAGCTGCTGAACCTACCAGCTACCTACCAAGCAACCTGCCAATATGAGATGTCCACTGAAAGATTCACTGGGCTTCTGACGGTCCTCGTGAGATCACTCCAGTGATGTTGCTTTTTCTTCTGGGAGCATTTAGCTCATTACATGTTCTATTATCAGATGTGTATAGACTTGTTCATTTAAGAAGGGTGAAAAACACCTCTTCTGGGTTCCTTACTTCTTTTTCACCTCCCACAGAAAATTGCAACTCTAACAGACCTGTTGGGTGAACAACATAACTGTCCCCTAAGGCAGTACAAAGTCCAGCTTAATTCTTTGTAGAAATATTGGCAGGAAATTTCCTGTGATTGATGATGGTATGGGGGAATTCCCAATTTACAGTAGCTGTGCTCCACTGTCCTTGGTGACATTCCTTAATGTTAGCTGTGAGCAGCAACCAAAACACTGAACACAAGAGAAACCACTCTGGTAGTAGTAGGTATCTTATTGCCTCTGTTTGGTTCAGTCACTAGAGAGAGACCATCCCATTCAACTAAAGATTGAATGCTAACTCTGTATTGCCACTGTGAAGACCCTGGAAAAGATGGTTTCAAAGGAGGTTGTATGAACTGATTTTCAGTTTGGAGATATTATAACTTTATAAGCTAGTACATATCTCACAAGAACTTCCTTCAATGCTTGGTAAATTCAGATGTGGACACAAGAACAAAATTCTACTGTTAAATAATAAATAATAAATATCATCATTTCATGCCCTACATTTTTGAAATATTTAGTAGAGCTGCATGAATAAGCAATGGGTTTGGTTCACTGGATGAATAATAAATAAATTAATAAATAAAATAACAGTCAGACATCAAAAGAAAACAAAAAATTCTTGTTTTGTGTTTTCTTGGTACAGTAAAAAAAAAAAAAATAAAAATTTTGGAGTTCCAGGAATCATTTTTTCGCCACATGGGAACTTGCAAGCCATACCTTAATCCTTGAAAATTTTTGACTGAAAATTCTGGTTTCCCTGTAGCATATAATTTTCTGGAGCAGCAAAGACTGAGGCTTGAGAGGAGAATTTGATGGATGTGTTTGAATTTGTGGCAGGGAAGTGGGCAGAGCTTCCTTTATACAAAGGCACCGAGGCCCAAATTACCATACCAGTTGGCCATAGACCATCTTATAGAGAAAGCAAGGGGTTGTAGGCAATGACCTTTTCTATTCCTCATAATCAGAGGCTGATCTTCTCATCAGCATCATATATCACTGTGGGTGAAACATGGTCAGTTGTGGCTGCAGGAGACACTGCACACCACAGAGAAAGGGATATGAAGATAATCTCTTACTATGTATGAAATTCTTTCTAGTACTTTGAAAGTAGATGTCTGGTTAGAGGGAATGGACACTCTCCCTGCTATCCTTTGCACTCTGAGCTGTCTACAATTTAACCAGGTTCTCCCTGGATATATACCAGATGTACCAATTCCAGCTGCTCAGCATGGATCTAAAGGGTGCAGATTGAACCACTTCAGCTTCATTCCATGTGTTATGATCTGTTACCTCCTCCAGGATAAAAGACTCATCTTTATCATTCATGTGACCTTGGAATCTCATTAAAATCATACACTTCAGATGCTGATAGAGGAAAAAAAAAAACATGGAGGACTCAGAATCAGAGATCATAGAATGATAGAATGGTTAGTTTGGAACGGACCTTAGAGATCATCTGGGTCCACCTCCTTGCCACAGGCAGGGACCTTCCACTAGACCAGGTTGCTCCAATCCCTGTCCAATCTGGCCTTAAACACTGCCAGGGATGGGGCAGACACAGCTTCTCTGGGCAACCTGTGCCGGGGCCTCATCACCCTCACAGGGAAGAACTTCTTCCTCAGATCTCATCTAAATCTGCCCTTTTTCAGTTTAAAGCCATTCCCCCTTGTCCTATCCCTACCTGCCCTTGCCAAAAGCCGCTCTCCAGCTTTCTTGTTGGACCTTTTAGGCACTGAAAGGCTACTATTAGGAAGAGGTTCAGAGAGGGTGGCAAGGATTACCCAAAGCAAGAAACAGGAGGAAGGACTGAGTTAGAAAAAACCTTTTCAAGATGTTGGGACTGCACATTCGCTATTCATGAATTAACTCTCAAAGTTTGTTATATCTTTGCAGGATCCTGCTGATAGACCCAGAAAGTGCGTGTCCCTTGGGCTTTTGGATCAAATCTCCATGCAGGTGGTTCAAAAGGTGCTGATAAGTACAGCTCAGTGTTTTCTTGTTTTGGTGCAGAAGACAATGCATTCTTAGGTCACAAGATGACTGTGGGTGCATCTGTGTGTGAGATGAATGCCTTCTGGTCAGCATTGTTGGAGTGCACAGCCCTGCTAGAGGACATCCTACTTGTTTGGAGTGTCAAATCATGAGCTCCTCCATTTCTCTATAGAGTAAGCATAGATAATGGGAAGATTAAAAGAGTTGCAGACTAATTAACTAATTAAGATTAATTAAGCTGCAGGTTAATTCATGGAGTGGGAACATGCTGGTGATGATGCTCTCCAGATAGGGAAGATGCTGGCCTGACTGTGTTGGAGATGGATTGCGAATCCTGACTCTCATGCTCAGCACATGTATGACACTGCTGGTGGCAAGGAAGATGATGGAGGGCAGTGAAAAGGCTGATCTATCACTCTCATGGCCTCAGCATCTGGACTAAAAAAACCTGGGCCCAGCTGCATGTTAACAAACCATTTTGTTTTCAGGAGCACATTTGCTAAAGGTTTGTGGCAAACCTTGCTTCTGTGCAACCCCAGAAGGAGGTAATGGCGGAAAGGCACTGTGGTTCCTAAATAAGGGAAAGGGTGGAACATGCATTACAAATGGAAGAGGTTTTCTTCCTCCTTCCACCACTGCCATGACGGGGGTAGCCACAGAGTACTTTGAAGTTCTGTCTTTCAGGCTCTTTGCCATTGTTTGTGCTCAGCCCTTCCAACAAAAGCACAGTCTCTTGGTGGCAAGAGACTTGGCCGAGGAGCAGAAGGCAGGCTTTTTATGTTAAGGGAAGGGCTGTGAATAATTTTGCCTTTATCACCACAAAAGGGAGTGTAAATCCTCTGGAGTTATGGATTCTGGTCCTGCAACTTGATCTCCCCAAACCAGTCATTTAAGTTAGGATAAATCTTTTCATTATTATTATGTGGTTTATTATTTTATTCTAAAAGAGAAAGAGAGAGAGAGAGGAGGGAGCAATTGGCTCTAGCATGGCTTCAAAATAACATTTGCAGCCAAAAAGGTATTTTATGTATACTGCTTTGCCTAACTGTGCTCTGTAAGGATGTGAAAGGACCAGAAGGCTCAGACCAGATCTCTCCATTAAGAGATGGAGCTCAGTCTATTTCTTGGCACTACTTAGAAAGCTAATATTTTCTCTTTCTCCTTTCCTGGCTTAATTTGGTGGAGTAGAGGGTCTAATTCCCAGCTCCAGTTTGGGATCCAGGAAGGCTGGCAGGCATTTTACCCTACAAAATTATGCCGTGCACAATCTTGGTCCTGGCTGCTTACAGCTCTTTCACACTCACTCATGCAGTTCCTGCCTCAGCTCACTGCAAGTTTGTAGACTTGCTCCTTCCTTGGGACCCAAGGGACAGCTGCAGCTGCAAAGCCTTCTTTGCCATCTGCTTGCCTGGTGTTTGAGGATCTGGAAAGGGAGAGAGGCCATGCCATCATGTGTGCTCTCTTCAGGACTCCAAGGAGCCCTGAGAGAGAGCAAGGTTTTCAGCTGCCATGCATATCTGCTTCCTCACACAATTTAGTTGTAGACACCTTCACCCTGATCATGAACAGCAGAAAGCTGGGCAGCCTGTTTTGCTTATTAACAAATGCCAGTGGTAAATTTCCTTTACGTTGTGTTTACAGTGCCAAATATACTTTTAAAAGCATCTCTGCTCATTGCCACTGGTACCAACTTCAGTAGCCATTTGGTGCTGGTGCAGTGGTTTGCCATCACTGTTTTGGAGAACGGTCTGCATTGACACATCTGGAACCACTCTCTAAAGCTGCACCCTGGCAGCTTTCCAAGCTGGCTCTTCACAACCAACATGATGGAATGGAGTGGGACTTGTGAGTTGCCAATCTCTTGCCTCAGAACCTCAGCAAGGATTTTCCTTCTGAAAATGTGATTGGTGCTTCCACCTGCCAATGCAGTGCTGCTAGCCCCAGTTCAAGAATCTCTGACTTGCTGTGTCATGAGGTTGCCCCTTAACTATCATGAATGGTTGGATGAGGCTTTGAGCAACTTGGTCTAGTGGAAGTGTCCCTGCCAGTGATTGGAACTAGATGATATTTAAGGTCCCTTCCAAACTAAACTATTCTATGATTCTAGGATTCTGTAAATAGAGAAACAGATCTATAAATATTTCCTCATATTGATAGATAAGAAATCATAAATGAACATAATTATATGATCCTTATTATCTATGTGTATATACCTGTGATTTTTATATATATATATTTACTCATTTGTTTAATAGGCAACATCCTATGTGGTCTGTCTTTGATTTATGAACTCCTCCCCTCTCCAGATCCTGCATGTGTACAAATGGGTATAGCGGTTCCTTTCATATTTAAAAGTTCCCTCCCCCTACAATCTGCTGGCATGACTGCACGTTGGCCTTTCCTCGCTGGTTCTGTTGTAGTTGCCTGTATGAGGAAAGCCATGACTTAAAATCTTTAAATCTAGAGTATTTTGACACAACTGGGTTAGATAGGTTTATGCTGGCAGGGTGAGGCTTGCATGTGGCAGCAGGCACATTATGTGTCCAGGCTACCCCATTCTTTCTCCACTTCTGCCCCCAAAAGCAATACAACTCACTGCAGTCTTAATAACTCGTCCAAGGTCAGCTGCTCAGGCAAGAATGGAATCCAGATCTGCTGGGATACTGAGCCATAGGATTTTCCAGACTAAGCCAAATTTCAAAGTCCTTGCTGAGAGCAGAGCACAGCCTGAATGCAGCAACTTTCTGGATGGCTACAATCAGTCCATCTTCCTTTTTCTTGGGTTGAATGAGCAGAAAGGATACAGTTCTGCAGCAAACAGCTTTAGCCACACTTTATGGACACCTGGACCCATCCAAAGCCAGAAAGAACTAAAAGCAAAATTAACATCGTAATGTCCTCTCCCGGGCACTGGAGGAACTTCTTTTAAACAACAGTCTGTGTTTTGCCAGAAATTGTTAGTGTTTTGAGTTAACTGCTCGTGACCAGAATTTACCAGCAGATGAAATGGATATACAGTCAGCCTTGGTTACACTACCATCCCATGAACCAGAACCACAAAAGTCTTTAGTTCCTAGAAGAAACATGTTGCAACCAGGCATGGATTTATGGAGGGAGCTAAAGACTTCTTCTTCTTTTGTATCCTTTTCAACTGCCCAGCACAGCATATCCCTCATGCCAGAGGAAGAGATGACAGCCACAGTTGCCTGTATGGCCACAGGCACCTTGGCATCCTTGGCACTCATTAGACACTGAGGTGCCTTTAACTGAGAAGTACTGTGTGAGAACCTTCATGAAGGTTCTTCTTAGTGTTTTAGCTATCTAAGTACTGGACATCCAGTTTCAACAAGGTCTTATGTTGTGGCAGGGATCTATGGTCAGGAGCTCAGCACTACATAGCTGAATTACGTTATGCTGGCCTGCACACATGATGGACCCAATGCTCTCTAAGACCACGGTATCCACCTTCTGGAGCAGGGATGCTCCCAGCTGGACAGGACCTCAGAACTCGGGTGTCTCTACACCTACTTATGTGGGCTTCCCTTTACTCTTTCACTGGATCCACCCTAACACCCCTCAGACTTAATAGTTGAGGACTTTGCTCTACACCAGGAATGTCTGCTATTTGTTTCGCCAAATCATAGAATCACAGAATCACAGAGCGGTTTAGGTTGGAAGGGACCTTAAAGATCATCTAGTTCCAACCCCTGCCATAGGCAGGGAAACCTTCCACTAGACCAGGTTGCTCCAAGCCCCGTCCAACCTGGCCTTGAACACTGCCAGGGATGGGGCAGCTGCGGCTTCTCTGGGCAACCTATGCCAGGGTCTCACCACCCTCACAGGGAAAAACTTCTTCCTCAGATCTCATATAAATCTCCCCTCTGTCAGTTTGAAGTCATTCCCCCCTTGGCCTGTCCCTACTTGCCCTTGTCAAAAGCCCCTCTCCAGCCCTCTTGTCGGCCCCCTTAGGCACTGGAAGGCTGCTCTAAGGTCACCCTGGAGCCTTCTCTTCTCCAGGCTAAACAAGCCCAGCCCTCTCAGCCTGTCTCCAGAGCAGACGTGCTCCAGTCCTCGCAGCAAATTCATGGCCTCCTCTGGACTCACTCCAACAGCTCCACGTCCTTCTTGTGGTGTTGTCCCAGAGCTGGACACAGGACTGCAGGGGGAGTCTCACCAGAGCAGAGTAGAGGGGGAGAATCCCCTTCTACAACCTGCTGGTCACACTGCTGGTGATGCAGCCCAGGACACGGTTGTTTTCTGAGCTACGAGCACACAGTGCTTCAGTCTGATGGGGAAAGGTTCACAGTTGGAAACCCCAGACTGGTTTTTGAGGAAGGGGAGATTTTGAGCTAGGGGAGAAAGAAACTGAGTTCCAAGTCATTACCCTTCATCCTACTACATGACTCTCTCCTAAAAAAGGTAAACCAAATCCCAGAGGTGCAACTGTCTGGTAGGAAATGAGGGCTGGTTTTCTCCATTTGGTGTCCTTTAATTCCCTTTTAATTGTGCAGCTGGGCACATCTTTGAAACACCAGATTTCAGTCAGAATGGAAACCTATTTCTGCAGTATCCTCTTGTTCCCATGAAACAAACCTCACTGTAGACGTAATTACTCACCCATCCATCATTGTCACAGTGAACACAGTACACACGTGCGTACATTCAGAGCTGCAGAACTCTGTGCTGTAGTTCAGTCATTTTCTGCAATGGTTACTGAGACTATTCATTAAATAATGGTTTCTGCCTTGAAGTAATGATAGATTACTTAAAGAGAGCTCCTCTCTATTTATATTATTTACCTGGCTATAAGCCCACCCCAATCATTTATAATGAAAAAAGTTATCTAAAGAGATGAGATGTTTATACAGATGGCAAGAAGATTCCCAAATCATAGTAGTAAATACTCAAGTATTTTGGATGGGATGTAAACCCTCACACTCCAGGATATCTGCCAACTGTAATTGACGGGGTCAAGAGGAGAACAGGGGGAATAAGTTTTCTTTGTCTTCGTGGATGAAGTAGAAAAGTGGGGATGGCAGGAAAAAGTGATTAATTTTCACTTCACCTGAAATAAAATTTTGGTGGGTTTGTTTTTTTTTTTTTTGGTGGGGTTTTTTTTTTTGTTTGTTTGTTGGTTTGGTTTTTTTTGGGTTTTTTTTTTGGTTTTTTTTTTTTGTTGGCTAACTCATCCTAGCGAAAAAAAAATTTACTGGAAAAAGATGAGATAAATAGGAAACAAGACATCTCATTAAGCGCTCAAGATAGTTAACACTTCTCTTCAACTTCACATTTGAAGAAGAAAAAAGGCACATTGCGACTGTCAAAAAATTTCACTTAATATTTGACAAGACAAAGGCATTGTTTTGCCTTTCCCTAATACTTTATTACGTTTTTATCCTTTTAGAAGTATTTTTGTCTTTTTTCTCTCCAGCTTAACTGATCACCTCCATTTGACATAAGCATGAAATTTATTTCTATTCTTTTCAAAATGTCTTCCTTGGTAGAGATATTCTTCTCACAAAACTGATCAGATTTTGGTCAAAATAAGTACTTCCTCCACAGGCAAACAATCTCTTTACTCCTCAGTACAGCTTCAGGCAACTTTTTACCAGAACAGCTGGCTGTTGCTAAAGAAAGAGAATGCTGAATAGTCATTTGAGATGTACTAAAGCTCTTGTCTTCTCATACATGAGCATTGTCTTTCTTTGCCTGAAAACTGTAAGCACATTAAAATATTTTCATTGGCCCATCTGTTAGCAGAAAAGGCTTTGTGAAATCCATGTGAACTTCCATTGATATATGGTGCTTTATTAACTATCCAAGCCATGTTGATTATTTATTATTCATTGTTTAGATTTATAATAGCGTTAATAGAATAAATATTTATTATAAAAGATCCTGTTGTCTAAGACACTGTTGTAAAGCAAGCAGAAAACAGCTTGAGTGAAAGACCACCCTTCCTTCAAAAACCCTCCCTAACTGTGGTTGAATTCCATGTCTCCATCTCCTAATGGGTTGAAGAATATTATTACAAGAGATCGACAGAGTGATTTACAATTAAAAACAAAGTTTTTTTTTTTTTTTTTTTTAAAGTGACACTGGAGAAAAAAAGAGAAAACATACTAGAAAGTCTTACTAATCATTCTTTTAGAAATCTCTGACTTGTTATTTCTATTTTTTGGCATGGATTTACCTCATTAAGGAGATGAAGTCTCCATAAATGCCCATATTTATAGGACCAAAACTGCAACACCACCAGAAGAGCTGTTACCTCCTGCCCTGAAGGCAAGAAGAGCAAAGACCTCACGATCATGTGTGGGAAACCGTATCAACCAAGTTTGTTGCTACCCATGTCAGGTCAATGCAGAGGCTAGTGACCTCATGAGTGTTGGAAAGTCCATCCATCCTCATGCCAAGGCTGGATTTCATTCACATTTAGAAAATACACTTTTGATAGAGCTGTTTTGGATTCAGAAGCACAGAACTGAACCAGAGGCTGAGCATCACTGTCCCAGAGTGAACACCCTCATGCAGTGACCCATGTCTGCTTTCAGTCTTTTTTTAACTGATTATTTATTTTTAATGTGACCTGCTTATTTTATGGGCCTGGTCTAAAGTTTATTGGTGTTAGCAGGAAAGTTCTCAGTGGCAGTTGTGTTTTCATGCTCATACTATAGAAAGCTTGTGGAAGATCATTCATGTATTATTTGTTGTAACCTTGCATGGCGGACGTTACATCAGATGGGCTACTGGAAACTGCTGACAAGGAAGCAGTGATTTGGGACTTTCAAGGAATAAATCAGCCTTTTTAGACACCAAAGTGCAAAGAAGCCTTTAATTTCTCCTCCCTGTGATTACAGTCCTCCCCACCTCATTCTATTGTTTATTAAGAATATCCCAGTATCATTCTTTCTATTTTTTAAAGAAAATGAGAGAACTGGTTCCAGATTTGTGCTTTCATAACTGGTTCTTGTTAGAGTCACCATGACAGGTTGGGAACAGAGCCCAGAGTGGGTGGGTAGAGAGATTCTGGCCAAGCAGTGTTGGCTGGCTCTTGGGGTGTGCTATGCAGGAGCTCGAGACTTTTCAGAAGCACTTGGGTTTTTCCCCTCAGCCCTGTGATCTCTTGGCCTTTGGCTTTATTTTTAGTCTGACTCCATCTGGTGTTGGTCTGTCCATCTACACCAAACTCCCAGGAGTAGGGCCTGCCTCCAAACCACATCTCTGCCTGAGCACAAGCGATGAGCTAAGGTGCAGAAACTGTAAGGTTTCTGTACATCTTGTGAAACTTGAATGAATCACCCTGGGAGAAGTGGGTTAAAGAAGAAGAACTTATGGACACCACTTCCCAAACACCTCCCAGTGATACAGAATCATAGAGTCATAGAATTGTAGAATCATAGAATCATGGAATCATGGAATGGTTTGGGTTGGAAGGGACTTTTAAAGGTCATATAGTCCAACACCCCTGCAGTCAGCAGAGACATCTTCAGCTAGACCAGGTTGCTCAAAGCCCTGTCCAACCTGACCTTGAATGTTTCCAGCGATGTGGCATCTACCACCTCTCTGAGCAACCTGTGCCAGTGTTTCACCACTCTCATTGTAAAACATTTTTTCCTTCTATCTAATCTGAATTTATCATCTTTTAAACTATTACCCCTTGTCCTGTCACTACAGGCACTACTAAAAGTCTGTCCCCATCTTTCTTATAAGCACCCTTTAAGTATGGAAAAGACATACCTAGCTCCCTGTCATCCCTCCTCATCACTGTGCTCTCTCCACGCCCTCCACTTCTCAAAATACCTCATCTTTCTTACATGTTGCCCTGGCTTACATTCCTACACATCTACCTACACAATCCTTTGAATCTGTAGTAGACTGGCAACTGCTATCCACATCTTCATGTCCATGTCTCCCCTGTGCAATCCCTACACCAACATTATGGCTAACAGCTGGATGGTGGCTAAGGAAAGAGGACAGATGCTGATCAGACCAGAGCTATGTGAACTGGTATTACTTGGCATCACCCTTTGCAACCTCTGTCTCATCCCCAGTCACAGGCATGCCTGCAGGAGGCAGGGAAGACAGCAAAGTCATCTGCCAAAATGCTGATGCTTTAAGATGTTGCTTTAAACCAGACGGTTTCTAGGAAGCTTGTCTTTGTGTTGGAAACTATTTCCTTCCTACCCAAAGGCAGATCAGAGCAAATTCCCCAAAAGCATCCTGAAATATATATATATATACACACACACATATATATATTATACACACTTATATACGTATACCTGGCTAGACAGGGGAATATCCAGATTCAGTGTATTTAGAGATGGGATCAAAGTCAAACCTCAGTCCAGGCAGCCATGAAATATGGAGGCTATAATGTGGATGCAAGTTCAGCCATGGGAAAGTGTCTGGATTTTACTCTGAGATCTTTACCAACTCACATCCGTGTCTTATTAAACACTGGTTTGCATTTAAAGATTTGGTGAACCTTTTGAACTCATTTTCTGATTTTCTGTACATGTACACATTATTTACATTTTTTTGGCTCAGACCAATTGAAACCAAATGTGGGTTTAATTTTTACATTAAACCCACAAATGTTCCACTCCTGTGGCATCTGAGGTTGCTAGTCTTCAAATAGCCCTCGTTCACATCCCTAGCTAGGTTTACCTATATTCACCTTCTGTTGATGGAGTCTTCAGCTAAACCACCACATTTTCAGGGTTTTCCCACAACCATGGAATAAGAAGTAGCTAACTTTTTTCCCCTGATTTTTTTTTTTTTTTAATTTATTTTATTTTTTAAATGAAGCTCAATGTTTTTAAGTGGTTGCAGGAATCCAGAAGCTAGAACTATTGGGGGAAAAAAAAAGAGAAAGAAAAAGAGAGACTTGCAATAATAAATTGGCAGTTATGAAAAAGCAGGCCTGTGGTTTGCTATTTATACTTGCGTCTGATCTGTTTGGCTCTTGTCTGAACTGGATCATTGAGGGGATTACTGCTTTATTTGTAATGCACCAAACATATCTTTGGTATGAAAATTATCATTGTACAGATGTGTTCCTTGGGTTGCATCCTGCACACACATACCTCATAGTAAATCAGAAACAGCTTCAAGAAAGGAAGCGAAACTGGAGTCTATCTTTGTGCCCGCTGTATATATTTCTATCAGGCTATGAGATTTGTCTGACTTCCTATGATTGAGTACTGAGCTAATGTTGATATTAACAGCTAATGCAAACGAAATATTGCCAGAGCTGCTGCCAACTTACATTCAACCAAGGCTGATGGATTGTTTTTGGGGTGGGATTTACCTCAGCTAATTTTACAGTTCAGTATTTGAGTTAGTCAAGCCCAGACTCGGTAAAGGACTTGCACTTCTTTCAGTGATACAAAGCAATACAAAGCACCGAGCAGAAGATCCCTACTCAGTTACTCTCCTGCCCTTTATCCCCCATCAGTTTTTCATTAAATTGTGGTGCTTAGTTGAACTCTAAGAAGTGAGGTTTTTAGCATCTTTTCATGGGTGGGAAGATGATCAAAGTGAAGAGGGGGAAAAAAAAAAGACAGAAATGCATTGAAATCTGCATGTCTGTTCCCCAGTAACAAGGGGCCTTCTGTGCAGCAGAGTAGCAAGATTTCTGAATACATTTCTTATGGTGAAGGCCTTATCTTTATCAGAAAGCTCTGCTGAGTTGGTTTGTTGTTTTTTGTCTCTTTTTTCTTTTTAATCAAGTGACTACATGAACAGATCTGCTTTTACAGAGAAAATATAGATACTTACTTACACTCTCAAACCATCTTTGAAAATGCCTCATTATTGCAGAAACCAGAAGCATTTTCATGAGATGCTTTACTAACTCTCATTACCAACTCCTCTTCTTGAGAATGGCACTGGGAGCAAATCTTTCTGCAAAGAAACCCTAGTTTTGATTAAGACAAAACATTTTGCAGAAACTTCAGGTTTTTTTAAGTTATTAAGGAAAACAACTTTTTTGCAAATTTTTTTCTAAATTAGAAAAATTTCTCATTTTTCCTGAAGTTTTGAAGTATTTTATGAAATTTCATTCATTCTACCTCACTACTGCTGGATGAAACGCACTATTTATTGTTAAAAAAAAAATCAAGGACAGTTGCTTCTCAGTACTTGCTATAAGTTCTTATCTTTTATAGATTGAAGTGTTTTCTGTCTGTGTTTAAATGGGGCAGTATGATATGTCCACTGTTTTGTGGGAAACCTCAAAAGCTTGTTTCCATTTGGAACAAAGAACTTATTTGTTAATGTAAATTTCCCATAAAATGGAAATACTGAGTTTTGACAAGTTAGATTTGAAATCCTGACTATCAATCTCTATTCACTGAGCTAGACACATCAAGAGATCTACTGACTTTTCCAGCAATATAACTTCAGTGCTATATTTTGCCAGTAGTTTAATTTGTATCTCTTCTTTATCTATTTTACACTAATTTTTCTGTATAACAAATCCAATGCTCTTTTTCCCAATGTTAACCTTAGTCCTATAAATTTTATATTTCAGAGAGGAGCAAAAGCAGGTAGTACTGAATGAGGAAAAATATCAAGATTTGATCTGTCAGAATTTCTATGGAAATCAGGTTCAGTAGTTTTGCAGATTCTAACATTTTAACAGATACATAAACTTCAGTTCCATTAAGAATTTATCAGTGACCTGTTTGGTCAAATAAATACAATGTAATCATTCTTTGACATTAAAAAAATAATATTGTGTAGATGTGTGCGTTCAGACCAATCTTATAAAAGAAGCTGGTGGAGTGGCAGGGGAAATCAGTTTAATATAAAAGGTTTACTATCTGTCACTAGAAAGTATGTTCCCTGCTATATTTATTGCTTTACAGCTGTTGAGACACATAGCATAGTATTTATCTTCTCTAAATTTAGCCACCAAAATGTTAGACAGCTGGAATCTCAGCTATTTGAGGGATTAGCCTAGACAAATTTTGTGTTCTATATGATTTAGATAAGCAAAATTTCCCTGAGATGATTCCTAATCATAATGTTGGATCTGAAGTTTCAGACATCTATTCAGAATAGGCAAAGGAAGGAATTAGATTAGCATAGCAGAAAACTCATTAGAACTGGATTCAAATAATCTAATGATCTACAAAATGAGTTTCTTTCATCACATCAAAGGCTTGGTCTGATTTCCCACCCTCCCTCCCAGACTGGCAACCAAAAAATGTCTATATCTTCTTCATACCAAATCTGCCAAAGGAATAAGTGAAAAAATAAACAAAATTCACTCATCTTTCCACATATCAGCCGAAAATAAATCCCTTGATCAAAATGTAAAGAAGCTGAGGAACTGAAGTTATGCAAAATCACTTGGTTGACAGCTGTTGGAGAGGTTCTGAAAATAACAGCTTCAACTGGGAATGCTGGCGGTATCTAATTAAACTGCAATGTGTACATTGTTAATGACAGTGTTTGAGCAAGGATCTATTTTCTTTTCCAAGGTCCTGCACCTGGGCCAGGGCAACCCCCAGTATCATTGCAGGTTGGGGCATGAAGCAATTGAGAGCAGCCCTGATGAGAAGGTCTTGGGGGTGTTGGCCTGCAAGGAGGTCAGCACGACCCAGCAATGTGTGTTTGCAGACCAGAAAGCCAACTGTGCCCTGGGCTGCATCACCAGCAGCATGACCAGCAGATTGTAGAAGGGGATTCTCCCCCTCTACTCTGCTCTGGTGAGACTCCCCCTGCAGTCCTGTGTCCAGCTCTGGGGCAACAACACAAGAAGGATATGAGGCCATTGGAGGGAGTCCAGAGGAGGCCATGAAGATGCTCCGAGGGCTGGAGTACCTCTGCTCTGGAGACAGGATGAAAGGGCTGGGCTTGTTCAGCCTGGAGAAGAGGCAGCTACAGGGGCGCCTTAGAGCGGCTTCCAGTGCCTAAAGGGGCTGACAAAAAAGCTGGAGAGGGGCTTTTGACAAGGGCAAGTAGGGACAGGACAAGGGGGAATGGCTTCAAACTGGCAGAGGGGAGATTTAGATTTGATCTGAGGCAGAAGTTCTTCCCTGTGAGGGTGGTGAGGCCCTGGCACAGGTTGCCCAGAGAAGCCGTGGCTGCCCCATCCCTGGCAGTGTTCAAGGCCAGGTTGGACGGGGCTTGGAGCAACCTGGTCTAGTGGAAGGTGTCCCTGCCTGTGGCAGGGGGTTGGAACTAGATGATCTTTAAGGTGCCTTCCAGCCCAAACCATTCTATGATTCTATGATTATTTTGCAATTCTATGCTTGAAAGTTTATCATGGAGCCAACACTGAATCTGCAGAAGAGAAGCTATGAACTTTGACTGTACTGTGTAAATATCTCTAATG
Organism: Strigops habroptila; assembly: GCF_004027225.2. Classification (NCBI taxonomy): domain Eukaryota; kingdom Metazoa; phylum Chordata; class Aves; order Psittaciformes; family Psittacidae; genus Strigops; species Strigops habroptila. The sequence goes on from NC_044277.2 coordinate 98,438,466, forward strand.
CAAGCGTGAACCAAAGACTACGTAGCTGCAAGTGCTTTGCAGTAAAGATTCTCTGAACTTTTCATATCAAGACTTTGTATCCAGTCAAGAAGGTGTTCAAGCATCAGTATCTGGGATTCAGGTGTTACAGCTGTCACACCCTGTGGAGCTATTTGATGCCTTATCGAGTGAGAACGATCTCTAAAGTGACAGTAGGATAGGCACAGTGGTCTCACTATAAACACTGCTTTACTGGATAGTACCTGAGTTTTTAATGTGTTTTACCCTTTTCCTCCCACTTCTATCAAAACAGATTAGGCACTCCATTATGTTTAAGTGTGAGGGTCATAAATTTCTCACGCTATCTTACCTCTAGGACAGCCCCAATTCTGAGAACTTTGTACTATCATCTGGATTAATGATCAATAAGTAAAGTTGTCTTGCTTTCTCCCTGTTCTGACAGGAACAAAAATTCTCATATTATCTATGCTCTTTCATCTTGATAATAAAGAATACCCCAACTTTTAATTAAAATATGCGCTGCCTCTTCTTCATAGATAAGAAAATGAAGTCCCCTGCCCATTAGTTTGTTATGTTTACAGGAAATGAAGATAGAGGAAATTCTTCACCCATTAAGTCTACCCATAATGAATTCTGGGTAGACTTAATGAAATGTAAAAGCCTCTCCTCTCTCCCCATTCCCTTATGAGCAGTGCAGTCTACTTGAAAATTAACATAAGCTCTCAGAGCTTGAGCAACAACTTTTTACCAACCATACTTTTTGAGCTCTGTTTCCATCCTCGTCCTTCTCCTTCAACCCAGTTTTTCCTTTTAGGGTTTGTGCTAAGCATGTAAGTAGTATCCTGAACAAGGTGGCGTCCCTGCCTCTGGGCCTGCCTACAATCCCAAAGTGTAGGCATCTGAGTAGGTGGGTGACTGAGGGACCCTGAGGAAGAGAAGGCAGGGTGGGTTCAAGGTGAAAGCAGAGACTAGTCACCTCTTCTTTGCAGGTATGTTTCCCATACCAGGGACTTTACCCCAAGTGTATTTCTTATCAGAAGCCAGTCTTCGTGAACAGCCGTCTACTTCTCTCCTTGACCTGAGACTCCACAATGCCTTGTTTCTTTAAACCTCAGACTGGATTAAGGAGTGGCTAATCCTCGAGGTTAAAGCAACTTTGTGAACAGCAACGGGAGCAGAGCACCACCACATGATCTACATGGCGATGTCAGCTATTCAGCACCCTAAGATAAAGGACATGAAGCCAGCTTCCTCTTGTAAACAGTTCACTATGTTATTTACATCTCAGGGTTTCTTTTTCCTTCTGGCTTCTCCCTTTTACACTCCAAGACTAGCTAATTACTTTTATCACAGGCTAAGTATGCAGTCAGGAGGTTCCAGATCTCATCAGCTGTGTACTTTTAAGCCTTCAGAGCTGACATACCATTTTAAGATTCAGGCTGGCTTACCCTTAGCCTTCATAACTTTGCATAATCTGTGTCTGGAAGGCAGGAAGAAGTGGAAGAAGGGATGAAGTAGCCCAGCAAAGATGAATCCAGGCCAATGGGAGAAACAGAATCATAGAATCGTTTATGTTCGATAAGACCTGTAAGACCACCAAGTCCAACTGTTAATCCATCACTGCCAAGTCCACCACTAAAGCACGCCCCTAAGTGCCACATCTACATATCTTTTAAATACCTCCAGGGATGGTGACTCAACCACTTCCCTTGGCGGCCTGTTCCAACACTTGACAAGCCTTTCCATGAAGAAATGTTTCCTAATACCTTCCCCTGGTGCAAGTTGAGGTCATTTCCTTTTGTCCTATCACTTGTTATTTGGGAGAAGAGACCGACCCCCACCTCACTCCAACCTCCTTTCAGGCAGTTGTAGAGAGCGATAAGGTCCTTCCTGAGCCTTCTCTTCTCCAGACCAAACAACCCCAGCTCCCTCAGCCATTCCTCATAAGACTTGTGCTTCAGATCCTTCACCAGCTTCGTTGCCCTTCTCTGGATGTGCTCCAGCACCTCAGTGTCTTTCTTATACTGAAGGGCCCAAAACTGAACACAGGATTAGAGGTACAGCCTCACCAGTGCCTAGTACAGGGGGATGATTGTTGTCCTAGTCCTACTGGTCACACTGTTTGCAGTTTTTTTTCTCACGTATTCTCACTTCTCTTTTAAGCTAAAGTTGCACAGGTTTCTTTTCTCCTTACTTAAATACATTCTCACAGAGTCACCACTGTCACTGATGGGCTCGGCCTTGGCCAGTGGTGGGTCTGTCTTGGAACTGGCCAGCATTTGCTCTGTCAGACATGGGGGAAGCTTCTAGCAGCTTCTCACAAAAGCCGCTCCTGTAGCCTCTCACTACCAAACCCTTGTCACGCAAACTCTATGCATCATAATACATTCAATAGTATTCAAAAACTCTTGCGAGGTAAAAGGTGGTAAAACAGAACCATTTATGCCACCATTGGCAACCTTGTGTGTGTATGAACTAAATGTGTTGCTGTTCTCTGGGAGATGGATAATCCTGCAGATTGCAGTTTTCAGTCACTGTTACATCTGTCTGATTTTACATCACGGTCAAGAGGTTTGTGCCTTATGGCAATGCCAGTCCTACTAGAGCTGCCTGGAGTTTTCCAGCATTTGCTTTTACAGTGCAGAATGTCCCTTCTCTGTTGAAAGGGGCTTATGAGCTTCTCTGAGCACAACTGATGCAATGGAAATAATGTGTCTTACAAAAGCTAACTGCCTTTTAAATAAACACTCACTAGATTACAGTAGCTCCCATCAGAGGCACACTTCCAAAAACTGCTAAAGAAAACATTGAAGAACAAGAGAGCAGGAAACATGCTGGAAAAATTACCTTGAGATGAATACTGTTAGTTTATTTTTCTACTCTATTTTAGTGAGGTAATAGTTGGGGATATTACACAGATGAAATTGCATTAGCTAACTGGTTTTGCATCTTACCTCACCATTTTTTATCTTCTAGGATTTCCTTCCATTGGATTCTGAGGAATTTATACTATGCTAAGTGCTTTCTTGGTATGGAAAAGCGGAATCCTGGTGAAGTGTTCTGTAAGCATGCCTTGGCTATTAGAACTGAGTTATGGTGGGCGCGCAAGCTTGGTGATTTTCTGTTAGGTGTGCAATATGCCTAGCACATCTAAAATTCTTCTATGTGCAAACATGTGTTTTTCAGTGCTTTGGACTATTTGAGATGACAAGCACAAGCCCAGGGACATTTCACATGCTGTTAACAGCAGAAAGCAGAACAAATGAAAGCAATAGCCCTGAACACTAAATGTTTGCAGAGGGGAGGATCAGGATTTCAATATACCCCACATTTTCTGGTCTGCAAAAGCATTCCCTTTGTGTTGGAGCATGTAGAAGCTATTGGCATTTGCTAAGCTCCCTTCTTAATTCATGAAGAAAAATAGGCATCTCTAAGAGGTGATTCATCCCATCTTAAAACCAAAATGTAAGCAAGGACAGTCACACAGTAAGCCAAGCCATCCAGCTGATTTGGGATGTTGACTAATTACTGCTCTGAGACACCTGCTTATCCAGATCAACAGACTGTCTTTCTGCACATATTTTGATTTTACTTCTTAGAGGAAGCTACCTCTCTCCAGCTATCTACTGACTCTGTATGCTCATGGACTCTGCTGCCTCCTAATATTCTTACTTTTCTCTGTAGACCTTAGTGCCAGATTCTCAGTGCCAAGGACCTGGGTTGTCTTTTCTGGGAATGTGATATTTTGGAGTTACTGACCTGAGGGACTGTCACAGCTCTGGAAGCTGGTACAAGATGGGTAAATGAAAGCAGCTAGCTGCAAAACATAGTTCTACCTGTTTTTTTCATGATTGCCATGGGTAGGATTCATCTCGCTTGAAAATTAAGCATTTAGTCTGTGCAAGCTGTGTAGGCTGATTAGAGAGGCAGAACACTCTAAGGGAGTGAATCAAGCAGATGAGACACTTCAGTAAACACAAGTGTCACGTTTTAGTCACCTTTACGGACACTGTTTACATGGATACAAAATAAAACAAGGAAATGGCAGATAGAATACCTGAAGTTTATTGTATAAAGATACCCACTCCAGTTCAGGAAGTCCATGTGACAGAAATTTCTAGAATGTGTTTTGGGGATATATATTTCTTTTCATAGAATCCCAGACTGCTTTTGGTTGGAAGGGACCTTAAAGCTCATCTAGTTCCAACCCCCTGCCACGGGCAGGGACACCTTCCACTAGACCAGGTTGCTCCAAGCCCCGTCCAACCTGGCCTTGAACACTGCCAGGGATGGGGGCAGCCACGGCTTCTCTGGGCAACCTGTGCCAGGGCCTCACCACCCTCACAGGGAAGAACTTCTGCCTCAGATCAAATCTAAATCTCCCCTCTGCCAGTTTGAAGCCATTCCCCCTTGTCCTGTCCCTACTTGCCCTTGTCAAAAGCCCCTCTCCAGCTTTTTTGTCAGCCCCTTTAGGCACTGGAAGCCGCTCTAAGGCGCCCCTGTAGCTGCCTCTTCTCCAGGCTGAACAAGCCCAGCCCTTTCATCCTGTCTCCAGAGCAGAGGTACTCCAGCCCTCGGAGCATCTTCATGGCCTCCTCTGGACTCCCTCCAATGGCCTCATATCCTTCTTGTGTTGTTGCCCCAGAGCTGGACACAGGACTGCAGGGGGAGTCTCACCAGAGCAGAGTAGAGGGGGAGAATCCCCTTCTACAATCTGCTGGTCATGCTGCTGGTGATGCAGCCCAGGGCACAGTTGGCTTTCTGGTCTGCAAACACACATTGCTGGGTCGTGCTGACCTCCTTGCAGGCCAACACCCCCAAGACCTTCTCATCAGGGCTGCCCTCAATCCATTCTCTGCTCAGCCTGTATTTGTGCTTGAGATTGCCACATTTCTGGGATCTTGATGTTATATTCTTCTTGTTGGCCATTTTCCAAGAAAGACTGCTATAGGGACCATAGGTCTGGCCAGCTGCAGTTCTTGTTACATTCTTATTTTCTTCAATGGGATGAATCAATCTCTGGAGTTACCTATCTGTTTTCATGGCTAGAGAGAATCTAGGTAAGTTATAAGTGGACATGAGGGATGGTGTTCTTACCTTATGTTAGACAGCTACAATGTAGATGTCTACACTGGAATTAGTCACTCAAAGCCTCTTCCAGTCATTGTAGAGAAAAGGGCATTTTTGGAGAGCAGTTCATCTCATGCTGAATTCTGTCTCTTCTGTAGACCAGAATCACTGTACCCACAAAGTTTCTACTTCTCACCTGTATATTTCTCAGAGAACAACACATCCCATCTTAATTCTGTGTCTTCTACAGACCAGGTCATTGTGACCTCAAAGTTATTTCTCTTCTATTTCTTTCTCAGACATCTGGGGTACACAATCAACAATAGACGAATCACAGAATCATAGAATCATAGAATAGTTAGGGTTGGAAAAGACCTTGAGATGAATTCCTAGTCCATGTTTAGGTAGCTAAGATATTTGCTATGGATCTCACCCTTCGTGTCCTTATACCAAATATAGGTAGCCTATTTCATGCTGCTTTTTCTCATAGAAAGAACCAATTGTGTTTCTAGACTATACATGGTCTGCTGTTGACTGGTAATTTGGTCTTCATATCCAGCACAGTGGTCCCATGTGACGTTCTTTCAGTGTCTCCACCAGGGATATACAGAAGGGCTCTTTTGTTCTTTGAACTGTCCATTCCACTGCTTCAGTTCACCATTTTCCACACAACTCCCACCATTGTGGACAGAAAAGCTTTTGCCATGTAGATATAAGATGGTTTCCATGGTGTTTGATTGATCTGTGATGTCTTCTTTTCCTATTGGAGCAAGAATGAATATGCAGTACAGGAAACTGTATTCCATGGGGTGGTACACAGGGTTGAACAGTAATGTGAAATTTTATTATGTATGTCTTGCAGGAGACAGTGATGACCTCTGAAAGGTCTTCCTGCTTCTTTCAATACTTTTCTTGACCCAAGGAGGCCAGAACATGCTGTTGTTTTTTTTAACCACTAAACCTCAGATCATGGATTTGTACTCACAGGGGATCTGTTCTGTTCATAATTTGGCAGAAGAAGATACCAGCTGTCGTTTTTTGATCAGAAGTACCTATTGCTTTATACAAAACCCCTGGATCTCTCCCAGTCTCAGGACAAAGACGCCACATCCACAGGTCATCTCACAAAGGCAACAAGCCTGAGACTGTCAGACTCTGCAGTATGTAGTTGTCATACTGCAACACAGCGATCCTTGTTTCTTCTGAGCAATTTCTTTCACTCACCCAACAAAATTTCCTATATAAGTGGAATGGGGGAACATGCAGTTAAATGTTTATTACTGAAAATTTGAGGGAAACCACATGGATTTGCTAGACAAGACTTACAAAAACAAGTTGTAATAAAAAGTTTATAGCGTCTCCCCCAGCACCCTAACATAGACTTCCTTTTTGTTTATGAAACATATGCATAAACTGATGGGCAAAATTTGCTTCTCTGGCTACATGACAAATATCCATTTCTGACTGTGCTCATATGTACCAGATGAAGAGTTTTCCTGTTCCTACTGCATTTGAAAAATTAGCATTCAACACACAACTGAGATTTGCACTGCATGGGGCAGAGTTGCAGGAGGAAGCAGAGAGGAACATTACGTTGCTAGCATAAATTCCTTTTATGTTATTTCACTTCTTCCTCCCTCCACTTTGGCGACATTTGCTATGAAATTGACAGGTGTGATTCTGACATCAGATTAGACAATTATAAATGGTCTGATTAGCTCAGCTTAATGTGCAACCCATGACAGACCTCATTGATTTATTTCAAGTGTCAAGCATGGCGCATTGAGCAAAGGAATTCTGCTTTACATAGCAAAGCTTGGAGCACACGCAAATACAGTAATTTCCTCACTTGCCTTTTCCTTTCAACCTCGAACTAGTACTAATCAAATCTGTAGATGAAAAAAATTGTTAATATTAATTTCAAGTTTAATATTAATATTAGTGTTAATATTAATGTTGCTATTGCTTTTACTATTAATATTGGTATTTTGTACTGTGTTTTTGGTATTTTATACTGTGTTACAGTACCAAACAAACGGAAGAAATTCTCCATATGGCTTACCTCTGTATAAACTCAAAGTAGTTGAAAGTTCCCAGGAAAACTTATGGGAATCTGCAGTGTAAAAATAACATAGTGAAGAAAGGGCTAAAACATTATTTTCAAGTTCTCGCTGTCCAATGCAAATAGGCCAAATAGTCGGAGGGTCAAATCGCAACAAGGATGAATCAGTTTAGGCATCTGTACAAAAACAAACAAACAAAAAAAAAAATCCATCAAAATTTGTGTAATGGCCTGGGGAAAGAAACCTCCTATGCATTACTTGGGAAAACAGATAATTTCCCATCCCTGAAGATTTTAGGTACATCCCTGCTGGGAATGACAGGTACACTCAATCTTGACTTGGCAGAGGAGACATGAGCAGAAGGATTTTCTGAGATTTCAACCAATGCTGCAGTTGCAGAGAAAGGGTTAGTTTTGCAAATATTTTGTTAATTCTGCATTTGCTTTTTTTGGCATAGGCAAGCAAATGAATCCTTGTTAGGATGAAGATTTATAAATAAAATTAGGATTGGGCCTAATGGAGCAAAAGGGGATTTGAGTAGCTTTGCAATTTGACATGTCCCATTCAGTTTTCTCCCATATGTCAAGTAATGCTAACAAAGGGTTTCCTGTTGGAAGAACACTCTCAGGAAGCTTGAAATAAACCTAAATAGAATAAATTGATTTTGTCTTTCTTTGGGGGAAAGTTTAGGTCTTATAAACACATTACACAAGATCTCTGCCTTCTGTGTTCATGTATGTGCAACAATCTGCCATTTACCTGATGCGACACAAGTCAAAATGATACTCAAAAGTGGAGGAAAGTGGATTTTACAATGTGTGTAAGTAGGTAATTCCTATGACAAATGGGGCTGTGCCAAAGAAGCTTCCATGGGAGCAAGGAGAGAGGACAGAAGATGGAGTCAGACACTGATTTGTCTCTCTTTGACCATCCACCATGAAGACTGAAAAATTTCTTGCTTTATCTGCTTCCACCTTCTATCCCTTGCTGGCTTTTGCTAGAGATCCTTCTTTGAGGTTAACTGTCTTCACAGTTTGTTGCAGAGACATTCATATGGGTGTTGCCTTTCACCACAAGGTTACCTGCCTTTGTGCTGGATTAAAGAGTGTCCCACCTACCCAGGTTCTTTGAGTGGCATGGGCTTGAGGTTTCTTCTGGGGACAGAGAAGAACACACATTGTGGGGAGGCTGAAACCACACCAGCTATATATAAAACCAAGCCTTCATTAGCAAATCTTAACGGCTTTGACATAATGAATGTCAACACTGTCCTATGTGCTAGCAGGATACAGGAATATCAAACTTCAGGCTGGTCAATAGAGACCGACAGCTGAATGTACTAACATTTTTATCCAGAAAAATTAGGCCTGGAAGAGGTCCTCTGTCCACTGACAGCTGAACCTTTGCTCTGGCCCCAGGACATGACACCTATCCAGTGCTCTTTTTTCCCTATTAGTGGTGAATATTCTTTGACCTTGTGGTAAAATATGATAACCAAGACGTGTGCATGAACAGTTGTTCAGAATAGGAAGGACCATGAGGAAATGTGATCTGACATGAGACTGCAGCCTTTTGAATGGGAAGATGTCTCAAATCCCTTTCAGAAAAGCAGAACTATGTGACCTAAATATAACAGCTATCCACTTTCTGTGCTTGGTTTTACAGAAAAAAACTCCTTGACTTCAGCAGGTCTTGTATTGGCCCATCTAAGAAACTACTATTAAACCCACGTCAAATCAGAGCTGGGAGAAAATGTCAGGATGAATCAAATCAATATGTACACCTTGAGGTGGAATGGGGCTGGCTTGTAAGACAGTCTTCTGAGATGATGGTCCAGTGGAGGGTATGGCAGACCATTTCCCTATCTACCATCTTCCTCTGTTGGTGGAAGAAGCAGAGACTATTCCTATGTCCAGTAACAAAATGTCTAAGTCCCTAATATCTTTTCCTTCTTCCTCTACTTTTCTGAGTGATTAGTGAAAAAAACCTACTCTAGACTCATCTGCCTCCTTCCAGTCTGCTTTGTCCCTGCTGGGACAGAAAACATGTGCAGATAGCAGAGTTTTTCTGGCTCTCAGGCCTTGTCATGTTTTTATAGCCTCCGCTATTAACAGTGACCTTGGTCAGGAAGGCTGTTCAACATGAAGAGCTTGATTCTATGTGTATGAAAACTTCCTAGGGAACCTGGACCATCGTCAGCCTACCTGGCTGCATGATTAGCACCATTCACTGACACACTTAGCTCTGTTGTCTGCATGATGACTAGGGTGGTCAGAGAATGGAAAAAAGAAGAGAAGAGCCTCAAGACATGTCCCAAGATTGGCTCACCCCTCCACACATTCCTTACCAACACACTGGGGGACTTTCCATGGGATGACTCCTTCCCATGTGGACACCTTGTTACTGAGCCCATCTAGGTTTCAATGTGATGTCTTCAACACAAAACAGAGCCCTAGGATCAGATGACAGCAATTGCTCCCACTGCATCCAAAAGACTGCCTCTCAGCAGAAAAATATGCCTGGAATGCACTGTCATTGTATTACACAGGGGTGCAATTTCACTGCAGGGGATACAGTAAACCCCTGAAAGATGTTGGCATATCAACAGATCATGCTATAAGTCTCTGCTCAGATTGTTTTTGGCATGGATGCCTTGAGACAATTCTAATTAAAACCAGCTGGCCCTGACTATATTTAGTGATATTTATTTGGGGTTTGATGCCTCTTTTTTTCTTCTGTTTAATCCATATGTCTGAAAGAATTTCTAAACAGGCAAGAACAAGCAGCATGTTGTTGATCAGCTAATGAGAACAAGAGCTGGATAAAAGGGGATGGCAAACCCAACTGAAGGGCATGATACAGTAATGAACTGGCCATAGGCAATATTGATGTTGAGCTTTATTTGGTGTAGGGTTGTGGCTGGAAACTAAAGCAGCTAATTGTCATACCTGTGTGATTGAGAGAGTGGGAATAGTTCTGATTTCTAGTAGGAATCTCAACATCCTGGTAGACCCTGAAAGACCATCCAGTCCCAAGGCAGGAATAATTACATCTGTGCTCTTCCTGACAGGAGTTTATATAAACTCACCTTAAAGATTTCCAGCAGGCAAAAGTTTTCCATGAGAGAGATTCCAGCACACAGCATTTATCCTAACAGATTTTCTTCTAATATTTAAGCAGAAAGATTAATCATCCTGCAGTTTAAGCTCTTGATTATGACAAACATTGAGAACAGAGTAATTTTGTTTGCTCTGATGAATTTTTTCTTGTTTTCGAAGGTTATCACGTTTTTGCCTTCTCCTCCCCTCTCCCCCATCTCATTCCTCTTTAGCCCAAACAACCTCAGTTCATTCGGTCTGTCTTCATAGTTGATATTATTTGGATCTCTGTTTGACAGTATCTGGGGAAAGTCTGCCTTCCCTTCCCCATACAAAAAACCAAACCTACTTCTGTGTCTCTGTCTATCTGTCTACAGGATTTGATGGGCTGCCATTTGGGTGAGATGGGTGGGCTGAATAGCACATGGCCATCCCCACTTCACAAGAGTAGACACTCATTCCTTACCAATCAGTACTCATTGGACTAGGATTTAGGGAACTGGAAGCCCCTTCCCTTCATCCCTCCCTTAAATCAACTTCTGAGCTAGTGTTGTAACAAGTCAGATGGTCATATGGCTCCTATTACCTTGGGATCCGAGCAAGGCCCATCACTTCACCTAACACCTTGTGAGTAGTGGCTGGGGATCTGATGTTTTGCGAAACCATGCGTTTCACAGCTGATGAACCAGAAGGGAAAATCTGGTAGACTTGGTGTTTTATGAGAATGGGGAGAACAATGCTGTCATCAGATTGCACTTAATCTTTCCCTCTTAGCAGGCCAGATGTGAAAGAGGTTAACATGCTGCTTTGTTTCAGACTGCAGTACTGTGGTGAATATGACTGTTCTATCTACAGCTGCCATTCAACATGACACAAATGGGACAAAATCAAAGTCTGCAATACTTGGAAAACCCACCTGTCAGGTCCTCTATCTGACCTGTTCTTAAACCTCTCTTTTTCTGTGGTTTTTCTACACTGAATGGTCATATACAGAGAAAAATGCCTACCAAGCTTTTTTTTTTTTTTTTTAATGAAAAAATGTTTATAAAATTAATATCCATAAGCAGTTTTATCTATAGATGTTTTTCACCAGCTGAGGATGGGAAATGGGATGCAGCAATGTCCAGTTCTGTGTTGTACTCTGCATTCATTTCATTAAGTTTACTTTGCATGGTTAGGTGAATCCCAGAAAATAATCATAGTTGCATATCTTCTGAAGATACATTGAACCATTTATCATGACTGCACTTACACTGGAGGAGATCTGAACAAATCACACCATCCACCTTTTCACTCATGGCTAGGGGACTGGGACCTGTTCACCAAAGAGATCACTTCATTCCCAGTACAGGATCTGCTGCAAAATTAACAGCTGTGGACTGCATGGCTCCTCAGGCCTTACCTGAACACTAAACAATTACCATAATCACCCTCAGCTAACAAACAAATCTCTCTGTATTATTTCGATTCTCCCTTACCAAGGCCCAGGTCCCCTTTATCATGCCAGAAGATTCCTCTACCACATTCTCTGTGCCATGAATTTCAGGAAATTTGTGTCTACCCAGTGCTCCTGTCAGAAAATGAAGAAGGAGCATAAAACCCTCTGGTCCTTAAGAGCAAAATTAACAGGCAGATTTGGATATGTTTGGGGGGTTGTGGTTTTTTTTTTTTGTTTGTTTGGGTTTGGTTTTTTTTTTTGCTGTTGTTGTTGTTTATTTTTTTTTAAATGACAATGTTATTAATGTTTTCATATTTGCCATACACATAATATAGACTCATAGAATGGTTTGCGTTGGAAGGAACCTTAACAATCAATCACCTAGTTCCAACCCCCCTGCCATGGGCAGGGACACCATGATTATATACACATGTATATGAGATATACATGTGTGTGTATGTCTATGTATGTATGTATGTATGATATATATATGATTATATGAGTGTGATATATACAAATTCATATATATATAAACAACATATATGCAAAATTTCTTTGAAAGATTCATTGAAATACATTGTATTTTTCTCTTCCTGCTGTATGTTTATGTAGGTATGCAGTAGCCTACACATATTCATAGTGTATGCATGTAGCAATACAAGAACACAAGTATACTTATTTCTGCTCCAGATAAGCCAGTGTAACAGACTGAAAGCAAATATGCTTTGATATCAGAACCTCAGAACATTCTTACAGAACCACTTCTGGGTTTTGCGAAATTCTTCAAAATGGTCAAGCATATCTCTGGTTTGTTGACGTCAACAAGTATGAACTGGAGTCATTCTTTCCAGGAACTGTCTTCTTTTATTATGTCCTTCTGGTGTGCTATAAAACCAAAATGTGACTGGCCTGAGCTGCTGGGGATCACATGTCATCGCATGAGCTTGAGGCCAAGGTCCACTTCTGAGCTTAGTCCCAGCACACGTTAATTTTGATGTGCTCTCAGACACCGCTTTGGGATCTTGAAAGGGATACACAGCACTTCTTCAACTGCTGTTAGGTGCTAACCGCTGGTAATAAATTGCTATTTTGGGAGGCAGAAGGGTTTGCCTTTCTGTGTGTTGTGTGCAGGATGTTCTGTAGACAACACTCACGGGACATGACTCAGTTGCTTCTGTAGGAGACTGATATCCCCTGTGGGTATCACAGCACAGAAGACACTTGGTGGAGCACAGGTTCAATGTCACTTTTCCCATATCCTTTCCCCATTCAGTGGCTTTAATGAATGTCAGCAGTGGATCAGCTGACCAATCATAGAGCTCATGCAGTCTTTAGTCATTAGATATCTGTCCAAATCTTATTCCAGCTTCTTGAGGATCTATATGGGAGATCTCTTGGCTCAACTAAAAAGCAAGGGGAAGGAGAGGGAAGAGTACAACAGAAAAGGGGAAAAGGGTAATTTTCGAAGAACAATGAAAGTTTAATTAGATGTCAAGACAAAAAATATATTTGTTGGACACCTTTTTTAAAAAAAATCTAAAGCTCCTTCAGAAATGTGCCAGCTGATCAACAAAGAAGAAATAAAAGGAAAAGATGAAAATTAAGGCAGAGCAATAAATGCAACTAGAAATACACTCTAGGGCAAGTCCTGCGTATGAGTGCTGGGCGGTTAGCATGGCATCATAGTCCCTGTTGGCTGAACTGTGTCTGTATATCACAAACTATCCATGAGCAGATCTGGATCTCCATGTGCTTTGCACATCTTTGAATGTTAACTCTGCCAGAGTGCAGTTCTCTTTTCACACCTCCAAGGCTTCTTCAGTCAAGCACTGTCTGGTGGAGGGTCCCCAGGGTTTCAAGAGCACAGAGTGGAGCTAGCCCTTAAGTCCTTCAGCCCAGGACATTCCTGGCATTCCTCTGCCAGCCAGCTCTATTGTTCCCAAGCTGTTGATCCAGATTGGGTTACAGCCCTTCATAGGGGGCATTGAGTTTCACAACCCGGCCAGAAATTCCACTGTGTGAAAAAAGGTGAGTATTTTGGGAAGTGACATTAATGTTACACCTGTGACATCAAAAAGAAAAGACTCCATGTTCCCCCTTAATATCTCTTCTGCTTATTAAAATATATATATGTTTTTAAATAGCATCAAGACCAAGTAAATTATTTACTGTTAAAACATTGCTGTACAAGGTTTCATGAGTATGTTCCCATCACATACACTGTGTGCCTTCTACAGGAATTGTATTCAGCTCCCAGAATGTATAGTGCAGTGTGGAAACATGAGAAATTTATTTATTTCCTAATTCTGTCACAGAAGCTCTGAACTTGGTCAAATCAACTATTCTTCCAATACAAAAAACAAGGTATAGGATAACACTTCCCATTCCCCTTTTATTTTCCATTTATATGTATATCATAAATTTTTACATTTTTATTTCTATATTTTACAAGTTTTTTTAATTATTCTTTCTCCATGTCTATAACTAGAATGCTGGAATTGTGGTTTCTGCTGGGACGTCAAGATAGTCCCATGACTCAAATGATAATAATAAATGATAACAAGGTGTAAATTACTTGATCATTGCTGCAAAAGTTGCCTTTATGGTTATAGCCCATAATTTTAAATTTCTCTGTTAATAAAATAACAGTAGAGAAACGAGTAGGGCCAGATCATGAGTCTTATGGTTCTTTTGAAGTTGTTAGAGCTCATCTCCAAGTAGGATTTGGCCTACAGGAAGCAAAAATTAGATCAGCTGGGTACATCTATTTTTGTTGTTGAACAGAAAGTTCCAACAGACGCGAGTTGTTGGAGGCTGTTGTGTTGTGGGATTTCTGCCTTCATCTCCCATCACATGAGGAGATAGTATAAGCTCTGAGCATCTCAAAGCTATGCTTAATGCTACAGTTGAAGAATGTCCTGGAACTTCTTCTGAGAGACTCTGGGCTTGGGCTTCGGTATTGCCTGGAGTAGAGACAGCTTCCCAGAAAATTTGTGAGTGTCTCTTCAACATCACTCTGAGAGCATCAGAACTGAAAAGTGGGAGTCTCAGACTCAGTCTAGGGCCTTCTTTAACCCCAGAGTTGCAATACTGCAGATGTTAACACAACTTCACAGCCTGAAATACGGTTTTATTTGGCTGGAGCTCATTTCATATAACTAGCTATCCTGATTAGTCTTCCAGGCTTCTTGTCTGCTAAGTGGAGTGATACAGATGCCTTTGAAAAGGAAGACAGATTTCCAAGAGAATGTGATAAATAGCCCTTTATCCATGGATTTTTTTCTATTAGTTCCTAAAAAGGATCCTGAATGGACAATAATACAAAAGAAGGAAAGAGGGAAGAATGACTTATAGATCCAGTGTGGGAACAAACTTGGCTGCCTTATGGTGTCTTCAAAGAGGTAAGGAAAGAGGTAATTGCGGCCCTGAATAGAGGGTATTTTTTTGAGGTAGAAAGCAAGAGTCTTAATTACATGAGGTATTTAATAGTGGCCAGTTCTCAGACTCTGAAGGTAACAGGAAAACTTGAATTTATGGAGGGCTACTGAAAAAACTTTCCCCTAAGAGGCCTGGTCCTCCACCATGATTTGTCTATGTTGGGACAAATAAAATCGGCATTTGATTACAGGTCTGGGTGAAGATGCTTCCTAAAATACCTAACACATTCCCTTCATTGTATGATACATTGGTTTAATTCCAGTGGAAAGAGAAGTCTTCTGGGATGTCCTTTCTCAGACTTTGCTGTGAATCCAGATGAATTACTTTCACTCCTCCCTGCATCCATCACTGGCCCCTTTGGGATTATTTTCCTAGAACAAAGCTAGATCCCTGTGAATTCACTTCAGGTTGCTAGAATAGGGCAGCTCTTACTTACAGTCCCTCAGATTGCTTTTCAGTTAATGCCACTGAAAGCAAAACAGCTTGGAAGAACTGAAGAAATCCACCTTTGCCTGCCCCTTGCACTGCAGCTGTCTCTGGTAGTGGTTTAGTAAATATATGAAATGCTCAGCTTTGAAATTTACATCAGCCACATTGCAGTACAAGTGGGGACAGCCAAAGGCTGTAAAAATAGTTGCAGTGCCATATGAGCTACTGATCACTTACAGTACCAAAAAAGAGAGACAGGAGCAGAAACAAAGAGAGGAAAATGCCACATTCTCATTGAAATCAGCCATGCGTATCTCGTTTTTCTTATAATGGGCTTTATGAAGTTCAAAACACAAGGTAATGACAAAGTGGTGATGGTAGTAGGAACTTCTAGGTAAATCAACATGCATTTACCACTTTTGCCTTCAGCATCTGCTCTAGGATCTACAAGGTCATCTCAAAAAGAAGTATTTACTTACCTGCTAAGTAACCAGTGATCAGGGTATGGATAGTAACCAGCTGTCAACCTGTCAGTTGCTAAGGCTGATCATTTTTCTTTGTGCTTGAGAAGATTATGAGTTGACTTGCCCATAGCCCATAAGTCCTCAAAGGAGAAGAGTTCTCAGACTCTGTTGAGTCCCAGAGACAAACGCATAAAAACCTTTGATGGATGGAGGCTGGAGGTAGGTATGCTCCTTTTGGAAATGAAGCAATACATTATTCCTTTCCTGAAAGAAAAATTGAAATGTCCTAATGGGGATGAAATGGGCTGTATGTGTATGGAAATGTGAAATTTCTTCACTTTAAACATTGGAAAGTTAAGCCTCCAATGTGAACGACTGGAACTTCAAATATCTATATTTGCCAATATAGATAGCGAAAGAAAAGTCTAGAAGCATATTCATCCTATCTGTTATAAAGACCAAAAGATGGAAGGAATCACCATTTGGGAGTGTTTCTTCATTCTTCATTCAAAAGGCATAACTGATCACTCATCTAAAAGCTAGACATTTCATTGATGCTGAAGTTAAATGACATAACTGTCCCCTAATGTTTCTGATAGGAACTAGATGATCTCCTGAAGAAAATACAAGCCTATACTTAAAAGAAGTAGGCTATCGTGAGGTCTGCAAAATAGCTGGTAATCAGTCCTTTCAATTGATATTTAACACTTTTTCCATTCAACAAACCACTGAAGGGTCTTGTTGATTTTTTCAGGCTTTTATTGTCTTTGGAACAGGACTTCAAAAGTTTGCTAAGGCTGTAATATAGAAAGCATTTAATTTCTGTTCTTCATCCCATGGTACCTATATAGTCTCAGGATCCATTATAGGTTTATTTTCTACTAAATCCCGCATGTCTTCGTGAGCAAGAGCACATTTCTATCAAGTTTTGTGTCACCAGCGCTGCTTGGTGTATTTAGTGTTGCATTTTCTATATAAAAGATACAGCTTTTTTTTTTCCTTCTTCCTCTTCCTCCTGCCCAGATGAGCAGCAAACATGTGTTCTCCTGATCCCAACAGTCAGAAACTAAGTGATGGCTGCTGCCAGACTATCTACTATTCTGGTCCATATTCACAGCTGGTATAAATCAGTATAGTTCCCTTGAAGTTAGTAGAACTTGATGATTTATAGCAGCTGAAGTGTTGCTCCAAAGGCAGGCATTTGCTCTTCTTCTCAGCTGATGTTCTTATAGGGAGAAGTGGTAATGTTGGTCAGACAATTCACCCTATGGAAACTGGGAGCAATAACAGTAATCTTGGAGAAAATTCTAATTTTTACCTTTATTTCTGACTTCCTCCACCTTTGCTCACAGCAACTTCCCATTAGATAAACACCCTCTCAATTGGCCCACCACATCCTTCTCTCTCCATGCAGATACAACCTCTTCTGTTCTTCCTTCCAGTATCTCGTCTTGTTCGAACCACTCAGGTGTTAAGACATGAATGGAAAAACTGATGAGCTGTACAGCTGACAAAAAATTGGAAGAGAAACCCCATCTGGTTTTATTTTATATTTTTTTCATTAACTATCTTTGAAATGCCATCGCCATTTGAAAATATCTGACTTTCTGTTTATAACTTGATTATATAAAGTACAGAGGTTGACTAGCATATAAGCAGATGTGGTTTGGAGATTGCTTTCTTCGTCCAACAGCTGACATCTGCTGTGCTAAGGACTGAAAAAGCAGAAAAAAAAATTGTCTTCTGGTTACAAATCTTCTAAAAACACTTTTTCTCTGTTCTCTGGGGAAGACGCTCAAGCTGTGGCCGTCTCACAACTCTAAGGACAGCATTCCTTATTGGGAAAAGTTGCTCAACCACTTTTGGTTGGAGAGAGAACATCTTTGACGTGCTCTCAACCTCTCATTTAAAGATGTCTGGACAGTTTCCATCAACAGTTTATTCTGAAGAGAGAATTAGTTTAAACTCAAAGATTAATTTTATTTTTAACAGAAAAAACCCCAGCCTACTTGGGGGAGAGGGATGTTATTCTGTTGAGAAGTCAAGTATCTGAAAAATGATACAATTCAAATATCCCACAACAAAATTTCATGAAAATTCTTAACTTTTCTCAGGTCTTTATTATCCTTGGAAAGAGGATAATAAATTCCCATTCTCTATACCAACTCCTCTACTTGGTCCAAGGAGGAGTATGGTAAATTGCAGTAAATGGAGTAAGACTGCTAGATAAAGTTATCTAGGCTCCTTTTCTTGGACCAGATGATCTTTTGAGGTTCCTTCCAACCTGGGATGTTCTGTGATTCCAGCAGACATTCCGGCATTCCATTCCATATGACAGACAGACTTATCAAAGACCAGAGAATCACAAGGCACTGTGGCAGTATTCCCAAATTGAAACAATTCAGATTTTGGCCAGAATATTTTGTTTTCACTTATATTCTATTTTTATGGTTCCTAAATTTTTATTTTTTATTTTTTTTCTCTGGGAAATATTTTGATGAGCTCTGTTCTCTTTGAAGATTAACCCGGTCCATCTCTCAGGAGAAACTTATCACACCCTGATGACCAAGAGAATTTTAGAAAATTCACAGCTAGCCCAGCCTCTCATGTAGGACATTGGAATAGCTTTTTGGCACTGAGATCTGCTGCTAACATCTGTTGCAAACACAACTGAAAAATAAAGAGGACTCCCCCCACTGCCCCCTGCCTTTCAAAACTTATTAATAGGAAAAAGGATATTTGGTCAGGATTTTTTTGCAGCTGCTGGGACTTTAGGGATCCTCATGGAAGAGATGAATGGGGGATTTAGGGTAAGATTAACTGCCTTGATTTGGCTATTTGCAGAAGGATTTACAGGGCATTGGAATATCTTTAATCCATGGAATCGATCCAAGACATCAACCCAGCAGATACTGCAGGTACTTAAAACTCATGATCTACCTCCCTATTTTGCCTTGACTTTGTATATTTGAATAAAGATAATCATACATATATGTAGTAATCACATAGATGGGGCTGTTGCCTGCCATCTATGTTACATCCTGATGAAAAAGAAAAGTGAAGAACCACCAGAAGCTGTGCAAAAGAGCTGATCTGCTAGGGTATTTTGGTTATTGATTGGTCTACACAAGTAAACTAAACAGAAGTCAGGAGGCAATGTGCCAGGGGTCTAGAAGAGGAACAGAAAGGTAAGACATTGAATAAAATCCCAAAGTATTCAACTGGGATTTTTTGGCATTGCCAGAAGCCTCCCCTCCAAGCAGAGCTAACAATTTACAAGAAGTGGCAGGATACTGCAACTGTTTTGATTTTGACGGAAGTGCAAAGGATCTTCTCTGTGTCAAGCCAGCTGTACTGTGAGTATACTTTATCTTAAGTATGTAAAAAAACATATTGATATAATCTTTGTATGACAGTATGACTACTGAATTTTGGCTGAGAATCAGACTGAGGTGAGCTTCCAGCCACCTTTCTGGATCGGGTTTTTTTTCCTGTTATATCTCTAATGTCTTTTTATTAGAGAATAGCTGAGGTGTGGGGAAGCCTACCAACAAACACCACAACCATGGCTGATTGTGGAATTCGGAAGACAAAGTGAAATATGACTCTTCCTGTTATTATGGTCTCTTCTTATCTCACAGAGGTGGAGGTGACAAGATCCCAAGCTGCTGTTGAGCTGCTGTTGGCATCTTAATTGCCTAGTATTTTCCAGTGCTGTTTTCAGTTCAGGAATAAGAACTGGTGGATTTTTAAAATGTCGTGTAAAACACACTTATGTGCTGGTGCCTGCTCAGGTATTGTCTTTGTGGTTATGGCTGCTCTGAGAGTGCGCACTAATTTGCACTGCAGATTTGCTGCTTTGAATTATAACCTAGTATTTCCTGGGTCTGTCCTGGCTCTTGCAATGTCATTCAAGAAATCTGTAGTGGGAGAATATGGTGAAATTATCCCCTGGTATTTCTTTGGGTCTGTAGAAAGCTCTTACTGTTCTCCAACCATAACACACTTCAATGCAGAAATCAATGGAGCAAAACTTTATACAGGGCATGAAAACAGTGCATGATTTCTATTATTTCTTAGCAGAAACATCTACAGCTTGCAAAGTCTGCAGGGATCAGTTATTTTGATCAGCAAGGTACATCTTTCCACACTTCATTCTTGTTTGCCCTGAACAGAAAATGGCAAATGAGAACTCAAAACCTGCAGAAAAACCTCTAACCTGGGGGCTTTGCAATTTGAAGAAAATCTCAGAAGATAGAATTCAGCCAGGTAGGGTTCATGTCACTTAATTTAGGTGTCTACGATGTAAATATGTTTATGTGAACTCTGTGGCTCTGCTCCCATCACAGTCAACAGAGATCTAGTCCATATATTCAGTGTGAGTGTGATGCACCTCTTTCAGCTGTAGGTGTGTATGGCTTCACTCATTTCAAATGCCTCTGCCTACAATGGCCTCTCCAGAACTCTGTGGGTGTCCTGTAGTTTAATTATTCACAGGGGATGGGATTAATTTGCCTACAACCTCCGGACCAAATATAGCAGGACTGCTCCCCTGTCTGCACTTGTTATAGTGACTAGATCAATGTTGGTAAGTTGTCAAAAACTTCTCCCCCATGTGACCATACAAACATGACTTGGGTCTGGTGGGCTCCATCAGAGCAGCTCTTGTGGTTTTCTGTGAACTGAAGAGAGTTGTCAGGACCAGAGTCTGGTCTAGCCAGAGCGAGTAGACAGATCTCTGCACAGCTTCTCATGGAGACACATACAATCACAGAATGGTTCTGAGTTGGAAGGGACCACAAGGATCGTCTGGTTCCAACCCAATTAGACCAGGTTGTTCTTGGTCCACATTGAGGAAACTCAGTTCTGGTCAAAGCTGGTAGTAGGGAAGGGATGTTAGGAAGATATTTTTTTACTGCCAGGGTGACAAGACCCTGGCACAGGTTGCACAGAAAAGTTGTGGCTGTCCCATCCCTGGCAATATTCAAGGCCAGGTTGAATGGGGCTTGAAGCAAATTGGTGTAGTGGAAGGTGTCCCTGCCCGTGGCATGGGGGTTGAAACAGGATGAGCTTTAAGGTCCCTTCCAACCAAAAGCAGTCTGGGGTTCTATGCAAAGAAATATACATCCTCAAAACACATTCCAGAAATTTCTGCCTCATGGACTTCCTGAACTGGAGTGGGTATCTTTATACAATAAACTTCAGGTATTGACATGGGATTGGGACTGAATGAGCTTTAAGGTCACTTCCAATCCAAAACATTCTGTGGGGAAAAAAAATAACTCTAGGCAATGTGAAAGTATGACCTCCTGATTTAGAAAATGGACATAAGCAAATGCAGATCTGAAAATTGTTAACTCCATTTTGCTTTGAAGGGGGTTATTTAAATCAAAGTAGTGGTGGGATTAGAAAAGCTTCAAAGGGATGCCCTTATCTTAGTTATTTTAATAGGAATTTGGCATTCAAGTCCCTAAAATGGTCTGGAAAATCTCAGCCATGAGGATGTACTTGCAGACACCCAGCACCATCCCAGACCATATGTGCATGTGTGTGTGTGTGTGTATGTTTCCCTGCTTGTTAGATGCATTATGCTATAAACACTACTGATTCTTTGTATCTTTCCAGGAGAAGACCAGTGTGTGATCTGAGGCATGACCTCTCCCCTGCGCTAGCTGACATGTTGATGGTCAACCTCCCACATAGGTCCATCCCTCGTGTCTAAATATAGATCTGTGCTTGTCTTTTAATGAATTGCAACACAACAAAGGCCAGGGGTGCAGTCCTAACTGAAAGAGAGATGCTCTGCAAGTGAGCTAGGAAGGTAATTTTTGGTATAGCCATGGGTAGGACAAAACCTATCAATAGGACCTGAGCCATAACCCAACCCCCCCCTTTTACATGTACATGCATGCACACATAACCAGAAATATTTGACCCAGTGCCAGCCTCAGCCCTAAAACCCCCAAACTCTCTTTCCATTTAAGTGTTAATTTGTAACAATACCATATCCCATGGCTCTAAAATAGCTGTGTAAATGTCTTGTCCTTTTATAGCAGTGGCCCTATTGTAATCTCTGGCATGTGACAGGTCTGAGAGTGACACAATGTGTGACTTCAAGAGACTGGACAGGGATAAAGACCTGTGTGCACTGGTGATTTATCCTGCAGCAGCCACCTCTTTCCTGTCTGTCTGTCTGTCTCCTTCCCTCCTTTTCTAAAGCAGCTCACCAGCAAACCAACATGGCTCCAAAGAAGCCTGAACCTAAGAAGGTAGAACCTAAGAAGGAAGAACCCAAACCGGCACCTAAACCAGCAGAACCAGAACCCCCAAAAGAAGTTGAATTTAACCCTGCTTCTGTCAAAGTATGTATCTTTTAACCTGGCATGGGAGGAAGCAGGCTTGGGTTGTTGGTGGTTTGGCAGTGGTATATTCCATGCTGTGAGATGACATTCTCCAGAAGTAGCTCTTGGTTTTAAGTAAAATGTGAGCAGCAAAGGCAATTGCCACAGGTGAAGTAAGAGTTGGAGCAAAGTAACTGGGGGGTCGGCTAAATAGAGATGCTCAAAGCTGAATCTTAATTTATCTGAGGATGTTCAGACCTATTCATTCCATCTTGTCCCCAAAGTAGCAGATTTTATTGCATGCAAGCTTCACTGACCTCAGTAGGAAGCTTATTGCTCCTCTCCTGGCAACAGTGCAGGCAGATGCCAAGAAGATTTGACTATATTTGGGGC
Source organism: Strigops habroptila (assembly GCF_004027225.2). Taxonomy (NCBI): domain Eukaryota; kingdom Metazoa; phylum Chordata; class Aves; order Psittaciformes; family Psittacidae; genus Strigops; species Strigops habroptila. The sequence continues at coordinate 98,461,200 of NC_044277.2, forward strand.
TGACCGCTGACTAACCAATGGCCAAGGCTAGATCGTAGGCTTGGAGTGGGCTTGGAGCACGGGTTGAATTAATTTCTCTCTGCCTAGAATGCATTATTTTGGTAGATATTACCAGCCCAAGACTTCCTTATAGTGAGCCAGTGACACCTCCTGTGGTTTTCCAGAAAAGTCCAACTGAATGGCAAAGGAACTGTGTGCTTATGTGTGTATTTTGGAAGGCAGAGAGAAACTGGCAAAAATCCAGATTTCCTGAATGAACTGCTGCTTTCAGGTTCTGCACCAAAGATTCCTCCAAATGGCATGAGCCTTCTCCTTCTCCTTTAGAGAAGCCTGCTGGAAAGAGTTGTTGCTGATCTCAGCAGGATTTGCTGAAGTCTTCCTCAAATATGTAAGGAAAAGATTGCTTCCAGGGCCATTTCAGAAACAGGTTTTGAGAGAATCTGAGGTCACTACTCTAATCCTGAGCTGCTTAACTGACATCAAATTGCCCTTTCAGTGAACAGCCCCATTGACAGAGAACTACCAATGTCTAGGAAACAGTCAAGGTTTTAAAACTGTGAAGTAAGTGATTCCACTGAAATGATGCTGGAGATCTTTCCCTTTCAAATGCTTTTTTCCATGGAAATTTACTCTTCAGCAGATATCTGAGAGTGACCTTTACTTTGAAAGACATTTGTCTCAGAGAATGATAAGGAGAAAGAAATTTTATAGTCCTGTGAAAATGACCATGAAATGGACTATCCGAGAGTGACTTCTCGACTTACAAAAATGCAATAAGCAAATAAAGATCTGACAATGACTAGTTCCTCTTTGATCCTTCTGCACCACACACACACACAAGCAATGTCAGAGATCCCTGCATGAATCTTTAGGAAGAGCTTTCCCATATTGTTAGCACAGTAAATACCCCATGATGGATAGACACTGCAAGATGTAGCAGGATTTCTTTGCAAGGCACTGTCATTTGGGAATTGTCCTTTAGGAAAAGGCATTGCCCTTGCGTAAAAGAAGGGGAGCTTTGCAGCATCTCCCATGCTTCTTTCTCATGGTGATTTGGAGCAGACAATGGCTGGGTGTAAATCAGCATTATTTTGTTGTTTGAAGCAATCAGATTCTTCAGATTCTTTCCTGTTTCTTACAAGAAATTGAGCAATCACAGGGTAGTCCTGCTGATCACCTGTCTTTATGGTGAGCCATAGGACATGAAACAAGACCAGATAATGCCAAAGAGGAAAATGGACAGAACTCTACTGCCATCCATGGCACCAGCTCCTCAGAGCTGAGGCGAGGGATGAATGTCTCCGGGACCCTCTCCTGTTAGGTCAGAAAGTGATTTCCTCCTCAGGAAAACACAGGAATTATGTGAGAAAGAAAGTTACCCTGTCTCTTCAGTGTGCCTCCAGAGCACACCACAACAAATCTCATGGGTGCTTGTAAATCATGGGCTGCTGAAACCATTTGTTTCTTCCGCGTGGGAGTGACTCCTTCAGCTGGGTGTTTCTAACAAGGGAAGCACTGAAAGTGGGGTTTTTCTGCCTTGAATCATAAAGACCTTGCAAATCTTTCTGTTCATATACTAGTGAAGAAAAGCAATCATTTGTAACTATATCAAGAAGAACTCAAATTACAAGGGATTTGGTTTTGGGCTGATTTTTAAAGTAATGCCAACAGAGTTAGTGTTGTGCTCTGAGAACTTCCACCGTGACCTTGGACAAGTGGTACGTGGTGGGATCCAGCACTCTGTGCTTAACATTCCTGCACTGTAAAAGGAGCAGGGGGAAATTGCAATAACTTCTCTTCCAGGGCGCAGATGGCTTCAGCCAGGATACCGTGACATTGTGGTAATATTCATCTGAGATACTGTGACATTGTGGTATGAAGGGCAGCTAAGTCCAGTAGAGACATGAGTTATAACTAAAAAAAAATAATTTAAAAAATCCCAAACTCGTACTGCTCGAAAAATAGACATGCTTTTTTGTAGTCAACACAGTTTCAAGGTCATCATATACATTTCCACCAAAGTGGGATTTGAAACCAATTAATTTCTGCATTTTTATTTTGAACTTACACTGCACACATATTCATGCAAATTCTTATTTGTCCCTCCAGCACAATTTGCAATTATGACTCTTATCATGTTTTTAAAGTGTTAAAAATTATATTTTGGGTTCCTTAAGAATAAATAAATCAATCCAGTAATCCCGTTGTGACATCTCTTTATCTTTGCAGAGAATGTTCCATTATCTACTATATAAAAATTGGACTAGGGAAAGCATAGGTAGATGCATCCTTTGGGTCCCGTAGCAAGCACAGATGACATTCCGTAGAGAAGTCTGAGAAGTTTTCCTGGGAATTTTTCAATTAAATGTTTTTCATCAAGAATGCTTTTGTCAAAATTGAAGCTATTTGTGCACAGGGCTGGGTCTGGCAATATACTGCTTCCTGCTACATAAACCTAGTTCTGGTGGAGCTCAGGCCATCTGGTGTAGATCAGAATACCTCCCTAGGTCATTCTACAACATTTGAAAAAAAAAGAAAGGCTTTAATGAGTTTTGAAATTCTCCAAACATCCCATTTCTACATTCCAGGATAAAATTGGTTCTTGTTTTCAGGCCAAAGATAATCTGTAGTTAAAAAAAAGTGAGGAAAACAACCTTGTATCCAAACAAAATGTTAAAAACTATCAAAATGCATATTTTGTTGGGAATGTCTCAAATTATCAATATTTATTCTCAGATCTTATTGCACAATTTTGCATTTGGATTTTTTAAATTTTTTATTAGACACTAAAAAGTCTCAAAACTAAAATATTTCTGTGGAAGAGAAAACCACTTCTTGTTTCAATTTTCCTGTAATGTCTGCTGTCATGATACTGGTTTAAGAGCCTTGCTTTACACTCCAGAATCATGTTAGACTTTCCCATTGTCTTTCTCTAGCTGCTTCACGGTCTCAGGGTGTATTTGGCTTCTATTGGGATGCCATTTATAGTGGCTTAAATTTGAGATGCATCCCCTTAACTAAATGCAATTATTCTAAAGTTTTAATGTTACTCACATATACATTCCTGTGGGATTTGATCCAATATTTAAAAATTTTCAAAATAGATGGGGTGTCATTGAGTATTTTTTGCAACTCATAGAATAGAGTTATGGGGCTTTTCTGTTTGGTTCTTTGCTTTTCTGTAAGACACTGTCTGAGTGGATGGGGAAGTCTTTTTTTAAGAAACTGTTTCTCTAGAATGGGCCCTGAACCTCTTTACTTTGGAAAATAGATTGTCCTGAAGAGATTCTGTAGCAAAAAGATTGTCTTTTCCATATATCTAATTCATTGCCATCTGAATGCTGTCTTTTAGCAGGGGGAAACATTTTGCCAGAAATATATTCTGCTCTCCTGAAAACCATTAAGGCTGATGGAAAACAGGATGAATTTTTTATCGTTATGGACACAGAAAGTGTGACTGGGTCATCTAGCTTTAATCACTGGAAAGAATTGACCACTGACCTTTAACAAATCATCTGTAATCAACTCTCTAGAGTTTTATCCCTTGCAGCTGTGCTAAACACCTATATGAGGATGGATTGAATCACTCTTGGGACATCCTGATCTGTTGATAAAGGGAGTTGAGAGAGGTATTTGGGTGCCAATTTCAGCAACTAAAGTTAGCTGAGATGATGTGTGCTCAAAGTCCAGTGAGTACTTGGTACAAAAAAGCCATGCAGAGACAGCTGGCATATGTGAGCACCTATAAAGGACACAGCTTACCATATAGAGTTATCTTTACTAACCACATTTTCCCGTGTCATCACTTGATATGCTTATTGTAGCATCACGCAGTAATACAGGTGCCTGGGGAAAAAACAGTCATCGTTTATTTTTGTGGAGTACTGCGATCTTAAAGCCATGTGAAAACTGTTCTCCCTGAAAAGCCCTGTAGGCTTCTGAGCATCTGCAGGGATAGTAAAAAAATAAAAGCTTCTTCCCTTTTTCTTCAAGAAAAGACGTAAGAACATCTGGGACGGGAGTGGCCACGGGGGAAATGTGCAGGCTTCGTGCAGCACCAGTAAAGATGAGATCCTGCCAATGTGCCTGTTCAGCTCCCAAGCACTGAGCATGCCGCAGTGCGATGGCAGACCTGCAAGGTGCACGTCTGAGCCTCCACTGCAGAGGGAAGCAGGGCTGAGCAATAATTAGGGTGCCTGAAGTCTGGGGGAAGAGAAGCAAACATCTCTCGGGGGAGATGGATTGATTTTCATTGGGAAAAATCCCATTTCAACAACAAATGCCCTGCTCAGTTGTATTGTCAGAGCAGGTTTTGGTGCTTTGCTGAAGAATTTATCCTGGGCTGAAGTGACTAAAATGATTATTTCATGGTGAGCTTGGACATGGGAGAAATGTACATGAGTTAATAGTGAATATACGTGTGAGAAGGCCTTAGGAGAAAGAAAAAGCAGGAGTCACTTTGTGGATAGAAAGGATTTTGTTCATGGGGTAAATGTGTTGAGAGGTTTCAAGTATACCTCTGGAGAATGAAGCATATTTTGCATGTGTCAGAGAGAGGAATTTAGCTAGGTCCCTGACTTCTGTAAGCAGAGATGGGGTGTGTGTAGGGGCGAAGGGTTTTGTCTGCAGAAAGGCTTCTTTGCAAATAAGAAAGCTAAAGTGTTGGCACACTTAAGGGAGATTTTGAGTGTGCAAAAGAAGTATTTTATCTGGATGCGTGAGGGAACCAGAGTATGAGCTCATGGGCAAACATCTCTTCTGGCGTGAGAGGCAGATAATCTCATAGCTGGCTGGTGGTAGGAGTGTGTGGTCCTGTGCAGTGTAGACCTGTGGGAATCATGATACACCAGGGCTTTTTCTTGCTAAGAAAAGCCATTTGCTGGGCCAAGGTTAGGATATCCCAGCATGAGCATGATTTGAATCTCAACACTTTGGAGAACCCCTTACCTCTGGTACAGAGACAACAGAAGCAGGTGTCTTCAAAGCCATTCACCAATCTGTTTCACCTCCTCCTTACACCAGGCAAGCACAGCTATATCAACAGTGCATGAGATAGATGGTGGTACAGACCTGTCCCCAAGCCACCCACACAGGGCAGCACAGTACTCAGCGTGGGGACTATTTCTATGAGTCTTTAAGCAGATGATATCCTGGCACATACTAAAGGCATCCAGCTGCTAAGGGCTTGTCTGATTCCAAGAAAGCCTGTCTGGATATCCCGTGTAGTGTACGCAGGTCATATCCAGCCTACAAGATGTTATCATGTTATATTTTAGTAAGAGGTGGGGGAATGGAGGTCTTTGCCTACTTTGAAACCTGTCAGGGTGTTAGATCTCAGTAAGAATTTAGCCCATGTCATTTCCTTATGAATGACATGGGACGCTTTTGCACATGCATATGCCTAGGCCTCCAAGATCAGGCATGAAGACAACTGAAGGTGGCCACCATATGTGTTCAACCTCCCAACACCCTCTCATCTTTCTCAGTCCAACCTATTTTTTCCCTTGGTTGCATTCCTTCCAGGTGCTACACGTTTCCATTGTCACCACCATTATTATTATTGGCCTACATTGCATCTCAGTAGAAATACTTTTAGAGAGCAATTTCCCTCCTGTGCTCACATATTTGACGGTTTCTGAAGTGGGCAGACACCTGCCAGGCTAAACCAAGCACATGCTGGTCCTCTTTCTCTTTCAGTGGTTTCTTCTTGAGCCTTTCAAGCACAGCGAAATTTGAGTAGTAAGTCTTGAGGAGGCCCCAGGCAAAAATAACTGAAAGTTTAGCAAAGACAAGAGACACTATTGCATGCTTGTGGGAGTATGTAGGAAATTTTTCCTTTTGAGTTTTATGGGATTTGCCTCTGACTCATCATTCTTGTTATGGACCAGTGCTTTGGCAAGGTGTGAGAACTTTTGTAAGCTTATTATGATTTATTTTTAATTTAGTGAGTGGTGAATGCCTCTTAGGTATTTGCTCAAAAACTGCATAGAGCTGGCAAAATATCTTCAGGTGCATAGAGACAACTCCCTTTTCAGCATAATAATGGTACAAGCTCCTGTGTGATTTCAGATGCCACCTATTTCAAATAACAGATATATTTCTTAAGATGGGATTAATAAATTTGAATATGGAAAAAGTCCAGTCTGGCTTCTATGGAGGGAACCTAGATATTTTGCTTAGATGAGATGTCTATCTATCTCAGCTGGTTATAGTGAAGAAAAAGGTGCTCCATCCTGAAACTTTTGGCTTCACAAGTTCAAGTTGCTATCTCAAGCTCAAAGTCTTAGTAAACAATCCAGATAAGTGCAGAGAGTCACTGGAGGTTTGGATTGAATTATTCCAAAGTTTCCACAACTAATTAACATGTCACCCACTTCCCTCTTGCACTGGAAAGATAGTCAACTAAAGTGCCCTGATACCCTTGTGATGGGCACAGAAGAACCAGAAAAAAATAAAAGAGGAGAAATTCCACTCAAACCCCAGATAACCATAACCCTCTGCCTTGCTCAGCCTACACTATATTGAGGATAAGTGAAGAAGGCCATAGGTTCCTGGATGATCTATTATTGTTTCACATCAGTGAGTGTGGCAAGTACTTGTTTTACAGACCTTACGTCTGTTTAATCATCTAATCTGACATCCTATATGCAGACTTTGACTCAGATGAGCTCTACTTGAGCCCAAAGATTTTGGCTAGGGAAAGCATTTTGGGCCTAATAACAAAGAAAGAAAGGAAGAACATAAGTGGGATTCGCCTGATGTATTTCAGGCATCTACAAGTCAGATATTCAAGGTTGAGCTAGTCTCTTCAGGCTCTTATCACAGCTGCTAACAGGCGCTGTCAGAAGTTTATTCATTTCACCAGAAGAAGATGAGCATCTAAGGTAGATAAAATAAAGCAGTGGTAGAGAAGAGGGCCCATTGAAGTATAAGCACATGCAAGCCACAATCCGGATGCAGTGAAGAGCCCTGGCAGCTCATTTTTGTGCCCCAGCTGATGCAAATTGTAAACACCTGGTGCTCACCAGTAGAGTACTGCCAGAGCTGGACCGTGCCTGGATGCAAGCCATTAAAACTACCTGGTTTGTACGGTGCTGTATAACTCCACTGCTTTGGATTTCTACCAGTCTGTGACTTTTCTACAGTATAGACATCAGCTGCTGAATGTTAGCAGTTCTGCCTAAGACCCTATTGTAAAAGAAATTATGGACCTACTCCAAAACTCTGGCTCTGGGCTGACCATGGAGGAGAACAGATTGGCAGGACCCTGAACCTGAGCAATCTCTGTCACGTCTGAAAGAAAGTCCTGCATCCCCCCATCTGTCATGCCCACAAAGCTGAAGAGAATCCAAACTCTGTAGCCTGTGGTCCTTCCTAGGAAAAACATGACCTGAGGATTTAAGGTCATGCTAGTCAGCAATTGCTTTGCATGCGACCTGGGGAAGCATTATCCTCCTTGAGGTATTCCACTCCAAATTCACAATAGCTAAAGTCCATGGCACAGCACTTTCCATTTATAAATGGTGCTTTCAAACACTCTCTCTTGCCCCCTTTGCGTAGCAGGGAGTGCAAAGTTCTGATGTTACACACATTGCACACACACAAGTGTGCACCGGGAGGAAAAGCTCATCTAGAGGATGCTGTCAGTGCTGTCAGCACAGTCTGTCTTCCCTCTCCAAAGCCTCCCTGCCTAGGAGAGGCTGCTATATGCAGCTACCACAGGTATTTTCTCAGCAGCTGGTTGCTGAGACATGCTGCCTTGCACATAAAAATCATGGTCAAGCTTATAATGATGTCAATGCCCCATTAACAATTTGCTTCAGTGCTTCTGAGTGGACCCCAGAGATAAGCATAATTAAAATGCCATGTGGCCATAGCTTGTTTCTAAAGGCAGCTCTGTTCGTCTATTCTCTGCTTTATTTATCATGCTTCATGTCAGTCTGGAAGCACAGGATATTCACAGGCATGCTGGGGCTGCTGTCAAGAGTGGAGAGAGCACCTTTCTGCCTCCGGTCTGTCCCTCCAGAGACGCTGGCCTGAGGTTGTCATGAACTTGATTAACAGAAATGAATCAGTGCCTGAGAGTGCAAGGGGTATTTCAGCATTAGGAAAAAACCTATAGCCTTGACCCAGGGAAATGTTTCATCAGAAGAAGGGATGTGAAATGTCTCAAGTCGCTGGGGCTGTAGCATCCCCAGAAGAGATGATCCCCAAGGGAGATGCGGGCCAGGATGCAGAGCAGTGAAGAAATAGTAAGATGTTGAGAAAGCATGCATTAAAACACAGCAAAAGGTTTTCTTTTTGGTATATTCCACTCATTCTTAGGGCCAAACCTGAGTAACGCTGGAAAGCGAAGGAGCTTTCTAGATGAATTTTCTGGGCCAACGAAAGTCTGGCTATCTTTGTATATCTCTCTTGTTCACAGTGCTGGGTGACATTTCTCGTAAAAATACTTTTCAGGGAGACTTGAAAACTTCAAGATGGTGGTACCAGAATGTTTTGTAAATACACACAGATTTTGCAAGGACTTTAAAAATAATAAATCTAAAAGGATCAAGAAAATCACCAGTTTCAGCTTTTTTTAGCCAATTCCTTGTTTAGATTTTTTTTTCTTTTGATCTGAAGCAGCTATTAATTTCAGAGGGTTCTTTCCTTCTTATGTAAAAAAAAACCCAGAATTTTTTAATGGTTGAAATTACTTCATTTTGGGCAAAAGAGAATATTTTGACCAATTTGGAACAATTTTTCTCTCTCATTTCCAACTAAAACCATCATCAAGTAAAACATAAAACCCAAACCCGTTTTCTTTCTTAATCAAAATTACTATTTCCCTTAAAATTTGGAAATTGCTCAGTGGCACCTTAAAAGATGTAGTAGTATGATTTAAAAAAAAATTTTTTTCTAGGCTCTTCCATGTCTTTGTTAAGCAGCTGCCAAAAAACCCACTTTTCTGCAATATCTGATGTCTGTGGCACAGAGATGTAGAGATGTACAAAATCAAACTGGTAAACAGCTCAGCTTGGTCTGAGGGATGTAGAGATGAAAACCTGTAAAGTTTCATAAATTCTTTTTTATTTGAAATATCTCAGAGTTGCAGCATTACTGAATCCTCAGGCCTTGGAGCATTTAGAGCAAAATGCGTAGCTTTCTGAGTCTGTATCTGGGTTGCTGAGAGGCAGGAGCGCAGCGTGATGTTCTGAACATGGCTTTTCTTAGCCTTTCGTGTAAAGGAGATGATTTCTATAGCCAGTCTTAAACATCATTAACTTTATTTTCTTAACACAGAAGAAAAGGCTGTGGCACTGGGTAAACCCTGCCCAAGGGTAGCCCACATTTACTGAGTCATTTGAAATCATCAAAGTAAGATTAAGATTTTCTGCAAGTGTGTCTAGGGTTGGGTTTGGTTTTTTTGGGGGGTGGGTTTTTATTTGTTTGCTTGTTTGGGTTTTTTTGTTTTTGTTTTTTGCTTTTTGCTTGTCTGTTTTTTTGTTTGGGCAGGGTTTTTTGTTCGTTTGTTGTTTTTGGTTTTTCCCCTTACATTTCCCCTTGTACTCCTGCATGTTTCACATCTTTATCTATCTCACCTTAAAAATTATACATTCCTTGTCTCTATAGTATTTACTAGGACTGCTTTCCACTTCTGTGTGAAGCATGCAAATTGTGCAAATTGTGCAAAGCAAAGAGTTGTGCAAAAGCAAATAGTTGGTTTGAAAAGGTTTGCACTTCTCTCAGCAGGGTGATTTCATTGCAGTTATTATTTTCCTGGTTCATTTCCTCTTTTCAGTCACTATCATCTCAGACAAACTAGGACACAAGAGTTTGTTTATTTCTGCTGTTCCACCAAATTAACTTTGCAGCTTTTTGAAAAAGGGGTGGTGGAATATATGAGAGAATAACAAATAACCCCTTTTTTGACAGTTTCTGGAGTTTTCAACTGGTTCCGCAGCAGGTCCTGACCCAGAAAGCCCTTCCAGCAATACATCCTGCCACAGAAATTTATCTTCTGAGATCTCAGCCAACATGTTTTTCTGCTTCCCCAGCACATGGTATGGATGTGGCCTCTGTAGATTTGTTTGCATGTCTATAGATGCAAACAAAGGTACATAAAGTAGGTTTTCTTTGATTTCTAGATGGGTAGGTCAGCAGGACATCAGTGCGGAGATCTCATACTATGGATGTGTGTACCAGAGATGGGAAGCAAATGAGAGCTGCCTGATTCACAACCTTACTATTGTCCTTCCAGCTGGTGCCTCCCAACCTTGCATTTTCCTTTTCATCTCTCTCCAGCTGCCCCTTGATGAGCAGGGAGTTATTAAAAGCACACTCTGGATATGGAGCAACTCTGTAATAAGATCTGCATTTCTCACATAGCTGCTAAACCTCAATCAATATGGTTTTAATCACCATTTGTGTAACGTGCAATAACTATTAAATTTAAATTAAATGCACAGCTCAGAGCATTCAGAAGGCTCTGGCCAAAGTGCTAACTTTTCCCAAGTTGCTGGAAGGCTGGACTGTAGAGACAGAGTATTTATTCCTCTTGTAAACCAGTTAAATCTTAACTTGGAGAAGGGGAAAAAATGTTGAGAGTAACTATAGGATTGATGGCAGTGGAGAGGAACAGTGACTTTTAATAGAAATAGAAACATTGAGTTTCCCCTAACCTTTGCAAAGACATTAGTGTTCGGACAGATGTGCCCATGTTCAGTTTTCCTCAGTGTCTGTGCTGACAGGTCAGAAAAAGTTGTTAGCAGGTGTTCCTCATGGAAAGTGGAGCCACACAGGCTGTGAGTTGGATGGGGACATAACTCAGAGCCAGCTGATGATGTGCTGCTTTCCCTCATGGTCCTGCACCCCATCTTTTTACAGGGGCAGGTTGCTTACCAAATTGTCACCAAGTCTTTGTTGTGCTGGCCAAGGGCAATGCATCACCATATGAAGTGGACTCCCAGGTGAGAGTCCTTCAGCTTTGCTGTGCAAGCCCTGACTGTGACCTTGGGAGAAGTCATCTTGGGTAAAGACCTATCTCTGCACTTATATGTTCCAGAAGCAAAGTGGGGACAGTGATAATTATAGCTCTGGATGGGCTTTCATGAAGGATTTTGATGTGTTAGAAGAGTAGGGCTGTTATAAATACCTAGAAACTGCTATGGAGCAGTTCCCCTTGGCAGCAGGAAAAGGCAGAGTGTATATACAGTGATTTTCAGGCAGAGGTGTGTGGTGGGTACCTGCTCTGGACTGCCTAAAAGTGGGGTAACCGGTTAGCTCTGTACCAAGACCAGGAGCACGGGAAGAGCTCCTGCTGCTTCTCTATGCACAAGACTCCAGCTGATGAGACCTGCCCACCTAGCTGCATAGGCTCTGTGGCTTCAGGTCTGAATCATCCCAGTCTCTCCTAAAGCTACAGTAGCTCTGAGTGATCTCAAAGTATAGAGCTTTCTGATGTTAGACTAGTAGTGAGCTCCTCTCCCTCCATCTTCCTTCCTCCCCCAGCCCAGGGACTGATCTGTTTGCTCAGACTTAGTTGTAAGGTTTCCAAGTGGCAAAAGGATTGGTTAAAGCCCAGGTATTATTAAAACCAGCAACAACAAAGCAATGTCAAAACATATTGCCCAACAATATTGTGTATGTATATGTATAAAATTATCATCTGTTATGCAGTGTAAAGAAGTGGAAAGAAATATGGGAAAGGAAATTAATGTAGTATTAGTAGAGGGGCAATGTCAATACAATCTCCAGAATGTTGGGGTTTTTTTTCCCTCCTAAGCAAATTTCCTTCTTGAGTTTAGTTTCATGTCTCATTGTCTCATTGCATGCATCTTAGATGTCATTGTTCCCTCCCCTGTCCTATCTGCAATCTGAATTCTAAAAAAGCAGACAGGCAGAGAGGGACTCACCTAAATAAAAAATGAAATCATCCTGCTATGCTCAGGGTATACAGTCAGCTTGCAGCCCAGCTCTCTTTGATGACATAGCTGCTTCCCAGAATCCTGGCCATAGCCAGGGAACTGTGTGTTACTGCCATTAATAACAGGGATCACGAAAGCTTTAGGAGCTTTTACTCATGAATGCTGCCCACATCACAGACTGACTCCCACCAAGGGGTCAGTCAGCACAGCCCTCTCCAGTCATGCATACACCCATGCTGATTTATCCCAATACTTGCATCCTACATTTCCACAGATCTGTGCCCTAGGTCCAAAAGATCCTAGACTCTAAATTTAAAAGGATAAGTGGAGATTTATACTAGTCCTTTGTGAACCATCATCTCTCACTTCCAGTTTCTCTAGCTGCCTTGGGGGTTAGTATGTGTATATGGTAGTCAGTGTGAGCTGTGCATACAATATATATCAAGAAGAAGTTCTTCCCTGTGAAGTGAGGTGGTGAGACACTGGTACAGGTTGCCCAAAGAAGCTGTGGCTGCCCCTTCCCTGGCACTGTTCAAGGCCGGGTTGGATGGGGCTTGGAGCAACCCGGTCTAGTGGAAGGTGTTTGAACTAGATGATCTTCAATGTCACTTTCAATCCAAACCATTCTATGATATATATGTATATATATAAATGTAGTAAATATATACATATATACGTATAGAAATATATACTATGTGCATGTGTGCGCAGATATGTATGTAGGAAAGAAATGTGAGTGTGAACTTATGTATATTCATATGTACCTATGAATCAGTACACATGTATATATACATATATATAGATGAGCAAACACTGACCCCCATGCATACCCCTATGAGGTTTTTCTTTATCCAAATGCCTGGTGCATGTGTAACCACACACGATACCCATGCAAGGTGCCTGGATGGCCAACCTAGGGCCCAGTGCCCCCTTTTCAGCCCTCTAATAGGTGGGAGAGCCAAACCTGTAGCCCACCCCACTGGGATCGTGCCAGGAAGGAAGGTGGCACTCAGCCTGCAACCTAAATGGAGTCTACACAACCTTCAGCGTGCAAAAGCCTCTCTGCTCCAGCAAACCTAGGCATCCAAAGCCCAGAATAGAAACAGTGACAATCCATTGATTGTATTTTCTGGAAAGCAGCAGAACATTGCAGCCACTGGGCAGACATGACAGAACAATCTACTGCAAGAAATCTGCTCCTGTGAATGATCTTAGGAAAACAAACCAGATTGTAAGCCACTCAAACTTAAAAAACCAGCAATAGGGAGCAGGGAAATAAAAAAAAGCATCATGGAAAACCCCGCTATGGTTAAGAGCAGCCTGGCAATAACTGCTGAGTGCTGGGGGGAGGAGGGAAGAGAGAAGGAAGAAAAAAAAAGAAGAAAAAAAAAAAAAGAAAAAAAAGAAGAAGAAAAAATAAAATGTTCCTAAGGAAAATTGCTCAAACTTTTCACTGTTTGTGGTTAGTACCGACTACTAGGTAACAGTCACTTCCTGGCAGTGGTAGAAATGTTCTCTCCCTTTCATTTAATGGTTGCAAAAGAACAACCCCCCCAAATGCACCCCCCTCTGCCCAGAAATTAAATGTCATCAAATACCATGCTGCCTGGTGACAGCTCTTTATAAACACAGAGACTGAATCTGCCTACAACATCCTTGCGCACTATGGCAGGAGCTGGCTGTACTGAACGCAAAAGGGCCTTGGGGACCGAGGCTGCAGGACATGCACAGTGCTTGTGGGTCTCAGAAGAAACTTGTTTTTCAGTGTCACCTTGCAGGCTCTGCTGCAAAGCCTGGAGAAAACCGTCACAGGTCAGAGCACTTGTTAATATGATCAGGGTTTGGACATTGACACCATTGTAAGAGGACTGAAAAAAGCACCAAACCAAAACTCTGAAATGTCAGCTCCAACTGTGGTTGTAGGAAACTTCGGATTTGGCTTCTTCTACATAAATAAACGTCTAAATCAAACAAAGGACCCCAGCAGGCTGAACTGAAATGAAAAACTCATGGTGGTGGCAGGGAGAGGGAAAGGATTTCTCCTTTCTTTTTTCCAGCAGAATTTCAAATATCAATAAAAGGGCAAGATTTAAAATTTCTGTCCTCTTGACCAACCCCCCAGCTGGGGCTCAGCTTTTCGGGCTCGAGCTCCCTGGTGATGCTGGAGACTGGCAGGAACAGCCAGTATGACTGCAGTTACACAGTGAGATCAGAGCATGCTGGTTTTCAGCTCACAATGAATAATATCCTGCTTTGGAAAATAATAAAAAAAAAAACCCCAAACAAACCAAACAACCAAATAGAACCCCAGAGTATGAAGCATGGCAGATACGAGTTTGTGCACGTAGATTTTCTATGGGGAAGTTTTGGCCCTTTGGAAACCTGGGCTGGGTTACAGTGTGATTTTTTTGGGAGCAGCATGTGTGCTGCACATGCAAGCTTTGTGAAACAAAAGCAGAGCTCTCCCCCCTTGCCAGCATGTTATCATGGTGATTCTTTGGCAGCTTAATCCTGTTGATTGGTTGAGGTTTTTTTTAAGACAGTTGCAGGGCAAGGGGTGTGAACATTTTAAAGGGGTCCAGCTACTGTTTGATTTTGCAGGAGCTGCAAGTGCATAAGGATGGACTGGATTTGCTGGGGGTTGGCAGCTGGCATCATTCCATCCCTGGGAGGGCTTGGGGTGGTGGTGGCTGCAATGCTGATGATGTAGATAACACCTCTGAGACAAAACTGGGGGAACGTGATGTTTGCATCATGTTGCTGTGTGAACCCCACAGTTTGGGGTTGTGTCAGGTATGTCTGGGAAAAACTTAATATTTTTTACCCAGGACAGTGAAGATCTTTTGCATGTGCTCCTGGGCTGCAAAGCACTGTCAGACTAGACCTTGGAAGGAGAAAAGCATGGTGGATGGTTTGGTGTCTGGTCCTGATGGTGGAGGTACTTTGCTAAAGTATTTTGTTTCCTGGGAGACCTTGCTGTGTATGAGCAACAGCTCCAGCTTCCATGTAGGTGGTGGTGAGACATATGAGGCTGGTGAAGCACCAGCAGAGGTTGCGCAGAGAAGCTGTGGCTGCCCCATCTCTGGCAGTGTTCAAGACCAGGTTGGATGGGGCTTGGAGCAACCTGGTCTAGTGGAAGGTGTCCCTGCCCATGGCAGGGGGTTGGAACTGGATGAGCTTTAGGGTCCCTTCTAACCCAAACCATTCTATGATTCTATGATTCTATGATATCCAAAACAGACTCCTTATCTTCGAGTAGATTTTTTGCTTTACAGATGCCTTTCTGCTATTTCTTGCCTGAGACCCATCAAGCTTATTTTACCAAGGTCAACTTAATGCCTCACATGTTCTCATTTACTGCTAGAGTGACTGACATGTCAGTCAGAAACCTGGAAGAGTTACACAACTGTGCAATCTGAGAGCAAAATTAGTTCAGCAAAGGGTGGTTTTTTTAGGCTTCGTGGGGAAATTAGAAGTAACTAGCTTGAATTTTCAGGAGGAGTTTTCAAAAACCCACAAAAATCCTTTTTTGGCCACTTGAAATGGATTTGTTCAGCCCCAAAAGAATTGTTTTGGTATGGTTTGGAGTGATATAATATCGGGGAGTGAGGATGTTTAAGTCAATTTTACACAAAATATGCCACTTCAACATAAAAATATTTGAATTTAAAATAAAAATAATAATTAAAAAAAGCTGCCAGTATTTACAAGGCAAAACATTTGATTTTGGAAATGAAAGAGAAAGGGCTTTATATGTCAAAATAATAAGTGTAATAATAATAATAGTAATGCCTCATTTTTATTTTTTTTTACTTAAGCTGTTTATCAAACGAAATACAGAACTGTTTCTCTTTTCCTGGGCACTTCTCAACATATCATGTCCACCAAATGTATTATCTGGTGATTAATTTCCTTGTCCTGTTGTAGACCTTCCATTTTAAGATGGTCATTTTGCAAGGGGCACAAGTGCAATGCTGTTCCATAATTATGTGTGAAATTGTGGAGTACACTTGTGCCCTTGTATGAGGATTGAGAGATGGGCCTTTTTCCTTCTTAGCATGCACTCACCAGGATGTTTGAGAGTCTGAATCCTCTAGGAAGTGTTGCAATGTGGTTCACAAACTCTACCTTTGGGGCTTTTCTCATTAAAGAACCAACCCATGAACTATTGTCTACTTCAAGCAGAAAGCACAGGCAATGTCTGACCTCTCCTACATCCCAGGCTCCTCTCTAGGATTTAACAGAGGGCATTTTTTTAGGTTTCATAATTTATTCCATGGTTGCGAACATCTGAACAAACATCAGTTGGTGAGGGTGGTGAAGGGGGGAAGTTGCAAGGAAGGCGGGAAGCCAGCTGTCAATTAATGGTTGGAGACTCCGAAACCATGTTGCTACAGGGAGAACAGTCAGTCTTAAAGTGTTGTATGTTTCTTGTGCTGGCCATTGCCAGAAGCTGTCTCAGTTTGCCAAAGTGGCTGTGTCATTCTTCTGTTGAGGCTCTGGAATTTCCCTTTACACTCCAGAAAGTTGTGGCAGCACATTCCCTATCCAATAAAGGGTGCTATCAATTTATAGACTACTACTAGAGCTGGAAGAGCACAGTGATTGAAAAGTGCACTGCTCCTTCAACCCCAGAAGGTATTTACAAGAAAGCAAGAAGCAATGCCACCCCGTGCTTTAGCTCAGGCTGAGGACACAGAGCATCACTGCTGAAGGTGAGGCTGTTCCTTCTTCACACAAGACTTTTTCATCTACTTCTTGAGCAACCAGGTGAATCAAAGCCACATCATGGCAGACCTCATCGACACCTATACCAAAAATAGTAGGGACCTGCGAGCCATAAAGTCTGCTGAAGTTGTAGTAGGAGCAATAATGATATACTGGTGTGATTTTTCAGCTCTCAGGAAACCCAGATAAAAGGAAGATTCAAGGTAGCCATCTTCTAGTGAAAAAGAGTGCAGGCTGGGGCAAAAAATGCTTGTGTATTTCCTTATGTAGCAGCACTCTCTGCATGACCTTGATGAAGACTTTGTGTCATTTTCTGGATCTTGAAATACATATCATTTAATGAAAGTCACTTGGAAAGATAAAGGGTAATGGGCACAAGTTACTCCTGGGGAGATTCCACTAGACGTAGGAGGAATTTTTCACCATGAGAACAATCAGTCACTGGAACAATTTCCCCAGGGAAGTCATGACTTCCCAATGTTGGATACTTTTAAGATTCAACTGGACAAGATGCTGTGCCATGTAGTCTAGGTCATACTTTGTCTAGAAAGGTTGGAGCAGATGATCCCTGATGTCCCTTCCAACCTGGGATTTTAGATTATATGAAAAGCTTCACCAATTCAGCTGAAAATAATGGTTGAATTCTATTTTCACTTCACTTTCATTATCAGTATAGTTACGTGTTGTAAAAGGTCAAAGATTCAGTTCTTTATTCAACTCCCAAATTATGTATTTTCTGCTACTCCAAAATGACCTGTCATTTCAATCCAACTTGAAATAATTTTTCTTCTGAAAACACTGGGGACCAAATGAAAACCTGAAAATATAGAGTATCAGTAGAGTTTTATGGTTGGGTTTCCATTCTTCAAAACATTTATTATATTTTAGCTATTGCCTATGAAGACCAGGTGAAGGATCTTGTACTGTCATGTGTCACAGTTTTTATGCTGGTCAATGTCTGTATGTTGTATCATACCTTCCCTCCTGTCGGACCATGACCTGAGTAGAAACAATGAGGAAAGTCCTCAGGGCAACCTTGGGAGCTAAATGTAGATGTACCAAAAGAGTTTCAGAAGGCAGAGAAGATGATAGATCAGGAGTGACTATCAAACAACAGGAAACAATGGAGCTGTATGAGATTTGACCATATGTCAAAGTTTCCCCACGGGTAGTGGAGGAGTTTACGTACATCGTAACTTCTCTGCGCAGAAAGTGATGGGCATCATGTGTATTAATAGGTTTAAAAAGGTCTTAGTGGAAAAAAACACATACTTGTGAAATACAAATGTAACCTCAATACAATGATACTGATCTTGATGGCCTCCTGGGCCTCTTTCCATCTGCTGCATTTCTGCCTCCTAAATCAGGTTCTCAAGAGCACAGTAAAAAAACCCCTTCCCTTTCTCCAAAACTAGCCCTGCCATGGCTAAGTGAAAACTTTGCTGTTTATATTAAGGTTCCTCAGTGTATTGTGAAACAAGAGGTATATTGTTTCTTTTCTGGAGGGGCTCCTTGCTTGCATTGTCTAAATGCTTGCCCCCAGATAACCTCTTGACTGCTGGTTAGCAACAATTTTATTAATAGGACTTATTTCAGGCTTAGTTATGTCTGATTTATCATGCATAGGGTTATGTCCTTGATAGAGATACTATGGCTTTATAAAAAATTCACTGATATAAAGCTGTGAATGACCTTAAAAACACCAATGGGTGCATGCATCCCTCCTGGTGTCTCTGGAACAAAACCAGCTTAATGTCATGGTTCAGGCAAAGAGGACAGTAGCATTAGGGCTACAGCTGATGCCACCACCAATGGCCAGCTGATGATCCCCTCAAGCCAAGATTGCTAAAAGAGCAGGAAAACAGGCATCATACTTACCATTTGTTATGGAAAGATTTTAATTCAGATGTCTGGTGTCTTCAAAGAACACGCAGCACAGTCCACACAAGGGCAGGACACAAGTGGAAAGAGATTAGCAGTCAGCAGCATAATTTCTCATATGAATTTTTATCAAACACCACTACTGTGAGCCTTGGTGCTGTGGAGCTTGGCACTCATTGTAATGCCCTTGCTTTAAAACCTCAGTTGCCAACAGGAAAAATGCCAGGGGAAAATCAATTGTTCTGAAGTACCAGTGTATTTAAAATAAACAAACAAACAAACAAACAAACAAACAAAAACACAGGTCTGCTTCCAAGGAACTGGAGAATGTAAAGCCATATATGGGAAAGCAAATTCACATTAAGACTGTGAGTAGGTTTTGCAGCCTCCAGCTCTGGGTGATGAGGGCTGCTCTGCTGACCAAGCACAGTGAAGCATGGGGTGATGCTGGTGTGCAGCAGTGTAAGTGCCTGGTGCAGGAGTGGGCATCAGACATACCCTTGGAGGCATTCACTCCCTTGGATGCCCATTGCACTAGAGCAGCAGACGCAGAACTGCCTCAAAGCATGGATAAGGATCACTGTGGGTACAATGCACTGGGACTCATTTGCCCATTGCTTGGTTTAGCCTGAACCTAATTCTACATCTTGTCTTCTGGATCCCTCCTGCCTGAAGTCTCCAGGACAGTCCTCATGGACAGCTCCACCCTTGCTCTTGGTACATGGAGATGACTTTGGTTTTGTATGCTCACACCATTCTGAGAGATTGGGAAGGGAAAATAAAACCCCAGACGTCTTCAGTCTAAACATAGCCTGGACTTTGTTCCATTCATCTGCAATGATACCTTGTGGCTGGGTAAATAATGACTTGTCTTTCCTTACAGCTCCATGGTGGTATGTGCTGAGAAGGGAGAAAATACCGGCAGCTGCCACCCACACATCTCTCCAGCTTTCCTGAGAGGAAGCTGTGCCTGGGTGGTAGGTCTGGTCAAACCGTCTGCCTCTGTCTTGTCAGTTGTCATGCATGATGCCCCAGCTCTGGGTGGTGTTTTTATAGGGCCATGATTAGAAATGAGGCACACTCAGCCCTTCAGCTCAAACCTTCCCTTTGATCCATCTGCAGTTATTCTTTTTCACTCTGGCACAGTTTGTCCTGATCTGCAGTCTGCCAAATGGCTAGCCTCAAGCTTTCTGAGTGGGATTCATCAGATCAGAAAAAGACACCTACATCTCTGCTAGTTGCCCACACTCTTTTATCATCATCAGAGAACTGACTGACCCACTCAGTGAAAAAGAGACCATAACTAACCTTCTCCCCAACTATAGACTTAAATCAAGTCAAATCACACCCTACAAGTGCTCATTTCCTTTTACTGGTATAAAGCAAATGTGCAGTCATTGACACATCTGAATGTCTAATCTAAGTGTAGATCAGATGAATTCTTCCCCAAGAGCAATCCATCGCAGTGATTTAAATATTATTTAAATAAATAATATATATAAAAATTATATATATATTATATAAATATTAAATATATATATAAAAAAATTAAATAAAAGTTGCCAGCGGCTCTGGCTGTATTTCACCCACACTGGCTATTGATGCCTGAATAAATTTAATATGCAATTACCTTCACTCAAATTCTAAACGCTTGATATAATTAGACACACCGGGCATAAGGCTGCTGCAGACAATGTGCCGGTATAAATGTATTCCCCGATGTATATTGATTTATCATATCACTAAGGTATGTGGATTTGGGATAGGACCCAATCTAGATGACTGTAGTCATTACCAGGGACTGTAGTAATAGGACAAGAGGTAATGGGTTCAAACTTAAACATGGGAAGTTTAGGTTAGGTATGAGGAAGAACTTCTTTACTGTGAGGGTGGTGAGGCACTGGCAGTTTGCTCAAAGAAGTGATGAATACTCCATCCCTGGCAGTGTTCAAGGCCGAGCTGGACAGAGCCTTGGGCAACATGGTCTAGTGTGAGGAGTCCCTGCCCATGCCAGCGGGGTTGGAACTAGATGATCTTAAGGTCTTTTCCAATCCTAAGTATTCCATGATTCTACGATTCATGACAAATATGTGTTTGTACCCCTCAATGTGTTAGGAAAGGGAACAGCATTGCTATTCTTCTGGGGGATCCTTTCTTGCATTTGTTAAATACTTTCTTCCAGACAGCTTCCTGGGTGCCACTTTGGTAGCTATTTTATTAATTTAATTTCATTCAAGGTAAATCATGACTGAGAATCGCAAACAAAGTGGTAATCCCCTGAACGAGCTAGTTCAGGTAAGGATTGAACAGGGCAGGCAGAAAAACAGTGGCCTGATTTTCTATAATTGCAGGATTAGTGTTGAGTCCTGCCTTCCAGGTCCACCAGATATTTTCTGGTTCTTCCTTATTCTAAGCCGGAAGATGCTCAGAAACACTATGTTAGGGAGAGATAGGCAGGTCACTGGTCAGAAATATGAGTTTTAGGCTGCCTGTACCTGCTCTTTAGACCCTATGTGTCCTACGAATGCTATTGCTCCTCATGCTGCTCAGGGTATCTTGAGACAGAAAAGTGTCTGGGAGCTGCCCACTGAACCCTGGGTGGAATGAAGAGGTTGGTGTTGTCATGTTCTGCTATGACACAGCCATCCTGGCTAGACAGCTGGGGAGTTACAACAGCTCCATCCTTTAATATTATGAAAACCCTAAGCAGATGGTGAAGGGATGAGTCACGTTGCATTTCACCTTGAAACAAGGAAATAGGGAGTTTGAGGTTCTCACTATGCCTTTTTTCACTTGGATGCTTTGCTACCAAGGAACAAAATATGGTACTAAACAGTGAAAGGTGGTCAGCTTCATGTGGAAAATCTAAAAATATGTGGGGTTGTACATATTTTGGGGAGGGATATTAGCGGAAAGTGTCCTTTCCCGTGCCAAGAAGGGGGGAACTAGATGATCTTTAAGTTCCCTTTCAACCCAAACCATTCCATGAGTCTATGTCCACAGAGGAATTCTTCCAAGGGTGTCCATTCATGTACTGTTAGGTGTGTCCCAAGCATATGCTTTGCACATATTCATTTATATGCTTATGCACACCAAAATATGGTTTCTCTTTATTTATGTATTCACCATCAGGGCAATCTGCCTGTCTTCTTGCACTGTAGGAATGTTTCCATCAGCAGAAACACCCACCCTGTTGGTTTGCAGAGGCAGGTGTAAATTCTGGTGTAAATTCACATTGCTGTCCTGTGCCTGTTCATGCAGAAGCTTGGACCTCACATTGGCATCGGTTTTCCTTCTTTTTCATTTGAGCTCAGCAGCAGCCTTTTGGCATCTTGTAGCATTTTTGGAGCCCAGAGCTGCTAGAGTACAGTGCCATGTAAAAATATGGAGCAGGACAACCCCAAAACTTAAGAAACAGGTGAAAATATGAAGTGATGAGGAAACAATGTATATTGCAGAGTCAGCAAGGTCCAAAGAGTTGTCCAATGTAGTACGGCAGTGGTTATTAGAGGATGCTTTTGGAAAAGGTACAAGAACTGGACAAAACTTCCCCAAAACTCTGTCCTAAACCTCACACAGACACTTCCTAAACTATACATTTTAGTATATTTTGTACTGTACAGAAATATATTACTTTTCCATGAAATCTTCCTGTGACTCTTTACACATATGTAAACTGTGAACATCCACAGTATCCCATGACCAGCTTTCCACGATTCAGCTGTAAGAGTTAAAGAACACTTCGTTCACTTACCTTTGAGCCTGATTTATGCCAGCTTCGCTTGATAACCCTTTGTTCTTCCACTGGAAAAAAACGTGGATCCCCATCTGTCTGCAGACAAAAACCTTTCAGCAAAGTAGCCCGGGATTTACCATGCTGCTACCATAATCATCTCTGGAGAGGGCATGAGCAGTGGGGAGTCACTTGGGATAAAGGAAAGAAACTACCATAGCAACACAGGAGCAGCAGAAGAATAAAGGGCAACCGAAGCCTTGTGCTAAGGGCAGAGGACCTAAAGGTGGGGCTGGTGAAGGTGGAAGAGGAAAAAATGAGAATCTATAGGCTCTATAAAATTATTGTTATGAGTCAGTTTCTTTCATGGACCTCAAAACCACCCCAAAACATATGACAAAGACTAAACCAGTTTACTTCTTATTTGCTCCGGTTTTCTGGGTTTTATCTGGCTGTTTTTCTTTGTTTTTTTCAGGTTGAATTCACCCCTGATCAGATCGAAGGTGAGGAAGATGTGTTTCTCTTCTGCGCACAGTAAATATTGTTACTGGGACATGCTGGCAAGTGCTGGGTTGAACACAGGTGTGGTATTTGAGCTGCCTTGAGAAGGCTGTGCTTTAATTCATGGCATTGCTCATGCTTCGTCCCTCCTCCAAATCCTCTGTTGACTTAGTCAAGAGAAAAGGGGGAAAGTCATGCACCATGCAGAGTAGGTACTTATTAAAGAAAATATCAGTTCCACTTCCAGTGAGGAAAAAACAAAAAAGAACCACACCATCCCCCTAAAACCTCAGACCAAATATGCTCTTTCCTTAAAAAATCCCACTAACAAAATGTCAATTCTTTCAAGTGAAAGTCTCCCAACTCTGCTTTTGAGAACTTCTCCCTGTATTCAATCAGAATTTAATGTGTTACAGTTTAGTGACAGCTCTCCAGAAACCAGCAAATAATGACAGTGATGGCGTTCTTTTTCTTCCAAAGCAAAACATCAGCATTTGTTTTGGAAACCTTTGTCCCAGCCCAAGAAACTGATACCAAAACCTCATGCATGAAGTCCTGGGAACATTACCACTGCAGCTGTCCCCTTTTTCCTCAACCACCAGCTTGCTTTTTACTTAAAGGATAATTGATAGATGGAGTCACAAACATATGGCAGAATTTTGTTTTGGTATTTAAACACTTGGCAGAACTTGGTAGAGACTATGGAAGATGGTATCAGAAAATGGGTTAATTAGAACAGATGAAAAAACCCCAACCAAGATACCCAGTCAGGCTGATTTAGAGAGGAGAAATACAGAAGGAAGAATTTTCTGAACTGGAACCAAATGCCATAATATCTTAAAGACTGAGGCTTGGCTTCAGGCTTCCAGCATTGCCTTGGGATTTTCAAGCGCCTTTCCTCCCAGCCCCCTTCCCCCCATCTCGCCTCAATAGGTTTGGTTTAGTTTCTGTTTTCTAACAGCAGGTCAAAAGTAACCCATGATTGGAGTCAACTATTAATTTCTGGGAAGCTGTACCTTTTCTAGTCCCAAAGTCACGGGACAACTGTAGGAGAGGCACAATGCTAAGCCACAAACCTCTGAACTATTCCAGCAGCACACAACAGCGAGATCTCTCATCACTTAATATTTTGGGGATTGGATAGGACCCACCTAGTTTCTATGCCTTGTTTTCTCTCTTCCCTGAGGAGACCTAGCTCTAGAGACTGTATCAGAAAATGGGAAAAGTCTTATTCAGAAAAAATGGGATGCTTGTCTGGCTATCAACCCGCTGGCATGGCTAGGGAATGACAAATTTGGAGAAAACCTAGGGCTGTCAAAAAAGATAGCAGGTCTAGAGCAGATGCAGAGCATCTCTGGAAACAGAAAGTTGCATCTTCTTTCTTTTTAATTTTCTTCTTACAGCTGTCTTCTGGTCTAGCTGTATTCACAGCTTACACAGAGAAAAGCTGGGAATACAGGACTTGTGAAATAAGATGTCCTTGATATATTAGAGGGAAAGCCATTGGACAGGAAGCAAGTATCATCTGTGTGGGAAAGGCTATGATATCTCCATATCAGCTACCACAATGCAGCAGTTATGCTGCATGCTAGCACTGGGGAGAAACACTAAATCTACTCAGGGTTAATCGCACAGTTGGTTTGTAAGTTCTGCCATGAACTGCTGAAAGGAGTACCTAATGTCCTAAACATCACCTGGGGAACTGAGCAGAAAAGCACTGCTGATCAGTCAACTCAATTCCTTCCCTCTGACATCTTCTGGTTCTTTGCTTTTTTGTATTTTTTTTTTTTTCCCTTCACTTTACCTTTAGAAGGTAGAGGGTTCTTAGGTTCACAGATGAGTAGGCAGACAGATTGATAGTTACTAGATAGATATTTACTCTTTGGAAGAGCTTAGGTGCTTCAGCTGTAGAATTATATCTACAGCACAATCCACAGTTGTTCCTGGATTGTTCCTGGCACACTCAGTCCTCTGCACCAGTTTGCAGAAGTCAAAACCTTGCCAAGAAGTGTGCCACTGGTTTAAGAAAGTGAATAATCAGTATTCCAGTGCTTGAGACTGTTTTATTTTGTGTTAAAAACACAGGTTAGAAAGCAAGCACCACTTGCCACGATTTATAGCTGCAATACTGGCTGTTGAAATCACTTGAGAGCTGGGTCTTGCAAGAGGTCTGGAATATGTCTTTTTTATCTGTTTTCTTCTTCCCATTCTTCTGGGTTTTGGTTGCACTTGTGGTTTTTTGTGTTCATTTTCTGCTCTGCATTGCACTGTTCATTTTGTCAAATTTCCTCTTTCATGAAGTTGCCAGGAGATCAAGGTCACCTCTCATACCTTTATAAGTGGGGAGTTTTAAATATAAACCTCTAATGTATAATAATCACCTCTTTCTCTCACTGTTGACCAGATGAGGACCTAGGTGCCTCAGTGAGATGAAATAAGTAAGCAGTCCATCCTATGTGATAGGTATTACTGACTGTCAGTCTGTCACAACTGACTCAACTGGTTTTCTGGCAGTTCATTCTGAACTGAGGTGGTGGAGAAGAAACAGACAATGAAGCATCTCAAGGTGTTTTCCACCCCTATCTTCTAGGGTACTTAGAACCTATTCCTTTTGCTGAGAAAAAGACTTTGTTGCATCAGACTTACTTTCCTGCAAGGGTTCATTTTTATGTTAGCCCCCAGCATGTTACTCTCAGAAGAAGAATGGTCTGTGGGTAAAGCCATGAGTAGCACACCCGTCTTTATACATCCTTCTGTCTCAGCTGCCAGTGAAATTTATTGGTTGTGGCAACGTGTATTTATGAAACTGGATTTCTGGCCTCTTCAGCCCCTTAAATTACTGAAAAATAAAGAATATGAACTATTCAAGATGAGAAGATAGGTAGCAATTAGGCATATGAAAATATACACTGCTCCTGCCAGTGGCTTAGTGGCTAGCAGAAGGTCAAAGGAGACCATAGTCATGCTGGTTTCATTGCTTTGATGGAAACTTGAATTAAGTCAGCAAATTCAAATGCAAATAATAATAATAAAAAAATAGGCTGCTTTTGTATATTGACAAAATGGGGTGTCCAAACACACAGGCCAATGCTCTGGTGGGAGGTGGTTACATCCGATTTTAAAAGAAAAAAGAAAAAAAAAAAAAAGGAGAAATGCGAGCTGTCAGTAACTACAATGAATTGAGAACCTTCAGGAGGTGGTGCAGAGGGTGCTCAGGCAATTGGTCTCAGGGAATAGGTAAGTGGCAGGCAGGTGAGTAGCTCAGGGAGGTAGCTGCATTTCTCATCCATCTCAACTGCTGAGAACCCCAGGAAAGGACAGAGCTGGGGGTGGGTCTCTGCCCCCTTCCACTGTCAGCAAGGAGCCCATGAAAATCCACTGTTGCCCTCTGCTGGAATGAGGGCTGCCAATGGGACCTGGGCTCCGGCTGGTGCCAAGAAGGCAAAGATCCAGGAGAAAGAGAGGCAGGGAAAGAGAAAGAGAGAGCAAAAAGGAAGATTTAAAAGAAGAACACAAGGTGAGCATTGATTAGTCCAAAATGAGAAAAGGCATCATTGTTTGAAAGTGTTGGATGAAGAAATGAATGAGTAAGATAAGAGTGGAATGATAAAAATGAAAAGGGAGGGAGAAAGAAGGGGAGGCAAACCCAACAACACTAGAAGAAGGAAGGAGAGAGAAATCAGCAAAGAAGAATAAAGAAAAAAGAGAGAGGTGGAATAATGAGGAGGAGAAGGAATTGAGAAGGGAGAGATGGAGAAAATCTGACATGCAGAACACATGGCTGAATGGTTGAATGTCAGGACCTAGGGAAAAAAAAAGCCTCACTGCATTTGGAGAGTGGGAGGGAAACACACACAGAAGAGGACAGGAAAAGAGGGCAGATTCAGAGATTCACAGCTTTAAAGTCAAAGGGATAGTTATGATTACCTATAGACCGTGCACTATTCAGTGTGTTCAGTGAAGGATAACAGCATATTACTGTTGCTTGCACCCTGAGATGCTCCTTGGTCTCTGCAAAGCATCTGCAACTCCAGCAGTGAGAGGTGAACCTGAGCAACAAGTGTGCCTTTGGAATCCAGGCTTTCTATATACCGCCACCCTTGCCCAACTGTTTCTTGTGTGATAATTCCAGTAGGTTATCATGGCATATCTTGTTACCTGTTGAGAGATACTCCATTATCTCAATAGGCTGTGCCAGTGCTTTCTAAGTGTATAAGGCTGAATAAAAAATCCAGTTAGCTAATGAGCAGAACTGCTATTGAATTCTGTGCCATCCTGACTGCTTCTGATGAGCTGGGAAGCTCTCAAGGCCAACCATTTCTGTAAGGTTTTCTGCACTTCTTGATGTTAGCTGAGATGGAAATACCATACGAAGAGCATTTGACCTCTCTGATTCCATTCCCTGTTTGAACCTGAAAATGCAGGGGAGGAGGAACACAAACATTGCAGATAACAGCAGCAACAAAGCTCATCAAACTTCTTCCCAAACTGCAAAATAAAACAGTCAGACAGAGTTAGCTAGGGGGAAGGTACAGGCCCCCTTTGACTTTATCTGTGGGAACATGGCATGCATTTGTTTTTATCTTTTTGTCTTCCAGAATTTAAGGAAGCATTCTCACTCTTTGACCGGACTCCTAAATCTGAGATGAAAATCACATACGCACAATGCGGAGATGTCTTGAGAGCTTTGGGGCAGAATCCCACCCAGGCTGAGGTCTTGAAAGTGCTTGGCAGGCCCAAACCAGAAGGTTGGTGTCCTCCTCTGTGTTTGTTTCAAAAAGATCACTCCAAGAATTTTGTGAAGCAGATGAGATATCTATTTCCTGATGGAATGATTGTGAAATAACAAAGGATTTGGAACACCCTCTGCAAATCACTAGCAGAAAAGTAAACGAGGAAAAGTGATCTTGCAGTTAATATTGCCTCAAATTTAGAAGAATGAGTTAATGGTCCTGTGTGTCAATGTGTTTTACAATGAAGGGTTTTTGCCTTTTAAAATTGCTTTGATGACGGGTATTCATGTGTGTTTACTAAAACCATAGACATTTTGAAGATGTCTTAAAAAAAAAGAGATAGACTGATTATGAGGGCACAATTTGCTCTGCAGAAATATGCATTAGAAGGTCTGTAATGACTTTAGTAATATCTCCATTGAACATTGACCGTACACTGGATATCTCTTCAGAACAAAGGAAATCTCTCATACCATATCTGCGTTCGAGCATTTTCTAAATTACTTCTCTGTCCTTTCCCTTAACTGAGGTAGAATTGTCAATTAAGCCCTCATTCAATAACTGTGATATGTTGGGATATGTCAATGAAACAGTGGGAGGTAGGTACTACTCTCTTTGCCAGACCTCTTTCCCACTCTGATTATCCATTCTTCCATGTGTTCTTAATACATTTCTATGCTCTTCTCTCCTCTTTAGGTGGTGTTTATTGCTACAGTTCTTCTACCCTCATCACCTACCCATGGTAGATACCCCATAGTTAGTCCTCAACACTCTCAGAACTCACCAAAACTTTCATTTCCATCTGTGACTTTGTAGACATGAACTCCAAGATGATTGACTTTGAGACCTTCTTGCCCATGCTCCAGCATATTGCTAAGACAAAAGACACAGGCACCTATGAGGACTTCGTGGAGGGTCTGCGTGTGTTTGACAAAGAGGGAAACGGTACAGTGATGGGAGCTGAACTCCGCCACGTTTTGGCTACGCTGGGTAAGGTGAAACTTTCTTCATGCAGTTTCATCACTGAGGTCTTTCCCATATAGCTTGTATTGTTATGGGTAACCTTTATGGAAAGAGACAACTGAGCAAGATTTCAGCTATTCCGTTGTCCTCAGTATAAAGACTAAAAAGATGTTCTTTAATAATGAAGCTAAAAATCACTGATCTACAGCTCAAGGAAGCCCTTTGTTTGCTTGCTTGCTTGCTTCCCTCCTTCCTTTGTTTTATTTTCCAATAAATATTATATTTCTATCACCATAAAACTATCCAAACATTGGAATGCCCATATATTCAATATTTTTCTGCACCTTCAAGAAAAGTTTTAAGATGATGCACTTCTTTATCAGTCATCTGTTTAACAGAAGTGTCTCTGAAAGCCCCTGTTTTTAAAGGAGGGACCCATATTTGTCTGTCCTCTCAAACTTTTACTTCAGAAGCTCCGATTTCACAGAAAGTGCTGACAACAGAATGAGTGCAGGACAGAAAATTTGGCTGTAACTTAATGACAGGTTTCCAATTCAGATTAGAAGGCACCGATGTGCTGTCATCTGAATCCAGTAAGCATTTCTCAAGATCAGCCTTTTCGCTAGTGTTTGTCCACTATTTTTTAAAAAAGGGATGAGCCTTTACAAAAAAGATTTGATTTAGACCAGAGGATTCTGGTGATGGACTGTGACCTGGGATATCAATTCAACCCTTTTATGCCCAGGGGTTTTAATTCAGTGACACATCAATGTCTATTAATGACATAGGGAAGAAGAAAAGAAAGCAATGCTATTTTCCTTTTTATTGCTGATGCTATCGAATCAGTTTTGGGATCAAATTCAGTGATGACACCGCCCCAAACCTCCTGGGTCAGGATTGATGCCCTGTCTAACCTTACCTGGGACAAAGAAACCACTATGGGCAGTATTGCAAGTTTCACATGACTGCAAGAAATACTTTTGTCGTGGTTTGAGCCCAGCCGGTAACTCAGAACCACACAGCTGCTCGCTCACTTCCCCCCCCCCCCTTCTTCCTCCCCCCGCTCCCGGAGGGATGGGGAGGAGAATGGGAAGAATGTAACTCCCACGGGTTGAGATAAGAGCAGTCCCGCAACTAAGGTATAACACAGAACCACTACTGCTACCACCAATGATAATAACGATTAGTGAAATAACAAGGGGAGAGGATACAATTGCTCACCACCTGCCGACCGATACCCAGCCCGACCCGAGCAGTGATCTGCAAGACTGCAAGAAATACTTTTCTACATATAAACTTTTCTATTTCCAGTAATATGGCAACGCCTGATTTTCACCATTAGGAAGTATTTCAGTCTTAAGAATTAATGGTTCTGTTTTGGGTGGCATTTCTAAATACTGGCCAAATCCTAGGCAAAGCCAAATATTCTGTAAATTAGCATTCTTCTCTGTTTAATTAAAAATAAAAAAAAAAAAAAGGTTAAACATTCGCAGGTTCACATCAGCTGAAGACTTATTTCTGTGTGCCAGAACTCAGTGATGGAAAAAGGGGAACAACATGAGCAGCAGGGCACACCCAATGCATTTTATTTTATTTTATTTTATTTTATCTTTTAATTTTTTATTTTTTCATTTTATTATTTTAATTTCTATGATTTCAGCTGAAATCACCCTCAGATTTCTCATTCACTTTTCTGGAACTCATTTGATCTCATCCTAAAATTAGTGCCTAATACCAGAATAAGGGGATGGATTGGGTTGATCTCTGCTTAACTAAAATGAAGCCTTACAGACAAATGGGCTCCTAATATTTAGATAATGAAACTAAATGGAATGGATCATTGATCCAATTCAGAGATCCTAAATTAGATCTTAGAATCTTTCTGAATCTCAAACTCAGAGACAAACTAGATCCTGACTTTACTGAAAGGTTTTTTTAGTGAAGACTTGGTTAAAAAGTGACTAAAGCCTTCAAGGTTTGGCACTTAGAGAAAGCTTATTCTTAGAAGACTGAGCATATAAACATGATAGCATGTGGGTTTCCATATTTATTTTGTCTTTCTGGGTTTCAGACCAAATTTTCTCAGTTAGCAAGAACAAAAGTAGCTTTCCCAGCAGTCAGCACCACAAATTAAACTAACAAGAAAATCTCTCCATTTTCTGTCACTCTCTTTTGTGTTCTTTGGTTCTCTGAAGTATGTTTCATAAATTCTTAAAAAGTGCCCAAGTACGGAACAGGCTTTTTGCTTTCCACCAGGTGAGAGGTTGACTGAAGAGGAAGTTGATAAGCTAATGGCTGGTCAGGAAGATGCCAATGGCTGTATCAACTATGAAGGTAAGTATAACCACTTCAGACTGGGCAGTGATCATGTGCTTGAAGGCTTTGCTGCAAATATGCTGAGAAAGTTTAAATCTGTGGAAGATCTGGAGCAGGATGTGTGCTTTTCCATATTTTAGGCCAATTCAGATTCTGTAAGCCAGCTGGTACACCCTGTCTGTTCAAGGTTACTTCTTTTTCCATAGCTGAATGGCCATGGCCCTTTTGGAAAGTGGGGCTGCATATTCTTATTTTGTTTCCCTTTATTAAAAAAAACAAAACCAAAACCAACAAACAAAACCAAAACCATTTTTTTTTAACCTTCTCCACAGTTCCTTGCCCTCTCAAAAAACAAACAAAAAACTCCACATCCCTTTTGAGACTTTCTTACAGAAAAATTGCTACATTTTCCTTCAAAAACTCAGCAAAAGATGTTATCATCCTCTTTTGTGTCATAAGAATCCTAAAAGACTTTCCAAAGACCTTCCATTTTATTTCATTGCTATTTTAGAAAGCCAGAATAAAGTCATGAGTACCTTCACCATGGTTCTCTCTTGCATCTTGCAAGCCTACATGCTTCAGGCTTTTCTATAAAAACACAATATTCATGAATCATGAGCACACGCTTTGGTATACAGCTGAGCCCTTCTTAAGGTTAACTGGTGATTGACCATTGTATTGTTTTAGTGATTTAGCTGATCTGTCATATTCACTGAGCTTTTTATGAATATTTGGGTTGGTGGTCTTCTTCTATTTACAGTTACCAGTGATCTAAGTTCAGGGAAACATTTCTTACAAGTACTTTATAGGCTAGAAATCTATAGATTTAGCCAACTCAAATGACTCGTGAACTTACCCTGAATTCGGAGAAATTCATAGCCTGGGGGGATTATTGTGAAAGAAAAAAAAATTCCTTACTACAGGATGTATTTTTCCTTTTCCTTTTGAATTTCAAAGTTGTATACAATTAATGCTTTTTTAAATGGGGAAAAATGGAACCCAAAACTTTTTGAAACGAAAGCTTGATTTTATTTTTAAATACTTTGTAAACCAGAGTTCACTGGAGAGAGATAGTCACAATACCTGACTTGGTGAGCTTCTGTGAATTCTGGAGGTTCACTCCAGAGGAACCTTCAGTGACCCCCTGACTTAG
Organism: Strigops habroptila; assembly: GCF_004027225.2. NCBI lineage: Eukaryota > Metazoa > Chordata > Aves > Psittaciformes > Psittacidae > Strigops > Strigops habroptila. The sequence goes on from NC_044277.2 coordinate 98,493,117, forward strand.
TACAAATGTGCTGGAGTTTTGAAAGCCTTTCAAGATGAGGACCCAGAGTTTCTCATAGAATCATAGAACAGTTAGGGTTGGAAAGGACCTTAAGACCATCTAGTTCCAATCCCCCTGCCATGGGCAGGGACACCTTCCACTAAACCATGTTACCCAAGACTCCATCCAACTTGGCCTTGAATATTGCCAGGGATGGAGCATTCACAGCTTCCTCGGGCAACCCATACCAGTGCCTCACCGCCCTCACTGTAAAGAACTTCTTCCTTATATCTAACCTAAACTTCACCTGTTTAAGTTTGAACCCATTACCCCTTGTCCTGTCACTACAGCCCCTCCCCAGCATCCTTAGAGGCCCCCTTCAGATACTGGGAAGCTGCTATGAGGTCTCCACTCAGCCTTCTCTTCTCCAGGCTGAACAGCCCCAACTTTCTCAGCCTGTCTTCATATGGGAGGTGAAAGCCGGTTCCATATGGCAGCCAAGGGTAAGGGATTAAGCAAGCTATGGATTGATTAATGCACACACTCATTTCCGCTGTCTACCTAGACTGTTGGCTACACTTCAACGTACTTGTTACCTCAAGGACTTACAAAGCATTTAGCACCTGGTATCTGGAATCTTATTTAAAAAGTGCTGTGGTTATCATTGCATCAGAGGAAGCAAGAAGAGTGAATTTAAATAACAACCAGAGATACCCAATAATTTACTGAGTTCAATGAAAGGGATTGATAAATGACCCTTCTCTTTCTTGTTTCCAGCTTTTGTGAAGCATATCATGGCTAACTGAATGCCAGGTGAGTCTCTTCTATCCTCCTTGCATAGCCTATTATTTTGGGTTTGAAGAACGTGTAAATGACTAATCAAAGACAGTGAATATTTTCAGCATGCTGTACAAGGAGGTAGGACAAGAATGAGTAAAATGTTATCTTCATCCTACCAAATGAACAGAAAATCGGTGACCTTTCTGCAATTGTCTGGTAAATCTGGATGCCTTTATTTTAGAAGTTTATAATATAATATATCTTACAAGGATTTGATTTCCAAAGAACAAATTGCTCATTTCTTTATTGTTGACTGGAAACTTCAAAGGATGCATATTTTTCATATCCACTCACATATCCCTGCTCTTACACTTCTAGAAAGGCAAAGAGGTAGAACTGAGCTAACTGGAGAATGAGTGGGCAAAAAATACGAGGAAAAACAGATAAGGAGTAATGCATGCTTATGTCATTGAACCTACCCTAGGAGTATTATTGTCAGCCTTCCAGAAGCCTGACTCCCAATGTCTCCTGGCAAATTGGTTGGTTTTCCAAGAAAAGACATGACATCCAGGTTTTGGGGACTTTTGTTCCCAGACATAACGGAACAAAATGTGAACTGGCTAAAAAATATGAGTTTCTTTTCTTATTATTGACCAGTTTTCTTTCTTAAAGGCATTTATTTTCTCTGAACATACACTCAATTTTCCAACACTGTCTCCCAGTTTTCCATTCCGAAGATCTGGACTGGCCCACAGCCACAGTGGTTAATCCCACAGCTAGCATGATCCTTATTTGTTGTTTAGAGATGTTTTTAATCTTTAATCCTGTCCTAAACCCGCTGCCATTGAAAATTCTCATTGTGATACCAAAAGCCCTTGTCACCTGAAGCAACATCGGCCACCAAAGAAGACAAGTGAGCAATGGTAAACTGAAGAGCTGGGAGCTGCAGCAGATGGGGCAGGAAGAGTGTCTTTGATTATAATGCTTTCTAAAGGGAGCTGAGAGCTCCTGACACACAGAGAACCAGTGTGCCACTGATTTGCCAATGAGCCATGATGGGCGTCATTCGATAGTGGCATCTTCCACTCCCTGCTATGTTGCTGTTGGCATGTTTAGCGAAAGACAAATTAAGTCTTTACCCTTGAAAGGGTGATGGCCCTTTGCCATAGAGCATATAACAAACAAATCCCAAAACACTGAATTTGAACTCAGTGGGAATCTGGATCTGAGTCCAAAAATAAAGTAGTGGCTCATGTTTCTTGGCCATTCCCATATGCTCAAGGAAAGCTAGAGCTGTATCCCAATGTAAGAACTGAATTGTGCCTTTCCTTTTATTTTTAATTTCTAAGCATAATTATTGTGACAACTCTGTATTGACTTTTCATATATACAGCTTCTCCACTGGCTTGTCCCCAGGTGCTATGTACTAGTTCTAACAGAGAGTAATCAATTACATTTTCAATTAGTGACTTTTCCACTGTTTTTTGTAGACCTCCCAGGTCAAGTGTTCTGCAGGATTATAGCCAACTAGTCTTCCTTCACAGTAGACATTGATGTAGAAAACACTCCCAGATTGGCTACACATCTACTACTTACACTATTCAGCAGGAAAGACATGGGCAGCAGAACATATTAAGCTTTCTCACATAGCTAAAAAGCATTCTACCCTATTTGTGGTCCAATGACCACTGCAGTGTGACACAGGGCTGTGGGATATGTGCAGTGGACTACATGGACCCTTTATGACGGCAATGCACACAACTGTCCCCCTGCTATGTGACTGAATGTGTGATGAGCAGAATCAAGCTTATCTCATGGCCTGTCTCTTGGGTGCATATCCATTAATGGGATCAAATAGCCCAAAATGTTGGAAAAGAGAATCTCTGGGAGCTAGCTGGATATTGTCAGAGTTGTTCAGATACTTCCTTAATACAAACCTTGTGTTACAAAACTACCTAATTTACCTTTAAACATATAAATCTCAAGTAGTAGAGTAGTACCGCTGGAGGGACAATCCATACTGTTATACTGTGGACTATACACAGAGGGTCAATTTGGGGTCCCATATGTAGGTTCATGGTTTGTGTGAGATGCCCCAGATGCCTCATATATCCATGGCCTCACAGATGGGATGCAGAACCCATGGCAGACTAGTGTTTTCTGGCAGCTGGCAGCCAGGCAGAGTACTCTAGTACATCTCAGGCGTCTTTAAGTGCTGAGGTGTGGGGAAGTGAATTGAGTCCCGTGGCTTGAACTTGTGTGAGTGTAGGTGAAATCCTAGAATATTCCATCAGTATTTGACTGGCTGACATCACAGTCTTTCTTGGCTCCCATCAGATTAACATGTCTACAAGTACACATCTATCTACATGAAAGCAGGGCATCTCTGTTTCCGTACTTAAAGGACGTCCAATTAGATGGAGCATTCAGAGTGATTCACCTCATCCAAAGAAGAGACATGGATACAATGAGTCCAGACGCCAATGTTAAGAAGGAAAAATCTCTCATGAACATTATGTCGTATTTACTATCTATATGGGAATGCTCAGCACACCTTGGGGCTCTCAAATTGCATCAGAGGCTTATGGTTCGGCAACTGAATCCTGCCTGAAATCTAAACGCTGAGCAAATGTTGCTGATGCGAGACTGACTACAGATAATAGAGGGATAACAGAAGTGGGAGAAACTGTCTAATGGCTAAGAAACTCAATGGTTTTTCTGGGAAGATGATTCTTTACCCTGACATAGCTATACTGCCTCTCCAGATCACTGCTTCCCATGTTTTGTCTGTCATTTACACATTAAGTGTAAGATTCTGGTGCTGAGACTGACTAAGGATATTTTGTCACATTGTGTGATTGCTCTTTGATGTCAGTTGACAGCTACATAGTGCAGAGATACTCAGCTGCAGGCCTTGCTGCCAATAAGCTGAGTACAAATGCATGAGGATGGCAGAGGCTGATTCCTGGTGGCATTGTTTGTTTCTTCTTTCTTCCTCTAATGCTTAAAAATAACTTTATTTTTAGGACAAGATAGGAGCTGAGAACCCCAGATGCTGGCCTTGGATTTCAATGTAATGGAATGTCTTCTCATTTTTCAGTCTGGATTCTCATTACAGAGCTACAAAATATGCTGTCCCTAAAGTTATTTGGATAAATGTTTTTTTGTTTGCTTTATCTTGTTTCTTCATGGGAAAAGGGTTGCCTCTGTGGAGATTCAATACCCTTAGGAAACTGAAGAGACTGGAATTTGAACTCTGAATACCTGAGCATTGTAATTTATTTCTGATATAGAAGAAAGATTAACAGCAATAGAAAATTCTTAAGAGAGAGGAGAAAAAGGGAGTAATTTTTTTCCTGACTAAATAAATAAAAAAATTAGTTTGTCATTTAGCCATATCCCTCCCATATTCCTTCAAAAATAAAGGGACTTTTATCTTTGTCTTGTATTTGTAAAAAAAAAAAAAAAAGCTGAAAGAGAGTAAAGGAGAAAAGAAACTAAACCAGTTGTATAAATCTCATGTATACAAGGAATCTCTTAGACTTTAGGATAACAGTAAAAGTAAAATTCCCAGCAATCAGCAATGAATACAACCTTGTTCACATGTTTCTCACCTTTGGAAGATACCACTTTTAATATATAAAATGTCAAAGAAAAAAACCCACAGCAAAACAGAAGTGTGCATCATGTTTCCTAAAACGCATCTCTTCTCCACAAGGATTACTTCCCATTCCAACAGTCTGACCTATGAAACAAGTAAAAAGTCTGGAAATTGTTTTAATATACGTATCTTGGTCCTATAGCTTTTGCAGTAAAACGGGATTCGTCACCTGGTTTCATCATTGTTCCTGTGTCTTTGTGAGGGAAGGGGAAATGGGAAATAAATGCTGTTGGGAAAAACATCAGCAGAGGAAAAGGAAAGTTGAGAAGCGTGAAAAAGCACACAAATTAAGTTGGCTCATTTTCTGGGGAATAATAAATTTAAAAGTAAAAATAATGAAAAATATGTATCTTTTGGGGGTGGAAAAAGGAGAAGCTAGAGGCAGGTACAGTTTGCTAGGAAATATCAAAAAATCTGAATATGTAACATCGGCAAGAGGTATTGTTAAAACAGACAACTTGGAAACTTTGTGGAGAAAAGATAATCAGTGGAACATTGGAATACCAGGATACAAACTGCATAGCAATGAGTGAATAGGTCATCCCCACAGAGAAGAATGCTATGAACGAGAGAACACAAACTATCAAATTACATGAATATATGCACTGTAACAACATGTAGCATTGAATAGCCACAATAAAAAATCAGCAGTTAGAGAGCTAAATGAAGTATTAAGCTGATGGCAATAATAATAAAATGCTAAAGGCAATTAAAAAAGCTAGCGCAAAGGGAGAATTAGAAAGATGCTAATAATGACCAGAATGTTTTGTATCCAGCCTGGGTTAACTGTACACAAAGCTGAAAGTAAGTGGCAAAAAAATAGTCATAATGAATCACTGGTTTTGAATGAAACACCTCTGAAGCATCAGTCCTAAATAGAACCATGCATTGAACAGGCCATTGATAAAACCATGGGATTAGCAACTAGGTTTGCTCTAGTGTACCAGAGATGGACACCAGCAATGTGTGGCCAAGGTTGGGTGGTGCTTTGAGCAGCCTGGTCTAGTGGAAAGTGCCCCTGCCCATGGCAGGGGGTTGGAACTGGATGAGCTTTAAGGTCGCCTTCAACCCAAAACATGCTGTGATTCTCTGAAATAGTCACCATCAGTGGTCCATCTCCTTCTCCGAGCTCCTCTTGTGGGTATCCACTTCCACTCTCAGCACTGGCCCCAGTGATTTCCTAGGGTTTAGTTTGTTGTGGAGCAAACACCATTTCATAGGCATCTTGCCTTCACTGTCTTGAAAATAGATGTTTCGGCCCCAATGATAGCTTAATATTGTTTTGAATCAAAGATGCAGTAGGCAAATGCAGTTCTTTCTCCTTTTCCTGCTGGTGCAACGAACCACTTGGGAATGTCTCCTGTCTTCTGCACTACTGTTACAAGGATATCTCTAGTTTAAAGAATCCTTGAGCTCTAGGGCTCATACAGCTGAGCAGCACTGTGAGGGCTCATTACAGAAACACTTTGCTAGCAGGTACGATCTGACTACCTCCTCTTTCTCCTCCATCCTGTCATTCTATCACCAAAACTCATCTCTAAATTTGGATATTGCCATTACATAGTGAGTCCTACATGGCCTACTCCAGCGCCAAACCTGTCAAAATTTCCATCAAAATCAAAGCAGGATTTTTGTTCTGACTTCTTTTCAGAGACATTTAGGTGCAGGTTAGGTGGAGGAGAAATCCTAATCTCTCCAGATGCACATCAGCTGCTTTCTTCCTCAACTGCTAAACACAAAGTCACCTCTGACACTACTCAGGATCACAGTAAGTGGTCACCTTGAGGTATTATATCTAAATCTTGCAGAATATTTCACCATTTCCCAAACAACACCTGTTTTCACCCACAGATGCAGATGAACCTTTCACCTGGGCATGTGGGTGGCATTTACTCATCTAAGTGCAGATACCTGTAAAGTTGGTGTCTCTATGTGTCCTAGGCTTCAGTGCTTATCTTATTGGCACAGATGGTATCTGTACCATGCAGATTACTGGTTTTGCTACTGGTTTTGTTGTTGCCGTTACTAAAAACACAGTTGAAACACCATTATCACATGAACCCAGCAACTGTGACTTACACGGGGCTCACAGCTATTTCAACAAAACCTGAAGGGCTGGTAGTGCTGCAAGTAAGCAAGCAAGTCCTTTGATGGACCAACATGAAAAGCAAAGACCAACAAAGGCCAAGCACAACCACCTGAGTTGATGTGCACCAGCCAAGCGAGCAAGGCAAGGGGACTGCCAAAGAGTGGCTCATGGGGCAAGATGGGCCAGTGAAGCAGAACAGAATAAAATAACAGCTGGTGTTTCACCCAAGTACATTGACAGAGCTCTTTGAGGAAGGATCTGCAGTCAGTCCGAGGTGCATAAGAAAAACTGTGTGAGGGAGAAGGCTGGAATTGTGCCTATTGCTTTCCATGTCTCGGGACATGCTATCCTTGAATTTTGTTGTCATAACCGCAAGATTCACTCACAAGAAAACTGGAATAAATATGCAATATTTCCTCCTTCCCTTCCCCTCCTCCACCCACTTACCTCTAGCCCCAAATAATAATAAAAAAATAATAAGAAAAAGAAAAAAAATCAATCTCCTATCTAGAGAATGTGTGTTTAAAAAAAAAATGTGGGCAGGAAGCATGCCAAGTTTCTAGAAGATCTTTTTATAGCACTAGCATCTGGCTCTTTGGGAGAATCCGTAGAGACTTTTGTTGGTGACTTTACATCTGCTGTGGTTAAGCTGCTAATGGACTGGCTGTCTGGGCTGCTGCCTCCTCCACTCATTTCTTAGTACCATGTTTCGGTTACTTGAGGAGTCTGAGCCTATTGACTTCTTGCCAGAATTACATAGTACATTCCAGCAGTAACTTGCATTGCAACACCCAGCCATGCAGAAGGGGTTTCAGATGGAGCAAGGGCATTGGCTGGCATTTCGTTACCCTCTCCTTAAACCCATCCAAGTCTGGACTAGAGCAGGGGGTGAAGCATGGATTTTTTTGATCCGGAAGCCAAAAGGAAAGTGAGTAGTTTAATATTTTTTCAGTGATGCCCACAATCAAATAAACAAGCAAGTACATCAATAATTTAACCTGGAGGTCAATTAAAAATATTTTGTCCCCTAGTGATATGTTTCAGCTCATTTTTTTATTTATTCATTACTCTAAAAGCTGTTTCTTAACCTCAACTAATTAATTACTGCTTTGGAGTGAAAAATCAAAATAGATCCTGCATAATTTTGAAACAAAACATATTTATGTTACCAACATTTTCCTCTATGAAAAGAATTATTTTTTTTCAGCCAAACCTGTTGTCAAAATTATACCTGATCTTAAGCATGAATATCCTCTACATGCCACTCCCTACAGAATCTGCAGTTTTTCCCAGAACTGGTTTCAGGATTCATTTTTCTTATCTGACCCATTTGATTTTTTTATAGCTTTAGCTGTTATGATGAGATTAATTGCCCCTTAGAAACACTGTTTTTCCCTACACTGAGAATAAAATGACCTTAAACAACTGCTTCAGTAATAGGTTATTTAAGCTCAATTCAGTGGCCTAAGCAGTGGCGTGCCTTTTCTATCACCAAAAGATAGAAAACTTTGTCATTTGCAAAGCTCTAGGCTGTTGCACTGTGCTCTAGCTGTTGCTCAGAAATATGCACATCATCTGCAAGTCCTGTTTAAAATGAGGTTAATCTTATTCGCCTTGTAATTTGCTCAGAGACTGACACTTCACAGACCTTGCCTGCATGCTACTTCACCGCTTCCCCCCCACTCCAAGATAAAGGAGCACCAAGATAAAAAAGTGTCCTATCTGATTGTAACAGCAGTGTTTTTGGAGGAGTAATGATGTGAAAATATCTGTGAGTTCATGTTTACTACTAGAATTAATATCTGATTATATGATACTGATCTTAAATTCATACATGAGTGCTAATGCAGAGATGTAACCACACTGCACAATGTTATCAATGTGAGCTATGAATTCACTAAACACCTTGTGATTCAGCATAGTTATTTTTTCCCAGTGTTATTTAACATAGAAATTCTTTGGATTCCCCAAAGTTCCTTAAGTAGCCTGTGTCCGTCTATCTTTCTTCTCCCATTTACCTGGTGAAGTTGTTGAAATATGTCAAAAGCCTAGCAGAACAGCAAAATGAATGTTTTCATTTGTAAATCCAAAAGTGCCTGTGTTTCTGAACTAGCTGTTCTGCGAATTCCTTCATTTTCCTGTAATAAAAGTGTCACAAGAGAGTTATGATGCATGCCAAAGAAAGAAGACAGAAGAAATGAAGAAAAAAAATATATATGTGTGCAGGTAGACCTATACCAAATTGAAGCAACTGTGTGTCATTTGGGACAGCACTAGCATTTGAACATGTGCTTCTGTTCTTACCAGGAAGAATCAATGGGTGCATAAGAATAAGCACACAGACACATAGGTAACACAGACTCACACCGAACCTCTCAAGATGTAGTTTAACATTTCTGGAATGAAGTTTCTAGTTTTTTTTTCTAGTATTTCTGAAGCATCAGCAGTAGTGATACTATATTAATAAACCATGCGCAGGCAAACATATCTTCATGTATCTGAATTACTGAAGCAATCATAGTGTTGGACTATGGAAGTCCCAAAAATTTCCTTCAGGTTGTGTCATTTGGGGGACACACACTGACACAGGCACCAAAGGCAGCAGATTGAAGTGGAAGGACATGAGGCAGCAGAAACACCGCAGCAGTGGACTGCAGATAACTCTGCATCTGTCAAGTCATTTTAGAAGAGTCATTTCTTTTCTCTGATTCAGCAATGCAAAATTCCACAACGGCCCATGAGGGACCTTCTTTTACTGCCCAGGAAATGGAGTTTCATACATTTAAAAAAAAAAAAAAAAAAGTGGAAAGAGAAGGCTGATGCGTGCATCTGGGAGGCAGCTAGCAAATACAAAATATTTCATTAATACATCCCAGTATCACAAGCAGGATGAGCAAAGCACAGAATGAACAGAGGCACTATTAATAACTATTATTCATCATTAAATGCTATTAATTTATAAATCTCTAATAATCACTGTTCAAGGATTACACCTATTGGCTGGGAGCACGCTGTGCTTGATCAAAACACCAGACAATTGCTTCACTGTGCCAACAGTCTAGCTTCTTTCGAAACCATTGTTTTCATCAAAATGAATATTTATGATGTGTGCCCAGTGATTCATGATACCATCGAACAGAAAAGTGAGCAAGTGACAGAAAAATACCATTTTAAACAACAATAAGGTGTGCAGAAATGGGATGAAAAATGAAAGAGAAAAATTCTTCAAAGTAGAACCCGAATTTCCATGACTTTCTGGGGCCAGATTGTAAATGAAATACAGCAGAATAATTTCACATTGCTGTTTTGGGGAGTGGGGGTGAATTCTAGTCTGGGAAAAGTTATTAACATCCCCATAAGCTGGAGTTTTTCTTTCTGACACTTTTCTTTGCACCTCTTCTGCATTCTCATTACAGCTGACTCACATTGTCACGTTCTGCTTAGCAGCAAAGTGCAGGCATGTTGGTTGCACCAACATTTCATCACCCAAAGAAATGTCACCACAAAAGGCTGGAAACAGCATGATCTCCAAACACATGCCCAAAATCCCTGTTTAGAGGCATTCCCAGAGGACATCTGCTCTGCTCCTAAGCTCTCTGCTGCCATCCCTTAGGGCATACTATCCCTTAGGGACCAGAGCCTGTTGCTTCTGTGTACCCTGCAGACAGTGGTGGGATTAGTTTTCACACTTGCTGTAGGTGATATAAATGCAAAATTTTACCCTTCAGAATGAGCACAACCACTGGGCTAAAGGGAACTGATTGAAACCATGACTTGAACTATGTTTATGGTTGTTTCTCCCTTTATATATGTTCTTCAGTAACATGAAAAGGTGTGAGTGTTGTCTGGTGCAGCTCTGCCAGCAGAAGCTGTAAGGATAATTACACAGGCAAGACTACTTATTTTTCATTGGTATAGTCTTGGCACAGTGGTGAAGCTGCCTGATCAATGATCCCCTATTATAAGCCTGTTTTAACTGAGAGATGCAACATTTCAGACTTGAATGGTATCTAGATTAAGTATCAAAATAGTGTATTTAGGAAATGGTAAGATCTTTGGTCATGTGTACAGAGTGGATGATGCATCTGGCATCGTGTCCAGGTGCTTTTAGTTACCTTTACAAATGCAGTAACAGGACTTTATTCACAGCAGTGCCAATAAAGCTGCACAGGTAGAGCAGCAACATGTATGTAATGATACCTCTGCAGCACAGCAGTCTTAAGAGCATGTAGTATCAGATAGGACCAGTATTAATAAATACTGATACTAGTGTGACACACATGTTATGAACTCATAGCCCGTCCCTCTTTCTTCAGCTGAGGTGGCGTCCTAGGAAAAGAATAGTTGGCCTCACAGCTGTGTCTGTTCAGGGAATCATAGAACACCTGAGACCATGCTGAAGTTCTCCTCACCCTAAAGAAATAGACTGTTTCTGTTAAAAGAGATTTTTTTGTCCATAGCTAATGATATATTGCTTCTGATAAATGAGTTTGGGAGCCTAGGAGCATCTGCTATAGGGCACTGACATACACATTGGAGCCAGCTTCCCATTGCTGCTATTTAGAACAGGGGTGATGGATTAAAGTGATTCTTTCAAAGGTCAAAGCTGGAGTCTGTTTCAGAGCCAGGGTGAATACTTAAGAAATACTGAGTACTGTCCAGACCTTGTTTTTATGTACACAAGCATTCAAAAAAAAAATGTAATCAGATGAACATTAATAAATAATACAGAAACAGCATCAAGATGCCAAATTCTGCTCCAATACCCAATTGGCCATAAAAGCAAAGATTTGAAGTGTAAAATCCCAGAAAATAACTGAAAATATGTGGCTGGGGACTGGTTTATATTTCTAGCAGAAGTCGAAAATACTGTTTTAAGAAGTTTCAAGGTTACACTTGCTTCATGGAATACAGATTTGTGGGTGGCAAAGCTTGTGCCCTATACTGTGTGGGCAATTTCATGCTGCTCCCAGACAGAGCTTAAAATACAGTAACCATCTAGAAAGTTAAATAAAGTTCTCTCAGGATGAAAATACAGCCACAATTTATGGGTACACACCTGAATAATTTGAGCCACATTTTTTTGTGTAGAGCAGCTTTGACTAAGATCACCTCAGAGATCTAACGAGCTGCTCCTGCTCATAAAACCCACAAGGAAAAGGTGCAGCATAAAGAATGGGATCAAAGTCAGACGATGTTTTGTACCCAAGAATAATGTCACAAGGAAATTGAGATGACATTGCTGACATTTCCCTGTGGGAAGGAAGGGATTGTACCAGGTACCTGTCACCCCACGGCAGACCTTTAACACATTAATTTGGTGATGATTTCACTTGCTGGTTGCATTTTTTGCCATTCTGTGATAACTGAAAATGAAATGGGATTCCCTGATGAGCAGCTTTGGGAATCAGTTTCTAGTCACTATTTCTAGCTCAGACACTAGAGCAAAAATTTCTCTTCAATGGGCAAATCCTTCTCTTTTCTAGAGAACCCCTTTTTAGTCATTACGAATGAGTTGAGATTATGTAGGAACATCTATTACAGATACCAGTACATACACATCTTGTATTTATCTGAATTGGATGCTCACATGCATATGACTACATACAGATTTGCAACCGATTTTGCATGTGTCTTTGTCAAAGTGTTCCTGTGTCTGTGTCTGGTTCCCATCCATGAGAGAAAATATATTTGGAAAGGGAGGGGATTTGGCAGATATGCCTGTCTATGTGTATTTCTATGGAAGTATGTGAGTCTGGATAGTCATAGTACAGTAGTCTGTGCCTCCCTTTACATATATAAAGGCAGGAGTGACAGCCTCTTAATGGGTGGCATAGTCTTGCTTACAGGGTAAGGTTGGTGAGAGACGGTAGAGCCAGTGCAGGTATACAATGCTCAGGATACATCTTGAGTAAGATGTGATGTCTGAAACAGTGTGGCAGACCAGGTTATAGGAAACATTCAGCCCAGACACGGTGTTTAGTAAAACATGATCTCCTCCTCAGATCTCCTTTCCCATTTCACAAATGCTTGGTCTGGCCCCGTGCTGGCTGAGCTATAACGAAGGATGAAATGCTGCCTGCAATGTAAAAGGGAAATTTCAGGCTTCCCTCTTACCAAAGAGGAGGTGTGTGGTGGAAAGGGGGGAGTTGGGTCTCCAGGACGTCTGCATGTTTAGGGTTGGAAAACTCTTTAAAACAAAGTGGTAGAAATAACTTGCCTGCAATCCATAAGAGCACATCTGTTCCAGAAACTGCTCTGGGGAAACAGTGCTCTGGTGGCTTCACAAGGAGGTGAATTGTTGGGCAGGGAGCCTGAGGCTGTCTTTTTCTCTGTTCACTTTCGCTGACTACAGCAAGAACCCATTTCCCGGGTGAACCTCAAGTCCAACATAGATACTCTATAAACCATCAAAACCTCAGAAAGACATGAAGCGTCTAGAGACACGGCAGCATAGCCAAAGACAACAGGTCCTGAAGACACCCAAAATGCTCTGGCACCCCCGCAGCCCCAGCGCCACCATTAAAGATATGTTGGCTCTATTTCGGCTGGGGTATTTTTGCAAGGCTGGGGACAGGCCTGCCTGGAGGTTGCACAAATAAAAGATAGACTTTTGTTCTCCCTCTTTCCTTCCCTCCTTACCCTCCCCAGGGGATGACCTCTCTCACAAACTGCTCCAGGAGCAAAAGAAACAAACAAGATAAAAATATAAGAAAAAGAAAAGGATGTGGGCATATGACCAGACAGACAAGCATAAAGTTTCCCCAAGGATGGACAAATATTTCAGACTTGGAGGGACTTCTTGCAACCTCTGTCTTACCTCTGGCCTTCTTTTTACTCAGGAAATATTCCCCAGTACAAAAACCTTTGAAAACTCCAACTGCGCAGGGCTTCAGTGGCATAAAGACACATGCAAATTTATGTGTTAGCTCCCACAGCCAAGATTTTACACCTGGCTTGCCAAATTATTGTGCAGGCTTGACAGGCACATCCACAGTACCCAAGACACACACGGAAGAATCATCTCTCACCTTTCCCACACCTAGAATCCCTTGTGGCCCTTCCTCCATCTCCATCGTTTCCAAAAAGAAGATGCAGCTGGCTGGGCTGGTGGAGCTTAAGGGCTTAAAAGAAGCTGCTTACATACTGGTGGGCACCATCTCCCCAGAGTCTTTTTGGGAAGTTTGAGCTCTAGTATGGACTTGACACTAGGCATCCTTTCCTCCAGGCAGTCTTGCGCATCAAGGGAGAGGGTACCTATGGGGTCTTTGGAGCACAGACAGCACCTTGTATGGGCATGGCACTGACTCTTCCTGTGCCATAGCTTGTCACAGAAGGACAGAAAGTAAGCATTTTTACCTCAGTCAAATGAAAAGCAGTCTGAGGCAAGGTTATTTCTTGTGCTTAACTCTGATCCAAATAAGGGACAATAGTGGAAAATCCTGCTACTGAACTGACAGTGGTTCAGCACAGATTGGACTTGACAATCTTAAACATCTTTTTCCAACCTAGTTGATTCTATGATTTTATGATTCTAGGAGATGATTTCCCACTGTCTTCTTTTCTTTCTTTTATTTCCCCCCACTACAAGGTTTTCTGACATTGCCAATATCCAGGCTTCCTCCTATTTCCTTCTCATGGTATTTTTCTGTTTAAGACTTTTGATTTGTGGTTGTGGGGATCCTGAATTTGACACAGCAATTTGGTCAAGAGGGATATTTTCTGACTTCTGCATGTGGACAGAGAGAGTATTTGTATTACAGACTTGCCTGAATTAAACATGAATTGAGTACTTATCTGGAGTAGGGTGAGGAATCAGTTGCTGTAAGAGCCCCTTTCTACCTGTGGAGCCTTCTCAGGGTTTCATCTCATTGATATAAATATAAATCCAAAGATACACAATTATTGACTTAGTTGCAAGTGTAAACTGGTACTATTGAAACTGGTGATTTCTTACTGGCTTTCTTGAAGGGCATATATTGATGAAAGTCTGAGGGAAACTGGCACAAATTTATGTAACTGAAAGCCAGTTTGTATTCCTGTCCTCCCTTGCCACACTCTTTTCAAGTGTGCTCATCTCCGAGTGTCTCTAGGATGGGTGCTGATTTAGGGGTCTTGATAATTTCTCTATGATGCCTCTATGTTCCTCTATACAATGAAAGATGTGGACAGTGACTGTAATCAGCACATTGCAAACAATTGGCTGAATCACAGGGATGTAACGAGGACTTGCTGAGGTACTTCTGTGCCTACTATGTGCATGGGAATGAATCTCCCTTCACACACAGGTGGCAATTTCTGAGAATAATATCCTCTGATGCTCTGCAGATTTCATCTCTCATATCTGCTACAGGATGGCAAAGCACAGAATAAATGTCCTTGGACAGATTCCTGTAGGACAGCAGTATATAATAGCTGCCATGAAGTATTTCCTATGGGATTTATGTGACTAAGAGTCAACATTTCCACCCAAGCTGAATTCTTTTTATTGACATCAGAGATGCCTTCAATGCATTTAATACTCTGGAGTGTGGCTCTTCTTGTCCTAAAGTTTGTGTCAAAGGTAAATCGGATGAATTATTCCCTAAAATCCCCATTCCCCTCTGCTGACTGTAAGGAGGAAGAAGGGAGACTGACTCAGCTGCATATGTTGATGCTGCAGACGCTAGGGCTCCATTCACCATCTGCAGCTATTTAAGAGCTTAATGTGGGCATATTTTTTCCCCCAAAAAGCCAGGTGGGTTTGGAAGCTGGTGCAGATGCAGAAAGCCAAAGGTAGCAGCAAGAAGTCATTTACAGCTAGCTCACGCTGACCTCTTAGATTGCTTTCCCCTCAACTTGCGGTGATGCTGCCCACCTGGCCACATCCCTGGCATGACTTGAGACAACAGAGGGAGAGAGAGTATGGGACTCCATCCTGCTGCCATTGCACCATGTTGTCGTTGCTTCTCTCATCTTTGTGACCACATGAGTGAGGTAGAGCAACACAGCTGAGCTGGCCACTGAACTGGTTTGCTGAACCTCTCCTTGCTGCTAAGACCTTTCCACAGCCCTTGGCCACCCAGTGCTCACCTACCTGACCTCTGAAAAACCTCTGAACATGCCAGTACTTTCTCTTTTGGCCTCTCTCCAGAAATAACTCTTCTATTTTCCTCTGCTTTTTTTAAACACTAACCATAGCTTATAATTATTTGACATGGGTAAATTATTTTACATGGTTGGGATACTACGAGTGAGGTTTGTAATTAGCAACTTTACACAGCTAAAAGTGATCTACTTCAACTGGATTCATCTTATCCTAAGAGATATCAAGATACAGCTCAGGACATTGCAGGGTAGGGACCTGTAGCAAAGAAAGGAAGAAAGGAAATATTTTTAATTAGACATCTGTATCTCAGGTATCTAAAGTCATGTCAAGCAATTTCTGGCCTAAGTTTCCTTGTACTTTCTGGAAAAAAAATGTGGTGTTGATACATGTATCTGTCAAGTGAAAGAAGGAGTGATGATAAGCTGTTGGTTTGGATCAAAATTTAGACCACATCTAAAATAATGCACCCAGTTTTGGGTCCCAGTTGCAGGAAAACCATTGACAAACTGGAGCAAGGTCAGTGGAGGGCCATCATGGTGGTTGAGAGCTGGAGCACTTATCCTCTGAGGAGAGGCTGAGGGAACTGGGTTTGTGGGAATCAAATAGAAGCCTGCTGGTACCTATGAACAACTCATCAAGTAGACAGAGTCAGGCTTTGCACAATCGTGGCGGATTGGCCATGGCTGGTCACCAGATGCCTACCACTGCATCTATCGCTCCCCCTTCTCAACAGGACAGGAGAAGAAAATACAATAGAAAACTCATGAGTAAAGATAAAGGCAATTTAACAAAGTAAAGCAAAGGCTTTGTGCAGAAGCAAAGGAAAACAAAATAATTATTCTTTATTTCCCATCAGCACACAATGTCCAGCTACTTTCTGGGAAGCAGGGCCTCACTTCAGAAGGCTGGAATGATATCTTCTGGGTTATGCTGAACCCTTTCCCTTGGCCTTCCCTCACTGGATCTCCCCTTGTTGTTGACCCTTACCCTTTGAATGAGTGGGACACTCAAGCACCTTTATAGGTAGCTCCTTCTGAAAGAAGTCATTGCTGCCTTCTCTGCTTCTGCCATCAGCTTTGGTTTAAGGTCTGTGGTACTGATGCCCATAGAGGAATGTATTTGTGGAGAAAAGGTGTACTTTGGATTTCACAACTGCAGGAGTTAGACAGTGGGGAGGATGGGAGAAATGCCATATGGATTTCTTGTGGTTTGTTAATTTGGTTTTTTACAAAATATTTTCCCTTACTTTGACACCATGGTTGGAAGACCAGGGGGAAAAAAAAAAAAGAAAACCTCACAGTTATATATATATTCTTAAACCACTAAATTCAGGCACGAAAGTATATTAGGCTGTTTCAATGCACACAGGAAAGCTATTGTCGAGCAAAATTATGCCTTGGTTTTACTACTGTAATATAGGGGCATGTGTTAGAGTTTAGAGACTCCCTAAAGAGCAGCTGTTGGCCTGTAGCAATTTAATTAAGAATGTAGCTATGGCTGGCTGATTATATTTCTAAATCTGTCTTTGGCTCTTTTCCCTTTTATCTTTGATCTTGTAGGCCTGATTCAAGAGCCACCCCAAACAGGACAAATCTGCCTTAGAGACTGATGGGGTTTGGATCAGTCTTGGACAGGTTATAGCCAAACATGTACTTAGATTTTATATCCTATCCTTGCAGTGGGTGAGAATGAAAGTAAAATAACAACAGAACTTTCCATTCCCCAGGGAAAGAAGCTGGTAGAGATTTTCCTAAGCACGTGTGCATCACTTGGGATATATACTGCTGTAGTGGTAAGCCCCAGAAAGTCAGACAACTAAATTAGGGCCAGTACTAAGAGTCTAGATACCACAATGTTACTCTGTAGTCAATGGAGAGAGACAGGTTCTTTCAAGGAGTGGTTTATAGGAAAGATCCAGTTAATTGCCCCGAGAAGCTGTGGCTGCTCCATCCCTGGTAGCGTTCCAGGCCAGCTTGGACAGCGCTTCGAGCAACCTGGTCTAATGGAAGGTGTCACTTCCCATGGCAGGGGGTTGGAACTGGATGAGTTTTAAGGTCCCTTCCATCCCAAACCATTCTACGATTCTATGACTCTATGAATTGCTCCCAATTGTCCTCTCAAGGGTATCTTTCTCTATTAATTATAGAGGGAGCTCAGAAAGATTAGCTTCCTAATGTAGGTACTTGTCTTAGAGCCAGATCCGCACCTGGACACCCACATTTAGGTGAAAAGAAAAATGGTTTGTATGATGGTAACTAACATTTTCGGACAGCAACTCAGTTCAAGACTTTACTGACAACCCACAGTTGGAATATGCACATTTTAAATTCAATTGGTTGTCTTCTCTATTGCACCATATCTCTTCAGTTCTCACATCTTTTTAAACCACAGATGCTAAATAGGAAATAAGTCACAACTGCATCTCGTTGTTGTAGGTAATGTTTGGCTGGGTGCTTAATGCATTTATCAATCCTTAATGCAAGCACCTTACTAAACTTGTGCAAGACCTGAGTTTCATCAAGGCAGACAAACCAATTCAGCCTTCAATAGCTGGCTCCTTGCTATGCTTTTTAATAAGAAAGAGGTCAGAAAATTGAGACAAAGCAGCAAATAAACCATTTAGAATACCTTTCTTTATAAATGGCTTGAGAAAATATAGGTCAGCATGCCAAAATCAGCAGTAAAGTTGTATACAGCGGTCCCTATTAAAACCTCTACAAATGCCTTTGCAACTACCCTGGCCACACTGTTTCCCAGATAATCCTGAAGCTAAACCTGTATTTTATACTAGTTACAGGGAGTATCACAAGGAAGGTTAATTGCTAACCCGCAAATTGTCGAGAACCACATGAACTTGTCCATAAAGGAGATAATCAACATTTGTGTGGGACATATTAGTCAAGCTGTGAGCAATAATAATCCCTATTCATACCACTCACCATGATACTCACAGTAAAATTAGGCACCTGTCACAATATACTTAGATTTTGGATAGAGATTCATGGTTTTATCTAAAGATAAAACCATGTTTCCCTGAAACTCATCTCTGCATAACCAACAGAGGAACACCATGGTGAGACGTAAGACACTTAGAAAACTAGATTGAACATAGAATCATAGAATCACAGAATCGTAAGGGTTGGAAAGGACCTTAAGATCCTCTAGTTCCAACCCCCCTGTCATGGGCAGGGACACCTTGCCCTAAACCACGTGGTCCAAGGCTCTGTCCAACCTGGCCTTGAACACCGCCAGGGATGGAGCATCCACAACCTCCCTGGGCAACCCATTCCAGTGCTTCACAACCCTCACTGTAAAGAACTTCTTCCTTATATCTAATCTAAACTTCCCCTGTTTAAGTTTGAACCCATTACCCCTTGTCCTACCACTACAGTCCCTAAGGAAGAGTCCCTCCCCAGCATCCTCGTAGACCCCCTTCAGATACTGGAAGGCTGCTATGAGGTCTCCACGCAGCCTTCTCTTCTCCAGGCTGAACAGCCCCAACTCTCTCAGCTTGTCTTCATACGGGAGGTACTCCAGCCCTCTTATCATCCTCGTGGCCCTCCTCTGGACTCGCTCCAACAGGTCCGTGTCCTTTTTATGTTGAGGACACCAGAACTGTACGCAGTACTCCAAGTGAGGTCTCACAAGAGCAGAGTAGAGGGGCAGGATCACCTCCTTCGACTTGCTGGTCACGCTTCTTTTGATGCAGCCCAGGATACGGTTGGCTTTCTGGGCTGCAAGCGCACACTGCTGGCTCATGTTAAGCTTCTCGTCAACCAACACCCCCAACTCCTTTTCTGCAGGGCTGCTCTGAATCTCTTCTCCACCCAACCTGTAGCAGTGCCTGGGATTGCCCCGACCCAGGTGTAGGACCTTACACTTGGCTTGGTTAAACTTCATAAGGTTGGCATCAGCCCACCTCACAAGCGTGTCAAGGTCCCTCTGGATGGCATCCCTTCCCTCCAGCATATCAACCAAACCACACAGCTTGGTGTCGTCGGCAAACCTGCTGAGGGCACACTCAATCCCACTGTCCATGTCGCCGACAAAGATGTTGAACACGACCGGTCCCAACACCGATCCCTGAGGGACACCACTCGTTACAGGTTTCCAACTGGACATCGAGCCATTTACCACAACTCTTTGCGTGCGGCCATCGAGCCAGTTTTTGATCCACTGAGTGGTCCATCTATCAAATTGATGTCTCTCCAATTTAGAGACAAGGATGTCATGCGGGACAGTGTCAAACGCTTTGCACAAGTCCAGGTAGATGACGTCAACTGCTCTGCCCCTGTCCATCAGTTCCGTGGCTCCATCATAGAAGGCCACCAGATTGGTCAGGCAGGATTTCCCCTTAGTGAAGCCATGTTGGCTGTCACCAACCACCTCATTGTTTTTCATGTGCCTTAGCATCTTTTCCAGGAGAAACTGTTCCAATATTTTGCCAGGCACAGAGGTGAGGCTGACTGGTCTGTAGTTCCCTGGGTCTTCCACCTTCCCCTTCTTGAAAATGGGGGTTATATTACCCTTCTTCCAGTCACCGGGAACTTCACCTGACTGCCAGGATTTTTCGAATATGATGGACAGTGGTTTAGCAACTTCATTCGCTAGCTACTTCAGGACCCGTGGATGGATTTCATCAGGTCCCATGGACTTGTGCACGTTCAGGTTCTTAAGATGGTCTTGAACCTGATCCTCTCCTACAGTGGGCCTAAGGTCTTCATTCTCACAGTCCCTGCATTTGCTTTCCAAGACTTTCGTGGTGTGGTCAGAGCATTTGCTGGTGAAGACTGAGCCAAAGAAGTCATTAAGAACCTCAGCCTTCTCCAAATCCATGGTAGCCAGTTCTCCTGATAGCTTCCGGAGAGGGCCCACATTGTCCCTAGTCTGTCTTTTATTTGCTACGTATCTATAGAATCCTTTCCTGTTATCTTTTACATCCCTTGCCAAACTCAATTCTAGCTGGGCCTTAGCTTTCCTAACCTGGTCCCTAGCTTCCTGGGCAATGCTCCTATACTCTTCCCAGGCCGTCTGTCCTCGCTTCCACCTTCTATAAGCTTCTTTTTTCCCTCTAAGTTTCCTCAGCAGCTCCTTGTCCATCCATGGAGGTCTCCTGGTCCTCCTGCTGCACTTTCTTCTAGTCGGGATGCAACACTCTTGAGCACGTAGCAGGTGATCCTTGAATATCGACCAGCAGTCTTGGGCCCCCCTGCCCTTTAGGACTGTATCCCATGAAACCTTACTACGGAGGTTCCTGAAGAGGCCAAAGTCTGCTTTCTTGAAGTCCAGGGCAGTGAGCTTGCTGCATGCTCTTCTCACCGTCCTGAGGATCTCAAACTCAACCATCTCATGATCACTAGAGCCAAGGCTGCCCTGGAGTGTCACATTTCCAACCAGTCCCTCCTTGTTGGTGAGCATGAGGTCAAGCATGGCACCTCTCCTCGTCGGCTCCTCTATTGCTTGAAAGAGGAAGTTGTCTTCCACACAACTGAAGAACCTCCTGGATTGCTTGTGCCGGGCCGTACCGTCCCTCCAACAGATGTCAGGATGGTTGAAGTCCCCCATGAGGACAAGGGCCTGCGAGCCTGAGGCTGCTCCTGTCTGTCTGTAGAGCGCCTCATCCACAGAGTCCTCTTGATCAGGCGGCCTGTAACAGATCCCCACCGTAATGTCCCCTGTTGCTGTTTTCCCTTTGATCCTGACCCACAAACACTCTGTTACCTCATCACTCGTCCCCAGACAGAGTTCCATACTCTCTAGCCTATCACTGACTTAGATAGCAACACCCCCTCCCCGTCTGCCTGGCCTGTCTTTTCTAAACAGCCTGTAACCTTCCATTCCGACACTCCAGTCATAGGAGCCATCCCACCATGTTTCTATGATACCAATGACATCATATTCCCGTAGCCTTGCACACATCTCTAATTCTTCTTGCTTGTTCCCCATACTACGGGTGTTTGTATAGAGGCACCTTAGCCGAGCTCCAAATGAAGCCGACTCAATGGCTGGGGCAGCTGGAACATCTCTACATTGCTCTAAGCACTTATTACAGGTGCTGGCAACTGACCAGGAGTGTTGGGATGGATCAATGTTCCCCTCCCCCAACACATCTAGTTTAAAGCTTTCTTGACTAGCCTGGCAAGTCTCCTACCAAAACAGCTCTTCCCCTTCTTTGTCAGACCAGCTCCACCAGCCTTCAGTAGATCTGGCCTCCCAAATGGGGCCCCATGTTCTAAATAGCCAAAGCCCTGACTATGGCACCACCATTCTAACCATTTATTAACCTGCCAAACACGCCTAGCTTTTTTAAGGTCCTCCCCTTTGTCCTGGAGAATCGATGGAAAAACTATCTGAGCTCCAGAGCCCCTAACTACCTCTTCCAGGGCTCTGTAGTCCTTCTTAATGTTCTCCAGGCTACTGCTATCTATATCTCTAGCACCCACATGGACCACTAGAAGGGGGTAATAGTCAGCAGGACTTACCACAGCACGCAGCCTCTCAGCAACATTCCCGATCCGAGCCCCTGGCAGGCAACACACCTCCCTCAAGACTGGATCAGGCCGGCAGACGAGTGCCTCTGTGCCTTTCAAAGTAGAGTCCCCTACTACTATGACCCTCCGCTTTTTCCTGGAGGCACCAGTAGTGATCCTCTTTACTGGTGCATCAGCAGGATACTCATTAGGTGTGGTGGGTGCTTTCTCATTAGCCCCCTGCAGAACTGCGAAGTGGTTCTGGGTGGGGACATCAGATTTAGGAGGAAACCCCTTGTTGTTAATTGCCCTCTTCCTCCCTTTTTTGTTAGTTTTTCTCGTGACTAATTCCCAGCTTCCTGGGTTGCTGCCCTCCTTCTTTCCTATATGAGCAATGCTGGACGTTTGCGGCCCCTGCACAGTTTGGGCCTGGAGCAAGCAGCCCAGCTTCCTCTCAGCTTCCCTGGCATCTTTTAGCTCTCCAACAGCCTCCCGCAGCTCAGCCACCTGCTGCAGGAGGACCTCCACCAGGGCACACCGAGCGCAGCCCTGTCCATTGTGCACCCTCGCCTCAAGAGACCAGTCGAGGCACTTTCTACACTTCGAGGTCTGCGCCGCAGCCTCCCCTCTCATTGGCTCTGTCTGGGTGCCTACGCTAGCCACCGCCGGGGCAGCCAGAGCAGAGCTCCCAGAGCGGGCCCTGGTCCTGAGGCGAGTGCTCACTATCCCGCTCGCTGCCCGCTCGCCCTGCCTGCGCCAGCTGCCGCGCCACGCCCTGTTCGCCGCGCTCCCTGGGATGGGTTTTTCCCCACTGAGGGCTGGTGCCGTCACTCCTGGCGCCGCCCCCTGTGAGTCAGCTGCTCGCGTCAGCTGAGCTGCCGGCTGCTGGGCAAGTCCTGTCGAGGACTTGAGGCTCCCTCTGTCGCTCTTGCCGCTCCGAACTGAGGCTCCTGGACGCTGTGCTTCCCCCCGCTCCGGTGTTAAAGGCGTCCTCTCTGGAGATACTCACCTTGGCAACCTTTTTATATGACTTGGAATAAGAATCTATTGCAAACGACCTGAGTACAACTTTTCATGCTTGGGGTGTACAATTCAGCTTCAAAACCTTGGCCAAACCACAAATAAGAGACTCTAGTACTCTACCTTTGACATCTGACTTTACCAGAAAATTCATTTATGATGCTGGATATGGCATTTCCCCTGGCCTTTCCTCTCCATCTGCAAAACACAGGCTATAAAAATTGTTTCATCTACTCTGGAATGACTCATCTATCTAGTTTCAGAAATCTTTTTACATTTTAGATGACTAAAATTATTCCACTAGATTTCCAGTTTACAAGTCAGATGACCGTGTGGGTTTCCCACTGGTCTTCTGTCAGATCTATGAGCCCTGTCCAGGTGTCTTCAGTATCTAGAAGTGCCTCAGATGGCACTATACATTGATTTTTAGATACCCAAATTTTTCCAGTGGTTTCTATGATTACATAAACATATGTAGAACACACAATGAGTCTTGAACTTAGAGTGTCTTGAAAAAGTCATCACAAAGAAACATATCTGCTGCTTGGGGAAAAATAAAAACATTCAAATGGTAAATATGTAAGGATGGGAATATGCTGGTTTTCTGAGATATAGTAAAGAGATTGTTAAAAAAGTTTCATGAATTAACTGTTCTCTGAGTCCACTGGGTAAAAGAAAAAAGAGTTATTGGCTTTTTTACAGTAAATGAAAACTTTTGCATTGAATACTAAGATTTAGGTAAGTAGTACTGCAACACACTTAAAGACAATATGGATTTCCTTCTGGGAAATTACTAGAAACATTTTAGGGAGATATCAGGAAAAATATGAATGTCCTGAGTCTATGTAGTGCAGTGGATTAGATGAGGTTCTTTCTACTCACGCACTGCTGAAAACTTTTTGGTTGTTTACACTTTGAATACCCTAAGGATGCTCAAATTACATTTTTATACAAAAGCCCAATTTATTATATTGCTGTTCCATCAAGACTTCAGCTTTCTATTTTTCTGTTGCCACAGATACTGATCTGTGCAGGTCCTTTTGGTTAATGGCCTGTATTTGAGTAACTGGCTATGAAGGTTTTGAACTGCAGCTCAATAATGTCTTGTGACATTGGGCAACAATCTTGGAAAGGGAGATAAATCTTATAGAATTTAGAAGCTGGCAAATTTAATGGGTATCATGGATTTAACTCAGTTCTTAAACACTAGTTCTTAATTAATTTCAAATGTTCTGAGGTTTCTGAGATAACCAAGCTAGAGTGGTAGATATGACACGGGATGTACAGGAGAGCTGTGTCTTTCTCAAACTTCAGCAGGAGGTCAGGCAAGACAACCTAAGGCTTTTTCTAGCACAATAAATGCCTTATGTTTAGGTAACTTAATTACTCCTTCAGGCAGGAGTTCAGCTTAAAGATGTAGACATATAACTATAGGTTGCCATATATAGGGAGCAATCAGTGGGCTAGATGTGGAAATTCCCCATGTAGTTTACGGAAATGTAAAGCTCAGTTCAGTTGTGAATATATAGAAGCCTCATTTGAGATGCTCAACGGGATCCCATCTGGTGTCTCTCTGCCAGGTGGGTGTCTGCCAGGCACTGTACTTTGTTCATCACTCCTGCGTGGATGTCTTGGATACCAAAAGGCATATCAGATGGCAATAATTGCTTACATTTAAGCAAGTAAACTGCATCCCTGCTAGCTTCACATATGAACTGTGCTCTAAATTTCACTAAGTACATTGACTGTTTTTCCACTAATTGAAATGAGATCTTATACAACCATTTCACATACAGACACTTGCATATTTTCGTGTAAAACTTGAGTTTGAATCTGCAGGCTGAAACTGCTCTGAGTTCTGCATAACTCAGTCAGTCATTTGGTGTATGTGGTTAACATTTCTCAGAAGTTCCGCAATATCCCACAGAAGACATACTTTTACACTGTACCTCCCTGAATTTGGGTAAATTGCATTCACTTAAGTGATTTCATGGCACTAATATAGACACTGGTGTAGTGCCTCATGTGACATTTTATTTTTGGGACAGGTTAAGAGCATGCACACCTTTTACCATGGATCAGTGGCAAAGGATGAATTGCTAAAGTGTAATTTGATTAAAAATGTGAGCGCTTGCAGTCATATGAATGTGCTCCGGAGCAGTGCATGGCTCAGTTCTCTCTACTGCAAACTTACAGCCTGAGCTACCACGGCACCCAATTTCAGCAATGTCTTGGCACTTGTTTTTAAGCATGCAATGAAATAAACCCTATGCCCCTACTCACAGCTGAGTGAGTTTTATGTTCTCTACCAGCATTTTTTCCCCCCACATTTTGCTTCTTCATTTTTTCTAGTGGAAGATAATTCTAAAAGTGCCTTTAGAGCAAGCAATATCAATTAAACACCTTCCTGTTTCCAAAGGTGTAACTTGACAGCCTTGAGTTTGCAGCTGGAAACCAGAAAAAAGGTATGGGGTTTTATTTCTTTTTTAAATAGACGCCAATTACAAGATGATCCAGTAACAGCTGAACTCAAAGTTGTTTCATCTTTAACAGGAGCCATTAAGAACAATGTTCAAAACCAGGACATCATCCAGTTATGAAAGTTAATGGAGCAGAACGTTCATTTCATTTCCGAGTTTTCCTCATGTCTGGTCTGGGAATGCTTGTTTGTAGAGTCTTGCGTTTTAATGCAGAACAGGTGCTGGATGGAGAAATTTAGCAACAAATTGACTAGACAAGCAGCTTGTCAAGATCCAAAATAGGCCATTACAGCAGGAGGTGGAAGAGAGCAGGTTGCAAACCGCATATCATCCCGGGGAAGATTAATGCTATTGTTCATGTATGATTGAGAGACTGCGTATTTATGATATCCTGAGCAGAGTCTGAGCTTTTTAACCTACTGATGTTAGCCTAGTTTTGGATAAAACTATCACTCACCAGAGTTAATGTGCTTTTTCTCCTTACAAACAACTTAAAAAATAAAAGTGTTCTTTCAAAAGGGAGTATTTCAGCATTTTTGTATTCATATCCTTCTTTATTTCTTCCTTTGATCTCAAGCAAAAATGTAGTCTTTCTCTCTCACTTGTTTTTCCTTTCTCCATTTTTTTTAATCCTCTGAATGCTTCCAGTGACAGCAAAAGAAACTAGTGGCAGCAAAAGCTGGGAAAAAACAAGATGAGAAATATACAGACACGAAAAAAAAATAATTTCAGAGTATTATGAAGTTGTATTACTTTCAATAAAAAGTTTGGTTGTCAAGTTCCTTTAATAAATAGAAGATGGACTATGGTGGTAGGAAAATCAGTGTGTAAAAAAATCCAACCAATAAAACAAACAAAACAGTCTTCATAGATTATCTGTAGCTTTCCACAGTTTTTGTGTCAGTGCTTCACCAGGAGTCAATGCTACTGGTGCAAAGTCAAAGTAGCATTAAATATTTTGTCACCATTCACAATGTAATTGCACACAATTTGGAAAAGGTCAAGGCTGAGGTGCATATCCTGGCATGTGTTTCCAAGTCTAAGCAGCTCACACCGATTACTAATTTGACAGAAGCACTGTAGAAGTTTAAGCACACATTTCAGACAACAAACTTACAGGTAAGTTTATTGACTATAAGGTACAGGTCCTAATGTGCTTCTTTAATCTGATTTGATCATCTTAAGAAAGAAGCCATAGTTTCAGCTTTAACCATTTATTCTCTGAAACCTGTCTCTCCCTAGTTCAACCTTTCTTATGTAAGTCATCGTGATGACTGTCCTAAAAGCACAAAAAAGAGTTTGCAGCAGCCTTCGCTGGAAACCCTGGGATTTTCCTGGTATAGCTCAGAAACGCTTTTCCCTCTCCTGCTCTGCTCTTGCCCAAACACTTCTTTCCCTACCTATCTCTCTGCCTTTTTGCACAATTATTGGTGATTCCCATCTCCCAGATGCCAAATCTCACATTTCCCTGTCAATTAAGATCAAGCTTCTATTCCCTTCTGTTCTCAATCATCCAAATCAGCAAGCTTTTTGATATAGTGAACCTAGATATTTTATGATTATTTTGCCCTCTTTAAAACCCATAGAAAGCAGAAGGGTGGGATGTTACTGCCCAGTGAGTTTTGGTCATTCTGTGAGATAAATTCTGTGAGATGTCCCATCCCTGACAGTGTTCAGGCCTAGGTTGGACAGGGCTCTAATGTCCCTTTGAATCCAAACCATTCTAGAATTCTATGATACTATGATATAAACTATTAATATGATACCTCTATCTTCTCAGGACACAAAACTTATTAACAGAAAAGTCTTGACAATTCCCACATCTGTCAGGGATCTGAGGACTATGACCCACCATGCTCGTTACTGTCCCATGCTGCATCCCTAATGATTTTGATTAACAAAGGCAATGAGGGTTTTACTTCTTGCAACAGGTTGGTAAGAGATATAAGCCATTACAATTCTGCTGAGGACGAAAAGGCTTTTGCCAGTTTCCACACTAGCAGACAATTTTTCCTTACTACAGAATCAAAAAGCATGTATTACTTGTGGTGTCTGTTTTCTCTGCCCACTTCTGGTTTAACTGGTTTAATTCTTTGTTTTACAGCAGTCACCAGATAGAAACAATCTGACTTCATCAACCTGTGCTTTGTTTTACCCTTCTTAAACTTCATCTTAATGATTGTAACTCTCTGTCTCATCACTCGGACTTAATGACACCAATATGGTAAAACAATTTCAGTGTTTCGCTTCAGAGCTTTTGCCAAAGAGTTTAACTGATTCTATTTTATGCTGTGGTTGGTTAGTTTTGCCAGGGTTTAAGCTATTTTCCGTGTCTACTGGGGACAGAACATAAGGTCCTGGACTGAAATTGCAGCTGGAGATTTAGGTTGGATATTGTGATAAACTTCCTAATAGGAAGGATTATGAATTTCTGAAAGTGATTGCTTGGGGATGAAATGGAGCCTCCACTTTTGGAGGTATTTAAGAAAAAGCTAGGTATATCTTTTGTGCACATCCAGATAGTCCACTTCTCTAGGAAAAAGAAATACAGAGTCATTCTACTTTTTAAAGCCTGAGATAAAGCATACTGAACTTTTATTTAAAAACAAACAAACCCATAAACCAAACCCAAACAACCCCGCCCTCCAAAGAAAAACAACCTTAGAGACCATAAAAAAACCCCCAGTTCTTATACCAAAATTTACGTTTCTTTAAAGCTGAGAATGACTTCTAGAGAGACCTGTGATTAGTGTGAATACACCACAAATAGACACTTGATTGTGAATTTGTTGTATTAAAACTGGCCATTTCTTTTAAGATTTAATTTCTCTCAAGACTAAGAGGAGACCTTTAAGCCTGAGCTTGCCTTCTAGACACCCCTCACAGCTGATGGAGAAAAACATCCCCCTCCAGACCATGGCTTATCTTACTTGACTGCCTCTCTCAAATATGATGGTTTACTCTTTGAACTTCCCATTTCTTTATATACGCTATGAAAGCAAACTTGAGAGAACAGCTGAAAGTTTTCGATGTTACCTGTTGGATACTGATGGTTATCACTGTCTCTCCCTTGGGTTTTTTTTTTTTTTTGAGATATATGTAGCAGCAAATGCAAGCTATCGAAAATTATTTTCTTCAGGCTGAGGACATCCTTCATTGGTCTCAGCAAAAAGTCTAAGTGATGAGCAAGTGGAGCATGTCTGTATTTTATCTGAATACAACTGGACTGGATTAGGTACCTAAATTCAGAAGACAGTTTCTAGGTATAAATCTGATACAGAAGAAGTTTTCACCAGTGTAAAATGTGTTTTTTCAACCCTTTTGAAGACTCAAATCAGCACTAGCCCTCAATGATTCTGATGACCTACCTTAGCTGGAAGCTCAGCTCAACTGGAAACACCTCTTTTGGAGCACTTTACTCTCCCTATAAGAGAAACCTGATGTTCAGACCCAATGACATATATAGGTTCACGAAATTTCAGCATTTTTTACATCATTAGGACCAAGAGCGAATTCAGCATGTTCTTGCTCTGTGAGATTTGGGGCCGTGCGTCTTCTTTGTAGATCTTTCTGTATCAAAGTCATAGTGTGGCTGTACCTCAGATTCAACCAAAGCTCATTAAAACCAACAGGATAATCTCTGCTTAAACCTCAGCAAGTGCTCAAGTGCTCTGTGGGTTGGGACCTTGCAATGTGCAATGCGATGCTGGGGGCTAAAGCAGCAGTTTCGTAGTGGCAACAAATCACTGTATTAAACTAACTGTAATAGGAATCACAGCTCACAATCCCAAAGATTTTCAAATACTTTCAGACACATGCGAAACTCCTGAAGCAATAAATCCTTTAAATACATCAGTAGTATGACTGAAGATTTAAGAACGTTCCTGATCAGACAGCAAAAAAGGCTTTCATAAAACCTGACATCTATAAGCTGTTTTTCCTTCAAGTCCTTTACAAAAATTGCTTGGCTGGTAGTTGTACTGTAGCTGGTTAACTAACTTTTAGATTTATTCTTGTGGAGTTAGATTTTACTTTTGCTTCAGTCACTATGTCTATACTGATAAATTAAAGAGAGCCAAGTCATGGATCTGTGCAGTGTCTCACAGCTGCTCACAACATTACATTGTTAGCATAGCCCCTGGCATAGCTTTGACCTGTGTCCAAGAGCAAATTCTCAGACGATGCTTGAGCACAGCTAGGGGATAAAACAAGTGACCTCAATCTCAATGGGTGGATTGCCTGTAGCTGCTTATTTTAAGGTGTGTGGAAGGGAGATAATTTATTTGTATCAGTCAGAATTCAAGAACGGGCTCTGACTGACATTATTTAGTAGCATAGTCTTATGAGTTGGCCCAAACGGGGTTACGCCTTTGTCAGAGCAGAATGTGACAACTTGGTGTCATCACGGAGAATGATAGCAGAACTAAGCACACATACATATGCATGTGCAAACACTCACTGCCAAATGGAGAAACCTAAAAGGCCACTGACAGGGCAAGGATGACCCTGAGATGGCTCCAGTGGAGCCCCCCTCCATGGTGTGTAATGACATCTGAAGATGCACAATGAAAATGGGTGAGGCAGCCTGGTAGGAATAAACACAGGGTCTGGGAAAGGGCAAAGTGGTGGGGAAAATGGAGAAGGAACGAAGCATTTAATTCTGCAGTAAACTATGTTCTTCATGCTTGTGGTGATCTCAGGACAGATAGGGTGATCCAGGTCAACCAAACTTCCGAAATCTGGGTTTCTAGGCCCTCATTCCCTTTATATAAAATACTTAATAAAAAGAATAATTCAAGAAATAGAACTAATATGGAAACATCAAGGGTTATTAAGGAACTGTGTAAAATCTGCTATATTCCATTACGAAATTCTGGATAGAGCTAGAAAAAAATCAAACATAGCAAACCATCAAAAAGAATGAGATTTAATGGAACCGAATTATTTATTTTGATATAAGATTAGCTATCCAAGATAGAAGCGTGAGAGTCATCTGCAGAAACAGGTTTTGACACTGAGTATGCTGAGCTAAGCCGCAACCGACTCCAAAAGAGCTTTTTTCAATTAAGCCTGCATCACCTGTGTGCAAGCCAAATCAGAACTAAGAGTGATGACTTCCCAAGGGTTACTGCAGATGTACAGCCAGGTAAATATGATCTGAGTATGTGGATAGACCAACTGCTTATGCTTGACATTCCAGCCTACATAGCCCACTTACCAGCAGGCCATTCGGGAAGAGTTAGACTGGCCTTTAACATGCGTCCAGGACATGAAGTGAACAGATTTCCCTGGGACCATAGCAAAATAGCTGAAGATTTTGGCCAGCACTCCACCCTGTGTAATGTAAGCATCACTGGGGGATGGAGCCTGCATTGACCCAGAGGATTCAGACAGGTTTATACCAGAAATATGCAGAACAAAGATCAGAGCAATTATTGGAAATGTTGGGAGGTTTTTTTCTGCTCATTGACAGTTTGCAAAAAATTTGTGATATTAAGAGGACAGGCAAGATAACCTTTAGAAAAGCAAACCATTATGCATTGTCTGTTAACTCTTTCAAACTTGGCTCTTTCATTGAATACTATTAAGTATCATGTAATTTGGAATAAAATAAACTAAACAAAAAATAGAAATAATTTTAATTTTCCATAATTTTTGCTCACAAAGTCCTTCCTACCCCCAGAAAACAATTAACTAAATGACCTTTAGTTTAGGAAATGCCAATCTGCAATCTTCAGGATGCATATTCTGCCTTTCTAGCCTTCCACTTCCCATAGAAAATATTTTTTTGGAGTTAAACATTACTCTGCTGTAGTATTAATTCCCTACTCCTAGTCTAAGCATCCAGAGAGACACCAACTTTCCAGCTCTCTTTCCTAAAGGAGGAGTTCTGAACAGAGTGGCCATGATGCAGCCTAATAAATTACAGGCTTGGAAATAACCAGGTCTACTTTCTTTAGCTCATCCTGTCCCTCTGAAATACCAAGTGTCAATGAATGACGTCAAGTCTGCATGCTGGTTTTCAGTTTGGCTCACTGAGCTGCTGTGACCCAGTAACACCTTGGCTCATTCGGGAGCTTTCACACCTTTATGCACTTGACCTTTTCATTACAAGACTTGGCCCCAACTTTTTTTTTTGAAGCGTTATTTTTGTTGAATGAGAATAAATCTTAATGCTAGGGAGCTGCCACTGAAAGGATTGGGCAGAATAAAATTTGTATAAAAAAAGATACTTCTGACAAGTTGTTAGCATTCTTGGGAGCTTCAGAGGTTCCTTCTGCACTTGGAAGCAGATGTCTAAGAACATTTGCTGCACATAAATGAAACAAGGCTGTCAACACCCCAGCCTGTTATTGTCCTGCAGAACACAGGGCAAGATTTTAGGTAAACAAGAAAAGGGTGGTAGGAGAAGCAATTGGTCATCTGAAAGCTTCCAGCTTGGCTGAGGAATTGTGCTGAAGGTTGTATCTGCTCTTCTCTGCACCAGGCTTGGTGACAGGTAATCATTTGTTACTAGGGATCAGAGGTAACTGACTCAGACACCAGCTACATACTTGACTTGAGTGCCACTGGCACTGCAATTTGGTGTGCTTCAGCCGTGCTAACCCAGCTGGCTGGTTACTTCCTTCAGACATTTGACTCAGCTAAATGTTCTTGCTAGGACAAGCCAAGAAAGAATGCCCTCAAACCGCATAAGTATGCCAAGTGCGCATTTTTGGTTTGTCTTTCCCCCCCCCCCCCCCCCCCCCAAATTGACAGCAATGGCTGCTCCAGCCATTTCAATTGTTTTCATTCATTTTCATTTCCTGGATGATCTTAACTAGATATTCTTGCTTCAGAAAAAATGTAACAGTAATAATACTCCCTTTCCTTTTCCCTCCTTCCTCCCCAAGCCACACACAAAATTGGCAGATGGTGTTTTGCTTCGGGTTTGCCTTGGTTTTTTCCAAACTCAAGCCAAAGCTGGGAATGCAGTTTTACATTATTACTAGTCACATCAGCATCAAGAAATAACAGCTGAACGGAAGACTCCATCAAGAGAAGCTTTGAACATCAAGAAGAACATATTCCTGTTACTTGCTTTGTGCGTCTCTAACAATGTCACCAAGGGTTGAGCTCTTTTGTTCGACATAATTGGATCCTATGATCTGAACTCTAAATTACTGCGGGTAACATTCTATTTGTTTTCAATCTACCAAATACTCCAATTGCTGCAGTGACTTTTTGTAACCTTTGGCAGAATCAGGGCTTTAGAGACGACAAAGTGTTCATACACAAGGGGTCTGAAACCACCAGCTTCCACTATGAATGAAGACCACCAATGGGCTGGCTACAAAATACATTTTGGGAATGCTGAGGAGAAAGATACAGTTTGAAAGCTGTCTTCCTGAGCTGAACAAGACAGCCAAGAACTAGTTGCACTTGATCCCTTGCTAATCAGTACTATCTCATGTACTTGGCTGCATCCTCTAGAGTTAAAGTAGTCTTAACATTTACTTCCTTCTGAAAGTTCATGGGTGCCATCAAAATGTCAGTTGTAAAAACACTAAAGAATTGCACTGAAGTTTTCTTAGCAATTATTCTTGCGTCACATTTCTCTGCGTGACATGGCTCTGTAACAGCCTCCTTTTATTTTTCAGCAGGAAAAAAATCATGTAAAAGTGAACTTGCAAGGCCTGAAGGTTTAAACTCTGGTAGAATGTTCAAAACAGTTCCTAGGATGTATCTCGTGGCTAAAAACACATGGAGAGATGGTTTTTTGTATGCAAAGAAGAATAAAATGGTCATTAATATTCCAAACCAGTGACTCTTCCACTTACAACAAGTGACATACACTTACATTTTCTAACTCAAGTAAAGGTCTGATCCAAAGTCTGTGACTAAATAGAAAATTCTTTATTGATCTCAATGGGGTCTGGGGTCCCTTTGGGGTTAAATTCTTGCTTCTTACAGAATAAATGATTTCACTGCTTATTTACATTCGATAAGAATCTGCTGGCCCCCCTCCTTCTCTCCTCCAATTTCAGTGGAGTGATGCTATACCCTGCACAGGTTGACAAATCCTCTCTATTTTAATGAATATAATATAATCAGACAAATTTCCAGCTTTGACCAGAGGAACAGTAGACTTGGCCATCTAGTCAGGCTGATCAATGATTGCTGGGAGGTAGGGAAGAATGCCTTACCTTGGTGAGCCAAAGTGAAGGAAAAGGAGACAAAACTTCCCTGTAAACATGTGTTCTACTTTGAGATCAACCAGGAAGTTTCTGTTTTTCCACTGAAGATCTGGAAAGCTTGTTTGCCCAGATACTGGTCATAGAATATCACTGCAAAGCCAGACTGGTGTGGCCACTGCCACATCTCCTGGCAGGGTAGGTGGAATTCATTTAAACCTTTGTAATATAAATGTCTTCACATGAGCTGATTGCTGAGAACATCCTCTGTGGCAATTTAGTCACTTCTTGACTAAATTACCACAATAAGGATTCGGCTTTGTAACAATAAGGGTTTAGGTCTGTATTTCTGTCACCTTATTTTCAGTTGCAGCAACAGCAAATGACCTGATGGTGTGGTGTGAAGATCCACTGTGTGCTTTGGAAACAGCTGAACTTCAAGATATCTAGACACTGTGATGTGACTCCAGATAGAAGCACAAAAGCCCCTAAATCATCAGCTAAAATGGGGGGAATAGGGGACACTGCTGAGGTGGCAACTGGAGATAACAACATGCTTTGGGGAAATAACCCACCAGAGTGTGCCTGGCTACGTTCTTGGCAATGTTTTTGCCATGAGCGTTACGGAAAGAGGATTAGACGACAACAACCTCTGTCCTAGAGATGCCTGGGCATCTCTGGCTTTGGCACACATCCAGTTGTGTTGACGTGCTACCTATGCTGAAATAATTGTATGTATCCTCATGTACAGAAATAATCTCCCATGGGGTTGTCACATGGCAAAGAAGCCTGTGGCTGCAAGGACATCAGTCCAGATGTGAAGAAGCTGTGTTGGTTCCAGCAGCTAACTTTAGCCTAACCTCATGAAAACAAAAATGCTCTTTAGAGGACAAGGTTTTTGTTGGCTCTGTTAAGCCTAAAGGCATCCCAGTAGGCAGGTCAGGCTTAGCCATCATTATGGGAACCTTGGGTCTGATCCAGAACCAACTAAGTCAAAGGGAGTCTATCCATTGACTCCAGTAAGGCTTGGATCTGACTCACTGGGTACAGGAGCAGAGACCTTTGTCCACGTGGGAGAACATTCTTTTCCTCCAATTCTCCAGTGTATAACAATTGTGGAGCCCCTGCTTTTTAATTTCTCTTTCCACTTTTTTTTTTTTTCTTGTGTTTTCTCTCTCTCTTCTTTGGCAGCAGCTGGTCTGGAAAGGTTAGAGGAGAAACATGATCAGGCTGTTTTCTTCAGTCGTGTGCTGCCCTCAGCATCGTCTTGAGTAACTGGGCTGCTCTTTGTTAACCATCATTACCTATTTCAAGTGGAATTGTTATCTGGAGCTCCAGGTTCATCAGGCAAACTGGTGCAGTGCAGCAGACATACTGCTTTTTGTTTGATTGCTGGCTTTTATTGCTGTTTTACAGGCAACGTGGGTGAAGTCCAGGCCCAAGTCACTGCAGGTGTTCACCAAAGTCCATAGCTGGAGGCCAGCTGCAGATTATCACCTCCTGGGGTGAGGAACTGGTGCTTCAGAGCAATGTCACTGACTCCTTGTTCTTCTCATGCTTTTCTCAGCATCTGATACACAGAACTCTATCTGGAGCTTTTTGCTGGAGTCCTGATATTCTCCAATTGTCTGGATGGGAGATATTAAAGTGTGCCATAACTCATACCTGGGAACAGCCCTTAAGTTTCCTTTCTGAAGACCACTGAACCTTAACTCCATTTACCCCTATATTATTATGACCAATATCTAGACGAAGGAATAGGGAAGCAGCCAAAAGGTCTCACTTTGTAATCCCTCATGTACCCAAGTGCCTCACAGTCACTGCCTTTAGCATCTTCACAATGAACCCTTACCATGTTCTCTCTGCTCTTTACCAGCCTAGAGGACCAGTGAAAGATGAGGATTATTGTTGCAAGTAGGGAAATGCAAAAATTAACGGGTTTTGTAAGTTATGCATATATAGGAATCCTGTGTGATTGAAGATGCCTTAGAGACAACTTCAACATGGAAGTGAAGATATTACTGAAGACTTGTAGGAGACCTGCATCCTTCCATGGTAGCACCTGGGAGCTGCAAAAAACAACCTAGGCAGCTGTGTTACCTCAAAACTGCACAGGGAGCCTGCGCTGGTGCAGCATATTGCATCTGAATCTTGAAAGTTACAATGCTTCATCATTATCTTTATATGATTACATTTAATACTGCCAACTCAAAGCTACTGTTGAGAGCAACCAAAGGTCCTCCATACTAATCTAGACATCCATTCCAGTTATGATTCGGAGCTCAATTGACTTAACCTGAATACATGCTATCTGGTTGGTTAGGTTTTTTTTGGACCCATTGGCAAAAAAGAGGCACTTCTGGAATTCACTGGGAGATTACTTTCACTCTCTTAGGGCTCTTCTTCTCTCAGGATAAAGCCACACACTGAAATTACCTTTCTGTCTTTTTTTCATTTGAGAGGAAACTTGAAAAGCCAGTTCTTGAGGAGATGCCTATTTTGGTGCAGTTGAGTCCCAGCAAACATGTCAGAATCTCTCAGATTTATAGTTTTCGTATTGCATATAAAATGGCACAGATCTAGAGCAAAGTAACCCTCTATCCTAGTGTATGTTAAGAGACCTTTTACCACCACCCTCAGGGCTATTTAAAACACTGACTTCTGTCCCTGGGCCATGAGAAATTATGGAAGCAGCCCAGCAACCTGACTCATTTCCTTCTTTAAATGGGATCATCAGGAAATAATCCTGGAAATATCTCGGTGGAATTTAGAGTCCTTCATGCATCCAGGCTCTAGTCCTCCTGCAGAGCCATGCTCAAGCTGAATAAAATATGTCCTCAGGCTTTTCTTTTCCACACCGTATTGCTTGCACAGCAGCTTTTAGCAGCTGCACGCAGTCACCCCTGAACTTTGCTTCACTTGCTACATGAGGTCCTGAGCCTGAACAATGTAGAGCCTAATTAAAACAGTGCATGAAACCTGTGGTTTGATAATTAGCTGAGTAACTGCTCAGACAAAACAAGGTCTTTTTACTGAGCCAACATGTAATAGATGGCTTGGTCATGTGAATGTATACCTGACCAACCTACAGACTCCCCATATTCACTGGATAAAGAAGCAATAGAGACTGTAAAACCCTGATTCTCATCCCCATCTTGCTATCTGGTTTTTGCAGATTTGCCACTGCATGATGTTTCTCCACTGCCTGTTGTGCCTAAGACAGATGAACAGGTTTGTCAGTGGTCTCCTGACTCAGTCAGAGGATAGGAAACCCCAATGCAAATCCCTTATATATTAGCAGAGATAAAACAGGGATTTGAACTCCTTTGCGCTAGCTAAGTGCTGAGCACATTGTGTAATGGGAGTATCCAAGCAGTCTCTCTCCAACTCTCTGGAATGGACATTGCCTACGGACATTGCCTGTAGGGCGGCGAAGTAGAAGCCTAGTAGGATGGTAAGTGTTAGTGCTTGGATTGTTTGTTTTTGGCTCCCTTCTGTAATGCTATGGTGGGCTCAGGTTACAGTGACGCCTGAGGCTAGCAGGAGGACTTCTATGGGGTATACGGGTGTAATTCCAGTTGGAGGTCATTGGCCACCTAGTTCTGGAGTAGGTACTAAGCTGGAGTGCAAGAAGGCTCAGAAGAAGCCTAGGAAGAAGAATGATTCTGATGTGGTGAAGAGGATTATTCCATATCGTAAGCCTTTTTGAACTGTGGGTGTGTGGTGGCTTTGGAATGTGCCTTCTTGTACGATGTCTCGTCATCACTGAAGTATAATGAGGGTGGTTGATAATAGTCCTAGGGTTAGGACTTGTGAGGAGTTGTAGTGGAATCATATAATTAATCCTGAGGTGGTGAGTAGGGTAGTGGCTGCTCCGAAGATAGGCCATGGGCTGGGCTGGCCAGGACAACAAGTAAAAAATTCTTTTTTATTTCAACTAATTAATATTTGTTATTATATGTCTTTTTTCTCAGAAATGCTACCTGGAAAATCAAATGG
The DNA here is from genome assembly GCF_004027225.2 of Strigops habroptila. Lineage (NCBI taxonomy): Eukaryota > Metazoa > Chordata > Aves > Psittaciformes > Psittacidae > Strigops > Strigops habroptila. The sequence continues at coordinate 98,530,857 of NC_044277.2, forward strand.
GTGCACACAGTCAACCTTACGTGGCCATCATCTTACAGCCTGACCAGTGTGCCTGAGCAGACATACTCATTAATTCTGCTGGTGACCTGTTCTTGGATGGTGACAAACCCCCTTTTGCAGAACTCCATAGCAATTTGGCTTCAGTTCCTCCTGGATAATTCTCACTTCTCTGGGTTACACCAGGTTTCAATCATGGAGCTGGCTATGAAAGATGGTTATCATAGAATCATAGAATGGTTTGGGTTGGAAGGGACTTTGAACCTCATCCAGTTCCAACTCCCCGCCATGGGCAGGGACACCTTCCACTAGACCAGGTTGCTCCAAGCTCTGTCCAACCTGGCCTTGAACACTGCCGGGGATGGGGCAGCCACAACTTCTCTGGGCAACATGCGCCGGGGCCTCACCACCCTCACAGGGAAGAATTTCTTTCTAATGTCTAATCTAAATCCACCCTCTGTCAGTTTAAAGCCATTCACCCTTGTCCTCTCTCTACAGGCCCTTGTAAAGAGCCCCTCTCCAGCTTTCTTGTCAGTCCCTTTAGGTACTAGAAGCTGCTCTAAGATCTCCCCAGAGCCTTCTCTTCTCCAGGCTGAACAAGCCCAACTCTCTCAGCCTGCCTCCATAGGAGAGGTGCTCCAGCCCTCGGAGCATCTTTGTGGCCTTCTCTGGGAGGAGGGCTGAGCTGTTATAATTTGCCTGGTCTGCCAGCTCAGTCCTACCTTCCCTCAGATGCTAAAGCAGATTGAAAAATGCTTCCGATTTAGAAACAGAATTTGGCTTGAAAACTTCCTCATATACTTGAAGAGTAACCTCTGCAAATGGAGAAGTCCAGCAAAACGACTGCTGGAAAGAGCTCAGATATAATCACAGTGCTGAATTTCTGAGTTTGTTATAAATGGATTTCTGAGTTTATATGTTATAACACATTATAACATAAGTAGGACAAGCCTTTGAGACTGGTTATGTTACAATGACCATTTCAAGGAAAAACATTTCACTTTAGTTATGACTCCAGAGCAGACTTTTGGATTAAATGTGAAAGTCAGCATGACCTGGAAACTAAGGCAACAAACTGGTACTCAGAAGGTGACAGCGAGTATCTGTCTTAAAAGAGTTTTAAGACCAGAAAGGTCTTAAATCTCATATGGAAAGCATGGGCTAGAAATAAAAATTATTTCCTTCTCATGAATCCAATAACAGGTGTTTGCCTTAGGAACTTCTTCCAGAAAGTCATTCAGCCCTGAAGCAGGGGAGCTGCCTTTTCCCTTAACAGATCATTCCAGTAGTGAACCATCATAATTTCTTAAATGTGCTCCATTTTGTAGCTGAATTAATTTAGTTGCATATTCCAAACACTGAGATTTGTTAGGACTACTTCTGCTAGATTGAAGAGGCCTCTAAAACCCAGTGTACTTTTTTAGAGTACTTATGCAGAAGATTAGCAGAGTATGAATTTGAACAATAAAATATCAGCTATGCACTTATTCTTATGCTATAGATGGACACATTTCTCTCCCTTTCCCTCTCTCTATCTGCCTATGGAAAACACCTACTTATGATGCAATGTGTAGAATATATGAGATGTCTGCACAGATCTGGCATATATGATACATGACGATATACGTAGGACCCCACAGAAGACTTCAGGTCTTTTGGGCTAGCAGCTGCAGTGCAGTTAGGGTACCCTGACTGGGTTGTCTCAAATGGTATCAGGCATCTATTTAATTAACCAAATATTTCCCTTAAATAGATATTTTGGCTATATATTTTTTTTTTTCATTTAACTCATATGTTAGAATCTGAAGTTGAATCCAGCCTCATGTGCCACCGAGAAAAGTTTAGCATTGACTCTGTGTCTTCATTAGACCTCCAACCTTTTTTTCCAACCATCTGTGTATTTCTGGAAGGGATAGCAGGCAGTAACAAATACACTAAGATAATACTCCTAGAGACAACAAATAGCCCTTCTAAGTTGTTATTGCTAAATGATAAGGGATTGTTGAAATGAAAAAAATTCATGTCTTCTTGATAAAATCAACAAATAGAACAACTTTGGCACAGGATGACCATGAATGAAGATTTCTTTCATTTCATTTTTTAAAGACTGTAAATTTCTGCTTGTACCTCATTAGAAAAACATATTTTAAAAATTACATTTATTTTGGCCCAGTGAAGCACGATGTCAGGTCATAAAATCATAATTTGCTGATGTCCTGGATTAAAGTTGTTTATGCTTCCCAGGTAATATTCCTGTAAACATAAGCTTTTGTTTTTTGGTTGGTTTGGATTTCTTTTCAGTTTGTTGTTTTGAGGTTCTAGGTGGCAGTAGGCTTCCTTGTTTAAATGGAAAAGATATTGTTTTCTCAAATACAGAAGAAACCTTGAGTTTAGTATGTACCCCTTGATGAGGACCTTGCATTACATTGGAAGTGTCAAGTAATTCTGGAGAAAACCACACAAGACTGAGACTGGATATGTCCAAGCTGGAATCAATTACAACTAATGATAGTTTGAGTTCATTAGCAGGCAGAAGAGTAATCCATGGGGCAATTCTGCTTTTCAAGTACTGTCATCATCAGATCCTATATTCTGGATATATAAAAAGCCAGGGAATGCATGTTATAAGCTTGAAAGGTCAGTTGAACATTACTAATAAAAAAATACTCTCATATGCAGAAGCGCGGAAGTAGATCATTATTTTGTGTACCTCCTGAGAGAAGATCAAGAAATTATGAAGAAAATCAAGGTTTGCGATTACCAAAGGCTTTTCTTAGGTGTGATATTACAAATGGTCATTTCAGTTATGTTCTGGAATCTCATCTGGTAGTGTTTAAAGGCAGGTCAGAGACACAGCTGTTAGAAGTAATTATCCTGCCTCAGAGAATAGAACGGGGTGAGCTGATTTCAGAAGGTCCCTTTTAGCCCTAAACTTCTGTGATGATTTTATTCCTGTCCTCATGAAATTCAGTTTGAAGTCTGTTGTTAGATAATGACTTAACCTACTATTTAAGGATCACAAAAGTTTTATTTTGACTGACATCATAATATCATACTCATTGAACTTCCTTGGATATACCAGAAATCTATGTGTCTGGGTAGTCTAATCTCAAATTTCTTGCTATTTATATCTGTCTCTTCTAGACCTCCTGCAATTTAGTTTGGCAACTGTTAGCCAAGTGGTTATCATTTAAGGGTGTGCCATGGTTTAAGCCCAGATGTTAACTCAGAATCGCGCAGCTGCTCACTCACTCCCCCATTTCTTTCCCCCTGCTTCCTGATGGGTGGGGATGGGAGGGAGAATAGAAAGAATGTAACTCCCATGGGTTGAGATAAGAACAGTCTAGTAACTAAGGTATAATACAAAACCACTACTACTACCACCAATAATAATAATGATAAGGGAAATAACAAGGGGAGAGAAGATAAAAATGAAAGGGGAAAGGAAAAAAAACAACAAACACAATTGATGCGCAGTGCAATTGCCCACCCGCCGGCCGATACCCAGCCTGACCCGAGCAGCGATCATCCCTTCTGGGTGACTCCCCCTAGTTTATATACTGGGCATTACACGCTGTGGTATGGAATACCCCTCTGGCTAGTTTGGGTCAGGTGTCCTGTCTCTGCCTCTTGCTGGCTTCGTGTGCCCCTCCTTAGTGGCAGAACGTGAGAGACTGAAAAGTCCTTGATCAGAGTAACCATTACTTAGCAACAACTAAAACATCAGTGAGTTACCAATGTTGTTCTCAGACTAAAGTCAAAAATATAGCACTGCACCAGCTACTAAGAAGGCGAAAAATAACTGCTACAGCTGAACCTAGAACGGGGTAGAACAGACTTTTTCCTTTACTCTCCTCCAAAATTTCCACTCATTAGGCATTAATCTGAAATTTTGGCTCACTTAGTCTATAAGATTAGCCAAGAAAAGTCAAAATTCTCTTACGAGCTTCCAGGTTTTTCTCCTGGATGAACTTTTATAGGAAATCATGAAAGAAGAAATATAGGATTATAATCATACAAGAGGATCTCAAAAAAATGTGTAGTATTGATTTAAATTCTGCATTTAATGGGTAGCAGCAGAATTCAACAATAGTACATGTGAGTTTTTTCCTCCCTGATTTCATCTGGAGTAAATTTACTAGCTGAATGTATAGAATTTTGCTCCTTTGTATAGTATACAAGTCACAGTTCTGAAATATGATAATCTTTGCAATTTTATTTTCAGGAGATCATGGATGGTTTCAGCCCAAATCTCTGCATCACAAAAATGAAAACGTCTTAACTGAAGATTTAGCAGGTCAACTTTCTCCTCTTCTGTCACCTGGGATTGGGAAGGAGAAATTAAGCAGGCAAGTAAGAAAAACCAAGAGAGAAATTCATTGGCTAAAGACTAGGCTAGTGGTTAGGCCACATTGGATTTTCTTGGGGATTACAATGGCCCATATCTTCTGACTAAGTGCAGGTTCCACCTCACCAATCCGAGAAGCCTAGGTCAGAGCTGGTAATGTCATTTACTCTGTGTATAAGCATATCTAGCTCTACTTTGAATAAATGTCTGGTTATTACTGAGCAACCTGGTCTAGTGGGAGGTTGTCCCTGCTCATGACAGGGGAGTTTGAATTAGATGATTTTAAGGTCCTTTCCAACCCCAACCATTCTATGATTCTATGATTCTATTACAAATATATTTCTATAGCACGACCTGTACCAGAACTTAGATTTTTAGTCTTCTTCTAATTCCAGCCTGTAGATATGAAATGCCAGGTTATACCTACTTCTCTCTGTGGCAACAGTATCTCTCAGTTTGAAAAACTCTCCTCCTAGTCTACTGTTTAGGTTTTTTTATTTGATAAATATACAGGGAGCAGTTATATCCCACCTCAACCTTCCTCTACTGAAGTAAACAAACTGATCTTTTTTTCCTTCTCCTAAGAAATACAGCCTTTTTCCCAGTTAATAAATGAGTGAGAGGAACAGAAGTAACTTACATAACAGTGCCTAATCTCTTTGTTTCTGATGGTCTTTGTAGAAAATGTTGAGATTTATCGCACAGAATCCTAGAATGGTTTGGGTTGGAAGTGACCTTGAAACTCATCCAGTTCCAAACCCTCAGTCACGGGCAGGGACACCTTCCACTAGACCAGGTTGCTCCAAGCTCTGTCCAACCTGGCCTTGAACACTGCCAGGGATGGGGCAGCCACAACTTCTCTGGGCAACCTGTGCCAGGGCCTCACCACCCTCACAGGGAAGAACGTCTTCCTCAGATCTCATCTAAATCTCCCCTCTGTCAGTTTAAAGACATTCCTCCTTGTCCTATCCCTACCTGCCCTTCTCCAGCTTTCTTGTTGGCCCCTTTAGGTAGTGGAAGGCTGCAAAAAAGGTCTCCACAGAGCCTCTCACTTGGGCCATCAACCATATGGTTTTTAAAAAGTGATTATCTATATAATTTCTTTCTCTGAGTGATTCATCTTTGTGCACAGATATATTTGCATTTAGCCTTTCCGCATCCATGTAAAATTGCAAAATGATTGGTATGTGTATGGACATCAAGTACAACCTGATCTTTTCCATTTGACTGCTGGAGGCCAGAGGGCTAATGTCGTGCCAGGATGCACATTCCTTGCAAGCTGAACTGTCTAGAAAACATGAAAAACCCTGGGAGATAAAACCAGTTGCAGTTCTCAAGACAATTACATGGCACTTTCTGTTACAAAGGGATCTTGGCAGTTGGAGTGTATTCATTGCCTGCTACTTGCAGGCACTATCTGTACCCAGACATTTTGAATGGCAACCTTTGCTTGCATGAACCTACATACCAGAGTCAAGTCAGCAGATATCACAAGAAAACAACTTGTCTATCGTGATGAGGAGTGTGAAAAGATTTTTTGAGGTCAAACCCAGAGTTCCTTTAAATATCCTGAAGTTTTCAGATACAGGTTCCTCTTCTACCAAGTTAAAAACCTTTAATACGTCTCTAGGTTTTAGTTGTCATAGTTTACACATGCTCGAGCATCCCCTGCCTCAGCCATCTCAACTCAGTTCTGCCATTTACACCCTGAATGTTTTCTCAGTCCTTTCTATTTTCCTTTACTGGTGTAGCTAAAAGCTTAGTTACTACCTACATCCCATCAACAGCCAGAAACTAGGAAGAAGTGTCTGTTCCTGAGGACCTAGTGTAGTTGCTGGACTTGGAGCAACTTTAAGATAACTGAGCAGCAAATTCCCAAATCCAAGTGGTGACTCTCACTTATACACTTATTGCATGGAGGGTCAATCCTTGAGTGCAAACCAGCTTGCAGCTTGGAAAGCCAGCTTGCTTCTCCCAACCAGTGTCAGGGGGTCAACGGACCGGCAGAATGGATGACCAGGGATTTTGAGCTGTGCTGTGGGCTGCGTCTTAATCTAATGTGCTTCATCCTCCACGAAAAAGAATCTGGGGGAAACTTTGCATAAGGACACAAGTTTTCAATTGTTATTTAAAGAGTCAAAACAGTTCTCGCTTCTCTCTGTCTTGTGAAAGCAGCTGAGAGACAGCCAACCTTGTACAGATGTTTGACTGTTCTGAATACTCACATACTACATTGAGAACTGCATCTCATTCTGGTCTCCTGGGTCAAGAGACAGCCAGATTGAAGGGTGGAGTGAGGGAGTTTCATGTCTTGGTTCTATAACTGGTAATTGAATAAAGCTTGTCCTCAGGTATATTTCTGGAGCCACCCAGAATTTGATCTCTGTCTTTACACAAACAGCAAATGCTGAACATGTTGGAAGGGGGCACAGAATACATGGTCCTCTTCCCCCCTCTCCCTCTGGCCTTCTGAGCAGTAATTTCTTATCCATGTATTTCAAAATCCCCACTTATAAAGACAGGATAATGAAACTGAACTCCCTTGTCAAGTGTTTTTAATTCCATTGATGAAAAGTCAGGTATTAATAACAAGTGCTAACATTATTGCTGCGCAAGGAGCTTTCCAGAAAGTGTCCAAAGATTTATGTCTACTTAGGCTTCATCAACTTTTATTCTAGACTAGCCAGTACATAACTTGGCTTCACTTACACTGTAATTCAGACTCCTCTTGACCTTTTAAACTAATCATCTGTTTAAAACTCTTTCAAACCTCTACCATAAACCCATACCTGAAAAGCCTCCATGCCATCATCTTTTTTAGAAGAATCATTGCCCCTTCGTCAGCTGCTATTGATCTCAACCTGGTGACGTCTTTGTTTGTCTCTTCCCTAAGGATGTTACTTATGCCATCCAGTTCATTTAATAAATTGAATAGCCAGTACTGGGAGACCATTGCCCTGTCAGTTCTGAGAATGTGTTCCTTGCTGCATCTCTGTCCCAGAAACCACTGACCAGAGGGCAGAAACCCAGAACATGTGTATTAAATGGTCTGCCTGCTTCGCATAATCCTAATAAACATTGTTCTTCTTTGTTGAGCATACTTAATCCTTGCCAAAGCCTAACAGACCTAATTTAGATTTACTATTGCTACTATTATTATTATCATCATCATTATCATCATCATCATCATTCTTTTGGATAAGACTTACTGAACAATTTATGAAGGAAGTTCTGGGCTATGTGCATCAGGATATCCTCACACTACAGGCCAAGAGGACTGTGATCCATCTGCAGCTGACCTTTGTAGATCCTGGAACCAGAACACCACTGAGCAACTGGGAAGAGTTTAGAGACTAACATCATCATTAAGGAGAACCTGGATGCTGGGAAGAAGTGAAAGAGGTGTGTATCTATCTCAATATCTCATATAAAGGATTCATTAGTGGCTAGATAGTAAGAGGATTGTAGTTGAGTTGACCCAGCCTTGTAGACTCACACAAACATACACACAGAGTATTTGGTTACAAAGGTTATTTGTATGCTGCAGTGGTCCCCAAAATAGTGAGAATATCCTTGCCATATTGCCAACCAGGATATCTAATAATCGTAGATTAGATGTTAGCAAAGCTGTCATCAATTAACAGTCATATATTGATATACATTGCAAGGTGGTTTAGATGTAAAAGAATTCACCTCTGAAACAAACCAGATCCTGGCTACAGGACTGTGAAGCCAGAAAACGACTGTTGTTTTCTGAGAATAGGCCAGTGCTATGCTCTTTTCTTGACATCTGTGGGTAAATTCAAAGTTCTTGGAGAAGTGGAGCTTGGCGGACCATCCAGAAGCCACTGTGGCTCACTCAAATGGACTGGCCATCCAAATGTTGCTCCTAGTGGGGAAAAAAAGCGTTCCTTTGCCAGGAAGTGTTTGCTTTGTGGTACTGTCCTTGGTGAACATCTCTACAAAGTGATGCTCATAATCTCATGGAAATCTCAACTTCGTAAAAGAGTAGCCCCAAAGTACTCCTCACCCTCTGTAACCTCTCACTTTCAGCAGCTCTTTTCAGCTAGCCTTACAACATTATTAGATCATGATGCACAGGACAAAGCATATCCATCTGAAAATGTATCCCAGAAAAGAAAAAAAAAATGGTCACGATCCACCATGCAGGCACAAAATGACTAGTGCTGCCAGGAACAAGATGGCCCCTTTCACAGAGGAGGTCTCAAGACAGGTTGAATTTCTGTTTAGCTGTGACCTTCATTTTGACTTTCATTTGGGTCCCAGCAAGGATTTGAGAGGACTCCCTCAGGATCATGTAAGTAGTAGATACCTTAGTTCAACAACACCTACCAAGTTTCCCACTCTGGCACTCAAGTATATCTTCAGCTTATAAAAGCCTGGGATTGTTTGACTTCTGCAGTATTTTTATATTCACCCTCTTGCTTTACTTTAGGATTTTTTTAAGCAACTATTGTCTGAAAATAGGCTGCAATGGTTCTGGCACTTTGACTCGTATGAATTAATTTGTCAAGCTTAGGTTTTGTTTTTCATTTTTGCTTGTGTAACGATGATGGCTTGTTTTTCTGCTTGGCAAAGTCCATTCTGCTTGTAAGAGGGGCCATGTACCATACACCAATGAGAAAAGCCCAAGTGCTGAAGCCACAAGCCTAGTTGCTGCACCAGCTGCTTACATGGAAATGAATCCTGTGCCCAAGCGAGATCCTGTGCTGTATGGGCAGAAAATCTGAGTACTGTTAAAATGGAGCATGACCAATTTAGAAAAGTGATAGATGCTGCTGTGCCTGTCAGCACAGGCTCTAGACTGAGCAACAGCTCTTCTTATCCAGAGCTGCTGTCACACATACTTACATGGCAACCTCATGGATGTCTCACCCCCAGAGGTGTTCAAGACCAGGCTGGATGTGGCTTTGAGCAGCCTGGTCTAGCGGAAGGTGTCCCTGCCCATGGCAAGGGGATTGGAACTAGATGGTCTTGAAGGTTGCTTCCAATCCAAACCATTCTATGATTCTATGATTCATATAAATGGGCTTGATGAGACTTGCAATGCTTCATCTTGGAAACAGGTGGAAAAAGGACAAAAACTCACTCGGGATTAATCTCTAGACTATACACACTAAATGTATGTCACGAAGCTTATCATATGAGCTTGTTGTCTAAGCTCCCATAAGAGAAAGCAGAGAGCAGCATAGCTCTTCAGTTGACTAAATAAACTGAATTCTATCCCTCAAATTTAGGGAATGGAGAGAAAAAAAAACACATTATAAGTGAAAGATGAGATCTCTGCACATGACAACTGATCTGAAAGAAAATAGCCATATTTTAAAAATTCCTACACAATAAAATTGTGATGCCCTCTCCCCTTCTGTTTGGTAATTCAAACCTAGAATGAGCAAAAAACCCTTCTCTTCCCTCTTATTTTCCCTGCCCTACTTCCCAGATACGTCCAGGGCATTTACCTGAAATGAATCTTGGTTCAGCTGTGTTTAGAAAGCACTGCTCCACCCCAAGCACGTTACCATGAAGGCCATCCATTCCCTTGTAGAAAGGTATCTTGGTCTTTACAGCGCACTCACAACACTGACCTGTCTCCTGCAGCTAAGTGCTATGGGGTACACACCAGTTTGATCCTAACAAGCAAAGAAGGCTAACCTTCTCATTTTCTTCCTTGTCGACCGCTCAATAAAAATCTACCCATAACTGTACAAGCTGGAGGAAGGCATGTGCATGGCACTTTCCACGTATAATTAATCACTGTCGGTGCTCACCTGAGCACCTAGAATTGCCAAAAAATGTGTGATCACGGCCTCTGATGGTGCCAGAAGCAATGATCCCTTTACTGCTTGTTCAGTGGAGCATGTGATTCTCCATCAGATTCATGCCACCCCCAAACAGGCAGTGTGGGACGTGACAATTTTCCCAGGTGCCTGCTTGTCTGAAAAAAAAAATGAATATTGATGAAGGGACTTACTTTCTGCATCAGAACTCAGCTTCACAGCTGGATCATTGAGTTTTGTTTTTAAAAAACTCACGATTCCCAGATGAAATGATGGCATTGGACTCATTGACCCTAGTGTTAAGCCATCAGGCAGGGTAGATGGAAGGAACAGACTTGGCTCTGAAAATGCTGAGACTGGAAATAAGGTTTACAACCATTAGTAGTGGGAAGTTCTGAGGATTACAAGGACAGTGTATCTACATGTTTTAAAAGGAGTATGAAAAGTCTATGGAAAGCACTGAATTAACTTGTTATCTGATACTTGTGATATGAGTATTTAAGCATCTGATTGGGTGGAGACTTTGAAGAGTGATACCATTGCTGTTTGTTAATCACACAGATGATCATATTAAACTCAATCCCCTGAGCTTCTACTGGTTCTCTTCAGGAGATATAAAAGGGCTTGCATCTCCTTCATAGGTAACTCGGTTGGAAAGGAGAAGGACCTCTTTTTTTTTCTTCCCCTGAAGCATACAAGAACAGCTACAGATAAACACACGGTGCACTTAGTGGTATTAACATCTTGCAAGTGCCTGATGAATGCTCCTTGCTTACAAATTCCTCATTACGCCAATAAGCAACCTGAAGTAAAGAGGGCGTTTTCTCCCCAGATCAGATTGTCAGTAAGAATCAATTTTTGTTGGTGGTGTTTTTATTTTTTTGTTTGTCTGTTTGCTTTCATTCTTTTGCCATCCTTTTACCTCTCTCTGAGATGTAGTCTGGATCTTTGGATTACCTTTCATATTTCAGAGTTTCTATACCTTGTAGAGAGCCATTACCAAGACCCACAGCTCTCTAGGTTTCTTCCTGCATCAAATGAGACTTTATGATAGGCCTACTATTTAGGAAAAAAAAAAAAAAAACAAAAAAGAAGAAAAAAGGATTTTACGAGAGGTCTAAGGTTTGTTGTATGACAACAGGAGGCATGCTGTGGCTGATGGTGTAAGAAACCTATCTATAAATTAACTATATCTGTGATCTGCTTTAAACTTCTACTCACATTTGCTGCCCTATAAACGCTTGTAAACACCTTTTAGACACCCACCCCACTGTAAATGAAGGGAGGTTGGAAGGAAGATCCAACTACATTTTGGAAAATGGATCTCTGTCATTTGTAAAGAAGCCCAGTGGGAAAGTGGCTTCATGTCTGCACAGAGCTGCTGGAATCCCATAGCATTTCAGGATGGATTTAGGATTCACTTCTTTTCTATACTTTTTTTTTGTTTGTTTTTCCTCAAGAATGTAACCATAACACACTTCAAAGTGGAACAACATCTTTAAAAAGGGCAAGTACATTTTTCCACACAGCCTAAGCTTCAGGCTAGTTTGCTTATTAGAGATTTTCCTGTGCCTAAAACTCTCCACAGCAGTAGGGACTCCAGCTTGATGTAGGTAATCAATACACACTGAAAGTATAAGGGAGCAAAAAAGGATTAGGTTTCATTTTTAGTTTTAGTGTGCTTACCTTTCCACATCTCTTATGTTTAAAACATCATCATCATCATAATTATAATAACTATGATTGGACTACAATCATTTCATTTGCAAGGGGAAAAAATATCTAATACAATTCCTGGTTTTAACAGCATGGTTTACAATCATTTCATAGGGTATTTGATGGACATCATCTTTTCATACAGAGACAGCATCCTTTCTGTTGAAACAGACAATAAAAGTGGTAATTCCATTGTTCAGTGGTAATGGTGTGAACCCCAGTGCTGAAGCCATTCAAGTATATTAATTATTTTGTATGAATGTAGTATCGTTATTTAGCGAATCCTCAAATATAGACTTGGAAATTTCCATCCAGTATTTGCTTTGAGCCAATATTAGCACAAGAAATGGAGCTTTTGTCATGGTTTTGTGGAACAGAAACTGAGAAATATCAATGAAAAATATCATACTGTTTTGTCTCAATAATTCTGTTGAAGACAAACATTTTAACCTTCCTGAAATTGAGATGTTCTAGTTTGACTTGTTGAAATGAAACTTTTTTTGGAGCTTTATCATCATTAAACTGTGTTTCACTGACAGCATGTTAGATTTAGATTCTCCCAAACAATTTGAATCTTTTTCCTTTTGTAGGAAGATGTCTTTATGGTTAAATTACACCTCTTATCATGCACCAAATAAAACTTTGTCAAAAGAATGCATGCCTTGCCTTACAGTAAACACATAGTGGGCAAAGTCTTCCAGGCAATTCATTCTACAGGAGCAAATGAGGTTTTGAACTACAATTCCCATAAAGCAGGGCATTAATAGGAGAATAATATTGAATGGGTTGGAAACAAAGCATCTCACACCAGGTCAGCAAATTAAAAACATTCTGATATTATATGCCTAATAGACATTGATTGGTACATTTACCATTTACCTCAGGACATTTCAAATTTTCAGGACTGTATTTTCTGCCCAGAAACCATTTAGCTGGAAAAAACCTCAACCCTCCCAATAAATATCAGCCTTTTCAGAGTTAAGCTTCCAGGAAAGACTACCAATGTAGGAATTCTATGTAATAGTCTATAGACACTGTGTTTATATTTATGTTGGTTTTACACACATACGTGCATATGTATGTATTAAGTATAGAAGTATAGGAGCTATACCTAAGCATTTATACTGCATCTGGCATGAGGGGTTCACAATTCTGAGTGGAAGCCAAAGTATTTCTGTAAATACTTAGAAAATCAAATGCCTTCCCCTTTACAGCCAAAGAATGCTCTTTATTCAATGAACTTGAAGCAGTACTCAGGCAGCATAAAGGACTGAAATTCAGCTTCATATTTTGGGGCATGGATCCTTAAGTCTGAGGCTTGAAGCAGCTTTGAAAGCTTTGGAAGCAGATACCTTTAGATGAAGGGAGAAGACTCGTGCTCTGATGCACTAGACAGCTATGGGAATACAGCATCCACCTATGGCCGTGTGTGCGGGAGAGCAGCACAGCTGGGAACATTTGCCAGACACCTTGTCCCAGTTTAACTCAAGCCACTGTCAATCTGCCATGAGCTCAGAGAGGGGGAAAATAACATTACCAGGCAAGTTCTTCTTAGGTCACTTTATGCAAAACAAAAAAACCCAGGGAGGCTGGGAAGGTGGACAAGGGAATCCTGGTTACAGCAAAGCGTCTGAAGTGTTTCTCCTCAAGCCACGCCAGGAGCAGGAGAAAGTACTGTGTTTTGTTCCTATGCACAGAAGTGAGGGCGTATTGAGGCTTGGATTCCCCTCATACGAATGTTCTTGAAGAAAAAAACATACGCACACGCAGAGCTGGCTGGCCCTTTTTTTCTAGGTACTGGAAGTCAGACTGTAATATGTGTCAGATTTCCTCTTGGCACCAGAGCTGGCTGGCTCTCCCATCCAAGACTGCTAGCCAATGGCAACAGAAAATTTATCACGACTTGACTTCTAATTGAGTTTGCCTCTTCTTTCTGCTGCAGCCACAGCAGGCTTAGTCTGCTGGCTGTGAGTGGATTTGCACACAACACCCAAAATGTTCACAAATCTTCTCAAATAGGGCATATTTTCTTCTGGGTTTGGTTTTTGTTTTTTTCAACACCAGAAATAATAATAACAATAAAAATAATAATATACTGTCTGATTTAGAAATAGAAGCTGAAGAACCCTTTGGAATTGACTCCGTACCCAATTTGACTGGATGGATGCAGACTTTATTCTTGCTGTAGGATTAAAACGTAGCAACACACCAGGAGTTGCAGCAGAAGAGAGGAAGATGGGAGGAAGAGGGGTTCCTGGGTGGCGGGAGTTATTTTCCTGCTCTGCCAGCTGCTGCTGCTGCTGTGGCTGCTAGTGCCTGATAGAAGGAATGGAGACTTGCCAGCCAAAGAGAAGGGAGGAGAGGAGCAGGGTAAAATGGGAGGTGCTCTGAGGAGACATTCAAGGTGATGGAGCCCAGAAGAAGGGGGGAAGAAGTCATTCCTAAAAGTCTTGCTACAAGTCTATATGTGCATGGCATATTCCCCATTATCAGGATTCCTTCTCTTTCTAGGGGAGGGGATGAAAGATCCAAGTGGGGAGGAAGGAAAGGAGGATGTTTGAACCCAAATCAAAGGGCATTGTATTTGGTAAATAAGTTCTTGGGATGTATGGGGAGCAGGGTGATGTCTTACACCATGGGAAAGGTGTCAGAGCAATGGGTAAAAAGAAAAGGAGCATCTTACAGGTTCAAGCAGGGGACTGGGTAACAGCATGCAGGACCAGAGTGTTCTTCCTTCCTCTGCACCTCTGCAGGTCACCCTGGTAAAAAAGGAGAGCAGTGGTGTTACTGGGATGGCTACAGAGACAGGAGGCTCTTGGACTCAGCTGCTGAGCTCCAGGACCTTCTCTGAGGCAGTCAAGAGGCAGGATAGACAAAGTGCAGGAAGAGAGGCACCAGGTGCTGCTTTTCCAGGTCTTAGGAAATGTCAGTGAAACCAAGCAGTATGCAATCACACTGACATTTAAATGCAAGGCCATGGTATTTAGTTCCCATGCATGACCCCCTCTCCTTCCCTTTCTCACTTAATTATGCAGTAAATAAAACATGTTAGGCCCTGCTTTCTGGCCATGAGGCAGAGTTACACATCATGACTCATGTCCACACACAGAAACTCTTTCCCTCACCTCCGTCCATAGAAGAGAATGGCCACATCCAAACTGCCCACTGGGAATTGTCCCTGGCTCCTGTTAGCTCTTGAACAAGGGATCTTCATGAGTTCACAAAATCATGTCTGTGCCTATGTCCAGGCTATGCCTGTTTTATTTGCTGGTGGATGTGTAAGAACGATGTTTCTCTTTCTGGGTTAGAAGGAGACAGTTGCATATGTAGTTTCTCTGAGACTATAACCCAATTATTTTAGCTCAAAGGTCTTCCAGTGTTTCACAACAACGAATATCATTGTCTTTATTTTATGGGTGAAAGTCATAAACTGTAAAGGGATTAAGACACTCACTCAAACTATATAAACTGCAACTGATGGAGCAATAACTAGGACTCACATCTCCAGACTCTTAGACAAATCTCTATTTACTAAAGTATGCAAGCACTTTTGTCAGCTCCGTGTTTCTGTCCCAGCTTCAATAAATATCCAGACTGAAATCACAGCCTTCCTTTTTCTAAAAGTAAAAAAAATTGAAAAAAAAAAAAAAATTGTTTCTCTGCCCACGTCATTCATACAAGTAGGGATGCATGTTCACATGGATATATATGATTGAGAAAATTCCATCTAGCAAGCTGTACATCATCTCATGAGTAGCAAGTTGCTGACATGTTCTCTAAAACTTAAGTATATGCAGTCCAAACGTAGAGTGTTTAGAATAATGGACTTGCTTTGTGCTGCAAAAAGTGAGGAAGATGTGCACAACCCATTTCCTAGGGCTTAGCTGACACTTAAAGACCTGGTACGCAGTTGTGGCAAAATGGTTGATGATGGGGAAAACATGTCCAAAGCCAGCAAGGAGGAAATAAATCATGATCACCAAAATGAGCTGCAGGAAGCCAGTTTTTGGAATGTCTATGATAGAGAAGAACTACAATGCCAAGATTTTTGGGGAGTTTACATGAATTATGAGAGATGACTACAGAAATGCAACTCTAAAATGAGTTATAAAAGTTAGGTTTCATTTAGAAGAATGTACATTGATTTTTATCTCTGTCTAGTTTAACTTTTCCCTGGATTATTCATGGGCTGTTTGACAGCTTTCTCTTAACATGTGTTGCAATGACAGGCCAACCACAGTAATGCTTATGGGCACAAAACTTCAGGAAATATCAAGAGAAGAGCATGTCTTCTCTGACAGCTCATGATACTGTCATTTATCTGGCTATTAAAATATTAATGTTATTTAAATGATTCTCTTGCAAAAAGCTGGATTGTTTGGACTTTGCTGACCTGTGCCAGTTTAATCCATCTGAGGAGGTTTTCTTATTCCCAGTGTACTTGTTAAATATTTTCTTCTGCCTCTAAGCCTTCTCCTCACCCTGTCTCAGTGTCACATAATTTTCTATCTTTTCCTCAATACCTTAAGATACAGACAGGTTATCAAACAGGGAACAGAAGCACGATGAGGCTAAAAAACTTCACTGAAGTTGCATCTCAAATTAACAGCAGAAACAAAAGTGGGAAAAGGGCCCTCTGGGACCTAAACTGATGCTTCAGTCATTGCCTACATTTTCATCATATCATCCAGCTCAGAGTCATTTTGAGAACCCACTTTCAAGAGTGCCTGGAGGTCTTTCTCCTACATGAAGAAGTTGCTTTAAAGCTGTTCAAAGAAGGTGATAGGTGAAACAAATAATGAAGACTTAGACAGCAGACGAGTATTATTTCACTAAAGCTACAAAGTGGGGTAGGAGAATATCAGTTCCTCACAGGCCCTCATTCCTTTGGATCTTCAAATCCCCTTCCTGAATTTAAGCCTTTGGACATCAGCTCATCTCTGTGAATAGTTTAGCAAAGGTCTTGCACTTGCAAGTTCAGCTTGTATGTTCTCTTTTAAGCTTTACTACCTCATAAACCTTAGACTTCACAATGTCAGTGCTCAGGAGAACAAGCTGAATAGAACAAGAAGAGAAGACAAGCAGTCCAGGATCCATGAATGTTCTGCAAAATTAAGCAATGTGGATCTTCCTTATGGTCCTGGAGAGAAGAGAATTCAAAGTCATAATATTTTCTGTGTGTCCAAAAAAAATCAGTTTAAATAGCCACTAAACCCCCAAGCTCTTTTTTCTCTTCTGAGCTGGTAAGGCTGATCTGTCCATGCACCAAGGCAGAGGAGCTCTGAGTGTGGTATGGCCACAGTCTCAGTAGGCATGGCTGTACACATGTCAGCCTGAGTGATACTGAGAAGTCAGAGTGAAGCCAGTAAGCTGCAGAAGATGGTGTCCTCCATCATTCGCCAACAGCCCCATTGTGCAGCCCCCACCAACAAGCTGTTCTGTTTATTAGCAAAAAGGACCTGTTGGAAGACAGATTTCCCAAGCCTCACACACTGACTGTGACACAATATCCTTTTCTTGTTGTTCAAAGTTGGTCTTCAGCTTGTAGAGGTAACCTTCATGGCATGTTTCCTGCTGGGAGCCTCATAAGACTACTCCTCTGTAATGATTTTTGGCTCGTCATATATTTATAGAGTCACAGAAGACCAGGTTGGAAGAAACGTCAAGAATCACCTGGTCCAACCTTCCAAAGCAAAGAATGACCTAGACTAGATGGCTCAGCACCCTATCCAGCCAAATCTTAAAATTGTCCAACACTGGGGAGTCACCACTTCCCTGGGGAGATTATTCCAGTGGCTGATTGTTGTCATTGCAAAAAAATTTCCTTGTGTCCAGTCAAAATCTCTCCAGGAGTAACTTGTGCCCCTTGCCTTTTCCTTGTGACTCCTCTTGAAAAAGGGAGTCTCTGTCCTCCCTGTAGCCACCCTTAAAATACTGGAACAAATACTTGTCCTGCATACCTCCCTGTTGTCTGGCCTCACAAAGCACTCCCTGGTGTTATAGAAGGATGACACAAAAGAGGTAGGTGGTTGATTTACTCTAAATCTCTGGGAAAAAGTCAGAGACAACTTTAAACTGATGCTATGACATATGCATGTTTTTATTAAGGACTCCAAGAAGCTTGATCCCAATGAGCAAAAATATACAACACCAACAACTGTCACTCTGAAACTACAAAACAAGGCCTGGAAAGTTCTCTGATGTTTCCAGCATGGATTAGTCATCCTTCTGGTAAAGCTTTGGCAACTCTTATTGATGGGTAGTCCAACAGGTGGGGCTGACATACCAGGGACCTTACTTCATCTTGCTGCTCTGCCAGTACCAGGATGTATCCTTCCTGAGAAGTGGGGGGTGCAAATCACACCAGCTTCAGAGAAGGGGCTTGTTCAGCACATTCTTATATTCAAGGTGTAAAACCACATGTACAACACAGCCCTCCAGCACGGCTGCTTTTCTGGTGACATGCAAAATGTTGCTTTCTCTCCTTGCTTATTTATGGTTTTTAATGGTTTAGCAGCATTTTTTCAGAGAATAGGTGATTATTTCCACTTTCCTGGTTGAATTCCAAATTTTTCTTTCTCCTTAACTCTCCTGTCATTGCTTTTTGATATAATCTTTTCTTCCCCTAGGAATTTATTTTAAGGATTTAATAGGAGCTGCAAGAGGCTTATTAATTTAGTCTGCAGAAAAAGTACATTTCAGTAGCAAGTGACAAGGAGATAATTTTAAAAGTACCTGCAGTGAAAGTTGAGAACACTAGGAAGCCAAACTTCATTAAAAGCCAAACTTAATTAAAATTAAAAACTGTTTTTAATAACAGATGCCTAACTTGTGGACACAGGATTATAGAATTATAGAATGGTTTGGGTTGGAAGGGACCTTACAGATTATGTAGTTCAAACCCCCCTGCCATAGACAGAGACACCTTCCACTGGACCAGGTTACTCAAAACCCTGTCCAACCTGGCCTTGAACACTGCCAGGGATGGGGCAGCCACAGCTTCCCTGGGCAACCTGTGCCAGGGCCTCACCACCCTAATAGTAAAGAATTTCTTCCTAATATCTAATCTAAATCTAGCTACCATATTGCCATGTTTGTGCATCTGAAATATCAAATTTTGGCAAATCAGGAAACACCAGAAAAAGATCTCCTCTTACAATTCCATCTTCAACCACAGGGTCCCAACCTTGTTTGGGACCCCAGCCGAAGCGGCAGGTGTGGACTTGCTCGACAATCACAGCTGTTGGCTGACCCTCATAGCCTGCTGAAGGAATGTCTCAGTCAACATCATAAACCTACCCACTGGGTTATGTACCACTGCTCTAGCTCCTTCTTTGACCTAGTGTTAGCCAGGTGTTCCTCCCCACCCTTTCTGCTTCCTTCAACTCTCTGCAGAGCTAATTTAACTCACTAAAATGGCACAATAATTACCACCTTCTCCTCCACTCTTGTTAATTTCCTGATGTTTTGGTGTGTTAACCTGACTCCTGAAGGAATCTGTCTTAAGGTAAGAGGCATGAACGTGTGTCCAGCAGTGTGGGTGAGTGGTGGGTACAGGTGGGAGGAGCCAAGTGTCCCTCATCTACCTGGAAATAGTGAGCTGGTATGTTGGCTCATTCGATCTTATAAAACTGTACTCCAAACTAGGCCAGACCAGTTCCTCTTTGTTTCTCCCTACAGCTATAAAGGGAACATCAGATTCTCAATATCTCAAGTACTTTATTAACATCCTGATTTTCACAAAATGACCCTTTGGAGAAGGTGTGTCATTGGATGTTGTTGGGTACATGGAGAGTGCAACATGTACAGAAACGTACAGAACTTCCCAGGACTTAGGGCAGTGAAATGTCTATGATCTGTTGCATCAGAGCATTGAGCTTTTGCGACACTTACATTTGGTCAGATCACAGGTCCCAGATGAAGGCTATGTTTTCCAGTTTCCTATCTGCTATGGAGCCCAGTTCTTGGTTTCGCTGTTGTGATTGAAAGGCTGAAGTACAGTTCTACGTAGTTTAAAATGAGAAGGATCCATTAGATCCAAGTACAAAATCTGTTTACCTTGGAGTTTTTTAAATGTCATGCAGTCATTTCCATTGCTTGTGGCTTTGAAAGTGATTACTTTTAATAGTAATAGCACTATAACATACAAGTGTCCCACTGTATAACAGAGACTCATTTTCCTAAATTCTTAAAACAGTGTCATCCATCAGTTTGTGGAAGTAAGAAATTTATCTGTAAAAAATAGAATAAAAATGGGTAGGTGTTTTATTGCTTTTGTTGTTGCTATTTCCTTTTATTTTGGCTCCTAGATTTTGAATTTCAGGAAAATCATATTGCCAAGCAACAACTACACCGAAGTTAAGATCCAAGAAGGCATTTACTCACCTAAATAAATGGAGAGTTAGAAGCCCAGGTGTTCATTTGTTTCTGTTCGTTCTATTGAATTGAAAACAGTCTGAATTTCTTGTTCAGACACTTGAGTCCAGAAGACAGGGGTTTAGATTTCATCATAAAAGGCGAGACTGAAAAATTTTGAGTGTTCACTGCAAACACAGTGTTGCATTTTTGCAGGAATACATTCAAAGGTTGAGAAATACAGCACTGATACTTAGGTTTTCTTGGACAGATCCTCTTAAAAGCCTGGTGTTCAAAAAAGGCCAGGCTCTTAAAGGTATTTCAGGGCTTCAGGAATCATCTTCACTTTTGCTTTACAATGACACTTCTCTGCACAAATTGGAAAAAAGAGAGTGATAGACATAAACCCAATATTTCAAAAGATTTGAGAAGATTTTTCCTGTTCTGCTCCCATTGAGAGCAATGCCTGCCTTCCTGTGCTGATCATGAACAGAAGTTAGGCATTTGAAAGCCAAGATAGAAATAATTAGGCAGATATGTGTCATGTTAGCAACAAATGGATTTTTCCTCCTCTTTGGGATAATTTTGAGCATTTTCACTCTTGCCCTCTCCCCCTGCAAGGCAAGAGATCTCGTTCTGTGAAGCAATTCCTTTCATGAAGATCAGGGTATTTTCTGCAAAGCAGCTACAACCTACAAGAAAGTCTTTTGACCTGTCAATCAGGGGATTCCAGAAGGAAATGGCACAAAGTTGGGCACTGTCCTTAATCGCAGATTCAGACTGCCTTCCCTCCCACATGCTTGCACTCACTTAGGGCTGGTGCTTTTTGTGTGTTCACATTTTTAGAAAGCCATACCATTAAGGCCCATGAAGAAAATCCAGTGACAGAAAATGTGACAGTTCAAACAAAAAGAAAAAAGGAAGCCACAGCTTTTATATTTTTCAGCTGCAACTTCTTTCATGTTTTTGATCCTTGCTTGCCATCTAATGAATTAAGATGGTGAAAAGTGCTTATTAGTAGTATTTAGAGGCTAGAAACTGCTTAGCTGACACTGAGGTTTCGCTTAACAGAAATAGTGTTCCCATGAAATCCATCACCAATTACAGCTAATTTTGGCATAATACGCTAATAGACATAGGGCTGCTGCTCATCGTAAGTGAAGAGTGGCAAAACTCATTCAAACAAAAATGAAGACCCCTCTTGCAATATTACAGACAAGGTTGGTGCAATATATTCACTCAAACAAAGGTGTCCTGAGCCATTTTAAATGTTTTAGCAAATCTGCTGGACTTCCAGGTGCCTCTCCACATGGCATGGCTCTCTGCTTTCTCATCAGTGTGTGCAAACTGACAGGTTGCAACTGTGTAGGGCACAGGATCCTTGGAAAGGTTTCCCGTACACATGGCAGACGGTGGAACTAATGTATAGGATAACATTAAGATGGTGAAGATAAGATAGGATGATCAGGAGGCATAGGATGCCATGAAGATGATCAGAAGACTGAAGCACCTCTCCTATGGAGACAGGCTGAGAGAGCTGGGCTTTTTCTGCCTGGAGAAGAGAAGGCACCAGGGAGACCTTAGAGCAGCTTCCAGTGCCTAAAGGGGGCCTGCAAGAAAGCTGGAGAGGGGCTTTTGACAAGGGCCTGTAGGGATATGACAAGGGGGAATGGCTTTAAACTGGCAGAGGGGAGATTTAGATGAGATCTGAGGAAGAAATTCTTCCCTGTGAGGGTGCTGAGGCCCTGGCATAGGTTGCCCAGAGAAGCTGTGGCCGCCCTATCCCTGGCAGTCAGTGTGCAAGGCCGGGTTGGATGGGCCTTTGAGCAACTTGCTCTAGTGGAAGATGTCCCTGCCCATGGCAGAGGGGTTGGAACTGGGTGAGCTTTAAGGTCCCTTCCAACCCAAACCATTCTATAATTGTATGGTGATTAAAGTCAGCATTAATTTGTTGAAACACCAGTGTCTAGTGCCACTTGCTACCCAAGGATGTTTCACCTCGCCTCCACCTTCCAGCCCCAGTGGTGTGTCTACAGACTCAACGGAGCATCCCAAAAACTGTGCTGCATCTCCAACACTGTGGGGCCTCAAAGCCCGCTGTCGAATGAACTGAATCACTCTAGGCTCTGCTTGTGGCATTGTCTGAATATGAGCTGACTGTAATCAGAGCATAGATAACCCAGAAGACATTTGCACTTAATCAAATGAATCCAAATTAATTTCTTAATAAAAAATTGAACCCTGCATACAATTGCCACCTTTTGCCATCTTTCTCAGAAATGTTCTTGAAGATATTTTCTGCAACACATTTTCTGTGTTGTCGCTTTTGCAGTCAGGTTTCTCACTTCTTGAAAAAATATCCAGAATTTCCTCTGGTATTTAAGCCAATGATTTCAGAGTCATTAGCATTCCAATTGAGTTGTTTTGATTTGCTACAGATATAGATAAATTTTTGCAGAGAGCTAATTTTGAGGCAGCACAGCAAATCCAGAAATGGCAGATAACTTCTATTTCCATTCTAGGCACTGAGTTTTCCTGCTTAGCAGATCACACCCACGCCTCATAGTAGTTAGCAAAATTGCAAGAATTGTATAGATAACAACACAGTGCAATGCAATATGGAGGAAGCAGCAGAAACTTTCTGACATTTGCTGGCTGTTTTATGCTTTACATATCATGTTGCTCTGCCAAATCCATGTTTTCTGCTTATCACGATGATTTCTCAGGATCAAAAAGTATTGTAAAGTTTTCCAAATGTGCTGTTGTGAATTTGAGCAGGAGCCCTGAACTTTTCAAAACATACCAGTCCCTGGTTTTAGAAAGGAGCGGAGATTTAGATCCATGGAAAGAACATGAAAAGGTGATTGAATTCTATGCTGAAAAAAAACCCAAACCCAAACCACCAGAAAGTACAAGAAATCCCAGTTTACTAGTACTGCCAGGTTTTCCAGAAGTTTCTTATATTTAAATATCAATTTAAGTTGTGTTACAAAGCCCTGCCAATATTACAAGTATGGTTTTACCTTTAAAAAGCCATTAACTTGGAAACTGGTTACTGATTTTTGCAGGTGTTCCACTGCCAATAAATGTGCATATGTATGTTTATAGAGAGATGTATGAATCTGTTTAATGCTATATCCTATTCATATCATGGGGAATGGGACATTACCCATCTCATAAGTAAGCCTTAGCCTTACAGTTGAATATTCTGTTCATATTGATCCAAATTTTCCCTATTTTCTGCTGTCGGTGTATGAGGATTTTTCATTGTGTGAAGATTCAGGAGTGTCAAGTTTATGAAAAACCAAGCTGGATTCCTGCCGATTTTGACAAGATACAACTTCCTTGCCTTAAGATGCTTGTGTGGAAAGTCTTCTCCACTTACTCTGTCACCTATTGCTAATGCCACATGGTGGCAGTTCTCATTAGACTGTCATAGGACACACAGAAAAAGTAGGAATCCCACAGAAGATCATTTGATAATGCAAATAACAAGTGAATGTACGAATACATCCTCTCCTTATCCCACCCAACTTTTTCTAATCATTTAAAATGAAGAATGGAGCAAAAATTTTAATGTGGAAGTGGAAGAATGAGTAGGCTTTGAATGGCTAAAATATGAAATTATTTGGGGTAATACTAGGATACCCAGAACTCTGAAACTTGCTAGCAAATTTAAATTAAATAACTGAAAAGAGTGGAATTTTGTTCTCTGAATAGGTGGTGAGAACTTCACCACTGATCTTCACAAATGCAGGGTAATGCCAGGTAAATGGATGACAGGAGGCAATGCTGCTTCCCATATTCATAGAAAACATTTTTTTGCAGGAAGTGAAAAAAGAAACCAACAGGAATGCTTGAAAATACAGGCAGATGTATGTGATTTTCTATTTTTCTTTCTTTTTTTTCTTTTTTTCTTGTGAAGGGTTATTTGTTATGTAAAAAGTGCTGTTCTGTAATGCTCAGAGTGTGGAAAGCTGAATGTGGAAATGGTGAAGGAGAATTTTGGCTCCCTAGCCTTCCATGTGTGAAAAGACTTAAGAGGTTTGGATGTCATCTTGTTTTTCCTTTGCTGAGTGAGGAGTCTGATCCAATCTCTTAGTGAGGCTTTTTCCATTTTAGATTGGCTATGGAAAAAAAAAAAAAAAAATCTTTTGAAGCATTTGAAATTGTTTTCCTTATGATTGTCGCATCAGTGGAGGGGATTTTGCACCCCGAAATAGGACTGGCAGACCAACCCAGCAGCGTTCCTGCTGGCATATGCGAATGTATCAGGCTCTTAAAATGTGGGATATGAGCACAAAAATAACAGCCTGCTATGTCTGTTATTCAGTGAAGAGAATCCTTAGCAGAGGCTTGCATTTCAAAGCTGAGGGTTTCAGGCTTAGCTGGTATGAGTAGGTCAGATCTTCATTTGACAAGTTTCTATATTATCCTACTTTGAGGAAGCTGCAAGTCTTTGATGCTGAAAAAACCTTTCTCCACCCTCAGTTTATAGTGTTTCTGTGACACCATTCTCCTCATACTAACTCGATGCAATTATTAGCAACAGGGTAAAGTGTTCTTCCATCAAGTCATCAAGCCATCCCTGTATTCCTATCCTCACATCACTTGTATGATTATTAACCAGCATTGGGAACTAACATGAACCCCCATGATTTTAATTACCATTTGAGGAAGTTGCAGCCTAAAAGGGAGGTGTTTCTGAGATACAATATATTTATTTCATGAAAGATTTTAGTGAGGACGAATATGAGGTTGAAGGCTATGCCATGACTCTATCCTGCCCTGTCAATTCTCGTTTTTCTCAGTACTATGGAATAAAACTGTAGTCCAAAACCAGAAAGGACCTTGTACCAGGTTTATTGGTTTAACGAGTATGAAGGCATCTTCTGGGCTTTCTGTATTCTGAAGTACATTCAGCCCATAATGTGGAAGTTGTAGTGTTTGTAATGTAGCATACAGGAGTCTCTCTGAATATAGTCAATTGACATCAGTTTATTCCATTCTTAGTATTACATACTGAATATGAAATCTCAGTGGTTATGCTACATGTCAAAGTACCTTAGTACCAATGCTGCATGGACTCGATGTTTGTTTCTGGAAGGCATGGTGCCCACGCTGACAAGCAGAGAAGAGATCTTTTATCCTGCAGGTAAGTCTCGGTCATACAGCTCTTACCCTTTCCTCCAAAAATGTCATCTTCTTCCACCCACTGGTTTCCAGGAGTTTTGTGTCATCAGCAGACTTACTCAGAGTACACTTGCCCATCATTCAAATAATTCATGAAGATGTTAAACAAGACTGGACCCTGTATTGGCACCTGGAATACACTGCTAATTACTGGCCTCCAATCAGATTTCATGCCACTGATGACCCTCTGGGCCTGGCCATTCAGCCAGCTTCAGCCAGGTGCTTTGTGGCAAAGTAAAGTTTCAGGAGCCAAGACAGAAAAGACAGATCAACTTCCCTAAAGTAGGAACAAGCAGCAGTCATCACATTTGTAACCACATGGTTTGGAGGAGAATCAGGTCCCTACTGTTACAAACAGTGAAATGCCAGATTTCCTCAGTAGCTTGCCTCAGACATCTCACTGCGACGTCCCTTTATTCATGGGGCTATTGGAGGGAACCAAAACCTGAAAAATACTGCATGTACTACGCAAGAGACATATGCTTCTTGTGGTGGGACAGTGGGGCACATCAGATGGCCCTGTCCTATCCAGTGCACAAGGCAATTCTAGTTTGAGACAGATAATACTTAAATGTTTTCTTCACTTCTTGCAGTAGTGTCTCTGAGTACTCTGTACTCCATTCATCTACTTCATCCGCTTGTTCACACAAAACACGGTATGAACACTACCTGTCACACAGTATCTTAACTTCTTCTGTGTTCCTAAGAAAATGCACCCAGTTGTGCTGTCTGGTTGTGTCCATTTACTGTTTGCATATGTCTTCATCTTGCTTCTATATCCTTCCCCTCAGCAAACTTCTTTAAAAAAAAAAGTGTCAACTGAATATGATAGATGATAGATGCAGTCTCAAAATACAGATTCTCTGGTTGTGTCTCTTTGCTGTTTGCATATGTCTTCATCTTGCCTCTACATTCTTCCCCTCAGCAACCTTTTTTAGAAACAAGTTAATGTTAGCTGAATTTGATAGGTGAAGTCTCAAAGATACAGATTCCCTGGAGATTTTGCAGAAAAGTTCCACAAACAGAGGAGAGAAATCTTATTAATAACTCCCCTAACATATGGAAGAATAACTTTACCCTTTATGAACATCAGAGGATCTGTGAAGGAAAGAGCCATTGTAGACTTCATTAGTTTCACTGCTGCTTGAAGTACAGTGTTTCCAAATGACAATAGAGCCCCGTTGTTAAGCCTGATCCTGGATGTCATCAACACACTCTCTCTGGACTAATTTTTCAGCACATTCCACCACCTCCTCATACATAATTTTCCTCTTAAAGACCTTAGAAGTGCAGCAATTTAAGATCCATCCCACTCCTTCCTCTGATGAGGTTCTTTGGGCAAACTCTTCACACTTTAGTGTTACAGTACAGCCACTGAGAAAACTTGAACTCCTGAAAATAACTTTGGCAGCCAATTGGCAGTTAATGACAGTTTGACTTCCTACTGTACAAACACATCCAAGAAAACAAGCATAATCTTATGGACATTTGTTTTTGTTACTACTGCCAGTTAAATCAAAACCTTTGTTGATTTTTTTTTTCAGCTTTCCCTGCTTCTAGCTGAATAATTGTTTAGGGGGTTTTCCTTTTTTTTTTTTTTTTTTTTTTTAATTTAATTAAAATACTTTGTTAAAGCATGTATGAATTGAAAGAGTTATTATTACCATATTTTCTTCAGGACAAAACAGTGAGAAAACAATGTTTAACTTTGATAAAGAATAAATATTGCCAGGTAAACATTTCATATGACTACTTTCTGTCATGAATGGGAATCTTTTATTGTAATAGTAAAAAAAAAAAGATCCAACAGGTCCATGTACTTCTTATGTTGGGGGTCCCAGAAGTGGACACAAGACTGCAGGGTGGGTCTCATGAGAGCAGATTAGAGGGGAAGAATCCCCTCCCTCTACCTGCTGGTCATGCTGCTGGTGATGCAGCCCAGGACATGGTTAGTTTCTGGGCTGCAAGTGCACACTGCTGGGTCATGGTGAGCTTCTCAATGACCAACACCCCAAGTTCTTCTCCTCAGGACTGCTCTCAATCCAGTTTTCCCCAGTCTGTAGTTGTGCTTGGGATTGCCCTGACCTAGGTGCACCCTTGCACTTGACCTTGTTGAACTTCATAAGATTCTCATGGGCCCACCTTACAAGACTGACAAGATCCCTCTGGGTGGACATCCCTTATTTGGAGGAGGTGATTCTTGAATATTAACAATTTGGGGGGGGGGAGGTCCTCTTTCCTTCAGGGCTTTATCCCATGGTACTCCAAGCAGACCTTCTTATTTGATAGCAAAGGCAATTTCAGCTCAATTCACTGGAACTACTAAATTCAGTATGAGGCAAATTGCATCCATTGTCCATTTGGTGACTGAATGACCACCTGAGATGACCAGTGCTTCATTTCTGTGGTATGTGCATAGCTGCTGCCATTCCTTCTAAACAGCTGGAGCAGCAGGTAGAAAATCTCACCCAAATCCTTTTCAGTATTGTCTGATCTGTTACTCCTTTTCCTTCTTCTTTCTATCACTTTCTTTTTCCCCCTTCAGCATTGAATTTATTCTTCTAAAATAATTGCTGATGCTATTTAATTGCCATCATCTTTTCCAAGGGAAAATGAATTTTGATGGTATGTAAATGCAGTCTTTGTTCCTTTTTGTAGTAATCACCATTTTTTGTTACATAGAGTCTAAGTAATCACATTTGCTCTTTTTTTCTCTGCCCATCTAGTCTATTCGTTAATTAATGTCTTTCACCTTTTCAATAATAGTATAGAGTTTTTAGAATGGTTACTATTCTTGATATTTTCAGCCTGCGAAACCCACTGTGAACAAACCTATTAAAGATTAACTAGCTAAAATATAAGATGAAAACTCAAAAGACACCTAGAATTTGAATGAACATTCAGACATTTTAGATACTCATTGCCTTCCTTGTTTATGAATTTTGTAGAGAGACAGAAGTATGCAGAGATGGATGGTTTTCAAGCAGGACTAAAAAAGCAGAAAAAATTTCAAGGAAGAGCCTGAAAACCTGGCCTAGACTTTCCATGCTGATAGATCCGAGGCTTCTGGATAAGTTTCTAGATTCTTGTTTTTTTCCATCTGAGTCAAACTCTCCTTCCAATTCTTCTGAGATTCTCCTGTGACTTGTTACAACGTCGGGGTAAAACTCAGCTTTGTTTCTTCCTCTCTTCCTTTCCTCCCCCACTGAATAAATACAAAGAAAGAGGCCTACAGATCCAACTGCACCTATTTTCAGCTTGGATCAGTGCTGGGGAACTCATCACAACCAGAGCTTGGCAAAGGAGCTCCTAGCTGGCAGGCCAAGCATTTGGCAACTAAAGCAGCAAGTGAATGGCTATGGCTGGCAGCTTTCCATGGATGGCTGAACCAGCCAGGAGTATAAAGTGAACACAGAAGTAGAAGGTCAGCTCACATTGGACTGTTATTCCCTTGGAGGAGAGTCAATGATCTCAATGATATGTCAGCCTAAAAGTCTTCATGCATTGCCATTTGAATTTAGAGATGTGGACATTAGCTTAGAGGGGAAAAATGACCTTAGGAATCAGGACAATATGAGCAATATGTATCAGATGACAAGAAAAATAATACAGAAATCTGAAAAATGTTAAGGGCATTAGCTTATTAATGACACAGTTATTACAGCACTAAACAAGCACCTTTTCTGACCTCCAGTTCTGATGGCTGCACCACAAAGTGATGAGGAGACAGCCTGGATTCAGTTAGCAAAATAATTGATTCTGTGAGAGGAAACAAAGCAGTTCAACTTTTTGCTTATGTCTGAGACCTTGACAGGTGTGGTAGGTTGACCTTGCTGGATGCTAGGTGCCCACCAAACTGCTCTATCACTCCCCTTTTCAGCAGGACAGATGGGGGTAAATAAGATGGAAAAAAACCATCATGGGCAATGATGAAGACAGTTTAATAAAGCAAAAGCAAAAGCAAAGATGGCACACAGGAGCAAAGGAAAACAAAAGATTTTTTTCTCTACTTCCCATCAACAGGTGATGTCTGGCCCCTTCTCGGGAAGCAGGGCTTCAGTACATGTAGAGGTTGCTCTGGAAGACAAATATTGTAAATAACAATTGGCCCAACTTCCTCCTCCTTTCTCTTAGCTTTTATTGATGAGCAGACATCATTTGGCATAGAATACCCCTTTGGCCAGTTGGGATCAGCTGCCCGGCTATGCCCCCTCACAAGATCTTGCCCACCCCCAGGCTACTGGTGAGGGGCAAATGTTAGAGAAGCAGCCTTGATGCTGTGGAGCACTGCTCAGCAGTAACAGCCAAAACACTGGTGTGTTACCAGCACCTTTCCAGCTACCAATACAAGGCACATCTCTGTGAGGGCTGCTATGTAGAAAATTACTGCCGTCCTAGCCAGACCCAATACAAGAGAAAAGAAAGGGCGTGTATCCATGCCAACAGACATACTTGATACTTTGGCATGCTATTACAGTACCTTCTGCTACAGAATGAGCTACCTGAGGCCCTTAGTGGAAGATAATTTAATTACCTGGAAATCAGTAAGTTTTCTGAATCATGAGGTAGCATTAGAAGCTCAATTTCTCCAGCCCATATTGTAAATCTAGTAACATTCTTTGGGAACAGGATTAAGTAAAGCCCTCTCTTGCTATTGGTCCTGCTGTACTCTCATTCACTCAGATTTTCAGCTTGTCTGCAAATGAGGCAGTGTAAGAGCTTATCTGTGCTTATCCACAGGAACCCTCCAGAACAAAGTTAGAGTGGAAAAATGGGAATAGGATTGTCATCAGAGGCTCCAGTGCTCTCTTTATTTGGATGGCTTCCTTCCACCGCCTCAGCAGGGGAACAGCTTTCATGGGATGCTGAGTGAAGAATGAGTGAGGTTTTCTAGAGGTCTGGTGGAGCATGAAACTCTTCCCTGAGCTGTAGTTCAGGATGCAGGTCCAGGCCAGCCATTAGGGCTTTAGAATAGTGGTCTCCAGATGCCTCCAACAGTTTCCTGATCTCAACACCCTTTTCTAAGGAGCATATTCCTTCTGAATTAAGCAATTTGGCCTGCTTTGGCCCTAAGCACCTGGTCCCAGATTGTCTTCCAAAGTGCAAACTCCAGTTAATAGGACTTATGGGAATGACTGTTCCATGGGAGTGACCAAGATGCACCACTGTATATACTTGCTAGGAAGCAGAGGTGCCAAGAAGGGCTGGAATAAGGCAAAGATACTTCATTTAACACCTCCATCTTTTCATTCAGCTCCCTGTGATGTGCTACACCAGGTCACTAGGAGGATGCACTTTCCAGGGCACAGAGCAGCTCCGACAGTGATGCAAACCCACAGTGACAATATTGAAACTAAGTCTTACGCAAGAGTCAACAGACTGACTCACTGTTTCCTCAGACAATAAAAAGGTCTTAATTTGTAGCTGTACCTACAAAATGCTCTCCTGAACACACAATCCGTTCCTCACTTCTTTCGGCAGCACGATTCTAATTACTTTCTTCTCAGCCAGTAATTTGAGGCTATCATTAATGCAACAGTCTCCAAGTTTGCTTTGCGGCAGGGAAGCTGATGAGTAATTACACACTTCAGCTCATCTTTAGAGGTGGAAAAAAATGATTGAGAAAAACGTCAGTGTGATGGGTTGGTTTGTTAACCACATGCTTCGGCTAGCCTGGTAAGAAAACAGTACTGGGGGAATAATCATCTCATCTGCATCCCAGAAAACAAGAAACATGGGTATTTCACTCCAATTAGCTGTGGTCTGAGAATTTAGTTTTGTTTATTAATTACGAAGTTTAGGTACGTCTCCGAGATTGGTAGTTTAAGAATGGCAATAGATAACATACAGCCAGAGAAATAGTCATCTGGTTTATTATCCTCTTTTGAAATGGCTGATATCAGCTACTTCAGAGGACGATGCTACAAATCCTTCCATTTAACAGCATCCTGCAGTTTAGCAAATAGCCTGTTTCAGAGAAAACCGCCTGCCTATTCCCACTCTTTTGACAGAGGAAAGCTTATATGTCTTGAGGAATGGAGATTTACTTGGCCTTCAAAGCCAGTTTGATTTTAATTTACTATTTTAACTCCAGGCATCTGTCCTCTTGTCAACTCAGTCATCTTCTGCATCAGGCCGTAGTAGCAACCTATAGTTTAACATTAAACTACATTTTCCCATTGAATTCCACAGGTTAACTATTCACTGTGGGCATATTTTTGTTTCCATGAGTTCTCATTTTTCTCCTTATTCTGTATTCGTTTTCCTTCTCCACTCCCTGCAACCCACAACTTGTGTATCTCTTGGCTTAAACAAAAGAGAACATAAATACTTTAATTCACTGAGACAAGAAGTCTCACATATCCTGAAGTGTTTCTGATACTCCTAGATTTCTAAGTTTAGGAAAGTGAATCTCACTCACACCATTGTGTCTCTTGAATCACCCTCTAAACCCTATTAACTCAGCTTTCCACTGATGATAATGTAAACTTGTGCTCCTAAGTTGCATGCAGGCATCTCCATATAGCTGCCTCTATTTAGGTACCTTTTTTGCAAGCTACCTGCTACGCCCTAAACCAAAAGGCAAATATTACTTCTACCCTGAAGTGGTGGTTCCCAAATGTGTAACATTGTAAAATAGGAATGGATAAACTCAAATGCTAGAAGTTTCCGTTCTTTTTGGTAAAGAAATATTGACATCCATTGATGTAAAGCCCAAGATGGGTATTGGGTCTGATCTCTGCTCTTAAAAAGGCCGTGACTGTGTGGGACCCATCACCTTTGCCATACATGTAGAAGAGGTATAACTATTTGATACTGCTACCGTAAACAGCTATTCTGTAGTTGCTTCAGGGCTCTCTTCTGGCCAAGAAGTTTTGGGATCCCAGATCTGTCTGCGTTCCTGCAAGTAGATATGACCTTCATTCTGATTCTTCTACTGGGTATTGTCCAGCCAAATAATCCTGATCTTTGGAAAAAGGGTTGTCTCTAACATTTTATTTGTAAAGCACCCAGCACATTGGGCTCTGATCTTGGCTGAGGAAGTTACTTGTGGTTTCATTGAAGTCATCACTATTATTTCATAAACTAAAATATCTGTAGAGGAAAACAGAGGAATTACGATGCACCATTTCTAGCTCTTATTGTCATGGCTCTGTGTCCAGGGCTAAAATCTGTAAATTAATTAATAAGATTCTGCGTTCTTCCACATATTGCATTTATTGCTTTTCAATATGAGTACTAAACCAGACAAAATTTGGAAGAGAGGCACTTAAAATCCTATTAACAGAAATAGAGCAGGATTTTTTGAATTATCCTTTTTGTCATGGAAAAGGAGAAGGAGGGATGATTCAATTACAGATCCCAAATGGCAACACTCTGTTAAAAAAATGGAGGGGAGGAGGGGAAGGGGGTGGAACCACCATGACTGAGACTATCTGTTAAAGTCTGTGGCTCTATGCCTTGCCTTCTTCCTTAATTGGTTATTGAGTGTTAAGCTTTGGAGACATGCAAACACTGAACCTGCTGTATGAGATTTTAATGACTGTATTTTTTTTTTATGAAATTAGAAAATAACTATCAGCTCCACTCTTCATTATGCAGGATTAGTACAGTATTTGGATAATAACAAACTTGTCATAAATTCAACATATTTGGGCATAATCACTTCCAAATAATTTTCCCGGGAGCATGCCAAAAAAAAAAAAAAAAAAAAATAAAGCAAGAAAAGCCAGACAAAATAACACAGATTAACTATCTTTTATGCATGTTTCTATTCTCCAGATGATTATTTAATTATTCAACAAATTTTGCATGCAAACTGCAGAAGCAGGTGAGAGAGGGGAGTCTGGGAATCAGAATATTCCTGCTGAAAGTCCTAATCTCTTAGACATGGTCCTTGCTCTCCATCTAGGCCTGGGAAATCATGTGTGCCTTTGCAGTCAGAAGCAAAGCTTCAGCAAGATGAAGTGATTTGTGAACTGTAGTTGTGAAAACCTCTCAGGCAAAGAAGAGCACCTAGAAAACATTAAGTAGCAGCAGGGGGGATTAAGTACTCACTGTTAACCTGAATCCTTTTTTGGGTACTTATATGGGCAGTTTCCTAATGCATTTCTTGATGGCTTCCCGGGAAAAGGAGGTAGGTGTCTACAAATACTAGACCTTTTTGCAAATTACACTTTTCCTCTCCCTTTCCCAGTTGAACACACAGGCTAATTTTGGTCAGCACCCAACTGAGAGGCAAACAGAGCCACTTCTTCATAGAATCATGGAATGGTTTGGGTTGAAAGGGACCTTAAAGTTCACCTTGTTCTAACCCACCTGCCATGGGCAGGGACATCTTCCACTAGACCAGGTTGCTCCAAGCCCCGTCCAACCCGGCACTGAACATTTCCAGGGATGGGGCAGCCACAGATTCTCTGAGCAACCTGTGCCAGGGCCTCACCACCCTCACAGGGAAGAATTTATCCTATACATATAATCTAAATCACAATCTAATCTAAATCTACAAAATAATATAATCTAAATCTAAATTTAATCTAAATCTAATCTAACCTAAATTCACATCTTATTAGACAATATGATCAGTGAGGACGCACAAACCATTCAGAAACCAGGCTCTACCTCTGATGCATACAGCTCTGAAGAGAACTGACAAATGAACCTGAATCATTTAGCTGAGAATCAAAACTGCAAAACTGCATTATCTTTCTCCCAACTGAGTGGGTGGAAATATTGTTTTATTTTTCATCCTGGTGTTTTGTGCACATTTTTAGAATGGAAGATGTTATTCCAGATAAGTTTACTAAAGCAAAATACCTGATCACCTGCAATTCCCTCTGATGAAATGAGAAATCCAGCACATCCCCTGACATCTAATATCCAGATCTATTTATTACAGTTTTCTGCAAGAATTCTCCAAGACAAATTTGACCACTGCAGGTTGGATATATTGTTGAAACAGAAGAGTGAAGGATGAATGAAAGTTTTCATTTACTGCTGCCGTGAAAACCCACATAAGGATCAGAGAATTTAAGAATGGTCCAGGCACCCACCTTTTTATTATGGAAATAACAATTAAAGATCTCTCATAGCGTGTCTATTATCAAGTATATAAGATATTGACGCTTTAGAAACAAATGAAGAAAAACAAAACAAAACAAAAAACCAAAACCAAATCCCAACAACTGTATATCAAGTCTATTACAAACTTTTGCAGTTGTTAGGTCTCTGTGTCTCTCCCTGGTCAATTTATACCAGAAGAGAACCTCTGCTTTTCAGCATGCTGGACCAGTGGAGAACTACATGGTCCTCAAGAAGGGTGAAAAAAGGAAAATGAGTCTTCAGTTCTGTTTCAGGTCAGTTGTAGTCAGAAATCATTGCTAGCTGAAGGCTTCTTCCATGGCACCGGTTAACAGGTGTGTTTCTAGTACTTAGGTGATCTCCACATAAAATTGACTGTGAGGCTAGGTCAGGCCACCTTGCAGGCCAGTTCAGTGAGGACCACTGAGCAGCTGAAACTGACCTGTTCTTGAAATTAGACTTTGGCACCACTTGCCTCCTTTGTATGGAAAGCTTTCCCTTCTGGACTTTCCAAAAATATGTTCTGCCTACATAATTCATTCTCTGCGTGTGCAGTGGGGAAGACAGGCTAATGCGTTAGCAACAATGCTAGCTTGTGGGAGATCTGCATACCTCTTCCCAGTTTCTTCTCAGACACATCACGTGACTCTGCCAACACACTTTGGGTGGGATTCCTCTCACCCAACTTTACATGTCTGCAATGCAGGCATCAACGGCTTCTCTAGTTGCACTTGGCTGCTTCCACAGTTGATGGAGACAAATCACATTTTTAAAGTATGGCTCATCTGACTTGTTTTTGCCATCTACTTTAGGATGATGCCTACATTTGGCCAGATAAATTCCACTGCTGTGCCTCAGCTTTCTCTTTAAAATAGGGGCAGTATTGTGGCTCTACTGTTCAGCTGAGTGTTAAGGGACACTGTGAAAGCTTGGATGCTGTGTAAGGTGCAATGCATAGGTAGGACCACATGCCAAAATCTATTGCTTATTTCCTAAACTTGCAATGATATGCACTGTAGTAATACATTGTGTACACCCTGGGATAATTGTCCCATTGAACTCCGGCTATTATGAAGTTTCTAGACAGAAGCAATGAAGTTTGGAAAAATCAAGAGTACTGGTGGCCAGCTGGCAGCTCTTGAGCTCCATCGGTAGCATAAGAAGTTTGAATCCGGTACTAGATAAAGCCTAGCTGGCACAAGGTATACACATCCCTGGTTGCGGGCGAAATAAGCCAGCAAAAACACTGTCATCACTGGGCCATCCTAAATCCTAGTTTCACACCTCAGCCTGCTCCCCCCCACAAAATACTGGTGGAGACCTGAAGAAGCATGGCCATCTTCCATCTGTGAATGACTATGTGTAGTTCCCCTCACTTCTGTTCCCCAGGGGTGTGTACGCAGGTTGAGTGGTTCTTGGCAAACAGAGTCTTTGGGCTTATACTGTAAAATTGGCTTTGTACTCAGACTAGCCAGGAGCAGGGGAAGGTCATAAAGGACACCTACACCTCTTCCACCCTGACCCATTCTGAGCACTTCTGAAAAGCCCTGAAGATAGTCCAACACGTACATTTTCAAAAGAAAGTCGCCAAACAAAACACTCGTACCCACATAAATGAATTCCACATGCTTGTTGGAGTGTTCCTTTAGGATGGATCCACAGAGGTGTAAATCAGAATACTGCTGATTTTGAAGGAAAATCATCAGCTGACCTCCGTGAAGGAAATGACAGATCTACTTGTGTAGCATAGTTAGCAAAATATATTTTGTACTAAAATTTTTTTTCTTTCTTTTTTTTTCCCCCTAAGAGAGAAGAGAAAAAAAAAAAGATTTATATAAATAACTATACTGTACAGCTCTGTGTAAAAGGTCAGGGAACATTTTACAAGCTGGACTCCTAGCCAGAATTTGTGACCTGTGTTTTTCAAATGCATCTGCAGATGGGGGTGCTTTACGCAGTAGTTAAAAAATGTGGGAAAATAATAAAATAAGGAATGTCTCAGCTTGGAAAAAAATAAAAAAAAAAAAAAGGCAATCCAAAACCTCTAGTTTGTATTCCTGTTTTTTAATGAATTAAGTACAGGGGAAGCATTCTTTAATTCGTGTGTGCTTGGAAAGGAGGGGGAAGGTTCTAAAGCTACTGGAAGGATTTGAGCATTTAATTAAAAGCAGCTGAAAATAATAAAATTTAAAATGGGGGGAGCAGGGGAAAGTAGTTCCAAATGCTGTCACTGTTTACAGTTACATTTTCCATCAATCTTTTTCTGCTTGGGGTGCAGGATGACCTGTAAACTGTCTTGTGGCCATGACCCAGTTCAAAGTGAATTTAGCAGAAAGACATCCTGAGAACTTGGTGCATCTCTGGATTGAGAGTTATATGAAGGATTGGTCCTCTGGAGCATGACTTGGTTCTTTATGGAGTTAGGAGCAGCTCACAGGGTGGGATGGGTCAGCTCCCTCAGTGTCAGATTGCAGAAGATGGCTTGCATCACCTGAAACTGATTTTGGAGTAGCTGTCTTCCCATAAACTTCATTTAGATAACTTGGTTCATACCAGGAAGATCGAGAGCAGAAACTGGTGCAATATGTCCACAAGACTGACCAAAAACATGGGAACATCATGGGAAAAAGGTTTATCTTTCTCACTGATTTCTGATATTTCTCTTTTCTGACAGACAGAAGTAATACAGGAATGGTGTCCCTTGTGGTATTTCCTTTGTTTGACTACAGCTGGGTTTTGCAGATGCCACCATAACAGAGGAAAGCTACCTGAAAAAAAAAAAAAAATTCCCACCAGTTTCTGTAATTGACATATTTCTTCCTGAAAGAATTAAACGATCTACCTTTTTAATGTATTTTGTAATCAAATGGTTAGGTCTCCTTTAACTGTGCTTGTAGCAGTTTTCACCATTAATTACCAGTGATAGACACTTCAACCTCCTACACAGATGCCAGCATTTGAACTGCAGCACTAATTATGCCATATGAAAACTTCTGATTTCTTAGCCAAGATTCCCTTTATCTTTAGATCTTTGTCTCTTCTACCAGTGGTCTGGAGCAGATGTATAGTCACTCTCTGTGTAGTACAGTGTTTGCATAGCATGACTTGTGGCCAAGGGCTTCCAAATATCAAGAGCATGGAGACTTCCACACATGCAGGTCATGTCAATCCTGTCTAACAGCCATCAAACACTATTTCTTCCATGAATATTGCCAATTCCTTTTTTTATAACCATATTATATTTTATTCCTTGATATTCTGTGCTAAAAGCGACCACTGTATCATTCTTTATATGAAAAGAATCCTGTGTTTCACTGGGTTTTAAAAATGTTCAATTATCTCATAGATGTGATGTCTCCTTTTACATTCTTCTTAATGTAAGGAGGAAGCTTCTCAGTACGATTTATTATCTTTTAAACTTCTGTTATATCCCTTTTCAGTTCTATTTCCCCACATTAAAGTGCTGTAGCCACTTTACTCTTTGGATGAAACCTGTCCCACCTATTTTGTCACCTTTTTCTTCCTGAACGCATCATATAATTAGAGCATATTTAGAAGTCTTCCAGAAAAAGGAAGGAGTCACAGATACTTTGGTAATATATTCGTTTACTCCAGCTAAGAAAGACACCTCTTTTTTTCATTGAAAAACTCATAATTTTATGAAAGCCAAACATCTGTTGTCAATGCAAAAGTGACAGTGTTGTTCATTCTTTGGAGGTATGGTGCTAATCTGAATGTTTTTTCTTGTGACTGTACCCTCTTCCCCCCTCTGCTATTTTCCATGACTGCAACTGATCTATGTCACTCCAATATTTTGTCCTTGGGGACTTAAATATTTTTTTTCCTACTAGCAGTTGGATATCAGGCCTACCTAGGCTATATTAAAGGCTTGCAATATCTTTGATTTCTGGATAGGATGGGCTTAACTGATCTGTCTGATCCAGTGATGCCCAGCCAACAGGTCAGCGAAATGTTTTTAGGTGAGCTTTTCCTGACTGGAATGAAATACGTTATTTTATTTTATTTTGAGGAGGCAGGATGCTTGCTTCACAATTTGTATTTTTAGAATTAGGCAGGAAATGGTTTTCTGGTTCAGTCCTGAAAAAAAAAAAAAAATTGACTTTCAAAAAAATAATTCTTTGCTGTGAAGTGGCATGAAATAAAAACTGTGAAAGTATTTTAATGGAAAGAAAATGGAACTCAGAATAAAGTGCTGAGACTTCCCTAGTTGTCATGGTGACTGGAGTACTCAGAAGGCTTCATAATTTTGCAGTGTGTAAGCTTTTCTTTAGTTATAGGCCCAAATACATTTTGCAGTGGAGTTGCAATCCCTGACATAGAGAGTTTAAGTTTATTAACAATGTGATTGCTTTTTATGGCCTCTTAGAAATAGCCCTTATACATGAAGAGGGCCATAGAAAAGCTTCCAAGCTAGGTCTAGCTCTTGCTAAGCTGTGTTCCTCAATCTGCGAAAATATGAGATCTACCTTTAGTCTCTTCAGCTGAAAGTATTCTATCATACTGAAAGGGCAAAATAATTTGAGTGGATTTATAAGTGGTTCTCTTATCAACTTGAGGAATGTTCTTACCATCAGGTAACAATCAGCTCTCTAAGGCATTGACAGAATCACAGAATGGTTGAGGCTGAAAGAGACCACTAAAGGTCATCTGGTCCAACCTCCCTGCTCAAGCAGGGTCACCTAGAGCACATTGCTCAGGACTATGTCCAGACGGCTCTTAAATATCTCCAGGAAAGGAGACTCCACAACCCCCTTAGGCAACCTGTTATGCTCAGTCACCCTCACAGTAAAGAAGTTCTTCCTCATGTTCATGTGGGTCTTCCTGTGTTTTAGTTTATGTGCATTGCCTCTCGTCGCATCACCTGGCCACCATTCAGAAAAGTCTGGCCCCATTCTCTTGACACCCTTCCTTCAGATACTTATACACATTGATTCAACACCCTCCTGAGCCTTCTCTTCTCCTGGCTGAACACGCCCAGCTCCCTCAGCCTTTCCTCATCAAGGAGGTGCTCCAAACCCTTAATCATTCTAGTAGGCCTTTGCTGGACTTGCTGCAGGAGCTCCATGTCTCTTCTCTAATCAAGAGCCCAGAACTGGACACAGTACTCCAGGTGAGGCCTCGCCACAGCTGAGTAGAGTGGAGGATCACCTCCCTCAACCTGCTGGCAATGCTCTGACCTCATCGTGCAACCTGGAATTAAGGTATCATTAGCAAAGAAAGTTTTATGCTTAAAAACTCTTATATAATTAAATTATTTCCAACAAAATCCCCTTTCAAAGGAAACAAAAAAATTAAAAAGAAAAAGCTTTTGTCAAAAATTTCTCTTGATCTGAAAATGTTCTTGCTGAAGGCAGAGCTTCTAATGAAATGAAGATAAGGAATGAGCCATACAGTCATCTCTCTCTTGATAGTATTATTGTTGTATTGTCTCAAACCCAGAATCCACAGCCCTGAACCTAATGTGTGTAGAAAGCAAAGTCAATTTTGAAGGACTAGTTAGTATTCTTTAAAACTCACTGGAGCAATTTCACCTCCTGTGATTGCTTCTGGGCACAAATCAAAATTTAACGAGGTGCAAGGCTGAGAAAAAGGAGTAAATTGAGATGACATGTACTATAGTGGGATTTTTTATTGCTGTTTGGAAAATCAGTTGTATAGTAAAACTTCGAGCTATTTAATGAATGTGCCATGGCAAAGTAACATCCTTAGAGCAGCAATCCATCTTCAAGAATGTCAAAATGCAATTTTCAAAAGGAGTCTTTTTCCTTTCCAGGCTATGTGCAAAGAGCCAAGATTTTCACTCAGGCCAGCAAGAAAACATGCAGTTGACTACACTTTTTGGCCTGAAGTTCATAGTCCTGTCGAACTGTTCAGTGTCTAAGGAGGAAATAGGGTGGGAACTGTCTTAGAAAAAAGCAGTGTAGTAGGTGAAAGTAAAACTTGCCCTAAAAGCTTGAAAACTCTGGATTTCATTCATGGTTTCCCTTGATTGAGTCACTTCTTTTTTTCGATTTCCTTATCTTTGAAATGCTAAGATAACCTGTTCCCTACAAAATTTCCCATTCTCATTAAAAATGCTGATTAAGAGCTTAAATACAGCTTAACCTCAGTTTCATTACAATGATCTTTTGGACTGTCTTAAAGTTAATCAAAAAAACATCATCTCTAAGCTCTCAAATTAGTGGTCCTCCTTTCCTGAACATGCATTTGAGATCAAAGGCCCTTTGCAGCTGATACTATAAAAATTATCAGAGAAATTTAGCCTTTAATGTTGAATGTATATTCTAAATAAACAAGACAGACCGTAAAGTGACAACAATAAAAGAAGCCAAAACACTTGGCTGGAATTGTAAAGGAATCTTTGACCAAAAATATTCTGTTCCCCAAAAGATTAACTTCCTTTTTTCTCTTGAGGTAAAGCCTGTTTAGCAGGTCATGCTATGTAGGAGGTCCTGATATGTACCAGGTCAGAACTATTCCGCCTCATTATATTATTCTGAAGTTCAAGGAGTTAGCATTTTAGGTGAACACCACAAGAAATTTCTCAGAAAAATCCTCTGCAGAAGTTCCCAAAATGTATTTTGCTTATTAATAGGACGACCCTCTTAGTCATACAGTTATATTTTTAGGTAGTCCTGTAAGGAACAGGGAGTTGGACTTGATGATCCTTATGGGTCCCTTCCAACTTGAGATATTCTATGATTATACTATTCTATATACTTTCATGGACTTTGATGGATTGACACCATCATATAGCTTTGCCCTTCTATGTTATGTGTTGCCATAGAAATCGAATTCCAAAAATTCACCCCATGATGTCATTCTACCGCACAGAGTTTCACCAGTCTCTTGAGACTGCTGAGTGACTAGATTAAACCTTACAAGAACATCTCACCAACAGAACAGCTTGAAGCAGGTATATGTCCTTTCTTTTTGTTATAAACAAAACACAAGTAGTGCTGGTGTTCTGTGTACAATAAATATGCTTGTCATTGCAGTAATTCACATTTAGATGCACAGGTAATTACAGCCCAGGGTGCAGTGATCAGAGAGATGCCATAGGCATGCTCGTGGTCTCTTTACTGTTGGGAAATGGTCAGACAAATCAGGTATTTCATTTGTGTGACTTATTTAGCAGGGAGATTTTGGCCTGTGATCAGTCTTCATTTGTAGCCATAAAGCATCTCAGGGAAAGGGAGCTATTAAAGAGCATCGCTGGCAGCTATATGTTTGCTAATGAGGGAATCTTTATGGGCCTCCCCACTGTGTGAAAGGGAAAAAAAATGGGTTTTATTTCTTTGTGCAGCCTGTGTTTGGCAGCTAGATATGAAATTACGACAGTTAGGCAGGAAGACTGGGCATTGTCAGCAGTTTGGGCAGCGCAGACCATAGAGATCCAGGAACTGGAGAAACAGGAAGAGAAAGTGGGGGAAAAAAAGGGTTCTGGAGTGAGGTGAGCCTCAGTTCTTTCCAAAAGTTATCAGCAAATCCATGTTTCACTTTTTCAGTCTGCTGTGGAGTCTTCAGCCTGAAAGACTTAAACACAGTGAGGAAGGAGTTACAATCTCCAAAATAAGTGTTACTTAGGGAAAGGCTAGGAAGTTGATAGAAGTAATTTAGATATAGATGGATTATTTTATTTTCACTCATAGTCAATTTGCTGAGGGAAAGAAAAGCATTTTGACTGGAGCTTTCAATTTTCACATTTTTTGAAATGGTACTTCTATTTACAATGGTTGTTTAGATAGATTTTGTTTTTAAAAGCTAATAAGATAGCAAACTGTGTCTTGTAAACCCCTATCATCAGTTTGGCCCAAATCAGCTTTTTGACCTTCTTCTTTTATTTTGCCAAATTTTCTGCGGAAGACTGGTTGGTTTGTTTTTTTTTTTTCAGAGCAGAACACAGTTCCCTGCTAATATTTTGGTTCATATTTCAAGCGCCCCCCCCCTCAAAAAACCCCCACATTTATTAATCTATGTTTGGAAGAACATTTTATAAAAATGACATAAATGAGTAATGGGGTAGAATTAGGATAAGAAAAAAATGAAGTAGAATTTCAGTACTAGACCCCAAAAGTTGAGGTTGATGATTGTTATTAATTTCACAGGAGTTACTATGAAAGGACTATGAAAGGACTAATAAAACAGACTGTCAGAAGCATCACTGATATGAACATAATACAGTGAACAATATAAGCCCCTCAGTCATCTTTGGTTTCTGCAGATAATATCAAGTAAGTTGTGTCACTCTGAGTGTCAGAGGGATATTATTCAATTATTTATGGGTAAGATAAGAAACAATAGGATTGAAGGGCGTGATCCAACAATCCTTTATATTTAATACGTTTACTGATGCATTTGTCCTCAAATGCTCTTGTCAAGCAAGAGCTTCCTAGAAAAGCTTATTCTGTCTATCTTCTCCATATTCAGATAGGAACATCTTTTGGGAGCTTCTATTTATGTTTTGTTTTTTCGTTGGTATCCATGGAAAGGTTTCCATGCTGAGTTCTGACAGAGGCAAGGAGTGCAGTGCAGCTGTTCTTTGACTACAGTGACATTCTGAAATTAGAATAGCTTCAAGAAAGGATTCACTCACTGTCGGAGGGTGGCAGCGAGCCTCTTTTGCACTTTGCTGTCACTAACTGCCACATCAAGTTGTTCATATTGCACAAAACAAAACCAATGAGTTCTGTCATTCTATAGACTTTAAATACCTAAAACATCTCAACTATGACAGCACAGAGTTGCCAAACTATGCCTTAAAGCCTGATACAGTTTTGTTGAGAGCAAACTGCAAAGTATACCACACCTGAATTTAAGCTACGATAGAGGATTATCAAGCAGTTTACAGAAACCTTGCCTTTGGTGTTTTTCGATAATATCTTGGGCTGTGTCAAAAGAAGCATGACCAGCAGGTCCAGGGAGGGGATTCTTCACCTCTACTCTGCTCTTGTGAGACTGACCCTGGACTACTGTATTAAGCTCTGGGCCCCAAACATAAGAAAGATGTGGACCTGCTCAAGTGAGTCCAGAAGAGACCACAAAGATGCTTCGAGGGCTGGAGCACCTTTCCTATGGAGACAGGCTGAGAGAGTTGGGCTTGTTCAGCCTGGAGAAGAGAAGGCTCCAGGGAGACCTTAGAGCAGCTTCCAGTGCCTAAAGAGGCTGACAAAGAAATGGAGAGGGGTTTTTGACAAGGGCTAGTAGGGATAAGACAAGGGGGAATGGCTTTAAACTGACAGAGGGGAGATTGAGATTGGATCTTATGAAGAAGTTTTTCCCTGTGAAGTGAGGTGGTGAGGCCCTGGCACCGGTTGCCCCAAGAAGCCATGGCTGCCCCATCCCTGGCAGTGTTCAAGGCCAGGTTGGACGGGGCTTGGAGCAACCTGGTCTAGCAGAAGGTGTCCCTGCCTGTGGCAGGTGGTTGGAACTGATTCTGTGAATTTTATACCGGATACAGAAAAATTTGCTCTAGCTGAAAACTTGTGTCTCTTTAGCTATTACCTTCACTGTTTACTTGGTGCAATAAAAAGAGACCGATTCATCAAAGAAGGTGATGGTGTGGTCCCTCTAAATCCATTACATGTGGCTTGAGGATTTTGTTTCAAACTCAATTTAGTTTGGTGTCTGGAACAAACGCAGCCACTGCTCATGTGGTATGAAGCTGTCTTATTGATTAAAAATTTGCCATTAAATGTTTTTGGTTGGAGGAGATCTCTGGAAGCTGTCAGATCTAACTCCCCACTCAGAGAAAAATCCGGGTAGATGAGGTTGCTGAACTTGCTCTAATTAAGTTTTTAGTATGTCCAGGGATGGAGATTCCCTAAACTCTCTTGTCTTGTCTTCTAACATTTGTTCCTCTAACATCTAACCTTACAATGAATTACTTATTTCCCAGTATCTAAAGGGCATTTTCCTTCTTTCATCTGGTGTCTTTTGTCTTTACTCGTATCATTATGCACTCCCAAGAAGAATTTGTCTGCATCTTCCCCTTACTCCTATTAGGTAGTTGAAGACA
Source organism: Strigops habroptila (assembly GCF_004027225.2). Lineage (NCBI taxonomy): Eukaryota > Metazoa > Chordata > Aves > Psittaciformes > Psittacidae > Strigops > Strigops habroptila. The sequence continues at coordinate 98,575,384 of NC_044277.2, forward strand.
GCAATCAGATCTTTTAGAGACTTCCCTATTTCAGACTGAAAACCTCTTGTTGCCATGAGAGTCTTAGGGAGCGTATGTTAGGTGCTTGTGGTAGAGCTGTCCTTTTTATTTCTTCGCCAAGAATTGTAGTTTGCACACTCCAAACCATCCTACTAAATGAGCCAATGGACAATAAATGAGGTGACTGTGGGGTTTGGTACTAAACTGCACTTCTACTGCAAAAGAAAAACACTGTTGTAGTTTCCTCTTATAATATCTACATCAGTTTTGGAAAGAGAATGGTGGTTGACCATCAAACTATGAATGCTGTCACAATCAAACTCAGATTTGGCTCTTCTGAAAGAGTATTTCACTGCTGAAGACGAGCCATTAAAATGCTCTAACTGCTCAAAAGGCACTGACAGACTTTTACAATGGCTGGGGCCCTGGAGATGAGAATGTGGAACTATGGTGTGTTGAGGAAACTGTTATGAATGTACACAGATTTTTACACTTTGGGTTGTTTTTTTATAGCTAGTCTTTGGCTCAAGTTTATACATTCTTCTAATTATGCCACTCCAGCTGCACCAAGAAGATCTCCTATCAGTAACAAGAACAGCTGAAGGGCGTGCTTTCTTCTTACCCCCAGCACACACCTGATCTCCAGACAGAAGTTGGATACACGCAACTGGCAATAGGATATACCAGGGAGATTCTCTGTTGGACACAGAAATGCTTTCCAACACTTTGTGTTTTCTGAGGAACGCTAAAGTGGGATTCTTTGGTTTAGTTTTCGACATCTGCATATCATCAGATGAATGACATGCAAAGAGACCACAACATGGAAGGAAATACAGTCCTCTCAGTATCATTGCAAATGTTCACAATGTTTTATCAATTCATAGATGTTAGTGCCAAAACACAGCATTAAACCATTCAGTTGGTGTTTGTTATTGTATTACACAAGACCTATAATTTCACTCAGTTTCCCTCATGATGAGCCACAGGCTCATTTTGCAATGCACAACAAAATACAGTGTTAAGCCCTGGTCCCAGCCAGAGCTCCCAGATGTGTCCTGATGCTCTCATGAAAGCAAAGTATGGTAGCCAGAAATGAGGTTTTTGCTGTTTTTTTTAAACTAAACATTTTGTGGTTGCAAACTGAAGCATTTTACCCTAAACCATTCTTGAGGAGAAAAAGGTATATTTTGAGAAAAAGGTTTTTTTGAATTGTTTGCTGATTTACTTTTTGTTTTAATTTGTTCAAAGCCACTGTTGTTTTTTGGATTTCAGTTGCCAAAATCCATTGGCTATAACCTGAAAATATAAACTGTGGCTGCCAAAAGCCAGAAATGTTTTTTTAAATCCTCTCTTTTTTCCCCCTGCATTTTCATATTCTTTTTTTAATGAAAGCCAGAATCTTATTTCAGGGGGGACAGTAGGGAGAACTTTTCTATGCATTCTATTTATTATTTCTATGTACACAAGCTTTTCTTTTCTAATGACAGAAGGTATATCTTCCAATGTGTCTAGCACTGCTAGGAAAGGGTTTTTAATTAGTGCAGAAGGAATTAATGAGGTTAGAGTACTCAGTCATCTTGAGACAGAGATAGTAGGAGGAAGGGATGGTGATGTTTTCACGTTGAAAGAGAGGAAAAATTAACTTGCATCATTTTTTGTTATTTATTTTAAGCATCACCATCTGGCTTGTAAATCTTCCTCTTGGCTGTTAGGGAATGTGGTCTTCCTTTCTAAAGTTATGCTTTTCTGGAGATTTAAAGTGGTGGGAGGAGAAATATAACTAAGAATGTAATTTTAATCCAAATACAGATGTCTGTTAAATCTAAATACACTCTCAGCTCTCCAAAGGAATTTTCTGAAGGTTTTAGCAGACCTTTTGCTCTAATGAAACTTGTGAATCATTCATGCTTAAGGCCTGGGTTAACATTAGGGTTAGCATAACAGTGGTAGCCTAGATGCAGCTTGGCGTCAATAGGTGACTTGACTTTGACTAGCATGAAGCAAGAGATCAAGAACACATTCCTTGTAAATAGCTTCCAGCATAAATCTGATTCATTCATAAATTAACAGACATCTTTTCCACTGGCCCAGGACCAGAAAATGAAGCTTTTTATTCACACTTCCTGGTTCTTATTTGATCTCTGTTCTTAAAGACTGGCCCCTTGAAGTTTTGTTGGCAAAAGATGTGATGAAATAAAAGATGTAGGAGAGCATCCAGCTGATCATCCCATCACTGCTTAGTTTGGGTTTGGGAGAAGCAGCAGTGACATATGAGGGAGGTGGAGGGGCCAGCTTTCCTGGAACCTCCTGCCAAATGGCATTTAATTTTGAGGGTAAATATTGCCTTTGCTTATAACAAAGGAAACCTTGTAGAATTCACTGATAGGAGAGATTCTAACATTTTGCTAAAAAATAACAACAAAACCCCAAAGTTTTTAGTAACTTTAAAAAAAGCAGAAGAGATTTCAGGACAACCCCTGAGTTTTTGCTGTTATCACTGAAGCATAGAAAATAAGAAGGTGCAACCTGATAAAAGCAGCAGATGCCTGACCAAGCTCAGGCACTGACACAGTGAGCAGGCAGCTGGGCACTTGGGTGAAGAAGCAGAAATATGGACACACAAGCAATGCATGGTTTCCCTTTTAAAAGTAAAGAAATGTGGTCATGCTAGTCTGATAAGAAACTGTCCATGTTCTCTCTTTCCTACACAACCTGTACTTTCTCCTATCTATTTTCTCTTATCTATTTGCTGATATCTCTTTTCACTCTCTCCACTCACAAAAATACACTTGGAATGAATATAGTCATATTTTGAAAATCAGATTGTGTTTACAGGAGAAGAGCTTAAAAGGGGGTTTACTCGACTGGTTTATCTCAGGCAGGTGCAGAGCTCCTTCTGTGTCATATGATGGAAAAGCAACACCCTTTCCACACAGACCACTGCCCCACCTGCTAAAGCAACCTTAAGCTATGATGCTAGTAAAAGTCTCAATCTCCTATTCTTTGCAACAGAGGTGGAGGGAAGCTACTGTTTTGAGTTAGTTGTGCTTTTCATTAACTTCATATGAAAATAAACAGATAGATTAAGTTCATATACATGTGGACTCAGTTTATTTTTTGTAATAGCAGAATAACAAGATTAAAATTATTACAGTAGGTATAAAATATCTGGTCTGTACCAAAGCATGTGAGACAATATCTCATGAAGTCGTTCTTGCCACATAAATTAAGATCAGCCTGTCTATGAGCAGCTGCACAGCGCAATATTTAACTGAAATGCTGAAAACAAAAAACAGAGGGTAATGAATCATGCATAATATTACATGGCATTGCAGAAAAGCAGTTAGTGGAACATCTACATGGATCAGTGTTAGTTAACATCCTCATTCATGATCTGGCAGAGAAATGAACACAAGCATGAATGAAATTCACAGATCTCGCTCAAGTGGGAAGTGCCAAGAATATGCATGAGGACAGAGGATTTGTGGAAAGGGGCTGAAAGAGGTAAGGATTACGGGCAGCCAACGTCAATCCAAAATGATAATCAGTGAAAAAGAGAAATGGGAATTGCCCATGCCAAAAGAGATGTTAGGGAGATCAAGTTAAACGAAGCTGCAAAATATGAAAATGCCTGTGTAGATGTACAGTGGAAAAGAAGAAACAGCACTTTCGTGGCTCTATTTCTGCATAGAAGGTGAAAAGAATCCCTAGAATTTAAATAAATATGGGCGACACATAGATGGCTTTAGCATCTATTCAGACATTGAACAACTGTGTGTAAAGGGATTCCCAGCATTTGCTATTCCAAAAACTCAGTAAAACACTGAGAAGTGTTTCATAAATATATGAAAAATAAAGAAAACTTAAGTTAAGTTTGGAGAGAGAAAAAAGATGAGGTTCTGGCTGAAGAGAAGAGTCTAAAAGATCTTTGATAGCCATTGCATAGGGTAAGTATGTGTCTGAATGACGCAGGGCTCATGCTCTCCTTGTCTGTGGGCAGAAGCTCTCTTGCGATTGCTAGCAGACACTTCTGTTCAATGATACACAGACTCCTGAATTTATTGTTCCTGGGAAGCTGTCATCAAAGTAAGAGGAAGGTAAGAAAGTGGAAGGGGCATGCTGGAAGGGTCAACAGAGAAACAGGAGGATGATTAATTACAATTTCCATGAAATCCGCCTGGGACTTGATGATGGCTCCTCAGCTGAAGCTACTCAGTAGCTGGCAAGAAAATAAAAAATTAGACCAGATTTTGTCAACAAAGGGCCACTTTCCACCCTCCAGTTCCCTGACAAGTCACCACGTGTTAATACCTTGTAAAGTGGTGCCGAAAAAGGTGCACAAAAAAAGGTTCAGTTCTTAATCTCCCAGACTTATTAACTCATGAGTTACAGTTGGGAATCAATAGCTTGACACATATACAGAGAGTGATAGCAATAGGCCAAGGAGAAGGGAAAGGGCTGGAAAGAAAAGACTGAAGAAGTTGGATAAAAGGGGTGGACTGAAAGATGAAGTGAGGCATTGCTCATTTTGGTATTTTCTTAGACTGTTTTAAAAACAGGGTTCTCATTAACAAGTTTAGAGAAGCACAATAAAAAGTCAGTCTTGCTGGACAACTGTTAAGGTTGGCTTTCAATTCTGTAATCCCAGAGACTTAAAAAGAAGACGTATTTATTCCTTGGCATAGTGGAATCTGTGGAGACTAGTTCTTCATGGTTTGATCCTTTGGCTCTGAAAAAACAAATGAGCACAGAAGTATATTAACAATAAAAGGTGACAAAGACAGAAAGTTTTCTGTCCGTGACTGCATTGAGATGTGTGGCACAAATCTGTCTAAAATTCAAGATATTCAATGTTGAAGTAATATCAGAGCCCCTTCTGTAGAGATTTTGGTTTGGGATGGGTGGGGAGGAAGGCATTTCCAATAGAATGAATAATTTTGGGAGAAATCAGTTTTTGAAGTCTTTAAAGTTTAGTAATGCAAAGGTCTAGCTTTTTCAAAATCAGATTTCTTTTCATATAATTCAAGCAGAGCTAAAGCAGTCACCTCAAATTGCTATCATTAATTCCAGCTCTCCACACTCAGAAATCATGAATATGGGTCTCCATAAACCATGGTTCAGTTTCCGGAGACTCTCTACAATCACTTCACCTGGAAAAGAGGGGAGTTACAGCTGCCTTGTATGGCATTAGGAAAGAGATGTACACTCTCAAAATCCCTCCTGAATACACATGTAAAAAGGATATTTTCTCTGGCTTCTTGGATAGTCTTCCTATGGGTAAGCAATCACCCTCTTCATCTCTCATGTCCATCTCAGGTTTCTGCTTCTCAACACTTTATTACTTAGTCTTTCTCCTCCAGCCCTGCACCAGAGCAGATGATAAGCTGCTTCTTATCAACTTCATAGAAGATACAGGTTGAAACGAAACCATGGAAGAGTTTCCTGATTGCTGTACTTTTACCTCCTCTTGCACAGCAGCAGCCCAAATGAGTCAAAATTACACTGATATCTGGTTCTGAAAACAAGCACATCCACCAAAAAATGTTATGTCATTTGGCTGAAATCTTCGAACATTACTGTTTTTCAGTGCAAACTTGAATTTTTACTTTAATTTTCTGTTTCACAGAAAACTGCAGTTTCCTAGTGTATGTGTGTGTATTTCTGTGTACATGGATTTTAGCATTAGTTATCTTGCCAAGAGTTTGTGTAGGGAAATAGAGACAGGTAGAGATCTATTAATGACCGTAGTGTTGTTACAAGTGTTTGTGAGGAGAGAAAATAGACCAAGTTTTTTCATACAGTATAATCTAAATTTCTTTCACTAGATAAGGGATGCCTTAGCCATGCTAAACCATGCTTAATGTAGCAACTCTATTTCCTTGGCAGACATTGAGTTTACCTCAGATGCCAAGCCTCCTGCTCCAAATTTTCTCATTACAAAAATTACAGGGTACATCCTGGCCTTGTTTGCCCACCCTGAATGGCTGTTATTCTCTCCCTCAAGCACCCAGTTATGAAAATTCCCTCCTCCCCTAACACATACACTCACACGCTCACACACATTACTTGACAAGACTCTATTTTAAATGTTAATAAATGTCTATGGCTGATTTTGTTTGCTTTTCTGGTTAACCATCTTTACTACTCCACCTCATCATCTCTTTTTCCAGGAAGAATGTTCCATGTTGACCCCACAATTAAATTCTAGACAGCCTGTGAATTCAGCACTAGGGGAGTTCTTGGGAGATTTCAGCTATTATGAAAGATAGACGAAAAAATAACAACCCTTGGTTGCTTCCAAGGTGCACAAACTATATTTGACCACCCAAACACAAGACAATGTTCCTTCCAGTTATAGGAAAAAAAAAAAAACAACCAAAAATAAAAAGCTTAGCTTAGACACTGTGGGAGCCTCTTTCTTTGGAAAGGCCAAGGTTTTTTGTACAAACCAAAACCAGAGGAGTTCAACCCAAACTATGAATGCAAGAAAAGAGGCGTATGTGGTTTGCTACTTTTAATAAGCTGCCACCTGATCCCAAGAGACTTGTTTATATTTTTACTACATGTGGGACATAGGATCTCTATCACAGAAGGGTAATTTGCAAATTAGGACATCTACTTTGAGGAAATTAAAACTGGATTTAGCTGAATCATAATCATGCCACTGTCTTTTCTCAAGGTTTTCTTTATTCTCCTTTGGACTCACCTCTACAGGCCATTGCTAAGCCGAAGTGTCATTTTGAGACCCCAGATGAGGGTAGGACAGCAAAGCTGACATTACCTTCCATCTAAATGTCCTTTCATTTATAGCTGCTGTACCCAGAATTCCCTGAAAGCATAGGGAAAGGGGACTTTCACTTTGTCAGGAGACAAAGTTGAGCAGCCCTGCCATGGGAAGAAGCCCCACCAGGACAGAGATTTATGAGGAAAGGAGACAGGAGAAGACAAGAGCAGGTATTTTTGGAACAAGCTACCCCAGCTGCCTGAGCAGATTCCTCACTTTGGATCAGAACAGACACAGTCCTAGCCTTGCAAAAACCCTTGTCCTATCCCTACTCGCCCTTGTCAAAAGTCCTTCTCTAGCTTTATTGTTGGTCCCTTTAGGTACTGGAAGCTGCTCTAAGGTCTCCCCAGAGCCTTCTCTTCTCCAGGCTGAACAAACCCAGCTCTCTCAGCCTGTCTCCATAGCAGAGGTGCTTCAGCCCTTGGAACATTTTCATGTCCTTCTCTGGACTCACTCAAGCAGGTCCACGTCTTCCTTATTCTGGGGGCCCCAGAGCTGGACACACCCCCACAGACCTGGTGGTGTCTCACCAGTGCAGAGTAGAGGGGAAGAATCCCCTCTTTCAACCTCTTAGCCATCCTTTTTTTGACACAGTCCAACTTGGTGTCCACCAGGACACCCAAGTCTTTTCCTGCAAAATGTCTTTCTCAGCTGGCTGCCAGCCTGTACTGGTACAAGGAATTGAATGAGCTGGAAGTCCCAGACCAACTCAGGATGTCACATGCATACAAACTATCCAAATTTACAGGCAAAACTAGCAAAACCTTAAGGACCACTGGGCAGAGAATGGAGGGAAACATGGTGGTTCCTTTTCTTCTCTCCCTTGCTTTTAGAGTGTGGGGAAGAGAAATGATGTCTGCTCAGTCTATTGAGGATGTTCTTGTGGTCATCACACAAGGCAGTAAAGGCCAATAGGAAAGAGATCTGTGAAAGAACTGAAGTAATGAATAGCTTGGTATCAATTGGTTCACATATTTTTGATCTCCAAGTAAATATTCCTATATAGGCAGAATTTCTAGATTTCCGAGAAGAAAGCTACATATTTTTGCACTCCATGTTTTTGCAAAACCCACTAAAAGTGTCCTTCAAAAATATTTGATCATTTCACATGTATTCTCTTTGGCATAGCTGGAGAAGACTAGTAGATGATTATGCTCAGGAGGGAGACAAAGAGGGAGACAATGAGGGAGACAAGGAGGGAGGGAAAAGAAGAAAGAGGGAGAGAGAAGGATGGAGAAAAAGATGCAAAGTTTTGTTCTAGTCTGACTAGATATCATACAAGAATAGTGTTGAAGATTCAAATAAATTCCACACCAGCATCATAGAGAAGACTAAAACTAAACTGACTTTTAAAAGCAGAGAAATGTTTACTCCACTCCCTTTAAAACTTCAAAAGAGGACATCACAAGTTTAGGCTAAACACTTGGCAGGAATTCAGCTTGTGCCATATGCTATCAAAATGTATTCAACCCTCCTCGACCCTGAGTGTGCAAGACAGCTGGAAGGTGAGCAGTCACAGCATGGAAGGAATGAGGATCTCGTGGTTAAGCCATTAGACAAGTCCCCAGGAGATCTGTTCTCATTCTTCAGCTTGTCCACAGACTCCCCACATGAATGAAGGCAAGTGGTTTAATTTCTCTGGGCCTCCCTCTACTTCCGTAATGAAAACATACCAACAACCTAAATAGCTTAAAGCCAAAAGGACCTGACATGAATGGCCATTAAGTCCAGTTCTGCATGATGCAAACACTAACTCTTTTATTAAACTCAGCCTCTTTCTTGACTTGCCTATTAAGAACAGTCTTCTCCATGGCAGGGCTTTCTTTTATTGCTCATACATGAAAGCTCAGAGTCATCCATTTGGCTGTGGGCACTAAAATGAGATACCTAAATTAGGATCTTACACAGTCAAGACTCTTTCCAGTTACTGGACAAAGGCATCTAGGGTGTAAGTCAGATCTCTAATGGGCTGAACCATTTTCAAGAGCTACCTGCTATTCTCCAAGAATATATGGTAAATTCAGTCTGATATATCAAATTATTAAACAATTTTAAAGAACTTTTAAGTGATTTATCTTCTTGATTGTGAATAGGTGAGGGCTGTACTGATCCCATAGCCTGTTGAGCACTCTCTCTGTAAATCTCTAATTAGAACATACCAGTAAGGTCTTCGTCATTATGAGGCCCGTGGGCAGGAGCCACGCTTTAGTATTACCTATCACCCCCTCAAACAATTAAATCCTGGCCCGTGGCTGGAGCTGGTAGGCACAACAACTGCTTCAGACAGACCACTTGGACACCTGGATTTATGAAAGGGAAGAGCAGCCCTGCGGAGAAGGACTTGGGGGTGTTGGTTGACAAGAAGGTCAACAAGACCGGGCAGCGTGCCCCTGCAGCCCAGAAAGCCAAGCATATCCTGGCCTGCATCTCCAGCAGCATGACCAGCAGGTCGAGGGAGGGCTGAAGTTTGCTTTCTCATCGTTTGAGTGACAAAGCAGCCATCCTAAGTCTTCACGTTGTTCAGGGAGAGGAAGAGGTAATGTTATTAGCTGGAAAATGGACTAAGTGTTCCCCTATCCATGGCAAAAGACAACTCTACATTCCCTTGCTGATGGCAGGTTAAACCACTCTAGGTCTCTTCTAATTACAGAAACAGTTCAGGTAGAAATACAGTGGAAACAGTGAGTTTATAGTTCCTGCACTGATCAGGCACAGAATTCATGCTGTACAGGGGCTGCTGAACAGCCCCGTTCCCATTATTTGCTTCATGCTATATTCCCTTTTCCCCCTTTTTCTTCTCTGAAGTTTCCTCCTTTATAGTCTCCAAGCCTTTACATATGAACAGCACTCCTTTGTTTGCATCTTCCCCATTGCCTTTGGCTTTGTTACTTTTATATCTTTAGTTAATATTTATTATATTGTTCTGCTGTTAAATTCCTTCTTTTTTGCCAATTCTGTTCAACTGGTAAAAACTGGTAAAAAACTCCCCCCCTGGTTTTTTTCCTATTTGTAGTGTCAGGGTGAGCCACTGCATATATCACTGCTCATTTGTAATCTGTAACACCTTATATTGGTACCTTATTAGCTGTCCCATTTGATATCTGCATAGTCATAACTACATGCTCTGAACACAAGAATGAGCCAAGCAGTTGAAACTTCATGTTGCTTCCTCACACACAGAGGTCAAAGCTGATATTCCTCAATGACCACATCATCGAGAAGCAGCTTGTCAGGTCCAGCTGTCCTCTGTTAGGTGGGTCTTTCACCTGGGGAGGGTGATACGGTGAGGAAGAAGCCACAGAGCAGTGGTGCAAACAAGCAGTGAGTCACGTAGGAAGACCCAGCCAGGTCATCTTTCCCCCAGGTTCATTCTTCTGCCAACAGACGGGTTTGAAAAGACCCATTAAGTGTATTTATGTGTATCTTCTTCCACACAACAACCTGAACACAGTGTCCCTGTCACAGGGTGCTTTGCAGTATAGGAATGAAGAATATAGGTCTGAAGAGTAGTGGTATTGGTTGTCACATGGACATTGCTACAGAAAAACAAAGAAACAGTATAAAAATGTACATGTTTCTGGTGACAAATCCTGAAAGAAAAAGGTACGTACTCTACAGCAGCACTGCTGGAGCAGGTTCAGGGAAGCCTTTCTTTTTGTTGGCTTTCACTAGGTGACGGACTGGGACAGGGAAGGGTTGAGTCACTCAAAGTGCGGGAAGCTGTTGTTGGCTGGATGAAAGAAAACAGAGGGCTGCCATCAGCGAAAGCAGGAGGTGCACAATGGTGGTTAGGGGCATAGATGTATGGTTGCCATGGCAACCAGTCCTCCTCTTTCATTAAAATTTTTGCCTGCATATGATTAGTTCCAATATAGATAAGGCTTCATGACCCTTTTAATGTAAACAACTCATTTCTTAATGCTGATGCTGACACTGAATTGTCTGTGCAGAAAGATCCTATGAAGGGTTTAGCTTCTTTTTTTAAATAGAAAACAGTTAACATGATCCAGCAGTTTCCACAAATAAGGTTAGGGAAAATATTTTGCTTTGCCCAAGTTAAAAAATAAAAGAACTAAAAAGGAAAAATTGGAATTTGGAGTCATGTCTCTTTCTAAAATAATATTCACACATACTCGGCAGAAATACAAGCCTTTGAAAATCACCCTTCGCATGAGAGTTTTGCAACTATCGCATAATTCCTCCATTTTTACTGAGTACACTATGTCCGTACCAGACACTTCTGTGGTCAGCCATCCGAGGGATCTGTCTTCAAAAGACATGTCTGCAGCCCCACAGTGGCTCTTTGGGTGACTTGGTGCATATGGTAAATTGGATGTTAAACAAATATATCTGAACCTTCTTTCATTCATCATAGCTATGCTGCTATGCATTGAGCATGGTTTCATGCTCATGGACTTTCCCTCCATTTTCACAGGATCATAGAGTTGTTTATGTTGGAAAAGACCCTTAAAAATCATTGAGTCCAACTGTTAACCAGCACTGCAAGTCCACCACTAAACCATGTTCCTAAGCACCACTTCTACACGTTTTTTAAATAACATCATGGGATGGTGATTCCAGCACTTCCCTGGCCAGTCTGTTCCAGTGCTTGACAACACTTTTGGAGAAGAAATTTTTCTTAATATCGAATGTAAACCTCCCCTGGCACAACTTGTGGCCATTTCCTCTTGTCCTATCGCTTGTTACTTGGGAGAAGAGGCCGACCCCCACGTCACTATAACCTCCTTTCAAGTAGTTGTAGTGTTAAAAGGTCTCCCCTGAGCCTTCTTTTCTCTAGGCTGAACAAACCGAGCTCTCTCAGCATTTCCTCATAAGGCTTCCCAGTCCTTGGATCATCTTTGTGGCCCTTCTCTGAACCCTCTCCAGCCTGTCCACATCTTTTTTGTATAGCAGGGACCAAAGCTGAACAAATCATGTGGCTTGTGCAAGATACCCCAAAATGCCTATTTCACAACACTTACTATTAGGGATAATTCAGCTGGAGACATCTACATTATCAACAGCAAAAGCTAACTGAGATGACACCTGCTTTTGGCAAGACCTTGTGCAGTTTGCTTACCACCTGATCATATACATATTCATACTTCATTCCTTTTCCCTGGGACTAACTTTTGACATGCCAGAAAATGTAACCTTCTCTGACACTGCCCTTTAAAAACTCCTAATGTATCAGTTTGAAGCAACGTCAAGAGCTTGCTGGTGGTGGTTTTTTCTGTAGCTGTGTTAGGCCCAAGACAGGGTCAACCGGTTAATAATATTAACAAGGGCGAGATTTGCAGTGGCTGTTTAACACGAAAGACGTAAATGTCATGCAAGCAGGGACGAGATCCTAGGACTCAGGTCAATGCTCCCATTGCCTGAGCCAGTGAACCAGCACGATTTTGCCCCTTTCTCAGTGTTTCCATTGGGTTCACATTCCTGGTCAGCCAGGGGGGTAGGTCTGGCAGGTCCAAGGGAACAAGACAGTTGCTAATGCTGTGCCTTACCAGGTGGGCTCAAGTAAATGTGTTTAGCAAATGCTGGAGGCAGGCAGAATCAACACCTTCCCTCTTCTTTTTGAATAGCTCTTTGCAGACATGAACTTGCATGGCAATTTCTTTTTCCTTGAAGCAACCTATCTTTTAACCAGTACTAATTCAGCCTAAGCTCTTTTTAATTACTATATAAAGGCTCCCAAAGCCCTGTGGCATGAAATTATTAGAGACCAGCTGTGACTAATTACATTTTTCAATTTCACGGGACACAGCTCCAGTAAGACTGTTTGTTGTTATTCTTTTTGTTTTTTAAAGCCAAGTTGAATTTCAATCTGGCATTGGAAGAGGTCAACTCTCTCACTTTTCCAATATAAGAAAAGTGAGTCCTATACTTTTCTTTCCAAAGAAAAGCTTAGTTTCAGTCATACCGCCTTCCCATAGACTGCCTCGTATAGAACGATAGAGACTTTCCTGTATATCCACAGTAAAATATCTTTTTCTGTGAATGGATTGACCAGGGCTCTGAAACCCACAGCATTTGACTACCTGAACCAACCTTTCCAGCAAGGTATACTCAGGTAAATGGCTTTGCACTGCTTTTTCCCACCTATCCCCAACTGGTAGCTGATAATACTATTAGCAATCTGGTAAATGTTGGGAAGTAAGCAAGAAAATCACACTGTTGGCTCCCATTGCTCTCCATTTCACACGAACATGTCTCATGCTCTTTGTTGCAATTTGAGCTGGTTCTAGAGTATCACTCACTCATAATGGTACTAATTAGCCAGTCTAGCAACACTGCCCACTACATTATACAATTTTTTATACATCCTCCAACTCAGAGAATACACAATGGTACTATCATAAGCATTGATCTCCCATACAAAGCAATTTATTGACATTTAATCGTATAAGGTTGAGCAGTACACAAGTTAGCAGTCCAGTGGCTCAAAATTTCTGTTTTTTTTTTACCATATTCTCTATTTATATGTTGTTATTGCAATGGGTCTAGGTGTTTGTATTGTAACAACGGTTGGAACTGACTTGTGACCACTGAAATTCTCTCTCTTCTTCACCTAACATGTGGCACTGAAGGGGTTAATCAAACCAAGTGGATGGAGTAGACATATCACTAACTTGTTCCCTTTAATTACTTTGCAGAGCATGAGGGAAAAAATAATGCCTCTAGGACCAGCGTGCTTTATGGCAGGGCAAGTGGAATAAACCAAGAAAGCAGCATCACTAATTAACTTGCAGTGAGCTACAGCACAACCCGTGACTTCATGAGGAGGAACCAAAATAGCTGCTGAATGGTTCTCATGACCTTGTTATCTGGTGTTATTGCACCAACAGAGGACATGGGAAAAAGACTTCAAATACACAGGGCTCATGTTTTTTACTCACACTGCAAGACCATTCATGGAGAAAGATACCTAGGTAACAATCAATTATCATCCAGTAGAACAGTATATAAACTAATTTGGCTCCCTGAACAGATGAGAAATCTAAGTAAACGTGCCCATTCAGAGCTCTTTGTTATGGGAGCTAGCTGGCTCCTGCAGCCTCAGATAGTTTATAGTAAGATGGTATGGATATGTCTATAAAATGTGCCAGCCTTGTAAAAGTATCTGAGTGGCATTCATCCTATACAGCTTCAGATGTTTATATCTGAGATGTTGGCTAGGCCCCTTTTGTACCACTGGAGACAAATAGGCGCTTACAGCGCAAAATTCATTGCTCCATTTTAGTTATATTCTTTTGGATGGGGTAAATCAAACTATCAACATTCTGAATGAAATTCAGTTGCCCAGATATAAGCACTCAGCACCACTTCAAACACCAGCTGAAACACTCACAGGTCTAGCTACTAGCTGCTGAAAGGTCTTCTGACACATTTGCCAGTCCTGTATGGATCTCTGTTCCCTTTAACATCTCAAATGGCATTAAGCAACTGAATCCTGCCTTCTCCATTTGGATGACAGTTGGTCACCATGACTAAGCACGTTCAGCTTTTTTGCTGTGACCAGAGTTCACGCAATCACACCTGAACTAGCTTCAAAACAGCTATCACAAAGCCTGCCAACCATGTATCTCTCTGAGTTTGTGGAGTATCTTCCTCTGATCAGATGGTTTTAATTTCTTCAATGGCAACATCAACAACAGGACCCAATCTAGGTGGGTTAAAATCAGTCTGAGTGTGCCTACCTTATGATGTGTTTCAATTCTAATGTCAAGCCAGACCTTAGTTATAGAAAGAGTTAACTTTTCAGTCCTGACTCTAAAAGACAAGCAGTACATAAATGGCCTAAGGCAGGCATTTTGAGCCGGCTTAGGCTGAGAAAGAGAACACCCATATTTGTCTTCAAGACAACACCCAATTTTGTCTTCAAGAGGAACATATTTGTCTTCATATGTCTAAGAGCATGTTCGAAGAAGAAAGAAAGAATCTGTTGTGAAGAATAGAATAGGAAGTCACATTCTTCACTTGAAGTAAAGAGATTAAGATTATGCTTTAAGAAGCCTCCCAGCTCTAATGGAGTGAAAAATCGTGAACTGGAAATAATCATGTGGTGGTGGGGAATCTCCCTTACCAAATATCTTTAAGGGTAGGTTTGACAAACATCTGTCAGAAATCATGCCACTAAGAAGATGGGACTAACTAGTCCTCTGGAGGGTTTTCTTCAGTTCTGTGATTCTGTGATTCCGCTCTGGAAAAGGGCCAAACCCACAACAAATCCCAAAGTGGGTATTTAGATGGATAGTAAGTATATTCATGATACTTATATTTAACACTACTAAGAATTCTGGAAGATTATTAAGTCTCCTGGCTCAGGATTTACTTTTACCAGGCTGGTTTACAACCCAATCTCAGTTGTGGACAGATAATTTTACACACGCTGAATGTGAATGTTAAGGATTTTAACATAAGATTTTTAAGGAAGTGCAGGAAACCAGTCCAAAGAAAACTTTATTATTCCTTGCACTCTGCCCCACAGAGAAAAAAGGAAGCCAAGGTCATAAGATCAACTAGCTCCAAAGATTAATTCCTCTCTTCACAGAAGACTCCTGTATAGCTGGAGGTATTGAAGAAAAGAGAATAGAGGCAGAGGAAGTAAGGAAGTTAAACTTTATATAGTCACAGACGATTCTTTCACCCTTGCCACTTTCCTTGCCAGGGGCAAGCTATGTTTACTTGACAGACCTCTGCTTTTTCTTGCTTTGATGTTCCATGTCTGCCTATCTGTGGCTCAGAAAAAGTGAAGCATTTAACCAAGTTTGACAATGCTATTAATACTGAGCAGGAGGTGAATATTAATTCAGAAGGACATCTAAGTGGCTTTAGCCATAGTTCGTTTTGAATACTCTGTGTCCCAGCAGACTATGACTTCATTGCAATTAGCCAGTGCTACCTATGCTTATTTTCAGAATTGGTTGAATTAAAAAATATGTTTAAGCAGGTGCATTACAGAGCTAATCTACTACCGTTTCAGTGAACCAGTAAAAGCTGGACCAGGTAATGATTTTGTGAGGTCACAATTAAGAATGATTCAGTAGTTCAATACAGTTGAAACAGTCAAACTAATACAGTAGCTAATGAACTCCAATTATGAGAATAAGACTAAAAAGAGTGACATGGGGAATCATAGAAGATTTTGAAAGGTTATGCAGTGCATGTCTAAGTCCTTAGGCAGCAACAACACTGTAAACCATCCTTGACTGACATCTACCCTATACTTAAAGACGCACAGTGGAGGCAACTGCTGCTCCAAGCAATCAGTCTTACTGTATTGCTACTCTGTTTTTTAGAAAGTTTTTCTTAATCACCAATCTGAAACTTTTTTTTTTTTTTTGTACTATATATCCAAGGCTTTCTACTCTAGCCACCATGGGCTGAAACAATTTTCAAGACTCTCAAAAGCTGTTTTTGTACCTCCTCCAGCCTTTCTTCTCCAAACTAAGAAAACCCAAATTCTTCCAGCCTTTTCCCTTAAGCCATGTCTTGTATTGGGATGATTAAAAGAGCAACTAGTTTCTTGTTAGCTAAAAAGCTTGGGCTTTGTCATAGACATTATTATAAGAGTGTTCTTGCATACAGTAGCAGAGCAGGCACTTCTCTTTCCTTCTTTTCTTAGCTTATGACTAGTTAGATAGACAAAAGAAATGATAAGGCCACAGTCCCTCCCATAATGCAATACTTGTGCTCTAGGTCAAGTTGAAAATACATAATAAAATTAAGTTTTACTCATGCCTCATGTTCTGGGCCACAACCTGTATGTCACAAAATGAAAAAAAAAAACCCCTGAAACAAAACAAATTTTTCAAGGTCTGAGCTGTGGAGACAGATTTAGGTTTTTGGACAAAGGAATGGGCTTATAACTACATCCATCAGGTCATATTGTTTGCACAAATACACAATAAACCAGCCAATACCATCTGACCTCTCATCACATATTACAATAATTGTTTCTGCCTTCTTATTGCTTAACAAAACACCCTGCATTTTGTACTGACTAAGGGATATAGAACTCATGTGAAGTCATAACTGCCCTTTTGTCTTGACCAGAGTAATTTTTTTTCTACTTTTCACGTTTTTCATCAGAACACATACTACCCACAATTAAACAATTGGGTTATTCCTAGAACCTGTTAAATCTGAGCTTGTGCCTATTAGAATAAGCATTTTTCAGTTTGGAATTAATTTGAAATTGTGTTCTCTGTGGGATGTTAAAATCAAATTTCTAGTCTAGAGAGTTTTCCAGGCTCCTTCTTCAGGCAGTGCAATGACAGTTGCATCTCTGGAAAGCAACTGTCAACTGAGTGGGAGATGTTTAAGAGGCATTGAGAGTCACACTTGGAAACCAGCATCTTTGCACAGACTTCAGAGTCTCACTTATTTCCTTAGACTATCTGGTTCCTTTTTGACTATGGTGGCTTTTACCACTACAGGGTAGATCACAGAATCATAGAATCATCAAATCCCAGAATGGTTTGGGTTGAAAGGGAGCTTAAAGCTCATCTAGTTCCAACTCCCCACCATGGGCAGGGACACTTTCCACTAGACCACGTTGCTCCAAGCCCCGTCCAACCTGGCCTTGAACACTGTCAGGGATGGGGCAGTCACAGCTTCTCGGGGCAAACTGTGCCAGTGTCCCACCACCCCCACAGGGAAGGACTTCTGCCTTAGATGTCACCTAAATCTCCTCTCTTTCAGTTCAAAGCCATTCCCCCACGTCCTGTTACTACATGCCTTTGCAAAAAGTCCCTCTCCAGATTCATCCAGATCATCCCGCGTGTTCCAAACATGTGTCAGGATGAGCTCAATGTGTGTTTATCATTACTCTACTGACTACAAAGATTGTCTAGACTCATTATCTTCCACTTTTTTCTGCATGACAGTTAGGCAATCTTAAATAAAATTAATCCCATGGTAAGTGTTTATCTGCATGTTCGTTGATTCATGTGATGGATCCCTATCTCCACATTATTTACTAGCAAGGATAACAGAGATGGGAAGGTTTTGTAGCCCAGCTGAGTCAATCTGTTTTAATTTCAGCTTCTTTATCACTCCAGTTCTGTTTGATAGACAACAATCACAGGTAGCAGGCCAGGGTGAAAAACTGGAAGCATGAATATCTTCAAATATATATCTAGATTCACTGTAATTCATCTCTTAAGGTCCATCTTTGTTTTGTATTGAAATTGCCACACACTATTTTTTATGCTGTTGCTAGTATTTCTAATTCTTGTATTGAAAGAAATAGTAAACAACAATATCCTACTCAGTTTCTGTGGCTGTTCATGCTTTCTGTCACATCCTCCCCTGTAATTTCTTTTCCAGGAAAGAAAGATCTAGTATATCTGAGCATTTCTTATGCAAAAGCAGTTTGATAACTTTACTCATTCTTGCCACCCATCCTTACAGGCAGTCCTGGCTACGGTTTTCCTTAGCTTCTATCTGCAAGAAAGTTACCTTATGGGTAAGAAAAGTGTTTAGTCCAACAGTAGAGATTGTGAGGGTGAGAAAGGGATCAGTCTTCTGGAGGAAGACTACCAAATATACTAGAAGAATATGCCAAGTGGTCTTAACAAGTTAGCCTCACTCTCTGTGGCAGGTATTCTTTTACCCTTTGCTATTGCACTCTTGGTCTCGATCAGATATTGCAGCCTCTACTTGAGAAGGGACTTGAGTGCAGCTGAGACAGTCCAATTAAAAATTTCTATTCTGAGCTATCAGCATTTCTGGATACAAAAAATAAAATAAAATAATAATAAAATAAAAAAATAACCCTCTTCCCAACCAATTAAAAAAAAAAAAAAAGTTAAGGAAGAACGAAAAGAAAACAAACCAAATTACCACAGCAGCAATCTGCCTGCTCACCTTGAGCTTCGCAGTAAGCCTCTGGGGACAAGAATAAATGCAAACCCCCCCCTTTATTTGCAATGGGCTTCCTGAGCTCTTGCAGGGTTTTGATGAAATCATGTTGAATTTGGTCTCTGCTGTGGTTTTGATAATGGGCTGTAAAAAAGAACAAGAGGGAGAATAAAAAAGTGAAGAAACACCACAACCGGCTGGCTGCCACAAACAAACACCGCCCATGACATTTATAAATACTCAGAGGTGAAGTGAGGCAGAGAACAAACTTCATAATTTCCTGAGCAACGGTCAGAAGCAGGCTTGGCTTGGAGCAGATGAACAGGATGGAGCTGATGGTCTAACTGGTCCAAGAGCCAGCCTCTGGATACTCTACACGAAGGGGAGAGATGCCCCCTAATGGGTGATTATAGAATAATCTTCTTTCTGAAAAGCTTTCTTCGTCAGTCTTAAAGGCTTGTGTATTCACTGAAGTGTGAGTCCATATTTCTCAGTACCTCTCTTCGGGGCCTGGAAAGGAAAAAGCAACCACAGAGTACCATTGCTGACCCAGACCTCTTCCATACTGCTGGCCTCAGGTCTGCATCATTCCCTGTTTTCCCTTCTACCCTTGTTGTGGGAAAGCTGGCCAAAGCCTCTTTTGAAGGGAAAAGAAGAGGAAGATTGGAATAGTAAACCTCTTGTGAGGTATAGGAAAAGTCGTCCTTTAATATGCATGACACGAGTGTGGATGCTTAGTGGGTCATATGTTGGAAAGAAGTCACAGTATGAAGCTGCAGTCCAATTTCTTGGGGGGGGATATGGTCATGTGGTTTACCCCTATAGCAGACATCACTGGCTGATCCCAAATTTGGGATACTGGTGCAATGAGGAAGAGTCTTTGCATGTGGATGTCAAAAGTGGGAGGTGTGAACCTCCTTAGGGATGCTTGAAATTTGACAGGGCTTTCTGGAGCATACTCAAAAAGAAGAGATTTCTCTATCTTTAATATTTTGTGCTGGTAAGCAACATGAAGTTGATTCATGGTCTGCTAGATTTTGGCCTTCAAAAAAATTCTTTCACTCTGTGCATTACCACAGAAATATGATAGTATGCACGTTATGCCCTTCACTGAATATCAAGTCAACACTCTGGACTACCAAACAAGGATTCAGATACTTAGCAGAAGACTTCTAATCCTGCATTCAAGCGAAAGCTGGTTTTTTTTCTCTAAGTTGTTTTCCTTCAAGTTGCCCAGTTTATTTTACGTTGCTGAACAATATTGAACATTTGCCATTCTGTGCTTTTCTGATTTTCTCCTCCTCCCTGTTGTCCTGTCACTATTCTTTATGGTGCCTAAGAAAGGAAGCTAAAATTTCTGGTTTTAGCAAGGTAATCTAGTGGAAATTGTGCTTTCACATCTCTTCAGAGCAGGACCTGCACACCTGCCTGCCGCTTGCTCTAGCTGCCTCTGCTACTAGTTTAATGGAGAAGAACAGAAGCAAACAGGCTCTTATATTCTCACTGAATCAGTACAATACATCTGATGGCATAAACATTAATATCCCCACAATCATTTGTTTTTAAGCTTATGCATTCCATGATCATCAACACAAACAGCCAAAGGTATGTTAGATGAGCCAGGTGGATATATCTTTTTTCCAAGAGAAACTGCATAAAAATAATTTTTGCCTATGATTTTTTTTCCTCTGCACCATGAGCACATATCCAAAGTAAGATAGGAACAGACTGGAAAAGTAGTAGTGTTTTATTCACTGTCTGCATTTGATTTATGTGTGTATCAGGATTCCCACATGGATTAGAGAAGGTTGAATTAGATGTCTGGTGCCAATTTATGCTTTCGCTTTTATCCGTAAGTTGCCATTTTCTTTGACACTAAGGCTATGCTAAGCTTTTGGACAGTGGACAAGGGCCTTAAGGGAAGTGACAATGAAGCTGACACCT
Organism: Strigops habroptila; assembly: GCF_004027225.2. Taxonomy (NCBI): domain Eukaryota; kingdom Metazoa; phylum Chordata; class Aves; order Psittaciformes; family Psittacidae; genus Strigops; species Strigops habroptila. Next base: position 98,595,980 of record NC_044277.2, read on the forward strand.
GCCTTAAGGCCCAGCAGTAATGAAGCCCAAAGTAACCATCAGGAAAGTAGAATTTTGGTTGTCTCCCTTTCCTTCTTTTTTTTTTTTTATGCTCAGAAGCATGAAAAATTGGAATGAGGAAAATATGCAGTTCTAAAGAATAATGCTACAGAGGATTCTCTTAGGTTTTGTCACATCTCACGGACATATCTTTAAGAAATTTAGTATCAACGAAAGAAAAAGAATTACAGGTTTTAGTCTTGCATATCGTATCTTATCATGCACTGCGCTAATCCAGACAGCAGGCATTGTGACTCTGTGCACAAATTAAGGAATCAAAGTGAAACAGGGGAGATTTAAATGAGATCTGAGGAAGAAATTCTTCCCTGTGAGGGTGGTGAGGCACTGGAACAGGTTGTCCAGACAAGCTGTGGCTGCCCCTGGCAGTTTTCAAGGTCAGGTTGGATGGGGCTTTGAGCAACCTGGTCTAGTGGAAAGTGTCCCTGCCCATGGCAAGGGGTTGGAACTAGATGATCTTTTAAGGTCCCTTCCAACCCAAACCATTCTGTGATTCCTAGGTAAGTGTTCCTGTGCATTTTGAGCACAGAGTCTCCACTGTAAACAATGAAAACGCAAAGGTGAGCTGACACGCCCATGCATGTGGCTACTACTCTTTGAGTTGATCTTACGCACTCATTCTGGCCTTCAGTTGCCAGTGCAGGATGCGAACATGTCCATAGGTCCTGTGCCATACTTGACAGTTCCCTATGGATGTCTCGGATTACCCTACTATGTCTAAAGCAACATTAGAGCAAGAGGCCCATATCTCCTATTTCATAAGTCATGGATCCTAGAGAGCAGTTCAGCTCACCCATGTACCACCAACTTCATTTGATTGATTTGTTCTCCAGGCTTCACTGGCCATTTCAAGTGGACCTCCATTGATTATAATGGAAACTTACACGCTCAGTGCATGCAGTAACATCAATATTTAGACATGTATTTTAGTGTATAAGATGATGCCCACCTTATGTGATGTGATCACATCAAACATTTATTTTCCATTTCCCTTTCTAGACTCACAAGAAATTGCTGACAGATTTTTCCCGATGGTCTTCTCCAAACAGAGAATGAATATATGCAAAGTATGCAAAAATCACAAGCCACAGGGTGGAGGGAGAGTGGGACAATATCTGCAGCATCCTTTCAGGGCCTGAGTTTGGGTCGTGGGAAATTGTATGGTTGGCAAGGACTTGCACCATGGATCAGCTCTTTGCCTTGCTAATTTTCACTTGAAAACATCATCAAGAGCGACCCACTCCTATTTAGGAGATGAGTGTAGCATTTGGCTGTGTCCATACCACCAAATTAAATTTTGACAGGTCATGTTACACAGCCTTGATCAGTTATATTTTAAAATTCTTAACACTGGTCCCTGGCATGCTACGTAGTGCTTACCCTGACAACTTCTGGGCTTGGTTTGGGTGTCAGTGCAGGCCAGAGGGCATTCCCAATAGACAATTTGGATGTGATCACCACATTTAGGAGCATAAGAGAATTTAATAGTGTGGATTTGGCCAGGTCCTGCCAACTGGCATGAGGAAAAAACAGTGTGACCTGCTCCTATTTAGTTTACCACTACAGATGTCACCTTTTTGTTCAGACTGCATGAGGAGGATGCCAAGACTAGTTTTGAGTGGTTGCCCAACCTTCCTAAGAGAGTGGAAATCAAGCACTGTTTTCTGTTCTTTTAAGAACTGGAAACTTTCTCTGCATGGGCACAAGGCAGAGTTCAAAAGCAAACGATGCTTTTGTAAAGACAGAACCATTACTCCTGTGCCTCTGCAAGCCTACTGATTCCTCATGTTTTTTCTACACACCAAATGGGGAATGATCTTTGTGAATTCCTGAGATATTACTTAGTCAAGGGTGGAAATAGTTGTGTGCCACCAGGGATTTGAGCAATATGGAAGGTCTGCAAACTTTGTCTTACCTGGATCAGTTTTCTGGGGGCTCCATGTTGGAGAGCAGCAATAAGGCTCACATTGCCTGATGAGGCGCACTGATATCTGTAGATATTTGTAGCATCTTTGTATTATTTCACCCAGAGCACTACAGCTTAGAGAGTGGCTCTAATTTTGTATTGCATTTAGGAGACCTGGAGAATGATATAGGACTTGTGCAGGCTTCAGATCTTTTGAGTGATCTATGATTATGGTCTTGATAACAATCCATGCACTGTCTATCTGTCTAATGATAGGTTATATTTGGAAGGAAGATTATATATAATTTTGTTACAGTTATTCTTATTTTCCTCCTAAATTTAGGATATCAAGTATGATCAGAGAGGAATTTTCAGAGGAACCAACCCACATTCACACTGGAGGAAGAAAGAGCAATGCCAAAAAAAGCTAACATTTTGCAGCTCGTTTTGTTGATCTCTGAAGTTAGAATATTCTCTGTCCTTTTGTCACTCTGTGGACACTATTTCTGTTTGCATAAGAAGTCAATTCAATTCTCAGATCCACAACAAAAGCATCCTCAAAATTTTAATTCATAAAAGTGGTGTAATGCTACATCTTCAGTGTTTCCTCCTTAATTTCCTCCTCCTGGAGTGAAAGCAATAAAGATAGGGGAGTGGGGGAGGGAGAAGAAGACAAAAGGGAACCAATCCATTTTGTCAAAGTAATATGTGGAGGTGCTATTAACTTACTGTTAGAAAGTTTCCACAAGAACTCATGAGAATAAGCCATATGTTCTCTCTCACAGCACAGAATGTTACAAGGATATGGATCCCACAAGAGGGGTCCTGTGGCATGGACGACACCAGGAGAGAGGCAAACCACAGCTAAACCTCATACTGCTTCTCAGCCTGCTGTGAATCTTGCTCTGGTGTGCTGCAGTCCTCCAGGTTCCCATCCTTACTCTGCTATTCTCTTTCCGGTTTCCTGATTTTTGACCTACCTTCTGATCATGATCCTGGTCTTTGCTCTTTAAACTATGTATTTTATCATACCTCCAGTTGGAAATCTAAACTGTAAGGCAAAATGATCATTTTGGTCATCGCTGAATCAATCTTCATTTTTTTAAGGCTGCTTTACTTTACTTGGATAAAAGAAACTCCAGGAAAGGCTGGCCTGAGATCCAGGGTGTTTGGCAAGACAGTTGGGATTGAATCAGAAGAAAAAGTTGGTTTGTCAGATCTAGCACAAGTCAGCTATGGAAAAAAAAGAGGCATCATTTTCCCAACTATCTGAAGGGATATTTTCCACAAAATTATAGTCTGTCAGCATTAAAGCTCTCTAGCAATGATTTGATGGATGCACAGGGACAGATCTTGTACTTAAAACTAACCTTGTAGATAACATGTAGAAAGACACTGCCAGTGAATATCATAAGCAACTTCTATTCCATAGAAAATATGACCAAACTTTGCAAAGAGAGTGGAATTCAAGTAAAGAGAGGGGAATTAAAACAAATATTTTCCTGGTCAGCAAACACCTTAAATTTGCCATCTCTCCCTAATCTTTAATTGGGCAGTTTATATTTCCAAAGTTTCTTCTTATTTTCCCCTAAAGCTGGTAAGATTCGGAGTTTGCACACCTGGTTAGGAGATATCAGTGGTGGTCCTTACTAATGCAGCCAGGACGACAGAGAAAGCTGTGATAGATATCCATTAAACCTGTCAGCTTAGGGAATAAGCAAGGAGCAAAGGTACCAGGGCCTGGCGCACTGTGGAAACAAGTCAATTGTTTCGTACCATCCCTTCTGCCTGGAAAGATGAAAAGTTGGCAGCCTGCTGTGTCAAGTGGAAAATGCAAAGCAACATTTAAGTCCGGTACATAAAGGGGGCCTGCAAGAAATCTGGAGAGGGGCTTTCTACAAGGACGTGTAGTGACAGGACAAGGGGGAATGGCTTTGAACTGAAAGAGAGGAGATTTAGATAAGATATTAGGAAGAAGTTCTTCCCTGTGAGGGTGGTGAGGCACTGGCACAGGTTGCCCAGAGAATCTGTGGCTGCCCCATCCCTGGCAGTGTTCAAGGCCAGGTTAGACAAGGCTTGGAGCAACGTGGTCTAGTGGAAGGTGTCCCTTCCCATGGCAAGGGGTTGGAACTGAGTGAGCTTTAAGGTCCTTTTGAACTCAAACCATTCTTTGATTCTATGATTTCTATTCTGACCCACCAGGAGGGACAGAGACAGATAAAATTACCTGGTTCTGCAGGTAACAGCATGTCTTCCAGCAGCTCAGATGTATGAGGCAGTTAGTATTCTCTGGTGGACTATCTGCCATTGGCAGCCAGTGTTGCTATTCCTGTGTGAAAGTGGTGCAGCACTTAATAACCTGAATGGTATTCCTCATTAGAGAATTTGGATTACCCACTTATCCATTTCTTCATCAAAATGGCTCTTTTAGAAATGAAAACTTGTTGTCAAGAACAGACACTAACAGTGCTGAACACTGTTCAGCTGTATTAAGCACAGTATTTGAACTCTGCTCTCTGTTCTGATTCCTGATCCCACACCAGAGAAGTAGTTGGATCAACCAAGCAAAGGTCAAGATGACCAGGTGAACAACAAGGATGAATGGACATTATATTGCAAGGAAGACCATGGCTCCATGCAGCTAATTAATGATACAATGCTTTTAAACAGTTAAGCAGAAAGATGCATGGGAACATGAAGTTAAGAAACAAGTATGGGTCTCATATTAAATGGGTTTTTTTTGGCATTTAGCTGAAGAAGTGGGTAAAGGGCTCCCATTCCAATTAACTAATGGAGTTGTCATGCTGGCTTGGGTTGAAGGGTTTGGTATGGTGGCAGATTGAAAGGCCTTAGTTTGAAATCTGCTTGAACAACCACATTGAAAGCTGTTATGTTCTCAGAACAAGGTGTTTCTGGCTGTAGCTGCTCAAAACAGGAAGCAAAATGAGGCAACTCAAAATGTGATAAACTTCAGCTCTGCCTTCAGTCCAACCACACAAGTTGGGGATGGGTGGTGGGAAGTAGAGCTTTTGCTACCTTCCTATGTCAAAATATGAGCATATTAAGATAAGCACATCTGATCACTGCTGCTGCTGACCACATCCGTCCCACTCCCTGAATCACTATCACCAGCAGATTGTGCTCAGGGCTTCCTGTGACACCACTGATAAGCCAGCAAAGAGGCAGCCAGCTACGTGCCCACCTCCTCCCCTGCACAAGCTACCCCTCCACCTCCTCGCCCAGACACACATGGTGGGATCACCATGCTGGTGTGGTCCCCCTGATGCCTACCAGCTTCCCATAGCAAAGAAATAAGTTTATCTATGCAGCCTTCATCCAATACAGCAAGTGTTATGTGACTCTCACAATGCCAGGTTTGTAATGTATTTGATGGAGATTTGCTTGGGGTTTAAAAAAAGGAGGAAGTGTAGGACAGAGTATCAGCCCTGTGGTCCAACAAGCCTTGAATATTGTCACACAAAGATGACAGTGATCAAAATAAGCAGCTGAGATATGGCATGGGATCCCCCCCAAAACCTTGCATCCAGTATTTGCTGTTAGCATTGGTGATTGGAAATCTGGTTGCTCTACATATCATGTAAAGGGCCCACATGTGGTTAAGGCTGTGGGTTGGGCTGCAGGTTCTGGGCTCTCTCCTCAGCCTGCAGCCCATGGGCTTGCAATGGTGAAAAGCCCTTTGATTAGGCCTTGGCATTATGGAGGTGGCAGGGGACTATCCCACACATTATCTTAAAGGGAATGACTTTGGCCAGTTTTTGTGTTTCCCATTTTAGGCTTTCCTGTGCATAGCAGAAAGCCCACAAGATACCCCAACTTCAGTTGTCTGCCCTTCTGAGCTTCTACTGAGCAAGCAGCTCTGAATAGCTGTGGAGAGGAACTTTTCTACAGTTAACTCAAGAAGAATGTTTACAAATGTTCTTTAATGCACCTTTCTTGTCCAGACTTGAATTAAAACTCAGCTGAGAAGAAATATCACATGCTAATTGTTTTTTTGGAAGGAACCCATCCAACTCATTTCCCACAACTGGCCTTGCTGAGCTGACTTGAAATAAATAAATGATATACTGGTGGGAGTACAATCAATATACAGCATGCCTGTAGGCAAAAGTACAGATTAGATGCTTTCCTTCCCACATAATATATGCATAGCATTATCAGAAACAATGTATTTCCCAGGTGACTGCAAGGGGTGTAAAGAGGAGAAAATTTTCTCTGGGGGCACTATTTTTTGATGGTGTCTATCAACTGCTACTGCCTAGGATACAGCCAATTAACTGGCAGATGCAAATAGCTCTCAAATATCTTGCCTGTCAGTGTTTTTTGACTTATGCTGAATTCAGTAACTCGGTTTTCACCTTTGAAAAATGTAAGGATGGTAGAATGGAGGAAAAGTGTTCTTCTGGAAGGTAGACTGTGTCTCCTCCACCCTTCAGTGGGGAAAGACTACTGATTGAACAGCTGAGTCCAAGACACCTCTGACTTTACTGGGAAAGAACTAAAAGGGATGAAAATACCTTAAGTGGTTGTGGATAGAACAAAACCAGAGCACAGTGTCTGCCATCCCACTCCTTGGGAGGCCTAGCTAGCTGGCTGAAGTTGGAAATCAAAATTCAGTTCAGCATCAAAGCCGTTCTTGTAAGGGTGCTTGGCCAAATCTTGACTGCATGGAAGAATTATGTTTTTTATTGAGCTTTTTTTACTTGTATAATAATGGGGCATGCTGAAGGGCTGGTTCACCTTGACCTGTAAGATACAAGGTGTTGAAGACCAAGAAGGAAAAGGAAGTAATTTAAAAGGTTAGTAAGTACTGAAATAGGCTACTTAAAGACTGATTCTAGAGACAGTTTCATCCTGAAAAAAAACAGTGTAAGAATTCACAGAGAATCACAAACGTCATCTACTACGTAGGTTTCAATGCCAAGACCTTTGGTAAGTGAAAGAATGGTCTGGGTATTTTTATGGTTTAGATACTCAGATCTCTTTGGAAGAGACAGAATAAAACCATACTGCAAATGGATAAAAAGATTGCTTTGGCTAGGAAGCTGCTGTAAAGCTGGGTGGTTTTGCCTTAGATAATGTTTGTTACCACTTAGAATACTTGTCTTCTGTTCTTCTTGTATTTAAGAAAAAAAAAGGGACTTCTTTCTCCAAGAAGTAATCTTTCTGAACTAGCCAGGATATAACACATCAAAAAATAAAACAAAAGAAAGTGGAATGATTTGATAGGATTTCAAAACATGCTGCATCGCAGAAAAGAATATTGAAACACCTTGATTGTAACTATATTCTTGAGACACCATGGTTAAGCTGAGGATATCAGTGTAGTCATCATACCAAGTGTACCAGTGTTTTATGACTACGCTAGATATTCATCTTCCTGGATTCGATGCTATTGATTTACTCTGGTTTTGTGGTCATAGTGATCTCCTGGCCTTGAAAACCACACAAGCTGGAGAAAACACGGTACAGGAAGAAAAGAATACATAGAACTGGAGAGGCAAACACAGAGCAAGAAAGATGCTGCAGGAAATGAAGACAAACATTGCTACTTGTTTAGAATGGGCTAATCATTTGAAGGTTTCAGAAGGATTTGATTTGGGGATCAGAAACATATCACACGCTAGAGGTGATGGAGTATCTACATTGAACCCTGTTCACCCAAGAGAGATCCAGGGGCTGGTGTTGCTCCTGAAATTGGAAATGCATCTACCCACATTGATCTACAACCCTGTAAGATGTTGTTAGCGCAGGTGATCTGTCACCAGCCTTCACTGCTGCCAAGACCCAATGTGCCACCAATACAACACGCTTTCAAGATGCTCCAGTTCTGCCAGGGCTGAATGAAGACAGTCTCCTGCTGTGGCCCCATGTGCCCTTATTGTCTGTGTCAGTGGAATTGTCTCCAGGAAAGTGTGAAGAAATGCCCAGTAGTTGTGAACAGTGCTCTCTCAATACCTTTTCACAATATTCCCATCCTTGAACCTCCACTTGTTGGTCACCTCCTACCTGCCTTTCCGAAAGAGGGAAGGATCTAGGCAATTTGATTTATGGCTTTCTGGTGTCAAGGCCCACAGAGTTCTCATTAACTAGTTTGTCTTCTCATTGTGGGAGAGGGGGGACTGTCAACAATTTTTATTAATGGGAAAAAAATAGAAACCTTTCCCTCTCATCATTCAGACCCAAGAGCAACAACCATAAGGAAAGCCCTGATACCACAAGACTTACAGCTGTGAGAAATCTGCTTTTTCTTTCCTCAGGGCTGAACTAAGGGGCTTAGCTAGCTTTTTTTTTTTCTTTCAATCTTCCCTGTCATTTTCAATCAGAGGCATGATTTTTCATGCACTGCCCTTAGCTCCAAGTGGCCAGGGAATAGCTCCTTCATGTGCAGCCTGATGAACATAGGAAGAGTGTCTAAATCCACATTGTTATTCACAAGGATTGTGAGCAAAGGCAGTACTAAAAGGCTCACATGCCTGCGGAAAAGACAAATGACTATCCAAGGCTGTGGAGCAGGAATCTCCAGAGCACCGTTCAGAACTGGTAAGCAGTACCTAAGATACTTGTTTTTTCAAGCAAAGATTAGATGTCTCTTGCTGTTTACTTCTTGCAAATGAATCCTGCTGATCTCTCTTGAGTACATAGTAGAGTTATGAAAGAAAATGGGTAACTGATTAACATCTGCAGAAAGTGTCCCACAGAGAGAGCAACAAGGCTTTGCCACAAATCTTTCCATCAACTTTAAAAGCTGGAGGGTTGTCCAGATCTCTTGTAGTTAAAGATGAAGCACAGTAGTAGGACATGAGTAACTTCAGCTTGGGGATGAGCATACAGACTTTTTTAAGAGGAACACGTTGTCTCCTACAGTTCACAGCACCATCTGTTGCAGGAGCCAGTTGGCTGCTGAGGATTGAGATCTTGTCCCCCTATAAGAAGGTGCTCTGAGCCTCCTGGGTTGTGCTGCAAGAAGAAAATATTGGTAATACAGATGAATTAGTCCTCAATTAGTCCTCAATTCACTTCTAAGGCTCTTCAAAGAGATTTCTCACATAATCTGGTGTTCATCCCTTTTCTATTTCTCAGTTCACCCACACAAATGCTTCTTGGAAATTTGTGAGTTATTCACACATTGGATGGGCTACTATCCTTAGAGGAGCAATTTCCTCTGCTGCCTTACACACACTGTGACTGAGGTCATCTTCAGCACCAAAAAGGAGAGCAATGAATCATGTTACCTCGATCAGTTTTCAATGTTGATTTTGGTTTTAATTGTTATAGTTTTATACAGTACTATGAAGCAATGACACCCATCTCCCATGGTGCTCAGAGCTTTAATTCTTCTGTATAACTTCATCCTGCTTGCCATAAATACAAGCAAGTTTTGGCTACCAGCCTGTCTGCCCAAATCACCTTCTTTTCAAAACCACAATGGACTGATTTCAAACCTCAGAGGAAGACCTAGAAATCAGCAGTCCTTAATCCTGTTATGTATGGGAGGGTTGGAAAAGTCTGATTCCCTGCTCAGAGTTCTGAGAGATGGTGGGATAGTCTGACATTTTAGGATTAGCAAAAGACCTGTCAGGAACAGTGTTGGTGTAATTGATGCTGGCTGAAGAGAGAGAAATAGACTTGATGACTGCTGAGGTACCTTCCACTCTTCTTTTCTGAAGCTGCTTCTTCAGGCTGGCTGTGTGTTCAGCCATGGAACCGATTACTGGGAACCTTGCAGGCTCTGCACTCTGTACCAGTCATTAGCAAGGCTTGTTAAATGTTCTTTTTTTACAGGGACTGTGTATTGAATTTTTATTTTGTTTTTGTAAATTAGCTGATAACAAGTGTTTTGTACTTGATCTAAATTCTGTTAAAATCAGGGAAAAACTTTCCTCTCAATTTCAGTCAGCTTTCAAAAGGTCGTTATATGTTTTCTTGTGATAAATACAGTGATAGCATATGCCTGACGCCAACAAAATTGCAATGCCCCGGTCTCTTTGTGGAAAAACTACAAATGCTTCGTTTATAATTATGATGCAGACACAGCTTTCCTATCTCGTTACAGCATTTATGATTTGTGTATGGGTAGTCATTTCTGCATTCTTTTTTTCTTGCCTCCAGTATTTGTTTATCATGACTTTCATTGCTGTGATTGCAGATCATTCTTAACCACCTTCAAGACATAAAAAGAAACAAATTATCAAAACACTCTGTGTGAGCATAACAGGAAGCCAAACAGGAAATGATCTGCTTCTTACAACTGCAGTACCTGACAGAAGATGTTTTAAAGCAGTGAAGTTTCTCATAACAATAAGAATAGAAAATGTGAAAGCTGATATGTTTCAGAGCAAATCTATCGATTCTGAATCTCCTGGCATGTTGAGGGGGAATTGACCATCAGGAAAAATACAAAGCCTGAAAGAAAAAAGATTAGAGGGAATTCTTTGGTACCAGAATCTGATTTAAAGTCAGCTGCAAAACCAGGTCTGGGCGTATTTCCTATTTGAGCTAATGGTAATACATACGAGGCAACCTGAACACTATTCTCACTCTTCTTCTGAGGTGGTTGCCTTGGAATATCACACAGGAAAAAACAACTGACGTTGATGATACGGAAGTAGGGCAACATGTGGGGATACAACGTCAAGGTTGCATATAAAATGAACTTCAATTATAAGATGCCTACTTATCTCTGGAGATAAATAATGAAGAGAATCATCATCATCATACAATTATCATAGAATGGTTTGGGTTGGAAGAGACATTAACATTCACCTAGTTCCAACACCCCTGCCACAGGCAGAGACATCTTCCACTAGTCCAAATTGCTCAAAGCCTGTCCAACCTAGCCTTGAATACTTCCATGGATATGACATTAACAACCTCTTGGGGTAACCTGTTTCCCGATTCACCCACACACAGGAAAATGCTTAAAGTTATATAAAAGTACACTTTTGCACAGCAAATAAGGCTGTAAAGTTTCTGCCCTGCTTCTTTTAGCTTTCTGCTCCATCTGACATGCAGTGATCAGCCAGGCTTTGTCTTAAGAACGATAAAGACATCTTTGTTCTCTTTTGGCATGGCACTTTTGCACGGGAGTCAATAAACAAGTGGATAAACTCACTTGTTTTGTATTCCAGGCTCACCATATGGAGCTGTAAACTGCCAGCTGCCCAAATTAGAAGAGGATAAACTTTGTTTACCTCTGTTCACCCTTGGCTACACTTCTGGAGATAGATAAATCCTCAGCGGGTGCCAAGCATTACAGCTTCCTGAATTGTAATGAAACTAGATGTAAAGCTCCTGTAATCAGCTATGCCTCCTGAGAATCAGATTTTCGGAGGAGTATTTGGTTTGAAGGAAAAACTATAAAGCTATTTGCTCAGTCTGTTAATAGGTCAGAAGCAGGGCAGCAACATCTGTGCACTCTTCTGCCTGAGGGAGTTATCCCCACTGAGGTATGTCACTGGAGGAAATCCTCGCTAGACATGAAAATAGCAATATCCATCCTACCTCTTTGGAGTGCCTCTGATGACTCTATGTGCTGAATCTCCTGCTTCCGTCTGCACTATGGCACACTTACATAAAAATGCATCAAGGAGAAACACTGAATGGGGGTAGAAATCCCCAGTGTGTTGCAATTGTTTTTTGGGTTTTTTTAATAAGAAATATTTTGTAAATCATGCAGTTAACTGGTCACTACCGCAATTAAGAGAATTTAGAAAACCTTATCTATCATACCAAGAAAAAGTACAAAACCCGAAAAATAGAAACAAACCTGTCCCTCCCATTCCTTGGTAGAGCTATACTAGAATTCTGAATTCTTGCAAACAACAGAGAGACTGGAAGAACTCAGAACAATCAAAATTATTCTCAATTTAATAATTCCTGTTGCATATAAATTTATTCAAAAATAAGGACCTGAAGTTAAAAAAAAAAAAAAAGGGAATATTTCTTAGTGAATATTACCAGCTCTGTCTAACTGGTACAAAGAAGGTGGAGATCCAGAAAAGGATATGGTTTGGGCATTTTTTATTTTTTTTCTTTTTTTCAGCCAAGGAAAAAGCAATACCATGTATTTTAGCATGTTATGTCCCCATTCTTTCAAAATCATTCCACCAGCAAATTCTTCTTTCCTTACATCATTTTAAGTTAGGGAGAATTGGTCCTAGCAAGCAATTCCTCCCTTCTATCACACACTGAGTCTCTAGGATGAAATTACTGGCTGAGATACAATGCCTACAAAGCTGAGATGATTCCTAGCCCTTTTTAATTCCTATTTGTGGCTATGAATTCTCTTGATTCCATGGTTTTGATTAGTTTCTTAAACACCAATTAAACCTTTACAATCCTTATGAAAGCAAACCAACCAAACAAAAAACCTCTAAAATATCTATGTACATGTGTTTGTGATTTATCAGTGTAACTGGTGTTTTACAGTCAAAATTTAAGGTCCATAAAAATATCCTGATGCACAACTTAATTATACATCTGTAACTCTGAACAAAATAAGCAGAGGTTTGGTGGTTGATTTTGGGGCTCTTTTTCTGAAGTTTGCTATTTTTGTCACCATAATGATAGCAAGAGTCTTCGAATAAGTACACCTATGCTGCTGAATCCTGCTTCTTATTCACTTTTCATACCCAGCCACTGGGTTTGTATTGCTACCTGCTATTACTTCAAAACTTTGCAAAACCAACCTTCTGTTCCATCTCCCGTGATTACTCATTAAAACAAATAAAAACTTTGACATTTGACAAAAAAGGAACTGTGTGTGTCATCGCAAGTTTTGGCAGGAGTTTTTGAAATTAGCTCTTAGTCTTTTTTTTAAAGAAAACAAACAAACAAAAAAAAAACCACAAGAAAAATAAGCAACTGATCAAAATGTTATTATGTGAGTTTGAGAGAAGCTATGTTTAGAGGGAGGAATAGAATTTTAGACTGACAGCAATTGCAGACTAAAGACAGACTTCATCCCTCTTTCACATTCTTTCCTCTCTTTGTGTTAAAACACCAAGTTCTGTATTTCTGCAGGGATTTTCACTCATAAAAGTGCAGGATGGGGAGTGGTTGGTGAAGGGCTAGAAGGGAGAGAAGACCCCAGACTCCCCCTACCTCTGCAAGGTCACAAATGCCACCAAATCTGACATTGCGCTGAGACATGCTTTAGGCGACTTAGGCAAAAGAAGCATCTGTAAGACCCGTACCAGGGTCTTTCTACTCTGCTCAGCATTGAGTATGGACCCATATGTGGGGCAAAAAGTGATGGAGCAGCAGGTAAAATTATTTACACATCTGAAAGCACAACCTATGGGGAAAGATGTCAGGAATTGGGATTGCTCAGTGTAGAGATACAACCCTGAAAATAAAAGGGTGCCTGCCTCCAGAGAAGTAGTCAGTAAATCACTACTAGTGTTAACTGCTCTGAAAAAACTCCAGCCTCAGGAATCCTGCGTCATTCCTTGGTCTATATCCTAAGGTTCCAATGCTCTAATGATTAGGAAATTTCTTCTAAAACTTGAAATTATTTTACCTGAAATTTTAGCTTCTTCCATGATAATTGACTTTAAATGACCAAATGTGATTCTTCTCAATGAAACACCTCATCTCTATATTGCAAAGAACAAGGCTTGATTTTTTTCTCCAGCTTTCTTAGGTTTTAAGATGTTACTTCTCTTTTTTCTTGTTTTTTGTTTTGTTTTGTTTTCTTTTGTTTAAGCTTGCACTCAGGAGCAGACCTGGAGTGATACCCAGTGGCTTGGCTCATTTTTTGCCATCAATGCTGGTTAGACAACTGCTTTTAACAGGCTTTGCAGTGTCTGTCACCTTTGCCAGCTCTGACTAGACATATCCATAAAAGCCACTCACACAATGTCTTTACTGGATGGAAGAGGCATCCTGAGACATCTCTGTCATCCACACACACAGCTTCAGACATAGTCCCAGGTAACAGTCCAGATCTGCTTGAAGGACTATGCCATAAATCTTCCTGAGTAAACTATGTACACTAAAAACAACTCTTCAATGTGAAGAATAAAGGTTTGATAAAAGCCCAGATCCCTTCCGTCACTGGGTGGTAAGAGTATGTATAAAGTCAACATTCCACAAACACTAAACTAGCATTTCTCTGTTTGGAAATGAGTGATTTATCTTACTTTTTTTAGACATATACCTGATCACAGGAAGAATCGGCTTCCTGCATCTGATTCTAGAGGGAGCCTCAAATGACTTGCCCAGAGTTAGATTTCTGGCACTTAGATGACTACTATTAGCCAAGATGAACCTCATATGTAGTGTCAGACATGTGTCTTGTCAAACCATAGCAGAACTCAGTTGAAAAGGGCATTACAAAGCGTTATTATTCTCATTTAACCGAGGATGTAAGGATGAAAAGGAATAATAACAGGCAAAATAAAAAGATGATTTTTTTTTAATCTCCTGAAATAAAAGTGGACTTGCCAAACATTGGCTTGGCTCATAAAGACATTTTAACAGTTTAAGCAGCTGCCAGGCAAGCAAAAGAGATTTCCAGCTATCAGTGGAATGGTAATGGGATACTTTTTCTTTTTCTTTTACCTTTTTTTTTTCCAAGATAATTCCTCATTTTTGAAGCCTGATCTCCAGGCTTTCAAATTCTGAAGAGTCTACCACAGGTCTCCCCAGGAAAATCAGATAGCTGCAGGGAAGCCTTAAGAGCTGTGCCTGGATTTAAACAACACATGACAAGATACAGAGGAAGGTCTCAAAGCAAATAAGAAAAAAAAAAAAAAAAAAAAAAGGCCTCCTCACAGCATGATTTTTTTCTATGTCACCTCCCAGTGCTCATTTTTCCATTTCCCAAAACCGAACATGCATCTTCAGAGGAATGAGTAGGAATGAGTTTTGCTAGGTCAGCCTCTCAATGGGTATTGTCCATAGAGAAGTTCTCTAAATGCAGCAGTTTAAGGAGATTCAAGGTGCTCTATTCCAACAGAAAAGCAGGCTGTATTTCCTCATGCAGCATTCAGTACCTCTTGGGCTACAGCATAGGATGGGAGGCTGCGGAATAAGGGACAGATCTCCAAAGAGAATGACGCAATGACTCAATTTTATTATATCTCTTGCAGTCTGGCTAGTAGCACAGATTCCTGAACAGTGAACAGTCTCCTCATGAGACTTGGACATGATTGGAGAGCTACCATTCAAGTGCTTTGGAAAAGGTTGTGCAAAACACTAGAATACACAAATACATGTTGCATAGACTAGCACAAACAATCTAAATCAAGGTAAATGGCGTAATAAGTATTTTTCACCTTTGTTTAAATTTAAAGTGATAGTCAAAATTGAAGAAATTTAAGAAAGTTCATAAGAGCTTTTTCAGAGATCTGTCCTTTCAATCTTTGTTTATCTCACAGAAAAGATACATAACAATTCTTGGTGCTTAGTATCCAGATGAATTCATTGCTCTTGTGAGTTTAGATCCCAAGGAAACTTCATCAGTCTTGTGCACTCACTCCTAAGGAGATGTCTGTGCATTGAAAGAGTTCTGTTATTTTGTTTTAGATATTCGTTAAAATGGAAAATGGAAAAGCAACTGAAATCATACTATGAGGAAAATCATTCTCATAGTAGTGGCAGCTGGAGAGGAATAGGAGGCACTAAAGCAGGAAGATGTGAACATCACAGGTTCAGACCCAAATAATTTGGTCTATCATCTTTTGGCTGGTAAATGAACAGGAACTTTGTTGTTCGTGCCTTGAAGACAATAAAAATAGAACTGTAGGTTATGAGAACAAGTCTGTTTCTACATTTCCTATTGGTGGTTACACGCAGCCAAGCCAAAAATCTTAGCCTGTTCTAAAAGGCAAAGCATAGGGAAAGAGTGGAGTAAACATGGAATGTAGAGAGTGATCGTGCATCTGGAATAATCTCCCAGGATCTGAAACTCTACAGCCCAGTGTAAAGCTGAATCCAGACCCTTAAATTTGATAATCCCACGAGATAGATCCTCTACAGCTTTGTCTTTATTTTACAAGACTATCTATATATTTGGACTCACAGCCTCCTGTGACAACAAGTTACAGGATACGAGCTTGGCAGAAAAAGGTTTCCGCTCATTTGTTTTTGAACCGCATTGCTCCAAAAAATCATTGGGTGCTCCATTTAATTTGTAGAGGTTCCTGTTCATTTTGTTCCATCTCATCACCCTTCAGGAATTTACAGACGTATTTCACTACTTAACAAGCCAAAGAGCAGGGGCCCTCTTTTCTGATGTGGCCATTTGATTGTCTGTCACCATTCTCTGAACTTTTCCTGATCCCAATGTCTCTGTTCCTGGATGGAGGGGAGAAGAACTAAAATTGCCAGAAGCATTCAAAATGTGGGTCCATTATTTAGCTATGTGATGTTTTTGTCTTCTTCTAACACAAAAATATTTCTGTAGTCTTAAGCTCAATGTTTTTATACTTATTGCTAATATTTACTAACTCCTGGAGCACTGAGCTGATTTTCAGAGCACTTAATACAATTTCTGAGATCACTTAGCCACTGCGCCCCATGCTATTTAAAAATACAAAATTTTAAAAATTCTTTTCCCTCTAAAATTTTCTGACTTCATAACAGAAAAAAACGACTACCCTCATGAACAATGTAAATGAAGTAACTAGCATTACACAGAGCATAATTCAGCTCACACTCATGTATTAACAGTGATGTCAGGGTTCATATCTCCAAAAGATGAATTAATTCAGAAAAACAGTCATTAATGGAAGTACAGTGAACTTCCTACTTCTTGACTCTGAAGCTGCTGAGGGCAGGTGGCCATGGGGTTAGCTGACGCTGAAGCAGACACATTAAAGACTATGGAATTTACTAAAATGCACTACATGAATAACAAAGCTAAGGTCTGGGAATGATGATGGTAATGGCCACAAGTCTGCAAGCATGAAACAAAGAGGAATAATTAACAACTTTCCAATTCATCTGGGGCTCTGAAAAGAGACTTGAAGCCCAAGAGGCATTGAATGAAGAGAGTAGTTCCAAAGCTGTACACCTGCCTCTGGGCCACCATCTCTACTGATAATAAATGCACGCACATTTTACCCTGATTTCCTCAGGAACTTCACAGCTTTTTCAGTGCAAAGGCTGCTAACTCACATTCCCCATGCAAAATGGGAAAACAGTATAGATACAGGACACAGATGGCTGCATTAGACTTACAGTCTAAGTGGCTCTGGTGTCCCATCTCTAACAATAAATTGCAGAAACTGTTTCACAAGAAAGTGAAAGACCTCTTAAGACAGCTAGGGCATAATCCACCCTAGGCATGTCTTGTCTTGGGCTCTTGTTACTTCAGTATGACTCCTAGTAACTGCTAAGCCCTAAATTCTTGAAGTGTTTCAAGCTAGTGAGCCAGTTTGGTCCACATGTCTTGTAGGTTTATCTATGAAATGATCTCCATCACCCTCTATATCTCTCTGGGTTTGGTCAACACATTGACTTGCTCCAGATAAGAGCCAATGAAGAAGACCATCAGAATAAGCAGGACTGCAAGCTTGTTCCCGAGCCTAACACAGCAGTATAGACACAGACTATTGACCAGTTAAAACACAAAGCATGATCCTCAGGACCCACTGACAGATTTCTTCATTTAACTATAACAACCTTACCTATTCAGGTTAGGAGTAAACATGGCCAGCTTCTTATTAAATCTAAGCTCTAGGACTAAAGAACTTCTTGTCCTTGTCCTTAGTCCTAAATATCCTACATACAGACAGAGGTCCTGAAAAAGCTCTATAACTATTAAGTAATAAATTGAGGTTATTTTGCGTTACTGTAACTATCCAAGAATTAGGGATCTCATCTAAACAGTGATGCCTGAGGTTTTCTTTACAACTAACTGGGAGAGAGAACCATCCTGCTAGGTTGGGTTCTTATTTTTTTCTCTATGACAATCAAAGCAAATTCACAAATTCTTTGTCTGAAACATGACCTGCCCTAAATATCCTATCCACAAAACTTTATATAAACTGCTCGAATAAGCCTTTTTTTCTTTTTTCTCCTGTCCCATTTTAAACTCTTTCCTCATGTGTGCACTCTCCAGGCAGTTAATGGAAAATCTAGGGATAAAACTTAGGTGTATTTCCAACTACTCGATTCAGTGTTGCAGCAATATCCATAGTATCTGCAATAGCACTTTTACCTTTGAGCTTTTTCAGGTTTCTAAGTGAGGGAATTTGCAGAAAATCAAGTATGAAATAGTTTGAAAAACGTCAGTCGCTAATAAAGGTATAACTGCAAATATTCCTATAGCTAACACAGGTGTTAGTACCAAAATGTTGCACGTTTATACTGACAATGAAACCCAAACGAACATCCACTCTTAACACCAGCCCTGTCACACATCCACTCGTAAACCCTCAAGACTGCTTCAGGTCCAGAGTAACAGCTTTTAAGGAGGAGAACTTCCACTTGGGGGAAAAGTCTGAATTCTGCTGGGGCTGAACATGCTACATGTTAATACAGCCCAAAGCATGTCTTAAATTCAAAAGTTTTTTCAAAAACTTTTGGGCACTTCCAACCTAGCCAACAGCATGGTCATCAGGGGTGGGATTTTTCTGCCCTGTCCAGCACTAATCTCTGAACACAGACCCAAGCCCTACAGACCGGCACTTGAAAGAGAAGGTATTTCCTATGTCTATTTATTTATTATTTTTGCCATCCTACTTAGATTTGTAGCTCTTCAGGGCAGTAACCACTTGTTAGTAAATGTCTATGCACCACAGCATCATGGGGTCCAGATCCTGTAGGAGGTCCCTAGATGTTGCTATGGGACACATTCTTATTTTTGCTACGTGAAGTTACTGCATGATGAAGTTACTGCATGAGTCTGCAGTAGACCCAAATGCCAAACATACACGCACACACATGCACACAAATAAAAGTAAATTGTTCATATTAGTTCTGCAAAACTCACCGAATAAGTGTCATTGCTGCTTTTCAGCCAAATATTGCAGGATGATTAAACTTTTTTAAATGGTTTCAAAACATAATTTTTATCAGTTACAATTTGCCTTTTTTAAGTGAAAGATAAGAAGGTGGTGTCAGAACGGGGGACACATTTCCCACTGTAGTCACCTTTGAAAGAAGTAATGTCTCAGATAGATAATTTCTTTTCATACCTTTGGACACTGCACTTCTTAACATCAGAATGTGTCTCTAACAATAACATACCCCATAATTGTACTATTGGCTAAACACCAATCTGTGCACTGCCATACTCTGATCCTTCTGGAACAGCATGCCTTGACAGTGAACAGGTGCAAACAGAGAAGCAGTGATCACGAAATAGATTTTGAGTACAGTCTTTGGGTGAGGCGATTACCCATGCCACCACTGGGAAAGGAAATTATGTTTCAGGCAAGCTTGCCAAAAAGGACCTTGAAAGATAATCATGTAGAGACATCTTTTTCATCTTTTCCTAATTACCCGATGGATCTGTGATGGGACTGAGTTTTTGTGAGCACTGGAGGAAGAGCAAGGGGCAAACTGCTTTCTCCAGGCCAGGAAAGGACCTCTTGTATCACCTTATCCACTCCTGGTCAAAGATTCATAGAATCATAGAATGGTTGGGGTTGGAAGGGACCTTGAAAGCTCATCCAGTTCCAACACCCTGCCACCAGCAGTGACACCTTCCATTAGACCAGGTTGCTCAAAGCCCCATCCAACCTGGTCTTGAAAACTCCAGGGTTGGGGTGTCCATGTCCAGGCAATATGAAAGTCCTCCTTAGTGTGTAACTTCATACAGAACCTTAGTGTTTTAATTCCTTTTCATCCCAGGCAGAAATACACCAAAGGAGGAATAGGAAGGTGGTGATAGCTTCTCTGTTAAGAACCACCCAGTATAGAAGCCTGTTTACATAAGGTCATAGACAGTAACTACAGAAGTATTCCTCCACTCTGGGTGGCCTCCAATTCCCTAAACCTCCAGCCTCACCTAAGTCTTCACTAGTCCATAGCTTTAACCACACTGGCTAACATGCACTCAGAATATATTTCGTCTTCCAATGATTAAGAGTCTTCTGTGCTTTCACTCTCTTAATGGAGTCAAGGACTTACTTAAAAAATTCAAACAATACCCAACCCTGAGTGGTTTGTTTGGTTTTTTTAAATCTGTATAGTAGTCAAGATCAATATTTTTTGTAGAGAAAAAGAACCAAACAAATCTTATTGACAGAATACTCAGTTGCTTGCTTGAAGTCTTTCAAGGTCTTTTAAAAGTCTGAACCTTTGGATTCTTGACTGTCAGTAATAAGATATATAACATTTTTGTATACAGCTTTGAGAACTGGTATGGTTATAGTTAGGAAAGTGATTCTCTAGGAACATAAGCCCCTTTCCCCAAAGATTTGTTTCATTGTGTCTTTGAGTCATAGTGGATTCTTTAGAAAGCAAAACTAATATTTTACTCCTGTTCGTTCTGCAGAGCCAAAGCCGTTAATGGAAAAATCATCTCCCTTTGGTTCCAGCTCATGCATCATCAACAAAATGGTTGGCCAAAATCCAGTGGCAGAACTTTTGGGGAGGACTTTAGAGGCACATACAAAACGTTTTCATCTAAAACTGAATTTGTGTCCCTGGTGATTAGGGGTGGGGGGAGCACATCTTTCATTCTGTAAATCAAATGGATGCAATCTGGAAGCCATTGAGCAAAACCAGAGAGGGGGACAGAATTTTGAACTTCACCATTTTTAACAAGCTCATTTTCTGATGAATGGCTAGACTTTCACGTGAAAGTTTTTTTTGTTCTGGTCTGTGGAAGGCTTCTCGATGTGGAATGAAGGATGTGGAAATGCATCTGTGCCCAGAGATTGATGATATTCATGGCTGTTTTCATTTTGTTAAGGTTGCAGAATGGTGACATTAAAAAACACAGCTGAGCGACTTAAAGTTTGGATATAAAAGCCTGGTGATTCACTTAAATTAAAAGGCAATGCTTGTTTTTTTGCAAAATTATCCGATCTATACCATCCTTCAAAGACTTGAGTTAAAAGTCATCTCCCATGGCAAATATTGTCATTGTTTTTGTGGTGTTTAAGTTTATGAAGTACTCACAGCTTCCGGGTTCTTCGAGTTTGCTTTCTTCTCAGGGCAACCAGAGCCAGAGAAGAGCACAAGAAGGTCTCTAAGTCCACGAATTCCCTTGTTGTAACCTTTCTAGGCCAGGGAAGGGCCCATGTTCTCTAAACAGATGGTCAGGGTTGTAGAAGGAGGCAAGTTCTCAGCAGCAAGCTTCTTTGAATTGCCATGCTATTGATAAGTAGGAACTGAAACTCTGGCAACTTGATGGTGGAGTTATCGTTCCGTTTCCCTTTCCTTTTCACATCACCACCCTTTAGCAATGGGAGTTTTATCATCAACCCCTCAGGTTTAAGAACCCATTTTGTGTTTCCTGGCTCTTCCTCACATCTTTCCAGGCTGTCTCAGGGACCACAGTTTCAGGATTCCCTGTACTGTTGAAATCAAACTGTGCAATGCCAAGAGGAGCATCTTAGCAGTCTGCAGCATTACTCATCATCACTTGGGGCTGTGAGTGCCAGAGCTTGCCGCCCTTGCGTATTCTGCAGTAGGACACCACAGGGAGAGAGAAACTTCAGATGCCTTTAGATATCTACAGTGCAGTCATACACTTCTGGTCTAGTACCCTGGAATCCTTTTGTTGTCTGTAGAAAGATAGCCTTTTAGGGAGCAACTCAGTGCCTACCTTAGAATGAGCAGGGCCTTAGGAGCATTTATTTGTTTTAGCAAGCTGTAAAAGAAACCTGGGCTGCCTTTACCAGCTGTAGAAATTGGCAACTCAGATGTCTGCACCTAGTTATAGACCTCCTGTTCTTGTGCTGTGTCAGTTTAGCCAGCACCAGGAATCCAGAGACCCTAGAAGACATTGGTGACTCAATCAGTGGTTTTCTTTCTCCCTTAAAATTGAATTGATTACAAAAGCCAGCTTCACTCAGAACAAAACATTTGTGTCGCTGGAAGTCCTGGTGCAAAGAGCTAAGGAGGTTGAGACCAGCACCAAGTTAATAGTCTCATGCTGGTTTTGAAATGTCTGGGATATTTGACCATTGCTTTCAATAATCTCACCCTTACCAACAGTCTTCCAGATATGTCCATCACATTGATTTAAATCCAGGAAAGATTTAATGTGGTTTGGTTTTTTGTTTGTTTGTTTGTTTGGGTTTTGTTGGTTTGTTTTTTTTTTTGGGGGGGGGGGGTGGTGTGTGTTTGTTTGTTTTTAAAAAGCTGAAATTCTCCTTAAAATGCATGACTTACATCTTACAGAGACTTTACCTCATACTTTGCAGAACACCTTTCTCCTATCTAGTTAGATTATTTACTTTTCAATTTGCTCTCTCTCTTCCTCACAGGCTTCATATTACTTATGTCAAGTTACTATCTTGTTACCTGAATGAAATTCATTTTTAACCATCCTAATGCAGTTCCTTCATTTAAGTAAATGGATAGCCCAGCCCTCGAACCATTCTTTACATGATTGCAGGGAGCCAACCATTATCATCCTCCCCACAGAACATTGCATTGTTCTGTTGACAAAGATTTTACTGGCCTCAATGACTGATGACATCTCTAGGATGTGAACTGGTAAGTATTATGAATAGGTAGTGCCCTGGTGGGTAAAGAAACAGCTATAGTAATCAGTTGTTAAAGCAGCAACAGAAGACAGGCATGCTTCTCCAGAAGCAAGGGCCTTCATTATAGTTCAACAGAGTTACACCAGTTCAGTCTATGAATCTTCAACATTCATTCTAAAACCTTCAGGTTCTCTGTAGTCAGCTGGAGAAGAGTAATCCTTCTAGCTTCACATTAGTTTTAGCATAGCTATGGACAGCTAACCATGTCTGGGGCTGTATGTATGTTTATAATTGTTGTCATAATTTATGTTTATAATTGCTCGTCATTTCACCCACTGGTTATCATGACAACTTTTGCAGTCTGCCAGTGGAGTCTTCCCAGTCTGTGTGGGACAAAAGCAACCAAGTTAATCCAAGCCATGATTTTACAGTCATTAAAACCATGTCAGTGTGTTGTCTGATCACTCAGAAGTTTCCATCTGATCTAGATCCTGCATGAACTCATAGCCATATTGTTCTTAAATCAGACAGGAGTGCAAGGTGGGAGATGAGCTGACATCCAACACACCCCCAAAGCCTGCAGATGTAAACTCTCCATAGTGTGCCTTGGTATGGAATCCCACATATGAGAAACCTATGTATGTTTTCTGAGATAAGAAATGTCAAACGCCCTTTACAAAATTCTACTGAAAGAGAAAATAGATCCTAAAAAACCCTAAAAACTATGACAACAATCAAAACTCCCTCCACCTCTGAAAATACAGATTAAAAAGAATGAAAAGCAGATAAGAGAGGTAAATAGACACCACTGCAGATAGACTGGAATTGATAGCAGCTTGAAATCACCTTGGTGCCAATCTCCACTTGAGGCTAAATTCTCTGACAAGTGACACTGTATTTCATCATTTCCATTTTGTCAGCATTTTATCCTTGAGTCTGACTGTTTCACAAAGTGTACATGAAAAGGGTAACTTCTAAGGTTTCCTGATTCAGTTGGCAACTTCCTTTAATGCTGCTTTAATAAGCAGTGTCTCCCTGAATGATCTGAAGAGATTTATTCAGTGCCTATTCAACTCTGTTAGAGTATTTCCACTTTACATTTCCCTTCGAATTTCAAGGTTATGCAAAAAAAAAAAAAACAAACCTCCTTCTTCAATCTCTATTGTGTAATAGACTTCAGAATATCTGTTTCCAAGATAGAGAATTTAGTGTCTGACATATATAATGTCTCTGACATTTGTAAAACATTTATCACCATGTTGAGTGTGTGCCTAATATCAATTGGGAAGAACAAAAGTCTGACAGCAATAAACTAAAACCTTCTACGTATACTAAGAGAATGGGAACCTCTAAATTATGCTGAGCCTATGAATACTGGGTTTAGTTTCCCCCTTGGAAGCCGTCCAATGGTTTCATGGGTCATATCTATGTTTGTAAAACAAAAAGGAAGTCGGAGACTGAGCCAAGACAGGAGACTTCCATGTTCTCCATTCACATTCTTTGGTAAGAACCCGACTCTCAATATAGATTCATCTGAAACCATAAGTAAAATGGGTCAAGGTCTATCTGGTGGTCCTGAGGCCAACTGGAAGCCTACAACCCTACAGCTAAGTTCTTCTGCTTCTTTTAAGTGGTGACAACCTGAAACAGGGTTTCTCCATGCACTGCATATTAGGAACAGTCCTTCCTGTGCAAACCTCAAAAAAGACCCAGGCATTTGCTGTAAGGATCCTAACAGGCATTGGCCAGGGACAAAATAAATCAACTATATGGATGACAGAATTCTTGCACTGGGGGAAGTTTCTTAATATTCTTTCACTTATTAGTATAGGCATAAACAATACCTTGGTATTACCAGTTTGGAAGAAGGGAGAAGTTCTTGGTTTATTCTTTTAGAAGTTCCAAGTGTTTCTGTACAGCCAGGGTGAGTTTCTTGGCTAGCTCTTTACGTTTGTTTTTAGTTATTTGCCAAAGTATGTCACTCTAAACAAATACAGCTCTTCAGGACTCTACAACAACTTCTAGAGCTCACTTGCTGCCAACACAACTATGCAAAGAGCCTCCTTTGAAGTGTCTTACATCCTCATATATTCTGCATCTACTGCAAGGATGCTTGAGCAGTAACCACAGTTGAAGGAGGAGAGTGATGAAGCAGCTGGTTGGGTGAAGGATGAGCATGCAGGGAATAGCAATTCTGAAGCAACCTGTCTGGGAGCTTTCAAAGAATCAAGGACTCCTTTAGCTTCCCTAGAAGACACCCTGGGAAAAGCTGAAACAGGAAGCAGGACTCTTACCCGTATTAGGGGGAGTCCAAAACACAAATGTAAAAAAAGTGGGTACACAGGATGTATATACTTGTATAAGTAAATTTACACTTACGTTTTTGAAGATACCTCTTGGTTATAGGCCACACTGGTGGGGTGTTGAGTTCTGACTCAAGTTTTTTGAGCTCTTAGCTTTGGCAACTTGGGGCATCCTAAACAAACTAAAAATCCTAAAGCTAAAAGGTGGCAATGAAGAAGGTTGGGAAATGATTCAGCAAGGACACAGTATTTATGGCTATAAAGGCAAAATGCCTTCTGGGAAGCAGGAGAATGTGAGTTATTTTTAGGAAAGAAAGGACAATGAAGTCTTGTCTACCCTGTGAATTTTCCCCAGCTCCCAAGCTCGCTTGGAAGCTGTCTGAAATTACTGTGTAAACAAATCTGCTAGAATCAATGTTACCTCCCCTTTAGTTTTAACCAGATTTCAAAAGGTTTATCATCTGCTCTGTTTGCCAACAGGACTGCATCCCTGGTTGGTAATGCATTGTTCCTCACAAACAGCCTCCTGAAAGAGGGCAGAGCTCGCTCTTTCTCCCCTACAGAGCTGCTGGTCACAAGACAGAGAGGAGAAATCAGTTATTTAAATCCAAACATGAAGCATGTGACAGAACAAGGTCTTGATCCCAAGATTTGAGCTAACATTGCACTACCACTGCACTACCTTGTTCTAACTGTGCTTCAGATCTTTGAAAAAATACTTAGATTTTTGAAGGATGGATCAGTTGCATAAAGAAGACATATTTTTCTTCACAAAGAAGTCTGGTAGATTTCAAGTCATCTTTTAAACTTTTTTTTTTTTTTCATTTTCTTTGTACTGGAAGAACAAGGCCTGGAAACATGGAATAAGAAACTCTGAAAGCAGAAAGTCCTAGGAAAAAAGGGAATCCCCACATCCATATTTTTTCTAATTATTTCAATGTGTTTCATGAAGTCTAGTCTGAATTGGAAACCTGGTACATCTTGTGTGTACAAAACCACCACCTTTTTGTTTAGTTCCATGTCACAGCCCAAATACAGAATCAACTCCACCTAAACCAACCATTATTTGCATCTAACCTGTTCTTAAAATCCTAAAATGAGGGACACTGTCATCATTTGGAGTCTGTTCTACTACCTGCCCTAAGTGTCTCTTTCTGTAATTCAGTTCATTTTTGCTTGTTTTGACTGCAACAGAGCAGGAAAACACAGTATTTCTCTGATCTCATTAGTGATCTTTGAGGTTTTTTAAAACTATTTCCAGGCTTTTCCTTGGCATTCTCTACAGTGAAACTTAGTTTCATTTTTCTTTGCAGGCCATTATTTCCACTTCTTTGATGCTCCTCACCTCTGTCTGGAGCAATTTGACCTTCACCACTGTCTCCAAATGGACTATAGGACATACTAACTTTCTCAGATATTCTCAGTATTTTTTCTGTGTTTCAGAATTCATTAATAAATGCTGGCCCATTATTTTCCATTTTTTCCACTCCTTTTCAACAAAGGACTTGCATTCAGCCACTCCTTTCCTATTCACAAATGTGTGAATGTTGAAACAGTGTTTGGAAAAGTGTGTTTAAGTTGAACTGAAGGAAAAGAACCAAATAAAACAGGGGGTTGATTTTCTCCAAATCTTTTTTAGTCCCTCTTAGTATTAGCTTCCTGCTCCATTGAAATGTTTCTCTGAAAGCCCTCAGATTGAACTGTTGCATTTATGCCCAGTAAGTAGAATAAAATGGACTCTTCTTTATGTTTGTCTCTTTCCAGTACATAACAGGATAAAATATTCAATTTGGGGAATTTGTCTGAAGAGTTTTGGCAGCCTTCTGAGATTTTTTTGGCCAGTGGGACAATCTGATTTGGCAAACTAGCTAAGAAGTTGTTGAAAGGATTAAACCATTTTATTGGATCAGATGTGATACGGCTGTTTTGCCAGAACTGTGTTTTAGAGGTCTCATTTCCACTGGTGGGTATTTTCAAATTATGCAGGCTAGGTGGCTTTCTTACATGGGTGCAGTTAAAAAGGTCCTCAGGTCCCTCACACAATGAACAAATCATTCTGAAATGAAAATAAAATAATTTTCAAGCATTTTCTTTTTTTTTCTTAGAAGTTCATATTAGATGTCTAAGTCAGTAGACCTAAATCCTACTGTAAATTTACAGTTTGTTTTATGGGTAAAATCCCTGCAGACAGCAGGTCAGTGCTTCCATAAGTCTTATATCCTTTATTCTTGCCAGTTCTTGTGCCTGGTTGAGTTTTTCAAGTATGCAGAGAAGAATGATTGCTGTCTGGAAAGCTCAGGTCAGACATATTTTCTTACCCCCTTTCTGTGGACAGGAAACTTGTCCTTTAGGATTTTCCATAAGGAATGTGTCCCTCAAATCACTGATGCTTGCAAGGGTCCTCACTGAAAAAAAGATTGCTGTCTGGGAAATGTAGGGCATTAACTTATACTGGACAACAAAGTCACACTGAGAATTTTACAGAAAGCAGGAGGCAGCAGATTCTTGAAGAAAATCTGAAGTTCATTTTCTGAAAGCTTGGTCTAATAATGTGAGATTGAACCTATTGTCTTTGGTAAATGCAGGAGCTCTCACGCAGCTCACCTGAGCTAAAATGCTCAGGTTAGTTGTCTCAGAGGTTATTCTTCTTCTTTTAAGCCAGGCATGAATTCCCCATGGAGAGGAATGAACACCTTTTATGCTAAAACCCTCAAAGAATCCAAAATGTGTTGCTGTTAGTAAGATTATATTTTTAATCATCAAATGGTTTGGGTTGGAAGGCACCAACCCCCCGACATGGTCAGGGACACTTTCCACTAGACCAGGTTGCTCCAAGCCTTGTCCAACCTGGCCTTGAACAATGCCAGGGATGGGGCAGCCACAGCTTCTCTGGGCAACCTGTGCCAGGGCCTCACCACCCTCACAGGGAAGAACTTCTTCCTCAGATCTCATTTAAATCTCCCTTCTGTCAGTTTAAAGCCATTCCCCCTTGTCCTATCCCTACCTGCCCTTTTCAAAAGCCTCTCTCCAGCTTTCTTGTTGGCCCCTTTAGGCACTGGAAACTGCTCTAAGGTCTCCCTGGAGCCTTCTCTTGTCCAGGCTGAGCAAGCCCAGCTCTCTCAGCCTGTCTCCATAGCAGAGGTGCTCCAGCCCTCAGAGCATCTTCATGTCCTCCTCTGGACTCACTCCAACAGCTCCATGTTCTTCTTGTGTTGGGTCCCCAGAGCTGGAAGCGGGACTGCGGGGGGGGGGTCTCATTAGAGCAGAGTAGAAAGGGATCTGCTGGTCACGCTGATGGTGATGCAGCCCAGGATATGGTTGGTTTCTGGGCTGTGAGTGCACATTCATGGGTCATGTGGAGCTTCCTACCAACCAACACCCACAAGTCTTCCTCCTCCAGCTGCTCTCAACTGTTTATAACTGGTTTAGAACTGTTTAGAAATGTTGTTTCCAACTGTTTAGAGAAATTTCTGGATGGAAATTTTGAATTAAATTGAATCCCCTTCCTTATCTTAAGGTTCTGTTTTTACAGTTGCTTGACTCAGGATGCCACCACTAGTCTGTGAGGGTTGATCTTGTGGGCATCAGAAATCACCCACAGGGCAGCTCTTCAACAAAAAAATGAGTGAAAATTTGGAATTAAGCCCATAATACTTCTCTGAAGGAAGGAAAAGGGGGAAAAAGAAAGCATGGCAGTTATGTTTGGCAGGCAGACATTTGTAGCGTGGTCATATTTCTGATAGGTGGTGGGGAACCTTGACAGAGGTAAGACAGGACTGATATTACATTGCTTTGCAGGAAATGGTGTGGATTTGCAAAGCACTGTACAAAAAGCAAAGGTTTTGCCCAAAAAAATCAGGTAACAACATAGCTAATGAGCCCACAAAGGAAGAGACAACCCCATCATCTACAACTTCCATTTGCAGTTGCTGGAGCTGTGAACATTTACTGTCTTTATACCAGCAACTCAACAAAAGGGCCAAACATTGTTCTAACACCACCTAATCTGTAAAGATTTTAGCTCAGGCATGGTTTTGGCCCAGGTAAACTAATATTTTCCAAAACAATTCCTGGGTATTGTTCAGGCATTATCACAAGCCAGGAATCCTTCCAACTGCGCAATTTGGATGCAACCAGACTGTTTCCGATTTCAACTATGTGGATGTACATCCTGGTGGGGCAGATGGCTTCTGGGCCAGGAAATGGGTGCTGGCTCATTTCTTTACCAGCATAGGTGTATCCTCTGAGTGCAATGAGAACAGGATTTGTGTCCAGAATTGACAAGCGTCTGTCCTAAATTGGACTGCACTTCATTATGTTGTGGCCATAATAGCTGGACTGTGAGACTCAAGCTGTTGGATGTGTACATCAATGCTTCTACTATTACCATATGCCTGGGTCTTTCTTTTACTACTTTTTTTCCTGGAAATTTTTCCGCATATATGTCAGGCTGCTTAATATCTCCTTCCTTGGAGCAGTTGACTTCTTTGCGCTTTCCCAGCTGTCAGGCCTAGTGCATACTGTTGTTTTTGAAGACAAAGCTGTAGTTCTGCTCTCTCTAGCTCTGAATTTCTAGCTTTTTCCCTATTTTCTAGGTCTGAATTTTAAGGTTTTTTCCTATTGCTGTCCAGGTGTGCGGCAGGTTCTTTTTATCCAGCCCCTACTCAGCTCTGTCTCACCTGGTGTGCCTTGTTCACCATACACAGCTCAGAAAGGAGCCAGGCTAAGGCAACCAGGATCCCAAGCAAGATTTAGAAGTGCTTACTCTCAACTGTGTTAGTTTTTGGCCCCTCACTACAAGACAGACATTGAGGTGCTGAAGTGTGTCCAAAGAAGAGCAACAAAGCTGGTGAAGGGTCTAGAGAACAAGTCCTGTGAGGAATGGTTGAGGGAACAGGGGTTGTTTAGCCTTGAGAAAAGGAGGCTCAGGGCAGACCTTATTGCTCTATACAATTACCTGAAAGGAGATTGTAGTGAGGTGGGGGTCAGTCTCTTCTCCCAAGTAACAAGCGACAGGACAAGAGCAAATGGACTCAAGTTGTGCCTTGGGAGTTTTAGATTGGATTAGGAAACACTTCTTCACCAAAAGGGTTATCGAACACTGGAACAGGTTGTCCAGGGAAGCAATGGAATCACCATCCCTGGAGGTATTTAAAAGATGTGTAGATGTGGCACTTAGGGACATGGGTTAGTGGACTTGGGTTAGCAGTTTGACTGTATAATCTTCAGGGTTTTTTCCAAGCTAAATGATTCTATGATTCTATGAAAAGCAAATACAACTGTTTAGCCAAATGAAAAAGCTTTATTTCCCCTCTACCTAAACTTGACCAAATCAGCGCCCTGAGCTCTGCCTCCCTGTCCCTCTCATAACCTCCCTCAGTTAACCAGACAGTCCTGTGTTCCTCACTCATTCACAAGTTCCATAAAACGTGCTTCTCATCCAGTCCCATAAAAACAAAGTTCTATCCATCCCCCTCCCCATGCCATATCCACTGTGGACATCCCCCTTCCAGCATTTTCAGGTGCACAATCCACATAGCCTCCACATGATGATGTTTTCCTTTTAAGAACAGGGGCCTGGATGGGTCACATCTTTCAGGCCCCTCAAATTATAGGGCCCCAGAAATTGCTCGTACCTAAAACAAGTTCTGGCCCAAGTCCTGTTGTTTCAGGGAACCCTTTCTGGAAGGGGGCTTGTTTGCAGGCTGTATTCCTATGCTCCACATCTGCCTTTGGAAATCTGCATTCACATCCTCCCCATCCAGCTCATTTCCTCACAGCTGGCTGTTAAAACAGCCCTGAGTGGGCTGATAAGGACTATTGTGGCAAAGAGGTCAGCTTGCTTCTGTCTTTGCAGTGTCCATGCTGGCTTGCATCCACTCCTTCTTTTCCTGCCCCTTGGAACTCAAAGGCTACATAGCCTGAACCTTGCTTATCCATCACACAACTGATCCTGCTCAGGGAAGGCTGGATTTCAGAAGGACCTCAGGATGTGCATCTAGAGATATGGGAAAACTTGCAATCCTGGTATGGATGGCAGGCAGTGGAAAGTTAGTAATGCTCTGGTGTTTAGAACAAGAGACATAGCATTAAACAATTATTCCTTTGGACACTCCCTCAACCTTATGTCTCTAGAGTGATAATAGCAAAAAATTCCTGCTATATTTCCAAACATGCATATGAAATAGTAGGTTTTGACCCCCAAAAAAAGATCTGAGGCACTCAAGCCCATGTCTGTTTCTCGCACAGGGTGAAGATGGTCCAGTGGAGCACACATCTTCTGCAAAGTGCTTCATGAAGCTGAAGGGCTGCTACGCCTCATGTTGTGTTTGCTGTTACCTAATAGTCTGTGTTCCCCAGGAGAGAGGTTTTCCAACAGCTATGGACAGCATCTCCCTGCTATCTCTCCTTCTTAACCACATGCCACCACCCAGTGGGTCAGCTAAGCCCACCTTTCCCCCTCTCCGACTAAGAGAAAACAAAAAGGGGAAATGTGTGTTAAGCCCTTTCATTAACAACCAGAAATACACAACACAAGTCACTCTCAGTGAACATGTCCCATTCCCCCCCTCCATGTACCTGCTGTCCCCAACAACTCGCCCCTGACAGAGCATTCCAGCCAGGACAGGACTTGTGCCCTACACAGCAATTCTGTCCCTATCCCAGCTCAGCGAGTCATCAAACAGAAAGCCACAGAAATTAAATGATTAGTCTTTATTTCTATACACATGGGGCATTGATCCTAGGGTCTGGTTTATGGGCTGGGGAAGGGGGGAAATGGGATGGGGACAGGGTGGGGGAGGGTATGAGTGCATTTCATTTATAAAGTCAAGCCCTGTTCTACAGAAAATTGAAGTTCCTGTTTCTTTCCCTCTGTATTAGGCTCCCTGTCCTCTTACAGGAAGTCTTAATAAAGTCTCTAGGGATGTTTAAAACGAATTTTAAAATATCATAATCCCCATATGGAAGCATTGGCATCAGTAAGATACACCACTATGTGATAGCATGGAGCCAGGGAATATTTGAAAGCCTGTAAAATAAACTTATTAAATTGGTATTCTGAATGCATTGACTATGGAGAAAGCTCTCCATAAGCTACTTCCTGTCTCTTGAGCAAAGAAAAAGATGTGACTGTGTTTCAGAGCCAAGCAGTTAGAGGCTGGGATGGAGGGAGAGCAGCACTGCATTACATAGGAGGTAAACAGCAAGGGACAGATCCTCACTGCAAAGGACAGAGCTGTCTTTCTGCTTCAGAGTTTTGTTTCAAAGCCGTCCCTCCTCGTGCCTAGGAACAAACAATCCAGAGCTCATCTGGTCAGCAACAGACAGGCTTTTCACGTTCAGGGGGATGGCAAGAGATCTTTGAATGCTAGAAATAGTACCAGGTAGAGACATCACAATGGGTCTCAGTTTTTGAGAGACAGCAAGGCAGGACCAACCACCAAAGCGCTTGGAAGTGATGGCCCCAGATGGCTGCAGACCCCACGCAGCAAGCAAGACACACTAGAAAGAACCATGGCAATAGGCTGGCTGTCTGGAGGACACCAAAATCCCTTCAGCATTAGACTCTGAAGGTCTCTGCAGCCCAGTGTTTATCCTGGACGGGAGCACAGAAATTACCAGGAAAGTCAGAAAGAACAGGTTAAGTACGGACTGATGATTTTCTGGAGGAATCTCCATAAAAGGAGACTTTTTATTCCCCAGAATCACAGACTCAAGAAAACTGTGTGTAATAGCCTGAGAAAAGGCAAATTATGAAAGTCTTTATGTCTTGTTTTCCTTTTTCCTTTTACTCTCCTCAAAGCAAAATTAGTTCCTCCAGTGCACTTTATCACCTCTTCAGTTTCTCAACAGCAGATTTTGAAAGTGAACATGCAATTCTATTGTGTCTTAAATAGGAGAATTTCTATTGTGTCCTATGACCTCCCTGTAAATAACTTTGTTTTGACAGGCAGTTTTATGGTATGAGAAGATAACGAAGTTCAGGGAGGCTTCACCACTATTATTTTAGATCAAATTCCTGGAGCGCCTTAAGAAGGACACAAGCACAAAGCCCTGTTTCACAAAATCGGTACTCAGGTCCCATCTATTGTCCCATATTTCACTTCTGACTTTAAGCAGATTGCCTTTTGTTCCCCAGTTACCCTGCACAACACTTCTCAATCTGCAGAAGTCCAGACTAAGGGACTCAGTACATCAGGGGCTCAGCAAATGAAGATGTATTTTGTTTAGCCAGAAAATATTCAGACCATAAAAGTCTTTCAGGACTATGTGTAGAAACGAGGGGAGTGCCATGCAAAATGCCATATGAAATTAAGAACAGTAGAGAGCCAGAGTTATCTCACAGTTATTGTCTGGTGCATCTCTAAGACACCTTAGGGGTTTTGGAGCTCTGCTTCATGAGGGTGTTTAGCTGGCTGGTGCATTTGCAGGAACATGCTCAAAGGACTCCAGTTTCTCCCCCCCCACCCCAAAAAAGAAGGAAAAAAAAAAAAAAGAGGGAAAGGAGAACTTCTGCAGCTCTTTATTCTGAAAAAGACCCTTTTCTTTAAGCCTACAAAACCCTACCTCTTTAAAAATGGTCACCCATGTCAGTGACATAAAGACAAACTTAACCTACAGATGAAAATCTCCTACAGTCCTGGAAACATATGGGTGTTGTTCCTTTTCTTTTTTTGTCCACTGGAAGGAAAAAGCCTTAGTTTTCACATTTGGGACTCCACATGTCACTTGGTGGAAGGGGTAATGTCCCAGTCCCAGTGAAGACCTCGTTTGTTCTCCATGTGTCTATTTAGGTGATCAAGATGGCAAAGGTGATACAGATTTCTCTTTTGCTACATCTCGAAAAAGAGCTGGGCACATAGAGTTTACTTTCAGAAAGCAAAGCTAAGACACTTCTAATATTTAGGTCTGTATTATGAAATCAATGAGAAACAGCAATTCTTATTCAGAGCCCCACTGTATAAGGAAGAACACAAAGAGAGGAAAAAAAAAAGACCATATTTTTCTGGGGCAGCTGTAACTACTCCAGAGGATTTCACCCTTTGGAGAAAGCTGAAATTTACAGTGGTGAAAAGGTATCATGATATTTCCTAGCAATAGATGCAGCTTGTGTGTGGTTTCTCCTGACAGAGCAACACAGAACTGATGCTTAGATTTTCACCGCTTTTCATTATTACTAAAAGCAAAACCAATGAGGAAAAAGAAGCAGGAGTAAAAAAATGAAGACAGCTTTTCCATGAGCTTCTTTCCCAAATGAACCAAGAATTGAATTAAATTAAATTAAAAAGCTTCTGCTTGCCATCTCCTCCTATTGACCTACTCATCCAGACTTGTGATCCTCACAGTAACTCCTTGGGACACCTAGCTAGGCTGACTTAAGTTTCATCCACCGAAGCCAATGACTATTTTCTTGACGTCTCTTACATCAATTATGTCCTTTGGCTATTAAGCTACTCTCAGCTGAACTCTTATCTCCTATTAACCAGTGGAAGAACAATACTGGAAAGAGATATATGATGGCTCAGGCTAGATAAACCAATGTCATGAAAGTCTTCTTTAAACCAAAGAAGAGATGTTACCCAAGCCAGGTTTGATTTAACACCACAAATAAGAGAAAGTGTATCAACCATAAACTACGTTTAAAACTGTCTCCAGATATTAGAAGAAGAACAAGGTCCCCTCTAGTGGAAAGCTATGGAATATGTCGAGTAGGAGATCCTGCAAGTCCTTGCTCATCTTGGCTCTGTAGTATCTCAGTTCATTTTCTCCACACCACCCTTGCCATGCACACACCACTGGGCTAATCTAATGAAAGCAGAGCTACTGTCATTATCACCTGGATGTCTGGGCCTTGGGTCTTACATTCTGCTCTTGGCCTCTGGGATTTGTTGTTGCACTTTTTTCAGAGAAATCAGTGTTATCTCCAATCTTGTCATTAATGATTTATTTTGCAAAGCTTCAGCAGCTGTGACTGCAATTTCTCCAATGCAATTTCTCCATCTGGTGGTGTAAAAAGCAGCTCCCAATCTGCTGTTGGTCAGTTTGCTCCACTCTGGCAGCGCTATTTTACAACCACCATGAGCTGGCGTTCAGATTCCACCTGACCGCTGTGATACGATCTAGGCGAAAATGCAAATTGGTTTTGGACTATACCTGTAAATTTACTGCCCTCCATGCCCACTTCAGGCATTAGGAAAAGTTTTGTTAGGTAGGTTGTTTTTCTGAGAGTCTGCAACCCCCACTAATGTATTCCTTTCATTCCACCCATACACTCTCATTCTGGCAACTTAGAAACAAGTTGATATACCCCTCAGGTTACCCAGGGCTGGTCCTTCTCAGAGGAGGAACATTTGTTTTTTAACACAACTTTTTTTTTTTCAGTAAGACAAAGCCACAACCTACATATGTGATCTTACATATATAGGTTTTGAATACATTTGCCACCTGGTCTTGGCAGAAATCAATTAAGATTCATTTCAAAGGCTCCAGCAGTCATGATGCAGGTTTATTAGTAGGGGTTTTTGTTTGGTTGGTTGGGTTTGGTTTTGTTTGGTTGGGGTTTTTTTTCATCTTTGGGGGTGTTTCTTAGTGTGAGAGAGACAGTGGTTTTATTAGAGAGGAGGGGGTTAAGGAAAGAGCTAGTTGTATAGGGGCAGATTCTCTTAATTGAAGATTTCAGATCCAGAATAGATCTGCTCCTCTTCCCTCTCACCAAATAGGTACAGACTGAGTCAGCATCCTCATTCTGCTCATCCCAAAGAACATTAATAGCAGGATTAATGGCACTGCAGCATGTTTCCAGCTGCAGAATAGGGAAGCAGTCTTTCCTGCCCAAACCACAGATGGATCTCATCCTGCAGCTGCTTTACCTGTAAACTAGAGTTTATAAGGCATAAGTATCCACTCACCCCCCCCCACAATACACAGTGAGCCCATGCAACCTTGTGCAGGTCCCGGGGGGTGACATCTCTGCACATAGGCAGAGTATTGCCTGAATACAACTTTTAAAATCTTTTTTCAATTAAGGGAGAGAACAGCAGAGAGCAGGTAACTGGAATATAATGATTGACACTTGCCATATCCATGTTAGAATCGATGTGTTTTCATTAACTGGCACTAGGCGTCTCTGCAGCTCCCTGAGTGAAGGTGTGTTAATATGAACTGATACCTCCTCAGGATTTACATATGCATATATACATACACAAACTGGATTACAGACCCGTGCTCCTGCAGGGTTGCCTCCTCCCCAGCTGGCTGTATGCTTCTTGTATTCCCTTTTGTTCTAGCTGAAAAGGTGGATAAAGTCTCTTTCCTGGACTTAAATACAGACCAGAACTGTATACCTGGACATCTGAGACCTCTCGGACTGAGAAGGAAATTGAAACAGGTCCTCTGCTACTGCATGGAAGCAGCAATACCTACTCATCTTCAGTCTTTTAAAAATTAGGGGTGGGACTGAGATTCAGACTTAAACACAGATGTCTATAACATACATATTCACACTCATCATTTGGTATCATTGTAATAGATGGAGATTTAGGACTCCAACCACTTGTCTGCATACAGGGGCAGAATTTCTGAACCTGGCTTCTCCCTGTACTCCTCTAGCATGGCAGATCATACCTGGAGGCAGTCAACTGCCACTGTTTATGCTTGTAGTAAATATTTCTGTGCTTGTGAACATCTTTCCCATCCTTGCTCCTCAAGTCTTATACTACCCCTTCAGTAGCTCTGGTGCTTTTGGTGACTTTGCTGAGGTTCATTAACAAAGCCGAACATGATCTTCATTTGCTGGGCTCATTTTCTACCAGGATGGGTTGGGTAGGAGAGGAGAGAGGGGAAAGGAAAGAGAAATATCTTTGCAGTGATAGATCAGCTCTCTGTCTTGAAAACACAGGGTGAATAGAAAGCAGTTGGATTAATACAAATCTAAATTATGGGACCTGAGATAAATAAACTACTGGAGACAACTCCCTCCTTGCTCCATGGAGTAGACAAAGTCATGCCACTCTATATACTCAGAGATGGTGTATCCAGCAGAGACAACAGGTAGAGCTTTAGTCATCATAATAGCTTGCAAACTATTCACCATTAGCTTTTTAGCAAAATACCCCATGGCTGTTAATCTTAAGGCAAAAATTGATGAGATATTTACAAAACACAGTAGGAGAAAAACTGCTCCTGATAAAACTACTCTTCAAAATTTTCCGGGAGGTGAGAGAAATAGCAGTCACATAAAAGTGTAGCAAAACCCCTCGCTTCAAAACTGCTTGGGGAAAGAGTGAAGACACGAATGCATTCAGCCCTGCTCCCCTGAGACCCCAAGTTTCTGCTTCAGCATGCAGAGCATCTTCAATCCCTTTTGTCCCAGTGGGGTCTTGTCATCTCCTGCCTTTTCTGAAGGGATGATGAGCTGAGGACAGGTACTGCCCACAGCAGCACAGAAGCAGTATGTCGTTGTTTGGTTTCTTTATTCTGTGCACATCATCCTAAGCTTGATTTATGTTTCTTTCATCAGAAAAAAGGTGGATAAATCTTCTGGGAGATATTCAGTTCTTCATATTCCCTTCAGTAGTCCAGAGAAAGAGGAACGTGAGAAGGAAGGTAAGATTTCTCCCATGTGTCCAAGCCACCTCTCAGAAATCACATGAGCTATGACTTAGAAAAGTCCATTCTTTGGGTTTTAGCATCCAGAATTTACTTAATCCCTACTCATATGCAAATCCTATTTAGAAGGAGGTGAGTGTTAATGGATATTTATCAAACTCCTTAAGGTCCTCAAGAAGAACAAATTTTAAATTAATCTTGTCCTCTCATTAGTTTAGATCTTCATCTTTGTTCATTTCCATGCTCATCCAAAGTCCTAACTCTCACTCCAGGTTGCACTTTGGTTCCAGTTGTTGCACAGTGTGTTTTACGTACAAGATACTGTCTAGCCAAATGGCCACATTTGCCTTCGGTGGGCAAAAAACCAGTGACTTGGTCTTCAAAAGATAATAAATCCATACATCCAGTGGCACTCAACAGCCTGAGTATACAGAGACAGCATGTCCTATCTGCTCCCAGTGCTCTACCCACAGCTATCTGGCAGTGCCATCCCTGTCTTTTAGCAGGATCACTTCTTCTTTGCTGGGGCTTTGGCATTCCCACTGGCCTTGCCATTAGTTTTGGTGCCTCCTCCTGATTTTACTGCTTCACCTTTTTCATCTTTCTTCCCACCACCTTGTTTCTTGTCAGTAGTGTCCTTTTCTCCCTTTTCTCCCTTTTCTCCTTCTTTCTTTTTGGCCCCATCCTTCCCTTCTTTCTTGGATCCTTCTTTCTGGTCCTTTTCACCATCTTTCTTCTTGGAGCCTTTGGATCCATCTTTCTTACCCTGAGTTTTGTCCACTTTTCCAGATACAGTGGGAACTTCTTCCTTTTTTTCTTCTGCAACCTGAGCTGTATGCAAAGACGGAAAAAGAAAACATAAAAGCAGTTAACTCGGGTTGACAGTAGCCAGAAGGAGGGCAGAATTCCCACTCTCTGCTGGCAAATCTTGGACAAAGAGAAAATATTTCTACTGGGTCTGTGTTTTGCTCACGGACTAGCAGCTTTTCATGCCTTTGTTTTGAGAAGATAGACTAATGGGATAAAGCAGAACCAGTAATTTCAAGAGTTGAGATGTGGATCTATTGTAGGAAATGGCTCTTGTTGTTAGGAACTGATCCAGGAACGTTATAAGCACAGTCGATAAGCATTTCCCAATAATGACATTCCACGTGGAGCTGTCTCCTTCCACAAGAAGGAACAGAAACATCTCTCATGCAATTCAGTACAGACCTGTCTTGGGTTTGGGGTTTTTTTTTGATTGGTTGGCTTTTCTAATTCTTCTTGTATGGGGTATGTCTCCTGCAGGTGAGAGTGGACAGCAGGGATTCTGCTAGGTAATTTGCTTTGAGAGACAGACAAGCAGAAGATGGTTTGCCCAGCAGAAGACCACAAAGTAGGCTTAGCTTATGTTGTGTCCACATCCAGTGACTACAGGACTGGCTTCCCACCTGACCCACTGTAATTAATTGAAGCAACACACCAGAGGTATGCAGTAATTAACAATTAGCCCTGGTTTGGCATGTTTTTAACAAGCCATATTAGTTATAGGAAGCTTATAATATCTTTACTTATGAAACATTTTTACATAGAAATATCTGTATATGTGCTTGCAGCCCAGAAAGCCAACCATATCCTGGGCTGCATCAAGAGAAGCGTGACCAGCAGGTCGAAGGAAGTGATCCTGCCCCTCTACTCTGCTCTCGTGAGACCCTACTTGGAGTATTGTGTGCAGTTCTGGTGTCCTCAGCATAAGAAGGACATGGAGCTGTTGGAGCAAGTCCAGAGGAGGGCCACGAGGATGATAAGGGTGTTCGAGCACCTGCTGTATGAAGACAGGCTGAGAAAGTTGGGGCTGTTCAGCCTGGAGAAGAGAGGCTGCGTGGAGACCACATAGCAGCCTTCCAATATCTGAAGGGGGCCTACAGGGATGCTGGAGAGGGACTCTTCATCAGGGACTGTAGTGGCAGGACAAGGGGGAATGGGCTTAAACTTAAAGAGGGTAAGTTCAGGTTAGATATAAGGAAGAAGTTCTTTACTGTGAGGGTGGTGAGGCACTGGAACAGCTTGCCCAAAAAAGTGGCAAATGCTCCATCCCTGGCAGTGTTCAAGGCCAGGTTGGACAGCGCCTTGGGTGACATGGTCTAGTGTGAGGTGTCCCTGCCCATGGCAGAGGGATTGGAACTAGATGATCTTAAGGTCATTTCCAACCCAAACCATTCTATGATTCTATGATCTTGGATTCAGCTCCCACATTTCAGGTGAAAAGACTCGTGAGTCTGACTTTAATTATTCTGCAAAAGGATTTGGTAGCAGAAAACTCTTCCTTGTCTTTCTTATTTTTCTTCTACTGGAAGTGTTTCATTTCTGAAGTCAGAGCCTGATGTACTGAGCTATCATCTCAAGCAGCAACTTGACATTTAAACACAGACCATATTTCATATATTTCTTATGGAAAATTTTTCCTTTGCTGAAGACCAGCAGAGTATGAAGTTTGGCAAAAACAAGTGGAAATGTGTTAAGTTTCCCACTACCTCCTTCTCCAAAAATCCCCAGCATAGGACTCAAATATGTAAATAGATAAACATGTTAACACAACTTACTTGATAATTAAAATCAGCCAAGATATAGCAATGACCTAGGAGTGACCTCAGCAAATGGAGGATGATGGGTCACCATTTAGCTTTCTTCAGCTGGCATCTAGGCTAAGTAAAATTATTTCGTGTTTGTCACAGGCTAAGGAAAGATAAGAGTGAACTGGCTTAGGAGGTGATTTGGTATGGGCCCTTGGCGACATGTCTCAACCCCTACTTGGAGCCACTGAACACCAATCTCTTTAAGCAGCCCCAAATGTCCCAATGCTATGGATGTCTGTAGTGTCACTTTCAAATTGCAGCAATGTATTACCTGAATTTATTATGCTTACCTAAACTATTCCTTCAGCGTGCACACTGTAAAAAGATATCCTTTGACCTTGGGAACTGGCAATTCATTTGTGCATACAAATGGGAGAAGAACAATATAGATTCTTTCTCACAACCATGGGGGAAATCCTGACATCTCATATTTAAAAAAAAAAAAAAAAAAAAAAAAAGAGGAAAGAATTATAAAAACCCACCACACTGTCTGCTTCCTAAACAAATATGGTAGGAAACAGGTAAACTCCCCAAAATGTCAGCTGGAGCAGCCTCAAACCAGAATACTTGAAGATCAACCAGGGCA
The DNA here is from genome assembly GCF_004027225.2 of Strigops habroptila. NCBI lineage: Eukaryota > Metazoa > Chordata > Aves > Psittaciformes > Psittacidae > Strigops > Strigops habroptila. Next base: position 98,636,692 of record NC_044277.2, read on the forward strand.
TGGACCCAGACAGTACATTTCCACCCAGAGCTAAGGCCAAGTCCTGCTTGTATTGCTCCCAGACTGGGAGACAGAGCACAAATGAATTAATTTGTATATAATGTTTTATACACTGAACCCTAAAGTCCATTTTATTTATGTCCAGTAAAAGTGCTTGCCATATACGACACTCAAAAAGTGCATGGAGACCTATTTGGCATTTTCCAATGTAACAGCTAGAATTTTCCGTCATGGTAAATGTGAAGTAGGGTAAAATAATACCAAGAAATGAGTGTTGAAGTGTTGTAACATATTCATGATTAATAGCATTTGACATTTACAGAAACCTTTAAAGCATTTAATGGCCACTCAGTAATTAAAATCATTCAAGTAATTTCTCTGGCCTTGATTGGGCCTACGAGGAATTGTCACAGTATAAGTATATAAATAGTCAACAAATACATACATTTTATTTTATGACCACATCAATCAAGGTGAATTGCCAAATGTCAGTGGGGCAACACAGCAGAGCATCACACTCTGTGCAGATGAAAACAACAGCACAGAGATGAAGCCCAACGATTTGCATACTTTCCATTGTACTGCTTAAATCATGTAGTAAAACTTTTCTGGGCGTGGGGTACACATTAATCTCAGAAGGAAGTCAAATCAGTGGGTTTGATCACACATAGCTTTTGCATCTAACAGATTAGGCACTGACAGCTGAATCAGTCCTTTGGGTCCCCAAGGTTGGAGACATACAGGCATTTTTAAGGCACAATTTACCTCTTCTCCTTTAGCACCTCCCCTAGCATGAAAGGAATCACATCCTTCTTATTTTCCACTGGGATAAAGTCTAAACAACTAGTGCTGATGCAAACTTCCCCATATATGTGGATAACGTACTTGTGGACAGATGACTCCCATCCCAACACCAGATCTTTCAGGGCAATTCGGGCAGGTTTATATCTGCCTAGTCCCATAGGACTAGAAGCTTCAGAGAACATGTGTTCATGAGCAATTACCAGACATCAGCAGCCACTCAGCAATATGCCACTCACCAGCCTCCTACCCTGTCCTATGCCATGACCAGAATTCTAGGATTCTCAAAGGTCAAAGGGTGATCAATGAGTCAACTTAAACATTTAATTGGATAAATGTTTAGGTAGTTTTATGGTGTAGCTGACTTCCCATAAATTGCTTTCTCATGGTAATTTATTAATGAATTCATGATGCAATAATTTACCAGGGTCTGATTAAATGTACACCAAATAGCCAGCCTTTGGATGGAATACATGTACATGTTCATGGGATGTACAGGCTGCTTACAGGAGATCAAAATTTGTTAGCATTCTGGGGTGAAACAGCCATTCCGGTGCCCAAATACCCTTTCTGTCTTGTCTAGATCATTCTTCTTATCATTAACTTATTGGTTTTCCAGGAGTAACAGCTAGGCAGGAAGAAGATGTAGAAGCAAATGAGTGATTTGGCTTTCTGCTATCTAGACGCATGATCCTTTACACCCTCTGGGACCTACTGATAACTGGTCAGAATTTGGTCTTTTGGGCAGGAAATTGAAGTTCCTCATTCATGTAAGAGTGCACTAACTAGACCTTGAGATGACCTTTGACTTTAAAGGAGGTTGAAAGAATTTAACTGTATTGAGAAGGACTTATTCATGCGAGTTGGGTTCAACTCCAGAGAGTGTTCTGGCCATCCTCAGTTTATAATATAGGCATAGTCCAATGCCTGAATGCCTCTGAAATTCTGAGTTATGTGCAAATTCCTACTCTTAAGCACTTAGTTCTGTATTTTGCAGTATAGAACTAAATTTCTACAATTATGCTATCTGCCTCTTTCACCAGTTTCATGGATTGAAGCATCACATTTTGAGTTAAGGAAACTTCCAGTTTCTACAAAGCTACAGATCACAGGATTTGCAGAGGCACAGGGAAGAGAAAAAAAGTTCATGAAAAGGTACTGAGAAAACAGAGGTCAAATGCAGAAAGGGAACTGAGAAGCAGAGTCCAAGGTATGGTGGATCTCATCAGAAAAGAGAAGCCACAGACAGACAGACAGGAAGGCAATCCCCTAATTTCCTTGCAGGGCCATTTCATCTTCTTCTTTCACGACAGGCAGGGAGTTGAGAGGTCTGGAGTGGACATGACCAGAGAGAGTTAGGAGAGTTTCAGTAGAGCCTAGGGTACAGAACCAGGAAAGATAAGTGAGAGCAGCAGAGACCAGTGACAGAAATACTCTTGGCCATCCAAAAAGGGCAAGCCATTTATTGGTAGTGTGACACTAACAACTTTTTATTCCTGCTGACATCTCCCAACCCAGGAACTGGCCCTTAAAATGAATCAGACTCTCTGGAAATTTTAAACATGAACTTCAAAGGCATGACCCTGACTTGTACCAACAGAGAAACGGTTCCTTTCATCTAAGTGACAGTGCCTGCTGCCACAAATGGTGCAGGTTTAGTGCATGTGACTGTGAGGAGTTCACCAAGCCGTGGCAATATCTTAATGGTTGTGCCCAAGGAGCCACACTGATTTACCCTAAGGGAGGACCTAGCCCTTTGCATTCATTCATACAGAAAGCAATCCTAAAAGAAGACGTGGGTCTCATGTAGGTATGGGTATGGGAAGTACCTCCAGGGATCTCTGTCAGCTCGTTGAGTGGTGGCACAGTGTCCAGTTTGTCAGCATATGTCTTTGCTGCTTGCCGTTGAGCATATCGTGCCTCAATTTCTTTCTTTGTCCGGGGAATCCGGCACTTGAAGATACAGCATAGCGTGATAACTGGGAAAGGAGAGAGGGAAGCAGGAACATTCAGTTTAGTCAGCAGATTTCTGTCTAGTACAGGCTGGCCCATTTACAGTGGGGAGACAGCAGGAAGAAAAATTAATTTCAGAAGAGTTTCTTCCAGTAGGAATGATCTACATCTGTGGAAGTACCTGCCTGAGGGATATGGTCACACAGTCTAAAGCATTGAGCTACCTGGAAATAAAGAATTGTCACTCTTAGGCTGAACTGTGGTAAAGGACTGAGCATGTCCTTCCCACCAAAACCAAATGTAAACCATTGCCTTAAGCCATATATGTCAACAGTGTCTCTGAACATCAGAATAGCAACAATTTAAATTCATTATCTCTTTGGAAGTGACAGCAGCAAATAAGATGTACTGTCACCCCTCAACAGGGTATTATTGCTAGAGGTTCCTGACAATATGTCTTGGCTATTCATTTTTGTGGTAGGTAGATACTGGGATTGTGGGCCTTCAGCTGAAGAAAGAAATTAGGAGTTTGACATGAAAACACTGTAGACCCTTCAAAATAGATACAGAACAATAGCTCAATATATGTCTTAATTGACTTTCATCTAAAGCCATTTAGGGCAGGCAAAGAATTGAACCAGATCTCCTAAATCTCCCCATCATGAGCTTACTATTCCATCATGCTACTTTCCTGAGCTAGGCTTCTTTACATGACTTCGGGATGCAGATAATAATTTTACTCCTAGTAAGACACATTTTCCCTTCATGCTTAAACATATATGTTCCTTCAGAATTTCCATCTGCAAATCTAATCATGATTCAGACAATTCAATGTAATGAAATCATTACTGATGGTTTCCTAGACTAGGAATTCACAGACTTGAAATTTCCCAGACTCGGAAACTGGCAGTCATAAAATTAGTTGACCCACAGGTGATAAACACATGTCAAGAAGCATGAGATATCATGGTCTCTATGAACACTTGAGTTACTTTTCTGTGGGCATCCTTAAAATAGAATCATAGAATCATAGGATCATAGAATCATAGAACCATAGGATCATAGACTCATAAAATCATAAAATCATAGAATCATAGAACAGTTTGTGTTGGAAGGGACCTTCCAAGTTCATCTAGTCCGACCCCCCTGCGATGATCATGGACATCTTCAGCTAGATCAGGTTGCTCGGAACCACATCTAGACTGGCCTTGAATGTCTCCAGGGATGGTGCATCTACCACCTCTCAGGGCAATCTGTTTCAGCATTTTACCACCCTCATTACAAAAAATTTCTTCCTCACGTCCAGCCTGAATCTCCCCTTTTTTAGTTTAAAACCATTACCCATGCTAAAAAGTGTCTCCCCATCTTTCTTATAGGCCCCTTTTAAGTAGTGAAAGGCTACAATAAGGTCTCCCCGGAGTCTTCTCTTGTTTAGGCTGAACAATCCTCATAGGAGAGGTGTTCCACCCCTCTGATCATTTTTTGTGGCCCTCCTCTGGACCCTCTCCAACAGGACCATATTTTTCCTGTACTGAGGACTCCAGAGCTGGATGCAGTACTCCAGGTAGGGTCTCACCAGGGCAGAGTGGAGGGGCAGAATCACCTCCTTTGACCTGCTGCCACGCTTCTTTGGATGTAGCTCAAGATACAGTTGGCCTTCTGGGCTGCAAGTGCACACTGCTGGCTCATGTCAATCTTTCATCCACTGGGGTACTCTCAATCCCTTCATATCTGTCCTGGTGTGCTGTCGTCCTGGTTATACCAGAGAGGGACAAATTTTGGCAACGTGCTGGGGCTTGGCCTATGCCTACAGAGCCCTGCTCAACACTATCCAGCACCTTCAAAGGGAAAAAAATGTCTCTGGATCTGATGGCAAAGCAACAGACAACGCAGCTATGCCAACTACAAGCACTGCACCAGCTACTAAGCAGGAGAAAAATGACTGCTATAGCTGAACCCAGGACAGTATCCCAGCCTGTATTGATGCCGGAGGTTGCCCCGACCCAGGTGCAGGACCTTGCACTTGGCCTTGCTGAACCTCATGAGGTTCGCATGGGCCCACTTCTCGAGTTTGTCCAAGTCACTCTGGATGGCATCCCTTCCCTCCAGCATGTCAACTGCACCACTCAGCTTGGTGTCATCTGCAAACTTGCTGACAGTGCACTCAATCCTACTATGTCATTGATGAAGATATTAAACAGTACTGGTCCCAGTACAAACCCCTGAGAGACGCCACTGGTGTCCATCTAGGCACTGAGCCATTGACCACTACCTTCTGGATGCGACCATCCAGCCAATTCCACATCCACCGATCAGTCCACACATCAAATCCATATCTCTCCAATTTTGAGAAAAGGATGTTGTGGGGGATCTTGTCGAAGGTTTTACAGAAGTCCAGATAGACAACATTCATAGCCCTTCTTTTGTCCACTGATATAGTCTGGGGGATTCTTCTTTACTAAATAAAAGCTCAACTTTCCAACCTACCCAAGTTCTTAACCTCGTTTACACTTTGTGGAAAGGGGTTCTGAAGGCAAGCAGAGCCTTGTGCTTGGAAAGATGTTGTGTGAGCAGTTTTACATGTTCTGTTTTCTATTTTAACTGGAGTTCCCCCATGCCACATTAACCCTATAAGAAAGGAGCAAGCATCCAACTTCCTGTACACTTCAAAAGTTGAGTAATCTCCTCTGGCTTTATATTACCATGAGCAATGTATCAGACCTTTGAGACTAATCCAAGGAAGTGAGAGAAACAATCTGTACTTTTGGTTCCAAGTGTGAGCATTTCTCATTCAATAGGAGTAAAAAAGTATTGCAGATGCATTTACAACACCAGCACATACACCAGCTGCTGTAAATTTTACTCCCTAAAAGTTTGTCCTGTACCTGTCCAGTCTCTCCTAAGTAAAGAGGGATCGTGTTAACCAGGAACAAGCTCTGCAGGACCTCTCCATCTCACAAAAGAGAAAAGGAAAGTAGTAAAACACCTTTCTCAGTGTTTTGCGGTTAGCGTAAAGCTACCAAATGTAGCAGCTCCTATATCCCTTTGCTGAATTTTGTTGTCAAAAGTATCACTCACTTTAAACAACTTGCTGCAGAGGTACTGTAGTGGAAGCATACTCAGGGCCATCTAAATGTCACAACAGGACAAGACAGCTGAAGCTGAAGTGAATTGCCTAAACCAACATGAAATTGTAATAACCTGTGATTGGGGAAGCAATCAAGATGCTTTTATCCTTGCTCTTCCATGAGGGTCAGCAATAACAACAAGCTGAAGGTAATTGAGCTTTTACTTGTCTTACAAAAGGAAAGCAAGGTACCCATATAGCATTATTGGCAGCACAACGCTGTCAGCTTGCAGGTGGGTAACATATCACATCTGGAAAGCACACAGCTGGGTCTGCCCTGCTGCTCAGGGCAGCAAGACTTCACTGTGCAGCTGTCCATACAGCTACAGCAACATTACAACAAGCAGAAGGCACAGACCTTTTCAGGCTGGCAGACAAAAAAATACCCAGTAGATGAGCAAGGACTCAAGGCAAAGTCAGGCGAGACATAAGTATGCATTTTTAACAGGGACAGCAAATGGGGAAACAATTTACAGGAGAGGATATACAGGAGGGTACGTGCTTTTTCTCTAACCACTTTAAAATCAAGATCTATTGTTTTCCTAAAAGCACTTTGAAATTCAGCTAAGCCAGGAAATCCTCTACTCACATTTGAGAAAAATTTGTCAGGCAAATTCGCACCATATTTCCTGGAGACTGATAAAGAATAAGACTGTCAGCTTTCAAGTAAAGCACAGAGAGATATTGGTCAGTGCCCTTGAAAGTCAAGGACAAAAGGTCTGCCAATGTCACAGTAGTTGGCTTAGCCCTACAGGAAAGAATAGAGGTTGTTGTATCTCTCACAGTTCCACCTCTTTTCAATTACTAAGGACAAAAATGGTAGTTGCTACATGATAGTCATGAGCTGGGCTCTCTGTTAAACTTTCTAATGGAGATGAAGCACTACACTGAGGTACTGGGGACTTATGTTGTCTTGGGATGTGAAATGATTCATAACCAGCCACTGGAGCAAGAGGCTTATGTGAAAATAATGCAGTACTACTTTTATTTCCATCCCCTTTGCAAGCTGTGCTTAGTGTGAGGCTCAAGCCATGCATGGGCGTAAGTATCGAGCTGACTACCATTATCTTTAAAAAAAGAAAACCCATGCCACTTAATAAGATTCAGGATTTGGTATGGGAGCTTTAGGAGACTGAAACTGATGCCAGGATCATTTCATAGCATTTCATTGCTATGGGAAGTTACTGTCTGCTAGATATCTTTGTTTTCCCCTCCAGGTCAGACATAGGAGACAGAGTGGGTGGAATTCATCTGCTCTGGTTTGTGTGTCCCAAAGCTAGAGCTTACAGCCTCATTCACTCCAGGCTCCCTTTATCATTGATGGGGAGAAAGAAGCACCTCCTCAGGGTGAATAATCTCATCTTAAAACAAAATGAACTATTCTCTGCAGCTGCCTTTCTCTCCATTAACTACAAAAAGAGATTGGAATGACCAGTCTCACAGAGGACCGCGGAAGAGCTGTGATGCCTGGAGTGAGAGTCAAAGGCTGGACAATGTGCCCTAGGACTTCCCAAATGGTGTCAGAGATCTACATAGGTGTGCGAATTGTTCCTTCAGTTAGAAGAGCTGAATCTCATACTATGGAAGATAGGAGAGAGGTATTTGTTGCATAGTAGAAGTTTGGAGCAATCTTAGCATCACTTCTTTTATGCCCAGCAGATATATTAAGTTTTCTCCTGCTTCAAATCAGTGAGATTATATTTGTACCACCAATAATTTATTCATCAACTGAACCACAAAGCAATGTAATCTGTAATGATTCCTGGGCCTTTTCTGATGTCAAGGTTAATCACAGAATCACAAAATGGTTTGAGTTGGAAGCGTCCTTTAAAGAGCATCTAGTTCCACCCCCTGCCACGGGCAGGGACACCTTCCACTAGACCAGGTTGCTCCAAGCCCCATCCAGCCTAGCCTTGAACACTGTCAGGGATGGGACAGCCACAGCTTCTCTGGGCAACATGTGCCAGGGCCTCACCTCACAGGGAAGAACTTCTTCCTCACATCTCATCTAAATCTGCCCTCTTTCAGTTTAAAGCCATTTCCCCTTGTCCTATCCCTACCTGCCCTTGTCAAAACCCCTCTCCAGATTTCTTGTTGGCCCCTTTAGGCACTGGAAGCTGCTCTAAGGTCTCCCTGAAGCCTTCTCTTGTCCAGGCTGAACAAGCCCAGCTCTCTCAGCCTGTCTCCATAGCAGAGGTGCTCCAGCCCTCAAAGCATCTTTGTGGCCTCCTCTGGACTCGCGCCAACAGCTCCATGTCCTTCTTGTGTTGGGGCCCCAGAGCTGGATGCAGAGTGGAGTAGAGAGGCAGAATTCCCTCTCTTGACCTGCTGGTCACGCTGCTGGTGACAGGACATGGTTGGCTTTCTGGGCTACTAAAAATATCCATTCCTATAAGGTAACAGATCAAGAATTGGACTGCACTCTTCCATGAGAGTTAAACATCAAAGCAATACTCTTACAAAAACTTAATATGTGACATGGCATCAAGGATTACAACATAAAAAACTCACCAAAACAATACTGAAAATATCCATGAGGGTTATATATACTATGAAAGTACCTTAAAAAGTTTTTGTTTGGGATATGAATATGTGCAGAACATTAATTACAGCTGGCAGGCAGACGACTTGACTTCAAGCCTTGAATGGCTGTTTTATATTATACATTCACCAATCCTCTCATTCCCCAGGTGAATGCTTTAATCACACTGCTATCAAACAATATTTAATTTCATTCTTTTATGCTATGGCTGTCCTTTTCCTTTCCAGGATTTCAGCTTTCATTTTAATTGTTGAGAAGGCTTCTAAAATGCAGCCTGAATAAACTATTACCTTAATGCCTGTCTGATGCTACGGTGAGCTTGAAGCAATCTCTGTAAGATGTATCAGTGCCCTAGTAACATGACAGAAGGTCCATAAAAAATATCAAGGTGTGAAATGGTGACATCATTCATGGTTTCTCTGCTATCAAACCACATAAAGCAGAAGAAGAAACATGCTATGTGACAAAACATAGCGGAGTCATTTTCAATTCTGTCAGTTTTCTTGGCTTTTCTGCAGTAATAATATACGGCCTTGTGATGCTGTGATAATTAGCCTCTCCTGTGAACTGCACAATTAAAATACAGGCTTTTTCTTCTTCAGTAACATGCTGTGGATTACTTTGCTGTTGGCCTTCTATAAATCATTTTCTCACTTTTTTTTTTCCTTTTCAGTTATCTGACACACACAGTTGAATTCAGCCTCCTATTCTGAAGGAACATTTCTGTTTTAAATTAAAAAGTCGGGTCTGATCCTGCACATACTGTTCTCGTTCTACACTGCAGATTCAAGCTGACAACATATCAAATTATTGTTCATTGTTTCTGCCAGTCTGATCACGTGAAATGTATTTTTTTATGAAGGAAACAAATAGTTGGTGGTTCTTATGAAATGGGTATTTTAAAGGAGTCAACATTTTGCTATGATGACAAAAGAGGTATTGTGATATATTTTTATCCTTCAGCATATACTAATAAACCCTGACTTGAGAAATAATGAAGAACTCTGAGGCTTGCTCCTTTCTGGATTTTTAGCATGTTTTCATTATTTTTACAGGAGGCAATATCTTCCTAATATTCATATCTAGTACTATTCAGGTTGGAGGAGCTGAGAAATGGCCCCCAAAACCTTTCATCTGGAGTACAATAACAGAGCAAACGCTAAACACTGAATTTTTGACCATAAACAGTTAGATGCTTGTGATCAAGTAACGGGTGTGTGTTTACTCCCACTGGCTTAAACTAAAATATTTTGTTTTGTAATTGAAACAGACCAAGAGCATATGCAAAAGACCATGGAGCTGTATCGGCTTAAACCACATATCCATGCGGCCAAGTTACCCAGTTCAGGGTCTCTTTTTAGTTTTCACTTCAGTGAATTTAGCTCACCAGCATTAACACAGTTACTTCTAGATTACCTGGGCAACAAATTAAAAAAAAAAAAAAAAAAGGTGAAAAAAAGAAGGAAAGAAATAACTTTATTCTCCTAGGAGCTGGGAAAGATGTAAGTGAAATACCTTCTCCAGAGACTGCTTGGTGTAATGTTACAGCAAAGCCATGACTGACTATTGAACAGTTTTATAAACTGAATGGAAATTGGTTGCAATACACAGTAGGTTTGTTCCCTTTGAAGCTGAAAAATAAGTCTGCCAATGAAGCATTTAATTAACATTTACCAAAGTAGCCTGGGCTGCTCTGAGTTAATTAGGCAGCCGTTCCACTGTCAATAATGCAAGCAATTAATGCAGATGTATTCAAGGGCAAGTTAACAGCAGCACTGGTGTTTAAATGCTCTTTGAGAAGCCTTGAGTTGCTTACTATGTGACTACAATGATGCTTTAAGGGAAGAGCTAGCATATTTTGGCTGTTCAAGCTACTCACAACAGTGTTAACAGTTGTGATAATGCAACACTCAATGAGGGCTACTAAACTTTTCAGAAAATTAGTTAGTGCTTGGGTGGGTGCTTGTAGGACTGGTCCACCTTGAGCGCACAGATGTTCACAAGATGCTGGTGCCTGAAACACCTCATTTAAAGACGTCACTGCTGTTACTGGAGCTATTGCTGAGATAATAGTGCCTTGGAAGAGGTCCCTGAGCTGGGCTGCAGGAGAAGGAGGCTTTCCCTCTAAAGAGTGTGCAACCACCTACAGGGCATGTAACTGCATCCTGGCTTGGGATCAGGTTGCGGCGACGCGGACTCAGGAATTGCTTTCTTCCAGAAAACAGGGAGACATAGATGGTAAAAATGTTAGATTTAAAGTTCAGGTTAGAGATTAATTAGATGCTTCCTCAAGAATCTTCTCAGTCCTGTATTTTGTCTCACTTTAAGGCTGTTCTTTCAATGGAAATATAGCACTTGGATTAATGTACTGATTTCCTAGAAAGCAAAAATAGGAGACGAAGAATGAAGAGATTGAGATTGTAGTCCCAACAGCTGTGACAATATTACTTCAAGCAAAACATGTTTTTAAATATGTCCACCTTTGTAAAATGCCCTGAGGATATGCTGAAAGAACTGCTGCGAAGGGTCAGGGCCACTCCAATATTTGTTCAGCCATCAAGCTTAACTACGCCTCTATACACGAGGTTTCCCTGATGTCTGGAAACAAGGGTCTGTCCACACCACTAGATCACATCATCTGACACACACATCACAGATTATTATGTTTGATCAAATCCCACCTTACCTGGGGAGAGCTATTAAGGGCTGGAGAGCAGGGCAATGTTTGATCACTCTCCCTGCCACATTTATTTCTCAAATTCTTATTTGAATTGAACTGGTTTTAATTTCCAGACTCTGCTCTCTCTTCTATGCAGAAAATAAGAAAGACTTTCAATACTGGTTTTGTTTTTTGTTTGGGGTTTTTATATATATTTTCTTTCTGAAGTCCTTCAATGCTGCAATCATGTGATCTTTTGATCTTCTTTCCAACAAGCTAAACAAAGTGTGATCACTGAGACTCTTGTTTGAAGACCTTTTCCCAGGCATCGAACAGACATGAGGACTTTCAGCTTTTTTTTCCCTGCAAGCATTTGTTTTTTCGTCATTTGTTTTTATCCATAGGCACATGCATCTCACCAGGACAGCATACAGAGATGAAAAAATTTTCCTACCTCTCACTAACCCACACTAATACACTCAAGTAACTCCTTACTGCAGCATCATCCTGAGCTGCATTGCTTAACCAATTGCTCTGATAATACTACTTTTTACTAATCGTAATCTAGTCACTGAATGTTTGTTTATTCAGCAGATGAGGTCTATATTCCTTTCTCCCAGCCATAGATCCTTGCTTCTGCTGTTACACACTGTATTTTGTTTGAACAGATTCAGCCAACTCCCTGCATAGCTCCTTCTACCACCACACTACTTTTTTTTTTTTTTTTAACTTTTTTTTCTTCTTCTTCTTTCTATTGGCAAGGAGGATAGCTTTAACAGCAGCCACTTTGCATTTATTCTGAGCTCACCAGTGAAAAATATGGGTTAGAGCTGGACCTCTCATCTTAACAAATGTTTCCTTAGGAAATTTTGGTCTGAGCAAAGTTAGATTTCTGGGCTAGGAAATGTGTGGGACAAAAAGAAGCAGGTAGTCACTGGTAGCTCCCTGGAATGTCCCTGTAGATCCAGACAGGTTACCCAGGGCACTTGAGGACACAGGTTGTCTCATCCTTAGGTAGACATCTAAAGCAAACAGATAAATTATTCCCACTTACTCTGTTACCTCGTCACTCCAGATGCCTACACGGAAGGCGTCTCTAGATAGGTGGGATGAATCATAGTGACAAAGTCCGTATTAGCTGTTTTGTCTGGCACTCTAAGCTATTAATTAGCACAAGCCCTAATTAAAAAAAGCTCCTGATTGCTTATGCTTTCTGGGGGTCTGTTATGCCTGATGCAATAGATTCTAAGGCTAAGGTGACGCTCTTTAATCTTCTTTCCCTACCACCCCATCTTAAAGGCTGGGAGCAGGAAAGAGATTTACCATCCCAGGGAGTGAGAGGTTTGGGACTGAACCCTCTCCATTGCTAGCATGCAAGGAGAGGAGCTGTCACAAGGAGGAGCCAGCACTGCAGCTCTGTGAGGCAAGATCTAAGGATGATTGCTTCATAACAAGGAGAAATACCTCTTGTCAGGCATTTATTTAAAAAATGGGCAATAAGCTGGGCCTGTCATTTCTGTCAAACTGGAGCTAGCAACAAAACCCATGATCTCAACTCCCACAGCTAATCTTGTGACTTGGGAAAATCAAAGCCAGATTTGGATCTTCTCTGTGCAGCTCAGACCTCTCTACCCTCAGACCTCATGTAGTCCTACAGATATACACAGATTTCAATACATAAGTAACTGGAAGCAACGTACGGCTGCTACCTACATTCAATTACACCAGCTGAGAAGCAAGGATATGGGCTGTTATTTACCCTGCCTTGGGAATCTGCAAAATCCCTATTGTTCGATGTTAGTTGGATTTTGTGTGACATAGTGGCTTGCACCTGTTCTCCACACTGGGTAGAGAAAATGCACTGGAGCAGGATCATGCATGAAACTGGCAAAATGGGAATTAAATTATGATGGTGTGTTGAAATAACAATAGTAATAATAAATCAGAACATGAATAGTTAACCAATGGGTTTTCCCAGTACAGTTGCAAATCTGACTTTCACTTTCAAACCCATAAAGCCATACAGGAGTTATATTTGTTTGTGTCACACAGATCTCAAGAACACTTGTACCTTGTGCACTGTGCCACACAGCAAAGCAGCCTCTCCCCACAGTCCCCATCTCTGATGCCAGAGTCCACCTGTGCCCTCCATCACTGCATTGCCTTGAGCATGAATGGTCAATGAATGGACAAAGTAGATTAGGCTTCCAGCTGGTGGTAACATCCACACAGAGGAGCTGTTTCCAAGCCCCACTATAGTCCAACACTGCAGCTTTTCCCCTTGCAGACTCCAGACACAGCCACTTCTATGTGACCCGATAGGTGTCACATTTAAGAGACGCCAGCCTGAGGCAATGGCATCTCCAATTCTTTTTAGCTGATAGGGATCAGAACAACTAATTTTGTAGTAGCCTTGGGCATGTGTGTGTTTTTGTGTGTGTGAGCATAAAGAACAATGGAAGTTTAAGATAACATTATAGTACAAAATAAGAACAGCATAGGTTATTTGTTATTAAAATAATCAACAAGAAAGAATATTTACTTGTTATTAATTGGAGTACTTAAAAAAAAGGGTCCTTTATTTGTAAAACACACTTAACTTCCCCTTAAGCACCACATTTTGTGCTCAGCTTGAACTACATATACTGGTGCCAATAACTTTGGGGGCTCTTTTGGGCTATTTTGTAGGCACAGAACTGCAGAGCAGCTCTAAACCAGAAGGAAATGTCTCATCTGTGGTAAGAGATAACCATGTGTGAGCTTGGGCTGAGGGCAAAAGAGGGGATCAACCTGTTGTCTCTATGTAAGACCCACCCCTTGTCCTTGAATCCATCTGTGCACCCTGCTGAGTGTTTCTCATATGCCCAGGTGCTGGTGATGCAGTGTTTGATGATAGACAGCTAAAGCCTCTGTCAGAAAGCACCATGTGAAGCATCCTTGGGCCAGCCTAAATTATCTGTGCCTCACTGGAAATTCTGCACATTAATAGAAACATCTGGGTAGTTTTGCCATCCAAAAAGTAACGGTTATTTAACAGTGTAAATCCTTTGCCTGACATTTATACTTCAACACCCGCAGCAAGTTGGTAAATAAAACCTCTAACACTTCAAATTAAAATGAGCTCAGTTAATTGCATTCAAGATGTTTAACAGCTTTGTTGGTGTTCATTAAATAATACTTGATTCCTGGGAACATGTTTGTTTAGCATAAGCCTACCTCCTTTGTACTCTGACATTATTTTATACTCCTAATCTACCCTCTTTCATTTTAAAGCCATTCCCCCTTGTCCTGTTACTACATGCCCCTGTAAAATGTCCCTCTTCAGGTTTCTTATAGGCCCCCTTTAGGTACTGGAAGGCTGAATCATCCAAAAGTATCATCCAAAGCCAACTTGGTTTTCAGTTTGAGTTGAGAACAAGGCATGAGCTCATGCCTGGAACATGGCAGTGGGATGCAGCAACAGCTCTCTCCAACCCCACCCCATGTGGGATCTTCCTGTTACAGTTCCATCCTAACTTCTCCCTCACTTTCTCCATTCAACAAAGTACAGATTCAAATGGATGAGGGTCTTCCCCTCCCTGCGGTACCTGACATCCATCTGGTTAATGCTCTATATCAAGGTGCCACAATACAGGAGGAAGATTCTAGGCAGTAGCTGAAAGGCATTGCTTCCTCTTCTCAGCACTGTCTCTACTCCCATCATCCTCTTCATGCTCTCTCCCCTCTGTTTATGCTTTTCACTCCAGAGGGATGTGCTAGCAGGGATGTCAAAGCATTTTGCCCTTCATCCATACAGAGAAATTGGATTGCTTCTGCAAAAATGAGTGGGGCATTATTCAGGGAAGTGCCACCTGCATCCTCCCTGGTGGGCTGCTGTCAACAGACCTGGGGGTGTACTTAAATAAGAAAAACATCAGACCTTAAAATCAGAAAGGAAGAGGAGCAGCCCACAGGGCTGCCTAAAAATGTTGATGGTGGTTGTGATGTCAAAGAAAAAGGGGAGTCAATGGAAATCACACTGGGCCAGCCTTAGGCCAACTGCTGGCTTCCCCAGCGATGAATCAGGACCACCTCCCCATCCCATCACAGCAGTTCACAAAGGGTAATACTTCTGGTGCAAAGTCCTCAGTCTTTGTGGATGAAACAGGCTATGCAAGATTCCAAGATTATGATTCAATGTGTCATATCAGGGCAATAGTTCCCTATTCACAGCTTTCAAGGGACAGTGGAGGGAAAAAAAAAAAAGGAAGAAAAAGTGAGACCAAAAAATCGGACAGCAGTACTCCTGAGTGAATCAAATACCCCCAACAGCTAATCCCATCTTAGTTGCTTTCCAGTTGCCTCATCAAAGTCTCCCCAACAAAAAACAAAAAACAAAAAACAAACAAAAAAAAACCCAAAAAGAAACACAAATACAATCCTTACCTCTGCTCATACCTGCAAGGGGTCTCTCTTCTTATCAACCAGCACTCAGAGGAGCAATTCAGAGCAGCTGAACTATGCCAAGTGCTGAGAGGCCGCCTTGATAAGGATTTTAAGGCGCACTGTGGGAACACTTACTAACATAACGGCCGCCTTTTCTCTACCTGATTTACCTACCCAAAAGGGAAGGTTTCCTTTAACTAAGGACAAAATGATTGAGCTAAAATCTTGGAGGCAGAAGAGCAAAAGTGAGTTGACCTGCTGCGTGTGGTACTTGAGAAACTTTTTTTCCTAGTCCCTACCTTTATGAATTTTCCCTGTAGAGGCTGTCTGATTTAAAAATGAGTTCTTGTGCGTTCTCCAGTTGTAGCAAAAAGATTTGATGTTCCTGACATTTTAGTAGATAAATAAGAATGTGCAATGATATACACATCCAAGCGAGTTATGCCTCCAGCATCTCCTGAATAATGCTCTGTATGTGCTACTAAGTTCTATTTTCTACTGTGGGCTTGTTTACTCCCAAAGTTTTGTTTTTCTTATGAAATGTCCTGTCACAGAGCAGAAACAAAGGAAAAAGACAGAGACAAATGGGTCTGGCAGTGAGATGCTTTCATGTGGCACCTGAGAAAGTTGACTATCAGTTGCTGCAGGAAAGAGATTAAAACTTGCTGTTAATGTGCATGCAAACATTTAATCTCTTCTGGTCTCTAGCTGGGTAGAGCTAGGAGTTGCCCCCTTTGGTTTGTAACCTACCCAAAAATCTTCTTATGAGTTAGATCTCCCCTGAGACTTTTTACCCATTTGAGCGGTGTGTATTGACATATAAGATGCCTTTATGTAGGGTTTTTTATTTATTTTTTTCCTTTAATTAAACAAGGAAGTGTCAGAGACTTTTGGATTTGGCCTTTTTTTTTTTCCCCATTTATTATGTGATGATGCCATCTTGTGGAAGTTGCTAAGAGCAAGATTTGGAAACATCATCTAGATCATATCTATATTTGCAAGTCCTGTCAACTCAGCTGGAGCAGGTTTGTGGGGTGGAGGAGCATGGAGGATCTGCCATCCACATGGTATATTTCAGGTGGGACACCCTAGTTTAGTGCTGTGGCTTCCCTTGGGTATCTGGGATCATGCCTTTCTGGAGTAACTATCTTTTATTTCCATTTCAACTGAAAGCTAGCCAGTTCAAGTGTTCCACAATCACCCACGGTGAAGTAGCTAGGGGCATTAACTTTAAAAGCATCTCAATTCCTCTCATTCTTATTTGCTCCTCACCTGAATTCACATGACAAAGTAGTCACACCCTTAAAACCTTGATAACAAGGTGACATGGTAAGCCAATGGGATCACATGCAGGCTCTAGGAAGCCTTGGAAAGGATGCTCTCTTGTCTCCTAGTGCAGAGGGTTAGTGCTGCTAGAAGGCTATGCCCACTCTCTGCCCTGACTGAGAAGGTGCTTCTGGAACCAGGTAAAAAGAAGCCATATTGAAGCTCTTCTCCAGCTGTTGGCCCATTAGAAAACTAGAACATTGCCTAGTTTTCTGGACTGATACCAAGGCAACCTCCAAGAGCTCATTCACAGAAAAACCTGTGTCTGCTCCTGAGAACTAAAGCTGGGGAACCATCAGTGCTTTTGGGACAGCAAAGCAAAAGAGGAGGATGATGTTTCTGGAGCAAGATATGAGAAGCTGGTGAGAACTGTCTGTATGATTCAGTTATTCATTAAGTTTGAACTTGCCTTGTTTTGACTTGGATCACTGACTTGGTTAATAGTTGCTGTCTTCACCAAATACTTACTGTTTTCATAATGCTGACTGAGCTGGTATCATTGCTTTCAAATCCCCTCTGCTCATCAAAAGAAAGCTTCTTCAAACAAAAAGGCTGTAACAGAACAGTAGAGCCGTAAACCGGCTCCATTACATGCAGTGGTGTACTGAACCTATTTGTCACACACTCAGCAAGCCAAAACCCTGTGATCACCTAGAAAATACTTTCTTACTCCTCCAATAACATTTATCTGTAGCAGGCTGACATAATGGTTTGATTTTGTTGAACTACCTGTGTATGTTAATGGCAACTCAAACCTTGAAGCAGATGTTACTTTATTGAATTGCACATAACCTATTTGCTTGCTTGTCTAAACACAGATCCTTAATAGTATTTTAGCTTCTCAAAATTCACTGCTTTCAGCACTTTAAATAACTAGGCTGCAACTTTCCTTCTATGTTGTTTTCTATAATATATTTCATTTCTGGACTGTCACTTAAGTAATTTTCATGGGTGTTTGGTTCTTGCTACTGATGTTTTTAGGCAACCAAAAAAAACTTCTCTTTTTTTTTCTGCAAGCAGTGCACTGTCTGATATGGTAGTTTGTCATAACAGGAACATTTCCATGCTTCTAATCCTAAATAACCTGGTATTGACAGAGCCAATTTCTAATGAACAATAAAACAGACACACAGGCAAAAATGTATGTGCAATTTGATGCCCTAAGCTAAATAAACCCCTTCACCAGTCTACTTGCATTCTAAAGCTCCTGATGTTAATTTTGATGCCTATTTCACATGGTGTATGGAGTCATTAGGGTTAAATACTTGGCTGTCTTTCCTTGTGGAGTTTCTTGTGGTTGTTTGCAAAAGGGTGTTGTGGCATGTGATGAACTAGCATAAGCTTCATTGATGGAGAGCTGTAGGAGTAGTTATCCCTCAGATTTTGGGTGCAGGATGTGGTGTTTGCCCAGAAAGGGCAATGAGGGGAAAAGAAAACAGAGGAAAATGCTTGTTCTTGCTTTGAAAATGCAAACTTCTGGTTTAAACAGAGCATAGGAACATAACAGGAAGGCTATCAGGGAAGGACTGATATAGGCCACCTACAGCAGCCAAACAGATGGCTGTAGCAACAAAAATTGACTTTATTCCCTCAATATCAGTGGAGACAACAATACACAGACTGCTGTGCTCTTTGATTAGATTAGGGCTACATCTAGATGGGGGTTAGCAGCAAATTAAAAAGTAACTGGGAGCACTAGAAATTAGTTCCCTGCAATACTAAGTTTTAGAGCTGGCCCAGCAAACTTGTGTTCTAAACACCAGCTGCTTGTAGGTCAAGGCATCACCTGTGGCTGCTCTCCATCAGAAGCTTGAATGTAGCCACTCTGTTTTGGAGAGCGCTTATCACTTATGATGAATGAGAGCAAAATTGGTACAGAAAGCACTCAAGGCCTTCCTTCAGTTGCTTTAAAATGCTTCATTGCTCCACTTGTGAAATTAATTTTAACAAGCAATTAGGGCCACTAAGCACCACGCAGCCACTCGCTCACCACCTCCCACCCCCCCATCTCTCCCTGCCCCTTATGGGTAGATATGAGTAAGGATTTGAGGTGATCTCTGAGTTGAAGGGATTTACTTTCAAGTACTGCTGACAGGTTCTGTCCCTCTGCTCATCTGTCCCTAGCAGGAAAAAGAAGAGGTTTAAGGGAATCATAGATGGGTTGGTGCAACTTTGTTTGCTAGAAGAAATAAATCAGTTACTTTTAAGACTGTTGTAAAGTGTATATCAAGAAGACAGGAGATCAATTTATCATGTTTGCATAGTATCAAACTGGTCTATTTTCTTATATGAAGTTATAGTTGGCTCAACGAAAGAGCAGAAGATCCTTCCTTTGAATTTTGATGGGGTTATGATAGTGTCCTAAGTGATGTTCTCATAAGGAACATGATAGTAGTTTGCAATGCACAGTGAAGCTGGCTTTCACTCTTCCCAGAGAGTGAGCTGCAAGAGGATGAAGCTGGATGGAGACACTCAGGTGGGGAATTGGCCAGATAGATCCTCCAAGTATCTGATCCCATCCCACTGCAGTAATCAGGTGTGAGCCAGTGGTTTCCTAGTGTTTGGGTCCAAAACAAAGGAAGGTTTTGAGTCCTGAAAGCCCTGTCTAAATGAAGTTGAAAGTCTTGGCACCTGGAATAGGGGTTAGGAACCTTAACCCCAGATCTGGGTGCGACTGCAGACCTCTTAAGACTTCTTATTGCAGCATGTGGGACACGACCAGAGGAGGTCACATATAGGTTGTATGCTTGTGCAACAGGGCAGGACCATGCCTGTAACATGGATATGGGCTTGAATGTGGTACTATAGCTGAACACAGCCCCACAGTGTGCCACAGCTGTGGCACAGCCCTGTAGTAACTCTTCTTCTCTGGGATGCCACCAGCTAGGATCAGAATGTTACAGGAGGAAGCCACAGTGGCCCATCTGTGGTTCCTTCACAGACCCCACCTGCCTCTCCCTGCTGCAAAGTCCCCTCAGTGTGTACTCCTGTGATGCCAGAGACCAAAAAGCCTCAGCCTGTGACCTCCATGGCCACCTGGCTTGTAGTCCTCCAGGAACAAGCCTTACTTTGGGTGGTGCTGTGGTTGGTGCAAGGCAGAGAATTACAACTTACTGACTGCCAGGACAAAGATGGCAAAGATACCAATCACCTGCCAGAGCCGCAGCCCCCAGATCACCACCGTCTCCGAAGTGACAGGGTCCGGTTTCTTTTTTGGGGGTTCAGTGGTGGCCTGGGAAAGAGGGAGGAAAAAGAAAAAAAAAAAAAAAAAAAAAAGTGGTTTAAGATTTGCAATGGTTCCTAAAACAGTCAGAAAGATGCCAACAGCACAGAATGTGGTAGACCCTGGTTTGCTGCCCCCCAGCGTTTTGGAGACTTCAACAAAGAGCTTGTATCTAAGGCTTTTGCCATTTTGAAATTTATCTGAAGAGTTGTCAATTTTCATGATTACAAAGCAAATATTTCTGCCGTTCTTTCTTCAAGTCTCAGCTTTTTCTGTAAAGTCCATTTCCTGGGGTCAGGAGGAAATTTCTTATATTTTGCATTCCTATCTTTAAAAGATAATTTTAAGACTGCCGGTTCCTTTCACACTTTCAGGCATATATATGTATACATGTATATCATGATCTGGAAAAGAGTAGTAGAGGACCAAATGCCTCTATTCCTTAAAAATATCTTTATTTTTACGATTAAGTGGACTTTTTCCACCTGTAAATGCACTTTTTTCTTTAAATTTATAATTGTTCTGAGGAAGTTAGTTTATTAGCAGTGTTCTCCATTAAATAAGTCTCAAAATTAATTAATAATTAAAATGAAGCATAAAACCTGAGAGCGCTCTGGTATTTTTCTTCATTTATAAGCAGTACCTTTTTTTAAGAAGTCTTGCTTCTGTATTTTGATTTACCAATGACAAGTTTGACTAAAGAAACCTGCTCTTAAGACGTCTTGTAGATGTTGCATCAACTTTGCTTGTCATTCAGGAAAACATGTCTTAATCAGTTATTTGGAATAACAAGGAGATCTTTGAATTAAATTCTGTGGTTTGTACTGTATCAAAGGTCAGAAAAGATGTGATAATGTCCTGTTCAGTGCATTTCTTCAAAATGAGAGGGGATTTGGCTACATAAGGGAGCATGTCTGATGCAACAAGAAGAGCACTCTGATTTCCAGCTCTTGAAAAGACTCTAGAACTGAAGTGCAAGGGGCCAATGAGAAAACAGGTGGAAAAAAAAAATTGTAAGAGGAGCCTTATTTTGTGAAGATGCTGATGTGAGCTTGCCTTATGTGGTTTAGTGATGGTTTAGCTAGTATTGCAGACGAGGTGTTCAATACAGCCTAGGTTGGATGGGGCTTTGAGCAACCTGATCTAGTGGAAGGTGTCCCTGCCTGTGGCAAGGGGCTGGAACTGGATGATCTTTAAGGTCCCTTCCAACCCAAACCATTCTAGGATTTTATGAATTGCAACCTCAGCTCCCCTCAGCTCCCCTAACTATTGAGTAGGTCTTCAACATCTATAGGTCAAATAGCCTTACAGATACCTGCCTTTGGCAGAAGAAACTTCTCTGGAGTGACCGTTTAGATAGAAATCTGATGGCCCCCATGGTAGCTAAATGTTGGGCAAACAAGGTACCTAAGTCTTATTGCTGATCCAGTCCTTAGTTCTTGTGTGTGTCTGTTCCCCATCTCTGAAATGGGGTTGAACATGTTTCAAAAGCGTGTTAAAATTTACTAGTGAAACAGGTTGTTTAGACCAACTCCTGTGGTCCCAGTTTAGTTATGATATAGTAAGAACACACATACCAACATGCAGCATTTATTCCCTTGATTTATGGCTTCAAAAATCAGAGGTTAATAACCCCTCACTGCTAATAAACTTCACGTTATGATGTGTTTTGGTGCAGCAAATCACAGAATTAAAACCCACTAGTGATCTTACAGGAGGGTTGTTAGCAAAACACCTTTATTGCCTTATATCTGAACATAGGACCTGATCTGAATTGGCAATTGCCTTTTGATAGAAGCTGAAAACACTTAGATTCTTAAAAAATCTCCTAAGCAGGCTCATCTGACTCCCTGTGGTGTCCTTCCATTCTCAGCCCATGAAAGTGCTGTTAAAACACAGCTGTAATGGATATCACAGAGTGAATTGAAGCTACTCTCCAATTACTTGCCTATTTGTGCAATACAAACCATATTTTAGTCTCTTCTTAATGTATGATGCTACCCAGCATGTCTGGAGTGCTCTGTCTCCCAGGGGCATGCTATTCAGAATCCATCTGTGGCAAACAGGACTGCAGTCTGAGCCTGTCTCTTCCAAGCTGTCTTGGCTACCTGGCCACACCACATGGCTGTGGGGCATCTAGTGATCAAAAACCAGAATTGCTAAGGTGAACTAAGGAAGAGGGAAAGGCTAGCCAGAGTGGTGCCATCTTGTACAGGAATTTAAGATAATTAAAGAGGCAGGAATGTGTGATACTTGACACTGAAACATCTCCGTTTTCAAATGTAGGATTTCTTTTTACTCCTTACAAAGCATCCAGAAACAAAGAAACTGAAGAAGCTGCAGTAGACACCAGCCCTGGGGTGGGATCAGGGCACTGGTTCAGGTGCAGAAAATTTTGTCTCATTAGAAGTGCAGAGATCTTAGTTCCTTCTTTGGATTCAGCTTTCCTGCCTTCCTACTGATCCCAGACTTAATCTCTATGGTAGCCTCAATCTGCTTCACAGGAGACACTTCCATTGCAGTAGCTGGTACAATTTTGCCATTTTGTGAAGCTCTGCTCTCCAAAGAGTGGATCTTTTCTTCCAGGCTTTTGCTTATGGACAACTGGGAAAAGGAGACAGGTATTAAGTGGGAAACTGGTAAAAAAAAAAAAAAGAAATTTTGGACCTTCTGATGGAACTCTGCATATCTGGATAAGTCTTGAGTGCACATCAGGAAGGGGAAACAAGACAAACAGGGATATGGTTGACGTTAATACTGCCTGAGTTATGCTAGATGGGAGCAGAGGTGAAGGAGTAGTTGTGTAGATCATAGAATCATCAGAGAATCATAGAACAGTTTAGGTTGGAAGGGACCTTTAAAGCTCATCCAGTTCCAGCTCCCTGCCACGGGCAGGGACACCTTCCACTAGAGCAGGTTGCTCCAAGCCCTGTCCAACCTGGCCTTGAACACTGCCACGGATGGAGCAGCCACAGCTTCTCTGCGCAACCTGTGCCAGGGCCTCACCACCCTCACAGGGAAGAACGTCTTCCTCAGATCTCTTCTAAATCTCCCCCTATGTCAGCTTAAAGCTGAGATAGATCGAGTGGAGGCAAGGCAGCAGCCTGGGCCGCCGGCTCTGGATGGGCTGCCGGCACACGCCGCAAGTGTCCAGCAGGTTGAGGGGGACCACCTCCCCGCCGTGCCCTGCCGGCTCTCAGCCTCGTTCTCCCTGCTCAGCGCTACCGCTCCGGTGCGATCCGCCGGGCAAGGCCCCCCGCCACGCCTGCTACTGTCGCTGCTGCCTCTTCCTCCACCGGCAGCTGACGACGCGCCCAAGGAAGGCGGGGCGGCTCCGCTGCCCGCGCCGCTTCCCTCGCTCGCTCGGTCCATCCCGGCTACCCGCCCCGGCGCCGCCCAGCGGTGTTCGTGTGCCTGCCCCGCCGCGGGACACGGCCAATGGCTGCTCACGCCCGCCCTTCGCCACGCTGCGCCCCGGCCCGCCCGCCCCGGAGCTGTACACAGGATTGCAGGGCGTGCCTCAGCAGGGCGGAGTAGAGGTGAGAATGCTAGGGGTGGCATGCAGTGACATTAGTGTAATGGCCAACCTACCACAGCTTAGCCAATTTTCACGTATAAGATACCTATGGCAACTGTGTGTGTGCACATGGGGATTCAGTAGGAGATGTAGATGTTTGCATTGCTACACGTGCTGACCAGAAAAGGTGTCTGACCTCTTAAGTGGGTTGAAGATCCAACACTGGCCCACGGCTGGTTCTCTTAGCTTTTGGAAATGACATATACAGTCGGGGGGGGGGTGGAAAACATCTTAACAAAAGTAATTCTTAGTAGCTTCAAGAAATTGGAAGTGCTAATTTGTGCTTGGGAATAGATGTCAAGATAACAGGGTGACTGGATCAGGAACAAAAGGAAAAGATGTAAGGAGGTGAAATGTAGCAGAGATGAAACTGGGACAAGGTGATTCTTATGCAGTCCTGAGCAGAAAAAAAAAACAACTCAAAACCCAGTTCCATCAAGGGTGAACTTGTGCTCTTGGCCACCAGCATGGTCCGTAAGTGGAAGATAGACAGATGGATGAAGAGGTTACATTTGGTGTAAAGACTAGCAGCATTGCTTTATCTGTGCACTAAACCTCCAGGAGACTGGAGGCAGTGAAACAGACTTCTGCAAAAGATACTAGGCTTCAGAGGAGTCATCTTTGGATGAAAAAAGCTGTTAAGAACACAAAAAATGCAGGCAAGAAGCAGCATTAGCAAGAGTCAGGTAATAATTCAACAGGGAAAGACTTTTGAAGGCAAGCAGTTGAGAATATATCAAAGAAAATGATGCAAACGCACCTGAGGTTAGCCTCACTACAATGCTGCCACCACTTAGTTCTCCGGGCAATGCTTATAGGAATATGAAAAAGTTGGGGCTTCAGGAGGAAACAGAATTGAGCAGAAAAGAATAACAAGGAGGCTCTGGGCTGAAAGAGTGTCTAATCATATTTTATGAAGGAGAATCTTAGAGCTTAGTTTAGTAGCCTGAACTTACATGTAAAACAGACGATGCAGGTCTTGGTAAATATTCTATGTAACATTTATGGAAGACCTGCACTCTCTGGAGCAGCAGCTGGAAAACAGGTGGAGTACAGCACAGTGTCTAAAATAAGGTTAGTTTCTGTGTTTAGGAAAGTGAAGCCAACTCCTAGTCAATACCAATAATGAATATTGAGCCCACAGACAGACTGTTAATTGGGGTGTCTCCTGCAGGACAGCGGAATAGCTCCCTAACCTCTTACTACATTGACTACTGCATCTCCCATGGAAGCTGAGGCACCCAGATCACTTGCCAATACTGTAGACAAATATTTTTGTGTTTTAACCTTCAGGCCAAACTTCTCCTTCTAAAGAAAATGCATTTACCCTTACTTAGGTGCTTAAAAACGTGTGGTGCAAGTAGTTAAGCCTAAACTAGTTATTCCAGGGTTATTTAGGTCTGAGAGAAAGTGGCACTTACATGGCGATTCATCCCTTTGAGGAAACTTATCTAGTTATCTGATAAATAAATGATTATTTCTCTTCAGTGATTATTAGTGGAGCCTACAGTGACTAGCTCAGATTTGGGTGTCCAGTTTCTAGATGCCTGATTTAGAGTAGGTAATTCTTTGCTTGATCTCTGGGAATAAGAGAAGGGAAGAGAGAAAAGGGGATTTTTGGGGTGTCCTAGGGATCAAGTGGCTCCCTGGCAGGAGCTGGAACAGAGGCTGGTGGCCCATTATTGCCCTACGCTTTGGGTTTTTAGCGCCTCAGATCCTGTAGGGCTGCTTGTGGGGGGATCTAAAATAGGAGCCAAGACTGGAGTATGATACCCTGGCCTCTTCTGCTTTTTACCCACCATGGCAGACTTCTCTAGCTTCCAGTGAAGACTGGACTATGCCAAAGACTTGGTCTCCAAGCTGGATGGCATGTCCTAGGCATAGCGGAGCCCAGGCATGCTTCCCCCATCTCAGTGTGTCTCAGAGTTGCACTGAAGAAAGGATCTCTGTGTTATATACAGGCATCACCTCTGCAGCTTCTGAAGTGCCCAGCAAGGGCTGGGAGGAGGAAAAAGTACTCTCTAAGGAGCTAGATCTGAGCTAACATTGGACACTTAGGGCTGTAAACCACCTGCCAAACCCAAAATACTAAATCATTTCCAGGCAAGTTGCATTTTTAGGTCGGAACAGTTTGACACTGGTTCTCTCAAATTAAAAAAAAAAAAAAAAAAGGTTGCTTTGTTTCTGATTCATTTCAGGCAGGCAGAAACTGTCAGTGGAGATGATGGGGGAAGCAGAGGTGTCATCCACAGAGGAAAAGGAGAAAACTGCTGGAGACAAGAGTTTTATTCATTTCATGAATCGGCAGAGAAGAAAAATTGTAAAAGGCACTGTTTTTAAAGGCCTTTTTTTTTTTATTTTATTTTTATTTATTTATATTTTATAAATGTGCCTTCTAATTAGGCTTGACTGGTGTTGCTTCGTTGCCTGACTGGGCTTTGAAAACTAACAATGTTTATTCCTAATTGCATTTGATTACACATATCTAAAGGCCACTGATGGTTTGCGAGGACTGAGCCTTAAATAAATGCACGTGTGCTCTCTCCCTTCCCCTCCTTTCAAGTAACCATAAGGATGGATAATCTGACAATGGACCTCCATGCAGGCAAAACTTATCCAGTGAGGCCATCAACATCTTCTGCAATGGTGGAGAAACCCTGGCAGAGGCCAGATGCAATGCTGAAAATACAGTAATGATAATTGATATGTGGCTTTACAGGTCAGGAGTACATAATACAATATACATAATATATTAACATACATATAACATATATAATAGGATTATGTATTTAGAAAAAAAGAAGACTGATCAAATAACTGAATTCGAGTCAGATGGCTGACGAATCTAGTAATTAATGTTAAATTATGACGCAGATATAGCTGTTGCCCTGATTGTGAGGATTGTTTGTGCCAAGGCTGCTCCTGGGCTGGCCAAACAGACCGCTTTTGTGGTCTCAGACCTCCAGACTCCCTGTTCCCAATGGGAGCCTCATTTTCTTCATACCTGGACCAGTTCATGGTCCTATGAACAACAGTTTCAGATTGGACCCTGAAGGCCTCTCTTCATTTGAGAATGGCACCAGTGGCAGAGCAGCATCTTTAGCGTAGCTGTAGCATTTAGGATAATTTATTAGCGGAGACATTAGATTTAGTTATACATGCAATCTCTCTGTAAACGGTGAAAATGTTCTGAGAGCATGTCTAAGTTTTTCCTTCAGTTTATGTGGGCTTGGGTTGGGGATGGTCCAGTGACTTTGTATCCTGCATAGACTCCATCCCTCTCTCTTGAGACTGTTTCTTCTGACAATGACAAGGAATTTTTCCAGAAAATGGCTTTTATAATTTTCTATAATATTTTGAATCCACCTGACCTGAAATACATGTATCTTCCTCAAAAATGCTATTCTTAAAGCTAACATCTCTCAAACATGTGTGTTGCTTGTGCATGTCCTCCTGAACTATTATTTTCTTGTTCTTTTTATTGCCAGCTATTAAGCTAAACTTACACATCCACATGGGAAATCAACCTCAGGAGTCCACTATAACCACTCAGTAGTTTTAGCTGCCTTCATTTAAACTACAATCACACATGAGTATTTTTAGATTATTGCACACAGCACCACATCCATCACATTCACCTGGAGGCTACATATATGAGAGTTACTATCCCTTGAGCCCATCAATATACAGCTAAGTGTAGTATAAACTGAACCCTGTTTAACACCGTGTGTATCAAATATATCGTTTGTCTATATGGCAATTTGAAAGTGGAAGGTCTTGGAGAACATCTGAAAGCCTTTAATTAACTCTCCTTTTCTTTGAACTGGCCTTCAATCTATCTTGCAGTGATCTTGCCCTATTCCATCAGGACCTGCCTTTACTCCACTGAAGCTATTCATAACTAGTAAAAAAATTAGGTTTTAGGGTTTCTTTTCTTCTCTTCTCTACTTTCAAGTCTGTGTTGCAGCTTTTCTAAGGAGTCCAAGCTAGAACTGACATGAGACCAGAAGCATCTTTATTTTGATTCCTATCTTGATAGAGAGAAAGGGCACTTTCTTCTGGTCTGATAGAGCTTCTGAAGAGTTTCTTCTATGTGACCTTCTAGGACAGTTTGATCTCCTGAATAGGAAGCTCCAAACTCCAATACAGATACTAAGAGATTAGTAAAGATCTGACAGATACAGAATTGATTCAATAAGGGAATAACTGACTAAGCCACATGCTACATCCCAAACACCTGACAGGCCTTACCATGCCAGGGTCCAACTTCACAGCAGGTCCAAGTCTTTTATGAGCTGACCTGATATACATTATCCTGATCAGGTCACCCTAATTTGTTTTTTCATGAGAAATATGTAACATCTGGGGCCAGAGTACCCTGTGATAACCCATGAGGAAGATGGGCCTAAACTCTGCCAAAACAAGGTGGGCTTCTCCTAGAAAACAGTGGGGATTGAAAAGGTCCAGTTTTCAGTCTGCTATTTATTTTTTATATTTGATTTTATCTAGTCTAATTCTCTCCTTAGGGTACCTGCATACAGACAAATAAGTTTGTAACAAAGGAGAAAACCCAAGTAAATCAAATGAGGGCTGAGAAAAGCCTTGGGGTAGGAATGAGATAATTATTACAACGTGGAACTCAATAATGAAGCATATGGGGATGACTGGAAAAATGTAGTCTCTTCCAGCTGGTTTATCAGTCCTTAGTACCAATAAAATGACTCAAATAAGCGTAGAGATTTCCCTGTGCTGTCCCAAAGCAAAGTTTCATTTTCCTGTTACACTGCAGAGCAGACTATTCCTTAAGATGATTACAAAATAGTCATAAAACATTATGGTGCAAATTTTCAGCCCTGACCCAAAAGAGGACTGAATCCAAGAAATTATGAGGCTTACACTGGCCTTTATAAAAGGAAGTTTCTGATCTACAGGCACTGGTTATGCAGATGTTCCTCCATCCCTAACTTGTCCTAATTCTGTTTCCAGAGTATCCCTTGGGCATGTCAAAGGTCTGATGGGCAAAGTAGTAGTATGAACTGTGCTATCGCCTCATCCCTCCTTCCCTGAGTAAGCTGCCTGCTTCTTGAAATGCATACTTTATCCCAGCTGGGGCCCTTGAAGAAATGATGAGGCAGGTGGAAAGCTAAAGAATAGGCCAGTGCTATATGCATTTCCTGTAATGGGTATTATTTTATGCAAGCTGAATGCATTGTCTGAGCAGTCCTGTGTAAAGGGGGAAAAAATAAAAAAAAAAAGGACAGAGCTGTGCTCTGTTATTTTTCAGTCTTCTTGGTGTCAGAGCATTGGTGTGATGCTGGAAAAGAGCCTTTTCTCAGTCTTCTAGGTGTCTAGGATCTGCTAATGTCTGAGCATGTGAATGCATTTTAAAGATCAGAGGCATTGAGGGGTGCCTAGGTAGAGTATGCTGGGTGTGTATCTTCACAAACTTGTACAAACTACAATGGAACTTGGGCCAGGGGCTCCTGGGGAAGAGTCCACAACTCCAGTTGAAGTGCAGGAGCTCCCTTTGCAATACACTTTACAGGAAGCCTCCTGGCATGCTGAATGGGACAGTGTCCAGGGCAGCCCATGGAGCTATTTCCAAATTTACCCAGTGCCAGGGTAGCTTGCTAATCCTTGGACAGTTAACTTTCAACCGAGGGGACTGAGAATTCTTCCAAAAGGCCTACGAAAGAGGAAAGCTTTTTGTCAATGCAATTAGAGTCAATATCCAGAGGCTTTTACTGCCTCTTCCCTCTGAAGTGGAAAGTGTACATGAATCTGCACATTTGAAAACACTTGAACACCATTAAACAAGAGCATCTTCTTGTTTCTTTACTTCTCCTTATTGTGTGGCTTTTTTGTTTATTGTTTTTGTTTGTTTGGGGTTTTTTTTTTGAGCACACTGAAATTCTCTGACGTCCCGCCTCTTTGACCTTCTCTCTGTTTACTCTGGTGGGCTGGCTTAGCATAAATTGAATTATTCAGGATAACTACATTCTGTAATTATTTGAAGTAAAACGGCCTTGCAGAGCTTTGGAGCAGCCTGTAATTCATCTGCTTTTTGAGATACAGAAACTGTTCATCTAATCTCATTTTTGGATACTTGATAGTTAACCTGCCGTGCAGCTTATGTTTCCAGATGAGATTTGCTCCCTCTTGTGTGCTATAAAGAAGTAGACAAGTTTTCAAGAAAGTCTGGTATAAGTAAAGCAGACCATAAAATTACAGCTGGTTTATAACAATTTTCATAATTTTGCCATTTATCTTTGTTTTGTTTTGGCATGAGGACAATTCCTGTAAAGTGTGTGTCTGTTAAACATAATGCAAGGGAACATCATCCCTGTGGGGTGGATGCTGTGTCTGCATGTTGCCCTGGGTTCAGCGAAGCATGCTTTGTGAAATGTGCACTGTAAGAGTAAGTTCTGCCTCACTTGTCACCTTGAGAGCTGCTATGGGCTGAACAGCTTGGAAAAATATGAAGAATGTCTACAGCAGAGTGGGTATGACTTTGTAAAGGAGTTTTAGGTTCCTGTTTTCTTTGGCAGGGATGTTATATCGTGGTCAGATAGGGTGGGTTGCTACACCCATTTGAAAATCTGAATTAACTAACTTTAAAATGAGACAAGGAGGAAGTTGGGTCAACAGTTGGACTATTGGTGGGGACATGAACTCAGCACTGTTGTCATTGCATCTGATGTGTTGGTAATGGAACTGCTAAAATCTATGGACCAAATACTGCGGAGATCAGACCTGGTTGGTGTGAGGCCAGGTGAGAAGAAGGGCAGCCAGGGATGATTGGAAAAAATCTTTTCTTGTGCTAGTCTGTCAGAGCCCTTAACACAGCTATGTCTGGACAGATGCATTTTTGAGCAGTTTAGCTAAACCCAGCAATCTGCACAAACCAAGCTCTGCTGCAAGAACACGCTGCTCATTGTCACTGCAGCACTGGGGCTCAGACCACCAACCAGTGCAGCAGCTGCCTCTAATGTGGCTCAAGTCTTAGGAATAGCAATGAAGAGGTTGAAAACAGCAGGCCTGCCAAATTTTGGCAGCTATAATTCTGGGGGTCTGTCCTTGAAGGCAGGATTCTCACTTCTGAAACTGCTGGCAATAAGTTGTAACTGCTGCCAGTGTGTAGTCCTGGCTTGTGAAGCTGCTCTTCCCTCTTGGTTCATACCAGCCTCACTGGAGGAAGCTGGGGGCGTGGGAGCACATCATTATCCTCAGGGGAAAGCTCTGAAACTGAGCTGTGGGTGAGGAACATCACCTTAAAAGTTAATATTTTTGCTGAACTAGAGGAAATGAAGGGAATGCAGAAGAAGAAAAATGCAGCCCAAATTTTGGGCAAGTACATCCAGGGACAGGATCATCTGGGTCACATCTAGCTAGTCCTTCTTTCCCTGAACCTCTCGTGTGGGGCACTTGAGAGTATGCACACGTAGTACTGGGCTAGAAAATGCTGTGCTGTTGACTTTAGCCCTTTGCACTGTGTTAAGTCATCTTAAAGCTGCCCTTAAGTGCTGACTGTTCTCAGCAAGCAGCTATTGGTATTTTAAAAGCACCTTCTTTCTAGTGCTGGGCCTCTGGAAAGCAACAGGCATCCCCTGAAGAAGCCTCTAACTCCTTGGAGCCACCTTAAATTCCCTGTCGTCTGTCCTGTCTGTCCTACCTGTCCTCACTGAGTAACATGCATGGAAAAAACCCATTCCTGGACACCCCAAACCCCTAGTCTGTAAAGAAACTTGCTCCTTACCTCAATTAACTGTGCCATGGCAGCTCTTGAGCAGGACAAGAAGAGGGAGGAACACCTCACCCAGGAGAAAGGATGCTGCAAGGGTGGTTCCCACGCCATCTTCTCTTTCTAGTATATCTCTGACTTCTGCGCTGTAGCCCAAAGCAGGGGAGGCTATGAATAACCCAGCCGGCTCTCAGCAGCATTCAGCATTTACCAGAAGTGGTCGCGTGCTGTCCTGGCCATTCTTTATTGCCTTCCTTTCTAACCCAGCAGCCACAGAGCTGATGCCGAGGAGTCATTAATTAATTAGACTGGTGTCGCTTACAGAGTGCTCTGCTGCTCCTCAAGCTGGGCTTTGTGAAGGGGGGACACAGGGAGCAAAGTCGTGTGTTCAGAGCTCTCACTGCTCCCCCAGAGGAAGGCAGTCACTCATTAAGGACCTGGCTTTGTGCTTTTAATCTTCCTCCCCCCCACCTTTTTTTCTACAGCTGCCTGACTGATTCCAGCTCTCTTGCTCTTGTTTTTCTCCTGGCCTGTTGAGAGAATTCTCTTTCCCTAATGAAAAAGGGCTGTAAGCCAAGCTGATGCATCATCAGCATCATAGCTACCCTATGCCAGCGGTGTCCAGCATTACTAGAGATGAGTACTTGACATCTTGGGATTTTAAAAGTATCCTTCATCCCTGAAGGATCATGTATATGTGTCGCTACATTCTGCAACTTCACCTGGGCTTGATAGCTGAAGGAAGCTGAAAGCAACTGGGAAGAGAGTATGCATAGCAGGTTGTAGAAGCTAAAACTGCAGGGCCAGAGCCTCTGGCTCGGTGCTGCTCAGCAGGCTCAAGAAAATTTTCTAAATCAGATGGGTAGGGAAAGCATAGCTTGAGGGGTTTGAGGGAGTGTGGGACTCTAATCTGGACTGCCCTTCCACCACGAGGTAAACAAAACTTTTGGCCACAGAATGAAAAAGAGGGTCAGGAGGAGAGTGATTAGGTAAAACAGATTTATTACATTCTCCCTGGAATACCATGTTCAGTTTCCGTCCTTCCTATACAAGACAGATGTGGACAGACTGAAGTGGGTCCACAGAAGGGCCACAAAGATGATTCAAGGACTGAGAAGCCACATGAGGAAAGGCTGAGAGTTCAGCCTGGAGAAAACAAGGCTCAGGGAAGACTTCATCACCATGTTGCAGTATTTAAAGGGTGGCTACGAAGAAGAGAGAGACTCCCTTTTTACAAGGAATCACATGGAGCAGATGAGGGTTGATGGGCACAAATTACTCCTGGGGAGATTACAACTGGACACAAGAGGAAAATTTTTCACAATGAGAACAATCAGTCAGCCATTGGAATAATCTCCCTAGGGAAGTGGTGACTCCCCAGCGCTGGACACTTAAGATTTGGCTGGACAGGGTGCTGGGCCATCTAGTCTAGGTCTGCTTTACCTAAAAACGTTGGACCAGGTGAACCTTGAGGTCCCTTCCAACCTGGTTTGCTATGATTTTATGATTCTTCCATACTCATAATTTCTTGTAGTGTTCTTTACCGGGAGAAGCCTGGGATTTTAGGTAAGAAAACAAGCAATGATATCCAGGAGGTTCTAGTCACTTCTGCTACTGTGTTGTAGCACTTTTAGAAAACTAGTCAAAATTTCGGGAAAAATAGCTCCATCACAAATTAATTATTCTACAAACTCAAATAGGCCAGGCCAGCTTTAAGGTTTACATTACAGATTAGGTTGTGAAGGTTAAAGGAGGGTGGAATGATGCGCATTGCTCCTTTTGCAGTTGAAAAAGTTTGGTTCTCTGTTGCTTTTGTGCTTGCTGCAGACTTACATGGTGACTGTTAGCTGCTGTGTTCCCACTCATGAGATGATTGGAAACTCTGTGCTCAGAAAATCGGTATAAGCTTTAGGTGCAGCGGAAAGGGAATGCAGGATGCTGTGTTATGAACTCTCATCAGGAGACAACAGACGGTGGCAGCATCGAGGCAGGGAATTATGCATCTGCTTCAGAAATTGCGCAGCTTAGTCCTCCTTTTCCACATGATAATCCAGTTTGGGACTCTGAGATCCTAAGCAGTGGTTCACCAAGCTGGTTTTAATGTTTTTCAGTTTGATTTCTTAAGGAAATGGGGCATGATACTTTGCTTGCCAGTCTCCTCCCACTGTCCTACCTTCCGTCCTCTGGACTTCTAAAACTCTGCAGTTGTTTTAATTCAGCTGAAATTGGCCAAGGGATAAATGCCTGGGAGATACTGAGTTTGTGTGTTTCACTTATTAAAAAGTATGCTGTTGAGTAAAAGATTAAATCAGTTGTAGTCCCCATAGAAGGAATAAGTATAGCATGTGGACAATCCTTGCTGGACACCCAGAGGATCCACACTGGGCAGAGATGCTATGACCAGCCAAGCCATGAAGAGCTTTGGTATCTGCCTGCATCTTGCTAGACATCAGCGAATGGAACTATGGGGCATAAATCCACAGCAAAGTGGGCTGCCAGTCCTGCTGCTTGTGGGACTGCTGCTTCTTAGAAAACATTGTCTAAGCACAGTACTAGTCTGCTTAAGAGAAGCTTGTGGAAATACACCTGCCGTGCCTTGGGTCAAATGCAGTTGAAGCTCCCTAAGCCTCTGGGTTGCTATTTCCAGAGCGCAGTTTATTATTAGTGCCTTGCCCACGAGCTGGTAGTTCAACACTTCTCTCATCCTTTTATCTGTGGGCTCTCAAGAGGTGTAGATTTTTGGAAGTTTGGTTTTTCAATGCACTGAGCAAGTGAGACTGTGATTTTCCTGCAGCTGATGGGGAGCTCTCTCCTCTCTGCATGCTCATGAACTAGGCCTGCCATGGCATCAAACCACTGCTGGAATACATTTGTGCCAAGAGCTGTGCAGTAATAGCACAAACAAACCTGATTGATTGTTTTTCATCCAACCTCCAGATTTCTTATTCTATATATGGGTCACTGGTGCAGAGTGCGTCCTTTAGTTTTCAGGGGGGGAAGAAGGTAGTAGATTTCTCCAGACTCCAGACCTTTCAGCACTTCATAATTTTATTTCAGCTTCTTTCCTTTGGACGATTTGAAAATTCCTGGAGTAGGTCAGAGCAGAATCTCCTGCTGGGATTTTAAATTATAAGATTTCATGTTGGCCTTCTATTTATTTGAGCTTTCAGAGGGGGTTTTGTTGTTGTTTGGTTTTGTTTTTTTTTCTTTGTTTGCTTTGTGGGATTTTTCCTTTGTTCTTTTTCATGACAAGGAAAACAAACTCTTCATATGCAAGCATCTACTTCTAATTTGGAGACCTGACCCCTTAAGCTGGATATTTTGTAGTGATCTTTTCTCATATACAGACCTATGAGCAATGACCTGTCACTGGATAAGGTTACTCATAGCCCACACTGCACATGCCATTACTTACTGATTAGTGGATGACCACCAATCTCTTAGTGAAACCACAGGCACTGTTAAACTTGTCAGCTTCCTATTTATAGCTTGTGACTTTTGCATCCTCTTGGGAAATAAATGAAATGTGGCTCTTGCTAAATGTGCCACCTCACCATTCGCTATGGCACTGATGTTGCTACGTAAAAAGCATGACAGTGCCGCTGGGGGGAATGCCACAGTCTTGAACTGCAAGAGGAGAGTTTTCTCAGTGTGGCAGCAAGATCCCTGGGGTCAAACCACTGAAAGGGGGTGTAGCTTTTGCCTGAATCATCTTCTCCCCCACCCTGAGGCTTCTTTGCTATCTGTTTGTATCTAGAATGATGGGCAAATGGATGAAGAACCACAGGGGACTTGAGGTCTGGTCTCCCTGGAAATGGGCCGAGCATGTAAGAAGAGAGCGGGGAAGTGAGTCACCTTGCTTTATTCTGGCTTTACTGATATTGATATCTTCAGAGAGCAGCTGTGTGTCCCACATGTGCTCGTGCTCACTTACATGTCGTAAACCTGTTTGCAGGCACTGTTGACAGAAATCTGAGACTGGACCAGTGGGTAACTTCTGTGCATGTCACAACTCTGTTACGCTGCTCATTCTGCTGGGTACACGCTGCTTCCCTTCCTCCATGTGCTTCAGAGCACTTTGAAGCTATAATGATGGGCACTGTGCAGGGTTACATCATTTAGAGAGAAATAACACTTTGCCATGCAGAGTGAATATTCCTAAATGAGAGGGAATAAGGAATTTGGGGAAGATGCAGGGTCTGCTTTCCTCTCAAGTGTGGGATCACCTCTGTCCAACCACCCCCAGAATCCCCAGTGGCCTCCAGCAATCACTTTCAGGCTTTCTCTGCGTTCCTTGCTCTTCTCCCAGAGCAGCGAGTTCCCAAGCCCATGTGCTTGCCTGCTCTCATGTGTGTTTGGAGATTTTCAGGGAGACCAGGATACCAGATCCCCATCGCTCTTCAGCCCAACCACGAGCAAAAAGGGGCCATCCCCAGAGTAGGGGAGGATAGCTGGGAGCCAGGAGAAGGGCAAAACCAGGAGAAGGGAGGAATGGAGCTTCTTGAATACCTTTGGCAGCAGTTTAATCCCTAGAGCATGGTGAAATGTTTTTCCCTTCATTTGCAGATCCCCTTTCTGTATTTGAAGGTTGCCCTCTGTCTCTGCAGACTGCGGCTAGGAAACCTCCTTTGTAGAAGAGTGGAGGCTGCATTTGTTTTCAGCTGGCTCCATCATAAATTACCTGCCCTGTGCACCGCAAAAGACCAACCGGCTTTCCTGCAGAGCTGAAGGCAAACTTGGGAACATCCCTAACACTGGCCTACAGGGAGCAGCAGCCACAACACCCGTCCGTGCCTGCTGTTTCCCTTTAAATTCTCTAAAAGCTATTCAAGTGTTGAGTTGCTCACTGAAATTTAATGTGGAGGCTGGCCAAGCGGTGGCAGCCTGCCAGGGGTTTCCATGTCTACCAAGAATGTTTTGCAGTGCACCTTGGGAGAAGAACATTACTTCCTTGAATTTTTTTCTTCCCTTCCCTTAAAGTGAGTAAATAAAGCAGCTGAAAAGTTAGAGCAGGGAGCTTTCATTGCCAGCTCCCCTTTCCATTTCCATGGCTACATATCCTGGCTGACAGCTCAACCCATGGTAAGGTGGACTTTTTGCTCAGGTGGGGTTCAGCTGCTGGGAGATGCTACTAAACTGTTGTTGAAGTGGTCTCGTGGGAGACTGTGGTCCTACTGCAAAAGATTCAGCTCTGTTCCATGATGATGATCAGGTGGTTACAGCTTTGGAAATGGAGTCATATTCCGTGTGTGACAGTGTCTCTCACCAAAGTTTATTGCTTGGGTATTTTGTAGGGTTAGAAAAGGGTGCATCTATGTTTTAAGATGCAAGACAGTTTGGGGAGGCTGTGAGTTCAGCAAAATCCTACCATCTGTGCCTCTGTAAAACAGGGATGTTGCTCATTTCCTTGCTTGCATCGAGGCAAATATTCACAAAATCTTTCCTGGTGCTGATAGTGTGTATGCTGCGGGAGTGGGGCATAATGCTGCGATTCACAGTAACACTGTGGGACAAGGTGCTTTTGTTTCTCCAGCACCATGTCTCCTGGCGGTTGGACTCTTCATGTAGCCAACGTGCCTCGTGGTTGGAGGTGGCTTCCAGCCCAGTGGGACAGGGCCTTGCTATCCCCATTTAGCTTCTGAAGGGAGAGGTTGGACACGGCCAGTGTGATGCACATGTGAGGTCACTCAAAGGCAAGGAGGGGGCCACCAATCTCATGTGGCTGCAAAAAGAAGGTAAGCTCCTCCTGGTCTGCTCTATCTCCAGGCACACTGTTGTACCCACTCATCATTGCTTTTACAGCAAAGGTCTATGCTGCTATCTCCGTTGGGGATTTGGGGACTGGGAGGGATAGGAATCGGGGGAAGACTGGGCCAAAACTTGTTCTGCTCTTCAGAGTTGCTCATGTGCTGGCTGGCCCTTGTCATTTTCTCCCACACTGCCTGTGTTTGAGGAGAACCTTTCCCAGCCCTTTCAAATCAAATGATGTCTTTCTCAGGAAGTATCCATAAAACCCATCTGGGTGATGGGGGGAGACTGGTCTTGGCCACAAGAAATGTCTCATGCACTAAGAAAGGGAATGTAGTTGATTTCTGCTCTCCATCCTCCAGTGAGTCTCTGGCCTATCTGTAGCTTCCCTTTCTTCTCTTTCATATCTCCACATGCCAGATACCTCTGGCTATCAGATTGCTCTGATCCACTGCCAGGGTGCATCTGGCACAGCTTCCCAAGGAGTGGGAAGCAGGCCCCAGCATTGA
This sequence comes from Strigops habroptila, assembly GCF_004027225.2. NCBI lineage: Eukaryota > Metazoa > Chordata > Aves > Psittaciformes > Psittacidae > Strigops > Strigops habroptila. Next base: position 98,674,323 of record NC_044277.2, read on the forward strand.
AGCTGGGGTTGTGCCACCCTGCTTGGAGCATTTGGAAGAGCCCTGGTAAAAGTCACTGTCCTCCTGCAGTCAGCCACTGCAGACCTTTGGGCCATTCCCCAGCTGGGCTGCTCTGCAGCCCAAAAGACTCATGCAGTTAAGTACTTGCTTATCTCACGGGTAACACTTCTCTTCTCCAACGAAGGCAAATTTTCATGTTTTCAGAGCCAGAAGGGTTGTAATCATTCTGCTACAGTGAAAGAGCAATACAATGCACTTTCTAATTACTATTACACAGCTTTCTGGAAACTTGTCCATCCAGCTAACCACTGAAAGGCTCAAGGTTTCAGGGAACTTTGCACAGAGCAAAGTTCTGAGCTAAAAGATGACAGCTTGGTACCAACATAGCAAAGTAGGTTTCTTTCTGTCTGGATTTCTGGCTCCATGCATGTATAGCAGTTCCAATGGAATCGGGACTGACTGCCAGAGGCAGTTTTCCTCTTACCAAGTCTGTGGAGTAAGAATCAGAATTGCTTTACTGAGCAGTAATATTAGTCATGTAACACCATGTGGTATGGTGTTCCAAGTGAGCTTGTCTTTGGATGGGATGTGGGACTTGATGTGATTGCAGAGGTGTTGGTATCTTCCCAAAGTGTCTGTAAACCATCTGGGCTTTCCAAAGTTCGGAGAGCAATGTAGCACCCTGACTGCTGGATGGCAGCTATGGCCAGATGGGTGGGCATCCTGACTAGTTGCTCTGCCCTCGGAGAAGAAGCAAGTACCACAGGTCACATGGAGGGGGACACACCTTGAAATGGTGACTATCCCCACCATGACCATCTAGCTCTCCTGCCTTGGCAGCCTAATCTTCTGTGCTGTGTGGGACAGGGGGAGGATGGGACCAGTTGGTGCAGCTCATGATGCACGGTTTCAGCACCACCTTGTTGTAGCTGGCGTTTGTCCAACAGGCGAAGAAACTGGTACAGCTTGACTAACAGGCACAAGGAGACATGTTACTTTTGGGTACTTTTTGGTCCTTGGATCAGGACCAATGTTTTGTTCCTTCTGCTGGTGGCCAGTGTGCTCCTGTTTGGTTTTGTCCCTTTCCAGCTCTTCCTTACTCTAAAGAGAACGAGGTGCTACATGGTGAAGGCCATCAGCCAACAGCTACTGTCTGTCCAGGGTCTTGTCAGTGCCTTGGATGACCTTGCACTTCTGTAACTTCAAAGCTGTAGCAAATCCCTGCTGGTGATGGATGTTTGGCAATGCTGGTGATAAGAACTGGGTCTGCCATAGACAAGGTACTGCATGGACATGTCGTCGGAGACATACCAGGACCAACTGCTGTCTAACAGAGGAGAGCATGAGTGGAGTAGACTTGCCAAAGGTCATGTAAGCAGCTGGGGAAATGGTATCTAGGTCATCTGGCTGCTCAGCTAAGGTTGAAATGCCTAGACTGTGCGCGCTTCATAGAATCATAAATGGTTTGGGTTGAAAAAAAGACCTTTACGATCATCGAGTCCAACCATTAACCCAGCACTGCCAAATCCACCACTAAACCATGTCACTAAATACCACATCTACACATCTTTTAAATCCCTCCAAGGATGGTGGTACCCCCTTCCCTGGACAGCCAGTTCCAGTGCTTGACAACCCTTTTAGGGAAGAATTTTTTCCTAATAGCCAATCTAACCCTCCCCTGGTTCAACTTGAGACCATTTCCTCTTGTCCTATCACTTGTTACTTGGAAGAAGAGACCAACCCCCACCTCACTACAACCTCCTTCCAGGTAGTAGTAGAGAGCGATAAGGTCCCCCCTTGAGCCTTCTCTTCTCCAGACTAAACAATCCCAGTTCCCTCAGCTGTTCCTCACCGGACTTTTGCTTCAGACCCTTCACCAGCTTCGTTGTTCTTCTCTAGACATGCTCCAGCAACTCAATGTGTTTCTTGTAGTGAGGGGCCCAGAACTGAACACAGGATTCAAGGTGCAGCCTTGTCAGTGCCGAGTACAGGGAGACAGTCACTCCCCTCATCCTGCTGGCCAAACTATTTCTGATACAAGACAAGATGCTGTTGTCCTTTTTGTCAATGCTGTGACATTTAGTTTGCATCTGAACTCTCTGACACTGAGACTGGAGGTTGTAGGAAGAGTCAGTCTCTTAGCTTTCTATGGGGCTTTCCTTCATAAGGGATAGAGTGTGGTAAGGAAAAATGTTAAGTACATAGCGATATCTACTTCCATACCTTTTCTCCTATGCTTGCTCTGTGTCTGTCCTGCTCCTGGCCATTCTTATGCTGCAATCTGTCCCTGGTCTTGTCTGACTGTCATCTCTCTCATGGACAGGAATACAGACACAGACACATAACTGTTTGCAAAGCCTGTTACCTAATTCATCTGTGCATCCTAACATGAGTCTGGAGAATTTCTAGAACTGTTTTATTTCTATACTGATTTACTGCTGAATGGTAGCTCAGATGAAGAAAACATGCCTGTACCATTGTTGATCCCAGTTTCTCATTCCTTGTTTTCTAATCACTCCTGCCTTGCATGCCTCTCTTACCCTTCAGGGTAAAAGCTTGTGTTGCCTCAGTGAAAAGAATAAGGACAAGTTTGATTATCAAGAAGATTGTGAAACTTCTTTTGCATGAGATATGAATAATTGCACACTTAGCTCCTGTTTCCATGCATAGTTTCCCAATGGCATGCACAAATACCATGCTTCTGGGCTTGCAAGGCACTTGAGTTAAAGAAGTACTTGCTTGGATCAGACATCCACCTCTATGTTAGAGTCTCCTGGGTAAGTGAGTCTGAGTACTTCAGCTTGTTGCTCCTGTCTGGGGTGGGTGCTGTGTCAGACCCTTAGCTGGCAAAAGCATAACAGATCCAATGAGGTTCCAGCTGCTATGACTGCCCTATCCCTCACCAGAGCCTCAGGAGGTCCTGTGGCATGCCTGTTTCAAGGCAGCAGAAATATCAGGTTTGTGCTAGCTGGGATTATAGGCCTGGTGCTATCTTGCACTTGCTTCCTCTATTTTCCCAACTCAGTCCTCTTTTACTTGACAGTGATGTACATCTGAAACTTTTGGGATGTCTTGAGGGGTAAATGAGGCTGCTGATTTTTTAAAATAGCTTTTGGGAAGGAAAAGAAAGCTATATGATACTGGGGTTCATGCTGGGAGGAACTATCTTTTGCTGGAGGAAAAAAAAAAAAGGCTTATTTTTCTCGCAGCTTCAACCAGCTTCTCCCTAGGGGTAAGCAGGAGCTGAGGTTTCTTTGGGCAATGTCTTGGGAATGAGAGGCTGCAGACTGCTGCTGCTCTCGGGCATGCTTCAGTAACACTGTATAGGAGCTGGCATAGTCATGGGTATTCTTGTAACTTGAGTGAGTCATAAAGCAGTTATTTCCAGAATGGTTGGTTTTTGTTACATGGGGTGGTGTTGCTCTGGTGATAGAAAGATGTGCTGACCAACAGAGCTGACTTGGCATCACTGGCCCCAGAACTCAAGAGTTTGTGCGGTACCTAGTTTCAGTAGAAGAACCTGGACTATAAATAGGCTTTGGTTAGAAAAGCCAAAACAAATACTCCTTGATGGAAAAGGCAACTTGATTTGGGGAAGCTGTATTTGAAGGAAATTATGAAGGTGGTGAAACACTCTACAGTGAGGGTGCCAAGGCACTAGAAGAGGTTGCCCGGAGAAACTGCAGATGCCCCATTCCGTGGCAGTGTTCAAGGCCAGGTTTGACGTGGCTTGGAGCAATCTGGTCTAGTGGAAGGTGTCCCTGCCCATGATAGAGGGAGTGGAACTAGATGATCTTTTAAGGTCCCTTCCAACCCAAACCATTCTGTGTTCCTATGAAAGGAAACATTTTCTCATGAGGTACAAATTAAGGTGAGATTTGGTGGAGGCTTCTCTTCTCAAGTCTAAAACCCCTAATCAGGAGGAGCAAGGTGAGCTCCTTATCTTGGAGTTTTCTTGATTATACCTATTTTGGATTTCTAGAGGGATAAAAGCTTTTAATTCTCATAGGTGGTTAAATGCCAATTTGCTGTGCCATTTAATTAAATTAAATCTCGGAGACACTATGTTCATTGGTGCCACTGCACTGCAACTGCCTCTCTCTGATCCCTTGAGCAGATGTTTCTAGTGACATTGCTAAGCCTAGCTTTAAACCATGTCCCCCAGAGTGGCACATGCAAGCACAGGAAACAAAGATTTAAAACTGAGATCAAGCAAGAGAGCAAAACATAGAGCCTGAATCATCTGATACTGCTGTCTGTAGACAAATGGATGCTAGTAGCATCCCCTGATCTTCTGGCTAGAAATGATATCATGTTTATGTTTAAGATCTGCGGCTGCAGATAGTAAGCAACAATTTCATTAATAGTGATCTGGTCAGATCATGGGAGGTAGACCTAGAGTGACAGGAAAGATTTCTGAAGACTTCTGTAGAAAACCACTGTGTTTATTTAATAAAAACTGTTACTAGAAGAAACTTAGTTCTGACAAAATTCCAGGCATGGACTCCTTAATTCAAAAAGAAAAGCTGCATCTGTCAATGTGCCCCTGATTTTTTTGTTATTGTTTTATTGTTTTACAACTGAAAGACTCTCAGGTTTTACTTTCTTATTTTAATTTGAGTTCTGAAACCAACATAAGTTTCCAAGTTAAAAATGGGATGTATTGTCTTCAGGTTGATCAGGACCAAAACTTAGCTATTTGCAAAATATGCCCTCAGGTATGTTCTTCCCCATCCCCAAATCAAAGCAGGGTAGGGAAACAATTGCAGTATTATGTTAACAAGATGAGAAGCTGTCTTATACACAGCCTTAGATGGTCTTCAAACATCTGTGTCCTCATCGCTGTCCTGTCTACTGCAGGAATGTTCTGGATAGAAGTGCACTGTTGACACTTAAAAATTTTATCAGCCTTTCTTAAGAAATACTGTCTAATATAACACAATACAACACAATATGGGTGATGGATCATGCTGTTTCTCACTCTTCATATCCAACCCAGACCTAATCTGGTCTTAAAGGCTGGATGTCAAGACATGTCAAGTAGCAGCAAACCACTGTCATTTTTTTGCCCTGTGTTTTAAGGTAAAGCAACAAGAATTAATGCTGTAACCTGTGGCAGTCTGATAGCTGTTGCACAACTGAGCTGCCCATGCAATGGAGACAGGTTAGAGGATGGTGGGAAATAGCATGGTCTAGAAGCTGGAGGTCCTATCTCTGTTGAGGACAGCATGTAGGGGGCAGGAATGTGAAGCTGTTCAGAGGAAGATAAAGCAAATTCCTGGCTGTCTGGTTTGCTGTCATAGGGCATCCAAAGAAGCAAGGGCGATTAGAGCTGGGGAGAAGCTGAGAAAAAGAAAAGCAGCAAATGAATAGTAGCATACTTGAGAAATGGGTTGCATGGATCATGACTTGCCTTGTCCACATCCAGAAGGGATATTTCTGACCTGAAATGCAGATGCATAAACATTAGGACTTGGGGCTTCTGCTGCTGCTCATTTGGGGTAAGGCTGATAAGCAGCCTGGAGGTCTTAGACCAAACATGACATTTGTGCGAATTCTGAGCATTTCAGGAGAACTAGCTGAGTGACAAAACAGAATTATGATGAGGAAACGCAAGCAATAGAGGTGTCCCCAGCCAAACTGATACACCCCTTTGTGTCAGCACAGTTTTAACACAGCTTTACCACACTGGAGTTAAAAAGAATAGTGGGGGGAAGACATGAATCCAAAACATGCACCACAAGCCACTTTACCAAAACTGTACAGAAATAAGCCACAAAGCTGAGCTTCAGGCCCAGACCCAAATGCACTCTGTAGATTGAACCAGAAGACATTAGATGTTCCAGTATTTAAAGGGTGGCTACAAAGAAGACGGAGACTCCCTTTTTACAAGGAGTCATATGGAAAAGACAAAGGGTAATGGGGAAAAGTTACTACTGGGGAGATTCTGACTGGATACAAGAGCAAAATTTTTCACAGTGAGGACAACCAGCCACTGGAATAATCTCCCCAGCGAAGTGGTGGACTCCCCAGTGTTGGAGACACTTTAGATTCTGCTGGACCGCATGCTGGGTCATCTAGTCTAGGTCATGCTTTGCCTGGAAACGTTGGACCAGATGATCTTTGAGGTCCCTTCCAACCTGGGGATCTATGATTCTATAAAATGAAGGCGGGCTCTGCAGTGTCCATCTCTCTCAGCATAGAGCAGAGTTCATAGGCCGTTCGTGCAGTGCGAAAGGGGAGCTGGAGATCTCCAAACCTTTGTGTGCAACAGGAAAATGCTCAACAGTGGAATCTCTGAAACCTTCCCCTTTTTCTGAAGGGTAGGCACTCTTGTAAGTTCTGCCAGGGAGCAATCTCTGTCCGTATGGGGTCTGGAGCCTAGGAAGTTCTGGGATCAAGCAGCTATGCAAAGACTTTGAAAAGATTTGAGGTGCCTGTCAACCACCCAGTCCCTTGTGGGGAGAGCACTTTCTCAGGGTGTGCAAAATTTGATTTTATTCCAAATTTTGGACTGCAAGAAAAAGGACTGTAATTGTGCCAACATCCTAATCACCAGCTCTTTGACTTCACAGCTTGCAGAGCAGGTAGGAGGCCGGCAGTGAGCTCATTGCGTACTCATCCTTTCCATTCCCTGGCTGTGTCCGTCCCTGGTATTGTTCTCTGATGTGTATAGGGTTGCTGCTCTGCCTGCCTGTGTAGTGTAAACCATTATGCTGAGGCAGACAGTGAGTTATGGGCACATCCTTCTCTGAAAAGACCCCAGGAGTCCAGGAAAGTGGAAAGGAAGACAACACAATAGAAGAACCTCTCCAAACAAAAGGTGGTTGAGGCATCTCTTGTCTCCTGTTACACTCCTAGCATCCTCGCTATAGAAACGGTCTTGTCCTGATCCCTCAGCCTGCAGTAAGTTCCAGTAGTTTGTAAAAGTCGTTTAAATCATATAGCTGGGGAGGAGGCAGGCTGCTGAGTCGTAACATGTCAGAGAGCCTGGGAAAGAATGGGGCTTTGTTAGTTCTCTTCAGCATGCTTTGAAGCAGAAGGGGAGGGCATGGAGCTTTTGTCGGGCAGCATATCTACTTTCTCTGGTGTGGAGAGTGAGCGCATGGTGGCAGCTGCTGCTTTGACAGAATGCTTGTGGGGATTTGCTGTAACTGAGCATCAACTGGAAAAACGCTTTTGTGCTTTAGGAAGGTGGGGTGGTGGGTGAGCTCCAGTAGATGGGTCAGGGAGGATGCCAGGTCCTCCTGATAGATGGACTTGGGGGTTTGGGTTTGGTTTTAGTCTTTTTTTAGAAGGAAAGGAAATGGTTACTGCTGGCTGAAGTGTAGCAGAGGGCAGACTTTGCATGCATGATGTGCAGGCTGTCACAGGCTTCCAGCAGCAGGCTTTGAATAGGAGGAAATGTCCCATTTCCCAGGGTTTCCGTCTGTGAGCTGTGGCAAGTGCAGAAGTCCCACGAGGGGAGAGACTGGCAGAACAAGGAGAAAAAGCATAGGAGCATCATTTGGCAAACTGCTATGGGAATGAACTGTAGGTGAAAAGGGATTAGAGCTGAGAAATGCCACTGCACAAAGGAAAACACATCCTGTCCTTTTTCCTTTCAGTTTGCTGTATTTTAAGTTTCCCTGGCACACAAGAACAGAGATCGCAAAATTTCTTATCCTTTTAGAAAAGGCAAATAACAAGCAATTGCTTTAGAAACCCTATTTGCATGGGTTTCGTAACTGTGTCTCCGGGCTCTGTGGGTGTCTCATTTAATGAACAGGCCCAGATCTGTGTTTCAGCAAACGAGGCGGCCAGACGTGGGAGGGAAGGGTGGGAGGGGAGACTGGCGGCTCCGGGAGGACCGAGTGTTTCAGGACTCCGAAGCTCAGAGGAGCTGCTGCATAGCATTTACTACGGGGGAATTCTAATTGGCTACCTTATGCAAGGTACGTTGCTCTATACGATGGTTATTTTTGGGTTTCGTGACCAGTGTTTGCTGGTTGGTTGTTTTCCCATTGACCTGAGGCTTGTTTTTATGCTTAGCTGTGTACCACAAGAGGGTTGTAAGATCAGCTTTAGCAGGCTGAAGGGATTATTGAGGGTAATATGCTAGCAGGAAATATCCTAAAGTAGAGTAAAGTTTGTGTTTTCTACAGGTAGAAATTTTACCTGTGCAAGTGACCAAGGGTGTGGAGTGCATTTTCCTGGAGTGTAACATGCACTAGCATGCACCGCTGTACTTTATCTACTTTATCGAGACAACACACTGGCCTTGCATAAAGAAGGTACCTTGTCTTCAAAGTAGTTAATTTCCAGTATGGTCTGTACTTGAGGCATTAAATCTTTTGTTTGCTTTCACCTCCTGTTTTCCAGAAAGGGATGCTGGAGAAGCATGTACACGCGCTGTCCCTCTCCTGCAGGCAGCTGCCTGATCCTGGGTGTGTTGGGGCTTGCTCCTGTGTTGAGGGAGAGATTTTCCACCCGTGCCAGGCAAGCAGGCAGCCTTGGTAACACAAGCCTGATGAAGTAAGGCTGGAAACTGTGCATTTGTGCTGGGGTCGCACAGCTTGCCTGGTGGAGTAAAGAAACCGATACCCAACTAATTAGTCAGGGTGAGAAAAGCTGATAAGCTCATCAGGGTTTCTGCAAGGGAGGGAAGTGGTCAAAAGCTTGCAGGTGTCTTAGGTGAAAAGTCTGGCCAAAGGCCCAGTTATAGGGGAACAGTAACATACTTAAGACTTCCAAAAAGTAACAAACAACTAGATGTTTAGAGCCAGAAGAGGAGGAGCTTTAGTTCACAGGAGGGACTGTTTTTAAACTTTAGCTTAGTTTAATTTGGACCTGAACCAAAGCTGTGTCTCTTTGTCTGTGGAAATTTCCTATGGCCTGGAAGCTTCCTAGACCTTGCAGCGGCTCTCTGAACTTCATAGTTTCCTTCTTGCTACTGCAATGACTTCAATTCCCAATGAGCTGAAAGACAAGTTTTTTGAAGAACTGCAAGGAAATGAGGCAAAATTGTCCTTCAAGACCCTGCCTTCAATTTAGTAATGCTTTTTGGAGGCAAACAATACCATCAAGTTTAAGAGGAACAAGATAAATTGAGGGACAACAGGTCCGTACTAGGAATAGGGTTGCACCTTTTGAGATCCTTAATGCAACAGTTGGTTGTTGAGCGAATACAAGAGGAATGAACCTCAAAAAGTGGCTAAGCTTATGTTTGTTCTCTAAATAACAGCTCTTATTCTTACTGCCAGACTTGCTGGACCACTGACCTGACTGGGTTGGGTATTGTTTACATTCCTCTTGAATTGGAAAGGGCTCATGCAAAGTACTTTGGGCTCAACAAACAGGAATTTTTTTGTGAAACGGTTTTGTCAGAGCTTCTGGGCAGCTCTTCGGGTCAACAGAAGACCTGAGTTCTGGCACTCAAAGCACTTCAGTGAACTGTGGTGTCTTTGGAATGATGATCAGAGGTGAGGAAGCACCAGCAACTCTTTGAAAGCCTGTCCTGTCTTCAGTAGCTTATAATTTGTCTTCCAAGAGCACCTAAAGGTTTTGATGTGACACTAGAAGCTTCCTGCTACACTCAGTCTTTTGTAAAGGCCTTGGGCGCTAGAAGAAAGAGGAGGAAAAATTTGGCAGCTCTTCATTCAGGGTGGTTGTTGGTGTTCCTGGATGTGAGTTTAAGGGACCCAAACGGAAAGGAGGGGAAGGCTGGGTGCAAGGATTAAACTGATCCAAGCAAGTCTGTCTGTTTTTAATCCATTCCTGTTCCTTTGCATGGGCTTCAGCCCTGCCCTGTTTCTGGCAGGTATTGGCAATGCTGTGAAGTGCCTAGGATTCACATGGGTCACTTGGTAGGGCAGCTCTGGGAAGTTTTGTAAGTGGCATTTTGTAGTGGTATTTTGCAAGCTTTTAGGCCTTGCCTCTAGTGTAAGCGAATATTTGTGAGATGGGAGGAAAGGTAAGTAGTGGTGTCAAAGGGGAGCTAGAAGATGGATCCAGAACTTCACTCCTGAACATTTGGTGGAGCCAGCCATCTCATAAGTGGCTTTTGTCACCATTCTGTGGTGATTTTCTGTCTTTTAGCACAAAGGAAGTGAAATCCCCTCTGGTCCTACTGAAGTTCTTCAGGTGCTGAGTGGAAAGGATGGTTCAGGGGATGACACTACTGTACACTGAACTCGATCCCATCTGTGAAGCAGTTCTTCTACCAGCTCTCCCATTGTCCCAAGGGACACTCCTCTGATACTGTTTGTGCCTCTGGGTTCGTTTCTAGGCTGTAATTTAGACTCTGATACTCAGGGTCTGGCTCAAAACTGCTTCGATGTAGATGGTGACACATTTTCTAAACCCTAGATTTGTAGCACTCTGTCTCTTTTCTTGTTTGGGTTTGTTGGGGCTTTTTTTGAGGCTATACTGAAATCCCATTTGCTTTGGAAAAGCAGAGTAAGCATATTGGGAGTATGTGGTCAAGGGAGAGTAGCTCATGCTCCCAAAGCTGGTACCAGAGCTGTGACACAAAAATTGTCCCTAGCTGTTATCTTTTGCCTTTCCCATATTTCTACTCCAGTGGAGAATTACTGAGTTCTCTCTTCTCATGATCTCCTTTCCTTTGCTGCCTCTATACAACCTGTAGTTGTTTCATTTTAGCTTGGAGTTTCATCTAGTAACTCCAAGTCATTCTGTGTTCTATGAGAGTTGCTGGGTCAAAATAGTTATGCTTCTGCATGCATAAGCTGCTTGTAAGTGGTAACAATAATGGGAGCTACAAGGCTGTGGGGGATTAAACCACTAAGTAAACATCATCTCACCTGTGGGCCTTATCACACTTGCCTTGCCATTTGCAAAGGCTGAATGATATCCTTAATTGTGGTGAGAGTGATTAGCTTTAGTTGTCAACAAGGGTCTTATTTGAGCTATTTAATTCTGTATTTCCTGAGAGAGACCAGGTATTCCCAAAGGTCCATTCATCTCACTAAGGCTGGATTAAGTTGGTTACAAAGGGTGCCTGGGGTAGGTAGTTGTCCTGATTTCAGTTCGGATAGGGTAATTTATTCAGCCTTCAGACACCCAGAAGAGGCAGATGGATTTTGTCCTTTTGAAATCAACCAGAGGTTTATGTTTGTGTTTGTTGTGCTCAGGGGTGAACTTCCTAAGGAAGGGACATGTGCTTCCCATTTGGTTTTGGGGAAGAAAGAGAAAAGCTGGGTCAAATAAGGTTTCTGTAATGCCTCTGCATTCCCTGTTTCTGCAAAATAAAGGAGAAAAACACGCTACCCTCCCCCCACATAGCTTCCTGTTTTTCTGTGTTAAAGGTGGACAAAGACAAAAAGTCTGGGAGAAAAAAGTTCTCCTTGAGATGAAAAATCAGTTACTGCAACTTCAGTGCTTTCTGAACAGAGTACTGAATGCTTGTTTAACCCTTTGTAAGCTCCCGGCCACATACTACTATGCTAAATTTGCTGAGATTTTAATGTGGTCAGCATTTTGACAGCCTTGCATTGTCTCTTCTTTCAGTGCTTGGGGTCCTGCCATGCAGGTGACCAACAATTTTGAGTGGTGCATAAAATCAGCAATATCAAGCCAGGCTATCCTACCTCTTATAATGCAGAGCATGCCTGGAGAAGAACACCAAAAAAAGTGGAAAGGGTTGTAGTAATACTTCATCTATGTTTGCTTCTTGCCTCCTCAGGGACTTCCTGAGGTGGAGTTGATGATGCTTTTTTTTTTTTTTTAAGTAGCTTTTAATTGATTTTTCCTCCATGGACTTGTCCAGCTGCTTTTGAATGCATGTATAGTATTCTTATAGCAATGACAGATTCTTGTGGCAGTGAGTTTCATGGCTTAATTAGGCATGGTGAGTTCAAATGTCCTGCTGTTCATCCTGAGCTGGCCCTATTGCTTGAGGGTAGAGGTGATTGTGCTGTGATCCAAATGTTTGCTGTGTGGCCACGTCTGTGCAAGAACCTGGACCAGCCAAAAGCCTGAGGGTCTTGGATTCAGGGTGGCAGTCTAGATGGGTTTGTTAATTTTCTTGTGTTTTCAAACTGTGCCTGCCTACTTTCATTGCTGTCCTGGTAAAGAAAATGTTGAACCATACCCTGCCTAGTTTCATCACATGGCTGGCATTGGCACGCTCCCTGTATCCTATACTAAAGCCTAATCCAAGTAACTGCTACCTCTGTTCTTCTCTTCCTCATTTTCATGCTGCTAAGGGCTATCTTGGGATTTATGGTTTTATTGTCTTTCTGCCCTCTTTATTCCCAATTACCTCTTAACTCACACATTGTGTGTTTGTCTGCTTATGAGGTGGCTCCAGTAAGTTGAACTCTAATTCATCCCAAGTCATGACCATCTGAGGCTTGATAAGAGCAGAGTCTGAATGGGAGAATTTGCTCCAGCGTGTTGGTGTTGGTTAAACAAAGTCTGGAATTGTTTTTCCACATGACAGAACGGTCTTTGTACCAGCCTGAATGCAGGCTGAGCTGGAGCGTGACATGTGAGGGAAGGGATGTCTGTTGGGAACACAATTACAATACATGAGGATACTTGGCCCTAGGAGAAAAGCAGCAAAGGTTGGGACAGAAAGAGGAGCAACGTCTCGGCATTGGCCACCAGAGTTTGCCCCCGTGGCATAAGGAGTTTATGGACTCTAAGCTGGCACTAACTGAATGAGGAGATTCCACCATGCTCCTAGGCATATTTAAGTGATGGTGCCTTAAACTATGCTGGGGAAGGATTCAAGTTAAAAAGTAATCTGGCAAAGAAAGCTAGGGTCCTTGGTCCATGCTCAAATAATCTTTCCTTTCCCTTTGCACCTCTTAAGACCAACTCTTAATGTGAATTAATCTCCCCCTCAGTCTAACAATAAATTTTTAACAAGTTTACCTGCTAATTTCCACGGGAGAAACTCCCTACTGGCAGGTTTTGTTCAGAGCTGTATATTATTCTGCCTGGTACTGTGCATCCTTTACAGCCATACAGCTTGGGGAAAGACATAATGCTCATTCAGAGGGTGAGTGAGTGATTAAGAGCAAGGGAGGAATTTTGGGCATCTAGAAGATTTCAAATGTTTTAGGCTGTATCCTGCTGCAAAGTGGAGGGGCATTTACCAGTCCAAGTCTAAGTCCCCATGCTCTATATTGCATTCTTAGACAGTTTTAGATGCTTTAGTTAGAAGCAACACCATCACTGGCATGAGAGAAAGTGACCTAGAGAGAAAGTGAAAAGCAATATCTGAGGAGGAGTTTCAGGTTTCCCCTGACAAAAAAGTATCTTTAGTACATCTTGGCTTCAGTTTGGAATGCTTTTATTTACTTCTTAACCAGAACTTGAATTAAAGCAGCTTTATCCTTGCTGCTGTAAAGATGATGTACTCACTTGACATGGGCTGTAGTAGGAAGGTACCTCTTCAGCTGCAAGGCAGCAATAAATTGACAGCCTTTCAAAGGGCAGGGAAGGGAAAACTTGGCCTATTTGAAGACTGTATGTAACCAAGTGATGGACTGGCCCTGTTTCTGAGGCAGTTAATAGTATAGACTATTAACTGCAAATATGGATGAGATTGGAAGGGCTGCAAAGGCGCAATGCCTTTTAGGATGGATGATGCACGGAAAGGGAAGAGTTTAAGGAGGGGAGGGGCTACAGCAAATGTGGTTGCGGCACTTACATCCCACCTGATTGAGTTAAAATGCGCTAAGCACTCCCTAGATCAGGAATAGTTCGTGACAGTTTTCTTCCCTCTGATAAGTGTTTTTGTTGACTGGTAATCTTAACTTTAGCACAGAGGGGGATTCACAAGAGGAAGATGGATAATGAATAGTCATTCTGTGGATGTCCAGTTTGTTCCTTAATGTACAGGAGCTGATAAGATTGTTTGACTAGATGCGTTTCCATGAGAAACCTTGTGTCACATCTAAAATATATGGGGCTTTCCAGATATTTTCCTGGTGGAACAGCTGCCTCAGAGCTACAGACTCTGAGGCAGAAAGGGGTTCTATACAAAGCTGACATTGAGCCTCAGCATTCCACCAAAATGTCTCTTTGCTTGGTTTCCTGTCTGTTCCACATATCCTTCTGGTAATTTTCTGAAACTGGGGATAACAACCTGTTGTGGTTCCTTGAGACATATATTTTCCTGCTGAAATGTTCATTGAGCACCTTACTTAGGCCTTACTGAGGATGAATGTTCCTCCAAATGACCCAGGCTCCTCACATCTATTGAATGCTCAGCAACCACTTAGGCTGGCGTTAGATGCTGCATCATCGTTTTACTATTTTTTCTTCCCTCATTGCCATGCTGGCAGGCAGGCCAAGAATGAGATAAGCCACAGAGATCTGGTGACTCCTACAGAAGTTGTTTCTCAAGGTCTTTTTCCTGTTTCTATGTAAATGCCATTATATATGTTAGAGGTCCCTTCTCTAATTATGGACCTGTGCTGTACGGCTTTCTTGTACCTTCATTTAAGGAGAATAAACGGATGTGTCTGATACTTTGGAAAATGTTCTGCTAGGGAGATCTCATTTCTCGTGAGAGCCTGAAGCAGGCTGGTGGTGGCTGTTTTGTTTTGCCAGTAAGAGCCTCCACCTTCAAGGGATATAGAATTTCTGATTTTGCACATAAGCCAGTTGCCGTCATGCAATGTGCAGCTAGCAGACCCTTCATTGGAGGTGCACCTCCTTCAGTGCTGGCCATCACGTGTGCACCGTCCTCAAAGGTCTTGACTCTCTAGTGACAGAGCCATGCATGAAGAGCAGAATATAACCCTATGAACAGCCTTCAGGGTGGCTCTGCTCAAGCTTGCCTTGCCCTGCACGGGGCAAACACAGAATTGCAAAACCCCCAGGTCACATGAAAGCTGTGTCCAAGCTGAGGGAACCAGCACATGACAGCCCCAGGTTGCTGCTCAGTGCTCCCATCACCCAGCAGCACTGCAGTTTGCATTCAGTTTTTCACACATGTGAAAGTACAGCATGACCTCCACATGCCTTTGGACATTTCCAATTGTTTCCTTTGCCCTCTGTGGCTGAACCAGCGTTGGTTTTGTTCTCTAGGTGATGAACTCCAAATTATTTTTTTTTTGCCTGACTGGGCTAGAATTAGTGTGCAAATACTGTTCTTGCAGAATTGATGGGGAAAGCCTGGAAATGCTGTCTGAAACTCGTGCTTTCCTTATTGGGTGATGTGATGTGGCAACTTAGGTCTTTTTGTGGTACTGGAAGGGCTGTTTTGAAAGCTGACTGGTGCTGCTCATCCATTCAGTAAATGATCCCTAACTGTTGTGTTCAGGCTGGAAGTAGCCTACAGATTTTTCCAGGATGGGTGAGATCATGATGGCTAAAAAGAAAGAAACACCACCAAACCCAAAACATTGAGTTAAATTTGTATCAGGTTATATTGGAAAAGAGTATCCAAATGCTCCTGTGTTTTGCAGAGTTGGCTTGGGTGTCTGTACAGTGCTGCTACTGCAGGGGTTTCTCAACCCATGTCCTGCACCATGGGCGTCCTTTCTGGTTATCCCATAAGGTCTGAGCCCTGGTCTTCATGGGTAATAGACCCTCAATGACCTAGGATTGTAGATGGGCAGGAGGCAGAGCGTGGGGCGAGCTGACCAGTTGGGACCGGTTGGAAGGGGCGTCCACATCAGTAGGTCCATTTTGGACATACATAGTTCTTCTTCCAGGTGACCATTACAGAAGTAGCCAAATAACACTTAGCCTGGGGCAGTGATGTTTCTATGGTGTTTGGCTTGTGTTCTTCAGCCCTGAGGATGCTCCTGAGCCTTCTGTCTCTGCCTGTGGACTATTGTGGTCCTGTGGAACAAAGCTGTTTGTATTTACACGTTTGGTTTGAGTCATTCAGTTTACATTAATCTGCATGGAATGAATGGGGGGCTTCTCTGGTTGTGTTGATAAGAGAAGAGTTTGGGGAAGCCTCCGAGCCTGGCATCTAGCACCCGTTCATTTTGTTTTGCATAGGATAAAACGTTTTCGTGCAGAATTAAATAAGGACCAGGTGGAGACACCCTCTCATATTGGAGCCATCTGAAATGAAGGTATCATCTTCCCTTTTTCCCTAAAACCAGACAAAAGAGCCAGCGTTAAAAAATATAAATAAATCTACCGGACTGTTACTCAGTGAGCCTAATACGACCCCAATGACTACCTGTGGGTCTGCTGAACCATTTAAAAACTAAATGCTGCCACATATCCAGCCCAATTTTATTAACTGATTAAGCAAGCTCCTTACGCTTAAAAATTTCTAACAAGTTTGAGTGCTCTCTAGGACCTGTGAGAAATAACTTAATCTTTGTGTCTACAAGACAGGGGATTAAGTGATGGCAAAAACAAACTTTTAGATCTGTTCTGTCCTCTTGCTACTCAAGTGAGAGATGCCTGGCTGCTGGTTTGTTTTGCTGTTCCCCTGGCTCTGTTGCCTTCACTGGGAGGAGCCAGGAGGAGTTTGGATTCCAGCTTTTTGACCTGTTTGCATGCATACAGCTTTCCTCTGGGATGAATTGCTGCTGTTCCTGCAAAAAATAGCCTTATGGTCATGTAGACCTTGATATATGAAAACTTGCGAACTAATGAGATTATGGAATTTTTTAATGCTTCCCATTTTTCAGACAATAAAAATTTCAGAGGCAGTGGTTACTAAGGAGAAAACATTGTCATTCATCTACAGTCAGTTTTGTCTGGTTCTGAACAACCACTTAAAACCACGCCAGCTAACTGTTAGAGCAATGAACACTTTGCAGTTTATGACATAGTTTCAGCCCAAGGTCCAGGATGACCTGAAAAGGGAGTTCCTAAGCAGAATTTGGTGACTTTAGGGAACTCAATCTCTTATTCAGCAAGGAATCCACCCACATGCGAACCTTAAAAATGAGATGTTCCCGCCCAACTTAGTCACCCCACCCAGGTGACCTTTTGACAGTCCATGCTGAGATGTTTGAGGTATTTCTTCCGTCAAAGTACAAAGGCTTCTACGTCTAGCTTCCCAAAATTTCAACATAAGGAGAATGAATCTCACCTATTGTTTGTAGCAAGTGGGTAGAGGTTCAAGATATCTTAGAGTACACCACAAGCAGATAGCTTCAGTTCAGCTATTCGTGGAAACAATCTAAAGGCTATAGTTACATCTGCATTAGTAAATAAATGCAGTCTATCCCATAGCTAAGTAGTTATTGCATAAGCTATACATAGTTAACTTCTCCTTACCTCCCAAACCAGCATGACTGTGTGCAAGCTACCTGTTTCAAATGGTCCCGGGACTGTACTCTGGGAATTCTGGGAGAGGCACTAGTTGGCACACAGCAAAACTGTGCCAAATTCTCTGCTACTAATTTAGCAGTGTAAATCTTTGTGTCATATCCTCGTTTTCTTACTATTGTGAATGTAGCCTTTAAGTGTGCACTACAACCAGGGTAAAGGCAGGATAAATGTGGACAAACCATACTCAGTCTCTTGAGTTTTCTGGTTTGCTTCACAAAGTTAAAAGAATCTCAGAGGTTTGTATTTTTATCGCCATTAGTAATGATGGTAATTCAGAATCTGAATCAACCGATTCTGCCCATAGTATCTCTGCCACTTGGCCTTTTTACAGAGCAGTCTCTTATGACGTGTTATTAGCCGGCTGTGTTAATTTCTCTGATAAATTTCTTTCGGGAGGTAGGGCTCGGAAGGAGGAAGCTACTGGAGTTTGCTCACGTGGGTTTGCTGGCTTTTTTGTTAAGTGCTGCCCACTTCCACTTTAAGCAAGCTTTCCTTGTTGATGCAGCATTTGTGACATACAACCAGCAGTGCAGAGTCTTACTTGGAAAGGAGTAACACCAGACCCCTGTTCCTCTGGAGGACTGAATGTTTAGGCATGGCTGGCACAGCTCTGCAGCTCCGCGCTATAGCTTTTAGTGCCAAAAGATGTGGACAGAGACACTGGAGCAAAAAACTGGTGAGAGATATGGGAAGAGATGCTTTACTTCATCCTTTGCTGCTTTGTACTTCAGGTTTTTTTTTTTTTCTGGGAGAATGAATCTGGCACTGCGCAGGATTAACACATATCAAGAAGTTTAGGGCCTTTTCCAGTCATGTGGAAGAGATAATGTGGCCCACCTGAGAAGATCTTCAATTTGAGGCATCAAGAAAATGGGCTGTTGCCTCTGTTGTCTTCTGTGACGCTGGCTCGTGTTGGGCTCTTTGATTTCTCTTTCTTCTTTCAACATTTTCAAATGCTCTGGGGAGAGCAATTACACCTGTGTGTGCTGTCAAGAGCAGGAAAGGCTGGTTGTTTGCAATGAGTGCTGAAGCCTTGTTAGATGGATTCTCTTGCTAGGGAGTTTACGTGTATTTTCTGTGTTGTGTCCAGGACATGTGCACGGCTGAAGCAACTGCATCTCTGCTCCAAGTGGAGGAAACCTTCTCGGCATGCCTGGCACGGATAGATGCTCTCATCCTCAAGCCTCTGCTCCAGGCAGGTAGGTCAGAGAAAACTACTTTTTTGTCCGTAGTTCTAGCCTTGAGTCACTGGCACACCTATGAGGGAATTTATAATTAAAACTTGATGGCTGAGGACTTGTTGGAGGCTGGTTTGCTAGAGAATGTGGTATGTAAAGATCTTTCATTTAAGATGGTGAGCTCTTAAGGATGCCTATGGCCTCCTTAGGTTCAAGCCTAGGACTGTGGTTCCTGTTAATTTAGAGGTTGATCCAGATTCTAACCAGTATCAATCTGTTCTGAGGCTTGTTTCCAGCATGGTGCGGAAAAATCCAAACTGCGTCTCACATGCGACCTCTAATCCATGCCCATTCTGCTTCCCTGCTCTTGGTCCATGGTCATGCCTGTCTTTGAAGGTGGAACTTGTGGGTGCAGGTTCTCAGCTGGCAGTAAATCAGAGCAGCTCCACCGAAATAACAAATTCATATAAATATTCACAAGCCTGTCTGGCCAAAAGCGGTGTGACTGGATTAGGCCTGTAGGGTGGTTCCCTCTTACATCACTGCCTTTTTGGTCTAGCCTTCAAGGAGACTTGGAACAGCCCTTCGGGCCAGGGGCAGAAAATTTTCTGCTGGTGCTCATGTCTGAGCTGAGGCTGAGCCTCTCAGGCTGCCCTGACCACATGCCCCACAAGAATGTGAAGGACAAAGCCTTAGCACGTATAGCCCATGCAATTACTCACAGGGACACAACCCTAAATAATCGTAATCTCCTTCCTCCCTGTCATTGTTTTCCTACAAGAATGTATGTGCTTTACACTGAAAAATTGGAATGAGTATTAGATGTAGGCAATGTTTTCTACAAGATTTCTTGGGAGTCAGGGGTTTCTGAGAGCCTTTTTCCTCCATCTTTTCATCAAAGAGCCTAGTGACCAGAAGGGAAAGGAGAACTTAAAGCTCTTCCTGCTCCTGAATGACCGATTTCAAGCTCTCTGGAACCTTACAGAAGAAAATTACCGGATTCTGAAACAAAAATGCAGCACCTCTGAGTCATTCTGCATCCAGGACATTTACACTGTCTGGAAAGGAGACCTGTTTCTAAACCTCTACATCCAGTAAGTATAGAAGCATTTTCAGTAGCTGAAGGGACCAAATTACCAAATTTATCAACTTGTAGGTTGGTGCAATTAATTTATGCATTTAATTTGTTCAGTCCTGTCCACTAGTGTTCAGTCATTAGGTCAGGGAAGTGGTTGCATTCACTGCTCATGGCAAGTGATGTGCAAACAGGATAAGTGGCCCTTTTTGTAGCTGTGAGTATGCTTGAAACCAGGACAATGCTTGCAAGAGAATATTTTCTTACAAGTGTAGGGTTTTTTAATGCATCTTAAAAATGGGAAGAGGATAGGGGGTAGAATTTGTGTCTGGGTTATTTATGAAAGTGAAGCCTGAGCTGTCATCGGGGAACAGAAAGGTGTGTTTAAAGGACTCAACAGGGACGTGGAGAGAAGATGTCACTAGGCACAGTTCCTATTTTGTGTTTGTGACACATTTTTATGCTTCTGGCAAGGGATATGATGTATATGAGCAAGTGATGGATGTAGCGTGATGTGAAAAACATACTGCCCCATTGCTGTTTCTATAATTAACTACGTCTGCTTACCATCTGTCTGCAACGCAAAATAAAATGTTTACCAAAAGCACTGCAGTGTGTATAACCTGTGTTGATGTCCTAGAGAGAAAGCTAGCGTTTATGGACATCTGAGATGACATAAAGATCAGACAGTATTCAGTCCTTCATTCATCATGTTGACCATAAATGTGGCCAGGCCTTTGACAGATGGACTTGTACCGTCTGTGTAGTTTGGCACCCACACACAGGAGATGGGCGTACTGACTCCTGGGTGTTGCTGTTCATCTAGTTTTGGTTTTGATGGTTTTATGCATGTGGAGGGAGGAGGAAGGAAGGGCTACTTTTAATTTTGTTTTTACTTGGCATCATTTTAAAAAAGTAATGTACAACAAGTTTTGTCTTTATATGAATGGGGTTTGGAGCAGTATGCGTTGTTCGTTTGGGAACTGATTCAGTGAATTAAAAATGATTTGCTTTAGGTATGCGAAAGATGAAAACTTGTGCTGAGGTTTCAGATGACATAAAGGAAAAGTTTATCTTAAGATCTTATTTTCCCTCAGTTCAAAATTATAACCTGTTTTTGTTGAGTGTCATGCAAAGAAACTGCTGGTTCCTGCCCACCTCTGATGACTCACTCTGTGCAGTCCTGATCCTAACAATGTCTCATGCTTATTGGAGTAATATAGAACGAAGCAAAGCTGATGTTCATGGGCCTGAAAATCAGCAGCAAATACAAGTCCCTAAAAAATGTAAATAATGATAATTAGTCTGGACATTTTCATAATTTACCTGGAAACACTACTGGGAGAAAGTGTATTTGCTGACAAAATATGGCTCGATCTCCCCCTAGTGTGAAATGAGATGCATTGGCGTGGGACACCTTGACTTGAATTTGCCATCGGTAATACAGGCCTGCTACTTTTAGTTCAACCAGCGGAAATTCATACATCCGACGCTGATCTTGCGCTCAGCCTTTGTAGGTTTGCTTTTCAGGACAGTTGTGTAAGCTTACTTCTGCTTCTGCTAAATGCCAGGATGATTTAAACTTCCTGTATTGCAAAAATCAACCAGGCAGTTACACCAAGGAGCTGGTAAAGGAGGCAAAAAGGGAGTCAGCCAAGGTGAGAAGTATGGTAGCTATGTCTGTCTCTGCCTGCCTTGGAAAGGTAGACCTGACATGACATTTTCAAATCAGCTTCTTCCATTTATCCCTTAAACCTTTTAGCTAATGTGCACCGCTAACTCAACTCATGCTTCTGTGTGTTTGTTGCTTTTTTTTTTTCTTGCCAACAGATACTTTGTCACTTTTGCAAACTACCTTGTAGTCCATGGCTTTGAACATGCCACAAAGAGCAAAAGGTCAGTGGGCTGAAAAATGCTTGTTGAAGGGGCTGATGGGAACACAATGATATTGTAGGGTTAAGACACTAAACCAGAGCAAGCAGCACCTTGAACAGTACCTTGCAGTGATCTCTCTTCATGGTCCAATGCCTCTGCTCTGAACTGGCCATACTGGTTGCTTCTGCCATCTTCTGAGACCATGGCAGTAGCTGTTTGAAGGTTTCCTTTACAAATCTCTCCCCATCTCTTTCTAACCGTGCCCAACTCCTTTTTTAAGTGAGGAAGCCTGTGAATTTGGAATTTGGAGAATTCAGGTAGGGGGTGGGATCTGAGAAAGGATGATGTGGGAATCTGGAAGATTTCCACGGTTTGTCCCAGATGTCGTCAGAGTCTCATGGAGATAGCAAATGAAAACATGAATGCTGGATGTGAGCAGATTCACAGATGCTTTATCTAAGTCATGCTCTTGGTGTGCAAACCATTGTGAAAGTCATGCTATATTCGGTATATCTGCGGGGGTGGTTCCCATTTGCAAAGACCTCTGGGCCAGACGCAGGATGGATGGTGCTCGTTTGCCTTATTTCTGTGTGTTTCGTGTACAAATACATTTGCACTGTGTTCTCTCCTGCTCTCTCAAGTCTTTCTATACCCTCTCTGGGAGTGAGATGGCATATAAAGTTTGGGAGGCAGAGAAGTGGCAATTTGCAGAAAAAGTATTTAATGAACCTTTGCCTTAATTCACTATCTCGCAGCGAAGCCTGGAAGCACCATAAGACGGTGCTGAAACAATTCCTCACAGACTTCACCTCCGAGACCTCCATGTCACTGGCCTTATACACTGTTCTTCACAAACCTATCCGAGATCATATCATGCAATATATACTGCTCCTTACCAAGCTGAATGAGTTTCTCAAAGAGGTAGGAAGCTTCTACATGATGTTACTTGACTGGCTTATGCTAATGCCTTATGCAGGGCTTGTGGGGCTTGGTGGTGGTGTCAGTGAATCCAAAGCAGGCTGGAAGGAAGATTATTTCCAGTGGACATCTGTGGTGGTAGAAACCAGCACCAGTGGAGTGCAGCCCACCTGAAGGTCTCAAAGCAACGAAAAGTGGCTCCAGCATAGTACAAGCTACTCATCATATAAAGAAGCTGCAAAGGGTCAAGTAACTGGCGTAAGGTTGCACACTTCTGCTGGTGGCAGAGATAATGCTAGGTTTGGGAGGCTTTCCTAGGCTAGGTTTGGGGAGGGGGGTTGGACAATAAACTCTCATTAGCCCCTTGGATTCAGAGCTGCTGAAGTTGTTCTGCATCTGTAGCCCAGAGAGTAATGTTCTGCACAGCTGTGCCTGAAGCATTGCTCGAGCCCTGCCTTCTTTCATTAGGGCTCTGAAAAGGACGTGGTTACCAGTGCCATTAAGGAATACATGAAGCTTGAGTCTTTCGTCAGCCAAGTCCTGGATGAAGCTTGTTTTACCAAGTCCTTATGGAAATCCTTGGGCTACAAATTCACAGTGAGTTATGGATGTAGAAAGTGGCTTGATGGGGAGCACTTTTAGAGGTCTTACACTTTTACTTACCCATGGAGAAAATTTAATATGGATCAAGAATTTGAGGCTTGGTTTGAAGCCAACAGAGCAGGGCAGTGTGGAAGCTTTGGAGAAACCTTATGGTCACTGGGTGCTTTAGAAGTTGAGTGCTGTGTCGAGTTACGCTGTTACTGTCAGCTTGTGCCACTAGTCAGATGGCTTCTGCAGGAACTGTTGGCTTGATTTGTCCTTTCCCAAATCCTGATGTTTCCTGATGCATTTGGTCCTCCACCTTGACCCTGTGGTTCCCTCTGCAGGACATGCTCTGTGTACCTGAAAGGAGGCTGCTGGAAGATAGCAAAAATCTTCCCATCTCTGCCAGCACAAATCGATCAGACCGGATCTTGCTCTTTGATGATGTCCTTGTGCTTATTCAGGTAAGTCTGCAGTCTTTCAGAGCAATTGGAAGGGCAGTGCAGATAAATGACAGTAAAATTCAGGTTCCTTTGATGTTGAAAATGAAACATAGCTTGGCTGTTGGCAAAACCTTGTCTCAGATCCATACCTGTGGTTTGCACTGGAGAATGAAAGAAAGCCTAATGAAGGAGGACTAGAGGAGTGTCCATATAATTTTTTCCCCCAAGCTGTGGTTGTGCTATCCAACCACCACAGGCACTTTTCTAGTAACTCAAGCCCATGCCTGCATATGAATCTGTTGATTTCTGTCTTTATTTATGCAAAGGGGGGCTGATAGGTCAGAGATATACTGTAAGCACTCATGCATAGGAGTAAACATGATCTTTCATGGTTGACTCTGCTAGTGGCACGGGAGCAGAAGTTGCTGGTGCTCTTGGGGCTATTTCAGGGATTTGGGGCCTGGGTGTGAGGCAGACAGGGAGTGTCTATAGCTGTGGATAGCTAGATGAAAAACATGTGTTCAAAGCTGTTCTGCAGCATGTTAACTAAGTCCAGCTTGGCTTGCTCTGACTGACAGCCCTTGTAATCTAGCAGAGCTCTTTTCATGTGCACCTCTCTCTGCTTGCTCTTTAGTCATGTGCCAGTGCCTTGGGTGTCCAAACACAACTGCCTTGTGAGCTGATACATCTCATGGGCTCCTCCAAATATGAGCCTTTGTGATAACACTGGGCAGTCCTACTCAGCTTGCAGGGTCTAGGCCTGAGGAAATAGGGTGGTGATTATCTCATCCAGCTTTACATTGTAGATTTCTTAGCACAGTCACGATCTCACTGTGAGCAAGTGCCCCCAGGCTCCCTTTATAGTCGGGGAGAGAAACATGCACTGCCTGGGTGTGGTTTATCTGACCTATTTCAGATGCCAAAATTAGGATGAGTTGAATCATGTCCTCGACTCCGTTGACTAGGAAGAGAGCACAGGGTAACTAGCTCACAAAGAGATACTTACATTGTAGACACCTCTGTTCAGTCAATGGTTCTCACCCGCTATGTCCCATCTGCTGCTATGACTGTTATTGAGGCTTGGGGAGATATGACTGGGCTGGGATTAAACTGGTTAGCTTGGGCTGATAGCAGGGGTCTGCTGATGAGGGTTCTGGTGCTGGGAATCTGAACCTCCCCCCCTTCTCTGATTCCCCAAATCTGCTACATACATCAGTGATTAACTGTGGTGAATTCCATAGTGCTAGTCTTAGAATCATAGAATCCTAGAATGATTTGTGTTGTAAGGGACCTTAAAGATCATTCAGTTGCAGCCCCTGCTGCCACAGGCAGGGACACCTTCCACTAGACCAGGTTGCTCCAAGCCCCATCCAGCCTGGCCTTGAACACTGCCAGGGATGGGGCAGCCACAGCTTCTCTGGGCAACCTGTGCCAGGGCCTCACCACCCTCACAAGGAAGAACTCCTTCCTCAGATCTAATCTAAATCTCCCCTCTGTCAGTTTAAAGCCATTTCCCCTTGTCTTATCACTGCATGCGCTTGTAGAAAGTCCCTGTCCAGCTTTCTTGTAGGCCCCTTTTAGGTATTGGAAGGCTGCTATAAGGTCTAATACCTAACCTTGGCCAAGTACATCCTTATAGACAGCAGCTCTGTAGTGTGGGCATGCGGACTTTAGACAGAGAAGAGAGATGTAGTATTAAATGCAGCCTTTATCAAGCATTTGAATCATTTTAGCTTCTTCTTTTTGGTGTACTATTGATCAAAATAGTGACTTCTTAAATGTGCTTGTGGGCCATTGTTGACTATGCCATCTGGAGTCCAAATCCTTGATAGATTATAAGCAAAACTAGGGCATGCTGGGTGCTAGCAGTGGTTTGGGAGTGCTGACATGTGATAGGGAAGAAACTCCTGTAGAGATAAGTGCCATCCAAGAAGGTCTGCTGCTGTTAGTTGTAGCTGTGGCGTTATGGAACACCACTTACTAATGTTAAACTAAGAATTTTCTTCCTTCTCCTACATTTCTTCAGCCGTTAAGGTCTGTTGTCGTAGTGTGGGATAGATGTGTGGACCTCAAAAGAGGGAATTTACAGTGCTGCTAGTCTTGCTCTGCTGTTCAATGGGGCAAAGTTTGATGTTTACATCAATAATAGGAACATCTTCTCCCTTTTGTTCCAGGGAAACAGCTTTCAGAGTTTTGATCTGAAGCTTGTGTGGGTAGATGAAAACTGCAGGAATAAATCAGCTCCAGGACTGTAAGTGAAAAATTTCCACTTGGAGATTTAAAAGAAATAAAAAAGGTGTTCAACTTGATTGTGAAACTAAGAAAATTAGTTTCAAAACTTTCTCCCATCTCCTTTCTACCCAGTGGGATTGGTTCTGAGCTATGGCCAATTGCAGCACCTCTCAGATGGGATTACAGCAGCTTGGACTTGCATTGCTTGCCTTTGCTGACATATTGAAATCAATAATAAAATTGTTTTATCTCCAGGGCTAGAGAACAAAGATGAGTTAACTAGATGAGTCAACTTCTTGAGAAGGAAAAACTCACTGCAAAAGAACTACTAGTTCCTAAAGAGGAATGGGAAGAGCAGGAACTGCTGTTTAACTAAGAAGTGTGGATTTCATGGTCTGTAATGTCTTTTTCTTCACAGGTATGGACTCCGCATTGTAACCCCAGAAGAAACATTCTTTCTCTCTGCGAAAGACCCGCAGATGAAGGTTAGAAGTGGGCAGGGTGTTTCTATTCCACCCGAAATACAGCGCACCAAGTTTTAAAATAGAGAAATAGCATAGAGGGGATGGCAGCTCTGTAATGGAGGTGATTACTGAGTGGAAGTTGAAATCCCTTTAAGCATAAGGATTTTAGCTTCCTGATCAGAAGACAGATTAGTGTCTCTGTACCTGCTTAAATGCAACTGAGGTCTTTCCTCTTTGATTTTTGCCCCCTTTTTTTTTTTTAATTAATTAATTTATTTCTTATTTAAAACAGAATAATAAGCAGTGTGGGGTTTGTTGCTAGTTTGGGGTTTTTTTCCCCCTCTGTTGAGTCAATACTGTATTAGATGGCCAGAGGTGGCCTAGACAGTTGATGGTAGATGAAAAATACCCAGGTGCTGGAAGTGGTCTGCCCTGGGCAGTAGTGTATGCTACAGTCCCATCAGCATGGTCCTGTGCCAAGGCCAATTAGTGGTGGTGAGAGTCAGGCTTAAATGACATGGAAGTGTTGTGCATTGGTGCAGTATCCAACTTGCAGAATCCAAGATAATACCTCCTGTTGATGCTGTAGATGGGCCATAACTCAGCAGCCGAGCCATATGAATGGCACAGAACCAATGGGAACTGAACAGCTTCTTGCAGCCTCTCCTGAAGTATCTCTTGTTGGGAGCTACTACACTTTCTTAATTTGTTAGTCCAGCATTCCTCTTCCTCTGCCCCCAGGCTGTTTGGCAATGGAAGCTGAACCAGGCTGTCCGCCAGGCACTGAATGGGAAGCGAGATTTCCCGTTGTGGGGCAAGACTGGTGAAGGCACCGAGCCCCCATCCTGCCGCTTCTTCACCTATGTCTTCAAGCTGGAGGGCAAGTTCAAGAGTGCATCCTATGAGGGCGAGTGGCACTGGGGAAAGCCTCATGGCAAGTAAGGAGCCTTTTTTGCCCCTTCCCTAAACAAGAACCTGCAAGAACAGTCCTGTCTTTGTGTAGCACTGCCTGGATCTAGTGTTTGCACAGGTAGAGGTATAGATGTCACAGAGTGCCTGTGGACATGAGGTCCATCCCATGCTGAGGACCTGAACTGCAGACTCTGGACTGGTGATCTCCCCGGGCATGCCAGCCTCTCTGGTTCCTGCCTCACTTGTTTCCAGAGGGAAATCTGATATTAAGGACAGATTCAGGGGGCATTTGGGACACATTTGCTTGATTTCAGGACTTAGTCAAAGCAGGTGTCCTGACACGTGTATTGTAGATGTCTCACTAGTGATACTGGTTCATGCAATAAATTCTAAAGACTGCTCCTAATAATGTGGTAATGACCACATGGAAGGCACTGCATTGTCTTATGCATATAATTAGGACTTAGACTCGAGCTAATGTTTATTTTCAAGGTATCAGTCTGAGGCATAAAATCTTAACATCATCATGACAACCAAAAAAAAACCCCAAAACCCCAATAAAAAGCCGTTGCTTGTGAATGAGACAATTTTTTTTATCCTGTGCTATCAAAATCTACTTTTAGAAACATCCAAATTATTATCACTGGAATTAAACAAACAAAACAAACAAACAGAAAAAAAAAAAGAAAAGAGGCTCAAATGCATTTTTTTGAGAACATGAGAACTGCTCACTAAATCCAACTGAAGTTTACAAGCGAACTCTGCCGAAAGAGAATGGTCTGTAAATCAAAGGTTAAATCTTCCCAACCAAAATCTTTTTGATATAGGATAGAGCACAGTCTCTGTTTTTTGTGAAAACACATGAAATATAACCAACCTCTTCAGACACGAAAACATCCTGGTTTGGAAGATTTATACTTCCTGAGTTTTACACAGTTTGTTTACAGTTATTATTAAAGCAAAAAGGGTATAGTCTCTTGAAAGAGACTTGAAATAATGAGAATATCCCAAATCAAAAGCTTAATCCTTAATCTTCTATAGAAGAGATTGTGCCTTGCCCCAGAATAGCATCAAATAGGTGTTCAGAGGAGAGCTATGCCTGAGTCAGTCCTTTACAGCATCCCCACTTCCCCAGCACCTGCACTCCTATTAGAGATCTGAAAACCACTGTGTGCAGACACCAGGGGATGAGCACCTCTCCTAGCTCTTTGTGTCCTCCTGTCTTAGGGTTGGAGAAATGGGATTAATAAATACCTTTGCTGCTTCAGATTAAGTCACTTGACTGAGGCATCCCAGCAAATCTGTGGCAGAATTAAGTGATTTCAGGTGCTTTTAATACCTGAGGTTTTAATTGATTAATTTCTAGGCTTTCTTTCCCACTCCTGAAATTACTCTTCTAGGTGACTTGCTACTAATACAAGGTTACAAAGCAGCAAAGCTGGCGTTGATGGCTTGTCCACCTCTCAGGAGAGGCTGCCATGGCAAAGCACATAAGCAGAAAGCTGCAGCAGTGTGAATCAGGGCTCTTAAACAAAAACATCAGCATTTTTCACTGTTCTGTCCCAGAGCTCCTGATGACCTGGTGTGGGTGAGGCAGATACTCCCAATGAGAAGTAGCTTAAACCATCCCCATGGCCGGAGCAGGCATTCTCTCTGACTTTGTTAGTGTTCAGACTAGCAAAACTAAAGGAGATGCATTTAAAATCCATTTTAAATTAATCTGACCCCTTCCCTCTAAATACCTGAAAAAGAGCCAGTCTCACGTGGGTGTTCTTAAAGCAACAACCTCGGTGAAAGTCAAACAAATGCGTCATGGTTTTGGTACCACACCATCTTCTGTAGTCTCTGTGTGGGGAATGTGTAGGGAGCTGATTGTGTCTGGGGTGATGCAAGAATTAAAACAGTGAGTGGGTGTGGGTGGAGTGGGAGATGGGAAGGGAGGTAATTTGGCCATCACATTGACCGTTCCAATCTCATTTTGCATCGTTACATCATGTAGTCATTCCTATAACCCCACACACAAAACAAATGGAAAGATAGGATCCTTTCAGGCCAGTGCTTATCTCTTGTTTTCATAGCACTCGATACAATGAAGTTCTGGACTGTGGTGTCATTATGTTGTCTAAAGATGTGCCATGTTGGAACTTCAGCTGGCTTAATCACATGCTGCACTACAATTACAAAAGGATTGTGTGCAAGGTCCTAAATGGATGACCCAGCAACTCTACAAAATGCTTTTGAGATTAGAGAACTTGGAAGAGGATTCTCTCCACTCATCCCAGGGCATGAAAACATTATGGTATTAAATCCTTACAGTGCAAACCAAAGTCCCGGAGGTGCTTGGAGAACTTCAGTGTCTCTGTCCCCTGAGGAAGTATTTTGGTGTTAGCCATTTTGAGGTTGTGCCTTGATACTGTCTGTTGCAGCTGTGAATGTTGCTGGTGATGTCCCCTGTGTAACACTTGCTTTGAATTGCAGGGGGACACTGAAGTGGCGCGATGGACGCAACCATGTCGGAGATTTCAAAGAGGGCTTGGAGCATGGGTAAGCCTTGAAAAACAGGGAGTTTCTTCCAAAATAGGCTGAGAAATGGGTCCTCCCAGAGGTACAGGGACACTGGTTTCTTGTAGGGGGACTCTATTTACTGTTACAGACCAATTCATCTGACCTATTCTAGACACCTGGCTTAACCTAAGGTGAGAATGTTGACAGTGGCCACAGTAAAAGAATTGTGGGAAGATGACCAATTCAGATGCAGATATTTCCATTCAGCTGGATGAATCTGACCCTTGATCTCTAAACCTAAGTGAATTTATTCATATGAAATACCTTGAAAAATCTATTTTTAGATATCTTTAAAAATCTCTCTTAAATGAAGAGTGTTGGGGGCAAAGAAAACGTACTATGAAATCCCAATATTATTTTTCTAAAATTTTTTGAAAGTAAGACTTTTAGATTTCTCATTTCTACATGAGTTCAGGGTAGGTTAGGCTTTTAAAGGGAAAAATCCAAATACTTTGTGTCAGGATTAAGAAAACATTTTGTTTGGACCAAAGCAATTGCTTTGGTAGTCTAACTCAGCCCCTAAACTGGGGAAGAGGTAAAGAGGGGAAAAAACAGTAACACTGAAAGTGGCTCTGTAGAAGAAGCGATAAGAAGCTGTGACTGTAGCTCACAAGGAGATGAGCTTTTCCTTGGATCAAGTCCATTGACGCCTGGAAATAGTGTCAGAGGTAGAGCTGATCCCAACCGTGTAAATCAGCTTGGGAGTCTGGAAAGTCCTTAGTTTTTAACCTTCATCCAGTACAACAGACCTGTCTTTTGACATGCTGACCTCTGCCATATGCACCTTGTAGGTTTGGAATATGCCTTGTCCCACGCCGATCTGAAGACCGGTATGACTGTTACAAGTGTCACTGGTACAAGGGCAAGATGAGAGGCTATGGAATCTGTGAGTAAGTAAAACCCAAAGACAGAATCTGAGCAAAAAGGGGACTCCATATGTTTTAAGGGTGAGATGTTCTCACTTCACTGTGGAAGGCTCAGTCACAGTGTAAAACCCAGGGTAATTCAGGCGCTAGAAGATTTTGCTTTGGAGATGGGCAGTATGGCTTCTTCACAAACCCTGAGTCTCCTGGACATCGGAATAGCAAGAGCTTCTCTGCAAGCTCTGACTGTTGTAACTACCTGACGTAGCATACTCTGTGCCCTATAGGCGAGGACATGATTTTATGTTCATGCTTGCGATTGCAGAGTAGGGAGAGCATGGTGTGCCATCAGCCCTTGACAGACTTGATGGAGCACACAGCTCGCTCTGTGTCCCCTGGCCATGCTGCCTGAACTAAATCTTGTGTAGAGTAGGTTCCTTAATGATGGATGGGGTTGTTGGTCTGGGAGTCATAACTGTTATCCTGAACTGCTGAATGGTGCTGGTTCCCTCAGTTGGCTCACTCAAATTCTGAGCTGAAACTCAGAGCTTAACTTAACAAATGGAGTCTGAGGTTTTCTTATTTACTCATCAAAATGCTTCTGGAAACAGTCATTTGTGTCTCAAAGTGCTGCTGGAAATTTGGGTGGAGCTTGGTTTGTATTGTGGGCACATGGTGGTGTCCCAGACTTAACCAGCACCTACCTTCCATTTAGAAAGCTAGAAGTGGCAGTGGAGGCCTGCCCAGGTTGTAGGTATAAACTGGTTTCATTTGCAGCCTAGGGGTTAAGTAGACACGGCCAGCTTGCTTTGTTTATCTAGCAGTGAGCATAACAGGATCCTCATCTTTGCTTAGGTCACATATGGCTTGTGGCCAAATGGGTTGGCCATTGTGAAGACTGGACTACCTGCTGTTGCTGCATGTTCTTACCCCTGCTTTCACTGCACTGAGTGTGACAGAGTAAAGCACACAGCCCAGCTTTCCAGCTACTTACTGTGGGATAGGCCATCTTCCTTCCTACAACCTTCATGTTCTGCTCCTTATTTAAGAATCAGACTCAGAGTACAGGGCATGCAGAAATCTGTAGGGAAGTTGGAGCCAACTGAGCAGCGTTGTGCTAGTGTCTCTGGTGTCAAATGTGAGAGCGTGTTCATAATCACATGAGAGCTCTGCTTGGCATGTTTTTGCTGTTGTAGCAGTGAAGATCTGCTGGCCAGCATGGACAGGGCTAAGGGGAGCTCTTCTTAGGGGGACGAAACCAGGAAAAGGGGTGGTTGGCAAGCAAAGAAAGGGGAAGGCAAATTTGGCTTCCTGCTTGATTGTAGAATCAAGGGATTCCTGCTTCCAGGACTGGGGGATCCACAACTTCTTTGGGCAACCTGTTCCAACGTCTCACCACCCTCATAGTGAAGAACTTCATCATATCTCATCTAAATCTTTCCTCTTTCAGCTTAAAGCTATTCCCCCTTGTCCTATCACCCACATGTCCTTGTTGATCTGATCTCCTCCAACCCTGGATTAGCCAGTGATCACCGCGACATGGCTGGTGAAAGGTCAAGGACTGAGTGGCCTCTCCCAGGCAACTGGAAACCTAAGCGTTTTGTCCTTGGATAATGTTACTGTGGAGTGATTAGCTTGGGTGATTCACATTCCTAATAGTAAACAACTACCAGCTCCAGAGTTGTCAGTCAAATATTTAGAATATTTAGCAGGCAGATGAGCCTAATCTATTCATTTTCCTGGCTTCCTACTCCAATAGTAGCTACCAAAGAGTCACTGTCTTAACTTCTGTTTGTCTGTCTCCATGCAGGTATGGGAATGATATGGTCTACAAAGGTTACTTCAAAGACAACATGCGTCAAGGGTTTGGGATACTGGAAAACTTCTCAGCTGAGCATCCATTTAAGTACACAGGACAGTGGGAAAATGACAAGAAGAATGGATATGGAGTCTGGGAAGATAAAGATAGGTAAAGGTGGTATGGATCAGAGCAGGCTTTAGGTGCCTGGCAGTTTTTTCCCCTCTATTGGCAGGGGTAAAACCTCATGTTTTGATGGGGACACTTTGGGGATGAAGGGGTGATTGTTCAGCCTTTGCTATAAGGCTTCAGCTCCTGGGAGAGCATTATATGAATTGAGTTCGTGCAGTACATCTGACACTTGTGCTGCATGGAGCATTATATCAGGCAAAACTAGCATCAGTAAGTTAAACATCAAAATGACTTATGATCTAAGAAAACAGGGGGGAAAACAATGGAATTTTGTTTTCCATTGCATTTCAGAGGAGAGAGATACATAGGGACATGGCTCGACGATCACAAACATGGTCAAGGCATTGTAGTAACCCAGTCGGGTGTCTGCTATCAAAGGACATTTCATGCTGATAAAATGGTGGTGAGTACATATTTTCAGTAGACTCTCTAGATTATTGGAATGTGGAATTCCCCATCAAGGGCAAGATTAAGATTTCACTTCATAATTAATCTTTGAGGGAAAATACAAAGCAAGAAAACTTAAGCAATGATGTTTTTCCCTGATGATGTTTTACCATGATAATGTTTTTGAAGAACAAGACCTAGATTAAGTCTTGTTTCTTATCACCTTCCTGAGGTGCAGGTAGGAACTAGATGTGGGACTGCTGCTTCTCCTTGCTCACCCTAAAACCCCTTATAGGTCTGGCTTTTAAAGTGACCATTGGGTCAGAATTACAGACCAGAACTCCTATGGGAACTGCTGCACAGTTATATATGATAATACATCTATCTTGGCGATCATTAAGTCTTTACTTTTCCAATGTGAGCTTACCTATAAGAAGTTGGCTGTCCAGTTCATTAAAAGTTTAGATGTTGTTAGGGAGAGCAAAAGGGATTGGCATCACTTGAATTGGCCTGGAAGTAAAAACATTTCTTCTCATTAAAAATACACACTTAAAAAAACAAACAACCCCTTCCCCACTCACCAAATTAGGACAAAATGTTTAGCATGGAAACTTTGTTGGAAGGGCTTTCCATAAAACCTCCATCTGTGGGGAAGCAAAATAAAGCTGTCTTTTGGTTTGCCAGCTGCCCAAGGCTCCTTTAACTTCACAAGGCTTCCGGGTGGGGAGCAGTCACTTCAATTTTCCTAGTGGAAAATTGGTATGGCCAAGAAGCTTCCCTTGGAAACCTTTTATTTTTGCCAGAAAGGGTGCTTTCCATCAAGAAAATCATTCCAACGGAAAATGTGTTACAGCTCTAAAAGTGACCACGTTTTCTGGCTGGTATGGGTACATGTAAGCCTTCAGGCCCAAACCATGGACTAAGCCCCAACAAGAAGAATCTTTCCCCATTCATATAAATTGTCCTGTGTCTATTCTGCATCTTGGTGCTCCTTCCCTTAAACACGTGTTACTGTAGGCAGCCATGGGTGTTTGGGAGGTAATAGAACGAGTCATTTAATGAATGCTTAGAAGCAGCTCATTAAAGTCCCGTTGACTGCACAGCAAGGGACAAAGCTAATTCTACATAGCAGTTGCCTTCCTCTTTTCTCATAATCATTTTGCAAAGAATGACACAAATGGCTGCAATCACCTAAAAGTCATAAGATCGGAAGGAACATGAGTTTGACCTGTATGACAGTTCTTGGTGACCATTCTTAGTATGGGAGCCTGCCTTTTGTTCCATCTTCTAGAGAAATGAGTGCAATGGTACTGTTCTTTAAAACCTCCTGACTACTCTGGACTTCTCTGTGCAGTGATTCCTAATGGGTTATCTCTAGAGCACCTCCCATGATTTTGTCTTGAGCATTGCAGTATATGTTTGGCTTACAAAAAGGTTCTCAGAATCTACACCCCATAAACAGTCCAAGCCAGTGGCTCTTTCTAGCTGAATGTAAGCAGATAGGAAATTAGTGTAATGAATTCACTATTTCTGTTTTGAAATGAAGGGTTGTGGGATTCTGCTCTTGGAAGATGACTATGTCTATGAAGGGAACTTCACGGAAGATCTAACATTTGTTGGAAAGGTGAGCATTTCCTTCATCTCAGCCTTTCTGTACAGTTGCATGCTTTCCAGAGGGCTGAGGGATTAATCTTCAAAGTTCATACTCTCCCGCTCCACTTCCCCCAGGAAAAAAAAAAAATTCCCTCCTCCTTTTTTTTTTTTTTCCTTCCCTCTTTTATCGGTCTCATTTAGAGAAGGAAGGCTGCAGCTGTGAGACTTCCAGTAGCTGCAGGCTTTGCACATTGTTTTGTTTTTTACTGTTTTGTTTACATTAAGGATTTTGGTTGTTTTGTTGGTTTTGGTTTTTTGGTGGTTTTTTTTTGTTTGTTTTTTTTTTTTTTTGTGGGGCATTTTTAGTTGTGCTTTGCAGCTGTAGTTGTGACGCTTTTGTATTCTTAGAACAAATGTTTTAGCCTTTGTAGTGGTTGGGAACACAGGAAATGTTGCATAAACCAAACGGAGTTGCAGTACAAGCACCAAAATAACGTAACCGAGATGTTAACATAGCTGAGGGACCTTGGAAGCTTAATTTTGCAATCTGGACATTGCATTGACATGTTCAATGTTTTGTGGTTGATCTTTAACAGAAATATCTGGTCAAAGTGTTCAAAAAAGTGCCCCATTTCAGGGAAAACTAGTCCTCCACCTTGTTAAAGAAATCAGTGATGAGTCTGACAGGAAGTGTGTGGTTATATCAGAACTGAGCGGATGTCAAAATGGACACTTAGTAACGATTGCAAATGAGCCCTGTCATTTACTGACTTGTCGTGGGAGACAAAGGTTGTCATCATCTTCTTCAGCCAGAAGACTTGGGGTGGATTTTGCAGAGACTGATTATATTGCTTAGATACTGCTTCCTCCAAAATGAATGTTTAGTTTTAGTGGTTAGCCTAGAAAAATCTGTTCTTTATCTAAAGATGGAGTGCCTCCTGCTATTAGCAATGAGGATTTCAGGCTTGAGTTCAAAGCCAGACTAGTTACAATATCATTTGGCTTTGGATTTGATATAATTAAAACCTCTAACTGTGAGTCAAGCTACTGCATGTCTTCTGTATTTGCCTCAGAGAATTTAAGGTTTTTCTTGGTAGCAGCAAACGTTTTGAAAGTGTTTATGGTGAATATCATATGATTCCCCTACCTGTGAGGCCAAACATGCTTGTGGTTTTAACAGGCAGAGGAAAAACAGGGCAGAAATAAAAGTTTCATGTGTTCACTCTAGGTTAGAAATAGCTATTGTCAAATTTAAGCCAGAAAAATTTATAACTCAAAGAAGATATTGGCTGTTTGTAAAGCATAACACAAGTATTTTACTCTGTGACTGTGGTGGTCTTTCCCCTTCAGAATCTTATGTGTGTCATTCAATAATAGTGAGGATGTGTTGTCTCCAGTGACTGCCACCTGAATGACACTATTGCTTTGGATGCTAAAATTGTGCACCTCTGTGCTGAAAGTTGTTCAAAGTCGTCATTTCAGTAGCTGGCTCTGGTGAAAGGAGAATCTGCAATCTCAGTCCAGCTTGTTTCCTCTCTCTAATGAGATCTTGGCAGCAGAATAACCCTTTTTCTCCATTGCAGGGAAAGCTGTCATTTGCCAACGGCTTCATTTTAGAGGGAACCTTTACTAACAAATCGGGCCAGGGCCTTCAGACCCACGGCATCCTGAACACGTCAAATGAGCAGCTGGATGACCGGATAACCAAAGCGTGAGCAATGAGAACTGACTTCTTGGGTCATGGCTTGTGTTTTGACTCTACCTAAACATGTACTGGATCAATCCCTACAGGGATCAAGGCAGTCCTTGCTGAAAGAAGGACATCGATCTGTTGGAGCGAGTCCAGAGGAGTGCCAAGAAGATGCTCCAAGGGCTGGAGCACCTCTGCTATTGAGACAGGCTGAGAGAGCTGGGCTTGTTCAGCCTGGAGAAGAGAAGGCTCCAGGGAGACCACAGAGCAGACTTCCAGTACCTAAAAGGGGCTTATAAGAAAGATGGTGTTGTGGTTTAATGGGGATAGACATTTTAGTAAGGCCTGTAGCGATAGGACAAGGAAGAATTACTTCAAACTGACAGAGGGGAGATTTAGATTAGATATTAGAAAGAAGTTCTTCCCTGTGAGGGTGGTGAGGCCCTGGCACAGGTTGCCCAGGGAAGCTGTGGCTGCCCCGTCCCTGGCAGTGTTCAAAGCGAGGTTGGATGAGGCTTTGAGCAACCTGGTCTAGTGGAAGGTGTTCCTGCCCTTGGCAGGGGGGATGGCACTGGACGAGTGCCCTTCCAACGGAAACCGTTCTATGATGATGATCTAAAAATTGATTTATATGCAACGGAAGAAGGAGAGAACACAGTTTGTGATTAATGTTAATGCCACATGGGAAGCAGAAAACAAATGTTCTACTCCCGTCCTGCCACCATCCACCCAGAAATACTCCCTTCCTCAGACTGGATGGAATTTTGGAGGCTTAATGTTTTCAGTGATTGGTGCATGTGTGTGCATGCACACATGTTTCTGTGTATACAGACAGATGGGTCTGAAGCTATACAGAAAAATCTGGGCTGCTAAAATGCATCACTTGCTCCTTTCCTGTCCTTCTGTGCAACTACATGAATATTATTACCAGCTCATATTATAGAGGTGGGAAAACTCCCCAAAAAAAAAATAAGATGTGAGGCACAGCACATGAAGCTCTGAAGAGCTTGAATTGGGTAGTGCTCTATGTGGAGGAAGGCCGTGGAGCCAGGACCAGAGCTTCATGGGGTGCTGATGCTGCTTTGGCAGGCAACAGTGCAAATGCAGGGCAGGAGTAGCTGAGCTGAAGCTATCTGGCCACATCTTTTGATATAGACTCTTATCCTCAGGGTTGAACCCTGCAAAGGGATGCTCTAGTTGCCAGGCTGTAGGGCCTGGGTTTAGCCAGTTTAACTGAAATGATGGGAAAGTGGGAAAAGTGGGAAAGACAGCTGCTCGCCCTCTGAGGGAATTATTGTTGTAAAACCCAGTTCAATTTCCTCTTCTTTCCTCTTCAAAACATTTCCAGTCCATCAGAGTACTTATGTTGCAGAACAGCTCCTGTTTCCCGTGCTTTTCAGACAGCATTAGCTACTGGTTGTGATTGCTCAACTGTTTTACTGCAATCAGTCTTTTCTTCAGGCTTTCAGCTGAGATAAATAGTTATATTTAGAAAGATCCGTAAGTGGAGCAGAAAGCCTGTAATCAATTCACCTGCAAAGATTCAGATTACTGATATTCCACATTCCACCAGGATTTTTTCTTTGCCCAAAGTACCTTGTCATTAGGACAATAGACTTGAGTTGCTTTTTGTTGAATTTTTTTTTTTTTTCCCTTCAGTTAGGCACTGCCATCTTCACAGCTTCAATAATTATTGTGTTAAAATTGGATTCTGGAGAACCTTCCATATTTGAAGGTGAAGTCTGAAATAATTGAGGAGGGAGGCAGAAAAACCTAATGCCACGTTGTGTTTCGCAGTCAGCTGGGCCTTGAGGAGTTCCCTGTGGAGAAGAGGTGGAAGGGAATCTATGACCAGTTCCTGGAGTTCATCCATTCTGGCTGCAAAGAAGAAACAGAGGAGTCTTTCATGGGGTTCCACATACAAACAAGCAAGGAGCTGCGGAAGTCTCAGGAGTACCTCTTTTGTCAAAGGTATGAGTATTGCATGCCCTTATTGCAACAGAGGAGCCCATTTGTATAGAGAGGATGGTGTTTTACATTAGGGTCTGCCATGTGTTAAAGTTATTAACCCAAGCATTATCCATTTGTTCCTGCCCATGAGACAGGAGGGTGAATTTTATGCCTGAATTTAAGGTTGTGTTATTGAGATTCATTCTTATACATGAAAATTTGGATGGGATTTATTTGATTAAATGTATGCATTTGCATGTGACTCAGTCGTCTTTGGCTCCTCTTGTATTTGAGGGAAACCTAGCTGACATCATAAGC
The DNA here is from genome assembly GCF_004027225.2 of Strigops habroptila. NCBI lineage: Eukaryota > Metazoa > Chordata > Aves > Psittaciformes > Psittacidae > Strigops > Strigops habroptila. The sequence goes on from NC_044277.2 coordinate 98,712,626, forward strand.
TGATCCAGACTAAACCCATCTCTCCTTAAGAAAATACCTAAAACAGGTCTGACAAGCATGTGTAGGATGCAACCCAGGCTGGTTGTAAGCGAAGATGAATTTGATGAATTTAGAGAATCACAGGTATCATAAGCCAGTAAAGCAATTCCACTGAAAAAGACAGAGAAGAATTAATTTCTAATAGTCTTACTGCCCCCTTGGAATCTACCTGCAATACCAATTTGGATTTATCCCAGTGCTTCATTGTGTGTTTTTTTCCTTCCTTACCTCTCATCTTTTCAGGGGGACTGAAGATGTATCCTGGAAGATAGAAGACATTCTTGAAGAGCTTGTCCAGCACCAGGGGCTGGAGTCACTACCGAGTTATTTAGAGAAGGTAAAGTTTTAAGCCATAATGATCCATGTCTGTCCACCAGACCATGGACACGGGTCATAGCAATTTTCTGTTGCTTTCTGTTAGCACATAAACCTTTGCCAGTAACTTCAAGAGTCTTCTCTAAATTAAGTATGAATATCTGTGTTTGTGAAGAGGAGGGTTATTCTTCATGCTTTTTGCACACTCCTTTTGTGTACTGCTATGCAGGCCAGGAAGTGATAATAAAGCTTCACTCTTGGTTCACAAACTGTGTCAAGGGATAACCAGGAGCTTGAAATGATTAATAAACTTCCACAAATTCTCAGTGATTGTTTTTCACTCAACTAGCCTTTCCCTGAAGCACCCTTTGCTCTCTCTTAAATATCACAGCAAACCTCATCAGAACAGCAATTCTACTAAGCGTATATCTGCCTGATAATGGGAAGAGAATGGGCTTGTGACAGCAAAAATAGAATAAAATTATAGTTGATTACTTCTAGGCTTGTCCTTCTTTCCTGACAAGAGAAGATTGTGTGGCCTTTCCATGTTATCTTCTACTAATGGCAAGGGCTGGCTTGCAAAATTTAATTTTCCTCTATCATGCAGGCACTGAAGTCTTCCCTGCACCCACTGGGAAAGCTGCTGAAGGCCTTGACAATAGCTTTTCAGGCAACATATTCTGGGATTGGGGCCAACAAACACTTGCTGACTATGGCACAAGAGGAAATCAAGTACTACGCAAAGAAAATATGGGAGTTTTACCAGTAAGTCTAGCACATTGAGCCCTTCCAATGGGTATGAGCACAGAGGGTTTTGCAGTGTAGACCACTAGGGTAACTTTTTCAGGTGACAGGGCTGCTTTGTTTTGCAGCATATTTCTTGGGAGAGTTGCTTCAGAATGGTGCTAGGTAAAGAGTTACTAGCAGTAACTGAGGTCATACGGACCTAGAAAACCTTTATTATCCCCATTGCTCAGTACATGACCCAGGGGCTTTAATGTTACTAAATCTCACCGAGCTATAGTGGCTGAATGAGCTGTTGCTCATAAGGAGACTTAATTTAGATAAGCACAAATATGAGCAAGAAACCACACTAAGTAATGAGAACAGCAAAGTATATCAGAGCACATGCAGTGGTGTTCAATATATCTGTTTGAATAAAAAATAGCATAAGCTTAACATGCCTCGACTCAACGGGCATTAAGAACATGCAGTATAAGCGTGTCGTTGAGGCTCAGCTGGTGTGGGTAGTGACTCTAAAATGAGGTTGTTCAGTTGTGTGGTTGTGCTTTTGGGTAATTAAAGATTGGATCAAAGTCTTGATTGGGTTCTGTTGCTGTTTGAGTATCATTTAGGAGAAGGTACAAGAAATGCCACAATAGGCAGAGGTGAGGAACTCTGCCTCTAGCTGCACTCAGGGTGGTATTGCCTTAAAAATAAGAGGCTGGATAAAAGCTCTGTCATTATCAGTGTAGCCTTCTGTGCTTGAGGAAGACTGCCAGCTCTGTCATGAGGGGTTGTCTGTCCTGGAGCAGTCTGACAACATCAGCACAGCTAATGGGAACAAGTCAGATTTGATTCAGTTCATCTGAACTATGTTCATGAACAGTACATCAGGTCTGACAACCTGAGTATTGGTTCATGTGAAGGTGCTTCTGAGCTCAGTGCAGACTTTGGAAAGCTTGCTTCATGTTCAAGACCTTTCACATGCAGGGTGGGGAGGGAGACCGACCTTGCTCTGCTATGTCCCTGGCTAAGTTTCCTAGGCTAATACTCCTACACCAAGAAAGACAACCTTTCCCTAATCCCCATTTTAAGATGATGAAGTTTTGTCTTGGAAATATCAAGACAAACTCAAGCCACTTTTTCATGTATGAACATTCTCCAGTGTTCATAGATGGATTAAAGAACTGGTTGGTATGACAGGTCCTGAAACCTCATGTCCCTTGAGTAAGAATACAAAGAGATGGTGCTCAATACACAGGATCTCCAGGGTGACCAACCTACTCTTCAGAACCCATGGAGATTTTTAAATGCTTAGTTATTCCTGGAAGCTTCTGCTGGTAATGGAGAAAGCCCTCAAATAGTGAAACTTGAATACTGAAACAACACTGCAAGGATTACAGAGAACTTTACTAACAGCTCACTTGATGTTGGGACAGCTGAGCTCCTCACTTGTGAATAACAAATTATCCTTTAAAAAATGGTGAGGGAGGGAACTAAACCTCAGTTTACAGAACCTCAGTTCTGCTGCTCTTGTAGGGGTTTGCTCCACCTGGCACTGGAACAGAAAGGCCAACTATCTGCAAAGCATGTGGAGGGGGATATAAGGTATGTGTCACCACTGGTTGTTTAATTTTAAGCTCTTTGGACATATGGGGTGTCTTCTAAAATACAGTAAGTGTTGAACCAATTATATTTGTCCATTTGGGTCAGGTTTAGTGTCCACACTTCTCTCTGAATGCAAAGCTTTCAGTAGTTGTGCTTGAAACATAAGCGCAATTTTTTCTATTCATGTTCTGCAGCAGAATAGTGGTGAGTTGGATGTGTGTGTGGTACACAGCCTGGCAAGATTATCCACACCAGCTACTGTGCAGCAGCATGGTTGTGTGCGAGAGACCAGCCTCAGCGCTACCATGTGCTTTGCATTAGTCACAGGAACTTGTTCAGGGATAGTGACTTCCAGACCAGCACTGAGAGAAAGGCAGGCCTAGAAATAGGGAGTACAGCGTGGGAAATCTGGAAAAGGAGGTAGAAGACATGATATTCCTAGAATAATAAGGTAGGAATAATTGTGGGAGACCTAGGTTTATGGTTTTTGTGGGTGGGAAGAAGCATCTCTGTCCAGCTGTCCCCATTTGGTCTGGATTTCTCTTTGCTGTAATCTGCAGCCATCCCCCTATGGGCTGAATGAAGCGAGGAGATTGGTGGAATGGTAAGGAGCAGAAAAGGGCTTTAGCTGAATTTATTTGGTCTTTGTCCCTTAACAAATAACAAGACCTCTACTGAAACAGCTCAGAAAGAACAGCTTGAAATAGGTCTCTGGTGCTCCAGGTTTCTCTGTGACTAAGGAGATAATGTGGAGAAACAGTGCCCCATCCTGTCCTACAGCATAAAATGCACTTGCATCTCCAGCTTCTGGGCACATGCGTGAGAGTGTTGTATAGGTCACTACTGTCCAACTGTGACATTGAACTCAAAGGTGGAAGAAGGTGGGGAGAACAAGAACACCTTTCAGTCTCAGAAGCTGCCTCTTCTGTTGTGTGCCATGGGTTTTTGGTAATATCAAGGTTAGAGGTCTCACCGTAGGACTCTGCTTTTCTCTGCCAGTGATCAGAAGGCATGCAGCATGGTCCTGCCACTGATCTTGCCCTGCTTCTACCCTGAGCTTTTCATGCTCTACATGCTCTATCATGAAAGAGAAGATGACCTCTACTGCCAAGGGATTATGGACCTAAGTCTGTTTCCTGACATTAAGCTGCTAGAGTTTCTGGATGTGCAGAAGTAAGTGAAGTTTTTTCATACCAGAATGCAACCCCAAGATACCAGCTGGGAAAGTAGCAGCCAGGGAAACCTCTGATAGCACAGGAGGAAAGGACATACAACCTTTTCCTGGGTCCATCACTGGCTGTAGCATGGAAGTTTTTCCTAGGCTGCCAGAGGAAGTCCTGTCTGGAATGCCTGCAATACTGTCTGGAAGGACAGCATTGACTAGTGAAGCTGCTACTAGCTATACTAATTTTAGTTTTGTGTGGCAAAAATCTTCTTTTCTAGTTTACCAAACAAATGGCTTCCTCCAGCTTGGGACCAATCAAACCCAGTTTAAAAATGTGCCTTAGAAAGGGCTGTAGTCCATCTGATGGTATCTGCCGTAACAATGTAGGCACAGAGTCTCAAGACAGGGAAAAGGCTGTGGACCCAGCTGTTTCCTTCATCCATTCCTGCTGCTAGATCCATCTTTGGAAGTGATACCTGAGGACCAATGACTCAGATCCAAGAGGCATGTGAGCTTTTCTAACACAGCATCATCTGCAGCTCAAGAAATTTGGCAGGGTAGCAGGAGACCTGGAATCTCAATTTGGCAGTTTAATTCAGTCTAGACTCAGTGAGAGGAATTGATTCTGAAAGTGCCAAAACTCTCCATCGATTATTACAGGAGCACCTGTGAGTAAAATGAACCCTACACTCAGGTTAATGAGTCCAAGCTATTAATTATTGCTGTAGCAGAGTAATGAGACAAGCAAACTTAGCCTCATGCACCTACAAAAGTGCCTGAGTAGCATACAGTTAGCATGCATTTAGTAGCATCACCTTGAATGAGGAGATAAAAGCAATCAAAATTGACTTGGGGTGAGCACATGGAGATCGGCCTGCTAAATTTTTTCTCTGTAATCTTTCAGGCACCTCTGGCCTCTGAAAGATCTCACCCTGACAACCAACCAGGTAGGAAATAATGCTAACAGCTAGCTTTGGTGTGTTAGTGAGCTGGCATTGGGCTACATGTTGGTGCTGACTAGTGATGGAGCTTCACCTAAGTAACCACAGGGCAGAAACTGTACTTGGAAATCAGAGCTACATGGTGTACGTTGATTAGTTACGATTTGAGGCTACTATGTATTATTTTCCATGGATGGGAATGTGAGCTCTGAATAGGATTGCTTTGAAATGCTCTGCTTGGCGCTGTTTCAAAGACATCTGTGTTCAGAGTGGCACTTTAGACATCTAAGTATGTTCAAAGTGGCATTGTCTACAACAGCTTTATTTTGCCCTCTTTTATGGGCAGCAAATGTGTTTATTTTGGGTCCAGTGATGAGAAGCCATGTGGTGGTTCTCTGAGAGATGCTCTTATAGAAGCACAACTCTTTGTCTCCCTTTCAGAGGCGGTCCCTTATAAAAGACAAGTGTTTCCTGTCTGCCACAGAATGTTTGCAGAAGCTCATGTAAGTCACTGTCCATAACCTCCGACTGATAACCAGGGATTTTCTATTTTCTGGGAAATGCCATACATTTGACATGGCTGTTTTCATACTGACAGCACCACAGTGGATCCCCGGGAAAAGCTGGTGATCCTCCAGAAGACATATGAGGAGATTGAGAGCACAGTGTCCCGGGTGGTGGAGAAGGACTACAAGCTCCCCATGGATGACCTGTTGCCTCTACTGATGTATGTTGTATCCCGAGCAAAGTAAGTGTAAGCTTTTAATTTCCCAGTCCTGCTGTTATGTGATACGTTAATCGGAGAAAGAACAGCCATGTTTCCAAGCAAAGTAATTTACATTAAAAGCTAGGGTTTGTGTTTTATACATACTTTTTCCCGAGCTGTATTGGGGTTTCTGTGTGCTACTGTCTGCCAGGTGTGGTGTGATGGTGTTGGCCATGATATAAAGTGGCTAGGGGCTTCCTGAGTGTCCATCTCTTACCCTAGAGGATAATTCAGGATTGTGATGGGAAACGCGGTCTTACCTGCATCTCAGATTACAGTAGAAAATAGGAATATGAAGCCTTTGAAGGCCAATTGTTAATGCCTTCCAGGCATCATGTGTGTATCTTGCATCTTCTGTTTTCCATTCTCAATGGGGCACTGTGATCCAGTTTGAAGACTAGGCACGTCCTGAACACCGACCATCTAGTTGTTAGACTTTCCCTGTGTAGGAATGACTGTAAATGTGACACATTTCTGCCAGAGAGGCTCTCTCTGTGCTCCTTTCACTGTAACTGCAGGAACACACTTACATCCAGTAGAATGAAACTGTAGGGGTTTTTTCCTGGCAAATTTGAGTCAAAATCCCTCACTGACTTCCTGGATATGTTTGGTCTTCAAAAAAGGGCAAAGTGTTTAAACTTGGGGCCATGAAATCCAGAAGCTTCCCCTGCTGCAGTGATGTTGGATGACAGAGTTTTGTTTGCTAGGCAGCTTTCTCAACTGCAGGTGAGACAGGAAGGGAATAAGAGACTGTAAAAAATGGAGGATTTAAAATTCTCTTATGATTGAACATCTTTGCTAAGATCCAGTCTTGTTGGATACCTCAAGGACTCAGCCTCCAGAAAGTTAAGGTGATAAACAAGGAATTAGAAGTGGACTTCCAGATCCATGCCTCCTTCTCTGCATAATCTGATTTGAAATATATGCCCACAAACACCAGATGCCCACAGATTTGTTCTAGTTGTGACTTTTATTTTGCCTAGAATACAGCATCTGGGAGCTGAAATCCATCTGATCAGAGACTTGATGGACCCCACCAATCAAGGAGGACTGTACGACTTCCTGTTAACTGCCCTGGAGGTAAAAAAGTGTTTTCAGCAGTGGCAGTTGCAAACTGTCATTAGTCTGTCTTGAATAGTAGCAATACTGATATGCTATACTCTTAATTTTAGGGGGCTGCTTATATGCCTAGCACAGGAGGTTATTTTCCTTCTAGTCTAGAGAATATGCTTATCGTTCATTTGTAATGTGCCGATTTAATCCTGCCTTTGGGGGCAGTGTAGCTTCACTTTGTGTGCAAGAGACCAGATTTTGGCCCAAACTTCTAAAACTTCTTAACGGATTCCTCTGTTCCTTTCCCAGTCTTGCTATGAACACATACAGAGGATGAGGCTCCACCAAAGAGAGAACTGCCATGTGACTCACAGCTCCTGAGTTCAAGGACCTGAAGGGAGCCTCCCTGCTGCACTTTCTTGACCAAACACAGTTGGATGAGGAAGCAATCATGTCCCTACTGTTCTGTCTGCCTTTAAAAAGGGAAGAATGGTTATTTATCAGATGAGGGTTTTTTGCTGGGTTTTCTCTTGGACTAGCCGTGATTGTATAGCACCAACATACAGATGCTGTAGACTAAAAGCCTTCAATATGCAACTTCAGCTTGTGTTTGGGAATGTTTTTGCAGAAAGTGGCCAAGGTTTTTCTTTCCCTGTAGTTTTATTTCCCTTTCCTACAAATAGCAACCTGCCTTGAAACCTCATTTAATTGTTCTTTTAGACACTCTGTTTGTTTTGCACTGGTGAACTGACATAAGGGAGGTTATTTTATAGAAAGTGGTCAAATTAAACCGTAAGGAACTATTTTGGTGGGACTATTTCTGGTTGGCAGAAATGTGGCATGGAACGGCAAGGCCATCGTCATCTTCCTAAACAACCCGCTCCTGGAGTCTCCTGGAGTAAGGTGGCTTTTCCTGCATCCCTAAGAGGAAGGTTTTTCCATTCCTCTTCCTACCTATGACAAACTCAATACCTCTCCGTTGCATTGTAAAGCTGCTATTGACTAACTTCCTTGTTTTATGATACTTACAAGTGTATATTTACACTCTGCACACTCCTGTTAAATCTCAGGGATATCACACTTGCACCTTGAACATGCTAGTGCTGCTTTGTAATTCTGCAGGGGTTTGTGTGTGCTGAAAAGAAAGAACATGCATTGTTCTAGGGTAAGAAATCTCAAATCCTGGTGAGAAAAAACAAAAATCACCTGGCTTTCTGCACTGACAGAGCTGCAAAACCACTGGTTTTCTGAGATTCACAGCTTTTGCTGACAGACCACCCACTGATGCCAGTGGGGTACAAATCAGATTAGAATTGGGCTGGGTTTTATGCTGCCTTTATGAAAGGCAAACAGATATTTGGTATCCTGTTCCTATCAGACAAAAATAGTACTGTCTGAGTTGCCTGTTTAGAGCAAAAGCTCCTTTGAACTAGATTTTAACCTGCCTTTTTTTAGGTTTTTTACAGTTCGACTTTAAATTGTCCAGGTTTGTAACTTCAGGAAAACATAACAAAACTTTACAGGCAGTTTCCTCCTGTTTATCACAAGTATTATGCTTTAATAAATAGTACATAGATTACAATAGTTAATATATTGGTATGATAATATCCTAATGTATGTTTCACAGTAACTTTGTATTTAAATAAAGCTGTTTAATTTTTAAGATTCCAGGCTCGCATACTTCTTATTCTGATCTTGTTGCTGTCTTCAGGCATTTGAGAATTTACTTTCCTCTATCTTTAGAATATACATGGCTCCCTTACTGCCTTGATCATTCATGGGAATGGAGAATTTGAAGTACAAATTAGTTTCCTAATGTAATTCTAGGAGAGACTGAGTGAATAGAACTGATTTGTTCCCTGCCGAATCAGTAAGAAGGACATGGCTTAAACTTTAATATAATTTCCTGCAATTACATTACTATTTTTTTCCAACATTGTCTTGCATTAAGTCTTAGTAGGCCTTATGAAGGAGAGCTCTTACACCTCTTTGGAGCTGAAGATGCTATGGTGTAGAGACACCTCAGGTAAAGAGACAGTAAGCAGGTGTGATCCACCTTCCTTAACCTGAATGCCTCTTTAGTCACCCTATTTTCTTCCTTCCTTAACTACTTTCTACAGGGAAGAGGAATTAACTGCAGGAATGATGCCTCTTCCCTGAGAACTGCTGCCTGGATTTTTGCATTACAGCAAACTCATGCCATCCATCTAAATGAGGGTGTAGTCAGCCAGACAGCACAGTGTCTAAACGGACCCTGGGGAATTTGAGATACTAGATTCCTGGTGTAAAAGCTGGATTTGTATTTTTGCTGGTTTCACACAGCAAAGCCAAGCAGTTCCAGCTTTGCAGGATGTGAAATGAAAAGTACTGTTGATCTAAGCAAACCCTTGATAAAATTGCAGTGTTTAAAGGGGTTGGTGCCAATACCACTTGCACAGCATGCAGTGAGACGGGGGATACAAGACCAAAACCATGCTTTCCAACCATTACACTAATTATCAGCTTTAAACCATTGTTCCTCACTTCTACGAAATTTCACCTTATTCATATAAGTAAGCAAGCTCCAGCTGCCTGTCCTTGAGAATGTAAACAGACATTAAGTAACAGCTGTGAACTTTTAATTTCAGAGCTGCTTAAAACTGGCAGTTTTCCCATCTAAAGAAACCCCCTGCCAGAAGGTTGAATCACTGAGATGTAGTCCCAGCTGTTTAAAAAAAAAAAAAAAAAAAAAAGTAAGTTTGTTTTCTCCATACCGCATTTATCCATGCTCTGGGTATTGATTTTAATTTCACGTACCACTTCCTACTCAAAATGCAAAACTTCTACTAGAAAATAGGACATGCGAAATGCATGCGCATACAAACTACAGCATTATCTAGAAAACTGTGATTTTTCAACCTACTGAAGATTTTTACTATTGCACTTTCTAAACATATAATTAGTTGCTCTTACTAGTCATCTGGTTGAAAATTGAGGAAGTTCTTGAGCAGTAATTCAAGTGAGCCCTGAAGGGGCAACTAAGGTAACAGTGTGCAGCCATTTGTGCTTCTAGGCTTTCTCACCAGCCAGTTAAAAGCAAGAGGGATACTTCACTAGAAATACTCTTTGAGCCCACGGGTAGCATTCAGGTTGCAAATTGTGCTAAGTAACCATGCAGTAGTGTTATTTGGTGTGGTAACAGCATGGCTTTTTTAGGATAATACGAGGCTACTTACTTGCTTCCCTGATTAATTAAATCTCTGCTTGATAAAATACTGTGTCTTGAAATAGCATGTAGAAATGTGAGAGTACATTCAAGTTCCTTCTTTTGAGCTTGGGCAGAACACATGCTTAAATTATTAGTGGCAGGTTTGCTGTCTGCACTGATTTGCAATCAGGACTTGAGCTTCCTGATTATTATGTTAAATTTAATCCTGCAGGCCCTTGGAGCAGTATGAAGGCTGACCCTGCCCAAGACTTTCAGCTTTAGAAAGATACCACTTTACAGGACACTGTTGCAGTCAGCTCTTCCACATCCAAGGTACAGCTGTTGAGCCAGTTCAGGCTTCAATGGAATCTAACTAACTAGGGTCTCCTAAAAAAAAAAAAAAAATCAAAACCAAACCCATAAAAAAGAAAAGCTAAGCTGTACCAGGAAGCAGGACAAGTCTTACAGTAATTTAGCTGTGACCAGACAAAGCAGAGCTTAACTGCTGGAGTCTGCAGTGCAGGTTTGCCATCTGTATGCAGTACTCTCAGGAGTGGGAGTATGGTGGACCACTGCAACCTCACCCAGCGTAAGACCACTGCAACATCGGTGTTTAGTCCTGACAGACCTAAGCTTGATCCACAGAGAATTTCTGTTCCCTCTTCCCTGCAGGCATATTCACCAGCAAGGTTCAAAATACATTATTAACATGATTTAGATTTGTCCTTTATCTGAGGATTTTTCGGTTTTTTCCTGCCCAATTACTCTAGATATGCAAATGGTGTCAACTTAAAAAGCATTCAGTTGTCTTATGAATGTACTCTCTCCCCACTCTATATGAAGGCTCTCTGTACTTCAACTGCAAGAGCTATTAAACAGGGAGAAGTTAGTCTTCTACAACATTTTGCAAAAGGTTCGTTTTACAAAGAATGGAATAAATAGGAAGTTAGAGTAGTGCTGTATCTATTGCTGCTTTCAAGTGGTGGAGCAATGCCTCCGGAGGTGGAGAAAGTGACGTCAGGTCTAGTTTCTTGAAATCTTCATTAGCACTTAATGATGTTAACACCTTCACAGTCCTCTTTAAATCAAACACTGCATGGAGCATGCCCAAGGTGGAAATGGCAGCTTTTGGAGTGTTTTTTGCTGAAGCTTCGTCATCGAGGCCATTTTCCAGGACAGAAATCCTGTTCTCTGCAATAACTTTGAGGAAGTTATAGAACTCCTTGTAGTCTATACCTGTGCAAGACTTCATGATCAGCTAGGAAAGAAAAAAAAACCAAAACAACAAACCAGCACTGAAATGGAAACAACTCTGTTCTTTGCAGTAAGAATAAAAAAACATTTTATCAAGCTAGTAATGATCTGGAATCATAAGTAACTGTTTAATCATATTTTTTGTAATTCCCCAGTGGCACTAGAATTCTTTACCTTACTTGAAATGCCACTAGCCTCAAAAGCAACACTCTCTTCTTTCTAACTGGCTGTGTTATTTGAAACTCCTTCTTGAAGGATCTCAACCTACCAGCAGAAACAGCCTCAAGAAATAAGCTTTACATTTCATGCTTAAGGTTTTGGAAGTATACAACTCTGCTTAGTATAGTTAGATATCCTGAAAGCATCACTCCGCAGATGTAGAAACCTGTTGCCACCTTCACTTTAATTTTGCTTGTTTCAGATTCACTGTTTCACCATGAATGGTCTTCAAACCAGTTATTCTGCGTGGGGTCTGTATTGTCAGTTCTTCTGTTTATGTGAAAAGCCCTTATATTTTATAAAGGGGAACATAAATACTATGAAAAGGATAGATCTCCATGCTAATACTAAGCTTGATAGTTGAAGAAGAGCAGTTGAAGCATTAGTTTTCCAGACAACATCCTAACCTCCCCGACACAGCAAACAGGCACTGGCACAAGCATTTCCCTATCTTACTAAACTAATATTTGATTCCTGCCACCCAGAGGTACCTGGACAGGCTTGAGACGTGGGCTCATATAAACCACATGAAGTTCAACAAGATCAAGTGCAAGGTCCTGCACCTGGGTCAGGGCAATCCCAAGCACAAACATAGGCTGGGCAGAAACTGGACAGAGAGCAGCCCTGAAGTGAAGGACTTTGGGGTGTTGCCTGACAAGAAGCTCAACATGACCCGGCAGTGTGTGCTTGCAGCCCAGAAACCAACGGTGTCTTGAGCTAGATGACCAGCAGCGTGACCAGCAGATCAAGGGAGGAGATTATTCCCCTCTACTCCACCCTGGTGAGACCTCCCCCTGCAGTCCTGTGTGCAGCTCTGCGGCCCCCAACATAAGAAGGATGTGGAGCAACTGGAGTAAGTCCAGAGGAGGCCACAAAGATGCTCCAAGAGCTGGAGCACCTCTGCTATGGAGACAGGCTGAGCTGGGCTTGTTCAGCCTGGAGAAAAGAAGGCTCCTGGGAGACCTTAGAGCAGCTTCCATCGCCTAAAGCGGCTGACAAGAAATCTACAGAGGGACTTTCTACAAGGGCATGTGATGATATAGGACAAGGGGGAATGGCTTTAAACTGACAGAGGGGAAATTTAGATGAGATATGAGGAAGAAGTTCTTCCCTGTGAGGGTGGTGAGGCCCTGGAACAGGTTGCCCAGAGAAGCTGTGGCTGCCCCATCCCTGGCAGTGTTCAAGACCAGGGTGGATGGGGCTTGGAGCAACCTGGTCTAGTGGAAGGTGTCCTTGCCTGCGGCAGGGAGATTGGAACTAAATGAGCTTTAAGGTCCAACCCAAACCATTCTAGGGTTCTGTATTGTCCTGCAAAATGAAGTTGTCACCAGTTCCTACTTCTTGATGAAACATGTACTAATTCCAGGTATGAGGTTAAGGACTTCTACATCTTAGAGCTCTAATAAGGCAGTGCAAAGCACCTCTGAAATATATGATTCCCTAACATAGTCAGGCAGCCAGCATCACATTGTTATACCTGGCACTGTAGGTGCCAATCATCCATAGGGTCTTTCCATTCATTAATTTCCCGCTGGACAGCTGCTAATTCATCCTGTAGGAAGCACCACATTATAGCCACATTGCAGCCATTCACCCAGTTGTGGTTAATGGAAATGGTATCCTCCTGAAGGAATAATTTAAATGGTTATTAGGCTCCAGGAAGGAAAATGAGAGAAAACAGCTATATCATCACTGATGCTGCAAAATGTAAAATCATATTCCTCAGTAAGGGAAATGCTTCTTTGGCACCATTGTGCTGAAAGGCTGTCTCTTTCTAATGCCTCTGATCAACCAAATCTTGTTTCACTCTGTAAAGTGGCAAACATCTCTAGTTCCTCTGTCTGAGCATACCTTTCGAGAGCACAAATGTGGGAGAAGACAGTGGGGAGAAAGGAACATGGTTCTTAATTTTGGTTTGTAATCACGAAGACCAATTTGTTAGCGTTTTCATTATTAAATTACAATTTACAGTTAGAAACCAAGATTAACCGCCTTACCACAGGTCCATCTCATCTAGCATCCCGTTTCTCAGTGACTAGTAGCATCTAATGATAAAAAGTGTAAAGGAGGGTGCAGACAGATTCTTCAATGACCCAAGGAGCTTAGGAGTTCAGCCTTGCTTTTAGCCATCATCTTGCGTGACCACCAATAGACCTTTCCTCTGTGAATCTCTCTAAATTTTTTGCAGCCCAGTTAAACTTTTGGCATCCACAGCATACTGTGGCAACAAAGGTTTGAACTGATTCAAGCCTGCTGGCTGATGATCTCTCTGTGTGATGAAAAGGATGGTATCAGTTACCTTACCAGATTGTAAACTTGATGATGCCACCCGCTGGGGATGAAGACTATCTCCCCTGCTTCCTGCACAATCTCAACAGGGGGTTGACTTTGGTTGTAGTGAGGATAAACACTCCTGTCCTGAAGGCCAGGGGCAGTCACATCAAAGGGCAAGTTGCCGTAGCGGTCTTTCAGATACTCCTCCTGTCCTGCAGGGTACAACAGCCATTTCTTTCTCCCACATATATTGGCTGACCAGCTATAGGAACGGAAGACATCAGCATGGAATGGAGTCCTGTGGGGCAAATCAGAGGTTTAAGTGAAGACAACACTTACAAGCTGTAAGATGAATTAAAATCTCTGAGAACCAAACACACAGAAATCAACCTTTACTATGCAAACCTGATCCAAAACTGTCATCCTCTTAATTTAATTTTGATTGTTTTATATATTAAAAGGCCACTATATCTACATAGTATTGCAGCCTTTTACATCCCATGTTTCTCTATCAGTTGGTTTTGAACCTGTCCCACAAATACCTCAATGGCAAGAGATTCTGTGATGTGAACTGATGAGAATACTCTAAAGACAACTTTATCACCAACACCAGACTTAAATTTTCACCTGAAAAATATTTGACCAACTCATCAGCGCTGTTCAAGGCTGCTTCTGACTTTGCAAATCACAAGTGCCTGATGATCTCCAGGGAGATTCTGCTCTGAAACTTTATATAAGCTAGCTGATCTTGTGGGTATGATTCAGGGCTTTTTGAAGCACAAAAGAACTTTAGCTGGCTGCATAAGGACAGCTCTCACCCAGAACCATAGGAGCTGCTTGAGAAACAAGACTGGCTGAGTTCAGGTACAGCACTATACAGTAAGGCCACACTTCCTCTGCAGCATGATGCTACCCTGAAGGACAATGTGAAAACCCTCGGTAACATTAATCTTAAAAAAAGAGGATGTAAGAATGACAGAAACCACGCTGCCTTACCATGAACCTTTAGGTCCCATGTAGACAAACCGGTAATCATCCACAGCTATAGCATCCCAGTATTCATTCAGCCAGTCGGATGAGAAATATACAGGGGTTGTATAAACATCTTGTTCAGGGAAAGCTCTTAAAAAGAGAATGTGTTGGAAATGGGTCTCAGAAAAATGCAACACTGCTCTTTTTACCTCAGTTTTCAAAACACAGATGCAAAGACCAAACAGGTCTCTACCATGCCATTAATACTTAGCTGCTATCTCCTTTACGTTATTCATTGTAGTGAGTCCAGAGGAGGCCACAAAGATGCTCCAAGGGCTGGAGCTACGCTACGGAGACAGGCTCAGAGAGGTAGGCTTGATCAGCCTGAAGAGAAAGCTCCTGGGAGACCTTAGAGCAGCTTCCAGTGCATAAAGGGGCCCACAAGAAAGCGGGAGAAGGGCTTTTGGCAAGGGCAGGTAGTGACAGGACAAGGGGGAATGGCTTTAAACTGACAGAGGGGAGATTTAGATGAGATCTGAGGCAGAAGTTCTTCCCTGTGAGGGTGGTGAAGCCCTGGCACAAGTTGCCCAGAGAAGCTGTGGCTGCCCCATCCCTGGCAGTGTTCAAGGCCAGGTTGGACGGGGCTTGGAGCAACCTGGTCTAGTGGAAGGTGTCCCTGCCCATGGCAGGGGGTTGGAACTAGATGAGCTTTAAGGTGTCTTCCAACCCAAACCATTCTATGATTCTATCACAACTCCTGAGTTGTGTGTAAAATTCATGCAAAGGTGCTTTTCTGTCTCTCGGGAAAGCTGTGAAGTTTAACTTCTATTTGGGAGACTCCTAGTTATAGAAAAGACAGTTTCTAATAAACACACTATTTGTAGATGAGATGCCTGCAAGACTGGTTGTCCAACTGGTTGACAGGGTGGAGGTGTGAAGGTTAGGAGGGAAGCCAGGCTGTGGCATTTTTGACAAGTGCGCAGCCTTCTCACACAGAATATGCTGCCCCTTTCCAACCCTAGGCTGCATGTCCAGGTTTTCTGTAGCAAGCCATGAAACCGGTGTCTGGGAAAGCAGATGAACAGGGAGGCGGAGACTGACAGACTTCCTCTATTTTAAGTCCTGTCACACTCAAAAATTAAAACAAGAGCTCATCACAAGAATGTTGGATTAAGAGCAGGATATATTTAAAGAAGAAAAAAGTTGAGTGAAAAGACATAAAAGTCCTACACAGACATGAGAAACAGACAATGCATCCATCCCACAGCAGCAGGCTGGAGACAAAGTAAAGCAGAACAGTGGGAAGAGAACTTTTAATGATTGGGAAAGTGAGCAGAAAAGAAAATGAATAATAAAGGACTATAACTCACACATGCTCACTGAAACTTTTTTTCTAACACAGTTAGAAATGTCCCACTTCTTTTAAGAAGTAAGGTTTGCACTGTAGTCAAACAAAAGCCAAATGCTCCAACCGCATGGTTTCCACAGGGATAACATAGTCATTTAAAATGTAGATGAAAAGCAAAGTGCTCAAGAATGTCAGCCTCTTCCGGAAACAATGACCTGTTTAAGGACCTTGTCACGTGAAATCCCCAAGAACAGTGCAGCATAAGGCAGATATTTTGGTGGGCAGGCTCTAACAAACAGCACTGGTGGCATTTAAATGCTCAGGCACAGGAAGATGAGCACTAAGGCTCTGTGGCAGCTCTTTGCTGTGTGTGGCATGCAGGGTTTTCCACAGCACTCTCTTACCTGCTCAGGTGCCAGTCCTTTAGATAAAGACACCCTCGGGATGAACAGTAGTCATTTTTAATGTACTCTTTCCAGTACTTGATATACTCCTTGAAGGGGAGCTGCTCCTTCGGGTTAGAATTGTACTCCTTGACATCACAGTTGGCAACAGGTACTACAGCCTCTCCTGAAATATAAACTACTTCAGCCCAGGTGGGGACAGTTTCTATGATGCTAAAACTGAGCTTGCTTAACCTTATCAACTGCAGAGGCCTCAAATTTCTGGGCCCTGTAACGCAATGCTAAGTACAGTACAAATACATAAAGCCTAGCTCTCACTCCCAACACCATCATTCTAGACAAACATGATTCATACCAGAAGTTAGTTATTTAATGTGACCTGAATTTTCCTCTTAAACTACATTAGGATTGGGGTATTTATTCCTATTAAATATACTAATATTTTACTGTCTGAAGAGATATTTCACTGTAACTGCAGAATATTTTCCCCTTTCTGAGGAAAGCTCCTCTGGTTAATGTTAAGCAGGTGTATAAATTGATATGTTTAAATTATACAACACTTTATTTCATTGTGCGAATAAATTTGAGATTGAAATCTGCAAAACATAAAGTATGATTAAGTATAGAAAATGAATGTATTAACTTAGAAAAAAGTTTGAAGAATTTCTAGGTTTTGTCTAGCTGTTCTATTCCTAAAATTAAAAATAAGCTGTGTCATTTAGCATGATTTTATTAGGTATTAAAAATACCCTGACTTACCAAACTTCTGCAGCAGATAATCAAAGTTAGGCTTTCCATCCCAAGTCACCCAGCTTCTCCTGCTGCCCCAGTCTTCAGTGAATTTAGCTGAGAAAATACAGGGATGGTTGGGAATCAAATAATCCCGGAAAAAGTCTGAGTAAGTGAATGATTCTACTTTTTCAATAAAGTCAATGTGTCCTCCGGGGAGGCAGAATGCACCCTGAGATGAACTACTGTAGTCACGAAAAAAGGCAGTGGAACAGGCAAATGTTGCCCTGTCCATGCAGGCTGGATATCCCTCCTGGCTTAGCCAAGACAGCTTTGAACAGATGCTATCCTGTTACGCTACAGCAAAAATCCTCCTTTAAAACGTGGCTTGAGTCTTTAAATCCATGAAAACTCACAGCAAAATATAAACGGCCAGAGGTAAAACGAGAAGTCATGCAGGACCATCCCAGCATGTTTGGCTAATTAGGATCTTTCATAGTTTATAAAGTTTTAATGCCGGTGGGATATTCAACAAGAAAGTCACCCTATGGATGGTGAAGATGTCGCTTTTCCCTCATCACCTTCTTGCCAGGGTGACCACGCTTTCTGGGGATACCCAGAAAAGGCCGGTTCCTTCCTGTAACAACAGAAACATTACTTTCAGCGGGACATCCCTGCTAAATGAATTAACTGCATTTATGCACGGGAGGGAGTGGAGGGAAGGAAACACCTTAAACACCTGGGGCACTGGGAAACCACTGCAGCCCAGTGACACTACTGAGGCTCACCCTTTTGTCAGAAGGTGTAAGCTCTGGCACGCCCCACCCTCCCGAGACTTTTCTCTATGGTCCAGGCAGGAATTATAGATTTAAAAAACAACAACAAAAAAGGTAAATAATAGCGAATAATAGGGAGGTGTCCAGGAAGGCAGGGGGAAACGGAGCACAGAGCGGAAGGGAGGAGGCCTAAGGGCAAATAATGCCATATAACCTGCAGGGATAAGCTTCAGGAGCGGGGTGACACCGAGGGTGAAGGGGAAGAGGAGACCCGCGTGGCCAGGGGGGTGAAATGGGGCCGCCATGAGGCGGTTCCTCCTCACGGAGCTCCAGGAAGGGGACCCGGACCCCACAGAGCGTCGCACACGCCATCCCCGCGTTGGGCTCCCGGTCCGCCCGCGTAGCCCGCGTCCTGCAGAAGCTGAGAGGACACCGGGGGACGGATACTCACCCCCAGCCCCCGCGGGACAGCACCCCGGGGCGAGCAGCGGAGGGGACAGGCTCCCGCGGGCGCTCACGGAACCTCGGCGCTCGGCGGGCGGGGCCCGGGGGGGGGTGAGAAGGGGAGAGCACCGGCGCGCGGCTCAGCCAATAGTAGCTGGCGGTGGGCGCAGGCGCAGAGTGTCGATGCGGGGGTCGCCGGCTGGCTGCGCCGCTCTGAGGGAGGTAGGTGCGCGGCCGGCCCGGCG
Organism: Strigops habroptila; assembly: GCF_004027225.2. Taxonomy (NCBI): domain Eukaryota; kingdom Metazoa; phylum Chordata; class Aves; order Psittaciformes; family Psittacidae; genus Strigops; species Strigops habroptila. The sequence continues at coordinate 98,731,088 of NC_044277.2, forward strand.
CCGGGGGCCCTGATGGGGGGTCGGAGGAAAGGGGGAGGCTGGTCGTGTCTGAGTAAGGGTGTAGGAAGAGCGGTTTGGTCTAAGCCTGAGAGGAGGGTGAAGATGGAGAGGTCGGGGGTTGGCCTAGGAGAAGGGTTTGGGGGTCTGGCTGAGAGCGGAGGGCGTGTTGTGGGAACGGAGGTTTGGGTAGCTGGCTGACAGGTAGGGGAAGGATAGATAACAAGGGGGGAAGTGGGTCTGGCCTTGAGGAGGTGTGTGGGGTTGTCTTAGACCTGTGGTGGAGGTGAGGATTGCAGTTGAGCCTGGCCTAGCAGTGAAGGAGAGAAGAGGATTTTGGGTGTCTGACCTACGGTTTTTGCTAGGAGGACTAGGGAAAGAGTGGTGTCTCTTCTGATATTAGGAAAAGGACAGGGACTGGGGAAAGATCTGGTTGTGTTTGGGGTGAGGAGGAGGAAGGCTATCTTTGTACTTGGGAAAAAGGAAGAGAAAGGGATGGAAATTTTTTCAGGAAGGGGGGAGTTCTATCTTGGGGTAAGGAAATAGTGAATCTTGGGGTTGGCATTAGGGAAGAAGAAGGGAGTGAGAGAAGGGGTGCAGAAGTGGGGTAGGGCAGTGAGATTTGGAATGTGTAGATACGTCTGTATTTTGGGTTGGAGAGGTTGAGACAGGGTTGAAATTAAAAAGAAGGTTGATGAAGTTTAACCTGGATGCTGTGAAAAGCTGATGTGGGTTAAAGGATGGGAACTGAGGCAGTCCTGTCCTTAAATGTGTTTGGAAGTGGTGGATGGTCTGTGAAGTTGCTTTGTGTCAGAAGTGGGGTGGGATCAAAATGGCTTTTCCACAGAAAGATGGAAACATGTTGATGTGGAGAAGCCCCTCAGACTAGAGCTGGTCTTTAGTGGGGATCTGTTGATCTTTGCAAATGAGGGGAGCTGAGTTCCTCTGTGTGCCATAGGAGAGATACTGTGTGTCTTTGCCTGCTGCACCTCTTGGAGGGTCATCCCTGAGTACTGTGTGTCTTGTAGCATCATTTGGAGAAATGTAGAGTTAGAAACCTGGTGAAACGGTGTCTCAGGTCCTTAGTTATAAAAGAGGGGGAGAATCACAGATTCCTAGAATCCCAGGTTGGAAGGGACCTCAACCTTTCTAGGCAAAGCATGACCTAGGCTAGATGTCCCAGCACCCTGTCCAGCCTAATCTTAACAGTGTCCAATGCTGTGGAGTCCACTACTTCCTTGAGGAGACTATTCCAGTGGCTGATTGTTCTCATTGTGTGCATCTGGGGTAATTAGCAATGCTTACATTTCATTGAATGATCTCAAAACACTTCACAAGAGAGGGTGAGTCATCTCCTTTTTATAGAAGCAGCCACTGAGTATATGTTAGCTAAAGAATTTCTACAGTGTTGTGGTGATGCTGCCGGAAATGTAATCCTCATCTCTATGCTGCTAATCCCAGTTCTTGTGCCGCATTGCTGCATGTAGCTGTGTGGTGCTGCACTCAGTTTGGGGGGGCACATGTGTTACAAAGACAAAGTGTTTGCTAAAAAAGGGGTGGATAGTGTTTTGATGTTGGGGAACCCAAGTTGGGAGAGACTACATGTGTCATCTGGTCTGTAGACACGCATGTAGGCAAACATATGTTTCTTTAAAAAATATGAAAGACATTATTGTGAAGTCACTTCTGTGTCTCCTTCACTGCATAAAGGGAAGCAGTTGAAGGACTGTCACCCTGTCAGGTTTATAAACCTATTGTTGACTGTATTTACATATACTTGAAAGCCATTTGTTTATTTCATTTTCATTTTTCCTACCAACCTAGTCCTTTACATGGTATTCTGAAGGACTGAATTGACTCATGTTTTTGGTATTCTATTTAGTTTGTTTGGAGGTTTTTTTTTTTTTTTTTCCTGATGGGAATACTGGAATGGTATGTTTTACTGCAGATAAGGCTTTTTTCTGTATGTTTTACAAAGGTATGAATATTGTGTCTTGTTATACGTGGAACTTTTAGCCATGTTAGTAGGAATAGAATGGGAGTTGACATAATGCTGAACCTCAAGTGGAGGGGTTAAAACAAAGTCATGGGAGGAGGAGAGATTCTGAATTTCAGGTAATCATACAATCATAGAATCACAGAATGGTTTGTTTTGGATGGGACCTTAAAGCTTATCTAGTTCCAACCCCCCTGCTATGGACAGAGGCACCTTCCATGGACCAGGTTGCTCCAAGCTCTGTCTAACCTGGCTGTGAACACTGCCAGGGATGGGGCAGCCACAGCTTCTCTGGGCAACCTGTGCCAGTACCTCAGCGCCCTCATAGTAAAAAAACCTTCTTCCTTATATCTTATCTAAACCTACCAACTTTCACTTTAAAGCTGTTCAAACAGTTCCTTGTAGTAAACCAGCTGTGCAAGTGGTAGAAGGCCTCTAGCTAAGCATTTCTGAAATGCGATTGTCAAAACTTTAGGAAATATGAGGGAAAAAGATCCTTCATTTGAAGAACAGTAGTTGAGCTGTTTAATCGATAATGATGAGCTCGCCGTTTACATCAGAGATGATGTTGGTGTATTTAACATTGCTTTTAATTTCACGGCTGAAGTATGATGAGGTGTCCTCCATTTAGGTGCTGTTAGAGCTAACAAGAGACAAAGTTTTGTTTTATAAAAGGCAAAGTGCTGGCAGTAGATGAGGCTGAGACGTTTCTTTGATATTGACTCAAGGAGAATAGAGTTACAAAAGTAACAGGATGATGTTTTTTAGCAGCTTTGAAACCATCATCACAGGTTAATAGCCTTTGGAGAAGGATGTGACACAATGTATAAGTGTGTTGTATACTTTGTATACAACAAAGTATATGTAATACCTACACTACATGGGGAAGTGCACATTTAATGCTTGTCTAGAGCTAACTTAAAATGGTTGTGACTGTTCCTTCTTTAGTTTAACACTAGTGAAATTTCTCATGTGTTTTAATCCAACTGTTTGAAGTCAATTTTTATTTATTAAATTATAGTATGGTGTTGAATGTTCATAAATGATAGCTGTGTTCTGTACTCTTGATGACTCTTCATTGGTGAATAAAATCAATCTTGGTTATCCTTGTGTACCTCTATATTTCTGCAAGGTATAAATTTCTTCTCTGTGAGAGAGAGAGAAGGAAAAAAAAAAAGTGCAGGTCTGAGAGTAATGAAAGCGTCATTACATTGGGGAAAAAATGTGCTGGAACAGGAAATGTATTTAATTACCAAATGGGTTTTTGCTTGGAAATTCTGGCCTTGGGCACAGAGAGGACCTGACTGTCAGGCAAAGCTGTCAAGTGAGTCAAAAGTCATAAGACCTCACGCACGTGCACGTACACAGGTGAAGTGACTGCTTCGTTTCCTCTCCTGACTTGGAGGAGTTGCTTTACTCTTGGATCCAAGGTTAAATATACATTCTCTATTATTTATGTATTTTTCTTTTTGGTAACGGGCATAGTAGGATGTTTGCTGTAGCTTCTGGGCTTTTTACCTGCTCTTTTGGATTTTGAAGAGAAAGAAATACTGAGGAAAAAATTCTAACTACGAATGGACAGTTCTGTAAAGGCAGCAGCCCACAAAAGGCTGCCTGAGAGTTCTGCGTCTACAGATAGAGGTAAGGATCTTGAGGTATAGTTTATGAAGGTCTTGTTTTTTGGGTTTTTTTTTTTTTCTTAGTAGCACAGTTGTGAGACTGCATCAGATACTGATATTTTCACAGCCTTAATGGTAGAGTTGGCTTTAGAGGAAAAATGCTGTCTTGAGGGGGGCATTAGTGGTGGTCATACAGAGTTTGTAGACTGCTTAGCATGTGTAAATGAGCTCTAGGCTGAGATTTTACAAAACTTGCAGTCATTTGGTTATTTACAGTTTCTCCTTGTCTCCCTAGTAGTCTGTGCCAGGTTGAAGGTGGCTGTTGCTGTTAGCAAGGTCTAGGAGTTGTTTTGCAGATGACATTAAGTTCTGTGGGTGCCTGTCCCAGCAGCGAGTGTTGGGAAACCTGCATCTGGTTCCAGGTTTCCCTTGTGATCTTCTGCAAGGCATATAATCTTCCAGTGTCTTGGTTTCATCATTATTTATAAACTAATATCTCAGAGCAACAGCTTGTTTTGAGCAGCATGTTGATATTTATTGAGCTTTTCAGAAACTGGTGTAAGTAGCAAAGACTTGTGCAGGGTAGAGGAAGAGGATGTCACTACTTCATAGGGGCTGGGATTTGCTGCTTTTCTGAATGTTTTGATAAATTGGGAGTCTGCCGATTCATTTTAATTTTTGATGACGTCTGAAGAAGAAGTTCTTCCCTGTGAGGATGGTGAAGCCCTGGCAGAAGTTGCCCAGGGAAGCTCTGGCTGCCCCATCCCTGGCAGTGCTCAAGGCCAGGTTGGACGGGGCTTGGAGCAACCTGGTCTAGTGGAAGGTTCCCCTGCCTGTGTGGGTGGGGGGCAGGTGGAGGATAGGGTGAGGTTCTAGGTGATCTTTAAGGTCTCTTCCAACCCAACCCATTCTATGATTGTATGATTTAAGGGATATTACTGATACAGCAGCCTGAAAGCACTAGGGGATCTTCAGTGTGTGCTACTGGAATTCACACCAGTACTACCTGAAAAAGGTCTATTAGCTTTTTCATTTGTATGAGGATTCCTAGACATTTCTCTAAGGAGAACAGATCGTACTGAAGTCAAAAGGTGTAATTAGTGTCAGTGTCAACCAAACACTGGTTTGTTGTGGAGGTCTAACTTATTTATTGCACCATACAAGTAGCAGAACATCTTGAGATAATGTAATAGTACTAATTTGTAAATTGTGCTATCATACATCAAAGGTTTTGAGAAGATAATGAAAATATGTGTAATTACCATTACATAATGGGTGTTCACAAAGTAGTTGCAGAACATAATTGGTCTTTGGTGTTCATTCTGAAAATGATAGCAACATGAAGGATAAGTTACAGGAAACAGTCTGACCCTTGGGTATGAGGACCTTCTTTGGGCTTGTGAAGAGATACTAGCCCTGACATATTTCATTGAATTTACTATTCCAAATTTGAGATTGTTTTGATGTGAGCAAACCAGGCCTGAGGCATATGACAGCTGTTTGTTTTCTTGCTGGGATTACAGATAGCAGTGAGCAAGTATTATAGGATTAATACTATGTCATCAAATAGCATCATGGGCTCCCAGGAGAACGCAGCCTGTCACAGAGGTGCAATGAAATCACCAGTTCCCTGAACACCGTGTTCTTTCACGCTGAGTGAACAGTAAGTTCTGCTGCTGCTTGGTCCACTGCCACCTGTATGGAGTTGCTCTGCATACGAGGCCAGCAGCACCTCCTCCGATAAATACATCTGATGTTTCTTTCGTCTTAACTTCCACTTGGGTTAGTCAGGGTTTTCCCAGCAGTGCTGCTAAGCTGTTTACAATTCTTCCCAAACTCCTGCTTCCAAACATCTTTAGTAGTAACTAAGCAGCAATGAATATTTCACAGAACAAATACGACAGATTTGAGGTGTTTATTTTGGCTATGTTGTATTAGAACCAGAAGTTCTAATATCCATTTGAGTTTTGTAATGTAGATATTTTGGCAGGTCTCTCCTGAGACCAAGAGTGATGGTCTGAGGTAGTGATGATGTTTGAAGAATATTTATCCATTTGTGGCTGGGTGTTTCTGTTCTTTGATGGTTGTGAGTTTTGGTCTTGGTGATTTTGGTTTCACCTGCACTGTTTGATGTGTTCTTAACATACCTGGATGTTGAGATATTGGCATGGAAGGGGAAGGACCAGTTATTTCTTGTGATTGCTGTAGATATGTATCAGTGAACTTGCATTTTGGTGTGTTGTGGATTTTCTTCAGTACCTATTGGTCTATGGGAAGCTGATGTTGTGGTAGGGAATGGAAAAATTTTTACATGGTCAATTTTAGGGAAAAATGCATATGTGGAAGACTCACAAAAGTTAGCAAAAGTTTTCCAGAATTCTGTTTTTGGTAGGTTTCTGTCCACCCAAAAATATGAACATATGCATGTGAACATATAAGACTAATCAAATTATAAAGAATCTCCGCTAACCAAGACAGCACAGCACTTATTAAATACCGATGACATTAATGCAACAGTCATTTGAAGTTTGTGCTGTTGTAAATCATGTGCTGATACATGGTGAGAACATTAAAAAACAGAGGGGCTGTGCCGTTACAGAATTGGCAGTAATATTGACAGTCCTGTTTAGAAAGGCTGAGCCTTTCTGAATGAAATACCCTGGTGGTTAGAAGTGGTTACCAAATTTTGTAACCCATCCACAGCTATTTCCAACTCTAGAAGGTATGTACCTGAAAGGTTACTGGGGAAGTGCTGGAAGCCAGCTCTGGATGGGATTAATTATTTATGAGTGTGTTTTAATATCAGTTTTTATAAGTAGCTAAGGATTCTTGCTTTATTTCCTTTCTCTTTTATGCTAGTTTCTCCTTCTGACTTTGAGAGCATTGCTCTTGAAGGGGACCTGAACGGCGAGCTGATGAACGAAGACATACGTATCCATAGCTGGCCTTGTTCTTACTACTTAGACACCAGCAAACAATGGGTCTCTGGCAGACTCTCACTGACTCCTGTTGCAATCAGATTTACAGCTGACAAGACTGGGGAGCTTTTGGTCAACTTCCATCTTTCTAGTATCAGTGAGATCAAGAAGGAATCTTCAAATTTAATCTTCAGCTCCCTTACCATCTTAGAGAAGAACACCAAGCACTGGTTTAGTTCTCTGCAGCCCAACAGAAATGTGGTATTCAACATCCTTGAGCACTTCTGGAGGGAGCAGTTACTATCAAGCCAAGGCGCAGGAGCGGAAGCAGCAGCTTTGCAGACAACAAAGGGAAAAGAACTGACCGGATTATTGACTGGCTCACAGAAACGACTGGAGGACACAGCAAAAGTGCTGCATTACCAGGGCGAGCAGTTTGATAACATCATGAGAGGACTCAACAAGATCGAAGGGGATATGGATGTAGCAGACAGGTATGATAATGGAGCATTTTCTGAGCTAAGCAGTGGTTGTGGTATTACATTGCTTATGCCTGAATTTTATGGGGCAGATCCATGGAGGTCTTTAGAATCCTAGAATGGTTTGGGTTGGAAGGGACTTTAAAGCTCATCTAGTTCCAACCTCCCCACCATGGGCAGGGACACCTTCCACTAGACCAGGTTGCTCCAAGCCCCATCCAGCCTGGCCTTGAACACTGCCGGGGATGGGGCAGCCACAGCTTCTCTGGGCAACCTGTGCCAGGGCCTCAGCACCCTCACAGGGAAGAACGTCTTCCTCACATCTCATCTAAATCTCCCCTCTGTCAGTTTAAAGCCATTCCCCCTTGTCTTGTCCCTACCTGCCCTTGCCAAAAGCCCTTCTCCAGCTTTCTTGTGGGCCCCTTTATGCACTGGAAGCTGCTCTAAGGTGTCCCTGGAGCCTTCTCCTCTGCAGGCTGAACAACCCCATCTCTCTCAGCCTGTCTCAATAGGAGAGGTGCCTCGCCCTCTGGTTATTTTCGTGGCCTCAGTACTCGCTCAAACAGGTCCATGTCCTTATATTGGGAAACTAAACTGTTGATTTTCCCTGAAAGTTCAAGCCCACTAGATCCACTAGTCTTTTGTGGATCTAGTTCTTGTTATGTTTCTGTATTTCTGTCCTCCTTTCTGTGTGACATTTTTTTCACCTTGGTTAAGTTGTCTGTACATATATACCTGTCCTCTCTTTCAAATAACTTTTCAAGCCCTTACAAGTTTCAGCCACAACTGGCAGAAATGGTAGAGATCTCCAAAATATGAACAATGTATAAGTCCTGGGAGAATAGGCAACATTAGGGGAAATAGGTGACAATTTATGTCCCCACAGAAGGATAAGGTATGGCATTGGCATTTTTATTAGATATCCTGGAATATGCATAAATGAAAAATACTGGGAGTTGGCTTTGGTTAATTTTGCCAGTCCTGGAGCAGCCTGTTTTGCTGTTCCACAGCAAACACAACCACAGTTCTGCTTTTCTGGTTCTTCTCAAAGGAAACGTTGAATATAGCAGGTGAGCGGCTGACGTGGAGACAATTTCCGAGAGTTATTGGGAGACAGCTGCCAATTAATCTTTAAGTAGATTGTACTCCTTTCTCTCTGCATGAAAGTCAGCTCTTGAGGCTGCTTTTTTCATGCAGTGGGTAGTTGAGGGCTTTATACTTGTCCTTTTCCTTCACAAGAACTTCCCAGCTATAGATAGCAGTGAGTATTGGGTCTGGTGCAGATGTAGTCAAGGAAATAGCTGTAGAAACAGTGCTCCCTCATTTGTGATATAAAACTGCACTACTTTTAACCTTACATGGAATACTCTCTCTCTGCCTTTAGGTCTAGATGGAATAAACGTTTTGAGGAAAAATGAGCAGTATTGAGCTGCACTGAAGTGCTTTGTCTGCAGAGTGGGGTGATGCAAGAACTGGAGAGACAGTACCAGACTATTTGTAGTAATCTCAATTGAGCACTTAAGCCAGTGTATTCATTAAACTTAGTCACTTAAGTGCTGCGTTTAGGCAACTGAAATAAGAGATTTGGAGCACATTTGAGATGTGGCTTAACTTTAGGTTTTGCAGAACTCAATGTGAATATTAAATGGTTGGTGTCTTGATCAGAATATCATGACTTCAGTTCACCTTGAATGTTAATCATTATTCCGTGTTATTTTGTATGCTGCAGGTTTGATTCGATAGCAGTCCAAAATAGACAGTAAGGTTGAGAGTAGTATTGTAATATTTGAAGATACATAGCTATGAGTGGTTTTGTAAAAGCTCTGACAGCTGCATGAAAAACAAATGCAATATAGTTCAAACCAGTTGTTTTTGGAAGAAGCATCTGTTTTTAGACAGATATCATGTCTAAAAGAAAGTGTTGATTTCACAATGGTTCTGGTGATATTCTGCATACCCTTTAATGAAAAGCCAAGATAATTGGAAGCTTCAGCAATAGCTTTTAAAGTTCTGTAGCAATAAACAATGAGTAGGAAAATAAATACCTGCTCATTGTTTTTGGAAGAGAGTTTTGTTTTGGATTAAGATGCACTGGGAGGTATTATTTGTCCTCATGAATCTGACGAGCTAGATGCTTTGATTTAAAAATGGAAAAATAAAGGAAGGCATTGACCGAATGTTGGCTATTTTATCTACGGTACAAAGAGGTTGGCCAGCTTGCAGGATAAAATGCAGCCCAGAATCCATTAGCGAAACTGTTTTAATCACCCTGTGCTTTTCTAACACTTAGTTTTCTGGTGTAGTTTGTGTGTAGTTTTTCTCATGAAGCTGCTTCTCAGCCCAAAGTTTTCTCTTAAACTGATGACATCTTTCTTCATGTCCTTAACCACTGTAGGAAATAGGGAAGACCATGAAGCTCATTTGATTGTTACATATTAGGTAATTCAGACTATTAACATAAATGGGCTCATGTCTGTAAGGCTCTTTGACTATTGCATTCTTTAGAAGCTTGATGAGAAGTAACTGCATGGATAATACCATACAGGACTATCTTCCATGTGTGGCAGATTCTGTGCAGAAGGAAACTTTGGTAACAAACTTCTGTACCTGCTAGTTCAACAACAGCAGTTTGATGGTGTTGTCTTTCATAAGAAGAACCAGGCCCCTTTATCTCCTTTCATATGTTTAAAACTTTGATTAACTTTATCTTGCCTGTATGTGTGGGCTTTTTTGGATTATTAATTCTGTTCTTGTGTATGCCTTGGTGTATACAGCTGCTGTCAGTGGGCCTGTGTTCAGATAAGCAGAGCTGAATGTGACGTTCTAGCAGATGTTCAAAGACCAAAGATAAACAGAAACCCAGATTCACTGGTTCTTTTTAATATATTGCTATTAGATGACAAGGTACTTTGGTTGCAAATTTTCATTTGTATATATAGACCGGTCATATAGTTTGTTGATACAGAGGTGTGACTCCTCCATGGAAGGCCAGAGAAGTTGGCTGGAGCCTTTGTTAGGGCTGTGCAGCAGAAAAGTCTTGACTGTAAATCAGGCATCACACAGCCGGGATGTCAGTCCCTGTGGAAAGAGGGGAGGAGGCAGGAGAGTGAAGGGATGAAGTGATAAAAATTAAGGCTCAAAGCTATCCAGAATAAGTTACCACAATGTAAACGGAGGTTTAGACTTGTCATGTTGCAGCTGCTTTTCAGAAAGTCCGTGAACACACATTTTTTTCTCATGGTGAATGTGATGAAGTGAACCCATATTGCTGTAGGAATTTAATGACTTTTCATAGGTTAAGACATAGGCATAAGCTGTCACTGCCCTGGAGTAGCTTTTTGTAACTCTTTCATGCATTTAAGAGGACAGAAAAAGTGCTTTGTGTTCTGTAGAAATGAGATCAGGTCGTTTGTCTCTGCGTAGTTACAGCAGGTAGGTTAGAGCATAGCTTTGAATTTGGAAGATGATGTGTGCTAGTAGAGCCTGGGACTTTTTCAGTCATTCTCTGTGTTAAACTTAAGTTGAACCTCATAGTTTCAGAATTCATCCTTAAATCTATGAACTATGACATTTCAAGTTCTGTTACTGTAGAACATTTTACATCTCCTTTGGTCTGTCTTCCCTACCCCTTACCCCCTTTTTTAAGGAGTGTCACAGCATTTCCAGAGGGCAGTGGTGAGCTCCAGAACTGTTACTCATATTGCATTCTATCTACAGAAGTATCTGATGTTCATGCTTTAGCTGGGAGTAGATTCTTGGAACAATTCATTCTGCCTCTGCTATTCAAGAATTCAGAGGTTGACTCCTAGTATGACTTTTTCTACTTTTCCTAGCAGATGAATTTCTTTAAGTAGGTCTGTTTTGAAGCTGGTGCAGAGCTTTGATGGCTAGTAAATAAAGCGTATTCAGTCAGAGCTTCCTCTTTCAGATTAGACTTTGTCTGCAGCCAAATTAAACAGGATTTTAAAATTGCAAAGTCTTCTGTGTGTAGGCACACTCTGATTCTCATGGAAAATAAATCGCTACAAAAAGGATCTTGAGAGCAGCACTGTTGTGATGCATATTTGATCAGGGAGTACCTTTCTAGAATAAACTTAAAAGTAAATTAAATCAAGCTGGCTCTGCAAAATAGCAGTAAAGCAGTAGTAGTTTGTATTTTGGTCTCATAAGCCTTGCATCTCTAGGATTTAAGTTAGTAAATAGTCTTTTGTAGTAAGATGATCGTTTTTCATTAAAGATCTTATTACATGTAGGCTGGCTTCATTAGAAGCATCTGCTACAACTGTCATGCCAGTGGCACATGCCTGATCACTGGATAGTCTTTAAGGTATTAATGGGGATGCAGGAACACACAATTCTGATCTGGATTGAACTTCCTTAGAGCTAATTTTTTTTTGGTTGATTTAAACATAACCTCTTCCCTCCCATTAGTTGAGAATTCATTTGTGCCTCCAGAGACTGCTTTCCTGTCCTGCTCAGTGGCTGAGGAATGGACTGAGAAATCTCCATTTAAAACATCCTGATCAGGCTAATTGTCTGCAGGCTAGTTTGGTTTGTGGTATGCTTCCAGCCAGCTCACTGCTGTTTTCCAATGGTAGCAGGGTAGGGTTTGGGCAGTCAGTGATTCCCAGAGGGTTGATTTGCCTCTTACTATGCCAGCCTGGAACTGGAGATGAGCTACTTTGGCTCAGATGTGAGGTGCGTGCCAGAGGCTGCTGGTGGATGAGAGAGGGAGTGGCTGGTTGCATTGTAGGAGGGAAAGGGGGATACGAACTTTTTGTTAGCTGTGTGTGGAGATGTAGTTGGGCCCAAAATTTCTTTCCAGCCATTGAAACAGAGTCATCCTAAAATACAGGGTCGTCTGCTAGCACGATGGGTTTGGGTGATAGGCAGGGGATGAGAGGACAGTGAGAGAAATGGAGCATCATAGGTGCTGACTGTGGTTCTGCCACCAACTCCTGTCTAGACCTGTAGAAGGATGATAATAAACAGGAGCACAACACGTGAAAAATCAAACCAAAACCATCCCCTTTCCTCTTATTCCCCCCCCCCTTTTCTTTTTTTTTTTTTTTGTTTTTGGTGGAAAGAGTAGTGGTCAGGCTTAGACCCAAAGATCTGTGATCATGATCCTTTCTTGGGAGAGGACCCAGAAAAGGGGAATGGGCTATGCTGATAAAAAAAGACAACAGGAGGATTGTGTCTTCTATGTCGTTGATTCTTCCTAACAGTATTACATCTTTTTTGCTTGCAGCTGGTAAACTTGGGTGCCTGCTTAGGTGCATGTTCTTGCTTAGGAATTAGGGGCTTGACTCCTGTGTTATTTCTGTCTATAGAGTGGTCTTCCTGGGGAGCAGTTGCTTAATTGCTCCATAAAGTCAGTCCGGTTACCTTTAAACTAAGGCACCAGTTTGCCAGCAAGAAGGCCTGTGTCCTTCAGGAGCTACACCAACACTGATGCTGAGGCAGACTCTGGATGCCTGTGGCAGTCTCTGCTGGGCTTTTCAGCCTCAACCTTGCACTCTTAGTGTTTTAATGGGAATTTGGGATTGGGGGCAAAGCAAAAGGTGGCATCAAACTATGGGCTCTGATATAAAGGAGCAGAAAAGGGCAATGGTGCAGATGGCCAAGTGTGGAAATACTGAGGTAAATGGCAGTGTTAGCTGAAGAACAGGTGGGTGTAAATTGGCCTGAATAAATCCAGTTGAAAGTTGGATTTCTTGCATCAGAACAGTGAGATTCTGGGTCCCCTTTCCAGTGTGTTAGCAAATGAAGGAAAGCTGTTTTTTAAAACAGATGGATCCTGATAAGCTGTGAATAGGTTTGAGGAACAAAACAAGAGGGCTGAATTCAGTAAATCTTTTTCTCAGAAATCTTTGTCTGTGGTAATTTGCCTTGAACTGGAGGGGTAGCACAACCTCCCTACTGGCTTTGACTTTGCTAACACTCTCTTTTCTCTGCTAGGTTGTTGACTGAGCTCGAATCTCCTTCTTGGTGGCCGTTTAGCAGCAAGCTCTGGAAAGCACCATTGGAAACCAAGCCAAAGGAAACTGCCACAGTTTCCGATTCGAAGAACCAGGAAGGAATCATAATTAGAATTCCAGTTATTATCACCCACAGAACAGACTCAAATGTCAAGCCAGGAAAACTCACGCTCTTTGCTTCTGGCCTGGAAATCAGTGACTGCAATTCTCAGGTCATTCACCGTTTTGAATCAAAGGATGTAGATGATATCAGAGTTCATACGCCATATGAAATCAGCGTCCGTCAGAGATTTATCGGGAAGCCAGACACCTCTTACCGGCTTTTGTCAGCAAAGATGCCAGAAGTAATCCCCATCTTGGAGATGCAATTTAGCAAGAAGATACAGTTTTTAGAAGATGCCCTAGGTTTTGCTGGTGCCAGGAAGTCTCCTCAGGTGGATTTGGGGACCTCCATTTGGCAAGCAGGTATGTGACAAAGCAATCCATGTAGAAGAGTAACACTAGCACCAAAAATTTCCAGGTGGTTTTCAAACTCAGAAGTGTATAATAGTTACAAGGCAAATCCTCTTTCCCTTGCCCCAGTGTGAGTCTATGTTGATGATAAAATGCAAGAAATAACTGGTAGGTGACCTTAGACCCTATTGCCAAGAGGGAGAGGGCAGAAATGACTGAAATGTGTGGCCCTGCCTTAGTCTAGTTGGATTTTCTTTCTCACAGCTACATTAGCAGAACCTGTGACTGTAGATGTTGAAGCTGAGTGTCCCTCAGGAGCCTAGCAGCTGGATTGCACCAAACCGTCTTTAACATTGTGCTCTCAGGTGGTGTTGACACTAACTCCACACCACTTTGTGAAAGGATTAACTTAGAGTTTCAACTACTGGCCTGTGTTTTAACTACAGTGTCATTCTTTTTCTGATGGTCACCAATTCAGTATTGTGCCACTCTGTGGGGAAGTCATTAGAAATCAATTTTCCTGATTGCATGCTTCACAGCCCTCTGTTGTTGTTTTTCCTTTGTAAGTTTGTAGCTGGAAGTATATTTGTATTAAATCTGTCATTCAGTTAATTGTAGAAAGTTTAAAACATATTTCCAGTCCAGCAAGTTTTTTAAATAACATCTGGAGTAAACACATTGATTTTCACATCTTAAAAACTAGAATTTTATTATTTGAGAAATTTAGGTGTTTGGATTTAGACTTTAGTTCTCAGGTTAGGTTAATACATAGGTGAAAGAAAACACAGTAGAGATCGAAACCCTTTCACAGTGATAAGAATGACATTACTTACTACTGTTATGTCTTCTAAAATTCTGGGGAGAGTTGGTTTTTGTGTGTTGGTTTTTTTGTAATCCAACCCTGGATTCACTTGGAGAGCTGATGATTTTTTGTCTGTTAGGAATTTAATTCTATCAACAGGTCTGAATCTTCCTTTTTTTCTTAATCATTAGTGACATAAGAGCAAATTGGTGGATGGATTTATTGCCAGTATATTAAAAACAAGTAGAAAAATTAGGCAGTAAAACAATAGCTGAACCTATTTCCGTGCACTGAGCTAAAACTGGAGTTCAACAGCGAGGATAATGTCCTCTTGTTGAAGAGTCATCGAGGGCCATAGCTTGGAAAAGCTTGTTAATTTTTAAGGAAGTAAGTCGTGGGCATCTGGCACTAAAATGTCAGCACAACAACTTAGAGGAAAAACAACCTGCTGCCTTCTTAAGCACTGAGTTATTCCAGCAAATTGGTGTTCAGTTCCTGATGGTCTTAAGGCTGGTTACATAAAATAATTGGTTATACAGCCTAGTGTGCTTAATTTCCCACTGCTCTGCTCTGTTTGCATCTGAGTCAGTGAGTCAAGGATATTGCTCTTCTACCCCCACCTGCATTTCGACTGTTTAATTTGGAAATGTCAGTAAAGAAAACTGGAGGTTATGGAAATCTTGACTTCTCCAGCTCCACCAAAACCCTTGTTTGTTCCTTCCCCGGAGTCTGTCACTGTCTGTCTTCTGTCGCAAGATGGCAGTCACGGACTGTGTTTTAAACCTCTGGGTTTTTTCCGTGGTTGTCCACATGGTGGAAATACTGATTTTTAATTCCCTCCCACCCCCTTTTGTTTGGTTTTTTTTGTTGTTGTTGTTGTTTTTTTGTTTTTTCTTTGTTTGTTTGTTTTGGGGTTTTTTTTGTTTGTTTGTTTTTTGGGGGTTTTTTTTTGTTTTTTGGTTTTTTTCTTTTTTGTCTCCTAAAAGCAGGGGAAAAAGTCTCTATTATGCATCGCTGTCTCTGTACACATATGTGTCAATTTTCAGATAGTGAATGTTGTTTCAGAGACTTAGAGAAGAAATATCCTTGCAGTGGAGATACATCTGTCTCTGTAAACTGGATCATAGTGTTCTTTGTCCTTAGTGGTGAGACGTGAACATTTCCACCACTGTCATAATCTCATCTGGATCCTGTCTGTTTATACTAGTCCTGCCTTAAAGTTGTGCATATTGCATGTTTGTATAAATACAAAAAAAATCATCTTTCCTAAGAGTTTTGGCTTGATGCCACCTAGAAGAGGAATTTGTGAAGGCTTTTATACACACCAGATTATCTGAAAATATTTTTAGCTGCTTTGCATGTCTTTTCTGATTGTATATTCTTGGACCAAGCCACACTTGTATTTAAATGCTTAGGACAGAGCAGTGAGGTTTGTTTTGTAACAGAGGTGGTTCTGTGCTGTATCAAGACAGTACTCTGCTAGCCAATAACATCCTCAATAGTGGCTGATAACAGCTACCCAGCATTAAAAAGTGCAAGAAATCCTACAGTGCCTGTGCAATATAGCAATCTAAGGCAATGCTGTCTCAATCCTGTAGCTGAAGACTGGTGTTTACAGTTTATCCTGATTTTTTTTGCTGCCTACCCCTGTGACTGAATGTTCTCGTTACTGAGTTTCCAGCATGTTGTTCAGTGGTTTTGTGCCTTCTCATCCTCACATGGTGGCAGTGAGTCTCACAGTCCAACTGGGTATAACACAAAACAAAATTGCTTTTTAAGCGTTTCTGCCTTTCTATTCAATTGTCTCCTTTAAAAAAAAAAAAAATTTTTTTTTAAATTTTTTTTAAACTAGAAATGCCAGGTCTTCTTCTTCATCCATTCTTTTTGTGCACCTTTGTCACATCCTCCTCCTATTCTTGTCCTCAGTGAGATTAATGGAGTGAAATGGATAGATTTCTTGTTTTTAATGAAATAATTAGTATATTCTGACACTCAGCTGGTAAGAAACACAAAGAATCTCCTCTGGCTATTTGCTGTCATAGGAAGGACTGTCATTCCCTTCTCACTTTGTCCTCTGAGGGAGACCATGGCAGTAATTTACCACAAGCAGCATTTTTTTGGTGCCTGGTTCTTGGACCCTCTGATTGCAAGGAGCATTTGCAAAGGGTAACACCAGTACAGTGAGTGACTTGCTTGTCTTAAATTTTTTCGGTGTCTGAGTCCAGTGACTCTCGGGCTGATAACTGAATAATTCCAGGGATTATGACTTTGCAGTGATTCCTTGAGAGGGATTTAAGATTTGGTATTTTGGTTTAGCTTTTGTCTTCCTTTTTGTGGGGAAGTAATGCAGTTCAAAGCGGTTGGGTGTACCTTGTCAGCTAGGCGCCAGCTCTTTGACCTGGCGATGAGCTCTGGCATCTGACACACTTTCTGTCCTGATGTACGTAAGAGTTGTTGTCCTGTGCTGGGTCAGGCCATGTGCTCACAGATGGCAGCAGTAGAATTAGCTTTCTTCATGGTGCCTTTTTAACTGGGAGAGCTTTGGAGATGCTTGAAGCGCCTCTAGGAGCCAAGATGTGTGTCTCGGGTGTTTAGCACCCATCTGCATCAGAAATAACAACCTTTCCTTGCTGCATGTCCCTGCTACCCTACTGGGTAGTATCAGATACTGCAATAAGAGCTGATGCTTTAAATAAAAGACAGGTGGCATGTTACATGCAGGATTGCATCCACACTGCTTAGCTGGGGGTGGCTGTTAGCGTCAGTGTTGCCCTTCTGTTCCAAGGGTTTGCTGACTTGACTCTGTCCCAGATCCATCACTTTCAAATTCTTTAATTAAAAAGATTAAAGAGAGAAGAAACAACAGGTGGAGAATCCTCGTTTATCTGATTGGGAGTGTGCTGCTGCTTCTTCGTGCTTGGTTCACATGGATCCCCACAGCCCAAAATGAACCCATTCTCCAGATGCTGCCTTTAATAGTCAGTTGTCTCTTGGCAGCCTGGTCACCTCCAGGTTAGGCGTTGTACACAATACAGCTCAAATTCTTTCTAGGAGAAAAGTCCCCTTCCAAACTGCTATGGAGAAAAGCATAGAATCCCAGAATGGCTTGGGTTGGAAGGGACCTTCAAGACCATCTAGGTCCAACCCCCTGCCATGGACAGGGACACTTTCCACTAGACCAGGTTGCTCCAAGCCCCATCCAGCCTGGCCTTGAACACTGCCAGGGATGGGGCAGCCACAGCTTCTCTGGGCAACCTGTGCCAGGGCCTCAGCACCCTCACAGGGAAGAACTTCTTCCTCAGATCTCATCTAAATCTCCCCTCTGTCAGTTTAAAGCCATTCCCCTTGTCCTGTCCCTACCTGCCCTTGTTGGCCCCTTTAGGCACTGGAAGCTGCTCTGAGGTCTCCCTGGAGCAGAAGAGGGGGAGGGAGGATTGGGTGGAGAGAAAAAAGCAGGGGTCAGCTGATTTTATACTAGCACTGGTCCTCCCCATTGGTACAGGAGATGGCAGTCTGAATATGGGAATTTCTTTTGCAGCCACAGGACTCCTGGGAGGAGTGGTGCAGCCCAGCTCTCCGGTAGGAGGCAGAGAAGGGATGGACAGTGATCACGTCCAGCTGCAAAAGCAAGAGAAGATCTCCCAGGAAGAAGCAAAAGAGCTTAAACAGGTATAAATTGACATAACTTTGACAAGAATTGCTTCACTCCCTTTGGTTCCATCATAAGATACATTTTCGTCATCAGAAACATAGTCATTGTCCTTAACAGAATATTCCTCAGAAAATTCCTGTAATTAGATGGGCATATTTTAAAAATCAGTTAATCAAGCCTGTGATTAAAATACGCTGATAACTTTATAGTTTTGTTTCATTTTGTTTTGGGTTTTTTTACCTATTTTGATCAAATCAAGGATTATCATCAAAATATATGAGTAGGATTATAACCCAAGCAAAATCCTTAACTGTAACCTGTTTTTTCTGAAGATTAATCATCTTAACAATTAAATAATTTTCAGTTCTTTTGTGTTTTCCCTATGCCATCTTACTCTTTTTAGTAAGGAGTAGCAGTTCTATTTCAGAAACATCCACAAAACTGAACGAAGTGTTATATAAACACACAGAACTTGTAGTTGGGAAATAAGTATGCTGTCCAGCAAATTAATAAAGGGGAAATTTTACTAGAAAAAAATACTTAAAAGTAATCCAGTCTGATATTGTTCCTCTAAATGGCTCTTTAAGGAACTTCTCTCGTAGTTGATGTTCAGAACTCTTAGTGAAGAATCCCTCTTTGTAGTAGGTGGTTGATCTAAAACCATGAACAAACTGGAAAAGCAAAAGAGAATGGTTTGAGTGGTTTTTCCATTAAAATAGGTTTACTGGTGGTGATCACAGCCACATCAGAAGATGTGACTGAAGATTAAACTTTATTATTGTTTATTTTCTCCCCTGTAGCATTTTATTCTTTTTGATATTCCAGCTGTATCTTGGTGATAGCATCATGTGAAGTCTGTCCTAATTCCCTTGTCGCTTAGCCAAGCCTGCAGGCTTCCAGCCCCCTTCTTGTATTTTACAGTTGGGAATTAGAATACATCAACTTCTGTTAGCTTGAGTGCATTTGAGAGTCACAAGCACTTAGTAGGGTCTCAAGTGGCTAAAAATAAAAACTTAGTGCACGAAAAATCTATTTATTAACTAAAAAACAGTTAAGTAAGTGAGAGTTTAACTTTTGCAGAAGGTTAATTTCAGAAATTTCTGGAACTCTCTGTGCTGGATTGTAGACTAGAAACAGTGTTAAATGGCCAGTGTGATTTAAAACCAAACACTTTCAGGATGAACTAGAGCTCAAAAGACAATTCTTGTATTTATTTATACCCCACCAAACCAAGAATTTTTAAGCCTGTTGATTATTTGGGGTGAGTTTGTGGGGGAGTGTGTGTGAGGAGAGGATCTGAATTCCAAACTTACAGGCCATGAATTGGCCTGATTTTTCTCCAGTAACTGCTGAACACCTGTTCCCTGAGAGCCAGGCCTCTTTAATCATCATTCCGGTCATTAATAATGTTAAGGTACGTACTTTAATTCCTATAAAACTCCTGTTCCTTTTCATTACTAGGAGTCACCGCATAAATACACAGCCTTAAACCACAACTTGCTTCTGTAACCAAAATACAGTCAAGATCTTTTGACTGAAATTTCTTACTTGGGTTTTTTTCAAAACAAGCCTGACTATTCATCATTTAGTGATTCTCCCGTCTTCTCATCTTTTAAAGAGCTTATCTCCATGATCTCTTATTTTATCAAAAAATAACAGTTTTCTGACGCAGTGTTGACCTTTGGAAGATTTTAAGGGAGAATATTTCTCAGTCGTAATTGTACAAATAGCAGCAATCTGTTCTTCATGCATGCATGTGCTTTGTACAGCTGTTACGTATTCAGGAGGGCCAGTTGTTCCTTCCTTAAATGCCAGCTTTTCAGCACTATAATTCTGATTTGTAGCCAGACCCAAAAAAGCTAAGTACACTATGAAGGGTTGTTGGACTTCTAGTCATGGACTACTAGTGAAGACACATTTTGATACACCTTGCAAAAAAGGCTCTTCAGGAATTGCTTCCCCTCCTCATTACTTGTGATGTGGGTAACTCCAAGAGAACTTTCGAAGCTGGAGAAGAGGAATTTGTGATTAGCAGATATAGTTGTCACTTTTCCTCTCTCCTCAAAAACAAAGTACTTGCAGTAATAACAATAGACGTTTTGCAGCAGGAACTGTTGAATGATACTAAATTCCTTCCATTAGAGCTGAAAACTCTGAGCATCTGCAGTTGTGATTGGGCGCCTGAATAAAAGACCTCACCAGGACTTCATGAAGGGACATTTGTGTCACCGTTTGTGGCAGTGTGAGCTGTGTTCTTTAGCTGTGCTATACATGGAGAAAGAAGCCTCTGAAGTTACTGTGGTCTCTGGCTGAACCTCTGCCTTCCGCCTCGCTATGGCTGACATAATGGCACTGGATGTGGGAGGGGATGTGATAATATTAGCTTAAGGGCTGTGGTCAAAGGGGGGCAATTCACTAAATCTGAATTTATTTTGCCAAACCAGTGCTTTCAAATTTCTCCAACTGTTCCTGCCAAAGAACTGTCCTGATATTTACTGTCTGGAGATTGCATATGCCATGAAGACAGGAACAGTATTAAAGAAGTTAATTCTTTAACATCTGGGAAAAAACACGCATCCCAGTGCATATCTTTGGCATTTGCTTTCTCGTCGTCTTCTCAGGTCAAGGTGGTTCCATTTGAGTCCTTTGCTACTTTCAAAGTCTCTTCAGTGTTTGTTTACCCTTTTATCACACCCTCATCTCAGGAAATCACTACCGTTAGGTCAGAGAAAAAGTGTTTTGTTGAGGAACTGTTCATTCCAAGTGCTAAATACCAAATTTGCTCACAGGATGGCCTGGTTCCATGGCCTATAGTGATCAACAGACAACTGATCTTAAGACGTGTGTAATGACTATGCCTCAAGTTTATTTTTTGGAAGGCACAATGCAGGGAGAGAACTGAAGTCCTCACAACTAATGCTTTGTATTTGCTTGTGTGTAACTTAAGTATTTAATGGCACCAAATTAAAAGGTGATAGTTAAGCCTGTGGAGCTGCTTGAGTATTTTTTTCCAGACAAGGCCAGCAGAATGTTAGTGGCACCATGAGTGCTTAATACTCCCCGAGAAAGTAAGTAAGATCACAGTTCTGTATCAGTCCAAGAAGAAATAATGGGAGAAATCAGCCACCAAGAATAAGATAGTAAACAACGATCATTCCATACTGTCTGAATAGCCACTGCCTCAGAAGAGCTGATGCTTTAAAATTTGTCTGCTTTTGTGTGCTTGGGATACAGGAGACCTGCTGTCCTGTCAGACTTGCCTGTTCACGTGTTTTCTGTGCTCAGATGTTTTGTTCCACAAGAGACAGCCTGATTTTCTAGAGCAGGCAGAAGCCCTTTTGCTAGTGGCTGGTGTAGAGCTTGGATATTTGTACACTAAATGCAACTCTGCGTCTAGCAGAAGGAACCTCTGTGCTTTGCGTATCTACAGGCAAGTACTGATAGCAGCAATCCCAAACAGGAAACATGTTAAAGCAGTTCAAATCCATAGATTTTTGTTTGGGATTTTTGGGGGGTTTTTTTGGTTTTTTTGTGTTGGTTTTTTTTTTTTTTGGTGGGGGTTTTTTTTTTTTTTTTTTTTGTTGTTATGGCAAGCTGCACTTGTCTCTGGAGGCATTAACAAATGTCCTCTAGTAAATTGTGCTGTGGTAGTTTAAGATATTTCTGCGCTCTGCTGTCTCCCTGCCCATTTCCAGGTGCAGCAGGAGAGGATGTAGACAGGACCCTTAATATTTTTGGTGCAAGATCTCTCAGTGTAATTCCCATTGTGGGTTTGAGCTTATAATGGGACTATGCATTGGAATATTTTACATGTTTTCTCCCCTTCTTGCTCACCTGTGATGTGTTCAGCACAGAGGTGAAGTACCATATTAAATTATGACAAGTTATCACTGTCAAAACCTCTGTTTACATCCTAGTTCAGAGTACTGTGAATGACAGTTTCCTATTAACAGGTGAATTTGGCTGCGTTCAAGAGCCATTTCTAGTTTTATGTGCTCTGCTTTAGCATTCAGACCTGTTGGACAGGGATAATAGTGTGGATCTCGGGGAGAATTTCATGGAGTTCAATCTTCAATTGGCAATACTTCCTGCACAGAAAGTGCACAGAAAGTGACACTTTCTGTAGCTTATTTTTACTGCTGGATATTCATTGTAACTTATTTCTTAAGCTTCAGCTAAATTACATTGTTATGATGGCATCTCAGGCCCCAAACCAGATTGAGGTCTCCATTGTTAAGATCTTTAGGATACAATCTCTGTACAATGCCTAACGCTTGGAATTTACATCTTCAGGTGGTGTGGCAAAATGATAAAGTCATAAGGCTAAGTACTGAGCAGGTTCACAGGCTTGGAGTCCTCTCCCATCATTTTGTTTGTGTCTGTGTTGTGACTCTCCTGCTAAGCTAGTTGCTTGGCTCTCACTTGAACCAAAGTAGAGAAGAGTGAGCAGTGCTTGAACAACTCCTTAAGCAGGTACATAAAGTAGAGCAGATGAACTATGATCTAAACTGCACTGCATTGATTAGGTCCCCATAGTCTATACAAGAACTTGAGATAGGTAGCTTGAATGGACACCTCTTCTCCCACCAAGGCCCGAGTCTGCTGTAGTTGAACACTTGACACAGGACAGATGTGGAGAGCAGTGACAAATTTACTTCCTTGTTTTGTACAGCAAGAGCTCTGTGTGGGAATATTAGGTAACTTGCCTGAAGTTGCACAGAAAATCTGTGGCAGAGCCATGAGGATAAATCAGACTTTCCAAATTATAATCCGGTGGCATAAATCTAAAGATGTCTCCATGTGAGATTGACCAGTGCTTGAGGAAATGTGCCTTTAAAATGTGTCTTTGATGGGCTCATACCTGCTGTTTGGCTTTGTGTAACAGATAAAGTTTCACGCTGAGTTTTCATGTCTTGGTTCACCGTCCAAATTGCATACTGGCACAGCAAGCACTGCTGCTTTGAGCGGTTGACAGAACTGGAGCAGTGATAACTAGACATCTTGCCATCATTCTGCTTTGCAAAAATAGCGACCAGCTTTGTCCAGACTTCAGCTTCTAGTAACTCTTTCCAGCAAGCTCTGTGGGCTCTGCTGAAAGAGAGTCTTAACTGTTTCAGGTCCCATTGGATTGAGTGCCAGTACTCAGTTGGAACAGTTGAAGATGCTGCAGGCAAAGGGTTAAGGGATTTATTACCAGACTCTCTTAGGCAAAGAAAATTAACAGATGAAAGTGAGCCGCTTGCCTTTTATTTTTGCGTGTGAGTAACCACATCATCATCAACTGCTGTGTTTCAAGGCAGAGCCTAAATTGGCAGGTGAACTAAGCAGAGCCCTGTAGCTGACTAAGTTTCCATTTTACTGCTTCTGTATTTTAAAAGCTTTTCTGTTCTCAACAATTGTGTCTTTTTCTGTATCTTAAATGTTAAGTATGCTCTAATGAATGCAAAGCCTGTCAAAAGTAATCTGTGTTGAAACTAAAAATAAACTACTTTCCGTGGCAAACCTGGGCCTTTTTTTGGCACAATTTTGATTTACAAATAAATTGGGTTCCTCTTGGAGAGGTAGGGAAGGAGTGTCCCTGCTTCCTTTCTGCATCCTCTTGTGCCAGCCTCTGCTTTGCTGCATAGCTCTCTTGGAGGCTTGCTGCGTGTCACCACATTTACCTGATGTGCTCGCCTCAACCTAGATGTGCTGGGTGAGGAGGTGGCTTGGGAAAGCTGAAATTACCACACTGCTGAGGATGCTCAAGTGATAAACCTTCAAAAGCATGTGCCTGGCAGCAGCAGCAGGAAGTGGAGGAGGAACAGCAGAGGAACCACTCTGGAACATGTGTTGTTCCATGATGTAGAAATCTGCTTTTCTTCTGCTGTGCCAGAAAACAAATTTTGGGATGCTTTTGGGTAAACCTTTTTAGTAAACTTGCTGAGAAAATATCAGTGTGGACCATCTTTAAATCATCTGCAAATGATGAGGCAGGCATCTTTTGCTGCTATCCTTTAGGATATATGGAAGGAGTGAGGTTTCTTCTCTCTTAAACTGGTATAAAGAATTAAAACTTTATTGGAGCAGAGGCTGAAACCCTGTAATCTCTCAGGTGAACACTGAAGCTAGCCCTGCTTTTAGTTGGATGGAGTGGACAAGAAGACCTTTGGAGGTCTTTTCCTAAATATACTGTGACTTTATGAATGGTAGCAGTCATTTCCTGTAGCACTGGCTACATTGTTTTATGTATTTATATGCATGTTCTATATATGGTACATGCAGAAGAAGCTCAAAGGAAAGACTGAAGGAAAGCCACCTCTGAACTTCCCATTTTCAGGTAGTAAGCTTACTTCCTCAGGAGAGGCAAGACCTTATTTCAGCTCCATATTCTGAATTATACGCATGATATATCTGATCATGTCACTTTTCTTTTTCGTGCATACCCTGAACACATCTACCACCTCCAGTTTGGGGAATTCACTCTTGCTTTCCTGTTACAGTGAGAGATCCTGAAGTGTTCCATTTGAGATAGAAACAGAGGGGGGTTTAGCTTGTAGTTTTGGTAAGAACAGACAAAGGTAGATAAAGCTTGATCCATGGTTTGATTTGTTGGTTTGGTTTTTTTTGTTTGGGGTTTTTCTTTTTTCTTCGGCAGCCAAATTGCAAAATCAGTTTTTCACACAGCTCTATTTCTAGCTGTTTGTGGTTTATGGAAAGTGCTGAGAAATACCTCATAGCAGCCTTCCAGTATCTGAAGGTGGCCTACAGGGATGCTGGAGAGGGACTCTTCATCAGGGACTGTAGTGACAGGACAAGGGCCAATGGGTTTAAACTTAAAAAGGGGATGTTCAGGTTAGAAACAAGGAAGAAATTCTTTACTGTGAGAGTGATGACACACTGGAACAGGTTGCCCAAGGAAGTTGTGAATGCTCCATGCCTGGAAGTGTTCAAGACCAGGAACATGGATGGATGGATGGTTGGATGGTGCATTGAGCAACCTGTTGTTGTGGAAGATGTCCCTGCCTGTGACAGGAGGGTTGGAACTAGATGATCTTTAAGGTCCTTTCCAACCCAAACCATTCTATGATTCTGTATTTTACGAGGTAAATCTCACTACTATGACTGATATCTAACTTCAGTCAAACCATTTTGTCTCAAAAAATTCCCCTGCTATTCCAGCTAGATATGATATTCTTCACTGCTTTTCTCAAACCAGTAACTTTCTGGGGGCTGATTTTATATATATATATTCTATATATGTATTCTAAAGGAAAACAAGAGAACTGAGTTTGCCACTTACGAAAAAAATAAATGTGTATAGAGCATCATTCTTTTCCCCTGTTTTACTAAAAGCCACAGATTTATGCTGTTAGGCTGCAGTTCTGGTATCTTCAGTAGCATCACCTGGATGCTCATGTAGCACAGCAGTTGATGTCATGGGATAGTGCTGGGATAATTTGCTTTCTTGGAGACTTACTGCAATTGATTGGATAAACTACTCTTATTAAGCAGGCAATGCAAGGATATCCTCATGGACCCATCTGTGGATACCTAAGGAAGCAGATCATGTAGGCCAGCAAAGACCTTATGATCTGAAGTAACTTGGAAGCTGGATTTCCAGTCAGTATGGTACAGTGCTTGCAAATCTCCTTCTGATACATCTGAGAGAAGGCAGCTGAGACTTGCCCATCAGGCAGGTGCTTTCAGTTCATGCTTCCAGGCTTATTAAGGGAGTAGCCACAAGAGGGAAGAAAAGGCAGTGATATAAATCAGTCCTTGGGCTGCTGCTAAAAGGAGCCAGTGTTACAGGATGTGGAATTAAGACAGATTTTTCTTGTGTAGTTTGGATCTCTGCTCTTGGACTTGGTTGTGTGAACTGATGAAAATGAAAGTTGAGTAGACCCCGTAAGTCAGTGTATGGTATTGTTATGGATGTCTCAGCCTTGAAAATATATCAGCTTGGCTTTCTCCTTTCATTTTAGAGGCTTCTGCCCTGTTTGGACCAGTATCTAGGCTTTTTCAGACTACATGGTCTCCTCACAATCTTGGAGTAGCTGAGGGTGTTAGCTTGCAGTTCCACATATGAACAGTAATTTGCTAAGTGTACTGTAAACTGGTTGATATGTAATACAATGCTTATAGCCTGCAGTAGAGCTGTAGCCAGTGCATCTGTTATTTCTCATCTTAGGTACAGCCTGAGCCTCTTGGCTGCCTTGATGTCTGTTCATACCACACCACCCTTTAGTCCCTTGAAAATAATAGAATCATAGAATCATAGAATTGTAAGGGTTGGAAAGGACCTTAAGATCATCTAGTTCCAACCCCCCTGCCATGGGCAGGCACACCTTGCCCTAAACCATGTGGCTCAAAATGATTTGTTTGGTTGCCTAAGTCTCACTTTTCCCATCTGCTTCAACCACTGACACTTCTTTCTTTAGTGGAGTGTAGTAAAAGAACAGTTTCTGTCCTTTGACCTTGTCCGTGCCTAACATTACTATGCCTTCAGCCACGTAATCCCCTCCTGGCTTTGTACCAGCTGTGCTCGCTTTCAGTAGCAGCTCTCAACATGCACATCATCTCTGTACAAGCTACTGCTCTGGGATGCAGACATACCAAGGAGATAATAACAGAGCCAACAAACAACAAAACATGCTTAAATGATTTTTATTTCTAATTTATTCTCTTCCCTCCCCTATAACCCTAACAGTTCAGATTTGAATTTTCTGGTCTTTAGTTTCTTGTTTCATTCATCTCAATTCACTTTATCAGAGTAAGACATTTCTTTTCACCAGCATGCTTCAGGGCCGACTCCAATAAATGAAATAAGATTGTAGCAATGAAATAACTAATTGCCGTGGGTCTGTTACATTTCTCAAAGAACCAGCCAGTCGATTGCTGAAAGCTCTCAGTCTTTTCTTCTAACAGATACTGAAGAAGCTGAAGGGCCTTGCCTTGGAGACAGAAGCCGAGCTGGAGAGACAGGATGAAGCTCTTGATTCCATCACTACCTCTGTAGACCGCGCGACGCTGAATATTGACAAGCAGAACCGCAGAATAAAGAAACTGACGTAGTGCCTGCAGGAGCCAGTGGGGATGGTATCATGAGGAAGAGGAGGATCAGAGAACTGTATTTATCAAGACTGTTTCTTTAACAGACACTTTGTGTGAGAGCTGTTTGTAATATTGTCTGGAGTACAATGCTGCTGTTACTAAGTTCCTGTGGGTTTTGAAAATGTTTCCAGACTTAGATGATGTTTGAAGGCTGATTTAGGATTAAAAAGGCCAAGAACTTTTAGTTGCGGTGGAACAATGATAGTGGCTTCTTTACTACAGAAAATCTGTAAATATGAAAGGATGTGATATAATCTGAATCAACTTTTATGTGCTTTTTTTATGTTGCTGCTTTTGAAAGGTTTGGGTTTTTTACTGCTATGAAGAAGTGAAGGAGAAATGAACTGCATATGAGACTACTTTAGATGATTACAGCTTATTAATTCTCTCTCAAGGTCTTTCTTTAAAAAAGTTAATAGCCGAATTAAAGACCAGATGGCCAACTGCAAGTCATTGAGGCTTTTTTTTGTAAGTTAATGCTGAGGTGAGCAAATGATCGTGATAAAACCTTGTGTTCCCTGAACAAATGTTTTTAATAGGTTTCAATAGTGCTTTTAATGTACACAGAAATTTTATAAGAATAATGAAGACTTAGTGGCCACAGCTGTCTGCCACATCCTGGAAAATGGAGAAGAAAGTTAGTTAATGTGCGTGTATTGGTAGAGATATCTACTCACTGTGCAGATTTTTTTTTGCCACTTGATAAGTGTTTTGCTTACTTAAATCACTTATAAAAAATATCAAAGTTAAATATGTTCACTTTCCAAAAGGAAATACTGATCATCAATGGTCATGTACATGTTTTTGGGTGTTTATTTTTCCCCTTTAAACTGCACGCGTAGTGAAGGAATTGATTTTGGAGTGGAGAAAGTATTATTCTTCGTGGGTGAATCTGTTCAGTTCTTGGAGTTCATTGTTTGTATCCCTCACTTGCACACAGTGGTTTTAGATTTTTGGTAGTAGTCTGACATGGGATGCAGTGTCCTCAGAGCATCATGAGCACAGCGTTCACTTAGTGTGGTCCCTAAATAGCATGGTGGAGCTGGGCTGCCACATATCTGATGGATGTCAGTGAAAGGTCTCTTGTCCTTTTGCTTCTCTGTCCTTCATTTTCCACGGATCTCTCTACCGTTCATCTCTAAGTCTAAATGGGAACTTCATGAGTCATGTAGAGCATCATGTGGTTTTTGTGTGTCTACTTCAGGCGCATAGGCTGAGGGGCCTGTTGCTGGAGCTGTAGGCATCTGTATAATATTTGGTAGTTGTGGTACCTCCGTCTGTTTCATGGCTTTTATTTATTTGTACTAACTGGTGGTGAAACATTTCAAGACTTCTCGTAGACCTGTATTTCTAAAATAAAAGGGAATACTGTAATTTTTTTGTCTAATAGGTTTTTTTGAGTTTACAGTTGGCTCCACAAAGACTACAGGACAGCGAGACCTCTTCTCCCCCTAACCTACTTGATATTACATGGGAGAGATTTCAGGTAATCCATGTAGCATAGAATTGTAGAATGGTTTGGGTTGGAAGGGACCTTAAAGATCCTTCAGTTCCAGCCCCTTGCTACAGGCAGGGACACCTTCCACTAGACCAGGTTGCTCCAAGCCCCATCCCACCTCGCCTAGAACCCTGCCAGGGATGGAGCAGCCACAGCTTCTCTGGGCAACCTGTGCCAGGGCCTCACCACCCTCACAGGGAAGAACTTCTGCCTCAGACCTCATCTAAATCTCTCCTCTGTCAGTTTAAAGCCATTCTCCTTGTCCTGTCCCTACCTGCCCTTGCCAAAAGCCCTTCTCCAGCTTTCTTGTGGGCCCCTTTAGGCCCTGGAAGCTGCTTTAAGGTCTCCCTGGAGCCTTCTCTTCTCCAGGCTGAACAACCCCATCTCTCTCAGCCTGTCTCCATAGCAGAGGTGCTTCAGCCCTCGGAGCATCTTGGTGGCCTCCTTTGGACTTGCTCAAGATGGACATTTCTGTCTTGAAATCTAGAATGAAACATTTAGGAAGAGCAAACTGCTGGTAATGATGCTGGCGATGCAACCCAGGACATGGTTGGCTTTCTGGGCTGCAAGCGCACATATCTACCACCACTGGCAGAGAATACGCATTTCTTCAGTTTGTACAGTTCAGCAGCTATTTGAGTTCAAAGTAGCTGTTGTAATATGTGTGTGTGTGGGGGTGTTGGGGTTTGTTTGTTTGGTTTTTATTTGGTTTTTTTTTTAAGTGTCTATATTAAAAAATTCTTCTTGTACTGCTTTCAAATACAACACTTCTGGTGCAATATTTTTAACTAATGAAGTTTTGAACTGTTAATTCCACTAATGGTGTGAAACTTTCCTGTGTCAGGGTATTTCAGCCTACCTTTTAAAGAATGGTACAGTAAATCACATAGCGTACGTTAATTTTCAAGATCTTACTCTACCTTGTTTTGTATTACTTCATATTTGTTAGATTTGAGTATTACACTGCAAGTTCTCGATTTACAGTCCAAGTTGTTACTGGCATGCACTTTATCTACTTGCTGGATATGGCAATTACATATACATTCACTATGTGCTGTGAAATTAAGTACTGTCTGGGGTTCTCTTGTTTGTTTCTGATCCCCAAATCACTGTTGTTTTACTGTGAAAGGAAGATATGTTTGCACAACTAATTATTTAATGAATTTCAAAGTGTACTTTGCACAAAATGTATGTGAACTGAACCTGATGCTGACTGGGAATGAATCTCTGAGCTGAATTAGTCCAAACCAGGATTGCCAAAAGTAAATCCTAATGACATGTCATTTAGTTTAGCATTTGTGGTGCCATACTTGTGTTGTGGTTTTTAGAACTAGCTATTGCATCTTATTCAATATTTTGTGGTTTGTATTAGTCCAACATTTCCACGATAAAACAAAAAATTGTAATATTGTTTATAAGAAGTGACCCATTCTAGAGCTGTGTATTAGCTGAATTTCATGTGCCCGGAGGACTTTCAATCTGTAATTTCTTCTTATTAAACATCTTGGAATAGTCATCTACTCTCTTTTATTCATTTGGCTGTGTAGTTGCAGTAAAAATACTCTAGCCACCACCTTGTCATACTGTGGAGCAAAATTTAATGTAGCAGTTCTGTAGGACTGGGTTTAAGGATAGGGTTTTTTTTATTATTATTAAAAAAAAAGGAGGGGGGAATATTAACAGATGGAATGTTATCAGTGTGAATGTTTACTGTTCTCAGCTGAAAAATGAAGTGGGTACAGCCACTGTGTACGCTGTGGGTACACCGCACAGTGTACCTGGTGGCTGGAGACTGCGGCATAGGAGCTGCTCCTGCTCTTGGAGAGTGGACTGAGATTCACAGAATTGTAGAATGGTCTGGGTTGGAAGTGACCTTAAAGATCATCCAGTTCCAACTCTTGCCATGGGCAGGGACACCTTCCACTAGACCAGGTTGCTCCAAGCCCCGTCCAACCTGGCCTTGAACACTGCCAGGGGTGAGGCAGCCACAGCTTCTCTGGGCAACCTGTACCAGGGCCTCACCACCCTCACAGGGAAGAACTTCTGCCTCAGATCTCATCTAAATCTCCCCTCTGTCAGTTTAAAGCCATTCCCCCTTGTCCTGTCCCTACCTGCCCTTGCCAAAAGCCCTTCTCCAGCTTTCTTATCAGCTGCTTTAGGCCCTGGAAGCTGCTCTAAGGTCGGCTGGGTGCCTTCTCCAGGCTGAATACCCCTAGCTCTTTTAGCCTGTTTCCATAGCAGAGGTACTCCAGCCCTTGGATGATCTCTGTGGCCTCCTCTGGACTCAGTCCAACAGAACTCCAAGAACTGCCTGGACATGTTGCTATTTGAACAGTGGTACAGAAGTATAAAGACTTTACTCACATCAAACTTCTATTTCTATATTACAATATAGCTTGTGTCATTGCCAAAATTGCTTACAGCCTCCAAAGTTTCCTTCTACATTAAACCCTTTTATTAATGTCTCAGAGCTGGAGTGGTGCTTCATGGGGGAAGATGCAGCAGGTAATGTGCCAAACATTATTCTTGTGTTTTGTTCTTCACTGGCATATTGTTATCAGCCGGAGGCTTAGAGGCATAGCTTAGGATAATTTTTGCCTTTTATATGTGCAGTTTCTTAGTTCTTTGCAGTACTTTGCATGTGAAAAGTACAGGGCTTTGTCATTAAGAGACATAAGGAAAAACCTAATAAAAGTGGTTCTAACATATAAAATAAAAAGGTATCACTTGGTCAGGCTTTTCAGATCTTGCAAAACAGAACTAGATTGTGTTGTATCATAGGGTAGGTTTATAATCCGATGTGTGTTCATGGAAGTCATGAGTGAGCCTGAAATGACCAGAACTTAAACGTATTTCTGCATAGGAGTTTGAATTTCTCCTCTGGAATTACTGAAATGCTGGTGATAAATGTGGCACGTTGTGGCCCTCAGACAAGTGGTGTAAAGAGCTTTTTTCAGGCAATTGATTTAACCAAAGCCTCATAATAGCTGTCTGTGTTTCCAGAGCCAGTGCTTTGAAACCACTGGTATGCTCTTCACAGAAGGAAATAGAGCAAAGCTGCTTGCAACTGTCATAGACTATCTGTGGGTAGAGTTTGGGGGAGAAATTGGATGTATTTATTCTTTAATATGACGAACCATGGCAGCGGTATCCCTTGCCTCTGCTCGCTATGCATGAGCAATGTCAAACCTCTGCCTGGTAGAGGGGAAAAATGAATTTGTAATGGTCCTAGTCATAGCTTTAAGCGCCAGGCTTTGCAGAGCAAACAGTGCTTGGCTTACCTATCATGCTGGGCTTGTGTGTTTGCAGCTTAGCCCGAGGCTCCTGATGGACTATCTGTTGTGGACTCGGTGAGAAGCGTGCTGGCTCAGGCTTTGCCCACCAGCCTTATCCCTGTGCTGGTGGTGCAGCATGTACTCACTCATCCCAACCCGGTGAGTCTGTGCTGTCAGGGGTGAGAGTAAATATGCTGTGTGTGGGCACCTGTGTGTGAGCCAGGGCACACTGAAGACAAAACAAGCACCCTGGATTCAAGCTGCGTCCTGTTTGAAGTGAAGTGTTTGCTTAATGGTTTGAAAGTCCAGCCTAGCTTCTGTCAAGTGGTTTAATTTTACACCAGCAGATTTTAACCCTTTTATGGTTTGGCAGCAGAGGGGTTAAAGTAGTTCGAGGCCAAAATTAAGAAGCCTGAGTTCAGGATTCTGGTGTTTTTTGATTCTTAAGAGTTTAATTATAGAATCCTGGAATGGTTTGGATTGGAAGGGACCTTAAAGACTGTCTAGTTCCAAACCCCTGCCATGGGCAGGGACACCTTCCACTAGACGAGGTTGTTCAAAGCCCTGTCCAACCTGGCCTTGAACACTGCCAGGGATGGGGCAGCCACAGCTTCCCTGGGCACCCTGTGCCAGGGCCTCACCACCCTCATGGTGAAGAATTTTTTCCTAATATCCTGGATCTAATTATCCTAATATCTAATATCCTGGATATAATCCTGGGAGGAATAAGAGCTGAAGAAAGCCCAGCGGATGATGGTATGATAAATTTTCACCTTATAGCAGTCAGTACACCTACAGCATACCAAGCTGATATAGCTCCTAGTTAGTATGTAGTTAAGCTTTAAGCTGTCTGGTTTCCAAAGAGTGCCTGCCTGGGTGTTAGCCTCATCCTCTGATTATCTCAGCTTTCCTGCTTAGCACTGTGGAGAAAAGCTTAGAGAAAAAACCCATGGAGCTAAAACTGCCCTGACCTTTTTATGTGACCACTGAACCATAAGGATGCTCATGGGGGTGAGACAGTAATACGAAAGAGGGAGATCAATGGGCCTTTTGCCTCTCAAGAGGATGGTGTAGATTTGGGTTTACACCCTAGTTGAGAATTTATTCGGGAGCTGACAGCAAAGAATGAGCTGTAGAGGACTGGGTTATATCACGATGGAGTGGGGAAACAGTGCTTCCAGAGATATCTGGATGAGGAAATTTGCTTGCTGGGTGGGTTGGCTTCAGAGAGGAGAAAGATACTTGGGGTAGAAGAACTGCCCTTTGACCACGTTTCATTCCTGGCACTGCTATCAGCTGTCAGTGTGCATGTTGCTTGGGATTTAATTCAGATCACTTGCTTTGTACGGTGGTGAACATTGTTTACAGCCATGAGGACGCCATAGAGGCAGGAGAGGGCAATTGCAGGTACGCAGCAATGCCAATGGCTCCCTCCCATGACGGCATCTCCATTCAGCCCTCCCTGTCTTGCCAAGCTGCTGAATGCCAGAGGCTGGAAAAGGAATCTGTGTTCAATGAAATGGTTTCCAGGACTTGAATTCTCCTTTAGGAAATGAACCTCTTGGGCTGCCTCCATTCTCTTCTTTGTAACTTCTGTGTAAGAAGCAAACCACACTGCAGGCTTACTTTTTTTTTTCTCTAATATATTGTATTAATTGTGAGTACTTAACACGGGGTTTGGGCTGAGTTTTTGACTGGGCTTGCTGGTTATGCTGCATGGGGAATACTGGAGGGTGTGTCAGCTTTGAGTCATCTCATGGCATTCATAAAGTATAAACACTGTGGGTGTGGTACAGAGATGGTAACAGGTATAGAAATTGGTATGTATAATAGTAAACTCTCAAAATTCATGTTTACCTGAATAGATCACATGGTTTCTAGTACCACTCTTTGCCAAGCCTTTACATTTAGTTAAATGAATTCTCAACTGGACATGATGTTTTGTAGGAACGGAATCAAGATATCGAAGTGCCATCAAGTGATGTTGGATGCAGCAAACCTCTTGGTCACCTTTTCTCCAACTGTGCTTTCAGGGCGCTTTCAGCTCTGGCAGATTTCACATAAAGCTGCCTAATTCTGGACACTCTTAGCCAAGCCAGTATTTTCGGCTCTCTCATTGGTAATCCCACAGCATATCAATGCTGGCCACAACTGGAGCATCATCTTCCTGCTTAGGAAGCCCGTATCCAATCCCAGAGACCACAAGGAGAACAGTTTTCCTTCTGTTCCTTAGTTGTGCTAGACTTTAAATGTAATAGATATCTCACCACTTGCTAATCAGTATGCTGTCTGAGTGCAAGCTTTTCAGAAGACTGCATTTATAATGCACGTATCTCTGCGCTTTCATAACTGCTAGAAGTGATATTGTGGTGACTTTTTTTTCCCCCCATACACACCAAATGTTCAGCTTGACAACTGGATCCAGTTCAATTTTGAACTACTTAATAGATT
This sequence comes from Strigops habroptila, assembly GCF_004027225.2. Lineage (NCBI taxonomy): Eukaryota > Metazoa > Chordata > Aves > Psittaciformes > Psittacidae > Strigops > Strigops habroptila. The sequence goes on from NC_044277.2 coordinate 98,765,302, forward strand.
CCAGCCTTTTCCTGCTGCACTGTGGGTGGAAATAAATGACAATCAGACCCCAGGTTTCATGCCACATTTTTCTGTCCAGTTTCCCCTTCTTCCTCTTGAAATCAAAGGATGAAAAAATGAAAAAATCTTGCAGTCTGTTGGTAAAGCAAGCCAAGGAGCTATCTGAAGGTGTTCTGCTGCAAGCTCTCAGCAGGTCAACTGCTCTGATCATCTGCTTTTATATTCCTACCCTGTGGTAAAGTTTATTTTTACAATTATGCCTTTTGATGGAGACTAAGGGGTATTTGCATTTGATGGGATAAGTAAGCACATACACCTGCCTTGGAGCAGCAGATGTGCCCTAGCTTATCTTACTTTGTGCAGATGGTGTTGAGTCATAGAAGCATAGAATGGTTAGGGTTGGAAAGGACCTTAAGATCATCTAGTTCCAACCCCCCTGCCATGGGCAGGGACACCTCGCACTAAACCATGTCGCCCCAGTCTCTGTCCAACCTGGCCTTGAACACTGCCAGGGATGGAGCATTCACAACTTCCCTGGGCAACCCATTCCAGTACCTCACCACCCTCACAGCAAAGAACTTCCTCCTTATATCTAATCTAAACTTCCTCTGTTTAAGTTTGAACCTGTTACCCCTTGTCCTACCACTACAGTCCCAGCTAAATCCTTGATATATCCGGTAAGGATCAGTTTCTTAATCTAGTGCCTCTTTTTCCACTCATGGCAAGAATTCGCAGAAGTACAGGGGGGAAGAAAGAAAGAAGTAGAGGAAGGAGAAGACGGAAATGAATGTTGAAGGGACCATTTGTTCATTATCTTCCCATAGCCTGAAAGCCTTCTTCCAAAGTCACGTGCTACCCATTTGTAAACTCAAGTCTCTGGTGCCATCAGTCATAGAATCACGAAATGATTTGGGTTGGAAGAGGCCTTAAAGATCATGAAGTTCCAACCCCTGCCATGGGCAGGGACACCTTCCACTAGACCAGGTTGATCAAAGCCTCTGTGCCAGTGCCTCACTACCCTCACAGGGAAGAACTTCTTCCTCAGATCTCATCTAAATCTCCTCTCTGTCAGTTTAAAGCCATTCCCCTTGTCCTGTCCCTACCTGCCCTTGCCAAAAGCCCTTCTCCAGCTTTCCTGTGGGTCCCTTTGTGCACTGGAAGCTGTTCTAAGGTATCCTCAGACCCTTCTCTTCTCCAGGCTGAACAAGCCCAGCTCTCTCAGCCTGTCTCCATAGGAAAGGTGCTCCAGCCCTTGGAGCATCTTCATGGCTTCCTCTGGACCCATTCCAACAGGTTGTGGGCCCCAAAGCTGGACTCAGTCTTCCAGGTGGGGTTTCATGAGAGCAGAGTACAGGGGGAGAATCCCCTCCCTTGACCTGCTGGTCACACTGCTTGTGGTGCAGCCCAAAGAGAAGCTTCTTCTTGGGTCCAGTGCAGGAAGGCCATCCAGGACCCATTTGTCTTCAATTGCAAGTAGTTAGGCCACTGGAAAAATTCATTTCTGAGACTGTTTTTTATGTTGAACAGGAAATTTTGGGGGCATCTGAGTATTTTTTTTTTATCACTAAAGGCCAGGTTTTTAAAATGCTTAAGGCCAAACCCTGCACGCTGATTTGCATGACCAGACCCTGGTTGCCTGATTTTACTGTGCTGCAGCGATCTGCTCAAGATCTCTGAAACAAATTAAGTCAAGCAAATATTCAAATGAATTTATTAAAAAAACCCCAGAACAAAACAACAAAATAAAACCAGTCTTTGACACAAGAGCCAGAGCCTGGACTGCGTTTTTCCAGACAGATAAATGCTGGGGGACTGTGGAGCACTCAAGTATCTTGTTCAATGGGACTCACATACTTATGTAAGTACACAGGCATATTTCTTTTATACATTCATAAAAATATAAATTAAAGCAGCATGCTGTTTTAAGCATAAAAAGGGTCAGCACCAAATGCAGACTGTTTTGGAAATAATATTTCGCAAGAACAGACATTTTAAAAATTCTGATAAGCAAGAGACATGTACACCATCCAGCTTTAAAGTTTTTCAGGCTGTATCAGTTACTGTGTTCTCAAATCTGTCAATTCTACCACAAATACCATGCAACTTATTTTTTCTCTTCAAACTCCAGCTCCCAATTTTTGGTGATTAAGTGAGAATCTGATTTTTTAATCCATTTGCAATTATTGAGGTTGCAGAGAACCTTTGGTTTCAGAACAACATTCAAAAATTGTCAAGACTAAAAGAGCAAGTTTGGGCATTGTTTTCTTTTAAAATTAAGATTTTGCTGCAGCTTCTGTAACTCCAAGGCCAGTTCAAAGTTAGGAAGCTGATGGTCCTGTGCTCCTTCAGTAATAAATTGATGGAAAGAATCTTCTCCAAAGAACTTGGAAGAGATGCCTCTTTTAAAGGTTAGATGACTTTCTGCTGAGTCGGGCTTTCTCCTTGCTTTTTGGGGTCAGCCCTGACTGTTTTAGGGGGAGGAATTGTACTTGCCCTGTCCTTTAGTGGTAAAATTTCCCCGCTGAGGAGGACAGCAGTGATTTTAGGACTGGGATGCAGGTGGGCACTTCAGTGCCAAGTTCCCCCTTCAGAGCGTCTCAGCATTGAAATTCAGCTTTGTTCCAGGTTGTACTTTGTTAATGTAAAAGCATTAAGTGCAATAGGTGACCCAGGAGCATGTTACCACTGCTCAGAAATCCCTGTTGCTTCAGCATGACACTTAATCAGGTATTTGAGTCCCAATGCGCTTTAAGCTTACCCTAAATCTTAAGCAGATGTTTAAGTCTTTTGCTGACTAAGGCTGAGATTTAATATCAATACCTGGCTTTTATACAGCACTTTCCATAAATTTCACATCATGGGGATTTTAGAGCAGAAAGTGAGGTGGATTGAAAACTCTGAATGGCCAGGCCCAAAGCGGGGTCAGCAGCAGCACAAAGTCTAGCAGAGGCCAGTAAACAGCAGTGTACCCCAAGGGTGAATACTGGGTCCAGTCTGGTTTAACATTTTCATTAATCATCTGGATGATGGGATGATTCCTTAGATATTAGGAAGGAATTCTTTACTGTGAGAGTGGTGAGGCACTGGAACAGGTTGGCCAGAGAAGCTATGGCTGCCCCAATCCTGGAAGTGTGGGAAAACAGAGGAATGTGGTGGTACAATAGCTTGTGTAGCAGCATACAGCAGTGTTGTGGCCAAACCAAAAATGAATTCCTTGCTTCCATCCCAATGGATTGGTCGCCATGCCTGGTGACTAACCTAACCATACAGGCATGCTTACACAGCTCCCAGAGGCGGTTCATCCCTGGCCCCATCTTCCTGTGACAGGCAGGGGACTGGGACTAGTTCAGGGACCTGTGTGTAGTGCTTAACTGGAAATATACACCAAAATCTCAGTACCACTTGATGCTGCTACTCCACCCATTGCATGACACAGAGGCAGTGGCTAGGGGAAGGCTGCAGCCAGAATTTGGCTGGCAACAAATCCTACCAGCCTTAGGGGTAGGATCTGAGGAAAGGATCCCAGGACCTTTTGTCTGCTTAATATAAACCACCCAATGTTGCCTCAAGGGAGAGCAGGGAGAAGCTGCAAAGGCAGCTGAGAAAGGATCTCTTTTTATTTGTGTGTCTATTGTCCTTGTTTGGTGTATGTACAATGCAGGAGATGCAACCTGCAGCCTGGGTAGTTTTTATGCTACTGAAATCCCAGCTGAAGGCCACAACCAAAGACATCACTGATGCTGTTTTTACCTATGATTACCTGATTGATTTAAGGGGTCCTTCTTTAACCCTCCCACTTCACAGCCTCCACCATCCAGGCATAAGAACTAGAGCTCCCAACCTGAGACAGGGGCTCCACTGGGTGCTGTACATCTGCATAGGAGAGTGTTCCCAGTTGGGAATTTAATAGCAAAAAGAAAGACAGGAAAGAATAACATGGCATACGAAAGAAATTACCAGGTGACCCAGCATGGCTGTGCAGAAGGATTTGTCATGCATCACTTGGATGTGTGCCTGAGCAGAAATGAAATGGCAGGCTGAGACCTGCATTTGCCCTGCTTTCTTGATTTTTGCCTTTAGAAGGGTTTCTGGAGCACTTCACGTACAGGCTGCATTTCCAGTTTTCCTGGGAAATGTGTGTCCAGCTTTGTGCACCTCAGCTTCCCTGCACATCACATGGCACTAATGTAATTGACCTTCATCAATTGCTTTAAGGCTTATGGTTGACAAGGGACACAATAGAATCTCGATATTATGATTTATTGTTGTATTTATGTTCTTAGCTTGCTGGTGCTACCCAACAACCATGTTCATCTCTTTTGTATCAAGCTTTTCTCTTCCTACAGTGGCTGCAACTGGCTGACAAATTATTTTCTAGCCTGCTTCGATATATCTGTAGAAACACAAACTGTTGCAGTTTCTGCTCAGGAAATGAAAGTATTCCATCATCCTTTACACTAGCTGGGAAATACAGGCTGGTCAGCTGGACCAGCATTCCCAGGTGCCTTTTTGGTGCTGGCTGATGGCAGGGTCTGAAATAGCATCCACACAGGCCATGGTGGAAAGCCGCTTAATGAAGTTCACAGCACCCTTTAGAGGGGCAGCTCAAGTGTTCAGCAGAAAATGAAGGGGTTTTGACTTTCTGCCTGTGACAAGTGGAAAGAATTTGTGCTGAGATGTTAGTAACAGATGCCATTCTCCCTTATGATTTTCTTTGCATGCTCAGGAAGGTGTTTTCAGCTAATATTTGGTATGTTGTCCCCCTGGGATTTCAGTGACTTTTACTATAATAGGATTTTAATTTTAGCTTCTAATATGAAATTATGCTGGTCTCCAGGTACATGAGAAAATAGTTTCCACGCCAGCTCTATTCCATGGCTTCATAGCTGTGAGCTGCAGCTGGGCAAGATGGTGGAAATGGGAGGCCAAGAGCAAAGTATATGGAGCCCGAGGTGAAAAAGTGCAAAAGGTGAAATGCATTACTGATGGTGCTTTAGCATGACTCCTTGACACCTCCAGAGGTATTAATTCCTGCTCTTAGTAAAAATGTTCCCTCTTTCTGCAAGCCTGTGCCAGGTTCTGCATAAAGGGGATGATCTTTGACGTTCAAATGGCTGTGCCTTATACCTGTGGTCATCCCACTTTACTGTAGACAGATTTTGAGTCTTCTACATGATTGCTGTGGTCATGTTAGGGTTATTGAATTGTCAGTGGAAAGAGAATAGCAGCTCCAGAAGGTGATTCAGCCTTCCTTGCAGAGAGAAGTCTTGCCCTCTGGTCACAGTTGTCTCACCTCATTGACTACAGAAGAGTAGAGGGTGCCTACAGTTCTAGTCCTACATCTTAGGTGAGATAATTAGACCCTGAGCATCTAAATATTGCAGAATCAGGCTTTTGAACTAAAGCAGAGGAGCTCAGCATCACTGCAGAAAGGATAGATGTTGCAAGCGTCCCTCAAGGGATCCAGATCTAGTCCAAGTTCAATGCACTCAGCATTTCAAAGACTTGGCCTCAAACTCAAAAGGGAGCTCAAAATTCTGAAAAATCAATATTTCAGGCTGATGTAATACACTCAGACTAAGTCCCAGCTATTATTGTAAACACAATATACATTTACACTCACTTTTAAATTTCTCACTGTTATTAAAAAAATAAAAATCTATGGGTTTACGGAAACATTAAACCCACATCAAATGGGTTGAAGCAATCTGTTCCTATTGTTTACACTGGCCAAAAAAATCACTTCTGATGCCTTGAATGAATCCAGCAAAGCTGCAAAGGATTGGATACACTCAGATTGATCAAAATAATCACTGTGATAGAGCAAGAAAGTGATGGAGAGCTCGATAGGACAGGAAAACAGACTGTTCAGTTATGTCAGCATGACTAATACACAACTATTCCTATCAAGGACAGGAAAACAGACTGTTCAGTTATGTCAGCGTGACTAATACACAACTATTCCTATCATTTGATTTTGTTCTCTCCTGACAGTCAAATACGTGACCTGAAATGAGAATGTACATCTGCGCTCTCAAAACCTTTATCATAAAAGAGTTTCCAAAAAAATTCCTGAATTATTTTCCAAAAATTGGGTGGCATTTGGGTTTTAGTACTCTTTTCAAAGGCTTCATTCACCCAAAGTTGACATGTTCAACAGTTATGAAACACAGCTCACTATTTCTTGTAGTATTTTAAGAAGCACTTTCATAGTACTGGTTGGTTGAGGTTTTCTGTTAGGGAAAATAGATATATTCCAGTAGCAATTTTCAGACTGGGCAATTTTAAATGAAAAACAGTCGTTCAGAAAACACGTCCTGTGGTCACATACTCCTAGTCTGTGTACTCCCTAATTTCAAAAGTCCTAGATCTATAGGTTCCAGTCCCAAATTATACTGCATTTCTCCTGGTCTTGCTTTCTTAAGATCCTGGGAGGGGAAAGCAGTGCATCCCCTGATTATGCTGCTTCATGGACACCTGCAGGTCTGTAGATTGGTTTGGTACTGTCTTCCAGGCATTGCTGGGTGTTGAGGTTCTTCAAGCATTGTCCTGGAGGACATGGACTCATCATCATCCTGACAGGCAAACTTAGGAGTCAAAGACACATTCCAGGTTCTTCCAGGGAACCTGGAATAATTTCAGATGTGTTATATGTACTAAGATCTGTCTCCTTACTTTATTTACTTTTTTTTAAATTCATTTCAGTTTAAATTCGCAAAGCAAGAAGGGGTATCATCTCTCACCATGGCATTCTTCAAATGCTTACTCCTATCAGCCACAGGTCTCTGTGGCTGTGTTTGACCTGCATTCTTTAAGCATCCCATGAATTTTGATGTATTTAAAGTAACTTGGCTTGATGTGAGCTGGAACATGCAGCTTTACCAGAATGTTTCAATCGTCCTGTGGTTTGAAGCTGGCTGGTTTAATGTTATAACTGAGGGCGCAATATGGAATCCATTGAAAAGCCTGTAATAATGTTAGAGCTAAACAGATGAGAATATGATTATTTTTGTCTGAATGACTGAAAAAACCCTGCAAAACCTAATTCAACATGAATCAAGGGGACACCTTGCCAGAATAGTCTGGCATTCAGTTCAGCCAGGGTGGTGGCTGTGTTGGAGGAGGGTAGCCTGAAGAAAAGATTGTGCCACCTTAGCAGATAGCACCAAGAGGTCCTGCGCTCCAAGTGCCCTTCAGTGGATGTGAGGAGGGGTAAAGAAAGAAGCCTGGTCCAAGAAGGGCCAACAGACACGAGGGCATACAAAGAAGCATGTTTCACATCATGCCTCAGTTATGCAAGGGCTTGAGCTCCTTCACACTGTGTCTTCCTGTCTCCATTTTCTCCCAGAGCAGGTACATTAGTCACTGCCTCACTGAAGAGCAGCCTCCTCAAGCAGTCCTGCTGAGGGTTGGTGCCTGCACATCGCAGCTCTTCTGCAAATCCTCCTGTCTTCTCCTACTGCTTCTTTAAACATCCCATTTGGCCCACCTGAATCCACAAAATGTTTTGACTGTACTTTGTCAGTTGGTTTGCTGTGCCAGTCTCTGTGCTGTGCTTGCCTGCTCTCCCCCCATATCTGCTTATCTCCAATCCAGCTGGCTTGTGTCTTGGGGTACAGTTTGGCAAGAGGGTTAAAAGGATTGTACCTGTTCTGCCTATAAAATTGATGGTCTTCCTCTCCTGCTGCAGCTCCCAGCCACTGCATCTTGCTCAGTTGCGGGAGGAACCAGATGAGGAAACTGATCTGGCTGTTACCTGAGTCAGGGGAAAAAATAAAAATAAAACTAAACATCTCCCATCCACATGAAGAACCTGATCCAATGCATCCTGCAGCCACCTGAGTGTTAGTGCTGGCTCAAGAAAGTTGCTAGAATTAAGAGGTGTGGAAGGGAACAAGCATCCCCACAGCCTTAGACCATTTAAACCATTACAAAACCAGACGTTTCATGTCACACTTAATCTAGCTATGGAGGGAATGGCCTTCTCCCTCCCACTGAAGCCCCAGCCACATGTTCCCTCTCTCTCCCTTATGCTGAACCTACTAATTGCACAGCCAAAAGGTGTTTGTGATCGATGAATGGATTTGATGTGAACCCGTCAGATTTGCCACTCTGATTTACTATGTGGCAGGACAATTGCTGGAGTATCAAAATTGAGACTATCAAAACCACATAGCTGGAGAAGGAGAAGGGCGATGGTCACTTCTCACAGGAGCAATTTACACCAGATTCAGTGTAACAGCAACCCACACCCCATGCTGCAGCCATGATGACAGGAAATGTGTATCAGCTGGCTCAAGCAGTGGTGGACTACGGTAGTTTGACAGCACAGAGCTCACCATGGGCAGAAAGTCAGACCAAGTCAGCTAAGGCTACGGTTCCAGTTGCTACCAAAGGGCTCCCCATAGCCGGATGCCCCAGAAATATAGTGCTGACCCTAACCCTGACCAGGTCAGGAAATACCTGGGTCAGGTAATTCCTAACCTGGGTCACTGCTTTCATTAATTTAGCAATCAGCTGGGACCCATGGCTTGCTCTGCCTCTTGGCCCTCAGGTCACTTCTCTACCATTTGCAAAGGGCCAGACAACATGAAAAATTAGCCTGTGCACAGTTAACCTACCCAAATGTTTTTGATCCAGGCCACATCACTTATATTGATTTGGTGCTTTGTGCCAAGGGGCTGTGGTGGTTTACACTCACCAGGAGGGCTGCTGCCTTCAACTGTCAAAGCATGGACTCAGTTCATTAGCCCATGTTTTATTGGGTGCTGCAGCAAGAGGAGATCCCCTCTGCAGCTTGTCAGTTCAGAGCTATCTGACTGCTTGGTGTTGTGACCATGCTTTTTCTTTTAGCAGCTTTCCATTTTTATATATCCTCTTGTACATATGTTCCATGAAAGGAGTCTCCATACTCTGCAATTAGGATGTTCAGCCCCTAACCTGTCTGGGGCCATCCAGGACAATTCATGCACCTGGTGTCTCACCTTCAACAATCTTCTTTCCCAAGGACATTGTGGTAACAAGCTGTGGGCTGGATGGGTCCTTTTGGAGGTGGGAGCATTTTGTGTTCAGCTTCCATAGTTCTTGCTAATGCCACAGCCTCTCCCTCTGCAGGCTTCCTTTTTGTGTTTGAGTTTGTCCGGGAGCCTCTTGTTCACCCATGCAGGCTTCTTGGTGTTCTTGCCTGACTTCCTCATTGTCAGGGTGCATTGCTCCCGAGCTTGGAGGAGGTGATCCTTGAATATTAACCAGCTTTCTTTGGCCCCTCTTCCCTCCAGGGCTTTATCCCATGGTACTCTACAAAGCAGATCCCTGAAGAGGCCAGAGTCTGCTCTCCTGAAGTCCAGGGTAGTGAGCTTGCTGTGCATCCTGCTCACTGCCCTATAGACCTCAAACTCCACCATTTCACAGTCATTGCACCCAAAGCTGCCCTGGAGCTTCACATTCCCCACCAGCCCCTTCCTGTTGGTGAGAACAAGGACCAACATAGCACCTCTCCTTTTTGCCTCCTCTATGACTTGGAGAAGGAAAATACCCAAGCAAGAGTTTGAAGGGTGTGCTAAGCTGGTTTGCTCTGATGCATCAGTCTGCACAGCCAAGTAGACTTCCTACATTAGATCCAGGTCCTGAACGTAACTGTACATTTTATGGCTGGGATTCCCTATATTAGGGCACTGCTCCAAATGCCTGTGTTATATTCCCAGATTTTCCTCATCATGGGTAATGACAGACAAATAATTTGGCTTCACCAGAAATTGGATTGGCCTCTGCTCTTCCCTATGCTTCTATTTCCTCATCTGCAAACTTCGGATAACATTACTTCATTATGGGGTTGCGATCATGTAGCACTATTACATCTGTAAATTGCTCACTGATCCATCTGTCCTCAGCACATTACAAGCAACCCTTTGGCTATTTGTCTTGTTGGACTTAGCCCCTTGTCTCCCATTCATCTCAGCTAATGCTACAGAAATCATAGCTTGGGGGTCCCTTTATGGTTGATGAGGAGGAATAAGAACTTTTAAGGCATGATTCATCTGACCCTGTTTATATGGTTGCTACTGGATGAGGTGAAGTCCACCACTCATGAATCCCACCCTTGCTATCACTGTGGGATGGAGTTAGAGCAGGTCATGACCACTCATGAATGGGGTAAAGCTGGAACAAGGAAAGACATGCACCTTTCTCTCTGCGCATGAGCTGGTTCTCATTTTTTGCTAATAAGTTCTCCTGTTTAAGGAAATATATGATTTTATATATACTGACAACGCTATTCATTAGGACAGTGCTGGTTAGAGACACGTTTGCTCAGATTTTGAGATTGATCGCCTCCCTTAATTGAAATTAATACAGAACTGAGTAGGCCAAAAGTGAGATTTTTTTTATTAAAATTGATGAAAGGAATTAATATTTTTTCTTTTTTTTTCCTATTTTGTTTCTTTTTATTTTGTGTATTTTTGAAAGAAAAGTCTAAAATATTTTTCTTTCCATGAAACAATTCATTTATTACAGTGGCAGAAGTCTGATGTCGGCTCTTCTCTATTCTTTTTTTCCAGAATAAAAGAGAAAAGGCAGTATGGTGAGGAAAAAGCTTTTTTTCCTTATTTGTGTCTTTTAAAAAGTGAAAAAAAAATCAACAAATAAAATGTCACTGAAAATAGCTTTTCATGAAAGCTTTAATACTCCAGCTTCAGAAAATATTTTCTGTTGGAGAAAAGGTTCTATATAAATTTTTGACACTTCTAACTGTATGTTATAGTCATACAGAAAAGCCCCATGCTTTATAATCTCAAATATTTTTGTCCAAATAAAATGATTACTTATACCATCTCAAACCTTTACTTAATTTATGGGTGGAGACCTGACTGAACAATGGATGCAGTGTCCATTTATGAGTGAAATTCGTCCATAATATCCATTCTCCAAGAAGTGCCTAAGGAATATGGCATCCTCCTCACTTAATTTCTCTTTTTTTTTTTTTTTAATGTAAAGTTAGATCTCTAACTCCAAGGTATTCTTCTGGGCCTCATGCTATGGTAGTTATTTCTTATTATTGCCTATACAGAGCCCAGGTAACTATTTCTGACTTTGCAGATCAATCCCACCTTCTGTCTAATTGATGCATAACTGACAAAAATTCTGTGTTTTGACAAAGATACATTTAATAGAATTATGTATAGTAGCATTACCAAATCATCAAGAAATTGTTTGTTTGCATGTACCATGTTCTCGACTCCTAATGCTGACGTAGAGAAAAAATAGTCAAAGAATTGGAGACACATTGTAGTCAGAGAAAAACAATCATGCCAACTGACAGAAAATTGTCCTATTGATTTAATCAATATCTTGATATCTGCCTTTAAATGGGCATCTTCATAAGTAGGCTGAGTGGTGCCTATACAGCACCTTGCACAAGAGGACATCTGAAACCCAAGTCACGCTTCCAGTCCTATCTGCCTGTCTGTCTGTCTGTCTGTCTGTCTACCTATCTGTCTGATCTAGCCATATCCCTATGCAACTTTCACCAGCCTTCTTTTTTTTTCTTCTTTTATTTTTTAAAGTAATTTGGCCCAAGGTATTTCTTTGTAAGTTAGAATAGATTTTTTTTCCCTATAATTTGCATGTGTTTAAAAAGAGGTCAAGGAAAAAAGAGGTCGGTTAGTCAAAGCCAAAGAGAGAGGGGGAAAAAATCACCCTGTTCTCATTGGGTGTTTATTAGCTCAGGTTCTCTCCACCATTTGTTTTTATGGCAGGGTGAAAAATGATGCATTTCAGAAGCTTTGCGCCTTTTCTCCTGCCTCCCCTTCAGCCCACTGCCCCCCTCTGCTTGGACTCCTTTCCCTAATGGCTCTCCGAAATAATAACCTGTGGGCATATGCAGTAATAAAGTACAAAGACCTTGTTCCAAATGAGTCCAACTACAAGAGAGAAGCCAAAACCAACTCCAAATGAGATTTTTCTCACTCCGTGAATTTGCTATACTTGGAACTGGCAAATAATAAATTGAGCAGTGTGTGGAAAAACATGCAGCCCTAAGGATATAAGAGAGTGGTTGGCACTGGGTGGGGCCATAGACTTTTACTCTCTAGGTTACAAAACACTGTGGCTCCTAGCCCCAACCTGTTTCCTCTCCTTTTGGGTTGCAGTTGTCAAGGTTGACTTACCCTGAGAAATGCTTACCCACCTCAGAGGGGTGGAAAGGCTTTGGAGAGGACGTGTGGATGCTAAGCAGGAGGAGATACATGTGTCCTGAGTTCGGGACTCCCTAGGCTCCCTTTATACACCATAGTGAAAGATGTTGTTACAGAGAGCAGGGCAGCTCTACTATGTCAGGACCTGAACTGGAGTGTTGCCTGAGAAGACCAAGTAGCTTTGAGCCTTAATTCTACATCAGTCGAGCTGATGTATTGATGAATTGCCTTTTAGACAGCAGTGAACCTTTCAGAACCAGCAGGACATGGGAACTCTGGGTCACTCTTGTATGGTTTCTATGCATGTCAGAGTAAATGTCTCAATTTGGTGTGGGGTTATCAGTTCTGTGTTGGCCTTCTACAGAGTTAAACACCTACACCCAGTGAAGAGAAACTGGGCAATGCCAAAGTTTCATCTCATCTTAAAACAGATTTCAGAGGCATATAGCATGATTTGTCCCCTAGGACAGTAGGCACCTCTGTATGTGCTGTGAATTAGGCTGGCCATGTCATCGGGAGACGGCTGAAGCTGAGTGGGATGCATGCCACCAATGATATCCTATCTGTCGTCCCATCAGCTATACACCCAGGGATGTAACAGGGATTGCTCTTGTGCTGGGTGTCAAAGCAGAAGCCCACCAGCACACATACAGGGGCTGACAAGAAAGCTGGAGAGGGGCTTTTGACAAGGACCTATAGGGATAGGACAAGGGCGAATGGCTTTGAACGCCACAATATGGGAGGGTGGCTGAGGTGCGTAAAGGCACTGTGCACTAGTTTTCTGCCTCAAATCCCAGCTTGAAAGACCTTGTGCCCCATTATATTTTCTTATAATTCAGAAATAAATAATTACTGGATTAGGGTAATACACAGGCTTCAGTTCAGTTTGCTAGAGGGTTAGCCTTGGCTAAACAGTGATGCCATATGAATCCATGATGTTGGGAATTTGCCGTAAGTCAGCATGTCCTTGGGTTTAACTCTGGTCCTTTGGGATACTCCAACTCTGAGGACACCAGCCAATGTAGTGGCTGCATTGCCAGCAGTGAGAGCACAGTGTTAAGAGACAAACAGCACAAAGACTGAAGAGTCTCACTTGTTTCATTCATGCTCTCCTGCTCTCTTCTTCCACCCCCCTCTTTTTTTTTTTTTCCCCCAGCTGCATGTCTTGTTTTTCCTGCTCTGAAGTGAAGCATAGATGTGCATGACCCATGAAGGGGAACCCTTCAATTTCCCTCCAACGCATGTGTGTTTTGGGAAGTGGTAGCCAGTCTCCGTGAGGACCAATGGGAAAAAAAAGGTGGATCTCTGCCCGTGTCCTTTCATCTCCTTTTGCTGCAGATGATATGTTCTTTCCTTCCTCCCTCTGTTTTGTACCACTCCAGACACCAGACTGGCAGGCATTTTTGGGTGGCTATACTCATCCACAACTCACTGATGTGTGAAGGTCATGCCTGTGTGAATCTAACCAGGCAAGTAGGGAACAGACCAATTGAGCACACTTAAATCTGCTTCAGTGCAAAGTTACTTGACTTAGTTCAAGCTATCAGGCATGGTAGTTTGCAACAGTTACTTTCACTGGAAGGGTATAGTTCACAGCTAGATGAAACAGCTTTTAAAACTGGCACGGCTAGATTTGCAAGAGGTTTTCTGAGTATCCCCTAAATCCGTATGTAGATCTGGACTGAAATTCCATGTACTCTTTTGGTTGACGCAAAGCTGTTCTTTCTTTCTTGGGACCAACTTATTGTCATTGCTCTTGGAAATCAGAGAGGCTTTATCACAGGGAACAGGCTTTTGTTGTTCAGCAAAAGTAAATCTTCAAACTGAACACAGAACATGGTTAAATATGCTTTTTGCAGACAATGAAAATGCCCAATCCAACAAAACCGATACATTTCAAAAAAGCTCCTGAACCAAAACCATCCCAGTCATATAACTCCATCACTTTGAAGCTTTGTACCCCACAAAGTTGCTTTATAGAATATGTCAAGCAATTTGCAGAAGCAACTTGGGAGGTTTAGGCCCCATTTGATTGTAAACACCTGCTAATATTTTTAGTAGTTTTCCTTCCATTAATATTGCTTCTCCTTCTTTTGCCTTTCTCTGTCTTTTTAAATTTTGTTATTCTTTTCTGGCAGTCTCGAAATGGTGATAGAAAAAAATAAACACCAGGAAAGTAAGATAGCCTTGGGTAGATTGTGGAAGATGTTAAAAGCTGCGAAGTAGTCATCTGCTGCATATAAGAATTTTGCTGGTCCTGTATAACTCTGATATACTTCTTAAGTCTCACCCACAGGAACCTCAGCTATTAACAACAGCTTTTCTGTATGCATAAATAACTGTTAGGAACTTCCTAAAGCTGACGTCATTTTGAAAAGAAGTCTGATACAATGTTTGAAGGAGACAATCCCATAAACACCACTAAACTGGATCCACTTCAAAAAGGTCAAAAAATATCTATCATAATGTTCCTTAGGATTGTAAACCAGAATAGTTTTCTTCATGTGTTCCAACCCCATCCTGTACAGTCATTTCATACAAACCTTTCCATAAATTGATCCCATTCCAGTTCAGAAATCTTGAGTATAAGCTTCAGTGCCCTTTTCACCATTCCTGTTAATCATGTAGGTCTTTAGTGGCCCCAGAGAACACAGGTATGTGTTCTGTCAATGGGCTGTGATCTTGACCTCCAGTCTCCTGTGGTCTATTCAGTGTTGCATCATTTCATGTGGGCTGAACTTCAGACCGATCTTCCCACCCTATTCGCACCACCTCACTGTGGTAGATCTTATTTCTATTCTGTTAGTGACTTCATTCTGCTAGTGTTTGGACAGGCTTTCCAGTCCAGTTCAATATGAGACTCTTCTTGGTCATCAAGTCCTATATAAGATTACTAGTTGGGGATATTGTGATGTTCCGGCATTGCCAGGGCAAGATCCATTCCTCCCTGGTATAACTTTTTGTCAGTCTATAGATGCACTGATTTCAGTTCATTCCTGACTCCTTGTTACCTTGAGGGCACCAAGAGAAGTTGTCTGGTCAAGCTCCTTTTTGGTACTGTCTGATCATACTCTACTGCAGAGCATTGACACTTCTTGTCTGGTACATTATCTTTCTCAAAATCAGCCTTCAAATTTACAAAGCCTGATCCTTCTAAGAGAAAATGATGGACAAATTAAATGTAATCAAGCATTAAACCTTAGCTGGTCTGTTCGATGTTCTACCAAGTGAGCGTGAGGATCTCATGAGACAGTAGGTTCTCCACAGCTGAAGGCTGTGCTCTTTATGTAGTATGTCCTGTTGTTGGCTTCTGTCAGTTGACCATTCGTTACTGGCTCATTCCAAGCATTTTGCTGTTCCCAGCTATGAAAGATGCCTTCATTTAATTATTGCCAGATCTTATATCTGCCAAACTTGTGACTTTTCCTTTATAAATGAAATCCATTTCTCTTTGCACATAGCTTAGGCCTCTCCTGATTACAAAGGTTAAAAACCACTAGTACTTTCTCTGTAAAAGGTGACCAGTCTTGATCTATAGGAACTGTTTAACTCTCTGCTACACCTCTTCCCTGCTTTGATGCATTCCCAGGAGCCTGTCAGACAACTTGTTCCAGAGCACAGACCGAAACGTGACATCATTGTGAACAAATGTCATCTATCAGTCATGCTCGGAATGAATAACCTCAAGAGAACTGAAAGAGTTGGGCTCTGTTATCTGGAGCTGGTGTAGATTGCTACCTGATCTGGCAAGTCACTCAAGCTGTGCACCAAAGTTTTAAAACATTTTAAGACAGAGAGTCAAAGTTCAGCACCAAATCCGATATGTTGTTGGATCAAGTTCAGTACTGGTCAAAGGCAGAATTGTGATCCAGCCTCACAACTCTCTATCTGTAAAGGTTACTAAGGAAAAAATGAAAAATCTGGATTTTATTTTTGTCACCCCTTCTCTCCCCATTACAGTGATACTAGAGATCAGCCATGGTTTAATATTTGACAAAGAAATTCCATTTCATTCATCTCTGGTCTTTTAAAACTTACCACTTTATTCTACATAGCTTTTAATCATGTTGTTTTCTATTCTTGACCTTGAGCTGTCATTCCGCTTAACTGTGAACAGGAAAGAATAAAGGAGGTCACCATGGGATTTTTGGCAGAGCACAGGAAGGCAAAAAAAAAAAGTTATTTTTTAAGACTTCTTTGCATGAGTCAGAATTTCATCTTAAAGAACATGATTGCTCCATTGCTCAATTGTGGCTTGGGGTCTTATTAGCAGAGGAAAAAAATGTGCTTCTTCACTGGTCAGCACTCCTCCAGATGGCAGCAGCTGTGCCAGCTTCTTGGGGATACATCTGTGGAGGGGAATATTAATTCCTTGGTGCCTGTTTGTTATTAAGACCCTGCTCTGACTGTGCACTGTGCTAGATACAGTAAAGCTGCACTTATGTCTCCATGGCGGCGGCAGAGGTGGAAGGCAGGAGAGGGAAATGAGGGTCAGACATGCTTGAAAACGTTCACTGGAGCAAGTGGAATCAGGCCACTGCTTGAACATGGCAGTTCTTATTACTTAATACATACCAAAGCTGCCGATTCGAACAAAACCCCCTTGAATTTGCTCCCACTACCTTCTCCAGTGTGGCCCTGGAAGATTAAAACATGAAAGCCAATGGTCAAATGCTGCATCCCTTCATTACTCTTCTGTAAGTTAAAATGTTTGCTAAGCAAAATATTACATTGTGAGATGGATCATCATTTTGCTCTAGTTTGGTCACTGTAGTGATGCCCTACTGTGACCTCAGAGTGCACCCATGTTATTCCATGTCGGTAATGTATTTTGCATAGATATAGTGTGCTGGGAGCAGTGCTACTGCACAAAAGTAGCCTTGGGTTGGTTTTCTTATAGTACTTTATTTGCCCTCTTTCTGAACCTGCCCTTTCCTAGATTACAGTTTTGCCTCACTCAGAAAGTATCATGACATCAGCTTGGGTCAAAAAAACCAGGTCTTTTTGGTGTGAAGTGAAAAAATAATAAATACAAGAAAAAAAAAAAAAAGAGCAAGTCTTGAAAAAAAATATGTGAGTGTTTCCAAAATTACGTTTTGACTAAGGGGCTAGAGACAGGAAGAAACTTATAGAGTGTTTGCAAAAGCAAAACCCAAACTACCTTATCTATACCTTAAATTATCAGGACACTCAGCAAAAGAGCAACAGTGGCGTGCTGATGTTAGCTTGTACATCTTTTGAGGCACAGCAGAGGGTCTACCGGGGGTAGAAGTTCATGCTGCAGAGGATCTACCCTAGGGTATGCTTGAACTCTTCAGCTTTTGAATGAGTTGAACTTTCTTTCTCTGTCCCAGTGGATATTTAAACATGACACAAAGTGTAATAGTTTTTATAAGGGAGAACCCACACTCATCAGATAAGACGTGTTCCTTGGTAGCAAAATAACAGGGATTTACATCAGGCAAAGGAGTTTTCCACAGCCAAAGCAAATATTTAAAAAACCCAGATATAAAAGGCTTCATGTCTTCATGGTTAGGATTGGACACCCAGGGCCCAATCCAGCTGCTTATACATCAGGATTTGGGGCTACTTCAGGAGCCAGGAGGTTGTAGTTGCTGTTTCAGGAGGCCACTGCAGTCTTTCGTTGGTCCCATCTCTCATCTGCTTACCCTTTTTGTTACTCCAGCGTACCAAAAGAACCTTAGGCATTTGGCATGAACAACCACACTGAGCCTTAATACGGTAAGTGGAGTCCAATGGGTGGACCAGTTGTCTAAGTACAGATGTACAGGACCACCTGAAGCACCAAGAGGTATCTGAGACATCCACACAAGCTGTATGGCATAGCTGTAGTCCTATCTAGAGGCTGTAGGAGAGCCAGTGTAATATCCCAGGGCACCTCAAATAGCCACCTGAATTCAAACAACTGAGCTGATCTATACCATATCAGCTGAGCAGCATTTCTGTGGTCTTTAGATCTCTTAAAAATCCTCTGTATCTTTCGCTCTGTGCCTGTACGGAAGGAACTCCTTTAGGCCACAGCAAAAATGTTGGTCTGTGAAAACATCCTCTTTAAATTTCAGTTTTCTGAAAACTAGGACAAAATCACCAGAATTAAAATGATCTCCTCAGTCAGCACACAACAGAATTAGCATATTTGTGTTGTGAAGGTATTCCTTGCCCCATAGAAAAAGCAGTCTACATAAGGAAGGTAGAACCAGTTAGCCTATTTTATAAATTGTGGGGAAAAAAGATTTTGTGTGTGTGTATCAATATTAAGAGTGATAGAAGCAGTTCAACATCCAAAAAAAAAAATATTTGTAGCAGAGTAAAATTTCCTAACCACCATATTCCCACTCCAGCATTTTAATCATAAGGCCATCTTTCCTGTTATTGTTGTCTAATTCTGACAGTTTTAAACCATTGTATATTTAGTAACTGGACTAAGTCACACTTGGACAGAAGTGAGAATGCTATTTGGTAATTCATGAGACTACAAGCTCTCTCCTAGGGGAAAATATTTTGTTCTGAAGTGAAGCAGCTGACATGGTTTTCTTATGTCATCTTTGTTAATAGGAACCTCATTATTCTGTAGCATGATATGTTAATGTGAGTGATCAATTTTAGACCTTATACATGGCAGGTCTCCTTTCTCCTCCCCAGCTCCATTTCCAGACATGCAAGAATGCCAAGTTTACTCCCTCCTGTAGACAGCTGGATTTGCCAATTTTGCTGTCATTGCACTTTCTGGCCCCAAAGGTCATGGTTTTCAAACCGGGGCAGGAGAGCAGATTTGGATGATGGAGAAGCCAATCCGCCTCATCACTCTGGCTTGGAATCAACTAGGTGGAATATTTCTGGAGGTGTAGAAATGCCCAGTCATTTCCCTGCCAGTTCTTACCCATAACCTTCTGAGGTCCAGTCTGTAGTAAGAGGGATGCTCAGCCTTGTGCAGAGAGTTAAGATTGGGTTGAAGCACCAGTTCAGGCAGCATGGTTTACCTCTTGGTCCACCTCTGCCTCAGAGACTGATTTCAGCAGATTCCCTGATGGGGTAGAGATGATGAGGCATCACATTTCTGCTTTCCCCTGAAATGGGAGCCAGAGCTGGGTATCTGAGGGCATCTCCAAGGGCTGTAAGCACCTATGCTTTCACAGTTGAATAGTACCATGGATGTCTACCTTGTCTGGGCTGGGAGCTGAGACATGCAGCACTCACTGATACCTACATGGAGGCATCTACATTTACATATTGCATGCTGTGAACTGGATCCCAGCCCTCCCAACATCATCTCATGTGCAGGTGAAGGCTGAGTCTTTTTCTGTATCTCAGACACCTTTTTTGCTTAGAGGGCTTCTTTAGGAATGGCATCATTTTAATAGCGCAGCGAGACACCGGAATTTGCAGGGTGGTTCTTTCCAGAAGCACTTATAAAACTTTTTGCAGAAACTTATTCCCACCAGGATAGAACAGAACAGCTATTTAATGCAGCACTGGGACAGTGCTGCCCTCAGGCAAAGAGTGACTTGTCTGAGGCATTTTGAGCAGGCAAAGGCAATAGTGGATGATGCAGGCTGCTGCTGGGGGCAGACCCTTGAACCTTCAAGCCCAGGTGTGTAAGCCATTACTACTAGGACCTTAGCAACATGCCCAACTTGTATGGGTGTCCACTCCACTGTTTGCATCCTTGTCCTTCAGGTCAGGAATAGGGTCATGGAAAACCCCCATTTGCTGACATGAATAAAAGAAGTGAAACTAATGCTTGTCACCTTGCATTTGAAGAGCAGGCTGGAGAGCACAGCCTTGTAAACTCTGCTGCTCCCAGAAGGAAATGGAGAGGAAGAATAGAGGAGAGAGGAGTGTTTGGTTCTTTTGCTTATCTCTCTGTTCTCCTACTTTCTCTTATCTCTAGGCACCGTTTGTTTTTCCCAGGTTCATGCAGGTAGCTCCTCCAGGTTGTCATTTTTCCCATTAGGCTCTTCACACGTCAATGGAAAATATGAGCACTCTGATGAACTCACTGGCAAAATGGAAGCAATAAGGGGTGCTTATCTCAATTTTGCAAAAGCTCTTTCAACAGTCCTCATGATATTTGTGTGATGTGATTAATGAAGATTTCATCCAGCTCTCAGGGGTGCTTTTCCTTTGGTTTTAGAGGTCCAGAAGGAAGTATCAGCTGGACATTTTGCTCAGGTTCAAAATGTTGGAGGTGACAAACCCCCATGATCGTAGGAAGCACATCAGCTAGCTACTATTAGAGCTGTTGAGAAGGGTCAAATCCACACTGGAGACATTCCTGCAATTAGGAAAAATAGTCTAGACAATCCAGTGCAAGTCCATTGTGTGGGTGCTCTTAACCTTTCTTTTTCTTAATTTGACAATTTCTACCAATTTCCAGAAAGTATCTGGGGGTTCACCACTTGATTGATTTGACCTGTTAGCAATCTTCTTGATTCAGATAAAACTTACACTTGATGAACTCCAAAGCTCCAGAAAAAATGACACTGAAATTTAAAGATGAGTTGTTGTTCTTTCCTCCCTGCCATTCTTCCTTCTCAGTGTTTCCACTGTTATAATACTAACATCACTGTTTTCATTACAATATTTTTTTTTTTTTTTAATTACTGAAATCTCTCCAGTCATTCAAGAAGATTAGTCTGAGCTTTGCTGGCTAACCTGGGCAAAGCAGGGTGTTCATAGCATGGGAGCCAAGGGATCTCTTCTGCTTCCTGAGATGTGACTGAGGCCAGTCCCTGGGGATCTTAAACATTGTCCCAGGGAAGATGAGATATGCAGACTGGAAGTGAAAATCCTGAGTGGATGCAGTAGGGTATCTTTTGGGGCAGAGTGGGGAGGGCAGTCCTCTAGCCCACCTTGCACATTTTGTTGTGCTACATATTTTGTGGCTGTGACCAGGAGTGGCTACAATGGGACTGAAAGCAGCCACAGAGAGAAATAGCACCCCCAGCAAAAGGGCAAGAAGTTGTAGAAAGCCTAACAACCTTGTGAGAGAAACGTTTATCTGGCTTTTCTGGGCCATTGAACAAGTTGTGTGCTGTACTGAGTGCTTTGCTCCAATTTCCGCTCTCCCTTCCCAGCCCAGAGGGAGCTTTAATGTCAATGCAACTCTGCTGGCCATCAACCACTGGTGATGAAAAACCATCAGTGTCTCTGTGCCAGAGCTACCTTCCTTTGGCACACAGGCAGGATAAGGTAAGTGCCATGTCCTTGCCCTGGCAATTATTTGGTCTGTCCTCACAAAATTAACCTATCCACTCCACAGGCAAGTACATTTCCCCCCAGTGTCCCTTCTTCCCTCAGGTCAGGTACCTGTCACCAGGCCAGTACTGCCTGCAACAGGCAGTGAGCTTGCCTCATGGAAAGGTCATACAGCAGCTGTTTAGTTGTTTGTTGGTGGGGCAGATCCTCTGAGATCCAAAGTACAGGTCCTATGCTCTGTGCTCACTCTGCCCCTTGTATGGAGCCAGGAAAAGTTCAAACACCTTTTTAATGGTGCGTTTTAGGACTTCTTGAAGAGATGCCAGGTGGGAAGGGGGTCTTGAAGCCCAGCTGTTCCAATTTTTTTGTATTTCTGGTTTTTCCTTGTGTTTCTAATTAGCTGGGTTTTCTATGGACATAGTCTGTTCCTGAAATCTCATTTTTTGAGATTGTAGAATCATAGGATGGTTTGGGTTGGAAGGGACCTTCAAGACCATCCAGTTCCAATCCCCCTGCCATGGGCAGGGACACCTTCCGCTAGGCCAGATTGCTCAAAGCCCCATCCAACCTGGCCTTGAACACTGCCAGGGATGGGGCAGCCGCAGCTTCTCTGGGCAACCTGTGTCAGGGCCTTGCCACCCTCACGGGGAAGAACTTCTTCCTTATGTCTAATCTAAATACACCATCTTTCAGTTTGAAGCCATTATCTGATGGGCTTTTCTCAGGGGAAGATTCTTGATCACCCAACAAGCCATTTCCATACTGTATGATACCAGCCTGGAAGAAAGATGCTAAAGGATTCCCTTTTCAAGAGCAGCATTTGCCTCTCCTTCTACACACAACCTCCCAAAAGAACATCTCCTAATGCAATACACTTTGTTGGTAATATTAGAAGATAAATACAAATAGCTTGAATTTAGGAGGGTAAGCAGCAGAGTTTGGGCAGCATTAGCTCTGCAGGGTGAAGTCTGCTGAAGACCTGGGCAATAGGAAGAGATAAGGAAGCCTTGACAACGACAAAGCCTTTAGTGGGGTCAGTCAAGGCTAGTCAGAAGTAGTGAAGGGCAGGAGGGTCTGTTAGAAAGATAGGAGGACTGGACAGGGTGAAGAATCAGAAAAAGGAAGGAGGATGACCGGAACAGGGAGACACTGCAGCTTACTTCCAGGCATCTTTTTGATAGAAAAGTTCAGAAAAAGACTGGGTAGTTTATCTGTTCCTTCTTATATCATATATCCTACAGCCATTCTCACATGTCCTTTTGAAAAGCCTACTGAGACTGGATCCATTTATGCTCCTCTGCAGTGTTGTGGAGAATATCTACTGATTTCTTTGAATCATAAACAGCTCTTTTCTTTTGAATTTGTCTGGAGAAGGAGGTATTCTAGTTTTACTGTAAAAGCATGGACTACATATAGCAAATTAAGGGGTCAAGGGATCATCTGGCTCTGAGTCCTATGACACCTCATCTTTTCCATCCACATCCCCAAATGGGAGACCCATATCCATATAACCTGTTAGGAGCAACTCCTTGCTCAGTGTGACATGTCTTTTGAAGAGTGCTAGTTGGCATGGACAGAAGAGGGACTGTGACACACTTTGTGGGAGAGCTGAAACACGAAGGCAAAATGTCCTGGCCTAGGTTGGACTGAGCAGAGAGCTGCTGAGGTCTTGAATTGAAGACTGAGTGGGATTCTCCTTTCTCTTCTCTAACAAAACAAAGCAAGATTGCCTTAAATCCTCCTAAGACCTTCTTTAATAATAAGATTGAAGTTCTCTTAATTGCTTTCTGGTTTTGGAGCTTTTTGATTTTGTGCTTTCTTGTATTTCTTTGTGACCATCAGGACTAGGTCACCTCTTCTTTCAACAGCTCTGAGAGCTTCCAACCCCCTTAAGGTTGAGCCCATCCTCTAGGAAGTGCATTAAAATCAAGGGAAACACAAAGTGTCACTCTTTGAGGACAGGGACAAAGTTTCAGGTGTTGCCTGGATTCTGACCTTCTTTGGGACCCAGGAAGGTGTGTAGAAAAACCCAGAAAGGAAAATCAGCCAATTCCTAGCATTTCCAGTGCCAAGGAGTTTGGCACTAAGCAGCTTTTTGCTGCGTGGTGTCTGGCAGTGCAGGGTCTTATTTTCAACAAGCCCCATTAAAGGATTACAAGAGCCTAGTTAAAATAATGCCCTTCAAGCTTATCCGTTATTGGAAAGAAAACAAGAATAAACAGAAAGTGTTCTATCATCCACAGTGTTATTGCTTGTAGTGCTTTAAAAGAAGAAAAAAAGCAAAACTGGCAGAGTTTTTAGAGAAATATATAAACACACACACACTCTTGTCTACAAATATAAAGTGACTTTTGTTTCATTTCTGGTTTATAGCTCTGAAAAAAAATCAACAGCTCCCCCCCCCCACTTAATCTAATTACTCCTGATATTTTGCCATTGCATTAAAAGTCTTACCTCTAAGAAATAATCAATTAAAAAAAAAAAAAAAAGAAAAGAAAAGGAAGAAATTCCAAAAGAGAGTTGCTATATTTACATTTTTAATAGACTTTATTAAACATGCATTGTAAAGCCAAGGATTTCGCATCAGCCGGAACAACAGCAACAGAAAATTAAATCGTAAATACTGTTTGCCACAAGTAGTCACGTTTTCCAAATAAAATAGCCTTGCATGGAAGGCTGGATGGCTTGGTGGAGAGCTAATGGAGTAGGGAGCCTTTCCCCTTAAGGCTGCCAAGATGAACTTCATCCAGACTGGGACAACAGCAAACATGGGAGGTCCCAGTTCTGCTGTTCACAGACCCCAGACCCTGATGAGGTCTCCTGAGGTTTTCAGCAGATGAGATACACTCTATCCCTTCTGCAGATCAAGAAATCGAGAACCTCAAGTGAATGGGAACTGATCAGAGTTCTCTGGAAAGCCACACCAACATAGCAGCCCAGAACACTCTGGACACCCTGGTTGCTTCAGCTTTGGTCCATCACCAGATCAGTTCATCTCCAGAGCAGAGAAAGCATCATGCGAGGCCACATATCTGATATGCATCAGGAGTAATGCGTCTGGTTCTTTGGGTCCCTTAACGAGGAAAGGCCAGGATGGTGCTGTGTGATGAGGGCAGGAATGGTGATGGGTTTGGTGAAAGTGCCATGCTGAGCTGCAATGAGTCCAGAGAAGGCCATGAAGATGATCCGAGGGCTGGAGCACCTCTCCTATGGAGACAGGCTGAGAGAGCTGGGCTTGTTCAGCTTGGAGAAACTGAAGGAAACCTGGGAGCTCTGAGGAAACCTGAGAGCAGCTTCCAGGACCCAAAGAGGCTGACAAGAAAGCTGGAGAGGGACTTTCGACAAGGGCAGGTATGGACAGGACAAGGGGAATAGCTTTATCCTGACAGAGGGGGGATTTAGGTTAAATATTATGAAGTTCTTCCCTGTGAGGGTGGTGAGGCCCTGGCACAGGTTGCCCAGAGAAGCTGTGGCTGCCCCATCCCTGGCAGTGTTCAAGGCCGGGTTGGACAGGGCTTTGAGCAACCTGGTCTAGTGGAAGGTGTCCCTGCCTGTGGCGGGGGATTGGAACTGCGTGGTCTTCAAGGTCCCTTCCAACCTGAACTATTCTGTGAGTCTATGCTTCTATAATTCTATGAATGAGTTGCTGATGGAAGACTATAATAGATGATTTATAAGCAGCAGATGTAGTTCTAAGGACTTTCTTCCTCAGAACCCACATGTGGGTAGAGGGCAAAATTAAAGATTGCACCGATGAGCAGCTCCTGTCATATAGAGTCACTTAACTAGAGAGATACTGAGATTGGAAATGAGGAAGCAAGGGGCACGAAGGATGACTGAGTGAGCAGCTTCATGTCTGGTGGGGTAGAAAGAAGAAGGAGGCAGAGGCAGTGACTGGAATTTCATTTACCTGGTCAGTTACTGGAATAGGTTTCTTTCCCCAGATCCATGTCTGACCATAGGAATGGCCACACTGGGGCATCCCAAAGACCCTCCTTGCCTAGAACATCAGCTGGTTCCTAAAGGGAGGAATGTAAGAACTGGGCAAGTGTGCACTGCTTTTCTTCCAAATAATGCCTTGGCTTCCAATAATTCATGTCCAGAAGTAGTATATTTTTTTAAGAGTTTTAGGTAAATCTGCTTTTTGAATCCTGATGTGTACAGGCATCCACAGATTCTTGTGACAAAGAGTTTCAAAACTCTGTGGGCATAGAATCATAGAATCATAGAATAGTTAGGGTTGGAAAGGATCTTAAGATCATCTAGTTCCAGCCTCCCTGCCATGGGCAGGGACACGTCACACTAAACCATGTGGCCCAAGGCTCTGTCCAACCTGGCCTTGAACACCGCCAGGGATGGAGCATTCACAACTTCCTTGGGCAACACATTCCAGTGCCTCACCACCCTCACAGTAAAGAACTTCTTCCTTGTATCTAATCTAAACTTCCTCTGTTTAATTTTGAACCAGTTACCACTTGTCCTACCACTACAGTCCCTAACGAAGAGCCCATCCCCAGCATCCTTACAGGCCCCCTTCAGATACTGGAAGGCTGCTATGAGGTCTCCATGCAGGCTTGTTTTCTCCAGGCTGAACAGCCCCAACTTCCTTAGCCTGTCTTCATATGGGGGGTGCTCTAGCCCCCTTATCATCCTCGTGGCCCTCTTCTGGACTTGCTCCAACAGCTGCATGTCCTTTTTATGTTGAGGACACCAGAAGTGTACACAGTACTCCAAGTGGGGTCTCACGAGAGCAGAGTAGAGGGGCAGGATCACCTCCTTTGACCTGCTGGTCACACTTCTTTTGATGCAGCCCAGGATACGGTTGGCTTTCTGGGCTGCAAATGCACACTGAAGCCGGCTCATGTTAAGCTTCTCATCAACCAACACCCCCAAGTCCTTTTCTGCAGGGCTGCTCTGAATCTTCTCCGCCCAACCTGTAGCTGCGCCTGGGGTTGCCCCGACCCAGGTGTAGGACCTTACACTTGGCTTGGTTGAACTTCAGAAGGTTGGCATTGGCCCACCTCACAAGCGTGTCACCTCACAAGGTCCCTCTGGATGGCATCCCTTCCCTCCAGCGTATCAACCGAACCACACAGCTTAGTGTCATCGGCAAACTTGCTGAGGGCACACTCAATCCCACTGTCCATGTCGCCAACAAAGATGTTGAACAAGACAGGTCCCAACACTGATCTCTGAGGGACACCGCTCATTACTGTTTTCCAAGTGGACATTGAGCCGTTGACCACAACTCTTTGTGTGTGGCCATCCAGCCAGTTCTTTATCCACTGAGTTGTCCATCTATCAAATTGATGTCTCTCCAGTTTAGAGACAAGGATGTTGTGCTGGACAATGTCAAATGCTTTGCACAAGTCCAGGTAGATGACATTAACTGCTCTGCCCCTGTCCATCAGTTCTATAGCCCCATCATAGAAGGCCACCAAATTGGTCAGGCAGGACTTGCACTTGGTGAAGCCATGTTGGCTGTCACCAACCACCTTGTTGTTTTCCATGTGCCTTAGCATGCTTTCCAGGAGAATCTGCTCCAAGATTTTGCCAGGCACAGAATTGAGACTGACTGACCTGTAGTTCCCTGGGTCTTCCATTTTCCCCTTCTTGAAAATGGGGATTATATTACCCTTCTTCCAGTCATCAGGAACTTCACCTGACTGCCATGATTTTGCAAATATGACGGTCAGTGGCTTAGCAACTTCATTCACCAGGCTTGGCAACTTCATTCGCCAGCTCCTTCAGGACCCGCGGATGGATTTCATCAGGTCCCACGGACTTGTGTACGTTCAGGTTCTTAAGATGGTCTCAAACCTCATCCTCTCCTACAGTGGGCCTAAGGTCTTCATTCTCACAGTTCCTGCATCTGCCTTCCAAGACTTGGGCGGTGTGGTCAGAGCATTTGCCAGTGAAGACTGAGGCAAAGAAGTCATTAAGAACCTCAGCCTTCTCCAAATCCAGGGTAGCCAGTTCTCCTGATAGCTTCTGGAGAGTGCCCATGTTGTCCCTAGTCTGTCTTTTATTTGCTACGTATCTATAGAAGCCTTTCCTGTTGTCTTTCGCATCCCTTGCCAGATTCAATTCTAACTGGGCCTTAGCTTTCCTAACCTGGTCCCTAGCTTCCCGGACAATATCCCTGTATTCTTCCCAGGTTGCCTGTCCTCGCCTCCACCTTTTATAAGCTTCTTTTTTCCCTCTAAGTTTCCTCAGCAGCTCCTTACCCATCCATGGACGTCTCCTGGCCCTCCTGTCACACTTCCTTCTAGTCGGGACGCAACACTCCTGAGCTTGTAGCAAGAGATCCTTGAATATCAACCAGCAGTCTTGGGCCCCCCTGCCCTCTAGGACTATATCCCATGGAACCCTACTAAGCAGGTTCCTGAAGAGGCCAAAGTCTGCTCTCTTGAATTCCAGGGCAGTGAGCTTGCTGCATGCTCTTCTCACTGTCCTGAGGATCTCAAACTCAACCATCTCGTGATCACTACGGCCAAGGCTGCCCTGGAGCGTCACATTTCCAAACAGCCCCTCCCTGTTGGTGAGCACGAGGTCAAGCACGGTACCTCTCCTTGTCACATGATGATTTAATTTGACTCCCCCTGGTTCTTGCACTGGAGGAAGCCAGTAACAGTCAATTCCTTTTCACTTTTTCTTTTCCCCTCACAATTTTATAGACCTCTATTATCTCCCAACAATTCATCCTGAATGGTTCTATTGTTTTTAATGATTCCTCACAAGCAGAACGTTCCTTCATTTTGGTCTTACATGTTGCCTTTATCCAAAATTATATTTTAATCTTGTTTATTGGGGTTTTCAGATCTTGTTTAGCTTTATGACCTGCAGTGAACAGAAATGCTTGGCAGAGATGTACTGGTCTGAGGAAAGGAGATGTTTTCTTCAGCCCAGTGGCCCGTCCCAATGTGTCTGAATCACACAGTTACACCTGCACTGGCATCTATTCCCACCAATTTCAGCAGCCTACTTTAATCAGATTAACAGAGCAGGCAGAAAGGCTCACCCTTTAATTACTTTATGGATATATTATGACGAGGTCTATTATTTTCCTGTGTTGTTCTTTTGCCTGAATCCCTGGAGGCAGTTCTGCCATGACAATCACAACCAGGCTTCAAGGCTCTCTGTCCTGAGGCCATGGCATAGAAAGATCTGCATTTGCACCATTCAGCTTTTACCTCCAGAAGAGGGTTGCCACATCCCGAATGCCTTTGGATTCAGTCCCTGCAACAAATTCACAAATATTTTCCAGGAATGGTTTGGAAAGGTGATAGTTGACCAAGACTAAAACTGTGCCATGGATTGTTCTAACAGTTTACTAGTATTTAGTTGGAGTTGAGTGCCTGGGAACATTCCTTGGCCCAATCAATTTGCTAAAATTGGTACAACCATCCAGCCTTGTGGCTGAAGACCGAAAAGGTCAGGCTCTTCTTCAGGCCTATCAAGTTTCATTTGAAGCATGAGAAGCACAACTGTTCTTTCTTCAAGCTTCCACATGGCTAGATCAGTGAGCCCTTGGTGAGGGGGCAAGAGCCTGACTATGCCCAAATCGCTAATATGTGAGATTTAATCTGGTATAATCTCAGGTGCAGCCAGTGGTGAATTTAATCAGATCATCACCTGTAAGTCATTTTCTTCTTCAGCTTTGTGGCTGCAGAGTAGATCTCTGGCTGCATAGAGGTTGGCTTCCAACTTTTAAGGTTAGGTTTGCACATTGTATTTCCTCCATACCTGAGAAGTTTCCCTAATTTTCATTCTGTCACATCTTCCTCAATTCCTGATGCCACACTTTCTATCTTCTTGTTCTGCCAGAATACGCTATACGAGTCCCTTATCTGAAGAAAATGCAGTGAGGTTTTAATACCTCTTCTCTTCTATCCTTTTGCCCTACAGGGGGTAGAGGTAGGAAGACATAGGACAGATGGAATGCTGGAAGTACATTGTCACCAAGAATGGAGTTCTCCAGGCATATGTATACCACATCTGATACAGCAGCCCAATGCTTTTTATTGTTCAGAATGGAAGAAAACAGCCCTTTTGCCAAGCAATATACAGCTCTGTTAAATATATTTAACAGTATATTTTTTACCGAAAGACCTTTCAATTGCTTGCAGTTAAAGGAGAGAAAAATCTGCAGGCCAAGCAAGCCATTGTATAAGGGAAGGACAATATTTCTGAAAAGACAGTCTTTGGCTTAGTGTCAAATTCATGCTTTGCACATTCAACAAGCATCCAAAGTTAATCCATCCACAAGTAGGACTGAAAAATGAGTAAGCTCCTGAGATCCTGAACTGCAAACATGCTGGGGTGGCTGAGGCCAGTAATCTTGATTTAACAACTTCACCAGCTAGTGGAAACAGGACTGTCATCAGGGATTGGGCCTAATCCAAACCCTTCTGCAGCTAGGTGAAAGGAGACCATTATTTCTGTGAGACTTTTTGCTTCAGTTTCCTTAGAACAAAAAGGTGATAAGGATGTTCCTGAAGTCAGGACTCAATTTATAAAAACTCCTGAAGTTTAACCCTGTCAAAAATAAAAATAAATAAATAATAAATAAAAAATAAGCAAAACTTGGACAAAAGCAGAAGGAAAATTTTCCTGAAATTTGGCAGAGGAAAAAGAGAATAGAAAGCGGAAAATGCTAATAAAAGTTTTAGTTTCAATGGACATGTGGGTGGCATGGAGTGGATGATTCTACAGTCTTTTTCAGACAGCAGAATTTAT
This sequence comes from Strigops habroptila, assembly GCF_004027225.2. NCBI lineage: Eukaryota > Metazoa > Chordata > Aves > Psittaciformes > Psittacidae > Strigops > Strigops habroptila. Next base: position 98,795,451 of record NC_044277.2, read on the forward strand.
GCTACAGTTTTTTCCTTTGTCTTTGTTCCAACAAAGCATTTCTAAGCATGTGTGTAACTTTGATGAAGTTTTCAGCATTCTCTTAGAAATCAGTGGTACCATATGTTCCAAGATAAGCAAGTGTTTAAGCTCTTCAAACACTCAGGATTCAAAACAGATCAGAGACAACAAAGCAAGCATGCAATAAACACAAATACTTAGTCCTAAGAAGAAGTTTTCAAGTATTTTATGTTTCTTTATGTTCTTTTTCTTTTCTAAGAAAATTGCAACTCTAGGGATCTGGCAATTTGGGGAAAACCTCAGATTTCATTGGAAACCAGAACCATATTCCCAGCTCATATAATTGCCAAGAAAGTCTCAAAAATGCTACCATCAAAGACCAAAGTCTTAACTGTTTGTTGATGAAAATGCTAATGATTTTAAAGACAATCTTATGACTTCTTAACCTGAGAGGGCTAAAACAATGTAACTGCAGAACACAGAAAACTTCATTTGCAGCTTTGCAGGAGCAAAGCACAGTGTGTTTCTTCTCTTTGAGGCAAGGAAGGAAGACAGAGGAAGGAGCAGGACTTCGAATTTTAGCTGTATGGACTTGTCAGGCTCAGACATTTGGTCTAACAGCTAAATTATGCCAGACATTGTCATAGTTTTAAAATATTTTTAGGGAAGTGTACCTATCTTTTGGGATAAATGCAAAAGAATATCCAGTAAATTTCTTCAAAGAATAAATTATGGAATTATCAGACCCTACTTGTTAAGCTGGAACTTTAGCCATAGCAATGGTAGGGTTTGTTTGGGTGTAATTACAAATGCAGGTGTGTATTCAGGAATGCCAAAGAGACCGAGAAAAACCCTATGCTGTTCATATGAAATTGAGAAAAAGAATAGAAATAAGAGAACATTTTTGCTGTATCTAGACAGAGATTTTGAATTGTGAAAAAGAACCTTTTCCTGCCACGTTCTGGGAAATGTAAGCTTAGCTGCAGTCACTGTAAATTCACAGATCTCCTCCTTTCAGTACCTGATGCTTATTTCTCAAAATCCTAAATATTGGCTAATTTCTAGCGTGAAGAATGTCAATGTTGGCACTGGCAGTGAGTTCTAGTGTCCCAAATGGGAAACTGTGGCTTGTTCTTCAAGGAGGAAATAATGGTGCAACTCATGGAATGTGAAAGCATCCAAGACTTTATGAAAGAAACTTAAAACTACAGATCAAAGAGCCTCAAGCTTTGCAGAAAGAAAAACAACTGCAATGTGAGCCAGCTAGGGAGAAAAGAAAAGAAAAAAACCAAGAAAAAAACCAACATATTTATCCTGCAAATTGAGAGAGCTTAAAAATAATATGAACTTTGAAAAAGCATTCATGGTAAGGTCTAGGAGTATTCAGAAAATTGCCCACCAAGAGAAGACATTTTTCCCCTTGAAGAAAATGCAAAGCTTGCCCAAGACTGACCATCTGTGTTTAGTGTGTTTGCACAAAAGCATTCACCCAGTCTGATAAAGGCGCATATACATAAACTGAAAAAGATCAGATGGAAAAGTTGCATCCGAAATTTGGAGGAACAAGGATTAGCTGCAACTTTGTGTTTGAGTTTTATCATAGAAGTCAGTACTGGGGTAACATTGGGGTTACACAATATTTAATAGACATGAAAGGACAGAGAAGCATTGACATTGGCTTAAATCTGGTAAACTTTGGAACAGGAAGAAAACACATGGAGACACAAAACCAAACTTTCTGGTTTATCACTAATAGCGATAGTCACTAGGGAATATGTACAATTCCAGAAGTGGGAAAAACTGACTCTGAAATTTAAACAGTTGCAATACAAGATAGCCCAGCAAGGTGGTGAGCTCATAATCAGTCTGTATTTGCAGGTGGCTAATAACCTTGTGATTAGTGCCCAGAAAAGCTGTGGAAATTCCTCTTAGAGATGCGGTCCATTTGAAGCCAATGATTTGTAGGCAATCTCTTTGCAGTATAAAAGTGCTTTTGCTGCCAGAAGCATGAACTGTTACACCAAGCATGTTCAGGGATAGTTGTTCAGGAGAGCTGGGAAATGCCAGAAGATTTCAGATTTTTTATTTTTAACTACTGAAATTCTCTATGGCTGAAAGCAAGTGGGAAGTCCTGTTTCCAACCCTGTGGATGGCACTGGTCATGTTAGCACATCTTTAGCTCCTCCTGACAAGTGAGCCAAGTCTAGCTGCAGAAATGAACCCAATTAATTTGGACTGAAATGAGTTAGGAAATGGTCATACAATCACCTAAACTTGCATTTTCAAGAATGAAAATATATTTCAGCCATGACAGCTGGGGGAGGTAGACTGTGAAGTGTCTGTGAACAATTCCTGACTCAGAGTAGCTATAACCTCCTGGCTGCTTCATACCACCTAACATTTCTTCCCTGAGTTGTTTAATTTAATATTAGGTAAATATTAATTTAATATTAGGTGAAATTAATCAAGTCCTAATTAATTTTCGCAGCTCACCACCTTCTGGAGAATATGAGCAGCCCCAATTTGTAGTAAGGGACACTGAAGCACAGAGAAAAGGTGTGTTGCTACAGCTTATACTACAACTCACTGTCAGGACCTGGAAGAGGACTCATTGCGCATAGAGGTCACCCCAGCTCTAGGTTTCATACCTAGACCACCACAGGCCAGATGAGTGTTGTGCTAACATACGACACCGTCTGTTCTGTGAAACTCTCATAGGTATACAGAAAAGAAAGAAAATAGCTGCGGACAAGCTCAGGGATTTTAGATATAAAAGTCCAGGCTCTGCTCTGACAGGCGTAAATCCCTGGAAACCCATGCAGTTCCTCAAGGTTCATACAAAAGCTATTGGGACCTGAATTTGAATTTTCAGCCTTCAAAATATTGCACAGAATTCCCACATGAAAATGAGTAGTTTCAACCATTTCAGGAGGCTCAAGTCACTCAGGTGCTGGAGCAAGGATCCTCTTCCTCTTCTCCTGATATCACAAAGAGATTAAAGCAAGACTGCTGACTGAATACACCCACATCACCACTGCCTGTAACAGGGAGATTTACAGCAGTCATTACATGCCAGAGGAGTTAAAGGCCATGCACCTCATCAGGACCTGTTCCCAGTTTATAGCTGTCACCCACCAGCCTCACTAACGATTCCAGATAATCGCTCCTTGAATGTTCCCAGTCACCTTGACTTACTGCTCTCTCCCTGTGAGTCATACTATGAGTCTACAACGTGGTATGCAGAGAAAAAGAAAAAAAAAAGGCTTTCTTGCATTTGGCTTTAATTACATTCATTTTTAATTAAGTTCTGTGGTTTTCATATCAATAATGCTGGCTTGAAAAGAATTGCTTTGCTTGGATGTTTGTTCTCTATACAGGCAAATATTGCATTTCACTTATTCCATCCCCTGTGACCTCTAAGGGTCTTTGTCAAATGCTACTGGCAGTCACTGAGCTCCTGGAGGATGTGGATCATACAGACTAGACTAGGCAGTTCAATATCCGCTTATTCATCTTAAGTCAACTGCAAAGTCCCCTCTCTCTCTCTGACTTTTGATTTCAGTGGGTGATAATTCCTCATGTGGCCAAAAATGTCAACTGAAGCTAATGGTCTTCTCAAAGGATGTGAGAGCTGAAGGGCACAGCTGGAATGAGTGAGCTCCCTTGGACAGGACCATATTGGCCTGTCCGTGCATATGTAGACACCACTCGAATGTTGACCCATGGCAAAGGCACCTTGGTGATACAGTCAGCATAGGTAAAAAGACAGGGAAATTAAAACCTGATGAAAGGAAATGATTTTCCACACACTATAAAAGTCCATCATGGAGACCACTAACACAGGAATGTAACACTGGACTTTTACATGGCACTCCATCACTAAATATTATGATAAATATGAATGTATTAGAAGATTTTATTAAACCTCAAGTTTGACATAATCTTTACCTATGAAAGACCTGGGACAAGCCTCAGCAGTCACAGATTTTTCCAAAGTCTCCTCTGCGAGTGCTGGCACTGCTCACAGCGTAAGAGGGAGTGCACACCAGAACCAGACTTTTATGCCCCTATATAGGTTTCAAGAAAGACAATGAAACAGAGTAGGCATGTCAAAGCTAGGCTCTTAAAAGTTGTTGAAGTGTAAAAAATTGTCTAAGGTATGACTGAGAATTTACATAGCATTTGGAAATTTATTGTTCATTATATTGGAGTGCAAAAATTAGGTGGTTCTTCAAGCTCAGGGAACTCTTTCATCTTCAGACATCCTTTTAACACTTGGCAGCATTATGTTGCCCAGTTGAGTTCATTAGTTGGACTCACCAGTGTTGAAAGAGTTAACATCAGTGTGACATTCCAGGACCCACCAACACTGGTGAATCCATCACCAAGTTGGACTTGATGATCTTCAAGGTATTTTCCAGCCTAAATGATTCTATGATTATGATTCTGGTAGCCAGGCCTGTAAAGTCAGATCTTCAAAGAGACTGCATCTCACTTAAAAATTCCTACTTGAAACATGACATATGTTTCAAGGCTGTGAATGAACCAAGGGACCTTAATCTCCCTGACCATCTGCAGACCCTCAACCCCTTAGCTCAGGAGCTGGATATAAGCTCAAGCTCCTGTTCTTGGTCAGCCTGACCTTGGGTGGATGCCACAGATGTGGCTGGTAAGGACAATTACCTGTGGCCTGGGCCTTAATGACATGCACACAAAACTCACGGCATCCCCCAGCTATATCCCAGCTCAGGCTGTCCTGGCGCACTTCTTGGGAACAAGAAAAAACATTGTGGGGCATGTGGCCCCAACCAGTCATCTTCATCCAGCCATCCCTGGCAGGGCTGGCACCTCTGAGGCTGAAGTAGAACTCAGTATTTTGGGAAGTGCCAAATGTTAGTGCTGCTGATACCAAACTATGGGAAGGTGCTCTAACATAAACATGCTGAGGGAAACACAAAAGGGATTATCAGCAGCTTGACATGCTACCTCTTAATTAGCAGATTGCATGTTTGCACCGTACTCTTAAACTACACTCAAGATGGTTTTCTGATCATCCGAAACCCTCTGGTCTGGGGGGAGATTGCTGTGCCCTGTGTTACCTAGAGAATTGAAGCAATGGCTCAGGGTACCGGGGAATAAATGAACAACGTTGCCATATCACTGTACTGCACAGTGCAGCACTCTAAACAAATGGAAGACCATTGCACCTATTGACTAAACTATCATATTATCTCAAGAACCTGTGTTTACACCTTGGTGCAAATCTGGGTAATGTAATGCAATTAGTACTGGGATCTCTCAGAAGTTGCAGGTAATAAAGTGTCAACGTGATAAAAGGATTGATCATTTTAATAGAAACACCTGTGACTTGTTGCAGTATTTAAAGGGTGGCTATGAATAAGATGGACACTCCCTTTTTAAAAGGAATCACATGGAAAGAATGGGGGGTACTGGGCACAAGTTACTCCTGGGAGATTCTGAAGTTTTCACAGTAAGAACAATCAGCCACTGGAATAATCTCCCCAGTGAAGTGGTGGAGTCCCCAACACTGGATGCTTTTAAGATTCATCTGGACAGGATGCTGGAACATCTAGTCTGGGTTATGTTTTCCTAGAAAGACTGGGCCAGGTAATCCTTGAGGTGCCTTCCAACCTGGTACTCTGTACGATTCTGTGATTCCATGACTTTGGGATTATGACCAATGCCAAGCACCAGGAAAAGGGCTGAAATATTAGGAAAGAAGCAGAAAGGAGGATGATAGAGTTGAATGGGTTGAGAAAACCTTGCTGAACTTGAAAACAGTCATGAGGGATGTGAGGGAGAATATAAAATTAGCTAGTGCAAGTCTGCAAACCTTAGTGGCTTAAACAGCCAGCAAGCAGAAAGCATCTTTAAGAAAGCATCTCTAGAAAAATAATTGAAAATGTTTAGCAGCCAATGCCAAGAGTTTGCTGCCCAAAATGCCCGGGGGAAATTCCAGAGCACAATGGCTGGTTTCAGGTTCCCTGAGCAGCTGCATTTCAACTTCCCAGAAGAGGTCAGTCTTTCCCAAGGATTTGTGGTGGGTTGCCCAACTCTTGCAAAAGAAAGCATTACCAGTGAACGATGCCTGGATGGATAAATATAGGGAATATCAAAGGCCTGCCAGGACCGCATTTTCAGCCTCCGGTGAAAGCGAGCTCATTGCAAGTGTGAACTCACCTGGGTAATTTGACAAACAATTGACCTAATGTTCCCAGGATGTGGGAACTAACGCTGCTTTGGAACAAGCTGGGGGATGAGATGGGAACAACATGCTCAGAAAAATGCTTAACTCTAAATTCACACTTCAGCAAAATCTGCTTTCACGTGCATGAACAGAGAAAATCGTTTCTCCTGCTTTAATGCTCTGGTCTAGTCCTGGAAGACTCTTCCTCTGACATCAAAGATGGGTCTTAAGAAAACATAATGGAGCCATGCTCCCTACATTGAACTTGTGCTATTACTATATCTGAATTATGTATCAAACCCAGGGAAAAGTCATAGCACGCTGGTCCTCCAGCTGTAAAAACACAGGACCCTTCCACCTGCACTATCAGGTAACACCTTTACTTTGTCCCATTCATGTGTTTCTAGTCCTCCCATGGGCTAAGTTTTCACTGTAGGCTGTCACAAGCCCCATAGGGTAGATCTATCCTTCCGGGTTTATATTTTTATAGTCTCTGGCTGCTGTGAAAAACTTCTCAACAAACCAATGCTGTAATGATTGCCTAAATTTGGAGAGACCCTGAAAACTTTTCTCTGAAACATCATCCACTCCTATCATGTCTTATCCAAATTTTAGCTTGAAGGCCCTGGAAGATGACACTGATGTTAACTCTTCCAACACCAGTGATTCCAGAGGATGTAATGGCTGTAAAGGTGGGCATTAAACCCATGTAGTCCTTGGACTTACAGCAATGAGGGACATAAAAAAAGAAGGTCCAATATATGAAACAAAGAAGAGAAGAGATGATGAAGCAAGTGACACCCAAGGGATACTTTAGTTGGTCAAAGCAAGAGCAAACTTTCTTGCTGCATGGTGAACTGAGCTATAAATCACTGGATAAATAATAGTTAAGAGCCATATTTGAAAAGATATTTCAGTCCTTAAATACTGGTACTAAATATTTCACCTCATAATGACTAATGCTTTCTCCTTGATTTCCAAATGTCCCATTGACTCTGGACTACTTGCAGAACACAGCCCTTATTTGTACCCAAAGCCATTTCAAATGCAGGATCCTGCCTACTTCCTTGTATGGGTTGGCATTGGTGGGCAATCTGACACTCATATCACAACACAAGCTTGTCAAAATCTTTCAAATCAGGTCAAAATGTTCCAATCAGATATTTACAAAAAGCAGAGGAGAAATGATTTTCCTTTCCTTTTAATTTTGTTCTCTTTTCTTCACATGTCAAAATGACAGTCAAGAAAAGAAAACGTTTTAAATCTTGTTTCAGCTATATTTTCTCCCTCATTATTAAAGTACGTTCCCTTACTGCCAGAAGGACAATATCTAAGTTTCAAAGCTTTATATGTGGTTATCAGAACTTCATGAGCAAAGGTGGTAGCTGTGTGATTTCTGACTTTGGTCTGCTCATGTCGTCTTGTTCCATTTCTTTGTGTATATCATATGATGGTCTTAAGTACATCTTGCCTGTGTGCAACTGTGAAGAGCAGGCTTCTACCATGAAATTTATCTGATTAAATAAAGACATCCACATCTGCACTGATATACCCATTTTCTTCCATGTTGATGAAGTAGAGTCCACTAATGCAGCCTATCCCATCCTAAAATAGGAATAGGAACTGGATGAGAAGAGACATGCTCATTACTCATTGCTTATTTGTCTTTGTAGGTTATTAAGGGAATCTGCACTAAGTATCTTATCTATAAGCACCTGAGTTTAAAGTTAGAGGAATTTAATCCCCCCTTAAATGTTCATCAAAACTCTGTCATTAGCAGGAAGTCCAGGCTAAACAGTAATAATTGGAGCAGCACTGTTGCAATAACCTGGAGAAGGTTTTATTTATATAGAACTTGTCTGGGACACAAAAATGCTATAACTCCATGAAAGCATAGAAGCATAGAATGGGTTGGAAGGGACCTTAAAGCTTACCTAGTTTCAAACCCCCCTGCCATGGGCAAGAACACCTTTCACTAGAACAGGTTGTTCAAAGCCCCATCCAACCTGGCCTTGAACACTTTCATGGATGGGGCACCCCTAACTTCTCTGGGCAACCTCTTTCAGTGCCTTACTACCCTGACAGGGAAGAACTTCTTCCTAATATCTAATCTAAATCTATTATTTTTCAGTTTAAAGCCAAATGTCCCAGACTTCTTTCTTACGGAAACTTTCCTACAGTTCTTATTTTGAACTTAGGGTGAAAGAGAGCTGGTTTTTCCCCATAAATGTTCACCCCTATCTCCTGTGTGTTGTCCATCTTTTGACTAAAACATTGACATTTCAACTTGAACCTCCTTTTCCAATTATATTTCTCCTAATCTGAATTAGATATATCTCCTATCTTTTCCACAAACTTTCTCATAGGGAAAAAAGTTGCTTGTCTCATGTTTCTGTTTTCCTGGTAAAATGGGAAGGTAACAAGACTCTTTTTTTCTGTCTGAAAAATAACATTTTCTTTCCATATATAGTGTCCTATTCTGATTTGAATGGCTAGGTACTAGACTGATAGAAATCACAAATTCAACACTGTGTATTTCAGATGGTGAGAAAGAAAATGCAATGAGTAAGATCAGTGTCATCACATTTTAGGTAACTAAGCTAGTTACCCCTAGTTCTCTTTATAGTCAGTGGAAAGAATGATCACTTTTGAAGGAGATGAAATGCTCCCCTCAAATATCAGTCTTAATCCATATAGGAACATTGTCTAGATAGCAACATTTATGTTGCAGGAATCTATATGTGGTCAGATAAACCCCTTCAGCAACAGGTGGATAAAAAAGAGGGATTGGAGGGTGAGCAGGAATTCTTTCCATAAAAACAAATCTAACAAAGATGTTTAGAGCTTGAAAGTAACGAATATACAATGACAGTGAGGATAGTTTTGTTGGGGTAGAATTTAATAGGTAGCTTGGGAAAAAACGGTGATTTACCCATGTATTCCACACTGTCCCCAAAGTTGTTCTAGGTACATCCTAGTAAATTAAGCAGTGATTAAGACTGTGATCAAGTATGCTAAGCAATACTAGATAACAAGAAGGTGAGTCGAAAGGACAGCTTTTAAACTCCTAATCCCTTTTGGAGACACAGCCCAGAACTTTAATACAGTAGTGAGGGTCTGGTTACACTGCTTACATTTCATTGCACATTGGCCATGTATGACCGCTATGGTGAGTTGACCTTGGATGGCTGCAGGTGCCCACCAAGCCACGCTCTCACTCCCCCTCCTCAGCAGGACAGGGTGGGGAAATAACTTTTATTGCTGACCTCATCGTATGGTATGGAATATCCTTTTGGTCAGTTTGGGTCAGCTGTCCCAGCTGTGTCCCTTGCCAACTTCTTGTCCACTCCAGCCTACTGGCTTTTGGTGGGTGGCTTGGAGAGACAGTCTTGATGCTGTTTGAGCGCTGCTTAGCCTTAGCCAAAACACTGGGGTGTTATCAACACCTTCTAGCTACAAATGCAAACCACAGCATTCTGAGGGCTGCTATGGAGAATGTTAATTCCATACAAGCCAGATCCTATACAGCCAATCTACTTATCTTAGAGAAGTCCATCAGAATATGCCAATGCTGTGGCAACTTTTACAGGCTGTGCCAAGCAGTTACTATGAAGTTTGGGAAAAGCAGTTAGCGGTAAATTCGAACTGTTGCTGTCAGCAGTAGTCCTCATGATCAAGAACTGAGGGTGGGTTTTGACTCACCTCACTTTAAATCTCTACAGTTGAATTATCCAGGGGAGAGAAATGTTTAGTGTATGATGTATTTGATCTACTTAAGATATCAGCTTTGGTGATGAAATGCACTTAGGTACCACTGATGTTCAATGTAGTGTGGGATTTCTGTTTAGGTCTTTAAACAGGAGCTGAAGGAGCAGAAAAGCTCAGTGGGAAGTTTCCATTGTTCTTGAAGAGAATATTTTGAAGAAAATAGAATTTTGGTCATTTAACAGCAAAAGATTTTTATTTCTTAGGTAAAAATGAAGATTGAAATTGTTTTTCTTCAAGATTAAACATTCCTTTCTATCCTTCTTATTTGTTTGTTTTTGTTTTCATATCACAGAAAGAGATCCTTTCTGCAAAGTGTAAGAGTTCATTTAGCTAAAATAAGCACCCCCAAATTCTATCACAGACTAGCTTGAAGGGAAAATTTGTGATCATCCTTAATTTCTAAACTCGATGGAGAAAATGTGCCAGATTTTAGTGAGTTGTTTAAATAACCTACTTGGCAGCACTCAGTAAAAGACGCAACCACTTCTGACTCACAGCTCAGTGATCTTTCTACTGCTTAACACTATCCCTCTGCAGGTCACTGTTTCAGGAATGAGTGGTGCAGGCACTGAAGGACTGATCATCTCGCTTGTTTTTGTAGGATATACATCTCTGACCACATAACAGATAGCATGCATGGGCAATGACTCAGTTTAGTCTCATCTGTGGATGACCTTTGGATAAGTCTTCATTATCATAGAATTATAGAATGGTTTGGGTTGGAAGGGACCTTAAAGACCATTCAGTTCCAACCCCCTGCCACGGGCAGTGACACCTTCCACTAGACCAGGTTGCTCCAAGCCCTGGCCTTGAACACTGCCAGGGATGGTGCAGTCACAGCTTCTCTGGGCAACCCGTGCCAGGGCCTCACCACCCTCACAGGGAAGAATGTTTTCGTAATATCTGATCTAAATCTCCCCTCTGTTAGTTTATATATTTTTATTTAAATAGGTATAGTTTATATTTATATTATATATATGATAGTTTATATGTCAGTTAATTTCCATCAAAACCTGGGTAAATGGTGAGAAGCAAGAACATTCAGACAGGTTTCTGAAGTTTTTCTCAGACAAGCATTTACTTTCACATACAATTTGGTTTCAAGGCAAGTTAAAGCCAAGGTGGTTTGGTTCCCCTCCATCTCTTCATGTCAACTACAAAGGCTGTGATACCTAGTTTTCAATCTGAGGAAGAAGCATTTTGGTCATACCCTTGAGGTTTTCTCCTGCTAAGTCTATATCAAAGGCCAAAGAGCTCTGTGTAATATTCCTACAAGCCTCTATGCCAGGTGTACCATGCATGTGGTGAAGTCTGGGTCCATGTTTTCTCTTCCTCTTTATTTTGCCCTTGCCACAGCTTGTGCTCTCTCTACTTCTTCCAGGGTAGCGGGTGCCTCACTCCCCTTCAGATGCAGCTTGGAAGTAAGATTTTTAGTTCTTTCTTTCTGGTTCTCCATAACCCCCAATTTATTCTTTTCATCTTCCCCACACCAAGAACAAGTTACTCTTTTCTTTTTCTCTTTCTTCCTGAAGAGAATTATTGATTAGAAATATAAATACTGTGAGTCACTCCCCTTTGCCCCTTTTCCCTCATCCTGCTCTCCCTTCCCCCACCATCCCAGCTCTTGGAGTATAAATCATTTTCTGTGGTCTGCAGCTCAGCTGGAAAAACTAACAAAATGGGTCTATAATGTCACCAGCATCTAATTTGGTGGATTTATGGGGTCTGGCCTTAAGCACTTGCTGCTTTACAGCGTGTGAGTTCAGTCCTGCAGGAACTCCCTCCAGACTACAGCTCTTTATCCTTGACTGTGGCTGTCTACAGTCTCTAGAGCTTTACAATGGGCAGATCCTTCTCCCTTGGAAAATGGAAGCTCTCCTTTCTGCCCCACCCATTGCCCCTGCTTGATGGGCCCAAAAGAGGATCACAAAACATTCTGTCAGCCAGGAAGGGCTTAGCATTGTTGATGTGTTAGTTGCAGCAGGCAAATGTAGTAATCGAGCAAGGCATGTGTGTCGAGGTTCACACGTTGAGCAGGAGTCACACGGCTGGCTCTCTCTTTGGGCTCCCTCACACACAGGCTTGTTCTTCATGTTTTTACTTCTAATTTTAATCTTTTTTGGTGTTTGGCATTGTCAGATATAGGAGAAGTGCCAAGTAAGAGCAATTGTTTTACGGAAGGCACACATGTTTGTGAAGTCCTGCTTTCAAAGGAGCCTTGCTGGAAGGTGCTGTGCGGCTTGACCTAGGCAAGGGAAGCACAAGGTGTATAACTAAGTAGTGGCAAACATCCCTCAGCTGAAACCTTTCTGTCTGCAGTAGCATTGTGACAACCTTCCAGGAGCAATCTGTCCCCTGGAAGACCCAGTGCTGGTAAGCATTATCTCTAACAGTCCATTAACACCCTGTCTTTTGCTCCAGAGGAACTGGCTTAAAGTTTGTTTGAGCCAATCCATGCATCCAAGCCAGCTGGTGTTCAATGACAAGCCTATGTTTAGGTCCCCGATTCTCTTATCATACACAGACCTCATGTACATGGGACTGAGACCCCTGGGACTACTTGTAAATTTGGGTTTAGGCCCTGCCTGAAAACAGCAGGCACTCTCCTCTAACTCAAGTTAGGTCTATAACCAGCTTGGACCTGGTGCTATTCTTGGGATAACAACTCTCACAACTCAAAGCATTGATGGACGAGAGCAGGGACCCCAGAGTGACTTTGCCTGGACCCAGATGGCAGAATTGCTGTGACCAGTGGAGTACAGACACCTGGATATCTTTTAAAGAGCTCAGCTCACAGTGGCAATGATGGGGTGCTGGAGTTAAATTTGCTCTTTGCAAGCTGGCTCTGCCTGGGTGAATACTCTGGAGGGGTATCTGCATGATGTTCATGATATTTGAAGTGCAGGACTGAAACCAAACTGGGTCTGGCAGCAGGAGAGCCATCTTCTCAGTGTTCTGAGCCATCTTCTCACATCTGTGACTGCACAATTAAGTGTGCATATGTATTTGTACTTACATATATAGGTATTTATATCCCAGGTATAAAACCTATGATAATTCAGATACCAGGGTCTGATGCGAAGAAGTGTTGGCTCTCTTTCCTATGCTTTCACTTACATATTTGCAATCTGGACAAGTATCTGTTTTCCAGTATAAACACGCTTTTGGACAGAAATATGTACTGCAGCGTGGGTCAGGAAAGGGATGACAGATCTGATTTACACGCCATTTCCTTTGCCTTAGCATATTAAGCAGCTTTCTTCTCTGTCCACCACCCTTTCTCCTTGGGGCATCACATCTCATGAAAACCAGTGATGCTTTGTGGAAAGCTGGGGAGAAGGCTCTCTTTGGGGGGCAATCTATCTTGTACTTAAACTAAGTATGGCATGCTTTTGCCTCGAGTCCCTGCATGTATAGCTGAAGGCACGTCTGGTTCAGTCTCTTGCTGTAGACACTGATAAGATATGGGTTTAATACACAGCTTTCCCTGTTCATGCGGACCACGGATGCAGGTCCTCACTGAGCCTTGATCTATCAAGTCTAGTCGTTCTCCCCACCTTCAGGAGCCTATAAAACTTCCCAGATGCATGAGAAAGGTAGTGTAGTGACCCTCAAACAATGGAGAAACTGAGGAATAGATTGTGTATGCGAACATATCCAAAATTACACCAAAAATGTCTGGGAGAGCCAGAAGGAAAAGCCAGATTTGTGGACTCTCACCGATTTACGTATGTGTGCAAACCACAAAGACCATCTAGACTCACTTCTGAAACCCACAAAATGCCCACAGGTCCTGTCGCTGTGCCAACACCATTCTGAATAATTTTACTGATGCTGTTTGCCTTTCCTATCGTGCTCATTCCTGAGGGAAAAGATGATCTTATGGTGAGGGCACTGGTCTAAAATTTAGGAGGAAATTGTTTCAGTGACAATTTTTAGTAGACCTAACAAAATGCTTGTCAACATTAATTTTTGTTTAACGTGAAACATGCCGATTTTCTACTATTTAAAAAATGTCACCAGAATATTAATTGTACTTATTTTCGGACAACCTTTTTTTTTTTTTTTTCCTATTCACAGGATGGAATATTTTTGGCTTTGTTTACGTGTCAACTTCTCTCCCAGTGAAAAACACTTCGTGTTGGAATTTTTTGGAAAAAAAAATAAATCCATTGACAGATAAACATATTTTCCTTTCCCTCCAAAATGTTAGTAACTCATTACAAATAGTTTTTATTACTTGGGTTCTTACCAGACCTGTTCTCATCACAGAACAGTTGCTAGACAGATGAACCCATTAGAGGAAACAGCACTGCAATTTTCATAATAGTAAAGGACCCTCCCCTTAGCCTCACAATTTCTGTCTCCATCAATTCTCAATAAGTCAGAAGAGATACCATCATCACCTTTCTGGTGATACAGGCAGCAAACGGTTCAATTTGTGACTGGTAATACTGATGTCATTTAAACAGCTGCCTCTACAGAAGCCAAGCCCTTGCAAATAAGTAACCTTTCTGTCATTCCTTAGAAGCTCTGGAAAGCCTTTTAGAGCAGTAAGGAGCAAAATTATTGCAACAGCCATGTCTAGATAATAAATTGCTACTAAATTCTCTCGCCACTAGGTCTCAGACTGTTTAACAAAGCTGAATTCTGCCAAAAGCTGTGAGAAAGTTATTACTTTTCAGTACCTGGAAAAAGAGAATTGTAATAATGGAGTGGGATTCATCTTACTTAGGCTCAGTCATCCCATAGGTCCAGGGTAAATCTGAGCTCTCTGTAGCCAAGGGGCACAGGCACCTCCGAGAGATGATTTGCCTCATCTGTATTTAGGCAAGATGAATCCAAACTCTGTGGATCTCTTTTTGTCTTCCCAGAGTGTGGAGGGAGCCAAAAGGACTGGCTTAAACTGTATGCCGGCTTTAGTTGGCTAAAGGTGGTAAGATAAATCCAGCACAAGGTGTCAGGGAAATAAGGGGTACATTGAACGCATTACCTCACCTCAGTTAATTGCTTATTTCTTAGGATATTTTTCTTTTCCTTTGTCCTGCCCCTGTTTTAAGGAGGATGCTGCAGGTGGGTTTTTCATTGGTGGCAAGTTGTTGACCTTACAGCTGAAGTGAAGTTGTGGCATGGGATCTACCAGTAATAAGATCCAGTTTAATGTGTCAGCCACACAGAATTACACTTGCTGAGGCTTGTGACATTGATTTGGTAGATCTGAACTCCTCTAGAGCTTGTGGAAGTGACTTTTGCTATTGACAAGTCTATGGGGTCTCAAGAGATGGACTTGCTCTTTCGGACTTTTTTATGTCTCTGTGATGATCAGAAGGCAGGAAGGAAAGATCTCAGAAGTGAAATTGTCTCAACAAATCCCTCAGAGACATCCTACTCCCTTAGCAGTCCTTGCAGCAGTGGAGCTCCGGCATGCGTTTTCCTGTCAACACCCTCAGAGAGAAATCTGAGCCCTGGTGTTTAAAGCCAGATGCTCAGCTTCCTTCCCTGCCTGCACACATGCCAATCTGTTAGGCTGGCCTCTTGCCTGTTCCCAGGTGGTGTGCCAGGATCAACAAGATCCAGATACCAAGGAAAGAGATGTGGCCTAGGAGAGCCTCTTGAAACCCTCGTGCTGACATACTGTCTGAAAGAGGATCCTTGCAGTGACGACTCATAGCAAATGGCTGCCCCATGCTTCCTGGTAAGGAACATGAGCATTTTGCCAACTAGATGTCTGGCCTGCTTTGCTATTTTTGTACCTAGCAAAGGCCCAAGGTGGAGGGAAAGGCCAGGCTGTTTACCATGTTCGGAAAAATAAAGTCTTGTGAGCAGACACTGTGCTACTGGACTATATTATGGTCAAATGACTTCTTTCAACCTATGTAATTGTGTGCCCAGCTGAGACACTGACCCATGACATGGATCCTGTTGTTCCTCTATCACTGCACGTCTCTTTGATCTTGGGCAGGTCTCTTTCTTTGAAAGAAAGCTGTGCTTTCTTTCATACTGTTTGCCTTTTTAGACAGGGTGGCAGATTTCAGATACTTTTTGCTTCTACAATAACTCACCCAATAAAACCTGGATCTCAGTTGAGTCTCTGATGGGCTCTTCCAAGAAGCAGCCCATAGAAAATACACATGTATTGGAAGACTTCCCATTGTGAAGGAGTCCTAACCCCAGCTAACCAAAACCACTGACTTGTGCAGACACTCCAGAAATAAATACAGGAGAAAAGAGGCTCATGTAGCCCAGCAGCCTGTCTCTAAGATTCATCAGCAGTAAAATGCTAAGAAAAGTTGAATTGCAGAAATCATCGTGATTCATGTTTTGAAAATGAAAGGTTTAGTGACTTGCTGATACTATTATATTTACTACCCCTCATGGACTTACCTTTTGGGTGTTTGTCTATGCTTCTTAGGAATTTTCTTTCTTTTTTTTTTTTTTCCTGACCTTCACGAAGTCTTGTATTTACAAGTGCTACAGTTTTCGAAGAGCTGTAGATAGCTTTGTATGAGATGAGTATGGAATAACCCGCTTTCAAGGTGATTTTTCTTCATTGCTAGTTTCGCATGCTAAAAGTAGGAATCTCCATAAGCTAGACTAGAGCTTTCTACCTAGCAACTAGGGTATATGAAACTCAAACTCGTATTTGCTTTGAGAAAGACACTTCATGGGAGACAAAATTCTGTTGAAGATGATTGCATTGAATAACCAAGAGATTATCCATGACAATGTCTGATTAAAACATCAAAATAGAATGGAAGGAGTGTAACTGGAATTCACAAGGGACCAAAACCAATGGAAGAGACATCTTCATGAAGATTTGAAAATGACAAAGTATCTGGTCTGTTAGGTTTTCTCCAGTCACTTTGTTGGAACAGTAAGGAACTACACCTTTCAGTATGTTGGCTTTACAGTAGACCTAAAAAACAAGCAGCAAGATCTGTAGGGAGGGAAAGGAGAGCAGAATAATGCATTCACAAGACTGCTATGTTATTCCTTCCAAGCTGGAAATCATGAGCTCAAGTATCTTCCTGAATCAGCAGCTTCATCTTTCTGCGTAGGATACATCTTACTGAACTTCAGCCAAATTAAATAGGTTACCTCTAAGTAGTAATCCGGTCCTTCCCTGTGCTTATTAGAGAATGACACCTCCAGGAGACGAGTACCTTCACAAGGCTCAAATACATCTCAGAAGATGGGATGAACCAGCTGTCATCATATGAACTGACCTTACAGGGTTCCAAAGCTGTGGCACATGGAATGTGGTTTTCTTAAGAAGGTGTCCAGGACAGGACCATTGATTTCTCTCTGGACCTCTGGGGAGAGAGCTCCTCCAGGGAGCTTGTCTCTCTCCAGGAATTGCAAAGGAAGCTCGGGGTGATTAATTCAACCTCTTTGTAGATAACCACATCATGAATCTCACCCTCTTACAATTTGGTTCTGCATCAGAATGAAGGGACTTACAGAGACAGACCCCTGCCTATAGTAGGCAACCTTATGTTGTTCAAAACAAGAGCTGTCTCTTAACAGCTGTATACGTCCACCAGATGGAAGTTTACTGGGAATACTAACCTCTGTTCACCTTCTTCCAGAGGATCTGAGACCTCTTTCTATTGAACCATTTCTGGATTTCTGATCAGCGTTTAGGGTTTCTGTTTCTCATCAACTGCGCATCACAAATCTGACCAGATAGTTGGCTTCCTTTTAAAAACATTTCCAAGTAAAAACAAAATCTGAAGCTTAATTATACAGTAGTAAATTACCCATTGAAAACTTCTGTTCATGAAAAACAGAGCAATTTCATCTCCCAACACCACCACCTCCACCCTTGGAATAAATCCTGCGAAGTGTAAATAGTGAAAAGCCAAAGAATTAGGGGGGATGCGAAACAGTGGGACTCTTGTTCTGTAACACTGAAGTGTGAGAACTGAGGAGGGTGAGTCTGTCTGGGTGAATCATGAGCTGACTGTGTTTTGCTTACAGTCCATTCCTTAATGTATAGTCTCATTGCCTTCAGATGTGAGACTGTTCACCTGCACACAATCGAGCAAGGAGAGAATTCAATGCCTTGGGATTTTACATGAAAAAAGTTACATGCAATAAATTGAACATCTGTTAGATATACTGGTTGGAGGGTGAACTTTCAATTAATACTGTTTCATAATAGTGATGTAGGCCAGGGGAAGGTACCATTGGTTACACCTATACTAATTAAATATTTATAGGGCTGCTGGCTAGCACTGAGGCCAGCTTGGCTAAAATAGGCGGTGCCCGTACTATTAAAACCTCTTACTTCCCAAATCAGGATGGGGTCATGCAAGCAGTAAGTATGAAGTGGTCCTTGTCTCACGCTAATTTCTAAGATTGATTTAAAATCTTTTCTCAGTGTTGTTTTTATGGTGCTGGGCCCACACAGCAAATGGATTAGCTTGCTGTAGCAGTTTCACCTCCAACTGGCATGGAAACTCAAATTAGAATATTAGATAAGAGTTCTGGATCTTTGTCTTGATAAAACCTGGGCATGATTCAACCACCAAAGTACCTTAGTTTATTGAAAATACATATTATAGGATTCATCTTCTTAACTTCAGCCTCTAAAATGTGTGTGTCTTGAAGAACCTATATATTTAAACTCCCTTCGTTGTTGATAGAGAAAGGAATCTGCAGATGGCAATTTGTCCCAACAGTGATGATTTAAAAAATGTATAAGCCTCACTTGTGTTTATGTCAAGAAATGAAGCACATTGCAGTGTTTTTGGTTTGGGCTTTGGGGTTTTGTAGGGTTTTTGTCTGCATTGGTTGTTGATCTGGTTTAGAATATAGTTAGCAGACAAGAGGAGCATAGGTCAGTAAACTGAGAAGAAGACCAAATGGTAAAAATGGGTAGGGATATTAAAATCAATTTTGGCTTTAGATAGCAATAGCAGCAGAGTTGATTTGGTAAAATTTTGAATGATAAAATAATAAATTAATGATTTTAAATGCTTGAGCATAGGCAATGGTTAGTTATTTCTGCTACTATCAATGTTTCCATCTTAGTAAGCCATCCTGGGCTTCCTTTACAGCTGGTAAATGCTAGTTAGCACAGCTACAGAAATAAGGATATACTGTTTGGAAATGATCTCAGAAGACTGCTAGTCCAACCTATCACTCAAAGCAGGAATAGGTAATGATGTTGTTGGTATTATCATTGGGCATACCATCAAGGTCCAGAGCAAAAAGTTAACGTGGGAGAATCACAGGCTTATACAAATGAAGTTAATGTGTGATAGTATGTATATATGATACTCAGATGTAGTCAGTTTACATAAGGGTGAAAAAAACCCAAGAGCTTGGAGCTGAATAGTCACACAAACATAGTGCACATCAAACCATCTTGCTCCAGAATTTATTTAGCTGCTGCTTAAACTGAGTTGGGCTCTTTTCCCCAGCTACTCTCACAGAGATACTATTTCTGAGTGCCCTTCTTTGCCAATTAGAAAACAGAAGCAAGGAAAAATAAAGCCCATGAGGCACTGCTGCTGTACATCTCTACCAAAATGGTTCCATTTTGTATCTCTCTTACAGTTAGGTTAAAATACTTCCCCCATATTCTCCCTTCTCCCCAGGAAGTAGGTGCATTTCACAAGTCATAAAACCAGAACCCAAAAGCCCAGTTTCCCATTAGGAGTCAGTTTTGATGGAGCATTTTGCCAAAGCCACAAAACTGCAGGACAGAACATGTCTGTGCTTTTTCAAAGCTACAGCAAGCACAATAAATAACAAAGACAGGAGAAAAGGACTAAAAGTCCTGAGAAACAGTGACTGACAGGAGACAGAGAGGCAACACATCTGACCTGCCCTGTGCCTGCTCTTGAAGAGGATTTGTGTAGCCTGACCTGTCCACACAGCCTTGCTTCACAAAGCTGAAATGCCTGCTTCCCATCCTTTCCCAGCAGCGCAATGCAGCCCCGAACAGGCTTTTTCTCTTTTGCCTTTCATGTTGATGAAAAGGGCAGGTTGGTGTTAGCAATCCCTCTGCAGCCCTAGTTTGATGCCTTGCTGAAGGGCGATAACATTTCACTGCTGAAAGGCAGAGGGGTGATTAGCAGGGATATAATGAAGGTAAGTGTGCGGTAAGGAATGCTTCGGTGCAGTTGGTCACTCATGTCCTCAAAGCCTCTATTGTTGCTCATGCTGAGACTAACAATTTGTCTCTCTCAAGCACATAGATACTGATCTTTTGCCATCTTACTGGAGAGCCATCCCATGGGACTGCCTGAAGAAGGAGATAAAGATCAGCCTCCACAACTCCTTCAGCCTGCTGGAACGTCTTCAGAGGGCGTCAGATGTCAAAAGCAACAGAACCTCCCCACATCTCCGCATTTTGTCAGCTACAGGTTCCAAACAGGGCTCTTGGGGTTCAGTTATGCATGTACCAGATAAAGATGCCAAGCTTCAGGTTACAGTAATATCCCCAGTAAACCCTCCACATAGAACTCTTTTTAGGGAATTCCTCATTCTGAGTTTTTTCTCTTTAATAGCGTAAGCCAAGTGAGAGTTTTGGAGGTCTATTTCACTATGTAATTGTCCAGGTTTACATTGCCTGGCTTGCTCTGACTAGGGCAGGACGAAACCATGACTGAACTGGGGAGCCAGAATGATCCTTGTGCTGATCCCTGTTGGTCCAGCAAAGTTTCCAACTTGGCAATCCTTCTATTCACCAGGACAGAAATCTCCATGGGAGTCTTACACAGCAGAAATAACTTGATGCAACGCATCCCCAGAACAATTTCTAATGCAGAGCACGAGACTGAAGCCTGAATCACTGAAGTCTGAACCACAAGGCTCTTGGTACCAGCTACCTACACAGCTCAGGGGCCAGACACCTTGGTTCTACCCCCAGCACTACAGGCAGTGGGAGATGTGACATGGTCGTCATGGTTTTAGAGTCTTTGATAGCATAGATCAGCATTGTTTCTGCTGTGCTATGTTTTCACCAGCTCAGGATCAATTTCTAATACTTTTAAAGACATTAAATGAAAGATGAAAGTTTAGCCACCAGAGGAGGCACCGTTATGGGACTTCATGCGATTTGCCATCTTTCTGCAAAGGCAGATGACCTAAAAAAAGGAAAAAATTAAAAAAGAGAAAAAGAAAAAAGACAGCATTAGAGTGGTAAGATCTGAGTTTAAAAATCAGAGAAAACATTAAACGACTGGCTTTAAAACATGTCGCACTTCAGAAAGTGAAGAGGATGTGATTTGTCTTTGTTTTATTCTAATTGCTCAGCGCTGTAGGTTTATCCCAACCTGGAAAAGGGGATATTTGCACCACTTGATGCATCAGTTATGGGGGTCAGAAAACTCTTCTGGTACTGTATTAACTTTCTTTGAGTGGTGTGTGTGTTTTTTTTTCCTCAGTGAGAATTTATGACTGGTGATTCAGAAAGTGAACCGGTGTTTATTTTCCTTTTCCTATGATACTCCACATTGCCTATGTTCCAGGAAACATGACATAGCTGTTATTGCTAGAAATGAGCTTTCTGCCAGTGGTTTACGTTCACAACTGGCTTCTGAAGGAAGGAATTTCTGGCAGTGCTCCACAAACTATATAGTTTTGTCCTGTGCAATATTCTTAAGCTTTTTTTTTTTTCCCAGATTTGCAAAACCAAAGAGAAGATAATTAAGAATTGCCATTTGGGACAGGGGATTGAGTGTGTGTCTCTTCTCCTCACTTTGATTAATCTCTGAAACAGCTTAATGCATTCCACAGTGTTTAAATTCTGTAAGATCAAGAAGAATTTACATTCTTTTACAGCCATGCACTGCACCCTCAGCGGGGCAAAATGGCATCACCTCATGGACAGCCGCATAGGTGAATTCTGCCTGTGCAAGCAGATGAAGCTCCAATACCAACAGCAGCATTAGATCCACAAGAGATAAAAGTTTTATAATAGTGCTGCCAAGCATACAGTGCTTTTAGGGAAAAATCTTGCTGAAAAGGGAAATTATAACTAGTGCACTTGAAATGACCAATTGTCAAAAGCATGATCAGTTAAATTCTCCTTGTGTGTTGTAGAACAGTAAGAGAAGATGGCATAGCACTCGAAACATTCAAGGTCAGGTTGGACATGGCTCTGAGCAACCTGATCTAGTTAAAGGTGTCCCTGCTTACTGCATGCGGATTGGAAATATATGACCTTTAAAGGTCCCTTCCAACCCAAACAATTCTATAATTCTGAAGTAATGTATTCACAGGAAGATTCATTAAAAAACCTCTTCTGATGTGTTGGTTACATGGAACCTCTAAATGGAGGTGAAGATGAAAACCAAGAGATAAGAACATTTAAAGGATATTTAAATAAGTCTGGATTCTTTTTCTCATTTCTGTGCATTGACATGAACAAATACAGTCATAGAATCATAGAATCACAGAATGGTTTGTGTTAGAAGGGACCTTAAAGTTCATCTAGTTCCAACCCCCTGCCATGGGCAGGGACACCTTCCACTAGAGCAGGTTGCTCTAAGCCCCATCCAACCTGGCTTTCAACACTGCCAGGGATGGGGCAGCCACAGCTTCTCTGGGCAACCTGTGCCAGGGCCTCACCACCCTCACAGGGAAGAACTTCTTCCTAATACCTAATCTAAATCTCCCCTCTGTCAGTTTAAAGCCATTCCCCCTTGTCTTACCCCTACCTGCCCTTGACAAAAGCTCCTCTCCAGCTTTCTTGCCGGCCCCTTTATGCACTGGAAGCTTCTCTAAGGTCTCCCCTGAGCCTTCTCCAGGCTGAACAAGCCCAACTCTCTCAGCCTGTCTCCATAGCAGAGGTGCTCCAGCCCTTGGATGGTCTTTGTGGCCTCCTCTGGACTTGCTCCAACAGCCCCACATCCTTCTTATGCTGAGAACCCCCAACAGTACTGGGGGAGGGGGCTTTCACAAGAGCGGAATAGGAGAGGAGAATCCTCTCCCTTGATCTGCTGGCCACACTGCTGGTGATGCAGACCAGCATATGGTTGTCAACAGTCAACAAGAAGAAGAATACTAACAGAGGTAAAAAGTGTTTTCTCAATGCTTTTCCCCCACGGTTCTCATCAAAATCTTGAAATATGATTGCCTATAACAGCAATTCACTAAACATGATTTGATTTTACTGGTTTTGGCTGGCATCAGTCTGCCCTGTGGTGTCTATCTGGGTCTTAAGGAAAATACAAGTGGTTAACAAATAAAAGCCTAATTGTGCCAAATGTGGGATGTTTTGGCAGTCTTTGAGTTCCAACAATCTGATTATGACTCCTTTATTCATTCATTTCAGGAAACAAAACCTTGTAACAAAGTCTTCTTGGAAACACCACCGAAATTGAGGCTTTCAATTACAAAAAGAACCGAAAAAACACAACCCCAAAACAAAAACAAAGAAACACAACAAATGAAACGAATAATTTTAATTGAGGCTTTTTGGTCTGAATTTTCCTACTGGAATGTTGGAAAAGGTCATTGAAATAAACACATTTTTGCCTGAGTCTAAACATTTTTATTACAAAGAATAAATGTATTTCCTGAACTATGAAAAGAAAAATTCTAAACGAAGCAGCTTCAATTTCAATGGTAGCATTCTAAGCCATGTCAGTTAAAGCAGATAGACATAGAGCTGATCTATTTTCATCTATTTAGAAGAGGTTAACAGACCATGTAGCTGTGGCCACAGCCTTTAAAATTGAAACATTTGTGTACCACCAGGCAGAGACTTATTCCTACCTATGACTTTCTGTTTAGAATTACACCTAGAGCACTGCATACCTGTGACACTTCTTTGCACTGCAAATTTAATATGTAGGTGAGGAATGACCTTTTTTTTTTTTCTTTTAAGATTTTTTAAGCTCTTGTAATCTTCTCAAAGGTCAGTTGCTGTGACTAGAGCTGAGTTAAATTGATGCTTATTTTACCTGGACAAAATCTTCACGTGTAAGAAGCGAAAACTATGGAAAAAGAAAACTGTCTGATATTTCATGGAATCACAGGATGGTTTGGGTTGGAAGGGACCTTAAAGTTCATCTAGTTCCAACCCCTTGCCATGGGCAGGGACACCTTCCACTTGACCAGGTTGTTCCAAGCCCCATCCAACCTGGCCTTCAACACTGCCAGGGATGGGGCAGCCACGGCTTCTCTGGAAAACCTGTGCCAGGGCCTCACCACCCTCACAGGGAAGAACTTCTTCCTAATATCTAATCTAAATCTCCCCTCTGTCAGTTTAAAGCCATTCCCCCTTATCCCTACCTGCCCTTGCCAAAAACTCCTCTCCAGCTTTCTTGTCAGCCCCTTTATGCACTGGAAGCTTCTCTAAGGTCTCCCCTGAGCCTTCTCCATGCTGAACAAGCCCAGCTCTCTCAGCCTGTCTCCATAGCAGAGGTGCTCCACCCCTTGGACGATCTTTGTGGCCTCCTCTGGACTTGCTCCAACAGCTCCACATCCTTCTTATGTTGTTCCCCCACAGCTGGATGCAGGACTGCAGGGGAGGGTCTCACCAGAGTGGAGTAGAGGGAGAGAATCTCCTCCCTCGACCTGCTGGTCACGCTGCTGGTGATGCAGCCCAGGACATGGTTGTCAAAGATATTATTCCACTGGGTAAAACCGGGATTTAAGGAAGAATCCCCATTTCATGGATGGCAAAATTTAGCTACAGAATGAATTATGCACCTCTGTGTTCCGGAACACTGTTCTGCTTGCCAGACTCTTCTGCTTTCCCTGGATATATTTCTTATCAGTAATTTTATTAATTTTCAGTCTTGGCTTAGCTGTTCTAGAAATACCTTATTCTCCTCAGACCAGCCAGACTTTTCACTCCTGGCATCCAAATAACCCTTCTCTGCACCTGCTTCAGTTCGAGCCCAAACACTACACTTGCAGAGTATCTTTTTTATGTCAAATTTAGAGCTGGAAAGACAACAGCAAAACCCTCTACCCTAAGCCACACACAACCTTCCTTCTCAACCCCATATAGTCAAGTTTTCACCCATTAAATTAGGCACCTAAAAGGGATGACCACAAAATAGGCCAGAGAGGGAAATTCTGTGATTGCTTTTACATTCCAGCAACTAAAGAGTTTATGTGGTAGGCTGGGATGCAGTCTCTGCCTTAATGAATATTTAATTATTATAACTAAGAGGAATAGGCTTGATTGATAGCAGATAATGAGAAGAGTATTTTAGAAGACATAGGGCCATCCTGGGAGAGATGTGGATCCCAGCTTCTGCCCCAGATGAAGTGTAGGATTTGAAGTGAAGAGCGGGATTTGAACACAGCTTTTCTGCATTTTGTTGAATAGTTTAGCACTGGACTACAAAACTAGCATTGCTGTAGTTTCTGTTAATGTTGCTCTGTGAGAGATTACATACATTTGCATTTAAAGTAGGAGGTTGTGCTGAGTTAATGTATCCTGCAGTGCTTTCCAAACACTAGCACCTGTAATCCAGGGTTTATAGGACTTTGACACCACTGGGATTAGATGGGATTTGGAGAATCTAATTTTCTGACATAGGCTTATAAAAGTTACATCTGTATTTTAAATTAAATACACATAGATGTTCTTTGGCTTGGTGGTTAACTAGCATGGGACAACCTGAACTTATGCTGGCAAACTCACTGTCCTTCAAAACAAGGTGCCTGGCATCTAATAGCAAGTTGTCACCACAGATCCCACTTTTCACCTCCTTACTTGCTAAAATGACATGGACTAATCCATAGAAGAAATTGGGACTGTTCTTTGACCTGTGCAGAACCTAGACTGAGCTGTGCTGAGGAGCTGTTTGGGAGAGCACTGGTTGACTTACTCCAAAAATGTGCTTGGGAGCATATAGACATATAGTGCTAGTAGTTGATTTAATAGCATGGATGTTACTAGGTGACTTTTACACTGTTTTGAAAAGCCAGACTCAAATTCAGCCATTACCATACCAAGCATAAAATATGTAGAAGGAAAATTCCCAATCCCTAGGTTTAGATGTCTAAATCAAGCATTGGAGAAGACAACCCCATTACTCATTTCTCTGGGGGAAATGGGTGGGGAAGGAGGTGCCGCTTTTGGCAGGAGAGACATGTTTCAAGGGCACACACCCGAGAAATGGGAAACCTGGGTTCAGGTCTCTGCTCAGCCTCTGTTCAACCTTTGAACACCTCTGTCTTCGGAAAGTAGACTGCCGTGTTGAGGGTTAAGGGGTGGGAGGTGACCCTTTCTTTTTGTCTGAAAGGCAGGCTTCTGGGCTGAAGGGATGGAGCAGAAATCTGTGGCCCCGAGCATGAGAAGAAGATTTCTCTGGGAGCGGGTGAGACATATTCAGAATACCGACTATCCCGGCGGTTATGACACCAATGCAAAATTTGAATCTGTCACATTGAGGGAGTTGTCAGTGTCTGAGCTTGTAAAAAACATCAGGCAGAATTAAATCTGATGAAGTAGTTGCGAATACTAATAAAATCCTAAGAATAGCACTTACAAACATCATTAAAAGAGAAGCCTTTCAGTGGAGGGATTCTGATGTGATCTGTAATGCTACAAAGTGACCATTTTTGAATGAAAATCGATCCACAGTGTTTTGCGGCGCTGTTGAGACCAATGGTGATGAATAAAATATATATATATTTTTTTACATCACTAAGTGGCCTTAAGACTATTTGCCATCTGTCTCTTATTTAATAAACACTGAATCAAATTAGGCCAGCAGAACAGTCAAGGACTCATTTGACTTTCAAATGGGGTTAAATACACACATCCCTCAACAACCTGAGGAGAAGTATTTTCAACACAAATAGACACTGGAGAAGGCTTTCGGTGACAGCTTTCAATATTTATTTCAGTGGAGAATTACAGGGAAAAGAAAAAACATGCCTTGAATTAATCATGTTCAAAATAACGCAGCAGTAAACACAGACAAGGTAAAGTGGGCATCTGATTATTATGTAATTATGTACTGCCTGATGACAGACATCCAGAAATCTAATTAGTCTATTTCCAGATTTTAAGGTGAGAAAGTAGCTGTAGATCATCTTGGAAAACACAAATCTTAAGACTTTTACTCAGTGATCTCTGTCCTGGACCCCATAACTTGTGAGTTTTTTGATCTCAGTTTTCCAGAAAGGCACCTGTCTGTGCAGATCTAGGCATTTACTCTTATCAGCCAGACTTGTTCAATCAAAAACCAATACGGACTCACCTGAAAATATCTTCTCACCATGTTTAAAATCATGCTGACTGGCACCAGTGGTAGTCTCATACATGAGTTTCTTATCTGTTGGACCCCGTACTGTCTCTTTCTTAAGCCTTTCTGAATTAACATCTGATGAATTAGGGCCCAGTTATGCCAGTTATTCCATTTTTCCTTTGTGAGTAAGGAAGGAGATACACAAATCCAAGTTTACTATAAAAACCTAAGTCTGGCAATTCTGGGACCAGTCTAAGGTTTCCCTGCCCCAATATTGTCTCTGCAACCATGGCCAATACCACTTATCTAGGGAAGAGTATAGGAACAGGGAAAATGTATATTAATGCTTTGCTGTGATATTTTCTATATTTTTCCTTGCTGTGATATGCACTAGTCACCACCATACTCCCTTGGCAGAAACAACAACCAGAGTGGTTTTCCAAGTAAAAAGCAGGCAGAAAGGCAGGCATCTATTTATGAACCCTGAAATCAGTTGCACATGTCTTTAGAATAGCTTGCTTTGCTCAGAAAACTGCTAAAGCACCAGTCCTGCAGCCAGTCAGTTCTATGGGGAGTTATCTGCACCTACTGACTTGCAAATGCATAACCCTTGGAGATTGTATTAAACACGATTTTTCATTACAGGTGGGTCGGAAAGTTGTTTCTCATGGTATGAATCCAGCTTCCTGTGCCTTGCTAACTGCAGAACACAAATATGTATTGAACGCCCCACCGTCATTCCTCAAAGCTTGATCATCTATGTCTGGAAATGGGCATTTATTTTTATTACAATGTCTGTCTTTTCTAAAAATATTCAAAACAAATTCCTAGGGTACTGACAGCTGTGGAATGCAGCTTCTCTCACCGTACTTCTCCATTTAATGCCTTCAAATTTATTGGCCTCCTGCCTTCTTCCCCCTTTCCCTCATTAGATTTTAACCAGGATTGTGCAGGATATGCGGCTGATATGATCATACTGATTTTCCATGTACCTGCCTGCCTTTCCCTATTGCCAGTTGAAACCCCTGGCTGTACCAGACAGAGCTCTCCAAGGAATTGGGTACCTACTAAACTTATGAACGTTGATGAGTGATTAAAGGAGCAAGGAGCAGAACATAGGTAGTTGTGTTCAGTCGCATGTCTTTCCTGAGGTGAAAGCTGGGCAGGCATCAAGCATGGTCCTCCTGGTTGGAGCAGCACACGGGATGGAGAGGAGGAGGTGGACCATGCACTGCAGCAGGGAGAGGGAACTCTGTGCAAGGGAGAGGCCGGGACAATGTGGTGAAATGGCGACAGAGTGAAGAACCGAAGTCCATGAAACTTCGCTTCGTTAACACCACTGATAATGCTGCTGTAAAAGAAAAATTATCTTGTTCATATATTTTGCTACTTGAAATGTTCATTTCCTCCATAAGCCAGCTGGGCTTTAATGAAACAACATTTTTTGTCTGAGAATTATGACTAATACACTTGTTTTAACAACTCCTACTTCTGAACTGCATTTGTTCAGTCTCTGTCTTGTAGTCAGACTCGCCTTCAGCTTTCTTTAACACAGACATATTTACTCTTCTGTACCACACACAGTGAAATCGCTGACTAATCCATCCATGCGAATCAGATCTCCTGCATTCACACTGTCTTTCTACACTATATCACCTAGACCTTATAAAGAGTTTTTTGTCAAAACCAGTGTTGTAGCTAGAATAGAGACAAATATGAGACACCAATCTTTATTACCTTTTCTTCAACAACCTGGCAGAGCTGAAAGATGAGACCAGCCTTTGGGGTTCACAGGCTTTTCTAGGAGAGGTCAGGATTGTTGCCATATGGAAAAACTGCAGCAAAGCAAAGGGAAGCATCTGGATGATAATCTCCCATTAGACTGGGACAATCAGACCTCTCTAGCTTGAATGCCACACTATGTCACCTCCCTCTCTTGCAGACAAGAGACCACTTGCACAAGTCACTGACTTGCAGATGTGATCAAAAAGGGTAAGAAACATTTCTCATAAGAAATACATTGTGCTGGAATAGTCAGGAACTGTTCAAGCCATCATTAAATGGGGATGTATGTCACTGCCATAATTTATTTATGCTACCTATTAGGTAATATTAACTTTTTTCTTGTTGCCTATAAAATACAAATGTTTCCCAGTTAAACAGGGCTAAGATTGAGTCAGCACAATATTATCACCATCCCTCCATAGCTAATTTCCTGGCAGGAGATATAGTGAAATATAGCACAAGCAAGTAGCATCTCTTTGAAGGTTGGACATGGCACAGGCAAGTAGTGTCCCTTTGAAGGATGGAGGTGAGTGTTTTTAGAACAGTGTCTGGGAAGACCGGAAAGAAACAGTGTGCTGACAGGAAAGGGCTTCCTTTATGAAAAGCTTTTGGGCTCCGAAATGACTTTGAATTCCCAGTGCTTCTGAGCTTTCATTTGGAAATCTAGGAGCTGGCTTTATTTGTGATTATGGTTATGAATTTTTTAGCTCATTCCTGGATTTCATATGGCCATTTACATAAGTCTGACACTTGCCTATGACTACATGAGGTCAGCTGACATGAATCACCTCCCAACCTGCCGTGAAGGGTGACACATGGTGCAGGGTGGGGTTCCTGGGCTTGTTTTCCCTATGGCAGCCGAGGACATGGATGTGGGCCAGCAAGGACACACCCCATGACAAGAAGGTTGGAGATGATAATCTGTTTTCCAGGGACAGTAGGATTTCAAACCAGGCTACCAGGGTAGAAACTGAAAAGCCAGGGTGGTTGGATGGGTAGAGATCTGAGAAGGGTGCATCTGCCCTAAAGTTCCCAAAAGCCAAAGGGACTAATGACAGCCATCACAGGGATGGTGTCTTCACTAGCTCAGATGAATTGCTTATTTCTCTATATTTACTGTTCTGCGACCAAGAATGTCTGAATGTAGCGAGACTAATCCTGCCTCAGTTCTCCTGTTGTCCCCTGCTTCTTTTTTTTCTTTAGGGTACAGAAGGTGATAGCTTCCTGGGTTTAGCTAGCAAGAGGTTGTCAATAATGTGGGAAACCACTGTCAGCAGATTTTGAAGGATGAAGCACCAAGAGATACTAATCTTTCCACAAACTCAAAACTTGGAGATCTTTCCATTGGTATGATCTTTCATAGAATCATAGAATCACAGAACCACACAATGTTTTAGATTGAAAGGGACCTTAAAGCTCATCTAGTTACAATCCCGTGCCATAGGCAGGGACACCTTCCAGTAGACCAGGTTGCTCAAAGCCCCATTCAACCTAGTCTTGAACACTTCCAAGGATGGGTCATCCAAAGCTTCCCTGGCTAACCTGTTCCAGTGCCTCACCATCCTCATAGTGAAGAATTTCTTCCTAATATCTAATCTAAATCTTTCCTCTGTCAGTTTAAAGTCATTCCCCTTTGTTCTATCATTACTTGCTCTTTCAGAAGAAGTATCAGCTCTTTTTATTCCTTTAGCCCAGAACATAAACCAACTTTTTCTGTGCTCTCTGGAGCAGCTATCTTCCAGGGTGTGTCCTGCAAACTTGGTACCAGGTCTGTGCCCTGGCTTGTCCTAACTGTAGTCTTGGATAAACTATACATTTTTGTTCCTGACTCCCTACTTTCCTTCCAGATCGTAGACTTATAAGCTGCAGAGCATTTGAGTAGGTCTTATGCTCTGCATGTGCAGGAATGTGAAAGGTAAGCTGGCTACTGATTTAGCTAAAGTTACACCTATAACAGTAACTCAACATGGGTTCTGTGGTACAGTGCAAGTACCGCATTGCTCCATTCCATAGACACACTACTATGTTTTATGGAAAAATATTCCAACATCTACAGCTTAGGTTTCTGGTCACCTACATGCTTTGGATAGTTCCTTCATTTGTGCATGGACCACATTCATGGAGCCTAGTTACTCCTGACTCTGAAACATTGTCGAGCTTTTCCTTGGACTTAGTCTGTCATGGAATTTGTTTGTAGTCGTTTTCTGCTCAAAAGCCTAAGCAAAAACCTGGGAAATGTTACTAGAAAGGCAAGAATGATAACCAAGAGCATGGAAAGATTCACAAGTCGTAAACAAGGGAGTGGGCTTGGATTTTTCAGTCAGATAAAGAAACTTGAAGAGGAAGGTGGCAGGTCTGTAAAATTATGTGATATAGAGGAGTTGGGTGTGGATTTGACTTTTCACCATTTCTTGCAATACAGAAACTAGGGGTCAGTCAGTGAAGCTAGGAGGAGGGGTAGGTCTTCATGCAAAAGGTAATAACTGTGGAACTTCCTGCAGAAGCACATTGTGAAAGCAAAAACTGGTGTGGTCTTAAGGTGAAACTGGACAAGTACTTGAAAGTGCAACATATAGTGAATTACTAAGTAGACAAACCACTTGAAGCTAAGGAAATCCCATCAACTGAAGATATTTAGACATTCCCTGGGCATGCTTTTCTGATTACTGTGGGAGGTAGGATTCTTTGTTGTTGTTGTGAGATGGCAATGACTGTCACCAGCACCTCTCAACAAATCCTAACTAGCTGGACATGACAAAATGGAAATATCTATAATAATGAGGAACATGGGCTGAGTGTTGGTAAGAGTCAATATGTTGCACCCTGCATTTTTCTGAGATTTTGTTTTTCCCAGAGCACCTCTGGATATGTCCGTTCCACTAAGAATATGATACAGTAGGAGTGGGGCAAAGCAAAATGCTGTAGAACGAAGTGTTTGGTGCTGTGACTCAACATCCATATCATACGTGGTTCAGGGCATTTTACTTTCATCTAACTTTAGTTTGGTCTCAATACATTTGGCTTTCTGATTACTCCCTTAGATCTAAGTCAGCATAGACCTTTCATAGACCTAAATCTAGTGGGGTTTTTAACCAGAGGGGTTTGAATGCCTCCACGGGTCTGTAGAAATACACATACATGATGTTATTTTTCACAAACATAAAAAATTGGACATGAATAATGAATTTTCCTACTTTTGCTCACATTGGGTATTGAATGAATAGTCAGTAGTTTAACCTGTTTAACAAATGAAGTCAACAAGTCAGTAGAAATTTAGTGGAAAGAAAGCTGAAGAGAGTGATCTAAGAGGTAAAGGCAAGTTGCCCAAACACTGATGTCTTAGCACCATTTAGGATGCTGTAGGATATTCTGCCTTCAGTTGCTGCACCAAAAGAGCAGTGGTCTCCCGCTGGTCATTTGACATTTGTGGAAGCCTAATGTTAAACTCACCTTACATTGTCCGGAATATTTGGGTCTCATATCTGTTGCACAATGAGGCTGATCTCATTTGATGGAGGTTGTCTTTAGAGAATGAATGTAGATGTAGATAACCAAGCTTGTATTGTGATAATAGGAGATTAAATGTTGTGGCTCTGGCTTCTTCCTTCAAAGTTGACCAAAGGGTAACATGAATCTGCCTAAGACCAGTCTGTACACCACAAAGGCTATTTCTCCATGAAGGAATTAGAAAATGAACGTCATCCATTCCTGGGAATGCACTGAAGCGAAGAACTGGGGTTTAGGATCAAAGACCCAGAACTGGAGATCGGGATTCATTTGAAGCTGTAGCGCCCAAAGACATCTGCATTCCAGTCCCTTTATGTCAAGATCCCAGAAAACCAGATGCAAAAATATTTCTAGCTTCTAACATCATAAAGAACTGAGTCTTCAGCTCCCAGCCCCAAGTGAACGTTAGCAGCAGGGGTTATCAGGGAATCAGATGAGGTTTCATCCCTCAGCAGCAACCTCAGGCACCCACACTAATGTTGGCGTGACAGGGCAGAACGAATCGGTATGCACAGAGGAATGTGTTTTCCCATCTGCAGAGCAGACGTGGGGTTAGGAGAGAGGCAGTGAGTGAGGCATTCACTCCACTAAATGCCAATTCATGGCTCTGGCACACCAGCTGACCTCACTGCTTTGAGCCCACCCTTTGAACAATATTGTTTCTGCTGACAGCCCTCTGGCTCTGCTCCATCCCGAGGATCAGGTGTCTGGAGGCTTTTATTTGCCACATGGATAGTGCTTTGGCCTACAGGATCTTGAAAAGCACAGCATGAGGCTGTAATAATACTGAGGAAAGATCAGATGATGTGGGTAGTCTTCCACTTCAAGAAGCGTGAATGTGACTGAGATCATCACATTCCTGAGACACCTTTCCAGTAAAGGAAAACTAAACCAAGTCTCCAGAGGAAGTTTAATCAGTTTGGGCCAGACCCTCAGGAAGTATAACTCAGCATCATTCCCTTCATATCCACGGGATCATGCTGGCTGGCACCAGCAAGAGGTTGGTTCTGTGGGCTGCAGAGAAGGATGAAGGCTCTGGAAAGTATTGATCAAGGCTGAATTCATGTGGTGAATCAATCATAGATCTGTAGGGAAGCAGGAAAGTAATCTGAATGAAAGACCTGTGTTGGCATGTTCAAGTACTAACAAGTATAACCTAGTGATGCAAATGTTACATGGGAGCCACATGCCCATGCAGGCTATGTCTATATTATTGAGTTAAAAATGCCAGGGAGTATTCCGAAGCACTGGAAGATGGCTGAGTTTATACATTTGAATTATTTGCATGTTCCCTGGCATGGTTTTTTCCTGGGCCAACTTGCAGTCTTCAAAACAAATCCCTATGCACAAGTTTAGGTTAATATAAGCCAGGAATCATTCCCAATCTGCAGTTTGAGATATTTACCAGCACCTTTTTGCTGTAAGAGAGTTTAACTAGAAGGACATGGGCCATTCTCTGAGAGCTGTTATCACTGCCAGAAAATTATTTTTGGTTGCGTATAATTGTTTAGAAGTATAGCTGCCATCTTAGTTAACCTGACTGTAGGCTGGGGGTGGCATTAACCAAGGTAGAAATGTATGTGAGGAGCCAGACTGGTTCTTCTAGTAACCTCAGTTGACTACGTGTCAGCTGTAGTTCTGCCTTCCAAAAGTCAGATCTTTGTTCCTTCCCTGTTCATGATGAAGAGATGTCCAGAGAGAGTATATAAAAGTGGGTGCATGCCTAAGACAGGTAGGATACTGTTTTCCATTATTTGTAGAGAGAACATGGATATCAGTACTAGGAAGTCATCTCCACAAATTGCCTCAGACATAAATGGAAGAAAAATGGTCCTCCCTCTGTTTCTTCCTTCCTTGGGTTTCCTCCTTCAACCCACTGAAATCTTGGAGTGGATAATGTGCTTTATTAAGCAGTGTGATCTGAAGTGGGCAACTGACATCTCCCACAGTCCAAATGTCAAAGTGAAAGTTGGTCAAAATTCATAGGTGTTCAGAAGATTTTATCTAAAATCCTGAAAGTACTTATGTTTGATCACAGAAAAGGTGGTAGTCATTAGACATATACCTAAATCCCAGTGTTTTGCAACCTTTGCAGCATTTAACCAAGGCAGTAAAACTCAAAAGAATTAAGTAGAGTAATTTATAATTTGAA
This sequence comes from Strigops habroptila, assembly GCF_004027225.2. NCBI lineage: Eukaryota > Metazoa > Chordata > Aves > Psittaciformes > Psittacidae > Strigops > Strigops habroptila. The sequence goes on from NC_044277.2 coordinate 98,830,045, forward strand.
AAAAAAAAAAGATGTTAGAGGGGAATGAATACCTCCTCCCAGAAACACTGCTAGAAATGACACTTCTGCATGTTAAGCCATGTTGTAACTAAACATGATAAGAGTAACAGTCTGATAAAATTGAAGTATTTGCATACTTGCAAATGGAATCAGAGATTTCAATCAACATGCTATTTGGGCTAGGAGTTGATGCTTAAAATGCATCCCCTTCCTCCTCCACTCAAAACACACTGCAGTGCCGGTAAGGCAATATATGATTTCCAGCTGTGTAAAGCCACACACTCGTGTGGTTTGGAAATATTTGCCCAATAAAAATATTCTTCAAAATTAATTCATCCAATATCCTGGTGCTTCCTTTCCATTGATGCAGATGACATCAAGGAAATGCTGTGTAAACAGGACTTAATCTTGCAGAGTTTTCTGTTTAGTGAGTTGGTGAAATTTATCTGAACCACTTTGGATTTTCTTCCAAGGTAAGATGAGTTGATCTGTGGTTGACATCCATATGTAGTTAAATGAACTCAGTGCTCCTGCCTCCTAGCTCTCTGTTTGTAAGGAAGGGTTAATAATGCTGCCTAACCTGTCAAAGAGTCCAGTCTCTCAACTGGCATGAGTAGCAGCAAGTACTGTGGGAATCTTATTATATAAACAGCAACCCATATAACATTATTTTTGAAAGCTCTGTCTTTGTAAAATTAAGTCTCAAATTTTGATCAGTTTTTTTTTGCATTCACCTTTTTTTTTTCTTTTTCCCCATTAAGCCTGCCTGACCTGTCTTATCAGATATTTGTTTTTACATTACTAAAACATTTCCAGGCAAAAGAAGAGACTGGAATTTAATTGCACATCAGTAAATTACTTACTGAAAACGTCCACAAAAGCAAACAAGGACAACTTTTTCCCAGCTTGTGTATAAAGTCTTCTGGCATTGTTGGTTACTAAATTTGTTGAGATGAAACTATATGAGTCTTTCCATTAAATTTAGGATATATAGCACACACTCTTTTTTATGAATTAAGAGACAGAAAACATAACTGGAGAAGTTATGTATATAAATGGGTTTTTGACTGCAGCTGAGGTCTATGACTACAGCATTGAATTAACTCGCCTGCTGCAACAGTGATTGCAATGGGCCAAACAGAGCATTGATGCATGCTGGGGTATTTTTTCTGATCCCTTAGTTTGACCTTGCGATTCCTTGGAAGCCTAAAAAAGTAGCAAACAGACTGGAGACTGCTTGGTTTGTACCAGAAAGAGCTTGGTTAATCTTGCATTGTTAAGGCCTATTCTTCGTTCTTTTGTTGGCAAACATGTCCACAAAGCAGGACATGCTGTCACAGAAGGAAATAACAAGATGGATGAATGTCTTTGAGGAAAAGCCAGATGGTTAAGTGAGACGGCTGGCCAGAGACAAACAAAAATTATGGCTAATGATCAAGCCAGGTACTAGCCAAAGTCAACAAGCTCCATACTGGCTCATTTCAAATTTAGTGTCTAAACTTAGCAGGGCACCCTGATGTGCATGTAAACCTCCAAACTTTTCCTCTCCTGGAAAATGTTTTCCCTTCTCTAATTTCATGCATCAGATGTCTACATTTCCGAGGGCAGTATTGGTGACATATTTGAGAATTTAAATAGTGGAAAAAAAAGGAGAGTATCTCATCTGATTATTCTAAAGTGTGTGTGTGTAAAGTAACATCAGAGGCTCAAAACTTCTGACAGAGTTAAACTTCCATCTGTTGTCACTCAAACCCTTCCTTTTTGTTCAATTGGTTGCATTCTTCACTCTTTCTGATAAAGGATATTGATGTAAACATGCCATCTCTTTGACAGACACCTAGTAAAGGATGATTCTGAACTCATGGCTCATACTGAGGGCACATACATCGAAGGAAAAAAATTCTGTTGAATAAGGTGGTCAAAACTGGAAACATTATATTTTTGCAGGCAAAATTATATATTTCTAATGAAATAATGTTGCCTCTGTGTCACAATTTCTTCTTCTTTTTTTTTTATTATAACATTATTACATATAATTTGATTCAGAACAGACACAGGTTTAGACACTGTAAATGTTTGGAGAAAACACTTGGCTCATACAAATCCGATTTCCTGGATCATTTAAATCTGATTTCCTCAACAAAAACCCAGTAACTCCCATTTCAAGACAAAAAGTCAAATCCTCTGTCATCTGTACGTGACTATTGCTTTCACTTGTAGAATGATAACCGTTTATGGTGGAGTGACCTCAAGAGACATTAACTCACCTCACGACAGTGCAACTTATTCTCATGTTTAAGGAGATTGATCTTTTTCCATTTCGTGTAGTTCCTCTGTCCTCTACTTCTCCCTTTTCCTTTCAAGATTAAAGATTTCTTTGCCAGACCCTCCTCCATAAGACTTTACATAAACCACCAGAAACTCAAACCCATCAGCAAATGAGAACCCTGAGCTTGCCCTTTACCCTGCAAATGCACACATTTTCGTTACCAATACCAGGAATCCCAGGGGTTCCCCCCCATGCTAATAAAGGTAAGTATGTACATAAACATTGGCAAGGGTAGGGGGATGATGAGGTGTTAAGTGGAAAGTTCTTTGCTTAGCAGTGTTGATTTGTGAGTCTTAGGGGAAATATGTTAGGGGCCTCTATGAAGAGGCTCTGGATTGATTTTACTCTTATCTTCTTGTGTCAGCTGGAGAGGTAATAAATAAATAAACATAACTATTATATTTTTGCCCTAAGCCCTATTCATCTGTAGAGCCTAGCATCAGTGAAAAGAATCATTGCTATCTTCATTTAAAAGAAGTACCTATAGTTTCACAGCAAGCTACTGTGGATAGAGCCCAGATCTCTGCATCCCAAAACACTGGACTCCGAGCAATGAGAGAATTATTAAGATGAGGCTGCCTGCATTTAAATAAAACTTATCATGCATACTTAAGCCATTGAAACCCAGGCTGGCTGGAATGCTGGGGTTATACAGATTACATTTCATACATGCAAGCCTGACAACTTCACTTACCCAATTCCTACACTCAAAGAAAAAAAATATGCTGGTGCCTCTTTTGCACAACAAATGGATTGTATTAACCCAGAATAGCTTTGGTTTTAATTTTATAGTTTCAGGCTTCCTGGTAGTGTATTCTAGGGTTTATACCTCAGTTCTTCATGGTGAAGTAAAAATATATGGCCAGATTTTAGCTAAGGCATGCTGTTTCCTTTTGGGGAAGGGGGTTATGTTTGTGCATTTGAAAAGAGTATAAATATTTATGCACACAATTTTAGTGATTTGAATTGGCTAGCTCTCTGGTAGGTCAGAAGTTCAGTTCAGAAATCATCCTAGCTTCAAGCTTTCATGGCTCAGGGTCTGTTTTGTATGAAATGGACTGAAATTTTCCCTATGCTGGTCCCCACCCGTAGCCTGGTGAGACTAATCTGGTTCGTATGCCTCTGCACTGGCCTGGGTTCTCAATACCTGAGAAAGTTTGCTGTCATGTTTAGAAACAATTAACAAGCGGGTTGAGTTGGGTCAAGTTAACAGTGACACAAGATGATCCCTACCCAATTCAAAGGCTACCTCAAATTAGTTTGCTTTCCTGGAGCCTGCATCCAGAGGTGCAGATGGAGATGCGTGGAAGTAAATGTAATTTACTCACATTTAATGCCACATGCATATTGTTTCTCTAAATGTCCCACCAGGAGGTTTCAGAGACAAGACAACTGTTCTGACTTCTTCACTCTTCATCTACAAAGCAGTTGAATTTACTTGCTTTATTTCACCACAGAACAGGTGTACCCTCACCTGCACTCCTGACTATGTGGGGTATGTGGGGTGAAGACCACTGAAATCCCAAGCCAGAGCAAGGTTTTCTGGTGGAAGTGGTGCCTTCCTTGGTTTTGGGATCTTCTCTGCCATCCTCAGCAAGTCTTGAGTCTCCCATTCGTGGTGTTTGCCCTCAGTTTGGCAAACTTTGTTAAGTGAAAGCCATTCACTGTGTTACTGTGACTCCTGATTTAGACCAAATGGGAAAGGATCAGGCCCTGAATCCACAAAATAATTATTTGATTCTCTTTAACTATAGTGGAAAGTTTGCTAGACATTACGATATGGAGGGACCCCAGGTGAGCTACTCCAAATGGAGATGATTTTTCAAAATACAGTGAAATATCTGCCCTCTGAGAGACAGACTTTTTAAAGTCTCTCCTCTTCAGATCCATAAATGACCTGACAGTCCCAAACTTCTAAAGTACAGTTTCTACCTCATTTTTTTCCAAGGTCAGTTGCCAAACACTGAATTTACCCTAAAAATGTTGCTTCTATAGGTTGTAACACCTCCTTTTAACTTCCCATGATGGAATGCATTCACACAACTTTCAATTTCCCTTTTTTTTTTTTTGTTTGGTTGTTTTTTGGGGGTTTTATTGAAGAGCACACGGTAAATAAAAGCAGCTGAAATTAAAATAAACCATGCCACAAAATTACCTCTCCCTTTTTGTCTCCTGCTTTGTTCATAAATTTCATTTTTTCAGTGAAATTTTTTTCAAGTTTCATTGCTTTTTTTCTGCATCAGAATAGAGATGGTTTTGCATAAACAAGTAATTCTAAACAAATAGAAAAATGCTTCTAGTCCTGCTTTAGCAAGTGTTGGTTTCTTCTAAAGTATGGAAAAAGGTTGGAAGGGAAGATGAGATGGATTACAATTCAAAGGCCTGCTGAACAGACTGTGAGATCTCCTTTCTTAGGCCATTAAGCCTCACAAAATAATCTTTTCCTAAAGCCTTCAAGAGTAAAACTCCACCAATTCCACTGTGGTCAGGCTTCCCCTTTTGAGTTCCATGGATAACTCCATTCCTGTGGCTGGTGAATTCTTCTGAGGAATAACAAATAATAGCTTCACCTGCACTAGTAAACTAACCAGAGCTGAGCTCTGACTCAGGCATTTCACTGGCTCTGAAGCCAGCTAAGCATGGTCTGATGCATTTAAATTTTTAAATTTCAGAATTATTTAAATTTTTGAACTTCCGTTTAAATTATTAAACTTCCAAAACTTGTCTGCATCTGAATTGTCTATGGGGAAATGGTCCTTGTGACTGTGCTAATTTCTGAAGCATGCCTACTTGGGAGTGTGCTTGTTGGTCTGGTCCAAAACCATGCTGGGGAATGTTGTAGTCATTTGTCTGCCTGAGGGATTGAATTCCAGGGCTTGGGAATGCTCCCTGGTGCTGATCTTTTTATATTTTTTTGTTGGCTAGATGCATCCAAAGTGTCCTCACAGCACAATGGGGGAAAAGCCTCTTCTACAGTCAGGTTATACCTCCATGGTTTATTCTCTTATTTCACAGGTTGCCTGTGGATGATATGAACAGTGAAGCTGTTCAGAGAAAGCAAAAACAATCTGGCTGAGTCCTATCAGCAGCTGTATCATCTATGGCCGGAGCCGACTTCTTTGAGCAATAACAACAAACTTCACTTGTTTACCAGCTGTCTCTGGAGGCCAGTTTCTTTTGGATGCTGGCTTCTGGGATGCATGCATCTGCCCTAGCTTTCTTCCCTGTACCTTGAACTACATTTCGAGCTGGGGCAAAACATTTGCAATCTACCTCTGAAGCAGGAAAAATGATTTTTTTTTTAATTTTAATTTTTATTCCCAGAATGTGGTAATAATGTCTGACTTTTAGACAGTTTTAGGTGTCAGGGCAAAGGCTGGGCTCATTACATTGGGCCTTTGAAGATAGGAAGGCTGATTTTGTCTGGTAAAGCTGCCTATCTAAATAGATGGTGCAAAGAGAGAGAGAAGATTAAAGAACAGGATTTTCATCCCCTCCCCGTCCAGTGATTCACATTTATCCAGCAATTTCTGCATTTCTAATTTTTAACTGAAGGACTGATATCAGAGCAATACTCACTTCTCATTTGACCTGAGCAGAAAACAGAGAAATAAGAAAAGATCCCCCAAAACCTCCTCCAGCATGAGTACTGGCAGGGTGCCAGGGAATGTGGGGAGGACCAGGCTGTGAGGTTGGAGGAATGCAGTCCTTCCTATCTCTTTTCCCAAACATTCCCTTCTGCAGCAGACTAAATATTTTCACATGCTGCTGCTGGAACACCCAGGTTCATGGTCAAACAGAATCGTTGAGCCAGGATGGCTTCAGGGTGAATGGTCCTCATTACAGCCTTGCCTGGAGCCAACTGCCTGGCACAGGGTATTACGTTGCAGTTTCCCTTCCTTCATGAAGTGTTTTCCAGGCTTTCATCTCCTTTTGTGGGGTTCTTTTTTGGGGGTGTGTGTGTTTTGGTTTGGTTTGGTTTGGGTTTTTTTGTTTTTGTTTTTTTTTCTTTTCCTTTGTCCTCCTCTATTTTCACTTTATATCGGTCAGTAGCAATTGATTTCACCCTACTTGTTCAGTGGGTTTGTTGTCCTTGTGCAAACCTCATTACTGTACAGTAACTGCAATGCAGTGATAGAACAGAACAACAATGATCTGGATCTTCTTGGGCAATGTATGCTCAGTAAGAGTATGACCAAACTGTTACACTCTGTTCTGTGCAATTCACTCCACGCCCATTTTTCTTTCCACATTCACTTTTTTTGCATTTTTTCCCTCCTATTTTCAGTCTGTTTGCCATTTCCTCTACTCCCATTATCAGACCTGAGTTCTGGAAAAGGGGAACATTTCCCACTAGCTCTTCCCATGCTTGCTTGGGACAGAAGCATTCTGGCTTTGACTTCTCTTGGGAGAACATTTTATCTTAAGCAAATATTGAATTTCAGGGATTAATATACCAGCTGGTTAGGAAACAAAATAAACCAGTTCCAAGGATCATTTCCTTACTGATACCAAGCAAGATAGTGTGTTGATTTGGTCTTGATTACTTCTAGTTATAGAAAACCAAATTATAAACATTGGTAATCTGCTAATTTGAAATAAGTGCTTCAGTTATTCCACTAAGTCTCTATGACAATAGTGATTTGCACTAGCAAATGTCCAAGGCTCAGTCTACAGGGTTATTTAGGTACCTTCCTCCCAGCTAACTTCATAGATATCGAGCATGAACATTAAAGTCAGGTACAGATACAAGTACGCTTCTATGACCCTGAATGTGCCATCAAGTTGAACTAAAGTGCAATCCTGATGCAAAGAGAAAACTACCAGGCTGAGAATAGATGTTCTGTTTATAAAAGCTAAGGTTTTGTTCCTCATGCTGCCACAGAATGTTTTATAGATTCTAACTGTTCAATCTTTTTGAGGATGGTCTTCCTCATCTATGAAAAGAAGCAAGAAACATCTTCCTACCTTACATATTCAAGCCATGAATGGGTTTATTATGACAGTGAACATTGTATTCTTATTGCTGGTTTTGACTACTTGAATTTTCCAGGTTTCTAGTCATAGTTAAACCTGTAAAATTCCATGGATGTAACAGATAGCAGCCACAATTATTCTCAAGTTGCCTAATTAAAGTCAAGAGGGCTGGTAGAGTGTTTTACAGCTGTAATCTCTCTCACATTTTGTTCTGCTTTGGTTGTATTGGACACAAGTGACTTGTGAAAGTCTGTCATATGTTGGGTCATACGACAGGCGACAGGCTTTGGCTGTGGCTAGGGAGTGAACATACCTTGCAGCAGACTCCACAGAGGTCAAAATATGTTGCAAAGTCCTCTGCTCCCTTGTTTGAGGAAACCCTGTCTGTAATATCCAGGGAACAGCTGAAAGGATGTCATCAAGCAGTTGCGAAGCCCTGAAGTCCATCAGGTTGGGACAACATCCCATGAAAATCATTGATGTGTGAGAGGAGTCAGTCATCATACTCCTCTGAACATCAACACAGAGGTGGGAAGCACAGGTCTAGTTGCATTGGGTCATATAGCAGGGACCATTCTGAGAGTCTCATGTGTAACATACGTGGTGATATATCTGCACTGAACTGAAAAAATTATATCCTGCCACAGAAAATCTAAAGCACTTGGAGTCAGGGATGATACTAAGCTCTGTGCAGAATTAGCCCAATTACAAGGCTCAGAGAATTTCAGAAACTTTTTTTCACCTTCCCCCATTATCTTTTATTATTTCATACAACCTCTACAAAGTGATCAACCTATTAATTTTGATCAAATAACTCAGAGGATAATAATGACTGGACCTCTTTATTTTACTTTAATTTCTTTTTATTCTCTTTATTTTTACTTCAATTAATTAAATCAATATCTCTGCTTCTTTTTTTTTTTTTTTTTTTTTTTTGGTGAGGAAGTATTTAAATATTTAGAGGAATAGGCTGGGAAACTGGAAGCCAAGATATTGATTGAGCATATGGAGCTTTATTATAAGACATGGTAGTCAGTCACTTTATCTTATCTTCTGAATTTGTTTGCTTAGGACCCTCTTAATTGTGTTTAATTAGAGAATAGAAATCAACTTTTGGCACACTGCAACATCTACACCATGCAGAAAGTCTTGATGTATGATGATGATTTTGGCACAAAATAATCTTCTAAGAATTGCAGATGTCTACAGTCTAATCACTAAATTTTGGAACGCTCCTTCATATATCTCATTGTAGAAAATAGAAATAAGTACTTTAGGATAAGCTTAGCTTGATGTCAGATACCAGTTTTAGGAATAGTGCCCTCAACGCCAATGACTAAATTGAATAGACCTCCCTTTGTTATAAAGACAGCTTTGTATGACTGTCTCAGATGGTCATGCCTACATTGTAGACTCCCTAAAGTTACATGAAAAAAATGCTACTCTGAACTCTATTTCAGACTGAAATGAAATTCCTTCATGCTAAAAAAAGTGTTTGGTGTGAAAGCTTTTAAAGCCTTCTAATTTCCAAGATTTCCAACCTCAGAGCAGAGAGTGACAGCTAGTGAGTGGATGACATTGGGGAAAACATATTCTTCACATTCCTCAACTGGTAAACGCAAACCCTTTCCTAGGCAGTATAAACTCCCTTAGCTGCACTGAAATACTTGATCGTTACACTAATTGTCACCTGTGAAGGTTTTACTTCAAAGTTTTGCAGTGCATTTTGGAGAGCCGCTTCTTTTTGAACTGAAGGCCCTACATACACAGAAAAGTTGTCATGCCGTCATGGAGCAATTCTTATTGGCTGAATGACTATAATTTCTTCCATGAACTGTAAAGCTACACATATTGCTTTACTGCTTCAGAGTTATTTTAATAAGGATTCCCCTTAGGGTTGTCCAGACAGCAGATGGCATCGTATGTGAAAATTAAACTCCTGAACTGAGGCTCCAAACCTATTACGAGGCTTATAAAATACACCTGGAGGCTTTAGGTGAAGGGGAAAAGCCAGAAGGTTCTTGGTGCAAACAGAGATTACTGAATGCACAGATAGAAAAGGTCCCTTTTATTTTCTAGCACTAGTCCAATGACTGACTTGTCTCTGACTTCTTTTCATGAGTCCCAAGACAGAGATAAATGCTCTCTCATTTCTTGAGTTGCCAGTGCTTTGTGCCATATAACTTTCAAGACAAACTACTAATTTTTTGTTGTTGCTGCTTCAGTTCTATTTTAGTTGCTGGAGGGCAGATGTGGAGTTGGTTAATAAACGAAAATGCTGTAGTAATATTGAAAGTTTGCCCTGTGCAAAACCTAAAGAGTCTGGGAATAACCAAACAAACACTAATCTGCCTTTATGGTTGTACGCAGAACAGGGCAGGTGATATCTGAGCCTATCAGCAGCAGAATGTCTGCAGTGCCCTAAAACATTTCCTCCCCCAGAAAATCTTTTCTACCAACCTCTGTCCTTCCACTTTGTTGCAGCTTTCTTGGGTATGGTTTCTGGGTTAAGCCAGTGGTTAAGTGCAAAGAGTGGGAGATGGACAGGAGCAGACATTTGAATATATGCTCGGGCCTCCAAAACACTTTTCAGGGGCTGTGACAGTAGGTATATGAAATGATCCACAATCAATCGTTCTTTACATACTGCAGGAATTAGCAATAATATGAATCTCGACACTGTCACATGTGTTCTTCATGGTCTACCAGCACCATTCAACTGGTTAAGCCCTCAGTTGCTCAGTATGTGGCTCTAAGGCATTGTGATATTTGACGCTGGACAGAGTAGATGAGAATTTTAAAGGTATGAAACCCCGCTAAGTTGGAGTAAACCAAATATGAGCAAAACATCTATGCCACTTAAAAAAAAAATTTTGGCCTTAATCTTTGCACCTAATTTTCTCTTTTGGTAAATATGGATAATGACCTTTCCCTAAGTAATAAGGGAATTTCAAAAGGAAGCGTATTTAAGACTGAGGAGGTCCTGTGCTGATGAGAGTCAAGGGAGCGTCTTAAACAGATGAAACCTGAATTCCACTTTTCTGCGGGATTTTACTGTCACTTGCAAGCTGTACAATTCGAATTCACTTGAGATATTTGCTCGAGGGCAAATAGTGCAAGTACCGTCTGTTTTGACATTCCACTGGCAGAATTCAGAAGAGATTTTTCCTTGACACATTTGCAGGACTTGCCAGGAAAAATTCCAATCCCCGGCATGTTTTATACAGCTAAATAAATACTATAACATGAATAAACATAATTAGTAATTGCTGATTGATTTCAAAACCCACCAGTTTTGTAGGGGAAATGTTTTATTATAAACTTTTGTGAAGTCTAACCTCAAACTTGGTGACCGACTTGAAAAAAAATAGAATATATTTTGGCAATGAAAATTGCTAAATGAATATTTTCCATCTTCTTTCCTAATTATACCAAGACTTTGCCATTAAAACATAGTGCTGTTGGAGTAAGAAAACAGTAGCAACCTAGTAGCAGTGTTCTGCATTTTTATAATGCCAACCACCTAATGGACCTGTCATGAACAGAGCATAGTCCTGTGCATCGTTCACCATGCTGGAAGGGTTTTGCCATCTTAGTTGTGCTGTACTAAATTTCCCTGTCCTGTATAAATTTGAGATGGCAAAAATGCCTCCAGGCCACATGAAATGAAGGTCTTCTAAAGTACTCCTCTTTAAAAAAGGAAGAACGGGAAGATAAAAATCTAAACATATTATAGCTCAATAGTTAGATACATGAACTTGAACTAGGAGACATCAAGGCCTTCTGTTGTTTTTATTTGTTGGAAAACTGAAACTGTTTTTGACATTTCAGATACGTATTCTAACCACCACACTTTTTTTTTTAGCTGTTTTTCAATGTGTCTTTTCGCCTTTGTTTTTGATTATAAATTCCAGCCCGGAGCAAGGTGACCTTTCCCAAGAAATGCTCTGGTGAACCCGGCACACTAGAATTGTACAGAGCTCTTTGGGGTTGTGTTAAGTGGTGGGACATTACCTTTCCAGAATTTATTAATCTGAATATTAAAACAGAAGGTGGTTCTTCCACTAGTGTAAATATTATGAAAATTGGAAATTGAATTTCCATCCTATAGGAAATTTGGATAATTTAATATTTATAGCCCTTTAAAACAGGAATGAAAAATCCGAAGGATCAAAGCCTTAATAGAACACAGTTCTAAAAATTTAGGCTGACAATTTCGAGGCCAGATGAGCAGGGACTTGTCATCTCCCTGAACTTCTGCAGTGCTTCATGGGAGTGGAAGTTTCCCTTTCCCATTGCGAGCAGTAGTCTTTCTACTCTCCAAAATACACCCTAGCTGTTTGCCATTGTATTTCACATCAGCTTGAGCTGCATGGAAGACTTTTTTCTGAGAAAAAAAAGCTGAACTAGGTCCTTTTTTTTTTTTTTTTTTTTTTTTTTGGGAAAAAAAGAACAAACCAAGAAGCAAACAAAATGTTACGACCAAATCTGTTTCGTAGTCATGATTTCTTTGGAAACTGTTAGCTTTCCTAGTAAATCCCATATGTACTCATTTAACGATGGATTTAATTATCTATTTATCTATTTAATTATCTATTTAATTATCATATAAATAACCCAGTCTTCAATTGGTATGTTTTGTTTGTCTCAGCCTTTTCTTAATGTTCTCTTTGTCTTTTGTCTTTAATTTTGTGTGTTGTGAGAGAGAACATCTTGTCACATGATCTATGAAAGTATAAGAGCTGATGAAGTCCCATTCAAAGTCAATCTTGAAGAAGAGGGGCCATCACAATTCTTCATAAGCTATCATGGTACTTTGTATGTTTGCATTCATATGTCCTGTACAGGAAAAAATACTTATAAAGAGGTGGAATCAACTACTTCATTGCAAACTCCACTACTATCACCAATGAGGCTATGCTGGAAAATTGCAGAACCAAGAGCAGTATTTAGAGAATTCCTCTTTACTCTGCTAAACCTGTCTGGTTGGTGCTTACTGTCAAAGCATCTTTGTCCCACAGCTGCTCACACATGAGAAACATGGCATCTATTCCCAATATCTTCTTCAGATGCTATGCCAAAGCCAACAAGGCGGGAGCAGCAGAGTTTAAAGCTCAGCACTCGGACCTTGGGGTAGAAGACAAGAAGTGAGGACATCTTAGGACAAGAGATTAGTCCTCTTAATCTCTCAGTTTCAGAAGTCCCTGTCACCTCCATGATTACTTGCAGAAAAAATGCTTGATGAATTACAGCAGGCTAGCCCACCTGCTGTCACACCATTAGGGAATGAATGCACAAAGTCCTTGAAGAAAAATCTGTGTTGTCTTCCAGATTGCTCCATGACCATTTTAAACTCTGCTCCTGATCATTGTGTCCCCACTTCGGGAGTCTCAGTACTTCCCAATGTGAAGAGGCACGTTTTAAAACTAATAGTGTAATCACTTTTGTTGACAGACGTTGAAGGCAGCAATTTGTAAGCCTGCCAACACTGGACTAGCAACTGAACCAGAGCAACACTCTTACTTGTTCAGAAATGAATATGATGTGACATCTAGACTTGTTTTTCTTCTAGAGATATCATGACAAATTATTCTGCTTTTGTTTATCTCAGCACAGCCTGCAAAGCCATGAAGATTATTCAAGTCACTCAGGATTTGCTGTGGGACAAAGAACACAGGATGTGGCTACATCCAGTGAACATATTTTTCAATCAGTTTTCCATAAAATTCCCTCCCCAGATGCACACAAAGAAAATAATCATAATATTGAAATAGAGCTTATTGTGAAACTTCCTTTTGTCCTGTGAGAACTTCAGGTTTCAAAAGTTTTCCTGTCAAAACTTGACAATTTTTGCAATCTAGTAATCTTTGAAAAATTTAAGATGGATAATTTGAGATATTTTTGGACTTTGAGGTCCCTTTAAAAAATAAAATAGAATTAGAATAATAAGAACACTAAAACAAGAGCCATTTACTCCAAAGAAGCTCAAAGCTGTAAACAACAACTTCAAAAAAACATTTTTTTAATTTTTTTAATAGCAATTTTTTTTTTTTTTTTAACAACCTGAAGGAAATGTCTGAATTTTGGTGAATCAGGGGTCTCTCTAGGGAAAAAAAAAAATTTAGCTAAAAATTCTCTGACCATTTGAATCCATAAATTCCTTTATTCTTCGTTTACTGAACAAACAAGCATGAGGAGAAGGAGAGGGAAAAATGCATCAAGGGTTGCCAATGAAGTGAAAAATGGCAGTTTTAGTCTCTTTCTGTTTTTCCTCCAGTGACCTAGCCTGCTTCTGAGAGCTCCCTACCTGGCTGTCAGCTGCTCTGCAAGGGAAGGGGAGTGAGAGCTGCAAGGATGGACTTCACGTGTGGGGCAGAAGCAGGTCTACTTGGACATCTTATTGAGAAGGAGTTGTGGAATAGAGAGCTCTTGCCTGTTCTGTGAGAATTTATCAAGGACTCGAACTTCACCTGGCATCCAGATTAATGGCCAGGGCACAAGAGCAGCCATCCTCTGCATTTCCTGTTCACTCACTGTGTTTCTGGGATAGTATTACTTATATTGGAAACTGGTTGCCTCATTTTTCCCTTCCTTTGTTTTATACACTTGTCCTATTCCTATCCCAATCTATTTAAAATGCCCTCCCAAAATGCAGTAGAAACTTTATTATTGAACCGCTTTTGAGCAATTGTGAGATGACATTGAAAAATCCAATTTCAGTGAATTTTCTCTAAAGTGCAGGTAGGATCCCAGTTATTGACCAGGATGGATTTCTTCATAAAACTGTTAGGTTTCCACTCCTCAGGACTCTGCCCTGTGCTGTGCCCCAGAACAAGGAATCCAGGACTTCCAGATCACTTAAACACACTGTGGTGAGGATGGTTGTCTGTATCCTGGGAACTCAGTCACGGTGAAAGCTTTGTTAATCCAGCATTGATATTTCTGGACCCTTTTGCAAAATTGAGAGAATTTTCCCCAGTTGATCAAAGGCTTCTTAGGTGTCCAAACCATGTGTCCAACACAGGACAGGCTACCCACCCCTACGGAGGTAGTTCAAGATGCAACATGAGGAATCAGGAAGGAAATTACGCCATCGGTGGTGGGAGGGAACCAATCCGCACACCTTCTGCCAGAAAAAGTTGGGTTTTTTTTTTTTCCAGGTTTCTTTTCCTGGAAAAAGTCAACTCACAGGGTATTTAAAAAACTCTCTTGTTTGTATTCATGTTCAGTTTAAACTGGGTTTTTACTGTATACTGGAAATTTTCTACTTTGGACTAATGTCATCATAGGAACATCTTGCTTTTTTGTTCAAATATTTTGTCACATTGAGAAGATGGCAGAAATTATATCAGCAAAGAATAAAGCCAGGGACTTCAATAATTCACGGAATCACAGAATCATAGAATGGTTTAGTTTGGAAGGGATGTTAAAGATCATCTATTTCCAAACCCCTGCCACAGGCATGGTCACCTTCTACTAGGCCAGGTTGCTCAAAGCCCTGTCCAACCTGGCCTTGAACGCTGCCAGGGATGAGGCAGCCACAACTTCTCTGGATAACCTGTGCCAGGGCCTCACCACCCACACAGGGAAGAACTTCTTCCTTATATCCCACCTAAATCTCCCCTTTCTCAGTTTAAAGTCATTTTCCATTGTCTTGCTACTACATGTCCTTGTAAAAAGTCCCTCTCCAGCTTTCTTGTCAGCCGCTTTAGGTACTGGAAGGCTGTTCTAAGATCTCCCTGGAGACTTCTCTTCTCCAGGCTGAAGAGTTAGTTAATTAATTAACTAGTTAATGAATTAATTAACTAAATCCCAATTTCAACAATTAATATGCCATAGAAATAATTCAGTAACACATTTGAAAGAAGAAAATGCCCGTACATTAATTTCTGCTTGTTTTGTGAGTTCAGATCTTACATTAAGACTGTCCTTGTGTACAATAAGACGATGAGAGATGAATCTGTCCACGTGATAATAATGGAAAGTGAAACCCACATGACTACACTTGAGTGAAAGTCAGGGATGTGGGCTAATGCTAACAAGGACGAAACTGCATCTCCAGAGTGTGGTTCAAACTTTGTTAGATAAAGTGGTTTCAGGGAGAGGAGGAACTGCTGGAATCCTAGCTGCACTACCAGGTTTGTGTGCCTTACCTTGGCCCTTCTGCTTGGACTACAGTGAACTTCTCCTGCAAGCATATATTAACAGCTCTTTTTCCTCCTAATTTCTGATCAAATCAAGGGAAAGTTCATAGGTTTAAAAGACTTAATTTCACTTGAATTTTTAAAAATATTTTTATCGAATACTCTTAAGAGTATTTGAATACAAAGCCAGTGTTTTTCAATCTCTACTCTGTTGTGGATGGAGGGTGCTCACACCACTGTAAATATGTTTGATGTAATATAACTTATGTAGGGTCTGAATCCAGAAATTGAAAATTTTAAGGTAGCAATTTACCCGAAGTGAGCTGCTTTGTGATCCTGATCTCTTCCGTCAGATAACTATAAGATTCTTTAAGGCAATGAAGCCCCCAGTGAAAGAAATTCTAGCTGCCTCATGTTTTCTGCAGTGCAGGAGCCTCACAAAACGCTTAGCTCATCCTGAGTCAGGACTTAAGCCTGGAAGGAGGCAAAACCTGTGGGCTGTTAGGATGAGGGAAACTGGAATCAGCCCTTTGCTGTCAGGTTTCACTCATTCCTGTTAACCCAAGGTTTCCCCAAAGGCTGCAGAACAAATTCCTTCTGTGCAGGAAGTGCTCGAGCTGCAAAGTGCTAATCCAGAAGATCAAAGCCTGTGTGAGGAAATATAATGCTTCCTCTAGAGACTTTTCAGGGAAGAGTGGTTGACCACAAGAAAATAAAGACTCTCACAGCTGATCGTAAGCCTATGTGAGAGTGCTGTTGAGGAGGCACCTAGGAATGACTGACATTCCAGTTTATGAATCAGCAGGGAAGGAGCAGCCCAGGCCAGCTTTTGGGAGATGCCTGGGCTGTCTGCCACCTCTCAGACCATGGGAATCCTGTGGGGAAACAAAGAGGAGACAGAGAAGTCTGAGGACTGTGGGAATTCAAAGCACTATAGATCATGATGATGGCTGGATTGACACAAAGTGCCATGTAGGCATGATGGTGCCTGCTGTGAGCAGGAACCCGAGCTCTAGTACAACAGTGCTATGCTATGTAAAGGTAAGGCACATGGATTTTCTTCCTCTTCTTGGTCTTTAAGGTCAGAAAGAACTTGTGGGCATGTTTTTTCTTGACTATCTCTGTATAATGTTTATTTCAGTGAATCTGAATTTCTTCTGAATTTTCCCATGAGTGGAAAGCCATATGGACCCAACTCTACAGCTCATCCCATTAAGAGAATTTCAGGCTTCATTCATAGCTTTCTATCCTGCTAAAACCTGCCTCTTCCTTTGCTTAATTCCGATGAATTACTTCAAACTGATTTTCTTGTGACTTGGGTGAATATTTTATCTACCAACTTGTTGACTTCATTTGGTCAATTCTCCTGTATTGCTTTGTATAGCTTCTTCTCCTGTTACAGCTTTCCCAAATAGAGTCTTGGTTTAAACTCATACTGAACATTAAAGGAAGGTCCTTCCCTTTCCTAAGTAATTTATTTAGCTTTAATAGAACATGAACAGGGATGATAGCATGTGGCTTTTGGAACATCAGTCACAACACCTCCAAAACAATTTGTGATGTCCCCTTCGGGATTGCACAAGTTAGTCATTTGTTGGCTTGAAGTCTGGGCTGAAGCTGTTTCAGCTCAACCAAAATCAACTTTCCAAATGTATTTACTCAGAGTGAGATCCATGAAGTGCAAACACCCCAGGCCTAATGGTGCATGGAAAATAGAAAACACAACTTGTACTCATTTGCTGTGATAAATGATCACCTCAGAATCCTAATGGCCATGGCAGTCTATGAATGTGTTCAGCTCCTACCCAGCACCAGGTGAATGGCAGTGGTGGATGAATGCGGGGCTTAAATTATATTGCTGATCTTGGCAGGGTCTGGATAATCTAACAAGCCTGATTAGATACTAAATAAATATTGGCTTTACAATATGCTCACCAGTGTTTAACTTGGATAAAAGAGGCCGCAAATACTGTTGAACTGGGTGATCTGGCAACAGGCACAAACGCTTTAAAAGATCCATTCAGACTGTGACAAAAGTGTTTGAGAAGGGAATTTTGGTGGAATCATGTTTTGTCCTAATGAATACCCTCTGTTCTGCTGTAACTGAAAAAAATCAGCTAGCTTTTCCCCTCATTACTTTAATTTACATGTTACTGTAGTTTGAAGGTAAATGAGTTTTGCAAAAAAAATTAAGTTCCCCAACAGGCCTTGGATGACAGGTTAACATCTACGGACAATTTCAGAATGATGCAGAGAATTTCATGATCCCACTTACTTTGTAGAGTATGCTGGAGCAGGAAAGTGGAAAAATTAAGATATCATCAGAAATGAGACATAGGAGACCTGTCAGCTGCAGTCCCTTTGTGTAAGTCCCAGCATCCCGCAGATGAGCTCACTTATTTTAATGCCATATTCATTGGCTTTGGCAAAGTTTTTTTTGGAAAACAAGAGTCATCAAATAAGGCTGCATGCATAATGTCCTTTAGTATCATTTGAGGTGCCTGTAAGTTAACTCAGATGTCAGAATAGCAGGTAGAAAATGTAAGGGAGAACCAACGCTTTTTGGAGCAGTAAATAGAAGATACTTTTAGGTATTAAACATACCTTAAGGCATTTAAAACTACTTCTTTTTAGGCAACTGAACCCTGCTCTGTGTGTCTCCAATTGAGTTGGGTGTTTATTACAGTCTACCAACATTTAACCAATATTGCCACAAAGCCTAAGAGCACTTTGTAAGAACCACACCTAGGTATATAAAGAGAAAGTCTGGGGAGAAATTACTGGAAAGATCAGAAGTTAAGAAAAAATGATGAGGTCAAACTGAAGGAGACAGGACTTTTGATCCAGAGAGTCTAAGGGGACAGGCACGAGTTTTTTTGCACATAAGAAGAAAATAGTCAACTTTCCAAATCCATAGGTAGATTAGACACAAAGTTCTGAACATCAATTTCAGCCAATGTAAGTGGGCTTAGAAGGCATGATAAAATAATAATTATTAATCTTAATAAGAAATAAAATGCCCACACAGCACCCCCACAATAGTAGGTAAGAAAGGTCTGGAACCGACTTCCTGGAGAGAAAGAGGTAGTGTCTCTGTCAGCATATTTAGAAGCTAGCTGGACAGTCAAGGAAGGTATCACTGGAAATGTTTCTGCCTTTAGTCTTGGAAGGACTCCTCCAGCTCACTTAATAGCTGATTCTCTGCCATCCTGGCAGATAGCGTAGGACTGCTCTTTCCAAGTATAAATCAGCATTGTTCAATTATATCAACGGAATTGTGCTAATATACTTCCACCATAGGTTTGTTCTCAAGATTAGCAGTATAATGACAGACAACTAGTGTGCAATTTTGAACTATATATAGGTACTCTCACTTAGAAGTTTTTATTTCCTTACTCCATGAATAGGTTGTCTTATTTTCCCATTTTCTCAAAGACCCACAAAAACTGAATAAACAGCTCTTCTACAGTCATCAACCAGTGTGGTAATCCTGCCTTACAGAAAAGAGTTCAGACTTCTCTCAGGAGAAGAACTTGCTCACCAAGACTTTAACATGATTAAGATTTCTATTTAAATCATCTTTTCTCTATGCTAGATTTTAATTTGTTGCAATGTTTTTTGTTTTTTTTTTTTTTCCTTGCAATTCCTTTGACCAGCCCTCATGTCAGTATAAATCACAACGAATTTGAGTGGAATTACATCCAGGTAGACCAGCAAAACTTTTAGCATGCTGTTTTGCCCAATGAATTTTAATTCCAGCTATCCACAAGGGGAAAGTCAATCAACAAACCTGTGCATCAAAGCATTTGTTGCTTCCAACTTCCCCCAAATTTATGTTCCCACAGGGCTGTGCAATGTAGCACTTTATCCCTGCTCCCAGCAGCGAGCAAACCAGACCCACAGCACCCTGGGTGCTTGTCAGCATTTAATCCTGCCAAACTAAAATCTCACTTTGGTTAATTAGGTGCTGCCCCAGGTGTCTGGTAACCATTTTCTTAGGTTAACCTCTGCAAGATCAAGAAATGAAGGGGGAGGCTCCTCCCCTCCCTCATCTCATCTCCAAGCTCCTCTAGTTTATTAGCTCTACTCCATAAGGAGTAACTGAGTACAAGCTGAAGAGATGTGTGTGCTTCCACTCCCCATGGCATTACAAATTATATGGGGTAAAGCATTACCTAATTCATTTAACTTGTCATGGTGCTCCCCTCAGAGGAAAGCTCCATGATTTTAAGAGCAAATATTTGAGGCTGTGATGGTGGAGGTTTTGTGTTAAACTGGGAAAAAATCTAAGTGAGATGGGAGAGCTGGCCATCAGGGAGGTCTCAGAAACTTGAGGTTCGGCAGTTTCTGGTTTACACTGGAGAAGACCTACATGGATATTATGGCTGACAGTGCCAGATTTATGCCAAATGGGGTCACATATAAAGTTAATGTTCATATTTCAACTGAATACTTGTAAGAAATAATGTGTACAACTGTATGTCTGCGTCCACATTCTTACACAGGCATCAGGTACTCTTTAGCATTTTTTTTCCCTTTAATAATCCAATTAAAAAAGTTATTTTGTCATATTCAGCTTCTTAAAGGTCAAAGTTGGTAAAACAGGTGAACCTGCTTGAGCAGGAAGGTTGGTCTAGATGACCTCTGATGGTCCCTTCCAGTCTCAACCATTCCGTGATTCTGTGAACAGAGCTAGCACATTTCATAGTTTACTATAATGTAGTTATGTTGACTTTGTAGTTTTACAAATGAGGGACTTTTCTTGTAGTCCTCTCTTCTGTATGTATATATATATTTTCAGTCAAATGTGTGTGCACACATAGAGATGTATGAAGCCTAAGACTGAGCTAAAATGCCCTTCGAATAATTACACTTAAATTGAAGTAGACAGAAACTCAGATAAGATACCTTCTACTCTCTCTTGTGCAAATGTGAGTGCCAGATGATAGAAATTCTGATGGACATTTGACGCAGCAGCTATCATATGGTGTGAAGTCCCCATCCGTTGTAGTAGGTTTCTACTGGAAGGTGTCCCTGCCCATGCCAGGGGGGTTGGAACTAGATTGTCTTTAAAGCTCTTTCCAACCCAAACCATTCTATGATTCTATGGTTCTATGATTACAGCTACAACAGCCCATACATGAGTTCTTGTTGAAGGGACTTGCCTTTACTTCTGTGGTCTACCTCAGCATCACACTGGCAGTCTTCATACTGCACTCTTTTTTACCACACGCACCAATCTTCACCCTTGGCTAGACATAAACTTTATCGTTTCCTTCAAATACAATGTCTCCTACTGGTCAAGAATGATGGGATATTGGTTCACACTCAGAGATATCATGGAGGCCTCCGGAAGTAAGCATTGCCTTCTTGATAAGGAATATAGAAATTCTCAAAATTGAAATTTGGTTTGTCAGTTTTGGAGACAGGGCTTGAACTCTTCGGAGGATTTTGCAGTTCTCATTTTCTCATATTTTCAATATTTTTTTTTTCTTTCTGAAGAAACAAAATATAGGTAGTGAAATATTTGTTATAAATGTAAGAAATTATGTTGGAAGATTGAGTGTGTAAAAGCAAGATTGGTGTTAACGATGATGTTTTTAAAAGTGATACTGCAGAAAAAGAAAGCAATCTGTTGCAAGCCTTTGTATCTCAGAGGACCATGAGTAACAAATGCATCTGGCAGTTCATCACTCAGCTGCATAGGATACATTTAAAAACAGATGTCAGTATAGATTTGTATAGAGTCTAGTCTTATTTACACTTCCTACCAAAGAAAAATCTAATCTTTTCAAGCAAAGGGCTTCACACATTGTCTGGGAGGATACTGGGGACTCATGCTAAGCACTTGGCAGGATGGGAAGCAGTTCATCTCGCACTGGGAGAGAAATTAAAATAGGACTTGTAATCTTTCTTAGAGGAGGCCAGTACACAATGGGTCACTCCTGTTATGGGAGGCATGCTTGCTGTTTGTACTTCAAGTTAAAGAGTTGGAGGCTCTGTCCCATGAGTTATAAATCTTACCCTATAAAAGGCAGGAATAGGAATATAGGAAGGCCATAGTATTACAGAATAAACCTTTCACATCAGAACAATTTTTACCACCTCCTCATCTGCAAACCTCCTTTTCTCTAGCCTTCAAGGCCCACCAACCATTTTACTTGATTACAACATGGCAATGCCTCTGGTTTCACGATGACATGAAGCCTTCTTCTACAAAGATCTGCTTTGTAGCCCTTCAGAAGCTGCCACACAGCTGGCAGACTTTCTGTAGAACTGTCAAAAGCAGAAGCTCATACACAGACCCTAAATTTCCCACAATCTTGTTCAACCTGGAGAAGAGAAGGTTCCAGGGAGACCTTAGAGCAGCTTCCAGTGCCTAAAGGGGACCACAAGAAAGCTGGAGTGGGGCTTTTGACAAGGGCAGGTAGGGATAGGACAAGGAAGAATGGCTTTAAACTGGCAGAGGGGAGATTTAGATTAGGTATTAGGAGGAAGTTCTTCCCTGTGAGAGTGGTGAGGCCCTGGCATAGGTTGACCCAAGAAACTGTGGCTGCCCCATCCCTGGCAGTGTTCAAGGCCAGGTTGGTGGGGCTTGGAACAACCTGGTCTAGTGAAAGGTGTCCCTG
The DNA here is from genome assembly GCF_004027225.2 of Strigops habroptila. Classification (NCBI taxonomy): domain Eukaryota; kingdom Metazoa; phylum Chordata; class Aves; order Psittaciformes; family Psittacidae; genus Strigops; species Strigops habroptila. The sequence goes on from NC_044277.2 coordinate 98,852,124, forward strand.
CCAGTAGCAGGGAGTTGGAACTAGATGACTTTTAAGGGCAGGGGGATTGGACTAGATGATCTCCAGAAGTCCCTTCCAACCCTAATGATTCTGTGACTCTGTCCTTTCCAACCTAAACTGTTCTATGATTCTACGATACAATGCTATGATCTAGCTGTAGACAGACTCTCCACAGCTTCTCAGTGGCACACAACCTCACTTGTGCCTGACATTTCTGGGATGCCCAGGGGGAAAGCTATGAAAAAAAAAAATGCCCAAAGGGTGCAGTGTGTTTTTATTTTTGCATAATTCACGACCCTGTTGCCATGGGCTCTGCTACAGTACAAAATAAGCCTTTTCCTCTGACATTGAAAATCCCACAGAAGTCTTAAAACCTGCTACAATATGCCAGGCTTTCCTGGCACTCTCCTACATTTGATGGCAGCTCTGCATTGAGGTAAAGAGGCACCCTATTCCAGATAACACAGTGGGTGGGGTTGGAGTAACTTGAGAGCCTGTGTTTCCTCATCTGGCATGAAACTGCCTCCCCTACCCTCATTCCCCTATCCTGCAGCCAACACTCGATTTTTATTGCTGGGCTGGTTGTCATGGGAACAACCTAAAAAGAGGTAAGGTAATGTTGCAAGGCTAAATATAAGCAAAGCATTGAAAGAACTTAGGCTTAGGACTCCCTTGTGGCTGCCCTCAGAGCTCATATAGCACTGCTGCTGAAAAGGGACTCAAGGAGGGTGTTCAGCTGCAAGAGGCCATGGTGATTTACAATTATGGGGACAAACAAGCAGAAAAGGGCTTACCTGGTTTTAGAGAACTTCCAGTCTGACAGGCACAAGGTGGGTGACAAGGTCTAAGGGAAAAGAAGAATTTTTTACTTTGTATTTGTCTGTTACAGGTGCAAGTAGAACCCCTGTTCACTGTTCAGTGGGATGGTTTCTCAGAGTGGTTCACAGCACAGCTTCATCATTGCCAGTACCACTCACATCACCTTCCTAATGCTACAGAGTGTTAGACCTTTACAACAGAAAAATAAAAATATTTGGGAAAAGAGTGGGAAGGAGATCCTATGGGAGTCTTGTCCAGGGAATATGTGAAAGAGAAGGGTATTCATAGTCCTGTGGATACAGAATGGCCGAAATAAAAATAAACATGAAGGATTGGGATGATAATGGTGCAAAAAGTCCTTCACCAGAAGTTTTTAAGCAGAAAATGAGGGTGAATGCTAGAATGAGAATTTAGCTCATGGCAAAGGGGTATGACAGCAGAGCATGGCTGCATCAGTGAAGATGCATTTGCTGATGCTTTCAGCCATTAAGCAGGGGTGAACTGTTCTGAGATGCACCAGGAGGGGGCAATCATGTACGCACAATCTAGAACAAAGCAGCAGCTCACTTCTGCTTGAGCTTTTTACTGCCTTGAGGATACTAACAATTTCCAAGACATTCAGTTGAAATCTCCCTTTGGCTCTGAAATGTTGAAGTGTTTGAGTGAGTCCATAGCTAGTTTTAGTTGTGGTCACTTCTGAAGGCAAAGGCATTTTTTTTTTGGACCTTTAATAAATTTGGGCCGAGACTCACTCACATCTAGCCATGTAGGTTAAAATTCTCCTGGTAAGGTCATTTTAACATGCTAGTGATGCTCAGTGAAGTATCTGTCTTGCCTAGTGGAGTTGGTATTTAAACCCTGCTCTGAAGGAGGCTTCAGATACCACTGCTAGCCAAATACATAGGAAGAAGTCTAGTTCCTGGAAAAAACAAGTATCTTTATATAGGACAGGTGCCACACTTGTGATTTCAAGATTCCCTAAGGTTATGTCTACACAGATGTGTAGCACAGGCCAGATGTGTCCGGTTGTTCTGCTTTGTTCAAGTTTTCTGGGCTCACTTTTGTAATATAAACTATTAAATTCACAAGCCTGACTACTGTAAGATGAAGGTGAAGGGTCTGGTGTGTCTATATGTCTTTTCAGGACAGAGGAGTTAGGATGTCAGCAACCAGAAATCAGGAAGAAAGAAGTACAGAACAGTCGGCAAAGATTTTCTCTTCTCAAAGCCTGTGTCCTCAAGGAGAACAAGGTGGAATAGAGTTTATCTTTTTACCTGGTAACTCTGCAGAGCTACCAGAGTTACAGGGAGTGTGTTTGTGTGGGCATGTGTGTGTCAACAGTGCCAGACAGTTGTTATGTGCTGTCCTGATTTCAACATAGATTTCCAAGTGGATGTGTCTTTATATCTGTCACAAGTCTTTCAGACTTATGACATCTTAAAAATTGGGCTCCAGGGAACAGAATGTGTTTTCTGAGACACCTCAAATATTTTGGTGCTAAGGTGGTGAGTGTCCCGTGCATGTCTGGGAGATCTTCTCCAGGAAAGACTCACCAGGCAGCATCTGCCTCACTTATAGAATTACTCCCTTTCTCATGTTGCAGAGCTACTGACCTGAAGCACATGTACAAGGGAGAAAGAGAGTTCATTTACATCTTGTGTTTTTCCAGCACTTCTTGCTTCAGTCTGTGCTCCCTAGGCTCAAATATTCAGTGGTCCTGCGGCACCTAACAGTTAGGTACCATTTCATGATGTAACCAAATCCTTGTTGGAATAGAAGCTTTAAACCCATATTTCAGGGAGTGTGGGATTATTAGAGGGATCTTCAAATTTCTGCTTCTTTGTAGGAATTATGTAGTATGAGGCCATAGAGGCCACTGGTTGGCATCCTCTCTGGAGAAATAAATTCATGACCCCACCACCATTTTTCTCTTGAAAGGGAGTGCTAACACCAGTCATACCTCTTTCTAGCAGCTGGCCAGGTTTATGCACGCTGTTTTGTGTGGAAAGAAATGGACCATATGACTAAGAAAAGCATCCTTGACTATTTTGAGTGGCAAATTACTTCAGCTGCAACCAGCCCTCTGAGCAGCTCTCAGTTTGTGGACAGCTTTGGGTTCAAGCAGTCGAATGAAATGCAACAGCCCACATGTGAGATTCTGAGAAGGAACTCTGAGGGTATTAATGGTGTCTCAGTGGTGGAGTTAGGCACCTAAAAAACCAGCAGAGCTATTGACCGTAGGAACTGCAACTTAAGCGTTTTTCAGGGCTGCATTCATTGGGACTGTAACCAGCCATTCTGATTGTGCGGCTGGATCTCACGGGTCAGCTCTTCTGGTCAAAGCCACGCACAGTGCCAAAGGTATTGGTTTTTTCCCATTTAGGCAAGTTCCCCAGGCTGTGCCCTCATATATCCCATAATAACCTCTCAAAATCAGCAAGCATCCTCCATGGGGATCTGAGGACACTTAGCACCTTTCAGAGGGGACTGAGATTTTGCCAAGCCTGGCCCTAAAGCTTTGTTTTTCTACCCGGAGTCCTTTCTGTAAACAGTTTGCAGAAGCTGTCAGTAACCCTGATGGGACGACGGTTGTTACCAATTTGGTTTAACAGCTCCTTGTGGTTATTTTTTAACTCTGCACCTTAATTGAAATGGAAAATAGAAATTTCCGTCAGCAGGTATGCATCTGCTTCTGAAATTTGCCAACAACATCACATGGTATTCATCATGTCTTGCAGACTGGTGGATCCCTGAAGCCTTTCCCAGAAGCTCTTTTTGGTGATGGTACAGGCACTTCTGCAAGCCCCCTCCTTATGAAGATCTGTAGGAAGCTGTGGTTGCAATTAGGAATGAAATGGTGGGAAAAAAGATCTTCTGAAGTCACAGCAGGATTTATAAGGATATTTTTTCACAGGCTCAAAACATGATTTCTATAAATTTTGCAAAACAACTAATGTAGTCTTGTGTGTGACTATTGGATAGCTCTCAGGACATGTCTGTCTGTGCCATGAACTTACTGAATGGTCTTCAGTGACTCATTTTGCATCCCTGTGCCTTTGTTTCACCATCTATAAATTAAGGGTAATTGTAATGATTTCCTTGCTAGTGTTTTGAGAAGTATTTGCAATACAGTTCAACACATAAGACCATTGGCAACTGCTGTGATTCTCCTCCCTCTCCAAATGCATCTGCATGCTTTCTATTTAATGTGCCTGCACCAAAGTGTGGAAAGCAATATGGTCTATGTAGTGCTTTTCAGATGGGAAATGGGGGGGAGGGGGCAAAAAAGAAAATGAAAGCGAGAGCTCCAAGAAATGTAATTTGGAGTTGCCCAGCTGTCTTTCTGATGTTATGTCTCATGCTGGTGAGGTTCCAGCAGCAAAAGTTCCTTTCAACCCTACCTGGAAGGGAAAAAACCTGCTGTCAAGAAATACATTTGAGGTACTTCTAGTGAATTTGGTGAGAATTTCTAATTCAGGTTTTTTCAGTAAAGTTTTGAGGCAAACCAGGCTGCACCTGAGCTTGGGTGTGTGCATGCCAGATATCAAAAGAAAAAGCTTTCTCTGGCAGGTTTGTGTAATCTGGAAGACTGATTCTGTACATGGTGTGTAGATGCAAATACTATATTCTTTGAGTTAGGAGGTGTGAGAGGCAGGCACAAGAGGTTAAGAGGTTATGTGCTAAAGGAATGGCCATGCTCTGAGGTTACAGAGATGAGTTACATCTCCATGAAGGAGGCCCTTCTCTATGAGGGCAACTGTGGTCTGTGTCTATTTTTGTTAACATGCTTGCCAAGTGCAGTGGGTGGCATCCTGCAGAGTGAGGGAAGATAAAGCACAGTACAAAAACACACAATGCAAAGTCGACCCGGGGAACTTGAACTGGAGATTTGATGTAGGTGAGGCTTACACAAGATGATTCTCAGGCAGTTATCAGAGTTAGATTATCCCAGTTCAGACCATCATCAGGCTGCTCTAATTTATGGACTGTCACTGTGATTTAGAGGAGAGTCATCCAAGAGAAGCCTTTGATGGATCCTTTTGTTGGAGCCTTCCTTGACATTGACTTTATTTTGGGGCTTAGTTCTTGGCTGTGCTAAAGCCAGTGAAGGGTTTTACTATTGGATTCAGAGTGGTTAGGCCATAAGGTCTCTCCTTCTTAAGGAAATTTCCAAGCTAGAACACAAAACAGAACAGTAATGCAAAGGTGCTGCTTTTTTCTATAATTGCCTTCATTGCTGACATTCTATTTTATTTCAGTCAATCAACTCCTGCCTTAATTACGCTTTAGAGAGACTACGGACACCAGTATTTGCAGGGCTGATTCCCAGAAGCATTTACAAACTTGCCTTGTTTTTAAATGGGTGAATTGTGTTGCCTGTTAAAATAAACGCACTTGTCAAATCCCTTTCTTCAACAGCCTTGCTTTACACCTTGCCTTGACAGTGTAATAATGTCTGTAAAAACAACCTAAAGGCCACTTTCTACCTACAGCCACTTCTCAGTCCTCAACTGAATGGCAAAAAGGGGGTGGGGGAGAGAGAAATACTGAACCTGCATGCTGGGATAAGTGTGACAGGGCTCAGAGCCTTTGGCATCACTCACAAAGGCTGGTGAGGCTAGAGACTAGGAGAACTGTATGTACTTGAGAAAATGCTGGGGGAAAAGAACGTAAGAGGAACTGATGGAAATAGTCTATGCATATTATTAAGGGGAGAGGAGAAGCCATGTACTCATTTGCTGTTGTGAGGTTTGTGGCTCTGGGAGGGATGCTCTGCTTGGCACCTGATGGATCCCCTGAGTGGTGTGCTCTGCCTAGAAGTTGGATGTGTCTGTCTGGTCCAGAAGTGTAAGAGTTAAATCACTTCCCATCACTGAGTGGGATACAGAAACAACTTTTCCTACTGCATCAGCAGCTGCCAACAGAACTCAGTGACAGCTTTATAAATCACACCTGAAGCAAATAAGAATGCTGTGTTCGAAATAAGCCCTTATCTCTTCTTGTTTGCACTTGGCTATTTTGTTTCTAAAGGTCACGGGTGGAAGCAGAAGGAGCTGTCATGGGGTGATGTATGTTGCCTTTGGCACTAGGTGACTAATTTGCTGTTAGGGCACAGTAATGTGAAAGTGAATGGCAGAAGTTGGGGTGGGGGATGAAAAGAAGAGGTGAGAAAAGTTATGAAGCAAATGTGTTACAGAAAAGTGAAAAAAAAAAAAAAAGAGATGTAACTGCATAGCCTCCAAAACTCATGTAGCTGTTGAGGGAAATGGGAAAGACAGATGAAAATCAATGATTTCAGCCAGCTCCTGTCATATTTTTTGGCAAATGATGGAGAATCACTTTCTTTTGTGTCCGGAAGGGGAAGGTTTCCTTTTACCTGGTACTTCTCAGATGCTATCTCTATCTGGTTTGTACGCTTGCTCCTTACCTTATCAGGGGTCACTGTAATAAAAATGTCATATTTACTCATGTAATCACTAACCTTTCAGTCGGGAAAAGTGGTGGGAAGTGGGAGGGGAGCTATTACAGAGCAGCAGCCGTTACACTTGCTAATAAGGCAATAAAAGAGTTCAGACCAGAGGTAGGTCTGAATTTACTCTTAAGGTAATAGAGAGTTCAGACATCCGTGCTATTCCTCTAAAAAATTCTTCCTGGGCACGGTCATTAGATTTGGAAGGGCGTTGGATGATGCAAATCCAATTTGTCTTCTTGCAAAATTGTTTTACTGGTTAATACCCCAGACTCTAAAAAACCAGGGATTTAGTTGAACCTGAATATGCTGAACTTTAGCTCTTTGTCATTGGATCTTGTTATGTGTCCACCTGATAAGCTACAGCATCTGCCTGTGGTTGGACAACAGCAACACAGGACAAAATCTCAGCAGCCAGGTCCTAATACACAATGATTTGTATTCTTTGAGATACATGCTCTCTGTAGCAAAAATCTTTTTCCATATTAAAAGAAAAAAGCACAAACAATTTGCATAAGGTTTCCTGGTAAGTTCTGGTGTTGAAGCAATCAACCAAGCACAAGAAAGACCATTTCAATGTATGTCAAATTGGACACCACAAACCTTAGTCACCTGAGAAAATTTAAGCCAATTCTTGTCCAGCTCACGAACTCAAAGCGCTTTCAAAACACGAAGGAATTAGACCACATTTCCTGTCTGAGGTAGGTGAAGTATTTTTATCCCCATTTTATGGCTGAGTAAACTCAGACAGTGAGAGGTTAAGTGACTTGTTCAGTGTCACAGTTAGTTGGGGAACAGAAGAGGTGAAGCCACTGGCAAAGGCTGACCTATAGAATGTGTGTGTTTATGCACACTTGCTCAAGAGTTTCTTCACTATAAAGCACATAACTCCATTTCACTGAGTGCTGGTTTAAAGCACATGCCTTTTGCAGGGGGTGGGAATAGAGCCTGTGGATGAAAAAATCAAGATGAGGTCAAACAGGAACACAAGGACAAGTTGGCACAATAGTAGCTGGATAAAAGGATTAAGGAGTTGGCTGTGTTGTAGAAACAGGAAACAATGTCTCTCTCTGACTTGATTGGAATTAGTTCAAAGTGCCCTGCATGGGATGTAAAAGCCCTGGGTTTTGAGGGGAGTGGGCAGGCCCAGCATACATGTTTAGATGTGACCCAGCAGAGCTAGAAGCAGAATAGAGCACTAGTTTGGGCCAAGACTCTAAAATTAAGGAGCTGAAATTGAATTCCTTGCCTCTTTTGATGCCTTCTTGAGTGACTTGAGTAAGCAACTGTCAACGAGAATCATCTGCTTTCTGTTAGAAGTCTAAAATGGGCATAAATCAGCTGCCTACCCATGGCCAAAGGTCACTGGAGATGCCAAAAAGAAGCATGAGAGTTTGATATGGGTCTGGCAGATACAACACCAGATTTACAGGGAACCCAGCCCTTTGAAGGAGTAGCTAGAGGTCATGTTGACACTCCATGCCTACCAAATGGTACTAGATGCCTATTCAGGCACCTGAATCTTCCCTTTTACTGTATGAAGACCACACATGTCAGTGTCTCCATTTGAACTAGAGCTGTCCATGTGTGTATGGTCAGTTTCATTGAGACAGAGGAGTGAAAAGGCAGATGCGGACTGCAGCATGGATGGAGCCAGTCTCTAGTAATTGGTGGCTGATGTGTGTGTTGGTACCTGGAGGATGCGATCCAGCCTGTGTCTGTATGGCCATGTGATGGCTGTCACTGCCTTGGGGAGATCACCATAACATCACAGAGATAGCTAGAGGAATAAAAAATACCAGAAGCTAAGGAACAAACATCAAACAGGGCACTGATACCAGTCTGAATCTCAGTTTTAACTCCAAGATCACTGGTGATATTTAAGCAAAACTGAGGTTCTTATGATCATGGAACCTGGTATGGAGGAAAACAGGTGCTTGGAACACCCCAAGAGATAGCCAAAGAACACTAGAATGTCCCTAGAAGCAGGAAGCACAATGAAATGAATATGCTGAAGGTTTACATTTTGTCTGGGCCATTACATTATGATCTTTATCAGATATTTAAGGGTAGAAGGAAAGATACTATTGCACCTAGCTAAGTTTCTAAAGGTCTATTTCCAACTCTTGCCTCTACTCTAGAGGCCGTGATGTGATCCAGCATCCAGTCTGGAAAAAAAATATGCTGATTTTAATTCTCTTTTCCCACACTTTATTTATATTGCATACTCATCCTATGCAGAAATTATTTTTACGTACCATCCAAGATGTCCATTCAGTTGGGACTATAATTTACATGAATTATGAATCATACTGCACATAAGAATTATTTTACTTATGATCTGTGGTTTTCACTCCTCTCTTCTGTTTGGTTGCCGCTTCAAAGCTATCAGCTACATGAACCTGCAAATCCCAACCCTGACTTCATCCACTATCCTCCCACAGCGATGTCAATTTGCTGCTATGGAGACAGTGACATCACTAGAACGTCCAGCAGATGACAAATTTCAGGTAATGGAAAAGCAATACATACTTCTCTGAAATGCAGATCCTATTTGATTTTCCATGCTTGTTCTGAACTGAAATTGTGCATTGTAGAAGAAATATCCTATTTTGGATAGAGAGGGAATATTTGGGTTTGTGTGTTTTCTGCATGTCTGCCAAATCAACTATAATGCAAGATAAATTCTTAAACCAACAGCCCACAGAGAGCAAGAGACAGCTTCCGCAGGTGATTTACTGAGTATGTATGTGGAGAGCAATGCTCACTGGAAGTACCATCTCTCCTTAGCTATAGAAGAATCTTAGGAGCTTGTTTCAGTTGTCAGAGTGTGAATAGTAGCAGCCAGTTGGGTTCCTTCAGGTGTCTGCGACATGCACAAATTGCTGACAGACCAGACACAAGGCCCATCGGAGACCTTCATGAGCTGGTGAGTGGCCAGACTATCTGAGGACACATCAAATGGCCCTATGTGTGAGCAACTGAATCAGACCCCTGATGACCCACCTAAAATCCCACAAAAGGACTGTGGCAGTAGGCCCTGGTCTGTGCTTTGTTAGATGTTAAACAACATCTCTGCTCCTAGCTCTGTAATTCCTGTCAACTTTGGATGAGAATCTCTGAACCTGCCTCTTTGATAGAGTCCATATTCTCACCCAAAGGAAGATGGTTCAGAAAACCATCTGAACGAGGTCTCAAAGATCGTGATCTGTACCTCACACAAAGGAAGCATCAAATATAGAAATTTTACCCTGGCAAATATTAATATATAACTTGTATTTAAATCTCTAGGAACAAAGACTCCATGTCTTCTCTAAAGTGGCATATCCTTTCACTGTATTACAGGTGTCACTAGAAAGCTTTTCCCAAAGACAATATCCCAAAGACAATATACCTAAAGGGGGACTACAAGAAAGCTGAAGAGGGACTTTTTACAAGGGCATGTAATGATAGGACAAGTGAGAATGTCTTTACAGTGAAAGAGGGGAGATTTGATTAGATATAAGGAAGAAGTTTTTTACTGTGAGGGTGGTGAGGCACTGAAACAGGTTAGACAGGGAAACTGGGGCTGCTCCATCCCTAGAAGTGTTCAAGGCCAGGTTGGATGGGGCTTGGAACAACCTGGTCTAGTGGAAGGTGCCCATGGCAGGGAGGTTGGAACTAGATGAGCTTTAAGGTCCCTTCCAACCCAAACCATTCTGTAATTCTATGATTCTATGAATATTCAAGTCGTCTCTCTGTAAACTTGTGCTGTTTAAACATCTACAGATGAACTTGTCTACCCTTGGCTCCCTTTGTAGTCAATCATGGTAAACAAGCATTTCTAAAGTAAGATTCACTGGACCCATTCTAAGTGTCTGTGTCAGGTTAACGTACTCAATCCTTGACTCCACTGCTTCTGTGACTATTTTCAGTAGCACAAAGAAATCCTGTCTCAGTTACTTTATCATTTCCCTGTGTCCTGGGTTCAGCTATAGCAGTCATTTTTCTCCTGCTTAGTAGCTGGTGCAGTGCTGTGTTTTTTAACTTTCAGCCTGGGAACAACGCTGATAACACCGATGTTTTTAGTTGTTGCTAAGTAATGTTTATTCCAACCAAGGACTTTCTCAGTCTCATGCTTTGCCAGGGAGGAGGGGAAGCCGGGAGGAAGCAGAGACAGGACACCTGACCCAAACTAGCCAAAGGGGTATTCCATACCACAGCACGTCATGCCCAGTATATAAACCGGGGGGAGTTACCCGGAAGGCCCAGATCACTGCTCGGGTCGGGCTGGGTATCGGTCGGCGGGTGGTGAGCAATTGTATCCTCTCCCCTTGTTATTTCACTAATCATTATTATCATTGGTGGTAGCAGTAGTGGTTCTGTGTTATACCTTAGTTGCGGGACTACTCTTATCTCAACCCGTGGGAGTTACATTCTTCCCATTCTCCTCCCCATCCCTCCGGGAGCGGGGGGGAGGAAGAAGGGGGGGGGGGGGGGGGAGTGAGCGAGCGGCTGTGTGGTTCTGAGTTACCGGCTGGGCTCAAACCACGACAGTTCTTTTTGGCGCCCAACATGGGGCACGAAAGGTTGAGATAACGACAGATCTGACCAGAGTGTGTTTAATCATATTTGTGATAAGCATTCATTGTTACTACTCGTCAACTCCGAGAGTTCGAAGACAATCTCACCCCTTCCATCATTTCAGCTGTGGAAAAACTGTCCCAGGAGTTCAAACAATTGAGAGACGATTTATCCGATCTATCCAGCTCTCCACGCGTACCAACCCATGTCTCAGCTATTAACAGAAGGCGCCCTACTGCTCGAGAAAGAAAATATACGAGGTACACGCCACGGGCCACCCTATGGTTTTACCTGCGGGATCATGGAGAAGACATGAGAAAGTGGGATGGAAAACCTACTTCAGCTCTGGAGCAACGGGTGCGTGAACTGAAGAGGAGAACAATGGTCAAGGATGATCCTCCCAGGAAAGCTGCTGCTCCAGTCTCTGGCGAGCAGTTTCCCAGATGGAGCGAAAGAGCTGATTTTACCCCAGCTCCTGTGATAAGGAATACTAATCCCTTTCTACAAGACAGAAGTGGAGAATTTTGTGATCACTATTAGGGGGGCCCTGCCTCCAGCCAGGTGGAGGAGAGGGATAATCGGGTTTACTGGACTGTGTGGATCAGATGGCCTGGCACATCAGTCCCACAGAAGTATAAGGCTCTAGTAGATACCGGTGCACAGTGTACTCTGATGCCATCAAGGTATCAAGGGGTGAAACCCATTTCTATTTCTGGAGTGACAGGAGGATCCCAAGCGTTAACTATGCTGGAAGCTGAAATCAGCCTGACTGGGAGGAAGTGGCAAAAGCACCCCATTGTAACTGGTCCAGGGGCTCCATGCATCCTTAGCATAGACTATCTCAGGAGAGGGTATTTCAAAGACCCAAAAGGGTATAGATGGGCTTTTGGTATCGCTGCCTTGGAGACAGAGGAAATTAAGCAGCTGTCCACCTTACCCGGTCTCTCAGAGGATCCTTCTGTTGTGGGGTTGCTGAAGGTCGAAGAACAACAAGTGCCAATTGCGACCACAACAGTGCACCGGCTGCAATATCGCACCAACCGAGACTCCTTGATTCCCATCCATAAGCTGATCCGCAGACTGGAGAGCCAAGGAGTGATCAGCAGGACCCGCTCACCCTTTAATAGCCCCATATGGCCAGTGCAAAAGTCTAATGGAGAGTGGAGATTAACAGTAGACTATCGTGGCCTGAACGAAGTCACACCACCATTGAGTGCTGCCGTACCGGACATGTTAGAACTTCAGTATGAACTGGAGTCAAAGGCAGCCAAGTGGTATGCCACAATTGACATTGCCAATGCATTTTTCTCAATCCCTTTGGCAGCAGAATGCAGGCCACAGTTTGCTTTCACTTGGAGGGGCGTCCAGTACACTTGGAACCGACTGCCCCAGGGGTGGAAACACAGCCCTACCATCTGCCATGGATTGATCCAGACTGCACTGGAACAGGGGCAAGCTCCAGAACACCTGCAATACATTGATGACATCATCGTGTGGGGTGATACAGCGGAAGAAGTTTTTGAGAAAGGGAGGAAAATAATCCAAATCCTGCTGAAGGCCGGTTTTGCCATAAAACGGAATAAGGTCAAGGGACCTGCACAGGAGATTCAATTTTTGGGAATAAAATGGCAAGATGGACGCCGCCAGATCCCCACAGACGTGATCAACAAGATAACAGCAATGTCTCCACCAACTAACAAGAAAGAAACACAAGCTTTCTTAGGTGTTGTGGGGTTCTGGAGAATGCACATCCCAAATTACAGTCTGATTGTAAGCCCTCTCTACCACGTGACCCGGAAGAAGAATGATTTCAAATGGGCCACTGAGGAACACCAGAATAACCAGCAAGTGGATAAAGCTGCTAAGATTAAAGTGGCTCAGATGGACTTGGATTGGCAACATAAGGGTGAATTATTTTTAGCCCGGTGGGCCCATGACACCTCAGGCCATCAAGGCAGAGATGCAACATATAGATGGGCTCGTGATCGAGGGGTGGACTTAACGATGGACACTATTGCCCAGGTTATTCACGAATGTGAAACATGTGCTGCAATTAAGCAAGCCAAGCGGTTAAAGCCTCTCTGGTATGGAGGACGATGGCTGAAGTACAAATATGGGGAGGCCTGGCAGATTGACTATATCACACTCCCACCAACCCGCCAGGCCAAGCGCTATGTGCTTACCATGGTGGAAGCAACCACCGGCTGGCTGGAAACATACGCTGTGTCCCATGCCACTGCCCGGAACACTATCCTGGGCCTTGAGAAACAAGTCTTGTGGTGACACGGCACCCCAGAGAGAATTGAGTCAGACAATGGGACTCATTTCCGGAACAACCTCATAGACACTTGGGCCAAAGAGCATGGCATTGAGTGGGTATACCACATCCCCTACCATGCACCAGCCTCTGGGAAAATCGAACGGTACAATGGGCTGTTAAAAACTACACTGAGAGCAATGGGTGGTGGGACTTTCAAACACTGGGATACACATTTACCAAAAGCCACCTGGTTGGTCAACAGTAGGGGATCTGCCAACAGGGCTGGCCCAGCCCAATCAGAACTTTTACGTACTGTAGAGGGGGATAAAGTTCCTGTGGTGCACATAAAGAATTTGTTGGGGAAGACAGTCTGGGTTATTCCTGCTTCAGGTAAAGGCAAACCCACTCGTGGGGTTGCTTTTGCTCAGGGACCTGGATATACTTGGTGGGTAATGCGGGAAGATGGGGAAGTCCGATGTGTACCTCAAGGGGATTTGATTTTGGGGGAAAACATCCAATGAACTCAATTGTACGCTGTTGCCTGCTCTATAACACTTTTATAGCCCACCAGCTAGATATCTTCAGGTCACCAGCCATTGACCCTGACTTCCCTCCGATCATCACCTCAACAAAGAATGAATTTTGAGGAAACCAGACGAGCTCAGCGGTGACCAGATGAGTTTGGCGGTATCATCAGCAGGCAACAACCCAACACTATGTACCGTCCCTCCTGCCCTGAAAGACTATTACAAGAGATGGAGCCTGACATCATGGACTGGATGAGTTCAGCAATTTTACAGGGATTGGTCCATGGACTAGGGAACGATATCTTTCTCTGTGTGTGGGTGTGGGTGTATATATATGTGTATATATGGGACAGGGGTGATGGTGTGCTGAGAGATGTGGGATCTGAGCATGACGTGAATGGTATGGAATAAGGGGTGGATACTGTCCTGGGTTCAGCTATAGCAGTCATTTTTCTCCTGCTTAGTAGCTGGTGCAGTGCTGTGTTTTTTAACTTTCAGCCTGGGAACAACGCTGATAACACCGATGTTTTTAGTTGTTGCTAAGTAATGTTTATTCCAACCAAGGACTTTCTCAGTCTCATGCTTTGCCAGGGAGGAGGGGAAGCCGGGAGGAAGCAGAGACAGGACACCTGACCCAAACTAGCCAAAGGGGTATTCCATACCACAGCACGTCATGCCCAGTATATAAACCGGGGGGAGTTACCCGGAAGGCCCAGATCACTGCTCGGGTCGGGCTGGGTATCGGTCGGCGGGTGGTGAGCAATTGTATCCTCTCCCCTTGTTATTTCACTAATCATTATTATCATTGGTGGTAGCAGTAGTGGTTTTGTGTTATACCTTAGTTGCGGGACTGCTCTTATCTCAACCCGTGGGAGTTACATTCTTCCCATTCTCCTCCCCATCCCTCCGGGAGCGGGGGGGAGGAAGAAGGGGGGGGGGGGGGGAGTGAGCGAGCGGCTGTGTGGTTCTGAGTTACCGGCTGGGCTCAAACCACGACACCCTGGGAGAAGTATTCTGCTTTTCCCACCCAGTGCATATGGCCTTGAATATAAGATAGTTGAAGATAGTTCTTTGATTTCCCCTCCATCTTTTTACTTCCAGAATAAAGAATTATTTCTTTCTATCTTTGATCATGTCATTTTTTTCCAAATCTCTGATCATTTTTGCTGTACCCCAGTTCCATCCCTGGCAGTGTTCAAGGCCAGGTTGGATGGAGTCTTGGGTGACATGGTTTAGCGCGAGGTGCCCCTGCCCATGGCAAGGGGGTTGGAGCTAGATGATCTTAAGGTCCTTTACAACCCTAACTATTCTATGATTCTATGATTCTATAATTCTATGATTCCCAACTGATCTTAAAATTGTGTTAGAAACAAAAATAATTATAAAAATTACCCCAGAAGGTGGGTTAGAGAGGTAGAAGAAGGACATATAATCTAGTAACAAGGCCACATAATAATGAATGTTGTAGAGTTGGCCTAAATCTTGCCTTCTGGGCTCTTCCATATGGGCCACCTTCAGATAAGTAACTTTTTGCTGTCCTCAGAAACACATTTAACCCTTGACTTTTCCACAGAGCCTGCCAAAGAGATGACTAGCTTGAAAAGAGCAATAGCGGTTTGAACTTGACAGGCATCCAACCAGAAAGGACCACCAGCTTGTCTTTATGGAAGCCATCAATCCCAGATACCTCTGGGAACCAACCTTCTGATGCTGTTGGCCTTTGCCACCTTGGAACCACTGACCCAGAAAACTGGATGGGACTTAAACCCCATTTTCTAAATACTGGCTTTGCATTGTTTTTGCCTGATCCTCCCCATTGGGACTCCTAATTAAATAATTTGCGCCATGTGTAGCACTGAGGCAGTAATTACAGAAGATCTTGCGGGATGTGTCTCTGCTGAGGCTAAGCAAATAAGATTAGAATTCTTCCTCCCAAATCGGCAGTGCAAATTAAATATTTGTTCTTTCATGTAGGGAAAATGTCAGCTGTTTCAAATTACCTGTGAAAGATCTCAAATGATTTGGAATCATGAAAGATGAAAGTCTGACTTCTGAGTGAAAATATTCTGTAGGTTTGGAGCTCTTTTCCACCCTTTTTGTTTCTTTGGACTAAGATCAACCCATTACATGAATACATTTATGCTACTCTTTTTTTCCCCTTTTATTTTTTTTTTTTAATTTGTTTATGTTAATAAGGTGTTCTAGTCAGAACTAATCATTTTACTTTTATAGCCTGTAAAATTCCAGGCTTAAAAGGATACTGTCAAGTCAAATTTGGCTCCAAATTAAGGCTTGGGCTGGGAGTCAAGAGACATGAATTCTAATCTCAGTGACCTGCTGTGTGACCTGCTTCACCTCTTTGTATCTTGATGTGCTTCTAGGTAAAATAAGAGATACAGTGCTCCCTTCTGCAATGATCGCTGTCTCCTGTGACAGTCTCACTCGTCTAGGCACCACAAGACATCTTTCCCCCCTGAAAGAAGAATGATATGGAAAGAAAGGTTATTTAGTAGTCAAAGAAATAGGCTGTGGAGCTATTTTTAGTGTTACAGGGCCAAAGTTGTCGCTATTGCAACTCTGCTGATGCCAAATGATGTTGAACATGGCCCAGTGTGTGAATTCTACTTCCTGAAGGACATCAGTGGTGAAACACAGCCAGTTGGAAAATGCAACCCAAAGAAAATCAATCCCTGTGCTCCACCTGTGCAGACAGGTTCACTCACATCCGTATCAGTGCTAATGCCAGCTCTGACCTCACACAATTTTGGAAGTCACTGGTGAGGCTGTAGGAAGGAAGACAGCTTCTTGAACCCTGCAAAATTTGACCTCTTTTTCTGTCCCATCCTGCATCCTATCTTGTTCTCCAGGGTTATTCCAGAAAGGCTGCAAGGAGAATATCTTATGGTAGCAAAACAGCAGGTATTTTCTAGAATAATTCCTTTGTGTTCAGGGCTCTGCCAAAGCAGACACTTTTCCCTTCTCCTCTCATAAATGCAGCCTTTCTCCTGCTCTGTAAATCCCCCCACATGCAATGAGACCTATTATCAAAATAAAAGAGCGATAGATAATGTGGTATGTGGAGCATGGAGAAGAAAAATGCCCATAACCTTACCTGAGGTTGGTCTCCAGCTGCAGGAGCTGTGGGAATAAATAGAACATCTGACCTGAGCTTGACCACTGCTAGGCTGCGTCCCTGTAGGCTGAAATGGCCACATATATATCAATGAATTCCTGCTCACTCAAGCAATAGAAATACCCTCCTTGTATCTACCTGTAGATTGAGAAAATTTTGCACAAGCCAGTGTTTATCTTGCTCTTGAATTTGGCTTTCCAAGACACCCTTACCTAGCCAGGGATGGTGGATAATATCCCTGGTGAAGGGATGCTAAAAGGAACAAGATAGAAAAGGTTCTCTTCCCCCTCCCAAGTCAGGAATGCACAGGTGATGGATGTTACATGATGCCTGATGTGCATCATGTAATGCATACATGTGCACAAGACCCAGTGACAGATGGTGACAGACTCTTCCTATTCAAAGAGCCCATCATCTGCTAAGAGAGGAAGACTTCTCAACCCCCACTGCTGAAGCCATCACCTCTTCTCTGTTTCAGATGGAATTAACAGGCCATTTGTTTTGAGGTAGAAGAAATGAATGTGACTACTAGGATTGGGGGAGGCAACTTTCTGACAGATAACTTGTTTCAATGCATTCCTTTTCAATGCAGCCCATGATGCTGATTAACACCCTGCAATGTCTTACCCACCAAAAACATCTGTGGGCTGCCACCCAAAGGGGAAATCCGCACAGGTTTTTGCATATAATTGGTGGTCCTGCTGAGCTGTGCTGCACCCCAGTACTCTGAAAATCCCTGACAGATATGGCTTGGGGCCAAGCAACAGCTTGAACGGTGGTGATTTTACAAGCCCTTCCTTGTGTGACTATTTTCATGCTCCCTTCCTCACTCTGGGAAACACTAGGGGACAGCCATAAATTTGTGATACATCATCACTCGCACTCTAGGCTGAATGCAATATTCCCTTGGCAAGGCTTCATTAAGAGGAAATTCATGCCTTAAACACCTTGCAGTCTGCATTTTTGACAAGTCATCACATTTTTGTGTGCCCTGCTTTATTTTAAAGCCCCTCTAGTAATGACATTCCTGAACAGAGGCTGCTTTGCAGCTTGCAGAGGGGAACACTTTGTCATCTGGAAGCAGTGGAGAAGGAAAAATGTAATGTAGAATACATATTACAATGCAGGTGAACAAACTATTGTGTAATTTTTTCTTCTTGGACACCAGTACCACTGTCCTTTTTTGGTAGGCAGGTCAGAACAGCAAGAAACTCAATGTCTTGAATCAGTAAGGAAATTACCACACATGAGCAGGGCATGCTGAAACTTGTATAATAGCACGGAGTATTGATTTTCTGTACAAGACCCTGTTGGGAAGCTGTCTTTTAACTTTAGAGCCCACCCTGAATCGCCATTTTTTCATTGCAATGTTGTCTCCTGCCCAACGAACTTCTCTCATAGGTACCAGCAGTGACCTCTCCAGTCCCTGGTAGAGCTTTCCATGACTGCTGTGTCTATTTGCATATGTCTAGGTCTCAGCCCTTCGCCCACAGCAAAGTTGTGGCACAATGTGACTTATAGATTTAACCATGCACAGAAATCTGACTCCATGGGTTTCTCCCTAGAATGGACAGGTTATCTGTTCATTCAGGACAGAATGAGAGATCTTTCTTTTAAAAGAAATACTTTTATTTGAGAAAGTAAATAGACAGCATCCAATGTTTTCAGCTTGTATAACTAAGGAGAACTACCCAAATACATGTATAGACATCAGAACAGAATGATCCATCTTTGTGTAGATCCTGGGGATCTTCACTGATGGACTACTAAGTGATAAGTAAGTGATTTTGATTTTGTTTTTACTTCTATTAAACTCTCACACCAAAAAAATTAAACAAATATAAGGCCTCCTAACATCCAAATAGCCACCAAACCCTACCAATACCCTTACCCAATAAATCAGCAAGACTCCTCTACTTTAAAGACCTGAAATTCCTACTATCTCTGAAAGCAGAGAAACCTGTTGTGTTCTGAAGGTTTAGATAAGTTGTAGAACCAATCGTAGTGATAACCATTTCCATCCAATACATTTAACCAATATATTCCTTACAGTGACAACTTAATGGGTTAAGTGAGTGGAAACTCAACCAGATTTGCTTCAGCTAGTTTCATTAGTAACTTAAAATAATCCTGTTGATTCTGGACTGAAGAAAATCATATGTGTTGATAACTCCAGATGTAGCTGTGCTATGAGTTAGGAATCAAGAGTTGAAGAGCTGTGATGAACATCTGCAGACTGTCACCTCTTCAGTTGTAACTGCTGACTTCAGAGATCATTTGCCTGACACCCTCAAGCTGCATGCCCCGCTGCTGAGTTCCATTACTAAAATTGATTAGTAACAGGACAATTGTATGGTACGTTGTAAAGTCTGCCATGTCTGTGCTTAGGTGAACTAAGTTTAGATGAATCATAGAATCATCTGTCCAAATCTGAGCAAAATAGGACTATGAACCAGGATAACCAGGATGTACTCAGTACACAGAACATCACAAGTTGAGAAAAAACATTTTTCATCATCATACATTACCCCTAAGGAGATCACTGCTACACAGAGCAGATTCACTGAGGTTTGAGTTCACAGGCCCTGTGTGTAAGAAGTTTCCTGTCATTCAGGTTGAAATCAGCAAATGGTCTGATGGTCAGAAGAGGTTGACATACAGCCTGAACACAGCCTGGGCCTGGGAATATGCAGGGAGTGAACAGAATTCAAGAGAACAAAGGATGAAGCCTGTGAGAATTAAATAGGACTATACGTGGCCTCCATAACCTATTGTCTACTATCTATCTATTTTGCAAGCTATCTGTTTTATAAACACTACAGTTTCCATCCACAACCAAAAAATCACTTCTTTTTCAACCAGCATCAAGGATGGACATTGCAAGTCCCAGTGGGTCACTTCCAGCTCTTTGGTTTGTACCACCAGTGATCATCCTACAACCGCGACCTTGTTAATGATGTGCAAGAAAGACTTAATTGTGTTTCCATAAAGTAGAAAAGTGTTCTCTATGAGGTGATCACGTAATCACAGGCTCCATGGCTGGTATGCCAACTGGTCTGAGAAACAAGACTGAACCCCTTCAGATTTAGTGATTTAGTGATTTCTTCTCACCAAAAATGGTTTCAGTTCCCCACCTTCTCAGACCAGGATGACAGAGTGTAACCACACATACCTACAGCAATGACTTTCACCATGAGGAGGCGGAGCTCAAACACATAGTCAAGATAATGTGGCTTAAAACTGTCATCCATTACATGGTTGCATGAGCATGCTCTTTGTCCACCCCAACTGCAAGGTCAAAGCTCACCTCTTTCCCATTAAGGGTTAGCTAAGCCAAAGCACATCGTATATCTGAAGACTATGCACATGGACAGGTCCTATAGCTGACTCATTAGGTGTGAACTCATTAGGCCACTGGACTCAATTACAAGTTCTCTCCCTGACCAAAGCAAATAAATATATTTCTATTCTTCATGAATGTATATCTGCCCATATATTGTTACTGCTATCATTATTAACGTCATTGATTCTATAAGAAATCTACTCTCTAAACTGTAAATTCCACCTTTTCCTGGTGGTGTATCATTCATTCGCCTGTGAAAATCAGGTTGAAAATTTGCAGTTGTCCAAGGCTGATTTCACTCTGAAGACATCTTGCCACAGAAACGGCCCTTTCTTTTTCTTCTGTTGGATGTAAGAGGAAAGTTCATCCTGATTTTACAGCTGGAGAAAGTTCAGATAAAATTCAGCTAAACATATTTTCCAACCAGATTTTTCTTTGATATGTGAACACTGAAATGAGAGAATCTGGAACATCTACCGATTCAAAATGTAGGTAGTGCACTGTTGCTGCCTATGCAGTCTCTGCAGTATCTTTTCTTTTTGGGCCTGAGCAAGGTCACAAATCATGGAAAAAGTAAATACTCTAGGGTTGAGGTCCCAGGTTGCACGTGGGCTAACAGGAAGGATGGATTCATCTTCAGACCTGAACCCTCCCCTGTGGAGCTGTCAGGCCCAGGATCTAGGTGGTATTTGAACATCAATGTCTCCTGAAAGCCAGGGGGAGTCAGAAACTTAAGTTGCATAAAAAATTGTGCTTCAGTCTCACTTCTGTCCTGTGACAATGCTTTACAAAGACTAATAGTTTCAAGAAGACTGTTTATTAATTATAAATAAAAATGATCGATAATGATTTGGAAAAAATAATCAATTAACTCAGGGACAAGAATATAAAATCATAGGATCATAGAATCATATAGGATCATAGAATGGCTAGAACTGGAAGGGACCTTAAAAATCATCTAGTTTCAACCCCCCTACCACAGGCAGTGCAAAGAGGGAAAAAAATCTACATGAAAACACCAGCTTCAGAGTAAGTGGGATTACAGAAAAGCTTTCACCAGGGGAACGATTGCAATTGTCAGACCCTCTGCTGAAATACATGGCAAAAGCCTCTGCAAGGAAGCTGGACAGGAGGAGAGGGTGGAAAGGCATAGGCTGGATGAAGTGACTTGTCTAAGGTTTGCAGTGAAGGACAGTAGACATGAAGATTGACTCCAAACCTTTTGACTCCTCAAGCTGTGCCCAAGTTGATAACCTACTTCCCTTTCAATCTTGCTTTGTTTTTCCCTGAAGATCTGTTTGCGGGTAAATATCTAAAGGCTGCTTGAAATAGCTTATCTTCCCTTTGAAGACATTTAAATGTTTGCTTTTCTTCCACTTAATGGATTTCTTCATTTTCTGTCCCTCCTCTTTGCTGTCAGTCAAGAGGATGGAATGAATTAACAAGCAGCATGTGAACCTCTGCTCTTGTTAGTTACACCTAAATACTACTAAGCCTATTAGGTTAGAACTGTCCTATGCTACCGCCCCCAATAACATTTCTGTTCAGTAGATTTCATTTCCTTTGTTCTTACTTAATTTACTTGCAGCCAGCAACCATGAGCTTGCTGCTAATTAGTTGGCACTAACAGCCTCTCGTTATTCAGGAGGCTTGGAGAATGTTTGCTCGGAGTCACATGGTGGGACAGCTTTTTAATAACAGCCATCCTAATTCTGCCTTTCCCCGGCTCCTCATATGAGTATTCAAGGTGAGCCCAGTGGTATTGCTGGGGTGTATTTTTGTAACAGATGGCAAAGGAGAGAAAACTTTTTTGTGACACTCTTTTCTCTGGAGATATTTCTTCCTGCAGTGTGTCTGTGAAGGGTCAGGGACAATGTGAGATGTGGCACCTGTCACTGCAGAAGGAAAGGAGAAGCAATTGCCTCCCTCCCACCTGCCATGCGGACAAGGAGGTCCATGATGCCCCCCACGCTAAGCAGAAAACTCATCCTGTTACTTATGTGTGGCAGTGTGCTCTTGCAGCCCAGAAAGCCAACCATATCCTGGGCTGAATCACTAGCTGCATGGCCAGCAGATCAAGGGAGGGGATTCTCCCTCTCTACTCAACTCTTGTGAGACCCTCTCTGGTAGTCCTGCATCCAGCTCTGGGGAATCCAACATAAGAAAGATATTGGAGCAAGCCCAGAGGAGGCCACGAAGATGCTCCAAGGGCTGGAGGTCCTCTGCTATGGAGACAGGCTGAGAGAGCTGGGCTTGTTCAGCCTGGAAAAGAGAAGGATCCTAGGAGACGTTAGAGCAGCTAAGCTGCCTAAAGGGGCCCATAAGAAAGCTGTAGAGGGGATTTTGACAAAGACAGTTAGGAATAGAGCAAGGGGAATGGCATTAAACTGGCAGAGGGGAGATTTAGATATTAGGAAGACATTCTTCACTGTGAGAGTGATGAGCTGCTGAAACTGGTTAGCCAGGGAAGCTTTGGATGGCTCATCCCTGGAAGTGTTCAAGGCCAGGTTGCATGGAGCTTTGAGCAACTTAGTTTAGCGGAAGGTGTCCCTGCCCGTGACAGGGGGGTTGGAACTAGATGAGCTTCAAGGTCCCTTCCAACTCAAACCATTCTAGGATTCTATGATTTGCCACCATATGCTCTTCACTGAGGTTATTGATTTGGGTATTCACATCATTGTTCTCCTTTCCTCTGCTCTGGGACATTAACTGCAATTGCCAGAAAGGTCTGGCAGACAGGCGCCCTAGTGCTGGTGAGGATTACACACCTCTGCCTGGTGGGTTTCTCAGTCTCCTTCTTCACTCACATGAAGGGGAGTACATGGTGGCGAGAGGGGTCCAGGTGCCACCCCATTCCATGGCATGACAGATGTTATCCTATTGCCCAGTCAGGAGCATGAACTTTGGGTATCAGGCTTCCAGGAACTATAGAGTTTAAGACACACCAGCAGGTTTTGAAGAGCTACAAACCTCCAAGCATCTGCCCCACTTACCAGTAGATCAGCTGGTGTTTTTCCTGGCAAGTGGAGTAGTCTGGTGATCCAGGGAACCCACTAACCCTCCCCACACTCTCCCCAAACCCCAAAGATGCAACTGATGGCTGCACCCTACAGCTCCCGAGAAAGAAGGAAAGGGAAAAGTGTGGCTGTGCTTCCAGCAATACAGCTATTATTATCTCCCTATGACCTTGATCAGGAAGGCATAGGAAAGGAGCAGGAGCATGTCTGCAGGAAAGTGACACAAGCTCCTCTCCTCTTACATGCACTGCAGGAGCAGGTGGGGAGGAACCAGGCTGGGAAGCTCTGCAGTGGGCAGCAGCCCACAGAACCTTCTTGTGCTGCTTAATGCAATGCAGAGAGGGACAGTGTCCAAAATCACCCTTGCTGACTTGCACAGAGGATGCACCTGAGCATCGCTGGCTCCAAGCGACTGTTGCAAGAACAGAGCAGCCCAAGAGGGCACCATGCTGTAAGCACTTTGGTGGCATATGCTCCTCTCCATCAAAGATAACTATTACTCTGTCTCACGTATACAGGCTTGGTTCCAAATCCTCTTCCTCCGTCAGTGGGAATTTTCACTTAATTTTCATTTATAAGGTTTGATGGGTTTAGTTTGTTTATTTTTTAACAAAATAGGGATTTTTTTTTCCTCTCTTGAAGGATAAAGATTTTGTTTAGTCGCTATTGCTTCAAAGCAACTGTCCTTTTGTGGGGCAAGGAAGAGAGATCAGATCTGTTATTGTGAACCACTGAAGTCCATCCAGTTGATCCTTTGCCTACTGGGAACAGATTGCAATCATGGGTACTAACCCCCTTCCTGAGATTTTGAGTTCATTTAATGACCTGAGCTCTGCAAAAGGCAGAAGCACAGCCAACTGTAAGTTGCAGTGTGCTCAAGCAATAATATGTGGTGTGTCCTACATCCTGTAACTTATATTCGTCTTCAGTATAGCACCTGGGGTGATAAGGAGAGGACTTCATATCTCTTCTTCAAGACACAGCATAATAAACTATCTAAACCGCACAAGCTAGAATCTTAAATGAGTATTATGTTTCAACCCGAGCCTGAAAAGGACAGGCAACTTTCTACAACCAAAGATCTGCTTTAGGCTAAATTCCCAGGCCCATATTCAGAGAAAACAAGTAACCTGATTTCTGAGCTGAAATCCACACAAATTGCAAGGCTGGTCCTGCTCTGACCAAAAACCTTGGTCTTTATTCCAGTGCCTAAATGTGGGTGCAGGTCATCACTTTCAAAAGGTATTTTTTGTTTCTTATTTTTTTAACAAATGGCAAGAAAGACTGAAATCAAAGAATAGCAAAAGTCTACTTTAGTATCGGTCTCTTCAGTATTTAAGAGCATGCAAGAGCTGATAACATGATGGGAGATCTCTGCAGTGTGCTGGGACATGAGAGGGGAGAGAGACTAAGAGCAAAGGCTGGGGAAGATGCAAGGCAGCAGGAGCTTGATATTTGCTCTGTGACCCCACGAATGCAGCTGAGACAGCTGACAGCTCACAGACATGCACAAGCATGGATGTCTGAGGCTGTGGAGAAACACAAGGGATGATCTCTGCTAAATACAATAAACTGGACCAGTATTTCAAGACTACTCATGCAGCCTGGTCTCAAAGCACTAATCTAGGCTCAGAAAGCATTGCTGCTGGTAGACTGCAGAGGTAAATGTTCTATGGCCCATTTTAATCTTTAATTAAATGGAGTTAATGCTAATTCTTGTGCTGGAAAAACTTGATGGTGAAGACACTCCTCTTAGGAGGAGTCGGCATGAGCGGGAAACTTCACCCTGAACTACAGGCAAGGCAGGATTTCCAGCTTGTAACTGATAGACCAGAGTCCAGATGAGAATGTTTATCCGAGAATTAGCATGTATAAATCCCCTCAACTCCTGTTTATCTGCCCTTTTTGCTCAAAGTCAAGTGTTACTGCCTGCCTGTCTAACAGTCCAATTCCTGAAGCTCAGAGACTGCTGGGATCTGGCAGACAAGTCTCATACAGACATCTATGGCAGGAGTGGAAAGACCACAAGTGCGAGCTGAATTTATACCGTGCAGGTGCACATTTAGCCTGATTCCCTGCTTTTGTCTGGTAAAGAAAGTCAAAAAGTAGATTTGAAAGGGAAATGTTTTGTTTATATGAACTCCAAAACATAAATCAAACATGACTGCTTGCCTACAACACTGTGATTTTCTCTTTTGATTTATTTGTGGGGTCTCTTGTGACAGCAAGGAAATATCAATCATCATTGCCTGGTTTATCTGTGGTGGGTTTTACTTGAATTTTAAACATCTTAACTTGAGCTAATCGTCCTGGATTGCTTTCATGATTAAAGGCTGTAAGAAAGCATTTCAAGGAATAATCATCTCCCCTTTAGGAGGAGATGAGGACAGCAGGTTCTACCTAGACTCTACTGTCTGTCTTGTCAGTGATCACTTCAGACAGGGATGCCCTCATTGGAGATAGTTGTATCTTCCAGTATGCGTAACATCCACATTGCTGCTGATTTTACCTGTAATTAGGGTTTCAAATCCTGCAAACAGTCTCTGAAGTCTTCTAATAACACCAAAATCCCTGAGGAATTAAAGTTATTGGTTAACTATCTGAATAGAAAGGAAGAACAACTACAGTGAAATCCTGCAGAAAACGGGAAGGGCATTATTAAGATGTCAACTCCTCACAATGTGATGTTTTGAATACTCAAAGTTGCCATGGGCTCAGGGTTGAAATGGATGAGTTCATAGAAGTAGCATCCATGAGGATTTACTAAGGAGAAAGACAGACCCTGTATTTCAGGAAGTACTTGCGCTGTAAATACTTCGAAGTTGGAAAAATATTTGGAGAACTATCACTATGCCCTATGTCTATCCTTACAGTCTCTGAGGCATCTGCTTTTGGAAATGATATTTATGGAAATAAGACACTGGGCTGGATGGGCCTGTGGCTGAACTCATGCAGCTATTCTTACATCCTTGGCTACTAACAGCACATGTGCTTACAGAAAGGAAGGACAGGCTGCTGTTTTAATAAAGAAGTCGCTGATAAATACAGAGCCCATAAAAGAAGTGACTTTAATATTAAACAAGTTCAAAAGAATTCAGGTCAGTACAAGGTGGAACTGTTCACTTGTGGCTTTATTTTTTTGCTGTTTGTTTCTTTCTTTTACTACAGTTATCAGCTTCACATGTGAGTATTGCTTCCAGATGTCGTATATTTTCCAAAGCAAGAGGATCACCCCTCTTGTTCGGTAATGAGAATGGTATAAGAGTGTATCTTGAATAATTGCAGAATAATGGAAAATGTAAGCAGTGTTTGAGACAAGATCAATATCCAGGTTCTCATAGCCCTGCAAGTTCTTGTGCTGTAAGGTTTTCCTGACAGGTTGTATAGTCCTAAAAATGACATTTAGACTTCTCAGCTAAGCAAGTTGGATGGGGGGGTGTGTGTGAGATGGACCTCAAGGACTCCTAGATGTGTTTCTCCAAGGAAGATGTTCAGCTGGTGCAAATTGGCACAGCTCTCTTGCAGTGATCCTCTTGGTGCATTGGCACTTTGAGAGATCGGGAGGCTCCTGCCCCTCCCTGCACACCAGAGGATAAAGAAGAAGGAGTAGGCATTTATTTACCCTATATATTCTTATTAATAACTTCACGGCTTGGCTATGAGAACATGCAGAGGTGGGATGGAGATATCATTTATACAGAGTTCCTAAAACTCATTTGTTTTTTCACATTTATCCCCAAATGCCTTTCTTCCATGTTTAAACCCAAACAAGACAGATTTCACTTCAAAACTTGGCTGTGGTTCAGCAGTCACTTCTGTTTAGAAGGAATTGCTTTACATCCTGCAAATAGCTTGTGTTACACAGTCCATGTGCCTCAAATTCTCAGTTCAGATACTCTTTTTGATTTTCCCATCAATTTATTCTGTAAAGCAAGTGTATGTCTCAGAAGCAACTCAGTTTGTTCAGTAATGAAGCAGTACAGCATTAACAATTTGGGTTAGTAATTACTAGCATTTCTTTTACTGGGCAGAAAGAACTGAGCTCCTATTTTTAATTACAGCTTTGATCAAGGTACACCAAATGATATTTATATTCAATATAAAATGTAGACACATTGGAAACAGATGCCATATTCAATAGAGAAACAATCAATAGTTAGAGAGTTTGAGAATTAATTTATTTTATCCAAATAAAGCAAATCTGATACTTTGTACCCTATGTGTGGACTATGAAGTATACCAAAAGTGTCTAGCTTATTTGTAGTTACCTGCATCATAGCCAACTGACCTTAAACAGAACACATCCCAGCCTTCTACCCAGCTGTTACTGTCATTTCTTCTTCCCATATCCTGGAGGAGCCAACTTCCTGCAATATAATAAGAAGAAAAACCTGTGAGAAAGATGTTAGTATTTCATATTCCTCTTTGAATCTTTCCATGATCTTCATGGGCATGGTGACCCAATGATGTAAGCTATCTGTTAGCTGTATATCTCAGCTGATAAATTAATGAAATTTATACAAAATCTAACGGACTTACAAATGTAAACCATTACTTTCTGGGGAAGGTGACAAATACAGATAGAGAAGCAAAACTAGAAACATTCCCCAGTCAAGACATTAGTAAAGAATAAGTCTTTCTACATGCCTCAATTTTTACAATGTGTGTATTTTGTGTGCTCATGTCTTTGGCAATTCAAATGGACAAAGCCAGGCAGCATTTCAATGGTTTTTCAAAGCGGGATCTAAGCCATATTTTGTTAAACTCCTTTAACAAGTTTTGACCATTCCAAGAATATCTTGGATGTCAGTCTATGGCTCACAATTTCAAGGTGGCAGCAGGAAAAGAGCCCAAATCCTATTGTTTACAACTGCTTCAACATAAGCTAGGAACGGTCTTCATTAGATGGTTTCAAGAAAGGTTCACGACATACATTGGGACCACGTTTATTCAGTATACTAGAGGTTGAATCAACACACAAAATTAATGGTTTATGAATGAAAATATCATTTTAGTGGAAGCTGATCCCAGATTCTGTCTGCCTGATTAAAGGAAAGACTCTGTCCTCAATGACCTATGTGCTTAACAAGTCACAGAAGTACTTCTACTGACCAAGCCACGTTTGACTATACTTGAATTCAAATCTTTTTCCTGGGTCCTACCAAAATTCTGCCTCCAGATGACTGAGATGTATCTGAAGACCAGGCATTCAAGCAGGGGAACCAGTGTCGTTTGACATTACTTGTAGCCACAAGGCTCCTTGGTTTATGAGTAGCTACAGATTGCTGAAGTATATTAGTGACAGCAGCTTCCTGCGTCACCTGCTTTTGGAAAGGACTTCAGACTTGGATTCTCATTGACTTAATAGGAAATTATTAACTGAGGAAAGACAGAAGGCAAGATTGAGCTTTCTTTGGGAAATCATTTGTGCCAGCACCATTTAGACACTGGTCTCAAAGTTTGGAATAGTGCTAGAAAAAAAGCAGTCTCAGTGAACATGCGTAGGCTAGGGAAATTAATTTTATTAGGTAAGGAGATGGGCAAGCTCCCGAGGAGTTATCTCAAAGGCATTACCTCCAATCGTTTAGTTCTTTGCTTTTAGCATCACGCATTCTCCCTTCTCCTCCTACTGGAGTGTTTGCTTGGAACTGTCCAGAGCCTGGAGGCATTTGTCATGGAAGTGGCACGTAAAAGGCAGTGTGCCATAGTAGCCATTGCATGTCAACAGCTCTCTCTTTCAAATACATTGTAAACAGCTTGCCTTCATGGCTTCCAGGTCAGAGAGTTTTTTTGTTGGCTTCCCAAGTACTTAGTATCTTGTCCATTTCCTTTTCCATGTCTCTTGATACTCCATAACACTTTGACATTTATTAGCCATGTGAAGCACATTTTGGAGGAATCATTTAATCATTTCTGACCTCTTCTCCCTCCTCTCTAGGAGAAAATCCTTCACATCTACTGCTCTTCGATGTTGCCTGTAGTCAGGCTAGACTATTGACCAGATTCCACTCATTGCTCAGTTCTGCTCCTGGTCAGAAGAGGACCACCTCCTTATCTGTAAAACAATCTCAGCTGAGAATCAGGGCACTGTAGGACACATGGTGAGAGTCCATGCGCTGAAAAACTTGGTATTCAAACAGGCTATCACAGTTATCGAAGGGGGCTAAAATTCAAATTGTTCAGTGGTGTCATCTCACAGTTGAAAGACTGCCACAGTCATAGAAACCGACTTTGTATGTGCTCTTAGCCTCTCTCTGGTGGTGGCTTCTGCTAACCACATCATGCTTGCCAATACCATTGGACTTAAAATTCACTACTGGGCTGTTACCATGACTCACCTAATGAAAATGAACTTATTAAGTAGCTGATTTGATCCTTTGGCCATTTTCAAAATGTGGGAAGCATTTCATTTGCTTCCACCTGCCAAAAGTTACAGCTGTATCTGAACGGTCTGTTGAAAAATAAGCATACAATAAAGCTCTATTAGTCTGAAATGTTTTAGATGTCCATTTAAGAGTAAGATGAATTATGCTCTGTTTGTCTCTGTTGACTATACAGAGCTTGAGGTGACCATCATGGATGAAGACATCATGGAGCAGCAAAGCAGGGCTTCTCCTTGAGGGCAGAAGCCAGGAGTAGAGGAGGGCTATACTCCAGCTGGGCTATACTCTTACTGAACCTAATCAGACCTCCTGGACCAGTGAGCAGAGAGTGGAGTTCCCAGGTGAGGCTGGCTGGTGCAATTCAGGCGTGTAAGTGTACTCAGGGTCCTGACAGAGGTGGGCATTTTAGATATGGAAAGTCCCCTACCATATATGACTTGTCATGTTGGAAAATGCTAGTAAAACTGAGACCGGAACCTAGATCTGCAGTTTATCGTGAAATCTCAGCTGTCAGCTCCATCAAGCATATCTCCTGAATAACTTTCACAAAGGTTCTTTGGTTTCCATTTTAATCCAAAAATTTAGTGGTCACTATGTGTATTTGTTACCTTGAAAAATTACACCACTCTAATAGATATCATTAAATAAAAAATAGCCTGGGAAGAGAGTTTTCTTTTCACCCAATTAAATGTATTTAAAGCTGCCATGAATAAAACTACCAATGAAATCCTGGGAGAGCTACAGTACAATGTTATATTGCCTACTCAGACTAAGTCACAATTATTACTACATTTTTGCTTTCCAAGAAATGGGCCATTTTCAAGAAAATGTTGAGAAATTGGGAGATTTTAATATAGAACTTAGCACAGACAGTTTCTCAGGAGAAAATTAAGGGATAATGTGGCTACCATTTTTAGTACATGCAAATACCTGCAAATAAGTCAGTCAAACTAGACTCTTTGCATACGCAAAAGTTAGAAGTCACCATAGTCAGTGCTGCTGAGGAAATAAAAGTGAAGTTCACTTCTTTGTAACACAAATATCTAAATCAGGTCAGATGAATCATTATCTAAAACAGCTGGGGGTTTGCTATCCCATTCAGATTTTCCACCTTCTTGTCCTGCAAAACAAGCAATGTAACATACTCCAAGAGTCATAAGAGTAAAATTCAACAAACTGTATCCTTTGAATACCTAAACTATTGAATTTATGTATTCATTGACAGCAGTTGAGACATCTATCTCGCCATACCCATTTTCATTAGCTGAACACCAACTCATATGTATTTATACCACTTCCAGATTAATATCACTATTTAGGTCACTGTGACCTTAAAATTCATCAAAATTCTCCTTGTCAAAACAGCCTTGACTCAGAAACTGCTTAGGTCGTTTTCCTCATCACACAGTTCCAGAACATCCTCGGTATCCCATCTCAACACATGCCAGACCAACAAATTAGCACATCTGATAGCTTTCCTGCCTTGTTACCCAATTAACGAAAACCAGATGTCTTCTCCTGTGCCGAATGCAAATTGTTTCCCACATCCCATTATGCCAACAAGCATCACTTCCCAGGATTCCCAGAGGCGCAGTTCCTTTCACTTGTACCAGTACAGTTGCCCAAAGCCTTAAAGGGGTTGAGCAGTGAAGTTTCTTACTTGATAGTTGTCCTGAAGAAGATGGTGAGGTTGACCCTGACTGTCGTGGTGAACAGGGACATGATGCCATGATGACATTGTCTTTTTCATCAGCCAGGGAGCTTTGCTGAACCACAGTTTCAAGGCACAAACCCCCAAGAAAATAAATACAAAATTAAAGGATTCATTTACTATGCTCCAGCACCTGACTCTCTCTGATGAATTATTCAGTTCTTCCCTTAAAATCTGATTCCTGTGAAGATTTTTTGTCTAGTTCCTTTCAAAAGAAGGCTTTAGGCTCTCTGTCTGGTTCCTTTTTTTTTTTTTGGTGGGTGTTCTTTTTTTTTTTTTTGGCAGAGGGCAGCAAGACATACTCTGAATGTCCTAATTATTTTTTCTTGACAGTTTTCTGAGAATTGTTTTATACATAAAAAATAATTTAAAAATAAAAATAAAATATTCACTCTCTTCAGCCACCATACAGAGTCCATTTTTTTAATGACAACTTTTAGCTTAGTAAGTCCTCTAAAGATGGTTTCTTAGATGGGGTGGAGAACTACGTGCAACTGATCTGTGCTTCAGACATCTAGGTCTCTTAGAGAACCCAGAACTAAATCTTAATTCAAATGACACATACATTATATACACCCAGAATCTATACAGATCTCTCTGTCCCAAACCTAATAATTCAAGACATTGTCTGCCACATCTTTAATAACTTGTACTTTAAGCACCTCTTTAGGAAAGCCTGATAATGGCCACACTTTTTCTTTCTCCAAACACTTCCCTTAAAAAACCTCCACATAAAATGCTGAATTAATACTAGTTGTGTTTAGGAAGTAGTTAGCAGGAGCCAAAAATTTCAATGAAGTGGAAAAGAGGTGACTGTTTTCCTGGCTTGGATGCATTTAAGGTTGCGGTTATGCATTTTTAGTTAAAAGACACCTTTGGGATATATCAGTCTAAATAGAAAAAATAACAATATCAGGAGAGTCAGCAAAAATAAAATTAAGGCAGACCAGCAATCTGGAAGACATTCCAAAGAATCGCAGAAAAGGAGGACTGGAAAGAAACTCAAGAAGTCATCTAGTTTAAGGCTGGATTAAACATTCCTGATGTGGGGTTTTTTAAGCCTTCTACAACTGCCAATAATAAATACTATACCCTTCCCCACTAATTCTTCTCTTGCTCTACCACTAAGATAATGAGTCTCATATCTCACTTGAGTTTTCAGAGGTGCCTTCCAAGCCTGTGACATTCCCTGTCCTTACTAAACAGAGAAATTTGTCCCTCTTGTTTCCACAGGATCAACTGCCACCATTGCAGATTTCTAGCTTATTCTTTTGGGTCATGATATATTGCCAATTAGCTTTTTGGGATTACAGTGGACAGAGATAAATATAGTGCTCCCTATCCATGCTCAACACTGTCTTGAGGAGTACTTAAGTTTGCTTCTGAGCTTTATACCCTTCTTTCACACATATATTACTTGTGCTGTGCCCAAATAATACCAAAAATATATCCATAATAATCTGGGTTTAAAATTCTTTGGGCATATGGTAGGACTATTTGGATGAAGTTACAGGGTATCTGCCAGATGAGTTAATAGAAACGGCTGAGAATTAAATGTCTCAGTCTAAGCTAGACAGACATGGCTCTCTCTATAACCACCTGACAGAAACAGAACTCAGAGTAATGGTTATCACTTATTTTAGATGCCAGCTTTAGGATGGTGCTAAATTTCCCCCAGATTTTCCTTCAGGAACCCTGAAGTCCACCTTATACATCTAAGAATTCCTTATCTGATATTTTTCCATTTTGCATTTTACCTTGTTTGTTGGAATTGAAGTTTTGGGCTACAATTGTCTCTCATTTTAGCAGAATATAATCCTGATTTTGCTTGATACTCTGGCAAGAATGATAGTCAATAGCAGCTAAGGTTCATAGGTACAGATGGAATAATTATTTTTGGAGGTGGTATCAAGCTATCGTTCCAGTGTCCACTGGCTAAGAACCCTTTATCAGTTAATGTTAATAACTTAAATGGTTTGAACTGATAGATGAATATATCATCTCAAACTGCAAGGTTAGGACTCAAGCTGTGAGGCTTCTGGTCAGCTTGGGTATGAGCCTTGGGTTTGGAGAGGGGCTGTGTATGTTTCTCTGCCGTCTTGCCTGAGATAATATATGGAGATGTCTTTCCTAACTTCAGGAATGTAACAGATTGACACCTAATTCAGCACAAAGTTTGTCTTCCATTATCATTTTGGGTACTCTAATGTATCCCGCTTAGCTCTCACTTACTTGTCCAGAAGGGCACAAGCCTCCTGTAGATCCTGTGTCCCCTCTGGAGCCTTATCTGGGTACCATAAATACTTTAGGGCACCTCATTTTCAGTAGAACTTATGTTTACAACTAAATCCCACCTAATGTGTCTTAAAATGCAAGCTGAATTATGCCATGTCAAAAATATCAGTGTCTATATATAACCTAGGTTCCTAGCTTCCAATATACCTGATGGAGATCTAATCAGTTGGTGGAGTTTAGAGGGTGATTTATTTTATCCTACAGCAGACAGTCACTGACTTAGCTGTATCTCTCTGTGGGATCCATTACTGTACCGGCTGGTTTCCCAAAAATCCTTTCTCAAGCCACTAACTTTATCTTACCCAATATTAAACATCTCAGTGCATCTGTCTGGATACTATAGATTAGATACTACAGATGCTACACATGCTATATACAAGATGAGCACCCTATCTTCTTTTACAGTTAAAAGAGAGAAACATACAAACTGTCCCTCTTTATTTTAGACTTTGACTTTAGTATGAGGAATCACTGTCCACACAGTGACATTAATTGGACACCCAATGATTGGCTCATATGGACACATCTGCACTAGACTATATATTTATGGAGTGAGGGGAGATGGCTGCAGCTCTGTATGCATTATGCTCTGTATGTATTACGCTCTGGATGTATTACACCTCCTCAGCATGCTATTGGGTGAAGCTGATGCTAGGAAGCAGCTGAGGTTTAACACTTCAGTTCCTAACAACAAAACTGCTGTGCAGTAACTTGTTACACTGGAAGATCCTGTGTCACCCATGTTCCCTGTTTCATGGTGTAGGCTTTTGTAACCTGCTACATGAGTTATATTTGTGCAAAATATCCATGTGGTGGAATAGCATTGGTCTCTAAGAAAGTGTTTGTCTGGTGATGTTGAAAGATATTTGCATTTTGTAATGGTGTTGAAAGGCTGCCAAAAGGATGATTTGACTGTGGAGGAATTTTTCTTTGGTTTTTGGTTCTTCTTTGTTTGCCTAAGGTGGTTGTTTTTGGAAATGTTGGCTTTGAGGAAAAAAACCTGCCTGGAATTCAGTTGGAAATAGGAAAACTGGAATGGCTAAAGTGAGAAGTTGTTCACATGGATATTAGAAATCTTGCTATCAGAGACCATTCCTGGGGAATTAAAAATGACCACAAGGCATGGGAGCCAGTTTAGCTTGGGAAGCTAACACTCCCTTCAGAGCCTTTCAAACATGAGCCTTAAACCCAAGAGTGCTCCAGAGTGATGATTGAAAGCCTGTCTTGGAGGAGTGGTATGGCCACGAGATGGTGCAATGTGCTCAGGAAGCCAGATCTGTACTCCCTGAGGTGTGACCAGCCAGTAGCAGCCTAGGAGCCATGGCCAGAAGTATGTGTTCTGATTCCTCCTTCTGGAAGGCAAGGATAATATAATAATGTCCTATTTAAAAGAGACAGAAATTGCAATAAGCTCCTGCTATTAAGCTCCGTGGCTTTGAGTGCCTTAGCCCCATCCTAAGAACCTCTTGCAGATTAGACCCACACTACAAGTCTCTGAAGGCAAAAACAGTTTTGTCACCAAACTGAAGTCACTCTTCATGGTACCAACAACACAAAAGCTTCAGTGTGGTGGAGAAGATACGACAGTTCTTATGCTGGATATGAAGGAGAAAAAGGTCTGCCACATAGCATGCAAGGAGTGCACACAGGTCACACTATGTGCAGCTGAGCTCTACACAGTACATGTGCAGGCCAATTTGAAGACTTCTCTTCCAGTAAAAACCTGTGTGCTGGGGGTAGCTGATTGGCCTGGGTAAGGTCATCCAGCTACCTAAATGTGGGTCTCTGTGGTAGAGGAAGGGACAGTGAATTAGTCTAGAAACTCTTTAGTCAGGGAATTCTTTAAAATAGAACTCTTTAAGAGCTTGCCTACAAGGTTTGCTTTCCACTTCAGCACCACCCACAGCATCTCTGTGCCACTGATGCATCTATTTGTTTTGCTTGCTTGATTCACAGATGCCTCAAAAGAAGGGAAGAAGAAAGTGTTCATCTCATTGTATAAGAGTACAGCACCTTGCTCATTGCTAAAAGCACTAAGATCCAGTCTTGGCTTATGCTCCAGTGTAATAAAGATACACTGGTAGGATGTGGTCTTTCTTAGCAAGGATGCCTGAAGTTTGCAAGTCTGGTTGACCTCCTGCAAGTGATGAAGGCAGCTAATAGTGAAACTGATCCTCTCTTCCTCTGCTCTTTGAGCCCAGAGCAAGCTGATGAGCAAAGCAGAAATGAAAATGATAAATGATCAAGCACTTGTGCACAGTGAGTCCTGAAATGTGAAAGAAGATCACATCAGGTTCCCTCACTTGGAAAGGCATTTATCTTCTGCTTGCTCCTCCAGCCTGCTGGCACTGCCATTGGAAGGCAACAATAAAATAAGTATACAGGAGGACAAACTGTCATGTTGAACAGACTCCTACAATGAGTGACAGGATTTTGTCTTTAAGGAGAATAGAGGGCTGAATCAGTAGCAAGAGATAAACTTGTCAACTTTGCTGCTCATATGCAAGAAGGTCATCTCACCTGAAGGAAGTTTAAATAAACAAATGGTGTCTAGGGCTACAGCAAGATCAACAGTTATTCACAGGCTGTTCTTCCCAAAAGAGCATCGTAAAAGCAGATTCAGCTAAGCCAATCACCAGACAGCAAAAACTAAGAGCTCCCTTCAGATGCGGAACATCTCACAGGTTTCATGTGAATCTCCATGTTTGGCTTCTGCTCCCTTCTGGTGTAAGGTCTGATACACCAAGTTACCCGTAATCTTGACCCACAGACGGACTGCATCCAGGACAGTTAGGAAAGGGTGAGAGCATGATGCTGTAATAATAAGAAGTAGGAAGAGCTTCTTGGGGACATCCTGCTCAGGAGACCCCCATGACTTGACACACTCTCCAGCCCCCTAACTGTGCTGCTGCACCATCAGGTGAACTGTGGTGGGCCGTCTCTCACCACATCACCCAAAACGCAACTTGTTGTGAGTTTCTCCATACCGTGGGAAAAAATAGGGCTGTGCCTCCTAAGTCTCCTGTTGACAGTCCATCACAGAAGCACAGGCAGAGAGGTAGTCTGGAGCAGCGTTGCTGAACAATGAGCGGTTTTAGTGGGGAAAACCCACTAAATCCTGTCAAGTGAGGCTAGGATAGTTGACACTGATGGTGAACGATTATGAACTAACCCTAGAATTGGGGGAAAAAAAAAAACAAACAGAAAACATTCTAACAAACTCATAGGCTAATGAGAATCCTTTTCTTATTTTTTTAAGCACTTGGGAATAGTGGATCTCAATCTTGTGTATTTCAAAACTACACCTAAACACATAAACTTAACCATAATTTAGAATTTTCCTGGGTACAAAAACATGTCCTAGGCAGACCCTGAGGAATTAGTGTGATTCAGGGACCATTTGTAGGAGGCAGTTGACATGTGGCTGCCCTGTTTTGGGAAACAAGTTGTTTCACACCAGGCAGTTTCTGGGCCACAAAATGGTCACAAACATTTGCCTAGATCTGTGGTAGAGGGAAGTTCTGAGAGTTCTCAATTCAGTTAAGCATAGCATAAGAGGCCTTGAGCATGACAAAGAAGGAGTGGATATTAGTTTTAACAAGGCTCTGGATGCCCAGATAAAACTAGAAAGCAGAAACAGAGATAAAGTTATACTTGAAGGTAGCTACTAAGGGTTTGCTATCAAAAGGGAAGTATACATCAAGCTGGGACATGTTGGTATCTGTGCCTGCTCTAGCCGAATTCACACTTTCATTCAGGACAGGGGTGGAAGAGGGAAGGGGGAAAGATCTTATTATATTTGCAGATGACACAAAGCTGTTCTGGACTGCAAGGTATGTTCCAAAACAGGATTAAAATTCAAATGACCATGGTACATTGGAGAATATCCTGTAATAATAATAATAATAATAATAACAACAACAAATATCCAGTGGGATGTAATTTAGGGGAACATTTTCTTTTCCTTTTCAATTTCATCTGAAGCAAAATGTAGAAATATAAAAGCAGGTGGCAAGTTCAAAACCAAAAAAATGAGGTGGTTTCTTCTAGGTGGGTGTGAATATGGGCTCACTATATGGGCAGTGAGAGTGTGTAATTCCCTGTCAGTGGGCTTTTTAGTCACAATAAGTTTTCATGAGTTCATGGGGAAGCTAAACAAATCAGTAGAAGAGAAAACCATTAAGAGGTACAAAATGCACAGAAATCATGTCCAACTTAAGAAGTCCCAAAGGCAGAAATTATTATAGACTGTGAAAGTATGTGATGGAAGCATTGCCATACGCTCACTGCATTCTTACACTCATCTTACTAGTGGTGTCCCTCAGGGATCGGTGTTGGGACCGGTCCTGTTCAGCATCTTTGTCGGCGACATGGACAGTGGGATTGAGTGCACCCTCAGCAAGTTTGCCGACGACACCAAGCTGTGTGGTTCGGTTGATATGCTGGAGGGAAGGGATGCCATCCAGAGGGACCTTGACACGCTTGTGAGGTGGGCCGATGCCAACCTTATGAAGTTTAACCAAGCCAAGTGCAAGGTCCTACACCTGGGTCGGGGCAACCCCAGGCACTGCTACAGGCTGGGCAGAGAAGAGATTCAGAGCAGCCCTGCAGAAAAGGACTTGGGGGTGTTGGTTGACGAGAAGCTTAACATGAGCCGGCAGTGTGCGCTTGCAGCCCAGAAAGCCAACCGTATCCTGGGCTGCACCAAAAGAAGCGTGACCAGCAGGTCGAAGGAGGTGATCCTGCCCCTCTACTCTGCTCTTGTGAGACCCCACTTGGAGTACTGCGTATGGTTCTGGTGTCCTCAACATAAAAAGGACATGGAGCTGTTGGAGCGAGTCCAGAGGAGGGCCACGAGGATGATAAGAGGGCTGGAGCACCTCCCGTATGAAGACAGGCTGAGAGAGTTGGGGCTGTTCAGCCTGGAGAAGAGAAGGCTGCGTGGTGACCTCCTAGCAGCCTTCCAGTATCTGAAGGGGGTCTACAAGGATGCTGGGGAGGGACTCTTCCTTAGGGACTGTAGTGGTAGGACAAGGGGTAATGGGTTCAAACTTAAACAGAGGAAGTTTAGATTAGATATAAGGAAGAAGTTCTTTACAGTGAGGGTGGTGAAGCACTGGAATGGGTTGCCCAGGGAGGTTGTGGATGCTCCATCCCTGGCGGTGTTCAAGGCCAGGTTGGACAGAGCCTTGAACCACGTGGTTTAGGGCAAGGTGTCCCTGCCCATGGCAGGGGGGTTGGAACTAGATGATCTTAAGGTCCTTTCCAACCCTTACGATTCTATGATTCTATGATTCTATGATTTGGTATTTGCAACTTTATGAAATAGGATATTGTGTTAGGTGGATGTTTGGTCTGACCCATTAGGCTGTTTTTATGTCCTAAACCCCCAACAGGCTCTGGGCCTTGCAGCAAGGTCTTCAGCCTGTCAGTTAATTTAGTCTAGCTCACCTGCAGCCCATAGCACTCAGCAGGAGACAAGCCCATTTATAAGCTGACAAGTTTCAAACAGGAATTGTTTAGCAGCTGTTAACTCAAATGGTAGGAGATACTCAGATGATTTTAGCAATGAATAGAGACATTTTTTGTGAAGACCTGGAGTTCATCTGCCTGCATCTGTTTATCTCTCTTTCCCTCTGGCAACTCAGCATCTGTCTCCAACCCAGGACATTTGACTGGTAGGTTGAGTGCAGCCCTCACTCAGGTATATTAGAGAAGTATGTGTTCTTCCACATCCAGCTGTGAGGAAATAGCACATAAACCCCCAAACCAGTTGCCATCTTCAAGTTCTTTTCAATAGAAGGATAATCAAATATTGAGGAAACTCAACACTGAGAGCAGTGGTCTGAAAAATCCTGTGACCACTGCTTAGAGGAAGTTTCCTGACCTTATGGAGGGAGGATGAAACACATTGGGCGTAGTCCCTTTTGGTAGTCTAAGTCCTGAAAGTTAATGCACTAAACCCAGGATTAGACAATGGTTTCTTTCTATCAGTCACGTCTGCTGCAGGGATGGAAAGGACTGCTCAGATATAAACTATCACAGGAAGATAAATGAGATAAACACTGATTGTGCCCTCTTGGGATAGAAATCATATTCTCTTTCTCTCCATGGATACAGCACCCAGCGATGAGCTCTCCTTCCAAAGGCAAGATAAAATGACCCAAAGTAAAATGGCACAAACTCAGGTACATGGTGGCAGTGTCAATAGTGGCACCTGGCTATTCTGGGGTGGTTGGGTTGCATGGCTACAGATCCATCAGTAAAAATGTACACTTGTCCCATTCCCTCCACTTTTCTCATGCTCTTTGTCTCACTCTATCCCTTCTGTCATTTCCTTCCCTGTTCTGAGAAAAGGATGAGCATCATCTCAAGAGGAAGTATTTTGGGAAGTCAAAATAAAAGGCAAGTGGGCCCGCTTATACACACTTGACCAGAAAGCAAAGGCTTCTCTGGCCTTTCAGCAAACCCTCCACTGGTTTTGCTTTCAGGATTAGCTTTGGCAGCTGCAA
Organism: Strigops habroptila; assembly: GCF_004027225.2. Lineage (NCBI taxonomy): Eukaryota > Metazoa > Chordata > Aves > Psittaciformes > Psittacidae > Strigops > Strigops habroptila. Next base: position 98,892,157 of record NC_044277.2, read on the forward strand.
TGCTTTTGTTCTCCATAAATCAGGCAGAGAGCTGTAACAGACCTAGACTAGCCATGTGTCCCCAGCTATTAGCTGAATGCAGCAACCACAACTGGGAACACAAATACTGACCTTCAGATGCCATTGATAGCTATTCAGGGAGCAAAAAAAAAATGTAAGAAAAGAGATTTATCACAAAAAAAGCAATGTTAGCACTTCTTCTGGGCCAGATAACACTGCACTGCAGCTGAAAGCAATAGCTCATCACCAGTTCATGTTGGATGGAGAACTGACCATACTGAACATGTCTTGCCTATTATGTCTGGCTTGAGGATCAGATAGAGACCTTGCAGTTGCTCCAGGAGAGTGGGAAAGAAACTGTGTACCTTCCTACCCTTAGAGACAGGCTGAGCTTTTGGGTAGTGTTAATCTTGGCTGGCAATGAATCTGTCACTAGTACATAACTTATCAATGGTGTAAAATAGCGACGGTGTGAGGCAGGAGTGATGAGAGGAACTGAATGTTGTTCCTCTGAGTTTGCTCTTCTTTCTCTCCTTGGCTTTTAGGCAGTTGGTTCTGGGGGATGATGTGTTCATGTGTCCTAGCACCCTAGGACATCTTTGTAATAAGGGCTATAATAAATAATAATGCCAATGCAAGTGTTAACATGCACAGTCTTCAATAAAGGGATTCCACAAAGGCCTCTGGAATGAATCAGAGATGCACTGAGCTTTCAGCACCTAAAAGAAGAGCTTCCTCATGATATGAGCTGACCATGATGTTCTGCATCTCCTACATCTTTTTGTAAGGTACAGCCATGATGTTCTGCATCTCCTACGTCCTTTTACCAGGTACAGTGGTTAAACAGCAGCCCTATTACTCCCTGGAAAAGGCTGTATATCTGAAGTGGTTAAAGGGAACATTCTAGTTTTTTTCTAAATATTCATGGGGATGAAAGATTATGACTAATTGTCATAATTATAAGTAATAATTATTACTTGCAATATAACTGTGATATTATTGTTATTTTTATGTGGGGAAGGAGGAGAGAGAGCTAAACCTCCCAAACCAGACTTTCTGTCTGGTAGTTTGTGAGAAACTAGAAAGCACCATTTCGAATTTCAGAGCTAGAGGCCAGGACTCAAGCATGATGATGTTTGCCCAGCAGAAGGAGCTCTAGACTATCAGAAGGGCATCTGCTGCTCCAGCAGCACTGAGTGAGCTTCTCGGTCGGATGCTCACATTTCAGCTTTCTGCTTCCTGCCCAGAGCAGGAGCAGCTTTGAGACTCATTGGGTTGCTGCTATCAAAAAGGGCATGTGTACTTTTGGAAAAACATAGGTCGTTTGCCCAGGTATTCAGGTCACCATATCCTGGTAGATGTGGACAGGCAGCAAGGACTTACCTAAAAGTAAAAGAACAAAAATGGATTGAGACCAGCATCTTCTAAGGATCTGAAATGGACTGCATCCCTAGTGAATGTCTCATATGGAGCTCTGGGGTTCATAGCATAGGGTGCATAGAGTGGCATGTAGACCTTCAAATTCAATTTGTGATGCCTGTTCCACCAAAGCCCAAAGAATGTCTCACACATTTTCCCACATCCTAAATGAAAGGAATGACGCCAATATCCAGGGCCTTCAGGAGCTAAAATCCAGTGTGATGTGTCCAGAGATGAGAGCAGAAGAGTCTGAAAGCACTGCCTATGTTTGAGGGTCCTGATGTAGGCAGCAGTTTGTTACCAAGATAAACTCAAGAGATTCATGCCAGAGAGAACCACTGCTATAGGGGACTGAGGACCTGCGAAAGTCAGGGGGCAGCTGATGTGAAACAGGAGATGTGACACTGTTTCTGCAAGTGTGAGAAAAATGACGTGAGAGAAACCATGAGAAAAACCACAGGTTCTGAAATTCTATTTGTAATCAACTCTGCGCAAAAGTCCCATTACCTTTGCAGTGAATTTTATATGCTTAGGTGCTGGGTAGTGTATTTGTTATGCCACAGTCACTATGTAGCTTACCTAGACTGAGTGAAGAACAGCTTTATTGTTTTCTATTAACTGAAATGATTTAAGCAATCATACTTGATGTTGGAGACTATAGGATAGCTTAGGAATACATAATGGGCTTTAGACTCCTCTCTCTCTTTTTAGACTCTTTTTTTAAAACAGCTTAAACAGGAAGAATTATCTGAAAGGATTAAAAAAAATTACCATTTCCCTCCCTCTTGCAAATTTAAATAAAGTCTTGGAAATGTGTCACATTTACTTAATTGGAAAAGTTGTTATTACAATTTTCAGCTCAATCTAGGACATATTATTATACTGAAATCCTGGTATTTTTGTAAAAATAATAATGACGTTGTAGTAAAATTCACAAATTATGGAGAAAAGGAATACAGTGGATCATGAAACACGAATTTTGAGGTTTCATTTTCAAATTCCCTCTTAAAGCAGTATTTCTGGAGTGCGACAAGCTGTTGTTATTCTTTCTACTCATACAGTCATAGAGCTTCTAAGTATCCTGCCAGTCTAGAGCCCTATTGCTCTAGATGTAATATAATTTAAAACCATGATTTTTTTTTCAAATAACATTTTGTCTGTACAAAGTGACATACACTTTCTTTGTATTGTTCCATGTATGCAGGCTGTATACAAGGGAGGGTTCTGTTCCTCTAAAATAAGAGAAATAGAGATATTAAAATAGTAAATCACTACAAATAATAATGTTCCCTATCTCTCTAATTCTCTATAGGCATGAATTTTCTATTCTGCTTCCTAGCACACATTAGAAAGTCACTTGTATAAAGGGAGCAAGAGAGCCAGAATTTGTTCTTGATAGGATCCTATTCTAGCATCCTTTAAACAAATGTTTTTACTTGGTGTAGGGTTGGGTTGCAAATCTGCCTTTACAAGGGCTCAGTTGCTTCAGCTTTAGTTTTATGATGCTGAAGTAGAAACTGAAGGTATAACATGGCCAAAATGATCCTCTAGGTTGGTCGTTACAATGCTGTAAGAATTAAAATTCCCTGAGGAGCACATACTTCATCTGTGATGTATGCCAGAGAGAAATTTCAGGAGCCCTTTGTGACTTGAACTTGAGTAAATTAAATTCATTTGGTACCTTTGCCCCTTACAGACAGAAAGTTGTTTTTTAAGCCTAATGTGGTAGTAAAGACAGGGGTTCAATACATCTCTCCCTGAAATGCTGCCGCTGCTGCAGTGGAAATTATCATACCTGCTAGCAGTGTTATAAAACCTCTTACCTATGAACAAAAGATATGACCATGCCTGGTGGTTAGTTGTGCATTTGAAAAGTTTGCATAGTTTGATTTTGCCAGAATCTGAGGGGGAAAATGGTGAAATTAGAAAAACTGGAGCAAACAGTTTTATGAAATTCTGCCCAAAGCAGATCATGCCTGCCCTTCAGTCCCTAAAGGAGCTAAACCTAACCCAGTCAGTAGGCCAGTACCGAAAATCCCCAATGCGAATCATTAATTTAGAAAACTCTGCAAAGTGACAGTCAACAAACTGTAATAATGATTGAACTTCTCATCCAGTCTAGAAGATTTTGGATTTTAACTTTGTAGTGCCATGTTTATTATTATTCTTTTGGAAACAGGGAAGCTGAATAATATTTCCTGAAACACAGTTCTGGACCTCAGCTGTGGACTTTGAGCCTTTTTTGGATGGTGCTAGTTTCTTGTTTTGTCTGTACAACACCCTGAGCAGTTCATGACTGGGGCTCTGAAGAAATAATACAACATATATATTTTTCTTTTTATTGTTATGTGCCTTATGGCATTATTATTAGGCTGAACTCATTCGTGTTTGAAGAAGTCTTTGAAAACCTCTGGCAAAAGTTTCCACTGGGACTTGCTGACATTTGAGTGTTTTGCGTCAAATTCCAAAATGGCAAAGAGCTGTTATGAGCTGAAAGGGATAGAGGGAATCTCCAAAGGAGCTTGCAGATCTCACTGACTCTCTGAATCTACGTAAGTCAGGGAATTGAGTGATAAAACAAACTTCACAGGTTATGGGGGTCTGAAGTTTGCTTAATGGAACAGACACGGTAGCACCTCTGGGCAAAGGGGGAACACCTGTGAGCTGCTTTCCAAGCAGAGGATTACTCAGGAGGTATGGGAACTGGCAGGCAACTAGCTGACATATGTGGGCTGCCCTCTGATTTCCCTTTCTCCCAGGCCAACTCTTTCCTGGCTGGATGCAGGAAAGCATCCAGCAATCCCTTTTTTTTTTTTTTTTCTGGCCTAAGATAAACAAGGCCAATTTGAATGAGGAATTTCATTGGAGACCTCCAAGGAACACCTATCTGCTGGAGCAAACCATTCCGGTGACGCAAGAAATGGCAAATTTCCCTCTGAGTCAGAATGGGATTGGTCCAGCTAGCCAGGAGGAGGGAGTTTGGAGCTACGGAGCACATATCAGCAGAGACACTAGGGCATTTCCTATCCAATCAGCTTTCAGATTCAAGAAGGGGTGCCAATGTCTTATCCCACCCACATACCAAAATGTACGTCTGATGTCAATGTAACCAGACTATTGCCAAACAAGTCTTCTGCTGTGTCATCTTAACATAGATATAGATATAAAACCTTGAGTAATTTCACCCCGAGCAACTGGCAGGACAGAATATTTAAGGTCAGATTCTTCTCATCTAACTTCAGACTCTTAATAAGGCAGTTAATTGCTTTCTCCCTGGAAACAGGAAAAAGAGACAGAAAAAGAACTCTAGATTTCAATGCCAGTTCTGAAATATCCCTTGACTATAGTGCTGTTCAGTAACGTCTATTCCAATTTTCTCTATTCTAAGTCTAAGGTTAGGAGACATGAGTTAAGACACCCAGGTCAAATTATAATTTCAATTCTGTGGCTGATTGATCCTATTGATTCAGCAAAAGCTCTCATGTCATATTATCCTCTTCACTATTTTCTGGGAAATCACAGTTCCATTGTACATCTTCTGTCCTAATTTTTTGGAAGGGTGCAAGAAACTGTGGTGTTTAGGCTATCAACACTGGATAATCTGTACAACCTGGATTAAACCATGCAATTGCCATGTGTAATATAATAATTGCACATATAATAATGTAGAAAATGAGGTGCCAGCCATTCAGTTTCTTCTTTCAGGTTCTTATGGACTTTGGCAAAATAAATCACAGACAGAGCAGAGCAGTGGAAGTTGTCTTATTAGACACGCGGATGCAGAGGGATTTTCAGAGCTCTATGACTATGAAAGAGGTGGAGGGAAACCTGGCCTTCAACCCTTGACATGAGTTTATCTCAAAGACCTGATGGTAAAGAGTTTGTGCCTGAAAGAATGAAGACGGCTTATGAAAACTTAGTATATTGGAGCCTAGAAGTAGAAATGGTATCTAGCCCACACTATAGGATATTTCAGCTGCTTTGACAGTTCTACCAAGGCACCTAAAGCTGGCATGGAAGAGAAAGACAGGGAGGAATCAACATACAGAATCCATGGGAAATTCCCAACCCACTACAAAGATCATACAATTTCCACCATGTGAGAAACACTCATTTTTCCCATGTATATCCTTACTCTTCCGTATGTCTTGAGTCCTCAGAATAAGAATCTGTTCTTATTCCAGCAGCAAGCCAATTATTATTCTTGTTGCATGATAAGAATAGCCAGAAGGTTCCCTAAATGATGTTGGGAAGGTAACATTTCTCAGGCAACATTTCTCCAATCCAAACAGGTACAGGGCACCTGGCTCTCATGGAAATGTGTTAAATGCTTCTGGGGAGCAATGGTCCGTGTCCCCGGAGGACACTACATCAATCAAGAGTCTCTTCTCCACTGTTTGCACACAATGTCTGACAGAGAAAACGAAAGATTATTTGGCAGCAGTGCATGGTTTTCTCAGTGTTCAGGCCCAAAGATCAGCAAATCTAGGGGATCATTCTTTTAGACACTATGGTACATCACGTGGTATCCAAAGCTCTCCCAGTCCAAGAGTTTTCAAGCTGTAGAGTCAGGATGGCTTCCCAGAGGTCAGGATCAGTAAAATCTATATGGCTGCAGTTCCCAAATTTTACTGCATGTAACAGGGACGCTTCAGGCCCAAAGTCTCCAGGGGATATGAGTTCAAAATCTGAAACCTATCTGAAGACCCGTACATAGTAGAACTAAGTCCATCCCTCGTGCCCGTTGCTTTTCTTGAGCCCTGTTATTGAGATGTGTGCATGTGTGCAGGGCAAGCATCGCAAAGGGATGACCCAGCTGGGCATCCATTTCACAGAATCATAGATCCCTAGAATGGTTTGGGTTGGAAGGGACCTTAAAGATCATCCTTTTCCAACCCTCTTGTCATGGGTAGGGCCACATTTCCTTGGGGAACTCCTAATGAGTCAAGCAAGGGAGTGAATAACTTCTTTAAAACACAAGGGATGCTCATCTTCAAGGGAAGGGAAGAAAGGTAAAAAAAAAAAAAAAAAAGAGGAATGTTGCTGACGTCTGTTTTCCAGTTTGTTATTGACCAGGGTTAAAAAAAAAAAAAAAAAGGCAGCACCACTCAGACCCTTTTTCTGATTAATAAAAATGCGATGGAAATTTCATATGTTGTCTCGGCTCCTAAACACTTCTCAGCCACATCTGGCACTGCAAGCTCCTTCCAGCCTTTTTGTGTTCACAATGAGAACATTTTTTCCAGCCCTGTCAACAGTTATTGTTTCCCCCATGGGGAGGTCAGAGGTTGTCCCTCACTTTGGTCATTAAAAAGGCCTGGGCTTTGAAATGCCTCCCTGGTCATCATTTGTTTGTGTGTGTCTGAGCTGCAGAACAGAATGAGGACAAATACAGAGGAGACCTGGACCTTGGCTGCTTCTCTTCCAGCAGTAGATGAGAAGAGGTGCTATATGGAAAAAGTGTTGCTTCTATGATGGAGTTGAGCCAAGAGTTCCCTGAGGGTGAATGTGAGGGTGAATGTACATCTCACCTCGGGGGGCCACAGTGGCATGTGGCCCTCCTGGCAATGCCAAGGGTGCAGCAGAAATGAGTCAGTGCCTTTGATTCTGAGATTTTGGCTCCCTTTCATGTCTCCCTTTGATGTCAGGGTTTGTTTGTGGAGAGGAGGCATTTTTATGGGCTCTCTTCAAACTTGTATGACTTCCCATTGGAGGCCAGGGAATGGGGGAAGAGGGAGAACAAAACCCAACAAAGCCCCCAAAGCCCAAGCCACAGGAGCTGCAGGTAAGTCAGATAGCATGTTCTCAGAAACCGAAGAGAAATCAGCCAGAAAATTCTTTCTATAGGCAATAAAAGGCAGATTCAGCGGCACAGTCAGACCCTGACCAAGTTCTCTCTAACTTTGTGGGGGCAGGCAGAGGCTCCAGGAACTGGTCATTCCTTTGCCTTACCATTGCTGGTGAGGTTCCCGCAGCCCTGTGTGAGATGATGTTTTGGGTACCTAAGCAATGCATTTTAGTTCAGCATCTCTCCTCCTATCACAAAGATAGATTTGAGCTCTCACCTTGGACCAATAAGGGCAATCAGTCCTGAGACAGTCCATACTCCAGTTTCAGAGAGGAATGAAGCAAGGTACTGTGATACATCCAAGGTCATAGTGAAAATCAGTATCAAGTCAGCAATCAGCACCAAATGCACCTGATTTCCCATCTGCTGCACTATCTCAGCTGTTGTCTTCTCTCTATCTCTTTCCCTAACATTTTCCAACCTCTTGTCATTTCTGTCTCCTCTTTTTCCCATTCTCCACATGCTTAGGCAAGGTACAGCTCTGCTTGCTTGCTTACGTCCCTCACTGCTACCCTTCCCCTCCTGCTGAAATCCCCAGGATTTCAGAATTATCATTCTCTGTTCCTAACTCATTCACAGCACAGCTGCTCCTAAGCAGAAGAAATGCTGTTTATCAGAACCAGGTCTCTTCAACTCTACTGATCTGTTCCTCATTTTTATGCCTTATCCAGAGGAATTACTTTTTTTTTTGCCAATTAATCTAACACATTAAAAAACCCACTAAAGTACCCATATTGTACCTTAGCCTCAAGTATCCACTCTGTGCAACATAACAGGTCTTTAACTTTAGAATTGGTCTTCAAAAACTGAAAACCACCCTTTTCCTTCTTAAGCTTTCTGCTTTTGACAATGTTACACAAAATGCTCACACACAGCAGTAGGTTCGCTCTCCATGCTTTGTGTGCTTGCAGAGTCAAAAATAAAATAGTATCTTTGTTGCTGCTATGGCCATTAATAATTCATTTGGAATTTTTCTTTCTAAAGAGTACTTCCATAAAAGGATATTAAACAGTTCCAAAAATAAATCAGTATCATTATTCGAGTGATTAAACCCCCCCATATTTTTAATTAGTTTGATTTCTGCACATGGTATGTCGGAGCAGTGCAAAGTAGCTATTTTGTATTATTGAATGTATTTTTCTCCATTTCCTCTGATCTTGACATTCAAAGCTGCTCTCAAACACACAGGGAAAGTAAAGAAGGGAGATCCTGAGAAAATTAGGCTGGGGACTCCTGTTTCAGAGTAAGTTTAAGGAGGCAGCAAGGCTCTGCTTCTCATTTATGACTTCATTCCTTCCTTCCTACCAGCCAGCTGTGCACCTATCCAAGGAAGAAAACTTTATTGTGTGACAATTTCAGAGAAATGGGGGCTGACACATGGAGAGAACTCTGCCAGAGTTTTTTCTGAAGACTGCCGCATGACAGAAGAATCGCTATGAGCCTTTCTAACTCAGTGTTTTGTAAAAAGCTGTTGCAGTTTTCTTACTGTAATACAAGCAATCTTAAATCTTAGACTACTAGCAGTCTTCAATCTTCGTGCAGCGTTGTACATAGTGGAGTTCTAGGAATTACTGCAACAGAAACATCAGATCTGCAGTATACCTCCTTGAGTGGCTTGCTCTTGTTTTTGCTTACCACTGTCTCTTGTGACATGAAAAGCAAGAACACTATGAAAACTAGAAGCAGAGTTAAGTTACAAAGAAAAGATTGGACAAATTTATGGAGGGTTGGTTGGTCAGTGGAAGGAGCACAGGGAAGCTGTGCTCAACAGCTCCTTACACCCTTCCAGCCCTGAGCACTGATCGAGATGAGGCATTCATCTCCCTTGCTCTAATCTTGTGTATTCCTGACTTTATCCATATGCTGTCCTACACCCAGATCATGTCAGCCCATCAGTCATGCAGTCAACAGGGAAGACCATGTGTGTTTCTGCAGGGCTGCTGGGACTTGTGCTGAAGATGTTGCTTTCACAGGCAGAAGTTAGTGATGAAGTGAGGACTGAGTTCATCTGACTTAATGCATGTATCTGGAGTAGTTCAGCCTCCACTGGAGTTAGTCACCTCAGGTCCCCTTGCCAGTTCATTGGGATGCACTGAATACAGTCTAGGGCAGGTTCATTGCCCTCTGGGCTGATGCTTAAACAAGGTCAGAAGACGTGCCTTTTAAGTGCCTGTTTCCATCCACTATGGAGGAGTCTGGGGTGATGGCCTGAGCTGGAGATTTCTGTGGTGTATACAGGGGATTAAATGAAATCTCAGATTGAAAAGGAATCCCTAACATGTACAGCCTTGCAGCTTCTAATTTGCCTTTCCAATAACCAGGTAACAGTGCATCACCGTTTACTTGTGGAAGAGCCATGATGTCATATCCTGATTGATAATAAAATATATCCTTTTTCTGACTCTCTTCCAGCTCCAGATCTGGCTTCTACAATGGTTAGAAGACGTCATGGTAGAGATGTAAGCCACCATAGACAGTTATACGCACACACTCTGCCAACCTTGGCTAGATAGAGATACTCTGATTCCTGGAAGGGAGCTGGAAGGAACTTATCGGAATTGTACCTGGCTACACAAGAAGAGGAGTTTGTGAGAGCAAATTCCGTCAGTCGGAAATGAAAAGGGCTCAAGTTCCTTGACGGTGCCCAAGAGATGAGTAGAGAAAGGAAGCCAAAGCTAACTTGACCTTTGAGTAAGCAAAGGCATGAAAAAAACCCCAAACTTGGCACCAGGCAAAATTGCTCAGTCATACATGTTGAAGGACATGGCTGTGCACCTAGTGTGTTATAAGTTAACAGTGAGGGAAGCTTTTGTCCAGAGGTCAATGCCTTGTCTGTTCTCTTCTTATCTTTAGTAGCAAAGAAAGCCCTCTTAACTCTTCAAGTTATCAGTACATACGACAGTTATTCCTCAGTAACAAATGTAAAGTTAGTTGCAGGTTATTCCAATTTTTAAATTAACACGAAGGCCAGCCCAGCCTATTGCAAAGATCATGGTGACTGTTTATTCAGGTGGGGTATCTTGCTTTTCATTGCTCAGACTTCTACTAGATTAAATGAGCTGTTTGCTTTTAGGGCTTTGCAGAGGTTCTCACTGTCCTTGAATCCCTGGCTTGGATTTTTTTTATTTTTCTTTTGTAGAAAGAAAGGAATATGTGGACCAGCAGGACGTTGATGATGAGTTTCCATTTTATACAGACAGCCAGGGAATGAGAAGTTAATTAGTGCTATGTCCATCCTGTTCCCATCTCCATGTAGCTAAGCAACCCTGGCATCTCCTTACCTTCCTATATTTAGAGTAGGTAGGAGCATGGATGTTATCAATCTGAGAAATGATACTTTGATGATAATACCCTGTGTTTACTTACCTGTCTGTTGGTCTATCTACCCACCGACTCTTCCACCCTCTGAATGTTCCACAGTGATTAATGATTTTCTGTGGTTCCATTTTTAACTCTGTCATTGTGTGTGTCTATTCTGCTGGTTAAACAGAAGCAGGGAGCAAAGTTTGGTCATGAGGCCATGAGGCAAAGACTGGCCATGTCTACATTACATAGCACTTGGTTATGGGTCTCCTTTGGTCCACATTTTGCTTGCAAATTTAAGTCATCTTTGTTCTGCAAGTGTTTTATTTGTTCAAAATGTCTGATATAGTATGAAGGATTTGCTAAGTCCAACAGTAGAGTTGTCAGAGTCAAAAAATAGGGCTTTGAGCAACCTCGTCTAGTGGAAAGTGTCCCTGTCCATGGCAGGGGGCTTGGACCTAGGTGATCTTTAAGGTCCCTTCCAACCCAAACCATTTCATGATCCTGATTCTACGAACATGTTTCCTTTCTTGTGGGATGCGAGAAGAGGACAAAGGAGGGTGTTTGAGGACACAAGGCTTTCTAGGCTGGCACTAGAGAACTGTATGATGTAGTCTTGTTCATTTTGCTTATGGCCCCCAGGGCTTAATGTCCTGAGCTGATCTGTGTCCAGACCTCGTCTAGGAGAGGGCTATGGACTAAAACAATACCAGTTGGGTGTTTGAGCTATTTTTCTAACTCTTTTATTAACATAGACATGCTCAGGAGTGCCCTAATTTTCAGGAGATGGGGATGCAGTATTGCATTAAAACCTGATCCCACTGGAAACCTCTTTTAGGCTCCAAATAGAGGAGGCTGCTTCCTTCCTAAAACCCTGGCTGGACCTGTCATTAATCATAAGTGTTGGCAGAAACAAAACTCTCTCAAGTAACCTTTTCTTTTTGCAACACAAAATCCTTCTCACTCCTCAGTAACAGGCAAATAAAGCATGTTCTTTTACTTATCATGGAAGATGTCAAGGCTCAACAGCTCTTGAATTTAAGTATTTAAAGTGTCTCCAAGCACTCCTCTGCTCTCTGTGCTCCTCTGATCTCTCACAGCCCTCTGGGAGCAAATGGTCTCAAGCAAACTCTTGAGTCTTTGCAGCCTGCTTTGCTTTCAGTTTGAGCAGCAGCCAGGTCAGCTGGCTCTTAACTTCTGCCCTTAAAGCAGGTGTTTACTTCTGCACAGTCAATGCTGATTCACAGCTAGCAAAGTAAAGAAGTTTATCATCACCTTCAGCCACAATATAAACTGACCCCTTTCCCCTGGGATTGAACAGGGTCCTATTTCATCCTTGATGTTTCTGTGAGAAGTGCTTGAACTGATCACTGTTTAATCATAGATGGAACTGGCTCTTGTAACACAGCATACAGAAAAGTGAATATATTTGTCTGTCTAGATTGTGTGTCATGTTTCTTTGGCTCACTGGGGGAGGAAGAGTAGCAAATGGCTAATGATGTCATCCCTGCACTGTACCTCATAGATTGCACAACTCGCCATACTCTACCCTAAAACCATCTTCATTTCAGCACAGAGCAAAATGTCATTCTTAGAAAATCCCCCCTTTTTTTTCAGTGTAGGTTGCTTGCAGGTGAAATCAAGGAGGCAATGTCATCTTTCAGAAACTTAGCATCTGGAAGAGTTTCAAGCCTCTTCTATTCCACATATAGATATGGGGGAAGGGAGAAAAGGTCTTGCAGAAGAAGATGGGTTCCTTTAATATGTTAGTTTTGCCCTTAACTATCTCATTCACTGAAAATCCTTGACAGCAGACAGGTGGGAAATCAGGAGATGAGAGAAACTAATGGAATTTACCTTCATTGGATTCCACATAATATGCGACTCTAATTAGCAGAGATAGGAATTAAGGTCATCATTTGATAAGATCATGTCATTGGGCTCTGGTGGAATTTTCTGCTTTATCTGGCATGTAATCTTATCCAGTTTGATTTTAGAAAGAGATCAGGAATTAGGAAACATAATGAGATAGTGTACTCTAGACTAAACAAGTCAGAGACCATGGGCAGATGCAAGGGAGGGGAAGAAGGACTGGGGCAAGGAGTGTTCAATATGTACTGCATCTCAGTTTGCAGGATTTGCAAACCTGGTATTACAGCAAGGTTCTCATAACCCAGTGCACATGCTTCAGTTCAAGTCCTGGAGCTGCAGACTTTATCTCTCTCAGCTAGAGAGCTGGGCTAAGTTTCACCTCTCCCATCCAAAATCAATGCTAAGATTTGGGGCTTTGGTTCAAACTATCCCCTGGGACAATCCTGAGCCCAAACCCTGTTCCCCACTTTGTAGTTTGAATCCATTGAGGGAGAGGTAATTCTTATTTAATGCCTTGCTCTCTACCAGGGTCTTTTTGATATTTTAAAGGGGCTTGATTCACTATTTTGGCATTCCTGTGTTGTGCTGAAGTTGTTCTCCTGGTTTGTCTGGCACCAGAATGAGTTAAACCACTGTCTAATTGTATAACTGTTTCTCTCCCAAATCTATTTGGTAGTTAAACACCAGATGAACCCTGCCCATAGATTATATAAGAGAGAAGGTGGGGGGTTGATGGTAACTCACTGACCACCAACCCTCCACATATGATCTCACCTACAAACTTAGAATGCCCCATTGTTCAGTTACCTAAGTGCTTGGATCTTCTGTTTTGCTTCTCTTATCAGTGGCCTCTTTCTCCTTTCCAACTTATTTTCCATGCCAGAATTATCACACCACTTTGGTAACATCTTGTTTCTTGAAGTTCAGCCGCAACATTTCTCCTTGAAGCTTTTACTTTGCTAGGCTGAATAAGTCAAAGCTCCATAAATTTTCTTTGGCAAGAGAAGCTCGCCAATCCCTTGATTACAGCAGGAGCTATTCTCTCCAGCCATTCCTGCCATAACTCAGCTTTACTGAGTCTGAGCTTGTCCATTCTGTGAATCATTTGTAGACTCAATGTGATTCAAGAGCTATTGCAGTTTCAAAACCAGGATTGGCCATTGCTCTAGATGGAAAGGACTATCCTGAACACTAATTCTTCTTCCTGGGACAAGACATCTGTGAAAGGACTCATTCTTAGTTAATTATGCCAGCATAACAAGATTAGATGAGTTGGCCAAGATCATGCTATGAATCACTGGCAAGGTCAGTAATGGAACATAAGACTCCTGATTTGTTGTTGTTTATTTTGGGGGGTGGTTGGGCTTTTTGGTTTGGTTTGGTTTTTTTCCTTTCAGTGTTTTACATACTTTTATGGCTCATCAACCCTGTGCTTGGAGCCATCCAGAATCCCCAAGGGGATGCCTGTCCAATCAAAACATGCAATTCCTCTGCCCATGTTCCAAACCAGTTGGCTGTGAACTCAGGTCTATCTACAGAATCTGTGCTAAAAAGCCAGAGGGTACTTAATAAAACCTTCAGCACTTGTTGAAGTGTCTACACAGGATGTAGACACAGATCTGTCTACACAGATGTGGGATGGAGCCTGCTCACACCTGTTTCAAAACACCATGCTAATTTGACCTACATTTGCAATCAGAGCAGAACTGAATCCCCAATATTTGTCACTGGTCTCCTGTCCTGGCTGTTAGAAATTAAATTGGACCTGTTCCTATGTAAGCCTCTCATCTCTCCTTGACTTTTTATTTTGTCCTGATGCTTAATGACTAATTTTTACTCTGCTAAGTACATGTTGAAATTGGTGTTTTATAGGAAACCAGATCCTTTTCTATTCTCTGTTGCAAATAGACATCTAAAGAGTTTCTGGATTTCACAAGCTGTTTTATACAAGTCATAATGACAAAGAAGATTGTTTTTTTTTTCTTGCGTCTTTTTTCCTCCCCTTTCTGCTCATCTTGGCAAAACCTGTGAAATCTAGGGAAGGTAGCTGGGTCCATCAGGAGGAAGTTCTGCTGCCAGCAGCTGGTCTTATTTCAAAGAGAGCTTGCATGCTGGAAGAATTAAGGAGGGATCAAAACATCTGGTGATGGATTTATGGCATCAGAATCTTCCCAGTTCAGAGAGACAAGTAGATGCAGCTGATCCACCCAAGTGAGGTGATCCCAAGGACATCTCTGTGGGTACTTATTGGGAAAAACTGTGAAGAACATTTTTCCTGGCTTGTTTGAAATCATCTGGACAAAAATCTTGGCCTTTCTTTGAAGAAGGAAAGATTTGTATCTCTTATTATTTCTAGTGCTCATGCCTTTTTCTGGCAGTTATCAAGGTCCAGGTTTTTCACAATGACATCTGAGGACTATTGGGTAGACATCAATAGCCTGAAACTTTGGGACTGTTTTTTTTTTTTTTATTTTATTTTAATGTGAGAACATACATATCTATAAATATACATATGTTTAGTGAGATGTCCTTCTACAAGGCTAACTTCTGGCACTGCACCAGACAACCCTGTAATTGCTTCTCTTCTGCCCAAGAAAGGTAAATGGTAGTGAGAAGCAATGAGAACATGAGGGGCAGGAAGAGATTCTATGTGGTTGCTCAAAATAGACACCAGAGCTACCAGATAGGATACTCACATGCCTCAGTTCTTTTCCTTACTACTTGGCAGAAATAGAAAGACCAAAGAGGTGATTTCTGCAGACATTGGCAGTAGGGTAAAATCTTGTGCTCAGGAGCAAAACTCATGTGTCCAGATTCCTACACCTCCATTCAGCTCACAGCAGTTCATTAGCTCTATGCTAGGATGGAGAAAGAATTTTTCAAAAAAGGTCTTTTTTTTTCTTAACTTGATGGTGAAGATTGCTTTCTTTTGAGCAATATCTTCACCCCATGTATAAACACAAGAAGAAAAGAAGGATAAGACATCAGTCCAAGCTTTGACCTAGACTTCGGAAAGGCCTTGGCCATACATTTCCTATCTGACCTCAAACAAGTCATTTAATCTCCACACACTAATTTCTCATAGTAGAATATTGCTCTATAAAGATTTTCCACTCCTCCTCTTCCTTGTTGTGCCTAATTTGGTTGGGGTGGGTGAAAAATATTCATCCCAGGAAAGCCAAAATATTTCACTAATTCCAGCTACACTGCCAAATTATCATTTGCTCAAGAAGCTCTGAAACAATAATCTGGAGGGTTTTAAGAATATTTTCAACACACAGTTGTCACGATTGATTTAATTTCACTAGATGTCTTCTCTGTCAGAAGGACTGGCTGACATCTCCTCTTCCTACCCTCTCCAAATCAAATGCATATTTTCAGAACTGTTTGAGATGTTTTTATGACATAACATATGGGTGAAAGTTTCCATTATCTCGAAGATATTGTATAATTTTGAATTTTTCTTCTATTTTGTTGTAAAAATCATCATATAGATAAAAGCATGAATTTAAAGAGAGAAAAATAAGCATAAAAAAACTTCTGGGGTTTAAAATGTATTTTGTTGATTTAACTTTTTATCTTCATAGAATCAAATGTATTTGTATCCAGCAAAATCTTTCCCATTGCAGTTTTATGAAACTCATAACAAACTAAAAGACTTGTCACTTGTCACCTGGCTCTGCTAAAGGCAATCTAGATGTATATACAGTCAAAGGTAAGAAAAGTCTGAATCCAGCAGCTGGCTGTTCATATGTGGTGATTACAGCCTTTCTTATGAGAGGGTATGGATACCATTTCATAGAATCATAGAATCATAGAATCGTAAGGGTTGGAAAGGACCTTAAGATCATCTAGTTCCAACCCCCCTGCCATGGGCAGGGACACCTTGCCCTAAACCACGTGGCTCAAGGCTCTATCCAACCTGGCCTTGAACACCGCCAGGGATGGAGCATCCACAACCTCCCTGGGCAACCCATTCCAGTGCTTCACCACCCTCACTGTAAAGAACTTCTTCCTTATATCTAGTCTAAACTTCCCCTGTTTAAGTTTGAACCCATTACCCCTTGTCCTACCACTACAGTCCCTAAGGAAGAGTCCCTCCCCAGCATCCTTGTAGACCCCCTTCAGATACTGGAAAGCTGCTAGGAGGTCACCATGCAGCCTTCTCTTCTCCAGGCTGATCAGCCCCAACTCTCTCAGCCTGTCTTCGTATGGGAGGTGCTCCAGCCCTCTTATCATCCTCGTGGCCCTCCTCTGGACTCGCTCCAACAGCTCCATGTCCTTTTTATGTTGAGGACACCAGAACTGTACACAGTACTCCAAGTGAGGTCTCACGAGAGCAGAGTAGAGGGGCTGGTGAAGACTGAGGCAAAGAAGTCATTAAGAACCTCAGCCTTCTCCAAGTCCATGGTAGCCAGTTCTCCTGATAGCTTCTGGAGAGGGCCTACATTGTCCCTAGTCTGTCTTTTATTTGCTACGTATCTATAGAATCCTTTCCTGTTATCTTTTACATCCCTTGCCAAACTTAATTCTAGCTGGGCCTTAGCTTTCCTAACCTGGTCCCTAGCTTCTCGGGCAATGCTCCTATATTCTTCCCAGGCCGTCTGTCCTCGCTTCCACCTTCTATATGCTTCTTTTTTCCCTCTAAGTTTCCTCAGCAGCTCCTTGTCCATCCATGGAGGTCTCCTGGCCCTCCTGCTGCACTTTCTTCTAGTCGGGATGCAACACTCTTGAGCACGTAGCAGGTGATCCTTGAATACCGACCAGCAGTCTTGGGCCCCCCTGCCCTTTAGGACTGTATCCCATGAAACCTTACTAAGGAGGTTCCTGAAGAGGCCAAAGTCTGCTTTCTTGAAGTCCAGGGCAGTGAGCTTGCTGCACGCTCTTCTCACCGTCCTGAGGATCTCAAACTCAACCATCTCGTGATCACTAGAGCCAAGGCTGCCCTGGAGCGTTACATTTCCAACCAGTCCCTCCTTGTTGGTGAGCACAAGGTCCAGCATGGCACCTCTCCTCGTCGGCTCCTCTATTGCTTGAAAGAGGAAGTTGTCTTCCACACAATCGAGGAACCTCCTGGATTGCTTGTGCCGGGCCGTACCGTCCCTCCAACAGATGTCAGGATGGTTGAAGTCCCCCATGAGGACCAGGGCCTGTGAGCGTGAGGCTGCTCCTATCTGTCTGTAGAGCGCTTCATCTGCAGAGTCCTCTTGATCAGGCGGCCTGTAACAGATCCCCACCGTAATGTCCCCTGTTGCTGTTTTCCCTTTGATCCTGACCCACAAACACTCTGTTACCTCATCACCTGCCCCCAGACAGAGTTCCATACTCTCTAGCCTATCACTGACTTAGATAGCAACACCCCCTCCCTGTCTGCCTGGCCTGTCTTTTCTAAACAGCCTGTAACCTTCCATTCCGACATTCCAGTCATAGGAGCCATCCCACCATGTTTCTGTGATACCAATGACATCATATTCCCGTAGCCTTGCACACATCTCTAATTCCTCTTGCTTGTTCCCCATACTACGGGTGTTTGTATAGAGGCACCTTAGCCGAGCTCCAAATGGAGCCGACTCAATGGCTGGGGCAGCTGGAACATCTCTACATCACTCCAAGCACTTATTACAGGTGCTGGCAACTGACCAGGAATGTTGGGATGGATCAATGCTCCCGTCCCCAACACATCTAGTTTAAAGCTTTCCTGACCAGCCTGGCAAGCCTCCTACCAAAACAGCTCTTCCCCTTCTTTGTCAGACCAGCTCCACCAGCCCCCAGTAGATCTGGCCTCCCAAATGGAGCCCCATGTTCTAAATAGCCAAACCCCTGACTATGGCACCAGCATTCTAACCATTTATTAACCTGCCAGACACGCCTAGCTTTTTTAAGGTCCTCCCCTTTGCCCTGGAGAATCGATGAAAAAACTATCTGAGCTGCAGAGCCCCTAACCACCTCTCCCAGGGCTCTGTAGTCCTTCTTAATGTTTTCCAGGCTACTGCTATCTAGATCTCTAGCACCCACTCTATATCTCTAGCACCCATTTCAATCATTTCTTTTTGCTGGGAGTACTGCAGGATTTGGGGAGGACAGTTCTGAAACATTTTAGATGACAAACTGTATCTCTTCTAATTAGAAAAAAATAATTTTCCCTCAAACTCATTTATTTTCATCTTTAAGAAAACCCAGCATCTATTTTCCTTGACAGATACTTGCTGACGTAAATCACCACTCTGAAAACATCTTCTGTCACCAGTACGTAAGTTTTACTAGGGTTTGCTACCTAGTAAATTTAAATTTAAGATATTTATTGTAGCTTTAATTTAAAATTTGGCTTCATTCAGAACAAGGAAAAGTAGGGGGGTTTTTTTGTTTGTTTGGGTTTTTTTAGGTTGTTTTACTTTAAAATAATATAAAAAGCCCCAAGAGTTTTTATTAAGCTATTAATACTATTCTTGATGCTGCCATTGGTTTATTATTTATTAATTTGTTTTCCATATGGATCACCTCTGAAATGAGGACTTAAGTTTTGTTTTTAACAGTGTGACAAAATGAGAACAGCATCTTATGGAAAATATCTTAACAACGCAACCAAAACTTGTATGTCAGAATTTTAGAAGTGCAGAGCTGTCCCAAATTGTATGTAATAATATTTGTACTTCTTTTCCAGGCAGGTGGTAAGCAATATATCTCTTGGAATATGCTTGCCTTCAGCTATCATCACATAGTACATTAGTTCCCTTAAATCATGTATAATTTGGCAGAAGCTATTGATATGCGTGAACAAGCAATTCTTTCTGCTTCAGTGTTGCCTGATTAGGAAAGATTCTTTCCTCAAGCTAAAAACTCTGTTTTTTGAAGCGTAGAGGTTACCATCCCCTCAGACCTGAGAGCAATATGTCTGAAAAATATACTAGACAAACTGTTATTCCTAATTACTTCTTTTAAGAGCATTGCTCTTACATAGGAGAGTGTCCGAGACAGTTGAAATTTTGCTTAGTTTCCAATTTAATTCAGTTTGAAATGCCAAGCATAAAGGAGATACTACAATAATTGGTGCAGACTGTGAGCCCATTGGGAAGGAAAGGCTGTCACTGAAATGAATGACCTTGTCAGGCCTGGCTGTAAAAACAACCCACCAAAACTTTATGTGAAATATCACAGTGGAATGCCTTGCAGCCCAATTCTAAAGGCACAGCAATACTGCAAGGTGGCCATTTCTGTGGTGCAGAAGGTAAGATACAGGCGATGGCAACTGCAGAAATGGAGATGTCAACCTAACTCACTAGTGCAATATGGGAAATAAGCATGAACAAATCCTGTATTTTATATGACCAGTCTCATAAGAAAAAACATCTTGTCTGTAAGTTGTGTAGAGGTCAATTTGCTTTATACAGGAATATGAAGAGCTACATGTATGTCAGGAGATATGCACTTATGAATATAACGATGCTTCAGAAACCTATGCCAGAGAAAATGTTTTAAAAAATCCTCTTGTACTTAAGGGCAGAGAGGAGAGGGATCAATTCACTGACCTTTACTGAGAGTCGACTGTCTTTTCTTTTTCACCACTCCTTAAAGTTGACATAAAAGGATTTACTTTTTTACTCGAAACTTTTTTTCTCAGTACTGTTATTCCCCTGTAAAACGTCATCTCTTGGTGTGCTAGGAAGCCATGGCAGGAAAGAAAAGGAGAACCCAGCGGGCAAACTGGGCAACCCCTTGAGTGCCTGAAGATTACAGCCTGTTATGGCTATCAGTTAATAATGCTTGTCCTTCAGCTCAAGTACTGGCAGCCCATATTTTGGCTGCTGACATTCCTCCTCATCAATTCCTGGCCACATGCAGGCACTGGTAAAGACACTCTGTATTACAAGAAGGAATATCACATTGAGCCAACCTGGGATATTCTGCCTGTGAGTTGAAGTTTCATAGGGAAGGGGGAACGCCTTTCAAGCCATTCACTGAAGCTATAAAGGCAAGAAGATTTGCCTTTCAAGCCATTCACTGAAGCTATAAAGGCAAGAAGAATTGGGTCGGATTTTTTCTCTTTTCTTTGTCTTCAATAACAGCTGAGATTCGAGCCTGCCCTCTGCCTCTGAGAGTGAGGACTCCAAGCACAGGTTCAGGCTACCTTAATCTGACCTTTTAATATGGAGAAAATTCTTCCCTTCTTGCTGAGCACAAGTTCCCAGCTGAACAGACCTCTCCTGCCTATACATCTGTATGGAGGGAAATGACAAAATGTTCCAATTTTTCTAAAATGTCAACTTAAAAAAACACACGCGTACAAGCCCAAATAGAAAACAGATACATTGTGGCAGGATGGGAGATATAAATTTAAGGCCTGGAACTGTCTTCACACCGCTTACTACCACTTTTATGGTCCTGCTTTCACTGGAATACACCTGAGGCTTGCTGGCAAGACACTTTTTCTGGGTTTGGGTGACTCCTCAGTTGAAAACAAGCCATAAAAATGCATACTATATCTGAGGAAAAAAAGGTAAACACAAAAAGGCACACTCCCTGCAGTTGACCCAGATCCTGCCAACTTTATTCCACTTCAGTTCATGTTCACCCACAGAAGGTCTGACTTGCTGATCTTCAGAAGCAGGAGCATATACAGAAACCATAGCTCCTGCAGTTTCTGGTTACATTGCTGTTCTATCTTCCCACTCCATAACAGGAAGAACAGATTAGGCATGGACAACTCCAATTGTCCCACTAACAGAGACTCACCCATGATCCTTACTGTTGTTTATTAAAGCCTGTACTTATCTGTCCTTACTTTATTTTCTTTCCATTTGTTTTCTTTGCCATTACACTTATCCTCATAGATCAAAGGCAAAATTTGCTGGTGGAAAGGAATTTGAGTTCAGGACAACATATCTGGTGCATTCGTTCATAACAATTCATTATTTGGTTAAATTTTTCAATAAGTAATGCCTTGGATCAAAATTGAGGACCCTGATATAAGATAAGACCTGCCCTGTCCCCAAAATTTCTTGAGTTACAGATTTCATTTTTTTTGTTTCGATTCTACTGATAGATTTTTAAAAAGTAAGCAGCATGGAATGACATTGAAAAACCAAAAATATCGAGAAAAAGGAAGATGGGGAAAGAAATTAAACATCCACAAACAGCTTTCCAGTACCTAAAGCGGGCCTACAAGTAATCTGGGGAGGGACTTTTTACAAGGGCAGGTAGTGACAGGACAAGGGGGAGTGGCTTTAAGCTGAAAAAGGGGAGATTTAGACTAGACATAAGGAAGAAATTCTTTACTGGGAGGGTGGTGAGGCACTGGCACAGGTTGCCCAGAGAAGCTGTGGCTGTCCCATCCCTGGCAGTGTTCAAGGCCATGTTAGATGGGGCTTGGAGCAACCTGGTCCAGTGGAAGGTGTCCCTGCCTGTGGCAGGGGGTTGGAACTGGATGGTCTTTCAGGTCCCTTCCAACCCAAACCATTCTATGATTTTATTATTTTGATTTGAGGTACTTAAATAGAGGTAAGGTGTCAAAATACTTCCTGTAGAAAGATCCCATGTGCCCAGAAGCCTTACCTGTCCAAGCACCCATGGCTCTAAGCCCCCAGCCTTCCTGAACACACATCAAGCACTAAACCAGCAAAGCTTCAAGACTTAGTCACTAATAATGCTCTCAATAATGCCACAAAAAGACAGAAGGGTTGTTAGTGATAATGCTGGGGCTTCTCGCAAACTTCTTTCCAATTTCTGAATCTGAGCGTGGTGTCCACCCAAAGCAATATGAGAATAAGCCTTTGCTCATCTTCCACTGCTGCTTTTGGAAACTCATCGTCAAAAAGGATCATTGAGATGAGTAGTCTATCAGGACTCAGAAAGGGACTGGAAAGTTTGCCTTGGCAGTAAAGTTATCTTGAGCTCTGATAAACAGGGCTCATAAATGCAACAAGAATTTTAAAAAATAAATCAGAATGAGCTATAAATATGTTGAATCAGTCAGTCTTTCCATGCACTCCGTTTGTGATGCATGAAGCAAAAGGGCAGGTTAAAGTACTGCTTTTTCTCTCCTTTCAGCTCCAAGTTTCCTAATATACTCTTTACACATAATGGCCTGAATACTACATGCAAACTGAAAGATGGTGAATTTTTATTACGTCAATCCTCCTTTCCTATATTTTTTTTCTCTTTCCTTATTATTCTTTCTCTCTACAGCTTTCAATCCCATCTCAACCCCCCTTTTGCTGGCCTCTTGTTTCTCTGACAAAACACTTATTGGGATTTCTAGAGATATTTTTCACTGCCTTCTAGTAACTGAAACTCTCATTAAATTTTCAGGGCCATTCCCCTTTCAGGTGCATGGCACATCGCCATGCATTTTAGAAAACCAGATACTGAGCTTACACGTGCTTTGTGATAAGATGCTGGAAAGGCCAGAACAGTGAAAGCTGGTGATCTGTACAGCTTGTGCTACGTGTCAGCTATCCAGATAGCACATGAAAAATGAATGACAGGTCACTGACAGAGCTCTGTCTCCATCCAAGCTGTGAGTAATGATGTCTTATTAATTTTCTGTATTCAAATATTTAATTGCCTGCAGCAAGTTTAATGACACTAAGCTGTGTGGTGCGGTTGACATGCTGGAGGGAAGGGATGCCATCCAGAGGGACCTGCACAGGCTGGAGAGGTGGGACAGTGCGAACCTCATGAAGTTCAACAAGGCCAAGTGCAAGGTCCTGCACCTGGGTCAGGGCAATCCCAAGAACAAACACAGGCTGGGCAGGGAATGGATTGAGAGCAGCCCTGAGGAGAAGGACTTGAGGGGGTTGATTGATGAGAAGCTCAACGTGACCCGGCAGTGTGTGCTTGCAGCCTAGAAACTGACCATGTCCTGGGCTGCATCACCAGCAGTGTGACCAGCAGGTCGAGGGAGGGGATTTTTCCCTTCTACTCCACTTTCATGAGACTTCCCTTGGAGTCCTGCATACAGCTCTGGGTCCCAGACACAATCTGCTCAAGTGAGTCCAGAGGAGGCCACGAAGATGCTCCAAGGGCTGGAGCACCTCTGCTGTGGAGACAGGCTGAGAGAGCTGGGCTTGTTCAGCCTGAAGAAGAGAATGCTCCGATAAGACCTTATAACAGTCTTCCAATACCTAAAGGGGGCCTACAAAAAGTCTGGAGAGGGACTTTTTACAAGGGCAGGTAGGGATAGGACAAGCAGGAATGGCATATATCCACAACATATATCATGACTCTCACATTCAGCAACCTTCTGCCAGTGAGAATCAGCTCAGTCATGACAGGGCATTATCTCTGACTGGGACCCGTTTAAACATCCATAATGGGACAAAACTGCACTTTTCTATAAAGAGAAAGAAACCCCATATTCCCCATGTCTCTTGATACTTCTCAAGCTATTTATACACTATTTGTCTTCAGCATGGAAAAATAAAGGTTGATTTTATACAGGGCTTTTGTGGCCTTAGAAAATGAAATAAGAATGCTACACAGTTCATTGCATCTGGACTGCTGGATACGTTATAGTTGACATCTGTTCCTTTAACACCGTTGATTATTTTTGTGGGCCTGGCAGATTTCTATACAAAAGAAACTGGAAAGTTTAATGTTCTCACTACTATCTTAGTTAAAAAAAAATGAAAACTGGACATATTTTTGATTGTTTCATCTCTGGTACCCAGCATATCTCCAGGCTTCTACTGAAATGTTGCAGCTCAGGTTACTGAGAGGAAAAAACAGATAATAAAATGAACAAAAGAAAGGATGGTCAGTGATATCTAGATTAGTTCTCAGGATGAATGTTGCATTCCACCTGTCTATTAATTGTGTATTATGTGCTTTGGGTATTTTTATTTACAGATATTTCTGTCAGTAAACAGGGAGGACTTCAGTAGGGCTACAAGAAGAAAAATGTCTTAAGGCAGAGGAGCTTCTACGAGGTAGACTATCCCTCTATTCTGTTTGAAAATACCACTTCTGCTTCTCACCCAAGCTCTTAGAACAAATAAAAGAGAACAGTAAAACATAATGTCAAGGTGGAGCTCTTCAGAGCTGATGGTGGAGTACAGTTGTGGAGTACAAATTTATTCCTGCTATCTTTATGACTGCCTCTTCCCCTCAAACAAGAGCTCTTTTTGTGCAATCCTTCCTGTCCCAGCCTGCTTCCTTAGTGTCCTGGGTTCAGCTATAGCAGTCATTTTTCTCCTGCTTAGTAGCTGGTGCAGTGCTGTGTTTTTTTAACTTTCAGCCTGGGAACAACGCTGATAACACCGATGTTTTTAGTTGTTGCTAAGTAATGTTTATTCCAACCAAGGACTTTCTCAGTCTCATGCTTTGCCAGGGAGGAGGGGAAGCCGGGAGGAAGCAGAGACAGGACACCTGACCCAAACTAGCCAAAGGGGTATTCCATACCACAGCACGTCATGCCCAGTATATAAACCGGGGGGAGTTACCCGGAAGGCCCAGATCACTGCTCGGGTCGGGCTGGGTATCGGTCGGCGGGTGGTGAGCAATTGTATCCTCTCCCCTTGTTATTTCACTAATCGTTATTATCATTGGTGGTAGCAGTAGTGGTTTTGTGTTATACCTTAGTTGCGGGACTGCTCTTATCTCAGCCCGTGGGAGTTACATTCTTCCCATTCTCCTCCCCATCCCTCCGGGAGCGGGGGGAGGAAGAAGGGGGAGGGGGGGGGGAGTGAGCGAGCGGCTGTGTGGTTCTGAGTTACCGGCTGGGCTCAAACCACGACAGTTCTTTTTGGCGCCCAACGTGGGGCTCGAAAGGTTGAGATAACGACAGATCTGACCAGAGTGTGTTTAATCATATTTGTGATAAGCATTCATTGTTACTACTCGTCACAATGGTGATTATTTGGCTCTCAGACGTGTTGCGCTTGATCTCAGAGTTTCAGCATGTTGTACCTTACTTACAGCCACTATTTGCTGTTTTAGCGTTTATCGGCTGGGGGGCCTGGGCTAAGGTTCTTGTTTCACTGTACTTCATGGTAATGACTTGTAATACAATAGACTCATTGATCATGAAACTGGTCTGGTTTGTGCTTCCAGCGTGGCCATCACCACTATACATTGGGAGGTATATAATGAAATATTTTAGCAATTGCGTATCTTTTTTTTTCTCCTCGGGGGGTAAACTTACGAAGGAAGCATTCTCTTTCACCCCCCGTTCCCCCACCAGCCTATTTGCAACAGCAATTGAGAGTTCTGAAGGTTTTAGATGGCCTTTGAGTACCCTTGAAACCTGCCTGCTGATTGTGCTGGGGATCAGCATGTTGGCAAACATACGGAGTGTGTTTTACCCACGGCCATCCCGTCGTAGGAACATCCTATTTCGTTTAATGTCAAAAATTCAGCAGTATCAGGTTCGAATCTGGTCTAGGGTTAGACGACGATATAGGAGGACCACCAGGAGATTTTCCCTGAGGCTGGACAGTTATGAGTGGCAGGGTGTGTGGGATAGTATGGGCAAGTACCTAGGCCAGTGGGCCCCTCCAGTGCTTTGGAACTTCACCACTGAACAAGTGCAACATCCGGAAAAACTAGTAAAACACTTAAACGAGGTGTGCTGTCGTCCTGGTTATACCAGAGAGGGACAAATTTTGGCAACGTGCTGGGGCTTGGCCTATGCCTACAGAGCCCTGCTCAACACTATCCAGCACCTTCAAAGGGAAAAAAATGTCTCTGGATCTGATGGCAAAGCAACAGACAACGCAGCTATGCCAACTACAAGCACAGCAGCTACTCAGACCCTGACCACAACAGTCAACACAGCTACTCCAAGTACAGCAGCTACATCAACCCCAGTGACAAGCACAACAGCTACTCAAACCCTGACCACAACAGACAACGCAACTACTCCAACTTCAAATACAGCAGTTACACCAACCCCAGTGACAAGCACAACAGCTACTCAAACCCCGACAGCAACAGACAATGTGGCTACTCCAAGCACCACAGCCACACCAACCCCAGTGACAAGCACAGTAGCTACTCAAACCCCGACAGCAACAGACAATATAGCTACTCCAAGCACCACAGCTACACCAACCCCAGTGACATGCACAGTAGCTATTCAAACCCCGACAGCAACAGACAATATGGCTACTCCAAGCACTGCAGCTACACCAACCCCAGTGACAAGCACAGTAGCTACTCAAACCCCGACAGCAACAGATAATGCAGCTGTTGGTGTTACTCAACTCCCAAGCACAACAGCTGCACCAACCCCAGCAATAGACATTGCAACCACTCCAATCCTAGTGGCAGACACTGCAGCCACTCCAACCACAGTGACAAACACTGCAGCTAAACCAAATGTCCAGTTTGTGACAATGTCTGTTGCCCCTGTAAGCAAAAGCAAACGAAAGGCACAAAGAGCAACCCGTGAAGCGAAGAAAGATGAAGACCCAGTGCCATTACTATATGCAACAGCACCTGAACAAGAGTTACTACTACGTGGGTCAGAGGAAGAGGAAGAAGAAGAAGAGGTCACTTCTCGACCCCGGACCTCAACCGAACTACGGAATATGCGAAAAGATTTCACCCGTCTTCCAGGGGAGCACATTGTCACCTGGTTGCTCCGGTGCTGGGACAATGGGGCCGACGGTCATGAACTAGAAGGTAGGGAAGCCAAGCAGCTGGGATCACTTGCTAAGGAAGGAGGAATTGACAAAGCGATTGCAAGAGAGAAGCGAGCCCTCAGTCTTTGGAGGCGGCTCCTGGCAGCTGTGAAGGAAAGGTTTCCCTACAAAGACGATATTACGAATCGCTCAGCCAACTGGACCACGATAGAGAAAGGCATCCAGTCCCTGAGGGAATCAGCCATTATAGAGATGATCTATCGTAGGCCGGATTCCAGGAACACATCCGTAGACCCAGATGAAGTCGAATGTACACGACCCATGTGGCGGAAACTTACACGGAGTGCGCCATCATCATATGCCCACACATTGGCATCAATGACCTGGAATGACGGAGTATCACCAACAGTGGATTTCCTGATTCGTCAACTCCGAGAGTTCGAAGACAATCTCACCCCTTCCATCATTTCAGCTGTGGAAAAACTGTCCCAGGAGTTCAAACAATTGAGAGACGATTTATCCGATCTATCCAGCTCTCCACGCGTACCAACCCATGTCTCAGCTATCAACAGAAGGCGCCCTACTGCTCGAGAAAGAAAATATAGGAGGTACACGCCACGGGCCACCCTATGGTTTTACCTGCGGGATCATGGAGAAGACATGAGAAAGTGGGATGGAAAACCTACTTCAGCTCTGGAGCAACGGGTGCGTGAACTGAAGAGGAGAACAATGGTCAAGGATGATCCTCCCAGGAAAGCTGCTGCTCCAGTCTCTGGCGAGCAGTTTCCCAGATGGAGTGAAAGAGCTGATTTTACTCCAGCTCCTGTGATAAGGAATACTAATCCCTTTCTACAAGACAGAAGTGGAGAATTTTGTGATCACTATTAGAGGGGCCCTGCCTCCAGCCAGGTGGAGGAGAGGGATAATCGGGTTTACTGGACTGTGTGGATCAGATGGCCTGGCACATCAGTCCCACAGAAGTATAAGGCTCTAGTAGATACCGGTGCACAGTGTACTCTGATGCCATCAAGGTATCAAGGGGTGAAACCCATTTCTATTTCTGGAGTGACAGGAGGATCCCAAGCGTTAACTATGCTGGAAGCTGAAATCAGCCTGACTGGGAGGAAGTGGCAAAAGCACCCCATTGTAACTGGTCCAGGGGCTCCATGCATCCTTGGCATAGACTATCTCAGGAGAGGGTATTTCAAAGACCCAAAAGGGTATAGATGGGCTTTTGGTATCGCTGCCTTGGAGACAGAGGAAATTAAGCAGCTGTCCACCTTACCCGGTCTCTCAGAGGATCCTTCTGTTGTGGGGTTGCTGAAGGTCGAAGAACAACAAGTGCCAATTGTGACCACAACAGTGCACCGGCTGCAATATCGCACCAACCGAGACTCCTTGATTCCCATCCATAAGCTGATCCGCAGACTGGAGAGCCAAGGAGTGATCAGCAGGACCCGCTCACCCTTTAATAGCCCCATATGGCCAGTGCAAAAGTCTAATGGAGAGTGGAGATTAACAGTAGACTATCGTGGCCTGAACGAAGTCACACCACCATTGAGTGCTGCCGTACCGGACATGTTAGAACTTCAGTATGAACTGGAGTCAAAGGCAGCCAAGTGGTATGCCACAATTGACATTGCCAATGCATTTTTCTCAATCCCTTTGGCAGCAGAATGCAGGCCACAGTTTGCTTTCACTTGGAGGGGCGTCCAGTACACTTGGAACCGACTGCCCCAGGGGTGGAAACACAGCCCTACCATCTGCCATGGATTGATCCAGACTGCACTGGAACAGGGGCAAGCTCCAGAACACCTGCAATACATTGATGACATCATCGTGTGGGGTGATACAGCGGAAGAAGTTTTTGAGAAAGGGAGGAAAATAATCCAAATCCTGCTGAAGGCCGGTTTTGCCATAAAACGGAATAAGGTCAAGGGACCTGCACAGGAGATTCAATTTTTGGGAATAAAATGGCAAGATGGACGCCGCCAGATCCCCACAGACGTGATCAACAAGATAACAGCAATGTCTCCACCAACTAACAAGAAAGAAACACAAGCTTTCTTAGGTGTTGTGGGGTTCTGGAGAATGCACATCCCAAATTACAGTCTGATTGTAAGCCCTCTCTACCACGTGACCCGGAAGAAGAATGATTTCAAATGGGGCCCTGAGCAACAACAAGCCTTTGAACAAATTAAACGAGAAATAGTTCATGCAGTAGCCCTTGGACCAGTCCGGGCCGGGCCAGATGTGAAAAATGTGCTCTATACCGCAGCTGGGGAGAATGGTCCTACCTGGAGCCTCTGGCAGAAAGCTCCAGGGGAGACTCGAGGTCGACCCCTTGGCTTTTGGAGTCGGGGATATAAAGGATCCGAGGCCAGCTACACTCCCACTGAAAAAGAGATACTGGCAGCCTATGAAGGGGTTCGAGCTGCCTCAGAAGTGATTGGAACTGAAGCGCAGCTCCTCCTGGCACCCCGGTTGCCTGTGCTGGGCTGGATGTTCAAAGGCAGGGTCTCCTCTACACATCATGCAACTGATGCTACATGGAGTAAGTGGGCCGCACTAATTACACAACGAGCTCGAATAGGAAATCCCAGTCGTCCAGGAATTCTAGAAGTCATCATGGACTGGCCAGAGGGCAAAGATTTTGGGATGTCACCAGAAGAGGAGGTGACGCGTGCTGAAGAGGCCCCACCATATAATGAACTGTCAGAGAGTGAAAAGCAATATGCCTTGTTTACTGATGGGTCCTGCCGTATTGTGGGAAAGCATCGGAGATGGAAGGCAGCTGTGTGGAGTCCCCTGCGACAAGTTGCAGAAACTGCTGAGGGAGAGGGTGAATCGAGTCAATTTGCAGAGGTGAAAGCCATCCAGCTGGCCTTGGACATTGCTGAACGAGAAAAATGGCCAGTACTTTATCTCTATACTGACTCATGGATGGTGGCAAATGCCCTGTGGGGGTGGTTGCAGCAATGGAAGCAGAGCAACTGGCAACGCAGAAGTAAACCCATCTGGGCTGCTGCATTGTGGCAAGATATCGCTGCTCGGGTGCAGAACCTGGTGGTGAAGGTACGCCACGTAGATGCTCATGTACCCAAGAGTCGGGCCACTGAGGAACACCAGAATAACCAGCAAGTGGATAAAGCTGCTAAGATTAAAGTGGCTCAGATGGACTTGGATTGGCAACATAAGGGTGAATTATTTTTAGCCCGGTGGGCCCATGACACCTCAGGCCATCAAGGCAGAGATGCAACATATAGATGGGCTCGTGATCGAGGGGTGGACTTAACGATGGACACTATTGCCCAGGTTATTCACGAATGTGAAACATGTGCTGCAATTAAGCAAGCCAAGCGGTTAAAGCCTCTCTGGTATGGAGGACGATGGCTGAAGTACAAATATGGGGAGGCCTGGCAGATTGACTATATCACACTCCCACCAACCCGCCAGGGCAAGCGCTATGTGCTTACCATGGTGGAAGCAACCACCGGCTGGCTGGAAACATACGCTGTGTCCCATGCCACTGCCCGGAACACTATCCTGGGCCTTGAGAAACAAGTCTTGTGGCGACACGGCACCCCAGAGAGAATTGAGTCAGACAATGGGACTCATTTCCGGAACAACCTCATAGACACTTGGGCCAAAGAGCATGGCATTGAGTGGGTATACCACATCCCCTACCATGCACCAGCCTCTGGGAAAATCGAACGGTACAATGGGCTGTTAAAAACTACACTGAGAGCAATGGGTGGTGGGACTTTCAAACACTGGGATACACATTTACCAAAAGCCACCTGGTTGGTCAACAGTAGGGGATCTGCCAACAGGGCTGGCCCAGCCCAATCAGAACTTTTACGTACTGTAGAGGGGGATAAAGTTCCTGTGGTGCACATAAAGAATTTGTTGGGGAAGACAGTCTGGGTTATTCCTGCTTCACGTAAAGGCAAACCCACTCGTGGGGTTGCTTTTGCTCAGGGACCTGGATATACTTGGTGGGTAATGCGGGAAGATGGGGAAGTCCGATGTGTACCTCAAGGGGATTTGATTTTGGGGGAGAACAGCCAATGAACTCAATTGTACGCTGTTGCCTGCTCTATAACACTTTTATAGCCCACCAGCTAGATATCTTCAGGTCACCAGCCATTGACCCTGACTTCCCTCCGATCATCACCTCAACAAAGAATGAATTTTGAGGAAACCAGACGAGCTCAGCAGTGACCAGATGAGTTTGGCGGTATCATCAGCAGGCAACAACCCAACACTATGTACCGTCCCTCCTGCCCTGAAAGACTATTACAAGAGATGGAGCCTGACATCATGGACTGGATGAGTTCAGCAATTTTACAGGGATTGGTCCATGGACTAGGGAACGATATCTTTCTCTGTGTGTGGGTGTGGGTGTATATATATGTGTATATATGGGACAGGGGTGATGGTGTGCTGAGAGATGTGGGATCTGAGCATGACGTGAATGGTATGGAATAAGGGGTGGATACTGTCCTGGGTTCAGCTATAGCAGTCATTTTTCTCCTGCTTAGTAGCTGGTGCAGTGCTGTGTTTTTTTAACTTTCAGCCTGGGAACAACGCTGATAACACCGATGTTTTTAGTTGTTGCTAAGTAATGTTTATTCCAACCAAGGACTTTCTCAGTCTCATGCTTTGCCAGGGAGGAGGGGAAGCCGGGAGGAAGCAGAGACAGGACACCTGACCCAAACTAGCCAAAGGGGTATTCCATACCACAGCACGTCATGCCCAGTATATAAACCGGGGGGAGTTACCCGGAAGGCCCAGATCACTGCTCGGGTCGGGCTGGGTATCGGTCGGCGGGTGGTGAGCAATTGTATCCTCTCCCCTTGTTATTTCACTAATCGTTATTATCATTGGTGGTAGCAGTAGTGGTTTTGTGTTATACCTTAGTTGCGGGACTGCTCTTATCTCAGCCCGTGGGAGTTGCATTCTTCCCATTCTCCTCCCCATCCCTCCGGGAGCGGGGGGAGGAAGAAGGGGGAGGGGGGGGGAGTGAGCGAGCGGCTGTGTGGTTCTGAGTTACCGGCTGGGCTCAAACCACGACACTTAGACAATTTTTCTTAGTTTCTGGGTCTGTCTTGGCCATTGCACTCTCACTTCTTGGAAGATGATTTCCTTGTTGTCTCCTGCAGAGTATAGTCTCTTCTTGTCCAGCTCATCCAAAGCAGAAGCAGAGAAAAAAGAATGGTGGAAGGTTAAAATTGCTTTCACTGCATATTTTCACTATTTCTTTCTAGAACAAAAGAGTCTCATCCTCAATTCTTCTCCAATGAGATGCTTCTGTTTACTCAACATGAAGCTTTTGGTATTATTGCAGCCACAGCTCAGCTAGCAGAACTAGGAATGACCTGTGGATGTCTGGTGCTAAAAAATTCATCGAAGGTGCTTTAATAAGTTCTGGAACATGAACAACTAGGAATACTCTCAGAACCAGTATATGGACCACTTCAGTCTCCTCTAATTCTGATGCAAATTCTTCTTGGGAGCATTACAATTTGTTTCATTACAATGAAACAAAATTTTCTTTGCTTCTAACCACCTAAGCAGAAGTTTTTGTCTTGAAGGATTAAAAGACCAGACTTTGATACTATTACTTATTTTTTCCTGGGCTATTGATGGAAATCCCTTATCTTCCAAACATTGCACAAAGGAGAATTTTGGCTCCATTGCTGAAGTTGTCTTGGGATCCCTGTTTATGACCTGCCTGTTTACCTTACCCATGATTAATTTCCATATCCTTCTTGACTATTTCTGCTCCAGTACTTGAACTGATTCTGTCCTGTATGTTCTTGCCTTTTTGTTTTTCTTCTGTTCAGCTCTCTATTTGTTCTGTTGCTGATGTGGTGCAGAGGCCTTTATGTCAGCAAAGCGCTATATTCCTACCTTAAATTATGAAGAAAGAGTTATGAAGAAAGAAGTTATGAAAAGGATGAAAAATAATTTATTCACTTAGAGCCTAAATCTACTCAGTCTATGAAAGGAGATTGACAGCAGACTTGATTATAATGACTACGCACCCTTACAGGCACATAGTATTGACTAATGATGCATTCTACTGTCTAGATGGAAAAAAAAAAGACAAAATAAAACCCATTTGTACAAGATGTAGCCAGACAAGTTCAAATAGGAAACAAACTACACATTTTCAAGGGAAGCTTGTCAAAAGAAAACCCCTGAAAGAGGGGGTAAATTTTCTAGCATCTGACCTGTGATTCAAATTAGAGATTAAGACACATTGAGATGTCTGTCTGTATGTAAGCTGTATCTACATGTGGGTCTAAATTCCCACTATAGTTAACGCAGATTTTTGGCAAGGTTCAGTTGCTTATACAGAGATATATCTCATGTCATTTTAGGTGCTGTGAGCTATTCTACCTGCTGTCCAGATGCCTGCTTGAGAAAGGCATTCATATCCTGAACCTCCTACGTCAGAGCTGTCAGTTCTTGCAGGTGTCTGTGATACTCAGATGTTTCTCATATAGCATTAGACCATTAGACAGTAATTGGAGTCAGAAAATCACTGTTCTGGCCAAATCATTCTCCTTTAGGTGCTTTCTAAAGTCCTCTGATTACATTGAATTAGGTACTTGCTTCAGTTGCACCTTGTCCCATCTGGGGTGCTCCAAGATAACCCTTCTGGCTACCAGCTGCATCTTCATTGGGGTCTCCTGTGAATCACAAGTTAAAGGCAGGTCTGTGTAAATGCCTTGGCTGTGCTAGATTACCTCAAGTGGGATAAAGCATCTGTGTTTAGGCAATAAATTACACCTGTAGCCAATGCAGGTGATTAGGCCAGGAGAGCTATTCACCTAACCTACATGTGACCCACTCCTTTCTGGAGCAGTATATGGAAACCAGGCAAGATAGCCCACAGTGACTAAAATAAAACTAGATACCTCTACTTATTTTCCTACAACTACAGGAAGTCGTGGGATGGGAACAGTGGCTTTTAACTAAGGGAATTCTGAAAAAGCTCACCTGATTGAAATACATGCACATTTCTTATAAAGCTTTGCAGAAAAAGGCCCAAGAAAAGAATTATTGAAGTATAAAAAAATTCTAAGTGAGAGAACAAATTCCTGGAATGTGAGGAAGCTGTAACTGTTCACACCTGTAGGTGGTCTTAATTTCAAGTCCCAGAGGTGGTATTAGATTGCTCTGTCTCTCTCAGGTCACCAGATTTCATCTGGTCATTCTTTAACAAGTCCAAGGAGTTTTGTTGAACTAAAGAATTTCAGTTCTCAGCAAACAAAACCACATTTCAAGGCAGGGACAGGAACGTTCAGACTGCTAGAAGGAAGTGAATTACACACAGCTATGCCAGCAGGTAAAAATACAGCTTATATACCAGAGGAAGCTAAAATCACTCTGACAAAGGGGAAACTAATTTCCAGACCAAGATAAATAGTGTGGTTGTGAGCACCAGTGCATACAACGCCAAAGCTATGCCTGATTCTAGAACTTGTGAAGTTGATGCTTCATTGAAAGGAAGAAAAGGAAACCCAAACACCTTCACAATGCCTGCGCACCCTTAGTTTCAGAAGGCTATGACATATTATAACCACACATTGCAGAACATTTCCTCAGGCTTCTAGAGGAAAAAAGGCATTACCAATTAATAAAGAAAAAAGGTGAAAATCTAACTTCATGCTGATGAGATTTGCCACTGACTACCTACCAAAATGTCATGAATTATGTGAGTTTGAACAGTTTATGTTCTTGGTCCGACATTCAAGTCTTCTATTTCCAGTTGCTCAGCAAGAAAACCAACCAAAACCATTCACAATGGTGTGAAAAACTAAATCACAAACTTTGAAACCTACCTTATCCATTTTCTTTTTCTATCTATTGTATCTTTTCCTTCTTTACTAATAATGGGAGACTATAGAAGTTAATTTTAATCCAGTGAAAATAACCTTACTGTGCACTATTTGAGGTTAACAGCAGCACAAATTGTTCTAGACGACAATTCACGTACAGATCTGAGCTAATGCTTAGTACATTAGTCTCACTAAGTCACCATCAGGAGGAGCAAATGCCTCCAGCTATAGAAGGAGCCTACAGATAGTAGTTCCAAACGATAGTGGAGCATAGCTGTCCATATCTTTTGTAGCAGATAGGAGAAATGTTCTGATCTGAAAGCAGTGTTGCTGAGTTGTCCATGATACTGTGCTTAAATTAATAACCCTTGGTAAGAAGGACTTGGCTTTATGTCAATCCTGTGCTACTTAGTTGAGAGCTGGCCCCTTTTCTGGAAAGTGTGAAGTTCAGGTAGAAAAAACACATGACTTCCAGCAAAAGACTATGGCATAATGGCCAAAACTCATGTTCTCCCCACAGGCTGAGGAGAAAATAGGTGGACTTCATCTCACCTAACTTTAACCATCTGAGAGCTAGGCATCTATTCTGAGCAAATCATCAAGTCTCCTTCTGCAATCAATGGACAGTGAAGGATACTTCCAGGTTACGAGTCATTCTGTCCTGGCAGAGGTGTCCAAAACAGCTGGAATGAGATGCCTCTCTCTCACTTCATTGACTTTTAAGGAAACCTAGATGACCGCTTTGGAACACAGGCATATGTTTCTGGTGGTGAAAGTTATACAGGATAAATCCAGCTCTCACTTCAAAGCTTTCAATAGAGTTGTCTTTCTTTTCATTACATTAAAGAACCAATTACGAACTTCTCTACTAAATTCGGCTTAGAAAATATATAATGGTTATTTATGTATATTTCCTGACAAGAAACAAACAACAAGCAAGAAATGAAATAGAGAATATCTGTAGCTCTGAAGATGTTTGAAAACATATCAGGCAGGAATTTTTTTACAAAGTAAAGTAAGTTACAAAGTTTTGGTTTGGGTTTTTTGTTTGTTTGTTTGTTTGTTTGTTTCCTTTGTTTTGCCTACATCACAATGTTATATATTTGTTAAATCAGTTTAGTGCTTTGGATTAGCTACCATATTACAGACCTACCACACTGCAAACATATACTTGTGCTTTTTCCATTTTGTATGTCAAATAGTTTGATTGTTGAGTTCTTATCACCCTTCTCCAACTGGAACTGAAAGAGTCAAATGTCTAGATGATGGTAGCAAATTTCCCTTTCAAAAGATTTTGTTCTTTTAACAAAAAAAACCAACTCACAACTGCTTCCTAAAAAGCAAAGTATGTGAGATCTTCATGATTTCTGAGAATACTGCAACTATTCTGTGTTCTTTACTTTGGCATGAGAAATTTTTTCCCAAATAATGGAATATTTTAATATGTTTCTTGTATTCTGCACCTGTGTTATGACAGGAGCAGGTGCCTTCTCTTATGTAGCTTCAAGGATTCTGCATATTCATTGCCACCTACTTCCTATGGATGTTGTCATGACAAAGTTATTGCTGGTGAGGAAAAGACTCTATTCCATATTACTCAGCTGTAACCTGAGCTAGTAATTAACTTGCAGTATAAAATAACTAAGTTTGACTTGTAGGGAGAAGATTCACCTGTCTAAATGTAGGCTTTTAGTGGTAGTTGACACATCCTGACATATTCTATTTGATGCTTCTGAATGTTCAAAATGTCTTGTAGAATTATAGAATTGTTTAGGTTGGAAAAGATCATTGAGCCCAACCATTAATCCAGCACTAAACCATGTCCCTCAGTGCCACATCTATGTGTCTTTTAAATACTACCAGGATAGTAATCCCAGCACTTCCCTAGTAAGCCTGTGCCAGTGCTTGACAACCCTTTTGGTGAGGAAATTTTTCCTAATATCCAATCTAAACCTCCCCTTGCTCCACTTGAGGTCATTTCCTCTTGTTACTTGTTACTTGGGAGAAGAGACCAATTCCCATCTTACTACGACCTCCTTTCAGGAAGTTGTAGAGGGTGATAAGGTCTCCCCTGAGCCTCCTTTCCTCCAGGCTAAACAACCCCAGTTCCCTCAGTCACTCCTCATAAGATTTATGCCCTAGATCCTTCACCAGCTTCACTGGCCTTCTCTGGACACACTCCAGCAACTCTTTCTTGTCTTTCTTGTAGTGAGGAGCCCAAAACTGAACACAATATTTGAGGTGTGACCTCACCAGCGCCATATGTTGTCTCTCCTGTGTCCAACCTGTAAGCTCCATGTGAACCTCTTAGAAACCCATGAGACCCAAAGGTTGTAAGACGTGTAGTTAAGTAAGTTACTAAACACATCACAGCATCTCATGTGAGCAAGGAGTCTCAGGTTGCATTATAATTATTGCAGATGTAGTCAGCAGCATCAACTAAGTTGAAAGAACATTTTAGTTCATGAAATGTAGGTGTTTAATTTTTTGTGACCTGAATCGCTCTAAATAATAACTATCTGAAGTTTATGCCCATTGTCAACCTTGTTTGACGAGGTAAGTACCTGTACTTAGGTCTTGTACCCTAGGTACACAAATTGGGTGGTTAGAGTATCACCTTTGTGTTATCTGGGCACACAGAGGATAACCGGGGTGCTCTTTATGACCTACTCTTCGGTTCCCAGGTGTACTGTCTCCATATTAATCAGTCCGTATATTTCCTCCGAAGTCTGAGCACATCTTGCATTTTTCTAGAGATATGTGTTTCCTCCTGTGTAATGTGGGCCGTGGTACCTTCCCAAGCTTCTTCTATTTATGCTACTTAAGATATTATTTTAAGACTTGGAATACTATTGGTTCTTTTTGCTCACCCCATCTCTCCTCATAAAGCATCTCATTACTTTGAGTTTGGGATGTTTACTACTAATCTAAAGAATATTATAGGATCATGTGGCCAGTTATCAGTGAATAGGATAAAGTAGGTGTTTTTTTGACCACTAAGGACTGTTCTGTATTCTATGGATAAGGGGACTTGAAGATGCAGAGAATTCCTTCTAGTGACATTTTCTGATCTATATAAAACTACTCAGTCTCACAGGGAATCCTAAATGGAAGCCAAGAGGAAAACAGGTGCTGTATCTAACTTTTCTGCTTCTAGTGGTCCAAATATTATACTACACCGACCTTCAGTAAGATCATAGACCTGCATAATGCCTCTTCATCATGGAAAGCAGCCCTCCTGCTAATATTTGCACTTAGTCATGTAATCTGCTATAGGAACCCTCTGTGACACAACAGTTACATAATTAAGTTAATCAACCCTTCTTTCATGTTTGGATTCTTTCCAAGGGTGACAGCCATGGTGAATCAGAAGTGGCCCAGAGATGAGGTTGTAACTTGAGGACTAAATGAAAACATTACATTATGTTTAATGAACACATTGTGAAGAGCCTAGATCAGACACAAAATCATATAGCTTAAAGAAGGATAAAAGCTTCTGTATATTACCCACAAGTCACTGCAAAATAAATTTGCATAATATTCCACCTAAATGCAATTTTTACTTCCACCCACTAGATGGAAGCAAACATTAATTTATGTGATCGTGCCAGCTGTGAGCAGTATATATAATGTCTGCCAATGTGTGTGGTCTTGTGGGTTTGACTTATCTTTTTAGTACTGTTTAATGAGTGAAATGCCTAACTTTGAGCAAATCAGTTCTTGGACCTCATAAGAGGTGTAGATTGGCTGAGAACCAAGGGATCACTTAAGTACAAAATAGGAAGGAGTCAAAACCTGCGGTATCTTTTCCTATAGACTAAATCAAATGTACGTGTTTGTTCATGGTGTGTTTTATTTTTAAGCCTTGACTAAGCATCTAATGTGTTTTGAATCTGCAGTGAAAATACTTGGAATCTGGATCTCTAGATGTTCACTCATTAATATCATACATTCACTTTCTGACCATTGGCCAAGAATAAAATCATGCACCATGGAATGCTGCACCATCAAAGAGAAATAATTTCTAGAGTTTTATTTGGCATATACACGTCAACTTTCCAAGAACTGTCCGTTAAGTGAAATACATTTTCTGTTGCAGCAGAGAGAAACATGAGTCTTGCTGGTCACTGTTTACTGGAAATGGTTGATAAATAAAAGTGTCAACAAAAGTGGCTCCTGAATCACTATAGTTTGCAAGAAATGCAAGCAGAACTCCCTTGTGGGGCACATGTCATGTGGTAGATAACAAGGTGTTGCTTGCATAAGGGCTTCTTCATAATTCAAATGACCAATGTGGGGAGGAAATTGATGGACAGAGGCAGCTGAAACTCTGAGATGTTTTCCTGGAATCCAGCTTCTTAGCCAATCAGCCCCATCCTTTAGTGGAGGGAGTCCCTAGTGAATCTTTAGTGTTTGTCACAGTGATCAAGTTTTTTAGTTCTCCCTCCCTCGACAATTTGGAGTACATAAGGTGTTATGACTCTCCTAGCCTCAGACTTTACAGGTGCCTTAGAGACTACTGGTAAATCCCTGTGGCAGATGTGCTGGTTATAAGGTAGCCTAGGATGACTAAGTTTAGATGTAGGGGGTATATGTGCCACAGCTGCTCATTGCTTGATCACCATTGTGAAGGAAGCATTTAGATTTTGCTATTTCACTTTGCTTTTAATATTTCAGTAATAAAGTAGGAGCTTCGCAGGTACCTATCCATTTCAGTGATGTTGTAATGACTCATCAGCACCAGAGGAAATATTTTAACCTACGTACAGTGGAAATAAGAGATCCTGATTACTCCTACTTCACAAATACTCTTTGGGTTTATTGTATTTCCTGATTGGTTTGGCAGAGATGCAATTCAGTTGCCCTACATCATCAACAAATTAGCAATTTCAGAATCAGATACAAATTCCTGTGCTGTAACAGAAAGAACATGGATGACAAAGACCGGGAAAGTAGAAAAGGAAGGAGCGCAGTGTTCAATGCCAAGTTGGACATGCCTTGAACAACCTGATCTAGTGGGAGATGTCCCTGGCCATGACAGGGAGTGTGGAACTAGATGGTCTTTAAGGTTCCTTCCAATCCAAACCATTCTATGATTCTATGGTGGAAGGAAGGAAGGAAGGAAGGAAGGAAGGAAGGAAGGAAGGGAAGGAAGGAAGGAAGGAAGGAAGGAAGGAAGGAAGGAAGGAAGGAAGGAAGGAAGGAAGGAAGGAAGGAAGGAAGGAAGGAAGGAAGGAAGGAAGGAAGGAAGGAAGGAAGGAAGGAAGGAAGGAAGGAAGGAAGGAAGGAAGGAAGGAAGGAAGGAAGGAAGGAAGGAAGGAAGGAAGGAAGGAAGGAAGGAAGGAAGGAAGGAAGGAAGGAAGGAAGGAAGGAAGGAAGGAAGGAAGGAAGGAAGGAAGGAAGGAAGGAAGGAAGGAAGGAAGGAAGGAAGGAAGGAAGGAAGGAAGGAAGGAAGGAAGGAAGGAAGGAAGGAAGGAAGGAAGGAAGGAAGGAAGGAAGGAAGGAAGGAAAAGTTCTCTGATAGTACTTCCCATCTCAGTGATGTGCCTGCTCAAAGGCCATCTAGCAGGCTAGAAGAAGAGCACGGAATAAAACTTGAAGGTATTCGCGCCCCTTTCAAGTACTTTATAAACTAAAAAACATAGTCTTGGTGCCTTGATTATGGACTGCTTTGTCCTCTTTGTGTAGAAGGAATAAACTCATGGTTT
Organism: Strigops habroptila; assembly: GCF_004027225.2. NCBI lineage: Eukaryota > Metazoa > Chordata > Aves > Psittaciformes > Psittacidae > Strigops > Strigops habroptila. The sequence goes on from NC_044277.2 coordinate 98,932,739, forward strand.
ATCTCTGATCATATTAAGTTTCACTGAAAAAAGAATATGACTAAGCTAATGTCCAGCCACGTCATCATAAAACCTCCCAAAAAAACAACAAAAACCAAAACACCCCCCCAGTTCTTTAGTGCAGGCGCCCCTTACTTTAATGAGAAGAGCAATGCAAAGGGCACCTAATGTAAACCAAAGAAATAAGACCACTTCTTTTTAATTCAAACTTCACAAACCCCAGAGCAACTTTGCACAGGGCATGTAAGTGACAGCAAAGGGTGGTCATTAGTCCTAATGAAAGAGCTGCCAGGAAGCGCGCAGACAGCTAAGTGAGAGAGCTTTAGCTTTTCACAGTGAAAGCACATTTATTACAACTAACGAATCTTGGCTGGGGTCTATAAAACAGTGGTATCTGACTGAAGAAGCACCGACCGCCTTCTCCAGCAGTAACCTTGTCATGTGCATTGACAGAGGCCAGAGCAGTTCTCTGGGACTCTCAGGAGGTTACAGGGTCTCTGGGCTGCTCCTTTAATTAGCCCTCAGATAGCTCAGGAGAATTTCCTGCTGCAGTTCATGGTGGGACAGGGCAAAGGCCTCTGAAACAGCCCCGCGAAGTGAAGGCGATGTTTATGCAAAGAGCTGACCCCCATAATCGCTGTTTTGACTTCAGTATGTGGGCTGGGAGTCCATTAAGAACACTGCCATGCCCATGGCTATTTATAAGTGAGTGAGAGGTAGGAAAAGGGACAGGAGGGGATGGGGGAAACAATGATGTGAGTGTGGAAATGGAGTGCATGCTATGAGGCTGGTAGAGATTTTTTTCTTGGTGCTTGCACAGGAATTGCTGAACATGCCTTGCTGAGGGTGATACAGGACCCATGTTTGTCCCATCATCCCCTTCCAGCCTGCACCACCTCAGCTGCACCACAGAGTATCTGCACATCCCTCAACACTGTTGCACTCTTGCTATTCCTGAGAAAGTGGAGTAACCACTAGGTGGGTTTTGCATCCAACCACCACACTTCAGAAGAGCCCCACAGCACTTTTGTTTTTAAGTTGGAAGCTGCAGAAACTCCAGAATGACTGAATGATCAAAGAAGAGCAAATTTAAGCTGAAAGGCTCTAGTTTATTTATTTTTCCACTGAAGCCATGCTCTTCTCTCACATAGTCTCCGAGGAGTGAAGAGTGGGCTTTTCACTATGTTATCTGCCTTACTGTAGTCAGAGCTGGGGCTGAGCTGACAGACACAGCAAGCCATAGGTAGACCCTTTTCACAGCATTTACAGATTTTAACAGGAGATGATCAGATTTATCCAAATCATTCTTAGAGTCTCCCACAGATTCGTGAACATATTTTCTGGTTACTTGTCAAAGTAGAGTATTCATTGGACAATCATAAACTTTGCTAGTTCTTTATTAGCTCTGTGGATCAAGTGCTCTCCTGTCAAGTCAACAGGATTTAAAATCTAAAGAGGAGAGCTGATATTTGTTTTATATACACATTTTCCAATAAGAAAGCCTTTACAGTCATTATATAAAGAATATACACATTCCAAATGACTAAGAAAACTGATAAAGTCCCTTTTTGTGCAGAAAGATCAACAAAGTAAGATGCTACTTGTACCCTTCTTTGAGTGGTTGCAGGGGACAGCAAGATGATTGGTAAATTTGACCACTTTGAGGGTGGGATGGGCTGGGTTGTGTTCTCTGTGGAGCCAAAAGCACTCGTTATCCTCTGGGAAGTGGTAGCTACACAGAAAGAAGATTTACATCAATTTGTTTTATACTGCATCTGTAGTGTTCTTGGAATTTATCCCTTGTGGCAGCTCCTCCGACTTTCCAGAGCCTTCTAACTCAATCATTTGCAATGGACTAATCACAGCCTTCATGTGTGTTGGTCTCCATCTCCACTGACCTACTGAGGTCACGGGTTCTCTTACCCCAGAAGCTGAAAAAAGGGGAAAAGATCATTGTCCTCTTGATAGACAGGACGCTGGGCTAAACTGACCTGTCCTCTGACCCAGGACCACTGTTCCTGCAGTCATTGGCAGAAGTAGGGTTTTTTAACAGCTGCTGTAGCAGCACTGGTTTTAGCTCTGAAGGTTTCCAAGTGCAATTTCTGAGCTTGGGATGACAAGGTGGTTATCATCCCAGCCTGTTTTGGGATACATTTAAGCCCAAGAGTACCCTTCAGGCAGATAAATCAGTGACTTGGTGGAGATTCTTGTCCCCTCTAAAAATTTAACTGGATAATCCAGGTTTTGATGGAGACTCCTGTGTGTTAATTGTGAACTGAAACTGTTTGGTATTTTTTCCCCCACATCTTTACACAAGCCACACTGACTCTTGGGGCAATGAGATTACATTTTATAATCTGCGAGAGAAGATTAATTTTAAAAGTTGTTCTTAATAATATTTTATAACGTTTCATTCTTGGAAGGCAAGGATGAGAAATAAAATATAGTATTTTCTGCAGTTCTTATTTACTCTACATTGCAGTGTGATGCCTCAGGCTTGTACTGGTGATTTCACTTGTACCCACATGATGTTGGAGAAGGTGTTTACAGACTCGCTGAAATCCATTGACATTTGCTTATGGTTACCAGTAGGCTATGAACTCCCACTTCTGTTCTGGTATGTACTCTCGGTGGAGCAAATTCTGCAGCAGCCACAAGGCCATTACATATATTGCATTTATCCAGTCATTGCCAGTGTGCAGCCAATGGTATTTATCATGAACAGCAGCATAGCCTAATAAGCAAGTGCACCGTGGGGTTTCAGGAGAGTTGTAGCCTTTTTCCCTCTCTGTCTTATACTTTTTTGATAATCTTAGCTTGACTACCTTTCTGCACCTCAATCTACCACCTCTGAAAGAGGAAGGGTGGTTATTCACCTCTTTCTGGAACACATTGTTTAAGGATTGATGTTGCTAAATACTATTAGAACTACAGTACCTCTGCCTCTTTCATGGAAATATCGTCTTTCGACTAAGATTGTAGGTTATAGCTGGGAATTTGAATTATGAGAATGATCATCTCTTGGTCCTACCATTTAGTCCCTAAATCTGTCTATACTACTTATTAAAAGTGGTCCTTAGGCAGCTTCAATATTTGTCCTCCTCCCGTAATGAAGGCCCAAGCATATCTGGACTGATTACCTGGTGTTCTATGAGAGCCAGCTACTCCCAGATAGGATGCGAAGAGAGGCATTTGGAGGGTAGATAGGTGGGGCATGGGATAGGCCATGCTGAAACACGCTGTAGAAGCTGTTGCTTCACAGAACTGTAAACACAGCCCCTTCTTGCCAGTAATTAGAATATCTCATTGTCCTTTGTGGCTAGACAGTCCAGTGTTGGGCAGGAAGGGGAAAGGAAAGGGAGGTCAGTGATGACGAAAGAAACTTTGGTTTCTACTGAAACACAAATCCACAACTATGATCTTAGATAAAACTCTTATGGTGATTTGTCATGTGGTCTGAGCATTGGTGTTGCCATTGAGGAAGAACTGGATGGGTGTGGTGGACTTTCAGAACATACTTTTTTACTTTCACAAGATTTTTATGGTGAGAACATTTACTGGAACAACCTTCCCAGAGATGATGTAGAGTCCCCAGCACTGAAGGTTTTCAAGATGTGACTGAACAGGTTACTAGATAATCCCATCTAGGCTCCCTTTCCTGTAAAAGATTGGGCCAGATGATCTTCAAAGTCCTTTTCAACCTGAGCTGTTCTGTGAATCTATATTCCACTAAGCATTTAGCTTAGTATTTCTAAGAATTAGCTTAGAAGTTAGTTAGCTAAATATTAGCTTAGTATTTCTTAGTATTCTTAGCATTGAAGAATCAATGTTAGACAATGAAGATGGATAAGGTTTCTCTTTCTCTCTCCCACATTTCAATAAATTCTGAATTCTCCTCACATTCCCCTTCTTTTTGAGTCTGTGGCAGGGATTATACTTTTTATGATGTGCAAGATGCTGTAAAGTAAGACCATCAGTTTCCTGGTGATGCCTGCAGAAGGTGATGGAAACATTTAAGCATCAGTAGGCAGAACAATAGCTCTGCTACAGTGGACAAACTTTTCCACTGTGATAGTGTACAGCTGTGTGTGGTATGTGCATATGTAGATGTGCAATATGGGTGTCTGCATGGGCATATGTCCTTTCTTGCTTTGTGTGTGCCTGGCCTAGCTCCACTGACTTCACACACACAAAGTCTGAAGATATGGTGTCTGACATATTCCCAGCTTTCATGAGCAAGTGCAATCTGTGTGGTCCAACTGTAGCATAAAACAGTACCTTGAGGGAATAGTAACTATGCTGCGGATGTCAGAATGCTGTATAGTTCTGCACAGGGATTTCTCAGGCCACATCCCTGTGATTCAAAGGCGAAAAATCAGGGTTAATGCTTTGAGAGGACCACTGTGTTTTGGTAAAGCAAAATGTGGGGTGTGACACATAAAAACACCACTTCATTAGTTCTTTCATTTTAAAAGCTCAGATCCTATTTTCATGTCTTTGGGTTTATATCGACATACTATTGAATTTGGAATTCCCTAGACCCATTTTAAAGGCTTGTTTTGCCTCTATAAACCCACATCTGTTTTGGCTGAAAGTTCTCTGGTCTTGGCATGGGTTTCAATTACCAACTTGCCACCTATATAGTCTGAACTTATAAAGATTTGAGGTTGTAGCTGCTGGAGGGAGGATTTTTTTTCGGCTGTTTTGTTTTCATGGGGTATCCCAGCATTCTCTTGACTCTTTTTCCTTTCCTTCTTCACCATCTCTCAAAAAACCATAGCCTTCCCCAATGATTTGACATGCCCCTAATCCCTTTTTGGGTTGGCTGTGTTGCTGTTGCCGTGTTAACAAACCCAGAATTTCCTCTCTCAGGCCTTCCAGTTTAGGACAGCAGTTATCATAATTGCCACCCGATTTCAAGCTCGAATTGACAGTCAAATACTGGTTTATGTTGCCAGCAGTGCATGTCAATCATAAGGAAACAAATGAATTTGCTTATGCAGAGAGCATCAGATGAGTAAGAGGCTAACCCTTCAATATTTGATATGGACAAATGACTTCCAGTTGTTTTGTTTTCTTGTAACAATGACAGTGGGTGCTGCTATGAGAAAGAGTGAAGTTCTCCAATTTTGCAGGGTGTGCTAGAACAATGAGCAAACAGCAATGGGGTTTCACTAAAAACCAATAACGACTCAGAGGGAGGAAGGAGGGAAACATTATCAATCATCTGGCTTAGTGCACGTTTGTTTGAGTGATCTTCATCACATCTAATAAATATCTCCATACTTCAAATGGCCAAGAAGCAGCATGGTGAGTATGTAAGTATTTGTATTCTGAATTCCTCTTGCCATCACTCCAGGAACAAAATGCCTGCTGCCAGTGCAGGAGAGCGTTGCTTGCATGTGCAGCAACATACATCCCTGATCTTTCAAACACTTAAGTACATGGATGGTTTTATAAACATGATATAGTATCTTGATTTTTCTGGAACTGTTTGTTCTTCACATGCTGAAGTATTTCCTGTTTTATGGCCTAATGGCTGGTTATTTGGCGGAATATGTCAGTGATAAATTAGGAAATTTGTCATTATTTCTTAGCTCTGAGCCTTATTTCCTGAGTAATTTCTCTGAGTCACCTACATCCTGATCGTAAAATATTTAGGCAGCTAATTCCCTGGGAAATAATTGATGACTAGGTGTCTATAAACTAATACACTGGAATCTTATTTCTTTAGCGAAATATGGATTTGAGTTGGCAAAAGCATTGTGCTTGTCCTCCACCAGCTGTTCATCTACACAGCTGGCATTAGGATGACTGGTGATTGAACACTGTTTTAAAGGCAACTTGAAATAAAACATCCTTCTTATAGCCTTGACTCATTTGCTGATTTTGCAGCAGATCATTCTAGCAAGGATGCAAATCCAGCTTACGTGTCTAATGTCAATGCTACTATATTGTCACTGGTGTGGAGTTGGCAGCAGGTGGCATCTGCCTCCTTCAGTAAGCCCTAGAACTTACAGAAGGTCTGCCATCGGCTTGAGTCAAGACATCTGAAGAATATGGGTACAAATGTGGAACACAGTCTCCCTTCCAAAGGCAACTGAACATTTCTTCCATGTTTGAGATCCTTTTACCCACACACTACAGGGCACGAACTGCTTTTTCCTATCTATGTATACATGAAGCTTAGCAAGCAGGGTCCTAACCTCAACACTGTTCTATTTAGGTATTCCAAGGTATAAAATATATGGTCCTGATTTGGACCATGCATGTAGAAGAAAATCAAAATGGGGAAGAGAGCTCTGGTTAGAGAGGGATTTATGGTAGATGAGTGGAGAAGATAAGGATCACAGCATTCAAGTGCTGCTTTGGGTGGGCATAGTAAACATTATGGGATAAAGGCCTTGCTTCAGAAGGTAGGCTGGGTGGTAGAAGGGGAAAGGAGGTGACAGAAGTGGGGAGATGGGATCTGGACAGGCAAGCAGTGGCTCCAGCAAGAGTTAACTACCTAGCCAGTCCCTGGTGCAGCATTTGGTGTCTCTCCTCTTAGCTCTCTGCCTTCCACACTTTACAAACTCCAGTCTGCATCTTCATTATCAGCCTCTGGTGATGACAGTTTGCACAGCAATGTTTTCCACTGTAGGGCTGTGTAGTTTGAGGTATATCAGTGGTGCTGCTTCCCTTCACAAGAGCTCCTATCTTCCTGCCTTTTCTCAGAAGCTCTCCATTAGGGCAAGGGCAAGGCCCAGGCAAGAACGCTTTCAGCTTGGCTTGGAAAACAAAACACACATGCACACAACATGGAAAATAGACCCACCCATATTTATAAGTCTGTTGGTTTGTAGGTATTGCCAAAAAAATCCAAGAATGTTTTGCATGCTGTAATTAGAAATGTAATCATTATAAGATAATATGTGCATGTATATGTATATTTTTTTATAAAACAATCCAAAACTTATGCAGAGGTGCATGGCACATTATTAATTTTGTTTTTCTTTAAAGAAAGCTATGCTAAGAGTAAAAAGTGTGATTTCCTTTTCTTTTTGGAACTGGAGTGCTTGGAGATATTCAGTGCCTGGATGTTGATGGCTACAGCTGAGACCCACCTTACTCCACCTGCCAAGAGCTGACTTCAGAGTTCTGTGCTTCCCTTGCTGTAGCAGCTGCTGACCTCGCTGATACCTACAGTGCATCAATACCCCTCCTTGTTCTGCATGAGGTGTGAGTGATGCCATGGGGCTGCAGGGGAACATACAACATGACTGTGAGCTGAAGCCTTAGCAACTGGAGTATCATTCCTAACAGATAAATATAAGCAAAATCAAGCTTTTCTGCTATTCACAGTCTTAGGATTTTGGAGCATGAAGACAGGAGTGATGTGTGAGTTCCTGAAAAAAAAAAAGGGTATTGTTTCCCACAGCTTTTACCCTAAAAAACAGATATATTTTATGTTGGAGACATTCCGAGGGACAAAAAAAATCCACAACCTGTTTTAGAAGTGCTCATTGGCCTTCAGAAAACAGGGTTAGGGAGCTAATGTGATATCTATTTTGCAGTTAGGGAACAGTTCTATGTATCAAAGCCCACATCTGCCAAGCTCTTTAGACATCTACCTTCTGTTATCACATCAAATATTTGGAAGGTTATGGGCTTCATGTGATTTAAAGACATATAATAAGACAGAGATAAGCTTTTGAGAGTCCTGGGAGGGGAAAAGCAATAATTGCTGTCATTGGTGTAGTTGTGGGCCTCCTAGATTGCTGATCATGGGTGCTCTTAGTAAGAAACATCCCAAATATACTGCTATCTCACCCCTTGCATTGGGCTAAGGTATTCTTGGTAGGAGATACAGTGGCTATTTTATGCTACCGAGGCTGCTTCTAATTTGGATGGATTGGCTGCTGTCTTATGTGCGCTTCCATATAAGATGAAATATTGTTGAATGCCTCAAAGGGCAGAAGTCTCCACACCCTCTGAAAGGTTGGGCAAGTGTACATCAAGATAGGTGAACCAAAAGAGTTGGAGTCACTTCTGCTGTGTATGTCAGCATGACCAGAGCAAAACCAGCTTCTCACTGGGGGTAAATCTTTACAACTTCATTACGATAAAGATGGTAGATGATCATCTGAGGAAATGCTTATAGTTTCGTAAGAAAGAACAGGGCATTTTTTCTGGCAATGTAACTCAGCTGCCATAAAGGTCAGCTGTCCATGTTCAAAGTTGTGATAAATTGACACTGTTCATATGATGCTTGAAGCTGCCCAGTCACAAAAGATATTGAGTTGACTCTATCATGGTTATTTTTGCACTCTTATTAACTGAAGAAAATAATAAAGTTTACTATTTAGATCCCTGTCATCACAAGACCCCAAAGCAATAAACCATAAGCTCTTCTCCATCCGGCTCTAACACCATCCTTCCTTCATGGTTGTAAGGCCATTGCCTTCTTGCCTATCTCACACAGCTGTTTCTCCTGTACCCTTGACCACTGATGCTGGCTGCTATAGTGCATACCCAGACATTTATTTACTCTTTGCTTCCTCCTGTGATTGCATTGGAGGCCCCTATTCCCCTGCTCACTCCCATCACAACCTCCTGTGAAGCCAAACCATTCACTGCATGTGTTGACAGACCAGCCTTCATGCATGGCAGGTTGAGTAACTTTCAGCTGGAAAAACTGGTGCCTCAGTGAACCAATGTTCACCCTGTAGCATTAAACAAATACTTTAAACACAGTCATTTTCATAGCCCATCCCCATTCTATTTCCACCCCCAAGCTTGACCATTGCTTCAGACAGCTATTTGGTGCTGTAAGCCCTTAGGCAAAAGTGTTGAATGCTTTCAGGGTTCACTATTACAAATACTTGGAACTCTAGAGAGCCAAGGTCTGCTGGCTAGATTTATGAGGTAAAGACAAGAAAATGTTTCAGCAAAAATGGCGGATTGACTACATCTTCACTCCTAGCTGAAATGTAAGCTTCTGAGTGGCTTTAAGGGCACCAAGCCTCTTGACCTATGTGCTGGATGTCAGCCCAGATATATCTTGGGCTCAGAGGCTGTGCTATGACATATAAGACTGCTTGTACAGCTCTCCCAAGGACCTTCTTTAGGTCACATTCGTTGATCCACCATACAGGCTAACCCCTGCAGGGCCCTCCAAGAGATCTAAAGATCACCAATGCTGCTATGCTAGGCTGTTTATGTATACGTACAGAAAACAGACCTCAAAAGTGCCATCACATATAATCTGGAGGAAAGTCAACCCAGAGTGACTGTCCAGTCAGTGTTCTGAATCTGCCAACACAAATGTCCTCCTAAACCCTCCCTGAGGTGTCCATCAGAATATGGGCTGAGCCTGAATCTTAGTGTCTTTTTACGGAGCAGAAGGTGGGACTCATCACCCATAGAAGATGAAATTGTTGGATCAAGAAAATGTTCAGCCCATTCACACAGTTACAAAACTTCTTGCATTCCTAATTCTAAGGAGAGGTTTCTGAGAAGATGACACCAGGCTCCTTACTGAAACATGCTGCAGAGAAAATGGAGGCAATGGTTATAAACAGAAACAGGATGGTTACGGCTCGTTGTAACAGGGGAAAAAAACAACCACCATAGTATAAGCATAGTTAAGCATTGAAGTAAGTTGCCTCTAGGGGTGTTGAAATCTCCATCCTCAGAGATTTTGAAGGCCTGAGTGGATAAAGCCCTGAACAACTGTCTCTGATTTTGGTGTTGACCCTGCTCTGAGCAGGAGTTTGGACTAGACATCCCTAAGGTGGTCTCCAACACAGCTGAGTCTATTATCTAAGATACTTCATGAGTCAAGATGTACCCAATGGTGCCTAACGCAGCAGCTGCATTTTAGCCTAAATCCCAGCAGACTAAAGGGGGAACTCAGACATCAAGTTCATGCACACACTCCTCTGTTAGAAGTTTACATTTAGATCTGTGACTTTGTAGCTAAATTCACCCTCTTTTCTGCTAACTACCCTGCTTTTTGACATTGCTCTGGAGGCTGTAGTTCAGTCCCAGTATACTGAATTTGACAAGCAGTTTTACCTGCAATACTATATATACTTAGGCTCAAGGTGCCTGCTTTCAATGCCAGGAAAGCATCTTTCCCAGTATCATACTGAACTCACTGAACTTTTTTAAACTCTCCAATCCAAATGAACATAAATGGAGACAATCATGGGTGGAATTGGAGCCAGGGAGAATGGAGGTTAAATGCTTATTATTATTCTATAGTATATATAATTGCAAAAATATGCTCAATTAGATAGGCTAGTTTACATGGACATTTATTTCTTTCAGATGTATACAGAGACACCAAGAAAAGCAGGGTAAGTATGAACATTAATTTGCAAGAACAGACTGAAGTATTTATTTCCTTATCCCATTTTATAGAAAATCTTAATAAACTGCCAGTGGATTAAGGAGATATATAATGAATGACTGTTAGCTAGTTAGATTAAGCACAGAATTTTATAACTACAGCTTTTGTGATTTTTGTTTTCTTTTTTTTTTTTTTGTCTGTACGAAACTTTCAGTGAATGAGAGATACTAAACAAAAATTAAATGTAATTTTCAATTGGGTAAGATTGGCCACAGTTGGGAAATGTCTCTCCTAACTTAATTTAGGTAACCTGTTACTTTGGGCACATTATTATTGTCTCTGGAGTAAGACTTCGGTACACTAAAGTTTCACAAGAAAGTGTTAGAAAGAAAGAAAATGGTTTAGTCATTCTTTATTCCAGATACCTGATGTGGGAAATGCCATTACTAGGTACAGTCAAGGTGACTTCACATGAAGCAAGTTAGGGCAGTTGAAGCAGGTCTGTCTAGTCTCTGGTCTGTGGATATTTCTTGTACAGTCTCAGTTGTACGTATTCTATCAGTCCCAGCTCTTGTGCTGTGAATAGAGGGCTTACTTAGGTAAGGACTGGGGTGATTTTGGGAAGTAACAGCTAGAACTCAATCTTGAGTAGAAAACATTGCAGAATTGCCAAATGGTTTGTTTGCAGATGTATTCCCAGTGTTCCCAAATGACAGCCCAACTGAGGCCATCAGCTATGATCAGCTAAGGTCAGAGCTTTCTAGGAGGACCAACAGAGTCAGAAACTATAAAAGATGTGCTTCAGTCTGGACTGCAGGCATTTGAGCAGGATCCAGTAATCACAGGCGGGGATTCTCTGGTCTAAGTTATGCCAGCAGCCGGGTGTGTGACCACAATTGCCCCTTCCAATCCTAGTAAAATAAACAAAACCTAATGATAATATTTAAGGAAGTCTTAACAAAAAGACATTGAATCAAAGGATTTTTTTTTCTCTTGCCTTTGCTTTTTTTTTCCCCCCCCTTTTTTTTTTTTTTAATTCGTTTGCCTTAACCCCAGATTGGTAATGAGAGAGCGGCAGCCGAGGAATGCGCATTATGTTCAGTGCAAACAGAAGTTAGCAAAGGCACTAATCAACTTGGAGAGGAAGCCAGCCACTTCAGAAGGCTTCTTCAGACAGCCACCTTCTGCAAATGAAGGGGGCTGCTCTGTTTCTCCTTCAGTCAATTGCAGCTTTGACACTTCAATGGATTTATGCTTGAGGTTCTTCCAAAAGCTTTTATAGCCTCTTTAGTCTGCTACTATAACTTTCTTGAGGAAGTGAATGTAGGGAGATTAATAGATTCAGTTTTCAGTGCCCCAGTTTTGCCCTCACTGAAATCAGTAACACAAATCCCCAGTAATTTAAACAAATCATGGGTAGAACTTGAGCCTTTCTGAAGAATTGAGGCGCAATACTTTTCAGCAAGTAATCTAAAATGACAAGATGCTAATGCAGAGCAACCTTTTTGACAGACCCAGTAATTTCCAAAGCTAAACACAAACAGTACTGCAGCTTGAGCTTATGCTTTTAAAGCAGAATATATAACTCAACTGCTTGATATGTCAGCACATAGGTGTGTAATGCATTCGTATTATGTATGGAGAGAGTTCACTGATCATACCACCAAAGGCTGAGCCCCATGTTCTTAAACTGAGTGCAAAAGTTAATGGAAGTGGAACAATTTTTCTTGATAATTTGAATGTCACTAACCTGGTTATTATTAAACTAAAAATCCAGTTGTTCAAGCCAGGGTCATTAGTACTGGAAATGAAAATGTAAAAATCAGAGGTCAGAAACCTCACCAGACAGAACAGTGACAGCAAAAATATGCAGAAAGGTTTGATATGACCAGGTGCTAGTGAAGGTTTTTTGAGAAATCACGGGACCTGATCCAAAAGCATTTCCTTAGCTGAACTCAGGAAGATGGTGTGGTTGGTGCAGAGTCTGGCACAACACTGACCTTGTTTTGCAGTACCCTGCTTTCAAAAATTAGTCAGATGCTTGAAAAGCCAAAGATCAATAGAAAAAATATTAAATCACTAGTAATAATTGCATGCCTTTTAATTGACTTTTAATTTTAAAGCTTTTAGGAAATCACATTTTCAAGTGTTTCTCTACTCCTGCAAGGAAGACATACAATGTTTGAAAAGAAAAAAACAAACCAACAAAACAGTCTGCGAGTCTCACACAATCTCATGACTCTTGTAGCTGGGAGTTCAGGAAACGAAACACTAAATATGGGACCCTGTACCAAGAAATCCACAAGAGTTACCACAGGCACTGGACTCATACGGGCATGTATGTTGTGACAGCAGAGTATTTTACAACTCCTAACCAGAGGAAATATCAAAACAAAATAATCAGAAAAGCTTTGTTCTTCTGAGCAGTTCTGGTTCACCAGAAGGTAGCACTTTAGTTAACCTCTTTTATTTAAAAAGCACAGTTATTTCCCTTTTATGCCTATGAAAACTCCTTTTACTTGTAACCCAAGGAGTAAGATATCATTTGTACATAACCTTTGCATTGTAATTTACAGCAAAGACTTTGGTTGGCTGCCAGTCTAATAATCCCAAACCCTGCAGAATGAAATGAAGACATTAATATTATTTTTATTAAGCTGGTAATAAGGCAGAATGAAGCAGAGTTTAAAGCATATGCAGGTGGAGGAGATTTTATGCCAAAGCATTAAGCACACTGCTTGAGCATAGCCAATCCCAGCTCCAGGCAAGACACTTGGGAAGTGCAAGCAAAATTCCTTCCTTTTAGGTGTTAGTCTTGAGATATACACAGCCCTGCCTTTTTCACTGCAGTCAATGGGAGTTAGGTCCAGCTGCACCTTGAAAAGATTAGTTTTCATTAACCGTTTTTACCTATAAGCTCACTCCATACTCTGTGCCGTTCCTGAGGAAACTCCCTCAATTTTAATGCCTTCGACGTCACAGTGCTCATCAGAGAAAAAGCCAACACAGACAGAAACACCAGATCTAACAAATTTGTATGTGCCTGTGTGGTGACCCTAGAGGTCAGCTGTTAGCTTTTGATTCAGCCTAGTATCTCACCTATGTTTCACCTGGACTTCTGGAGCTGCATTGCTTGCTTGATCTTGTGTTATATCTGTCATTTCTTTTCAGACGTCTTCAAAGCACTGGGACAACTCAAAGGTTACTAGATTATTTTTCTGGGCACCTGAATTCCACTTTTGTTTGCTGTCTGCTCATGAATTGCCATAGAACTCTTCTTGCCTAATGCTGTCCAGATTCAGACTGCAGATGAAGACAGCTTAAGTTAGATATCTAGGTGTAGGAGGTTTCTGCTTCTGCATTGGATAACTGGACTTAGATCAGCAGTCCAAGACATGAACACAGCTACTGCCATTTGAGATGACAAAGTACAGATTTCCCCCAGATCCCGTATCAAGTGTGCCAGACCTGTGTGATGCCTGCAATATCCCTACAGTACCTCCAGTCACACCTGGTACACCTTCAAATCCTGAAGAACCATCAGCTTCTCAGCATGTGGGTAAAACAGAAGCAGTTTTCAGCCTGTCTACAGAGCAAGCCCCCAGCTCGCATCTCTCAAGCAACAGCAGCAAAGTTAAACTGCTCATCTGGGAGAGTTTAAGGGCTTTTTGATTTGTCACATGGCAAGTATAATGATAAGCAATACACACCTCTCTTCTGTTGTGAGTAATTATTTTTCATGCTATCCGTATAATCCCGTTCTATCTCCAAGAGCCTATAAGTCTTAATTCACTTTTCAGTGCCTTTCTTCTGTTTTAGGGAGCACAAGGAGTTAGGATGACCAAGTGGTTCCCTGAGCTGCCCCGCAGAGCTCTTTGGTGTACTTGCTTAGAAAATCAAATGCTCCCCTATCTGTGCATGCCCTGATATGCTGACACATCTTTTTGGGTTATCTGCAGGTCATGGGAGCTATAACATATATTTAAAACCCAGCAGGACTGCTGAAAAGCTGAGGATAAAGAGTTAGCCAAGGGAAATTGTCACAGTCCCCTAATCTCCACTTACAACGTTGATTTGAGCTACTATTTCCACTGCTCCAGAAGTGCAATCGTCAGTGTGGTACCAGGTCATGGTATTTATATCACATGCCACACACTTCATGTGTCATGGAAACAGGCTACAACATCTACTCACCAGCCCTCCTTCCTTTTTTTTCTTACTTCTCTCCCTCCTCCTTCTCCTTCTGGTTTCCCTCTACTCTTTTTAGCTCAGAACGTTTTTAAATAGAAACACCCTCAACACAGCACATTGCCTTGCCATGATAAACTGTTTCAGAAGTTGGAGAAGGAGCTTGTCAAACCAATGACCATTTTTTTGCAGGGAATGCAAGAGACCAAAGCAGGACACCTATATGTGGGAGCAGACTGACCACACTTAATTTGGAATGTTCATTCTAGGAAGTGTATGAGACAGCACCGCTGGGCAGGCACTAGTTGCAAGCCACAAGAGAAGGCTGTAGGCTCTCAAGTTGAGGGATTACATGCCCGTGGCTACTTCTGTTGTGTGAGTACAACCAAAGACTCACTGCACTTGATGAAAAAGAGAAGCTATGCCCTGAGCTATAAAGCAAGAAATGAAGAACCAAGAGATTCACCCAGATAGGCAATGTGATTTTCTTTAAAACTAACTTCGGTTAGGTTTATTTTATTTATTCAAAACCTAACTTTATAACCATTTTACCACATGCTTGGGTCAATTAAGAATTGAATGCAGCAGAAATAACAGAGGGGATTGAAAAGTGGTCGTAAAGTCAGCATCTCCAAGATAGCTTAGGATAAAGCATAGAGGGAGTGTCCTTTTATGACCTTCCCTTCCCCCCCATTTATAGTGAACCTATATGAATCAAAATAGAACTTAAACATAGTAATAATAAAAAAGCAAACCAAGCGAGTTTCAAAAAT
Organism: Strigops habroptila; assembly: GCF_004027225.2. Lineage (NCBI taxonomy): Eukaryota > Metazoa > Chordata > Aves > Psittaciformes > Psittacidae > Strigops > Strigops habroptila. The sequence goes on from NC_044277.2 coordinate 98,948,036, forward strand.
TTTAAACATTTCAAAAGGTGCTGCTGAAAATTTTGAAACCTAGGTGGGCAAGCAGTGACAGAGTAATTAATAGTTCTGAGCTGCAAGCATTTAATTAGGTAACTACTCTCTCTAGTTTCTTTCAAACGAAAAGGTCAGATTCATCCAGATGGTGCAGTAGAAAGTGATGGCAAATTAGATGTGGGTCTAAGTCCTCCACAGGAGCCTATAACTTCTCATTGACTAGAAAAGGAGATTAGGATCTTAATTTTATAGACATTCATGTTAGAGGCGTGCTTAGAGTGAGGAAGACACTCACATAAATATTTAAAATTACTGTACCTATTACATGACATTTTCTTATCTTGCAACAATTTTGAATTAAATTTTCCTGACTGGAAAAGAAAGTAGAAATCACTATTCCTTTCAGATCATGATGATTTGAATGATCCACATTTTCAGCAGTTATAGTAAAACTTTTTGACTATTTTCAGTTGCCAACAGCTTCTACTGAGTTCTCTTTGAATGCACTACTACATTACTATATTTATAGATGTATATATTTTCTTGTCTTGATTAAAGCCAGAAAAAAACTGTTTGGGGAAAAAGAAAATCACAGATCACCAGCAACATTACTTCTGACAAAGAGAAAAAAAAAAAAAAGGTTTTATTTAGTCATCTTATATTTGGTGAGGATATTGTATTTGGTGAAATGTTCTAACTGCTTCTTGCTTTGAGAATAAATACATAAATAAATGCTGATATTGATGCAGAATAGTCCTGTTGATATCCTTCACTTACCACAGAGGAGATACTGCTTGAAATTCAATGAGATTTTGTTCCCATGACATTTCCAACTTGGTTTCCACAAACCCAGGTAGACTCAACTGGATGTTCTAGCAATAGGATCCTTACTTTAAGTGAACCCAGGAGGTTCTGTTTGTGGATGCTACTATATTGCACCAAGAAGTATAGAAGATGGTGATAAATGCATTCATGTTTTTGAATATTCAAGATGAATTCACTTGCTGCTTGCTGAAACCACAGAGGAGACAGGGCCAAAATCACAGGTTCCTATTTGCCATTCCTAACTCTACAGACAGCAAGTGAAGACTGAAAGAATGGAGGATATTTCCCAGAGATAAAAGATTGCTAATGGCCTGCTGATACCTAAAATAGGCCCTGAGGCACATAATCGGTTCCCAACAAGGATATAAAAGGTGACATGGTATCCCCCTCTCTGCTCACAACATCATGGAAAGTTCACCAGGACTTTCCAAAATGGTAAATTGTCCAGCAACTAAAAAATCATGTTTTATATTCAGATAAAGACAGCTAAAAAAATCCTTTGCCCCGATTTGTTTTGGCAAAGCTTGAAAACCTTTCTGGTTTTATTCCTCATGAGTGATTAGAAAGTTGCCTGCAGTTACAGAGAAGAACGGAAGACTGCTCTTGAAAATGGAGTCATCAAGAATGTACATCAAACTAATATAACCATCGTATACATATTAACAAGCAAAGAAGGAGAAGGAGAAGCAGTCATGCATAATAAAATTGAGGAAAAAGTTATGCGGAAACTGTAAGGTGTTCACACTTAAATAATTTTGATATCTGTGCATTTGTATAGACTTTATCATTATAAATGGTGGGAAAAACCAACAGGGACACTTTTTTAAACATCAGTTCCTAAGCCTGTTTGGGCCAGAATTTTGGCTCAATATCTTAAAAAAAAAAATCTAGGAAAAAAAAAAATTAAAAGCTTGAATTTCTTACTTCAAATTTTCCCATTCTCACAATATTTATGCAAAAATCAGATGTTAGCTGCAGTTTTCTAACGTGTTGACTGCTAGCTAGGAATTTAAATGACCAAGCTTCTAGTCTTGGTTCTACAGGTGACATTTCCTGACAGCTGGAGGAGTTGTATCAGTGCCATATTCTTATTTCTTGCACATACACGTGTGCATGCATGTAGATGTATCTATGATTTTTTTTCCCCATTTTTTATGGATGGGATAGCTAAAACTTTTCATATTCCTGCTGTATGTTTTACTTACTTTTAAATCTATCCACTCTTTCTGATGCTCAGCATGTTTTGTTAACCTCTCTTTAAGGATCCTTCTGAGGTTCTGTTCTGTGGTTGTATCCTGGCTTGGGACCTACCTCCTTCAAGGAGGTTAAAAATCCTAGGACTTTTTGCCAGGCAGAAAATACATGCAAGGGACATAAAATTTTATGTGGCAAAACAGAAATAAACTTCTTTTTTTTCTGCTGGAGCAAGAGTTACAACACATGGATTCATGGTCTTGCTGGGTTTTTGCTAGATAAGGCAGTGAGATTACGTGCATATGTTTCTGTATGCTCCAGGAAAGCTTGGTTATGGATGATCTACTACAAACATTTAGATGTTTATTGTCGCTGTCTTTTCGTTAGATTTCTTGCTCTCTTTTCCATCAATTATCCTTTCCAAAAGAAGAAACATAATAATAGTAATATTAATAATAGCCATAAGAATTAAAACTCCTTGTATACTGGTTTCATCCCCTTTTCTTGTTATTCCTTCCATTTTGGAAACATCATAGTACAGCTGGGAGAAACCAAAGCACTCTGTTTTTGTTGATTTTCACACAACAATGCAAAGGAGATCACAATGGTCTGAAGTGGAGGGATGAAAAGAGGGACAGCAGGGGAAACCATGGTGCAGTATAACTCTGCCCTGAGCTGTGGGGTAGTATGGGATGTATCAAAATAACCTCAAGGTATTGAAACATAGGGAATAAGAAGGGTAGGAAGGGTTCAAGAAAGGCAAGAAGGGGAGTTTTCAGCTGGAAAAGCCTTGATCTAATTCTGTGGACTCAAGCCCTAGCTGGAGGCATCATATCTGAAAGTTCTTTTTTTCTTTCCTATGAAGTGCTCTATTTGCTTTGAAGTGAATCCCAAAAAATAGTTGCTCAGTAGGCTGAATACCATTAGAAATATCCAGTGAGGTAACAAACAGCTCCACAAAGAGAGGAGGAAAAGTGACCCAAAGAAAGATATAATAGAAAATGTCAAGCTATGTGTGGATTCACTGGGTTCATCTTCTTTCTTTTTCTGCTTCTGCTGTGTTTTCCTTCTTTATGCCTATTAGGTGAGTCTATTTATATTCCAGAATGCATGATGTTGCCATGTTTTGTAAGCTTTCTGTATTGTGTTTTCTGAAACAACTGAATCCAAAATGAATTCATTAAATTCCTAGGGAATGGTTTTAAACTGAAAGGGTAGATTTTGATTAGATAGTAGGAAAAATACTTTACTATGAGGGTGGTAAGGCACTGGCACAGGTTGCCCAGAGAAGCTGTGGCTGTCCCATCCCTGGCAGTGTTTAAGGCCAGGTTGGATGGGACACTGAGCAACCTGGTAGAGTGGAAGGTGTCCCTGCCCATGGCAAAGGGTTGGAGCTAGATGATCTTTAAGCTCTCTTTCAACTCTAACCATTCTACGATTCTATAACTCAAATAAAATGCTCCTGTTTGAAAGTGGTTTTCTTTAACCCTAACTAGAGAGAACCTATATTGACGGTGTTATAGGTGCAGGTCTTGGCCGCAAAGCTGCAGACAACTCTGCAGCATCAGAGGCGATATTGGTCTTGAATATCATGGATAACATTGAAGCAACTTGGACGTAAATGAAGTGGTCCAGAGTCAGGTACAGTATTCTGGCACTAATGTCCTTGTGGTCTTGGAAGGGTCTGTCAGTTCAGGAAAAGCATCAAGGAAGGCAATGTATGCCCAGAGCAGCCTTGTCCATGGTTTCCTATATCTTTTAAATCTGTGAGCCAAATCCAGTACAAATACTTGCATTGCAGGATCCTGGACCAGTTCAGGGAGCCAATCCGGGTCAACGTTTGTTGTTTTCTTTTGGTGCTGGTTTCAGCCTATTCTCTCATTCCTCCTCGCAGATACATAAATGTTTGGGCTGGCATTAGGGAATGGGAGCAGCTGTTGATGGGGGGAGGCAGAATCACTTCTTTCTGTGGTAAAATGCCAACTTGCAGTGGGTTACAGAGCATGTAAAGTTACATTCTGCAATAAAAGGCCTTGCTAAAGCTAGGCTGGCCTGCTTAAGGTCAGGTGTCATTGTAGCCAGGGTATGGTCTATTCATGCAAAAAGTGGAGGCTTGAGTGTGTACTTAAAACCTTTCTCTAAAAATCCAGCATTAGAAAAGTATGTATGAGTCCTGCCCACAGCAATTCAGCAAACCATACTTTCCACGAATGCATTTGATCACAAATATGAGAAACGTATGGGGACCTGATGCTTCTGTTTTCCTAGTGGGGGGAGGGAAGCACAGAACACATACATCAAATAATCAGAATAAGTACAATACAAATACAAAACAGCCAGCTGGCAAACACAGTAATACAAGAGATATTTCTGACTAATACTGTCCAGGACCACTAGCTTGATGTTGTGTATTAAAAAAAACCAAAGAAAAACCAATCCCCAAAAAGAGCACAAACATTCGTGTGACCTACTGTGGTTGTCTTGCTGAATAGAATGGCTTCACATTTGCTTTGAATTATTCTGTGCATGGTCTAAAACGCTGCTTCTTTTTTTTTTTTCTTTTCCTCTCTCTTTTTCCGTTGTTATTCTATGTGTTTCATATTGTTTTATGTTTCTCTCTCAGAATACTTAATACTTCTCTGCATCCTCCAGCCCTATTACAGCATTACAGTAATGGGCTGCTGCATGCACTTCTTTTTGTTCAATTTACAACTAGTCAACAAATGTTTCTTTCCCTACCATTTATAAAGCAGCATGTTCTGTTGAAGGGGATAATGGATGAAATCCAGTGTTACATGCCTCACAGCTGAAGGGGCACACCCTGTCCGCAGAGATTTTTAGTCCTCAGCAGCTCTCACATCTTCTCATTTAAATTTAATCTAAGAAGCAGTTAACGAAATGCAGTAACTTCTGTTACATGCTTTGAATACATTAATAAAATCCCAATATTATACAGCCTGAACAGCTGCTTGAAGATATTCACATAAAGATGCCATTAGCTGCAGGGTGCTGAATTTCAGACCTGCATCTCTTCACATACTTGATTCTCTAAACTAAGAGAATGTTTCCACTACACTCTAGACGTTAAAGATTATGGGTGCTTTTTGGAACTGACTTAGTTTGTAGTGTCTGACAGTTTGCTGTGGTTTTATACTTCATGAATACAAAGTAGATAATTTTTTGTAACTATAATAGTCACTTAATTTCTTTCAGAAAACATTTTCCAACCAGCGACAATAATCTGGACTGAAAATAACAAAAGCAGCTATTCATGAATTACATTGATTTTTGGACACTTGGTCCCATCTCAGAAAGCTGTGTTAGGTGGGATTCAGCTCCAGATGCAGAAGTCTACATGTGGGTGTCCTCTCAGAGGACTTGTTCCAAAGATTTACCCAACTAACTCAGCTATAAATGAGTGGCTGACCCTTGGAATTAGGAAGTCAAAGGTGGCCAGAAAGTCCCAGACATTCATTAGCATTGAGACCACTTCATAAACCTTCTCTCTGCTAACACATCCCAGTAGCCAAGCATGGGTGGTGGGATTTTGCCTAACTGCGCATGATGAAATCCAAACCTCCAGTTACACAATGAAAACTAAACCATGGTAGGCTATGGTATAAATTAAGAGAAAGAAACAAGCCATCCTATTTCTTCTACCACATTCAAGATTTCAGTTCGCCCTTTGGGAGCTTAAAGTGTGCTTCTGGGAACGACAATTTCTAAGAAATCTAATGCTATTAGAATCAAAGAGTCATGGAAAAGCTATTTGGAAAAGACAACTAGAGGCCTCTTAGTCCAAACTCCCAGCTGGGGCAGAACAATAGCCAACCATAGATCAGGTCAGCCACGGGTTTCCCCCCCATGGCTTGCAAATCCCCAAGGATGTGCATGCCAGAACTTCTCTGTATAGCCTGCTCCAGTGCTACACTACACTGAAATTATTATTTTCTTAATCATAGAATCCTAGAATGGTTTGGGTTGGAAGGGAACTTAAAGCTTCCAACACCCATGCCATGGGCAGGGACACTCTCCACTAGATCCATTAGATGGTGCTCCGAGCCCCATCCAACCTGGCCTTGAACACTGCCAGGGATGGGGCAGCCACAGCTGCTCTGGGCAACCTGTGCCAGTGCCTCACTATCCTCACAGGGAAGAGCTTCTTCTTCAGATATCATCTAAACCTTCCCTCTGTCAGTTTAAAGCCATTCCCCTTTGTCCTGTCTCTACCTGCCCTTGTGAAAAATCCCTCTCCAGTTTCTTCTTCGCCCCTTTAGGCACTTGAAGGCTTCTCTAAGGTCTCCCTTGAACCTTCTCTTCTCCAGGCTGAACAAGCCCAACTCTCTCAGCTTATCTCCATGGAAAAGGTGCTCCAGCCCTCTGATTGCCTTCGTGGCCTCCTCTGGACTCACTCCAGCAGCTCCACGTTCTTCATATGTTGGAGCCCCAGAGCTGGACACAGGACTGCAGTGAGGATCTCACAAGAGCAGACTAGAGGGGAAGAATCCCCTCCCTTGACCTACTGGTCATGTTGCTGGTCATGCAGCCCAGGATACAGTTGGCCAGACTAAACCTCTGTCCAGATGAGACCTCTGTTAATATCCAGACTAAACCTCTCAAACCAAAATCATTGCCATTTGTATCATGTAGCATGATTAAGAAGAGTTTTGATTTATCATTTTTTTTCTAGCTGTCACTGAAATAGCTGTAGTCTCCACCCAACATGCAAGCCTAGTTCCACTGAGGTCTTTTCACATGACATGTGCACATTAGGACCTCTGTAATGCACTCTTCTAAATCATGGATTGTGTACAGTACTACAGATGCAACTGATTGCAGTACTACAGATGCAACTTCAACAGCACTGAGTACAGAATAATTGCTTCTTTTGGTATATGGGGCATGCACTTTCTAATGTGCCACGTTATTATGTGGTTTGCCTTATTTACAGTGGGAGTGAACTAGTGGCACTTGGATTTATTCCTACTTTGTGTTCAACTTGGCACCTACTGTAACCTCCAGGTCCTTCTTCTCCTGGTTAATATTCAACCTGTCATTTTTCAGTCCATAACTACACATGGCAGTAATTTAGTTTGATATTTTCAAAATCAGAAATGTTTCTAATAGAATATGAAGCTAGACTCTGAGATTACATTTATTTCTATCTGTTTCTTACAACACCAGGGAGCTCAGTCACTTTTTGGCCTTCCAGGCCCCCACAGATTTAACTGTGAAAGTCAATACTCACAAGGAATATTTGTTGTATAAAAATGACACTAGGCCAGTATGTCTAACTCTGGCTCATAATCCCACTGTAACATTTTCTTGCCTTGCAACAGCACTGAAAAAAAGCCCCAAAATTCTTCTTCCTTCCCAAATGCCTCAGTCTTTTATGATGGAAGTCTTGCTTAAGTGTTTTTGAAAATTTGATCCCATCTTTGTATAAACCTGAGATCAACCCTGAAGTGATTCCAAGGCCAAGGAAAGGAAGAAATAATAGGACTTTGCTGTTCAGAAGGAGGGGGTGGGAGAAGAGGACAATTAAATGGGAATTACTTTGCACTGTGGTTAGTCACAGGGACTGATCTGATTACGTAACCTAACTTAAATGTTGACCTTTATGTTGTCAGTGTAAAAACCAAACATATTAAACATGGCCTTGGGTTCCTGAACAAGATACAACAAATTGAGAAAGATAGGGAGAGAGACTGAATATTCCAGGGCCAAAGGAAAGACCTGATTGATAGATAAGGCTCTGGGGAGGGCAGTGTTAGGATTTCCTTTTCTGATGACTTCAGTATTTCTACCTGACAAAAAAAAAAAAAAAAGGTGAGTTCTCATATATGCGTGGTTGATACATACAGGTTTGTCTTTCCCCATTTTTTTGTTTCGAAAGAGGGGGAAAAAAATCTCCCTCATATTTTTATCAGGCATCTTGCCAGACTTCTGTCATCATCAGGAAAATGGTTCCTTCAGCAGACACATCTGGGCAACTTCATGCCCATTCCTGATGTAAGCTGTCAAATCCTGTCCCAGATAGCAATGAGAATGGTTCACCATTCCTAGAAGAAAAAAAATAATTCACTTTTATTTATTTGGAAAGTGTGTGTATTAGGAGGAGAACAGATAATTTCTTAGACACAACATCTCCAATGGCCCATCTATTTGTACGCACAAAGACAGAAGTCTTACTGTCCCACCTTCTATCACAACTCCCTTTTCCTGTTTTGTTCATTCTAAGCCTGGAATCATGTAAATATATATATATGCATATAAACTTTAGAGATTTCTTGAACTGTCTACATAATTAAAGGTTCTGTGTCTAGATTAAGAAGAAGAGGCACAGGCATGTGTAAATATAAACTATATAATGTGGGTATATATATGTATAGTATATATACATATACACTGAAGTGTATAGCTTAATAATATGCATGCATAGTGTGCGTAAACTGTGCTGTGTAGCTATAAGGGATGAGATACGCTGACTATGAGTGTGCATGCATTTGTTTATTTACAAACAGCTCCAGCCTGCTTGAAGTAGGGTTTTTTTCCTAACTGCACACCCTCTGGCCAGGGCTGGGAGATTTAATACAACACAGATGGCCCGTGTCTGCCTTTTCTCTCCATGGGAAGCGATCCAGCTCAGCCACTAGCCCTCCTTCCCATCCCTGCTTTCCCTGACCACGAGAGACAGGAGTCACAACCCCTCTTGGTTCTTGCTCTGCACCTTCCCTCTGCCCCCCAGATCACTGGTTCCCTGCATGGAGGGTCAGGAGGAGCTCTTACCGTGTCCTTGGCCAGGCATGCTGTGAGGCAGAACACGGGTCCCTTCATCTCTTCCCTCCTGCTCAGAGTGTGTCCAGAACTTGCTGTGAGCTATGTCCCACCAACTAGACATTTGGCAAGGCTTGCTTTGAGCAGCACTCTAGGCCCTAATTGAAAATGCATGTTGCTTTATAATCCCTTTTATTGGCATTTACTTTCCCTGTGGAATAGCAGAACAGTAATAATATACAGTGTATTACTGTTACATAGCAAAATGGATTTCCACTTACCATTAATTTTTTTTTCTGTCTTGTTTTTAAAGAAAAGCAAAGAAATTACCAGTATGCATAAAATGGCTATTAAAACAATATATTTCATCATTGTAACCAAACTACCCGAACTGCCCACACCCTGCTTTCAAATGGTTAATGTTAAGTACCAGATCTCTATAAAAAACCTGTTGACAAGGGCCATATCTCCAGCTGCTGCAAACTGGCAAAACTCTGTTGAAGTTAGTAAAGCCATAGCAGCTTATGCCAGTTGAAAATTTGGCCTTTAGACTTCCTTTGGCTGGATCCACAGTGGTTATCAGGAAGAGAAGGGAGATCTCCACAAGCCTGAAATGGCCCCCTTCACAACATCAGGCAAAGCCACACAAACACACAACAGACATCTAGCTATCACAGATCCAGAAAAAGTCTCTTGGCCCAATCAAAGAGCAGAACCATAAGACAGTTTTTTAGAAGGATCTATGGAGATCATCTGGTATGGTCCCTGGCTGAAAACCAAGCTAACTAAAATCAGGGTGCTCTGGACTATGCTCAGTTAGATTTTGAATGAGATTATATGTCCCCTCTGTTAAATGTATTCTTTACTTGATTAAAACTGAACTGGATTCATTGTTTTGGTCTGCATCCACTAAGGAGCCAAAGCCTCTGGATCCTTCAGCTTCCTTTTCGTTTACAAGCCAGAGAGAATCACACTGGATTTTGTTATCAGCGTGGCAATAAGTTAAGTGATGGACACACAGCACAGGACTGTAGCTGAGGAAGGCAGCTTCTAGGAAACCTCTGCGAAGCATCGCCTACATGGTAGTGTGGAGTTACACCCTTCTGAAAAACTGCTATAAGGAGGTTTAGTTAGGGGAGATGATTACGCAGGATTGGCTCTTGCATCCTAAATGTGAGCCAACAGACCTGACTGAGATGATTTTCAACACCTGAAGATCCCATCACAGTTAATTTACTAGAAAGATGCTAATCATTGTTATCAGATTTCACCTCACTGATTGCAGTTTTATTGTTCTAAGTAACACCAAGCAGAAGCTTACCCATTACCTTCAGTAAGGTTGCTTGAACCTTTACCAGGTGAGTAACCCACCCATTTCACACTGACTTCTTTAACCCCAACGTCTCTTCCTGATGCTGAGAGGTAAAGATACCCCTGCTCTTACTGTTGTTTTTGTTTTGTTTTGTTTTTAATTGGAAGAGGTTAAATAATTTAGATGACAACTACAGTGTAACATTTCCAGGCTCCTCCCTTACAAGTGCTGAGCATCTGAATAATAGCTTTGTCTCAAAACAGTCTCTTGAGTGAGGAATATTGTAGTTTGGCTTGGTATTTATATTTTTATGAAGGCCAGCCAGCTTTTTCCACGTCACAAACCATATCCAGTTGCAGATGTCTTCTTCAGACCTTTCTCCTGAGGAGGAGGGAAAGTGAGCTGGAGGAGATGCTTAAGACAAAATAATTCAGTTCTCTTGGAAAAGGTTAGTAAAATGGATTATTTACAAAGATAATGTGGACATTATGTATTCTAATAGCATACATAGCATAAATCACATGCAGGTATGTCATAAATATTGTGTAAAAATATATGTGTGTGTCATGTGGAAAGCACAGAACATTTAAAGAAGTTTTGAAAGTGTTTTGTTGGGAAGATTTAGCGATCATTCTCTGTAGATGCACTTGAAATTCAGTATGAACGGCTTTTTCATGGGGCACGTAGTAAAATGCTTTGGAGGCATACACATGTTGAAATTCACAGTCAACTAAAGGCCGTGTACACGAAGTCATGCACCCTGTCTCTTTTCTTGAATTAGCACATTCTGCCCCTTTTTTCCATCCTTGTCTCCTGGGCACAGTCAGTGTTACCAGAAAAAGCACCAGCTTTAGCTGCATTTAGCTTTTTCTATATCACACACCTGTAAAACATGCTACTCCCCCTTCAATAATCTAGGAAATGTATGCTTTTAATCTGAATAGTCCAAAGTCATGGGTTTTCCATGGCATAAATCTTCAGTTTCTCGTAGTCCTTTGCAATGAGAACACATCTCCTTGGGCTATGTGTAGCTCTGCTCTCAGGAACCTGGATGACGGGTCTGGCCCTCAAGTGTGACTGGAGCAGGTCTCTGCCACTTCATTTACTTCTCTTATCTATCTAAATTATAATTAATTTGGTAAAAGTATTTGATCTGTGACAGTGACTGAGTCTATAAGTGCTTTAGCGCTGTTGGAGAATCTGATGATTCCTCACTGAGAGAATAAGTGCTGCAGGCAGGAATGGGAAAAGTCTTCCAGGATCCTTCTGAAGCAGATGGAAAAGGCTACAAATCCTTCCCATGGGCAGCCCATGTCCTCTCTTTACTGAAACGTATCTGGAAAAAAAGATGAAGCAAACTTACCCAAATCTTCATCAGGTTTGGAGAAACAACTGTATGTTTCTTGAATGCAAGGAAGGGACAAACAGGCATGGCAGATGCTTGCTCACTTCTCCTCACTCACCTGAAATGCTCTCTTGATGAAGCCTAAGTGAGGAAATGACTCACTGGCTTTCATGAGTTGCACGTTTTTACTTTTTACTCAAACTCGGAGCAAGAAAAGTAACCTTGGAAAGACCAAGTGTACCACGATTTTCCAGTGTGGCTTAACTGAGGCTGAGCCCAAGGGATTAATTGAGCCCCAGATAATTTTGAAGAAGCTTCCTGATAAAATCCATGCTGAGACTTCCTCCTCACGTGTTTTTAAGATCTTCTGCCTCCTTATACATTAAACTGATCTGAGACATTTGGGACAGTTTGAAGGACATCCTAGCTCAGGATAGGATGATATCTCCTCTAAAGGTCTTGATCCTCTTTACTTGACTCTGGCCTATACAAGTGGCCAAATGTACCCTTACTCAACAAGAGCCAGAATAAGTTAATCAAACCCTCTGGTCAGCTTGGCTTTATTTTCACCTGTGGATAACTTCTTTTTGATTCTGATCTAGCCACCTGAGTGAGTACTTCAATTCACTTTCATTATCTGAAAAATTGAGGTTTTGGCTCAATTAACGCTGAAAAACTCTGAGGGTGGTAGATACCAGCATAAAAAGAAGGAGGAGATGAGAAGGGACTTTCATTTATTAAAAAAAGTTTAAAGACTGGTTGCCACCTCTTCATTTACAGGTCAAAGCAAACCCAATGTTCCTTCTGTGTCCAAAAATCACAGACATTTCAATTTCAGCACGAGGGAGACGTTACCAGACACTATAAATCAAGGACCTGGGCTGTAGGGTAATGTCACGCGTCCAACCATGCAGAATGTATGTAAGTGTGGCTGGTAATGGAGCGAGGCAGCCCAGCCGGAGGAGTCCATGTACCTTGTAAATATTATTACTACATAGCATGGAGACTCAGTGGGCATAAAGCTTGAAGCCAGACTAGCAGTTTGTTTTCATAATTTGCAAGCCCATTGCCTTTAAGCTGGAATGTGTTTTTCTGCATGTGTGTGTGTGGTGGTGGACACCCCAGATGATGATCAGGAGTGTCACCATGAAATACTTTGGAGGCCAGGTCATGGGGTTGAGTAGGTTACTGAAGCTGTTGTGGAAAATCAAGGATTTGAGTGATTCTAAAGACAAATCATAGCACAGGTACACTGGCCTGTTCCCAAAGTTTACTAATGCCTTCTGGCTGTGTGTAAATCTGATTTTGGTGTACCTGGTAACTGAGAGAGATAAGATAACTGACATTGATTCTGCTGCTCTTTCTGGTATCCAGTTGCATCTAGAGGTGGCTGGGCTTTGCCCTGCCCCATGTGAATGACACTTTGTTGCAAATGAATGCACTGCCCCCTTACAAAAGAAACAACCAACCAACCAAAAGAAGACAAAAACCTCGTCATGGTATTCTACCTATTTTTCAGTGCAATATTTCAGCAGACATAATGTTTTCATCAATTTGAGAAGGCTGCTGAATAAGTGACAGCCCTGGAGAATTTGGTGGCAGCTGAAGAAAGCTTTAAAGCTGAATATCTGTTATAGTTCAGGAAAATAACTAACCACCATGGTTTGTCCCTCTCAAGCTTCCTGAGAAGAAGACAAAAAGTTCCTAACAGACTTCAAGTGTTGTCTCCCTAGTAAAAATAAATAGCAATTTTTTGTATTCTCAGTTTTTCTGGGAATGGGAAAAATGTTTCTAACCTGAGTTTGTAGATATTGGACTTACGGAAAGCCTGGACTGTTGAAAAATAAATAATTTCTTGGACACTAAATTGAAAGAATAGTGATTTTCAAGTCTAAATAACAAGTTTGGACTAGACAGGGCAGCAAAGGACAACTGTCTATTACTAATCAATACAAAAACGGATTCTACTTAAATTTGTAACAAGCTAGGTGATTATTTAATTTCTATTACAATTAGTTCCTCCAACTAGACATTATCTTTAGCGAGGGATCCCTGAACACCTAGCTATAGGCCATGATCCTATTCATATAGCATGATCCAGTTTAATTTATGGTGAAGATAACTGCAGGTTTTAACCAGCATAGTTTGCACAGAATCTGATCCAAGGCTGGTAGGAAAACCTGTGTATATCAGAGAAGTCTTACGTATAACCTTTGTCATAAACATTTGTGAGTAGAGCTTCTCTCAAGTCAAACATTTTTTTTTTTTTTTTTTTTTTTTCTTTTTTGGCAATGGACACTTTTGGACCAGAGGATTTTTAGGAGGCACACAACTAATGTGCTCTAGATGGGCCCTGTTGAAAAGGGAGGTTGGACTAGATGATCCATGGTGCCTCCCAGCTTCAACCATTCTGTGATGCTTTTTCACCCTGAAGTGGTAGACAGGTAATCATATGGAGGTTTTAATGTTAGGAGCCAACCAATAAGAGCTATTCAAAAGATTTCGCTCTTGTTGAATCTGAATTCAGATTGTATCCTTGGTTTAGCCTCCAACGGCAAAAGAAAATTCTTTGATCATAATTCAGATTAAAATTACTCCAAATGTATTTGAATCAACTGCTGTTTCATCCAGTTATGGGTAGAAAGGCTGGTTCTGACTTACACTAAGGCATCTTTCTGCAAAGAAAGGGAGCCTATGAGGGAGCACAGTTATTATGTCCAGACTGGGACTAAGGCTGAAAATCCCTAAACTGAAAAAAGCCTGGATGTCTTGAGCTGTCATTTATCTCATCAGTGTCACTGTGACACAGATAGTTTCATGTAATTTTTTCTCCACAACAGGTTGAGTTTGGAGAATGTACAAATTTACTAGATACTTGCCTGTCTTACTGTTGAAATTCACTTATGTTACAGGGCACAAAAATGTCTGAACTGATATTTGAAGCCACTATGCAAAACAGAAACACACAGCTAATCTTGGTGCTTTCAAGTTACAAAAACAGAGAAAACCACAGGTGAAACCGCTAATTTTCTTCATCATTTCAAAACTTTAGCACCAAGGGACTAATTCAAAGCCTACCAAATGGAAAGCAATGGAAAGCTTTGTATTGAGGTCAGTGGGGTTTAGATCAAGCCTCAGAAGGCAGCTGACAGCTGCAATGACCCTCAGGTGAACTTCATGCTCTGGTTGAAACATCCATACTTGCCATGACTGCCTGCCCATTGCATTGTGCCTTTGCTCAGCTTTGGTTCTCCTATGCTGAATTCTTGCTGCCAGCATGCCAGAGAGAGAAGTGTGTGCTTTTCCAATTGCTACAGGCTGCTGCCCAATCACTGGTTTCACCTTCTGAGAGCCCTGCGCTCAAAATTCATAGCCGCTGAATCACACCCATGACCTCAGCTCCTGCACCAAAGACGTAAGGACTGGGGAATTCCTCTGCCTAGGAAAGGAAACAGTGGAGTCTCCATAGTTTTGTTCCTGGGGAGTGCTAGGGCTGTCATTCCAATTTATGGACAGTATCAGAAAAGGAAACAGTGAGGTGTCTGCTCTTCTCCCAAACACCAGTCATACTATTGTGCATGTAGAGTTAACTTGCCATTTTCTGAGCTCAAAGAATATGAAAATATTAATTGATCAAATGAAAATATCTTACACTATATGCTAATACTTTTTTCCATATGTTATAATAATAACAGTTATTTAACTGTTTAGCAATTGAACTACTTAGTCAAAAATATTAACAATAACTGCTAGAAAGAAAATATTATCTGCCCAGTGGACAGTGAGTGTCTAAGGGACATGTGGATACTAAATCTTGCAAGTTGATTAGCTCTTTTACTTCCCTTTGTCTTCTAATATTAGCTGTTTTGCACGACAGTCTGCATTCCTTATAGACTGGTGACAATATGGTGACATTTATACTCCTGGTTATTTGTTTGGAAGAAACTACTTGCAAACATTGTGACACTTATTCTCAGTTTGCAAGCACTAAAGTAGACGCTGAATACAGTAAGAATGATCACAGTATGAGGACCTGGGCTAAGCCCACTGTAGTGAAAGGAAAGAATCCCATTGTCTTCAGATCTGAAGAAGCCATCAAAGCTTCAACATATTCTTCTGAGGTTGCCTTTTATTGCCTAAACTCACAGTTATCTTGCCTGAACTTGCTGCTGGTTCAAAGCTATCTATGTTGTCTTGTTATTGTGAAAAAGAGACAGACCTTCCAGGAAAGTATTGGTAGATGGTTTGTTATCTCCTGCTTATGTACTTCATTTATAACATCTAGAAAGAAGAAGGAGCTCCTAAGTCAAGAAGCAAACTTCACTTGGATTAATGCTGTACGACTTTTAATACTAAAGCCTTGAGGGCAACGTAAACTCAAAATTCTATTTAACTGTGATTGTCACTCAAACCTAAAGCCAGGGAAGAATTTTGTCCAGAAATAGATGTAAGTTCCCTTTTTTAACAGACTGAGCATTTGCATTATTGATTCAGGAATCATGATAAAAACTGAAACTGCAAGTGAAAAAAAAAAAATCTCAGGAAGATATTTTTTGTGTTATTTATATGAACTATGGTAAATTAAAGCCTAACCTTCAATGCAGAAGTAGAATGCTTTTTGTGAACAACATTCTAAACCCATGGTCAGAAATACAGGTTTGTTGGTCCTGCCTTGAGTGGAAGGTGGACCAGTTATCCTTTGTAGGTCTAGGTCTCTTTTAACCTGTGTCATGCTAGGAGTAGTCAGAGGCTTTCTGTATGTGTGCAACTCATTCATTTAGCAGTCCATTCTCAATTTCCCTGCTGGTAAAGTGGAAGAGACACTTACCTACTTACTGAAGAGCAAACCTCCAAGAGTTCTCAGGAGATAATTTTAAGAAAGGGATACTAAGGATGTTCCTTCAATTTAACTGTTCCAGAGAATCTTCCTTTTGATTTGTTCTTGGCATCATTCAGATAGATGGAAGAATGTTTTAAAATTAGATCCCTTTTAGGCTTTAAGGATTGTTCATCTCAGCATAAAGGTTGTGCTCATGCTCAGACATGCCCTATTAAGGATATTGTGGTTTTGTGCTGTCTGAGCTGCCTCTAAAATATATTCAGTGTCTACATGGGGCATTTAGATCTGACACAAAGCCTACAGCAGAGAGGCAGTTAAAAGGGATATGAGGTCCCAGTGGGACCTCATGTAGCACTAGTGATCGAAGCTGAGCTCCACATCTCTGTGTGACCTGTTTATCTTCTTTGCACACAGTCCTTGGAAATCTGAGGCTGTTTTAGTACTAGGCCTTTAATGTTGAAATATTTAGTGCACCCTCTAGGTCCTCAAGCTCCACTTCAGAAAGATGCAGCTCTCCCAGAGGTCCTTGTACCATGTTCGTGAGTCCTGTGCAGATGTCCTGGTTATTTCATAGTCTCCACCGCATATGTGTATTTGGGAAGTGACATCTTGCCTGTAGTCAGTTTAGTTGCTGTGGCCTGAGGACAAAATTCAGGTCATCAGCTGGTAGAGATCTATTTTAAGATCATCTGTATTACTCTACAGGATCTATCTGACTGCACTGAGTAGTTCTCCAATGACTATAATGGGAACTTGCATACTCAGCTCACATGAACACACCAGCATTGAAGACAGCTGGTGCTAGAGCTCTGAACCAGTGTCTATAATCCACCCTAGCCATTATCAATTCATTTCACCTCCCACTTTAACAGCTCTGCTTCACACTTGGTATCTGTATCTAGCCAATAAATTCTAAAACAGATCATCCAAATTTCCCTCTGAATGTGCCTGCCTCTTTTTGTTGAAGAGGCCCAGAAAACCAGTCTAGGCTTAAAATTTTCCTTTTAGTGGGCTAACATTAGCTGAAATGAAATCCCAGCTCAAATACACAGGGATGTTATGAACATTAGTTCATATTTCACCAATAATAATCTGTAGCTTAACTCTAGGGAAAATTTAAACAGAAGATGTTAGAGATTTATAGATATCTAGGTGAAGGGTTATAAAATGCATGTGTGTGTGTAGGCTGTGGGCGTGCATACTTTAATATATATGAATGTGCACATATTTATCTATACCTGTATATTTATATAGGCAAAGAAGAATGAATACTTTCCATATAGTGCATTCAATGCAATGAGCAGATTTTAGAACCAGAGGGATTTGTTATGACCATCTAGTCTGGTGTTAAATACAAGATCACATGTAGATACATCGGAACATAAGCAAAAATATTGTCCGTTTCATCATTTCTGTCTTCTGTGTAGCAATGCTGGCTCCCCAACTTGATCTGTAGTGATGATGCCTGTGCCGTTGCAGACAGGAAGGAGGAGAGAGAGGTGATAAATGTGGAATTGAGAGGTGGAGAGCCTTGGCTCCTCACACTTGGAGTGAGTCACCTGGCATGGAAGAGCTATCATGCTCCCAGTGTAGAGGCAGGAAGCCTTCCATAAATACATAAGCAGCAGTAGAGTCTGGCTGGGATCAGACCAGGACTTTAGGCTGCTGCTGTCTGCTTTGGTGGTTCTTATGCATATGCATGCTCTGTTGTTGCGGGATGACTACATATATGTGCTTCTTGAAGCAGACTGAACCTTTTGCAGCCTGGTGTTTCTTGTTATTCAAACGTTTGTTTTTCTTTCTATGTCCTACCTACAAGTAGTCACACAACTTAACTAAAGCTTGTTGAAGGTCAGCCTAGTGTTGAAAGTGTCTCTGAAGAAGAAGCAAGGTCTATCACAGTGACCTTGACTGAGCCAGGCTGGTTTAGGAATCCAGCAGTTCAAAGAGGTGCAGGGAAAGATTATCAAAACCAGGTACTTTGGCTTCATTCACCCATGGCTGCTGAGATACTTCTCCAAATCCAGCCCTTAATCTCTCTGATCACCAGTTCATCTCATCTGTAAAACAAGATAAAACTAATGCTGCCTTTCCCTGTCTAAAATGCAACGTGATCAAAGCAGTAGCTGTCTCTCACGTCTGTGCACATTTGTCTGCATGGAGTCACGTATGTGCGAGTGGTTTTGACATGCTCTATGTATATATTTTTATGTATGGGGCCTCTTAGGGAACAATGACTATTACAAACAAGCATGACTCAGCTGACTTTTTAAATCTTTCTGGTTTACGTATGGAGCACTGGGACATCTGATCAGCCTTCCAACACCTTGGGAAGATCAATATATGTACTTTAAATGACTTCTAGATGGGAAAAAGAAGTGCACTGAATACATGTATGTTCATAACCACCTATATGCAAGCAGGGAAGGTAATCCGGGGAGCTGTGATTCCTGTTGCACGGAGAGCTGCTCTTCCTCAGGAGTGTCAGGATGGACAGTGACAAGCTGAGGACACGCTGGGTCACTGCTATCTTGTCTGGTGAAGCCAGTGTGACTCCACATTGAGTCCATGGGTGCCAGTATCAGAGCCCACAGCGGAAGCAGATGGGCAGCTTGATCCTTGTGTCAAGAGCGGGGAGCAAAAACACACCATTTGCCACCTTCCTGGGATCCAGAGGGCCAGGCACAGAGCCGAATGTCTCAATACATCCCTCCATGCTGACAGCATCCTCAAGACTTGGCTTTCACCCTCCTGTCTGTAAGGTCTGGCGTTACGTATCACCTGCCAAACGACAGAGTGGAAGGCCTTGCTGCCTCTGGAAAAACACTCAGCGAGTGAAGGTGCTTGGGACAGGGTGTTCCTGCCATCAGGAACTCCTGGGCAGATTGTTAATCCTCTCTGACTGTGCTGTAGGCGCTGCTTTGCTGAGGGAAGAGTAGAAAGATCAAGCAAATTCAACCTAAAATCTCAGAGCCAGTCCACCTTCAAAACTGCTGATTACAACTGAGTAGGTAGAGAGTTTGCTGGTCATCTTCCCCCCCTCCTTTTTTTTTTTTTTCCAGACAACATAATATTAGAGTTTCATTTTTAAAAAAACAATAAGAAAGAAGGAAAAAGTAAAATGGAAAGAAGGAAAAAGGAAAAATTTAAAAATGGAAAACTGTGCATTATTATTTTGTTATAGAAAAACATATCCCCTTTTTGCTACTAGTAGAAAAAATGTCACAATAAATACCAAGAAGTACCATAAATTGAGGACAGCAGGAAGGAAGGGTGCCAGCAAGCAAGCTGCGACAAGTGGAGAAGTGATTGCATGGGGAAGAAGTTGTTTCAGAGCTTCATGGAACTGCAGGTCAGAGGTGGTGGCTCAGTGCTCAAGTGCCTCTCCTTGGATAAGATTGGTTGTCACATTTCATCAAATACCCTGTACTAAACCCAAAGTATCTCAGCTATCAGGGCTGATATTCATGTGCCTTAATTGTCCACAGGCAAACAACCGTTCATCAGCAGAATCACCACCTCTGGAGGTGTCTGCTTTCCCCTCCTGACTGCTGTGAGAGCTCCGAGTGACTATAACCCTCATTCAAACACTTTAGTTTGGTGCCCAAGATAGATGAGACGAATCTGGGATCAGAAAACTTAGTGACAAACACAGCAAAGGAACAGGAAACCAAGAGGATTGAAGTATGAATAACACCTGTTTGTATGAGGGATTTGGCTCAGCAAGAAATGTCCAGGAGTCCTTCACAAGGGCACCATCATCCAGATGTTAGAAGAAAGAAACACCCTTTTTTCACTCTTGCTTCTCTCCTCCCCATGTAGCAATTTAACCTGTGGAAGAGTTCTCCTAGTCTCAGATCAGGCTATAAACGAGCAAGACATCCGAAGCTGGTGATATGCATACAAGCTGCACAGTTAAAAGTTATTATTTGACATAGTGAACCCCTAGTGCTCATTTTTTTCTTTGCTGGGAGACAAAAGAAAACAGGAATAAGCAAAAGGCAATATTTACATTTTTGGTTTATTCTGGACCAGACGACATATATTCTCCTCTTTTATAAAAGTCAATATTTCAGCAACTGGTTTATTCATACTGGTTAGCAGGTAGGTGCATGATTATGTGGTAATTTAGCCTAATCCTGAAGGAAAGAGTTTGAGGCTGAACAAAGCAGAAAACAAAAATGTTGACCAAGAAACAAAGAGAAAGTGTAAGTGGAAAATAGAGGAAAGTGTGGTTAGACATAATGCAATACTTTGTTGAACTGTGGTCTGTCAGACTCTCAGAACTTCAAGTACTCGGATGTTAGTGAGCTCTGTGCCTTACTGGGTCCTAGGGTACATGCTCTTATCCATTAGCATTCAAAATAAAGTCATAACTTTTGGCTCATTTGCATGGAAAAAAACTTTCATGATCCTACAGCTGTTCTCACCCCAGTATTTGTAGTTTTATTACTCAAATATCAACTTTTGTTCACTGTCCAAGTGCAATGAAAACATAATATTTAAATATAAGCCCATTTACTTTTCAAGTATTTTTCCTGTCCAAAAAATTCCTAGTAATTTGTGTCTAATTCAGGCCCTGAACTCATTATTCATCTCTTCTGTGTGCCTATTCATATTAATAGGTGCTAATTCTACCCTTGTGACATCATCACTGTTCCTAAGGCAACTGACTGTGATGTCAGAAACACAAGACAATGGCCTCTGGTTATGAATAAGCAAACGGGAAGAATGAGTAATGAATTAATTGAAAGACTCATAGACTGTAGCAAAATATCTCAGGATCCAAACTTCCCACAAATGTTTTAACATACATTACCAGCTTAATTTTCAACAGATTAGGTACTGGCTGGGTGCACTGGGTGTGGGTCATTTGTGCGTGTGTGTGTTGGAATCTTGACGGATAATGTTATGTTAGGTGAATAGTATTTAGTCATGCTGTGCTCTAATGGCTGTCATCTCATGAGCTTTAAAGTATTTAGTTTCATAACTGAATAAAACATTCTCTTATCCAAGTCTGGGGCAAAGATATCAGTGTAGCCTTGTTTTTTCTGGTTTTCTGGTTTGTTTGGGGTTTTTTTGGTTTGGTTTGGTTTTTTAAAAAAAAAGAATAAAGAGAAAAGGCAGAAAGATCTACTTGCTTATCTAGTCCAATGTCCTTGGTAATGTAAATAGTGTGTTACACTACATAAGTTGAATGTAGTTGCTTTGAATATAGTTTCTTTCCTTGAGAGAAAATTTCACCATGGGGCAGCTAGTGGGGAAGATGTTTTCTTCTCCTTGCTTTCCATGTAGATTATCTGATTTTTTCTTTTAATTTATTTCTTTTGCTTAATCTTAATTAACCCCATGCATTGATTTTGGTGCTTATCACTTCACCAGATAATTCCCTGTGCAATCTTTGCTCCTTTTTCACTAGACCCAACAGAAGATCCACAAAATTATTCATGACCTTAGCTGATATTTTGGGATTGTTTATTTAAAACGTAGGTTCCTCATACATAACTTTTCCTCCCTAACTTTTCCCCCCTTAATTCACATAATCTCCACACATCTACTTCTGGGTTCTTACCTATGGAGCCTAACTCGAAGGGCTTCCAGTCACTATTTTCAGGTGCAGTGGTCTGGGAGGTCTCTGCCATCTGAAATAAAGCAAAAAATGTTGCAAAGGGAGGATAGCCCCATCTCTAGGGCCAGTCTGCTGTGCATGCTTTGAAAAATTGTTCTGAAATTAACCCCTCGATTTTCCTTCCCAGGCTTTGTTTTCCACAGGAGAACCAGCTTCACAACACTGTCTACTTTGAAAGGTCTTGAAATAGAAGCAAAGAAACCCTAGGCAGAAAATGAAACATCAGCTCATGGTTCCTTTGGACAACTGTTTAAAAAAAAAAAAAAAAAACCCAAAAAAAACCAACCCAGAAACTCCCATGACTGCCAACAAGCTGTTTTACAATACCTAGACATGCCAGAAAAAGGGTCGAAGTTCTGCCGGAATACAGATGGCCTACTGGGCTAGTATGGTTAAAGCATGCCAGTTTCTGTAGCCAACAGCACAGAAGGGAGTGATTTGGCTAACATTATGGCCATCTGCCTCTAAGTCCTCAGCCCAAATGACCGGATACCCACTGCAGCTGAATCAACAGTGCAAGTGCACAGCAGTGCTGAAATTTATAGTGCTGGATCTGTATCAAGGTGCTTCAAAATGGTGATCTGGAATGGAAAGTCAAAGATAGATGGGCCAGATGCTGGTGAGATCCCTGAAATGCTATAAAGACAGTTGTCTTCCCTGTGTATCTCTCTACCCACCTACTAGGAATATTTTCCGGTATTGTTTACAGTAATTCTCTGTTGATATGCACATTCACACTCAAAACAATAATACTAATAAATTAAAAAAAAAAAAAAAGGTAAGGAAGAAACCCCAAATCCTGAAGCAAAATTCATTGTAAAATGAAAACTGAACTAAGCTCAAAACAAGTGAAATGAGTCTAAGCTCAAAAAGCAATATTAGGATGTTGTAGTGATCCAAGATAGTGATTCAAGATGTTTTTCTTGTGGTGTGTTTCTTGGTTTGCTTTGGTTTGGTATACTTTCATTTCATTATTCTGGAAGGTCTATATATGTAATTCATCCCAGTTTAGAATAAGATACCAGATACAGTTAGGCTAGGAGACATCTGAATGAGGATGGGATGTCCAAGGTGGAGTTTTGTACATCTGAAATAACCAATCTACTTGTCCTCTGTGGTCCCTTAAGGCCTTGGGATCAGTTAGAGAAGCCCAGCACTCAACAATTGTTCTGTAAAGCAAATTCTTCTGCCTTTAGGATGGAAGAGTTTGGAGTGGCTAGTTTCTCTGGGGACATTTATACTCCTGAAGTTTAAAATTTGGAAAAAAACTCCCACCTCTCAATCTAAAAATACTTTATCACACTTTTGAAAAGTAATTACTAGAGAGGTGAGACAGATTGTTCAGCAATCCTGTGGTTATTTCTGAGATTTTTTTTTTAAATGTCCTCAAATCTGGCCAAAATAATCTCGAAGCAACTTACTTCATTAAGAATGTATGTATGTGTAGACATACCAGCTCAAACCAAAAAGGTCTTTCGGAAGAGACCCATATGAGATGCCTAAAAATAAACATAAGGGAAATTTTCCTCCCATATTCTCTTTGATCTTCTATGGGAATGGCTGAGGGAATTTCATGAGAACCAGAGCAGCTGACTTTAGACATCTTTGTTTTCAAATGTCAAAATATTTGTTCAGAATTCTTTTTTATGTTTAAAGAACTCACTTTTCATTCTCAAAATCTGTCAAAAGCAACAGTGGAAGTAACACTGGAGAATTACTTTTTAGGGAATTTTGCCTTATAGGAGAAAAACTATTTGAATGCAATTTTGCGGCCTGTTCTTAGAATTACCAGAGGGAAAGCCTATTTAAATACACAGCATAACTTTTCAAGTTTCTAAATTGATCAGATTATGGTTTCAATAGATTTAAAATACTGATGTAACAACACGGGATGACTACCCATACACCCATGTATTAATCCTGTCTGACACATTATTTGCCAGTATTTTGGCGTTATGTTTAATCAAAAACTAGGTAACATCAGGAACAACTCAGAAAGTTATGTGGTGCATGTAATATGGCTGAACAACTTTAGAGAAATAAAATTTTGAGGTGATTCCCATATAAAAAAGTTTCAGCTACAAGTCTCATTATGGATGTTAAGAAATGAACATTCTTCACGGCGTTTCTTTTACTGGGACATTCTGCAAGTGTTACAGTAAAGCTAGAAACCATGACGATGCAGCTGCTGATTATTTTATGTGAAACTACTGCTCCTATGTTTAAAAAAAAAACATACTCTGAAGAAATGAGAGGGGATGGAGTTCATAGATTATAAATTTACAAGATTATAAAATGAAGGAAGCAAAACTGGCATACAGCTCTTCCAGGGTCTGTCTTGCATTTGTTCCTCAAAGCAAAGATGAAAAGCAAATTATTGTTTTATTTATTTATTTGATGCAAGGGCATGTGTCTGTGATATCTGGAGCCACTTGGATTTTCTGTAACAATTTCAGTGGACATCAAATAACGCTCTGCTTGAATTCAGGACATTTGTGTGCAGCCAGGCTGTGCTGGTGGCAGAGGCGCTTTGCAGATAGGTAACATACACCTAGGTATGAGGTACCTACACCTAGGTATGATAATTTCTACTGGGGCTGTGTTGGATCTAAAGACCAAAGGGAGTTGCAGTATTATATCAATTTTCTCATGTGAGGTCTGCTCATGAAAGAGATTAGGAAGCCCTGTTCTGGGGGAAATTGGTCTTTCACTGTCTTTGTTTTTTGTGGTTTTCACTCAGAACTTTAAGCCCTGAGGGAGCAATGCATAGCTGTATTTACATAATCCAGTTGTATATTTTGTTCCACAAATTGCTGATTTTATTTTTTGGAATTATGCACTTACATTACTATGTTTCGGGTGTCGCAAAATACTATTAAAGGGGAGGGTTTTGATGAGTTTTTTTCTTCTTTTTCGTTTCTTTTTTTTTTTTTTTTTTTTTTTAATGTAAGGCTGCGGTGGGTCCTTCAGGTTCATATTTGGCTCTAAGAGATCGATCCCAGTCAGCTCTGATGGACCTAGCTATTTTGGCCAATGGCTACCCTTCCGCTAATTCACTTGTGGGGGAAAAAAAAAAAGTAAAAATAAAAAGTAAAAACGTTGTATGGTGGTTCTAAAGTCATCACATCCATTGAATTCATCACACACATACACACTGAGAATGGAATTCATCCATCCTTCAGTATCATGAGTTTGGTTTAAAGTGCTGCATGGATGGGAAAGTTTTATAATCACATTCCCTGGACTGAATTTATGTGGTAAAGATCAGGTTAACCTGGGTATTGCTGGCTGCCAGAAAACACAGAAAATGCTTTAAGAAGCCAACCTTTCTGCTCTGCCTGAGCTTTAAAATACAGTGTATGTGTGCATGTGTCTATTTATGCAATGAGAGACACATTCACACACACATACGCCTCATTTAAATGGAGATATACATGCACACACACTTGCATCAAAATACATCCCTATT
The DNA here is from genome assembly GCF_004027225.2 of Strigops habroptila. Taxonomy (NCBI): domain Eukaryota; kingdom Metazoa; phylum Chordata; class Aves; order Psittaciformes; family Psittacidae; genus Strigops; species Strigops habroptila. Next base: position 98,973,430 of record NC_044277.2, read on the forward strand.
GGTAATTTCATTGGCATCAAGGTACTGATATATGGGATAAATTCAGATGTTTATCTTAATGAATAGGTGAAATCTGTCACTTAATATTTGCAGTAAAAAGGACTTCTTTTCTCTTTTTTTTTTTTTTTTTTACATGAGTATTTCACACTGGATAAAATGTGGACCAAAATTTGAAAGAAGTGGATACTTACACCAGCAAAACTTCAGTTCCTGTCTTAGCTGACTCAGATGCTGAGATTTCCTGTTGTCAACAAATACGTTGAGCTTATATTGGGATGATTCAGAGCAGGAGCCTGGCTAGGTGCTGTGAATTGTCTTTGCTCTTGCCTGCACTCTTTCCCTGCCTATGCATTAATTGTGGTACAAGACTAGTCAGTGAAAATCTGCTTGCTGAGTATCCAAAGTGTGGAAGATATCTGGTCATACCAAGTAGGCTACCAGACCTAGTAAAAAATGGCAAACCTGACGTCATGAACAATTTTAATATTGGCATCTTACTACCAGCTTAGAGTGTTGAAAGCCAATTCCCTTTTCCTAATGAACTCTTATCTAATATCTTTTCTATTAAGTTCTTGTTCCCTTTTTTAATTTTTTTCCTTTTCTTAATGCTGGTATCTTTCTTTTTTCTTTGCTACTGAAAAATATTTTTTTTACTACTTAGAAGGTAGATTTTAAGTCAATCAAAAGATGTGATAGCTTCCAAAATTATTTTGAACAGAAAGTACTTTATGGTTTGGGGTTTTTTTCCTAAAAACTGTAATATTTTTTATCTTAGTATAAGAACAGAAAGCTTTATAGTGATTATATCCTTTCACTGATTTTGGCATTTTTTGAGTTAATAATATTTTTTGTAAAAAAGAACATATTAAAATAATATATATAAAAATGCTAGTATATTATAAAGTAGAAACTCCCCAAACTAAAGAGCACAGACCACCAGTAATTCATACAGACCATTGTGGTGGTCCACAAAATAAACATTTTGGAAGGAAGGCAGTAGGGGATCTTAATAGTTTTGTGAGAAATGGTCCAACAGAAGTTTTCTCTGCTGTTAAGTCTTCATCAAATGGAAAAATTAAATGAACCACTGTATTGCGGCATGGCTGTATGCAGTATTGAGGAATTTGTGCTTGCTGAAAGGGTACCAATATTTATTTGACTGCCTCAAAGCAAACTTCTTCATGAGACAGCTTTCTGGGAACTTTCTTAGACTACCATAGGGGTTTTTTTCAGCCTCTTTTGAGCTGCAAATTTCAGCAGTTATTTCAAAATTAGCTAGTTTGAAATCAGACCTTGTCATGATCAAGAACTTTCAGCAGACTTAGATTTTGGCCTTAAAGACTTGGAATCACCTGTGTTCACCAAATATACCTAGTTCAGTTCTGTGCTCTACATAAAGACTGTATGTGGTCAATAAACTAATCTATGCATTAAGCAGAAGGAATTCAGAAATTAGCAGTGGCTGCCAGATTATGCAGAAACAACAAAGATATAACACAGTGTAATAGCAAGAAATTGAGAGAAATAATAGCCTGAAAATCTGAGAAGAGTGTGGAACATGAAAGAGGGTGAGCTGTTATTTAGTATATTCATATTAAGTATTCATACAAGGATGATTTGAATTAATGGGATGAGAAATGGAAAATTCAGATGGAAGGTTATAAGACCTATAAACACATGAGAGTCTTAGTAGAAGTTTTCAGCATGAGTAATGTATCATCTGGGATCCTAGAAGCTAGACTGCTTACTGGTGAACTGAACAAGGTCAGAGGGCTCTAAGAGCAAGTGTCACAGCAGAGTTCACATTCATACAGTGGGATTCCCTTTCTCCCAAGATCAGGTTGACATAATCTATCGTAACGACTGAGAAACTAAAGGCCTAGCAGCCTATACTGATTTCTGCATCCCACACTAGGTGATGCAAAAGTGAGGGCTTAAGTCTTGCCAATGGACAAAAGTGGATTAACCCTTTTTGTTTTGAAGCTATTTTAGATGTACTCAAAAATAACTGCTGTAGCCTACTACAATCACTTTTCTGGATCGCAACACTGTCTATACTTCAGCTCATGGATCAGGGTGCTCCTTGGAGACAAGGCAGGGTGTTATCAGCAAGTCAGTGCAGGGACATTTATCTCTGCACTGTCACTCACTGCAGAGCTAGTTATCTCTGGACGGGCTGATACTGCCTCTTCTCACCCAGAGAGAGAGGCGATAGTGGTGCTATCTCAGAGGCTTTACACCCAGCTCTGGCCTCAGTTAACATCCTCTCTTTGATAGGAAAGGAGGAGGAAGGGCCATGGTGGAGCACAGGCTCTGGTGCCAGATATAGTCAGCAAAGGAGTTTGGGATGAAGGGGAAGCTGTAAAGCATGATCATCTGGGTGGTTCTCACAGGAGTGGTTGCTTGCTGTATCTATAACAATATAAATATCCATAGCCAGCAGGCTGTTTGCTCCCCTGGCATGGTGGAAGGTTGGTGGAGAATCACATAGTGAGGTGCCACAGAGGTGGACAGAGCAGCTAAGCTTGCTGGCACTGCTGAGCAAATGGCTGCATGCATCTATTAAATGTTCTTAAATATAGTGAATAGATGATGAAAGGCCAGGAACAAAGACAGGTCTCACTGTGAGTGCCTGGAAAGCTCAAGTCAGTAACACAACTAATCAGAGATAGAAAGAGAGATGGCAAAATGGAACAAGTCAGGAATACACAAGTATTTACCAGCTTACTTGGGTAGAGATGCCATGCCAAGTCCTTCAACTGCTGTCGCTCATTTGTCCTCAGAAATAGATTAAAAGGAAGTAACTCCTACACTGGCTATTAAGATCTTTGCCTAGTGGGTAGTTGCTTGCACCTGGATCTCTAAACTCACTCTCCGGTATTTCATTCTCCACACAGGGTGGGGGACTGAGCAAACTGCTTGCAAAAGCAGTATTCACACTTCAGTATTTAGACAATGCCCACTGTTTCTGCCAGTTCCACAAAATACATGGGTTTTGGGTTGCAGATAGCCTTCACAGGCTTCATTTGGTCTTCTGAGCAAAGAGCCAGCACACCTTCTATTCTCACTTGCCCAATAAATGTGCATAGGTTTCATACAAGTAATCAATGCACATATGTCTGTTGGTAATTTAGGTAGCAAGACAGACTGCAAATCTTCTGCTGGAAAGAGGCAAGGAAGAGGAGAGGAAATCGGGCAACTGGGGAAAAGTGTATTGTCAAGGAAGGAACAAAGCATAGATTACCTGATACTGATAAAACTGACTTCTTTCATGGCCCACCTGTGCTGTTCTTATCTGGTTTGCACCTGCAACAAGAATAGGCTCTAGGTCAGTCTGTATGGCTTATTTAACTTGTCCTTTGCCAGGATCCCCAGAAGGACTCTGGAAAGCACTACCTCCTTTAGCGAGGTCAAATAACACCACATCTCCTCAATTCTCCAAGCGCAAATGTGAGAACCTAGATAATTCTTCCTGGCTAGATCACAAATGTGTAACATGCAGGCAGAAGAATAATCCTCCAGCGCAGTATCTGCCTCTGTCCACCTCCCCTTGTTTCCTGTATTAAATCCACAGGACCTGTGAACCTATTATGAAGGTAGGAAGATTTCTTGCTGCCTATCTCAAGCTGTAGGAACCTCATAACACCCAATGGAAGCCATGATTCTGTCCAAAACAACATCCATCACATAAGTAAGAGCTGGAAAATCCATGAGATTTATATTTACTATGCTAGTAAATATTCCTCGTCCTCTCAATATCTTCTGGTGTGCAGTAACACACAAGTAACCACATCACATGACATACTTGGTGAGATCCTTATTTCTCCATCTTTCAATTCTTTTATTTACTGCCATGATCCAAGCAAGGTGGTATCAGAGAAAAGCTGACACAGGAACTTACGTGGTCAAGGGCCAAATCCAGAAATCCAGAAGTGGTGCAAACCTGTTTGATACCACTGCAGTCAACAGAGCTATGTCAATATTCATTGCTTGTAATCCGGCCTTTTAAGTCAAAGATGTACATCTGGTTTGTTTCCTTTAATATATAGGATAAACAGCAGCTACTAAAATGTTAACTCCTATTTTTCTGATTTAAACTGCTGCATTAAATTGTCTAGCATGAGACAACAGATTTCCCAGTATTGCTAATGACTTGAAGAATGTTTATATTTTTTTCTTTCCCAAGGCCCAACTTTGGAGATTCAAATTAAAATGACTTTCCTGATCTTCTGAAAATTCAGCAACTTTAAAATGTCTGAAGATGGCTGGTTGGAATCAGTATTTTTAATTTTTTAAGTTATTGTACATTTGTGTTGTTCAAGGAAATCTCCAAAATGCACATGAATGACCAGAATAAAAGACAAAGTGAAGAGAACTTAAAAAAGCAAGAACACTATATTGCTCTTAGCTTAATACAGATTTAGAAATTGAATACAAAATTACATAATATGATTTTCTTTCAGCTGGGTAGAGGTTCTGGAGAAAAAATGAAAAGTGAAGATAGGGAGAATAAAGAGAGAAAGAGACAGAGAGAGACCAAACTAGAAAAAGGAGATTTTGTGTGTGTGTATGTGTGCGCAAAACTTTTCCACTAGAGGAGAGCTATGTTGGTCTGGAATTCCAGTCCAAAGGAACGCTCCCATAAATTAACTCATTTTTGTTTTTTCAAACATCAGTTAGCCCCACCGCAAGGTCTTGGTGCTGTGCCATTTCCAAACCACTTTGGGACTGTCAAACATAAATCATGGGGTGTGGAAGCAGTGGAGGCAGAGAGTTATGATCTGGGCACAAGGTGCAAATTGCTTAGAGTTAGCGCCAGACTTTCTTTTCTCCACCCCCCCCCCCCTTTTTGTTTCCCCCTTTTTTTTTCAGCACAAAGATTTTTTTTGTTATTATTATTCCTTTTCTTGTTCTTTTCATGCATTTCTTTCTTCCATTCTCTTCCCCAATAGATCTTTTCCCCTCTTTTTTTTTTTTTTAATTTTTTTTTACTTATTACTATAAGCAGAGAGCATTAATAAGAGGCAATTAGCGGAGCATTGCCTCTTAAATATTAAATAGACATAAAAAAGATGTCTATTGGAATGCTCCTTTGAGGATGACATCCATAGTAAACTTCTACCCTGCTCAGGTAGCATTTTCCTCTCTTTTCTTTCTTACTTCCCTCCCCTTACCTGTTTTATGTTCTATGGCAGTGACGGTGGTCTCAGTCTCACAAAGACATCCAGCAATTGGAGGAATACTAAATGGAAGTTGATTTTTAATATTAATTGCTGCTTCCTTGAACACATAACTCCTGTAATCCATGGTACATTGGCTCTGATGCTCACGGATGACTACAGGTGATTTTTTATGGTGGGGGCAAAGAGAGATATAGAACTTGATCATCAGGAGGGTGCTCTGCATAATCAAAAATGTAGGCTTCTTCGGCTTGCCTACCACTGGACAGCTCAAAACAAAGCAAACAAAAAAAAAAAAAAAAGAAACGTAATGGTCAAAAATACGTGACTGAGTTTGTGCCCTTTTTATCTCTGCATTGATGATGTTGAATAACTGTGAGTAGTAAACAGACCTCTTTGGACATTGTCTAAACTGGAGTTCAGTAAAGCTTCCTGGAATCAGCTATTCCTGTAAATTTCTTTTTCAAAATCATCTTGGGAGATGACAACATTTGCATGTTAGGAAGTTCTTACAACTGTATTATTCTCCGTTGCTACTCAATGAGCTGGTTTCAGTCACTCTACTACTTGCCCTGGGTAAAGAAAAAGAAAAAAATTCTGGTTCTGTCTCATTTCAGGACTTCTGACATAAGTAAGCTTGGAAACCAAAACATGGAGATTCATCTTCCAGTGACTGAATCTTGGACTCCAGTCTTACCAACTTTCTCACCAAAATAAGCCTCCTAGCTGCTGATGGATTTTCTGGCTTGTTTCAAGCAGTTCCACAGAAGAGAGGATGCTCAAGGAAACATGTCTAAGATCCACAAACACTGTGATATAACTCTGTAGCTGCCCTCCTTCATAAACCCACCTGCAGTTTTATTTCCCCTATGTGATTATTTTAAAACCACATCATCTAATACTCTTAAGTCTGTGGCATGGGAATTTCCTTTCTTATAGTCTATTCCCTCCTTTGCAGGTAAGGACCTTGACTTTGTTCAGAAGAGGAGTATCTGCATGAACAGCTGAACTGTTCCTTGTTTGGCTCCAGAGCTACCCTATAGATAATGGCACAGATTTGTTCTTACACTGAGATCTAAGGATCCCAAGTGCTGGAGTGCAGAAATGAAGAAAGGCATGGACAAAGGGACATGAGTTTGGCTTGGGTTTTCATTTCATACTTCTCAGTAACACCCTGTGTAAAGTTTGGATCCAAAGAGTCCATTTGTAAATCTGTAAGTTGTAGTCAACAGCTGCCTCATTTGTGTTCCCTGGGGCAGGTTTTTTTCACATCTTGTACTATCCAGGCCATGTAAAACATAGTCATTACTGAAAATAGTTGTCTCCTTTTTTGCAAAATCATGATTAGGTCAGACATATTTTCTTTTCAGCTAACTACTCTAAAACCACTGTTCCCTTCCAAAACTTGCCCTAGACCTTCCAGTGTTTTTACCTTGAGGAATCTGAGACTGCTTTAATTAAACTTTTCTACATGAGACTTTTTTTTATTTTATTTTTCAGTATCAAATTTCTTTCAGAGTTGAATATTGCATCCAGATTGAAATAAGATATATCCTGCATTTAGATGTGCTTGAATTAAGCATTGCCTGGCATGTGTTTTATACTTGCATCATATACACTGCTGCACAGCATCCTTGCCCTCAGCAGGTCTTCAGTTAGGAGTGACCTGATTTCTGCCCTGACTTCTCTAGTCTGGAGGGAAAGCGAAGAACGTGAGGGAGGAGACATGAAGAGCTAGCTGCTTTCCTCTCTCCAACCATTCTCCCTTCTTTCCTTGGCAGCATCCACTGTCGTAATCTAGAGAGAGATGATTTTGGATGCTTGAGAAACCAGCCAGTGAAATTGCTATGTGCAAAAGAGTTGCAGTTCACAATGCAGCCAAAACATTGTATGAAAACCTTCAGGTGGCAACATAAACTACAATGGATAAACTTCAGCAGATCAACTGATTGCACATTGGGAGGCTGGCTAACAGAGAGGAACATACAAAGCAGAATCAAGCTTTAGCTGTCAAGGAGACAGAGTCTGTTCAAATGGTGCTATTGTAAAAAAAATCATTGTTGGTGTGTGGGGCTTTCTTTTCATAATATAAGGTAATCTAATACAACCTGCCAGCTTGTTTTCTTTCACACTTGAGTGTTCCATGTTGAGAAATGTATCAAGTTGAAACCATATTGAGCAAAGCATAAACAGCATTCTTCAGGAAGAAGTTCAGCTGGTTTAAGAGCACCTGGAGGTCTCAAAAGGAAAATATAAGGAGGGATTCGCATATAGTAGATGGTATGTTGGATTTTTCATAACAACATTAAGTCTCAGTTAGAGAGGGTCTGAGTCATGAAATTCAGATCCAGACTATCCATATCTACAAATTCATATGAGCTTTGAGCTGCGTGTTTTACTTGGTCCCTTACAGAGACATGTAATCCCATATAAAAATAGTGCAAAATGTTTTACTTTTTGAATCTCCTGTCCCTCTGCTAAAAGTGCTGGCCTTAGGCATGAGAAGTGAAAACTCATACTTTGTGTCCTGTGCCAATATGACAAGGACATCTTTGCAACTGATATCACAGAAGACCTATGAAAAAGGGAAAAAAGGGACAGGATCTACTATCTCTAGGTCATTCCTAACAGATATATGTCTGACCCACTGTCAGGCATTCCCCATGATGGAAGCTCCTCAGCTGCGTGAAGGCTTCTCACACAACCCAGTGCAATGCTCCTCCATGTTTACCAGCCTGTTCATACATTGTCAGATGGTCTTTGCCATTTTTGTGACAGGCAAATGAAGTTGGTTCTCACTTAATTATGAATCACCGTAGCACCCAGAAGCTCCTCTGCAAAAACATTATGTCAACACTCTGAGCCTCTCATATTTTGTGCAGATGCTTAGCCCCACCACTACTACCCCCACCACTGCCTTTCATTGGTCCTTCCTGAATAAGATCCTATTTATTTCTAAATAATTTACCAGATTATGACAATTACGCGTTTATCCATCCCTACTTAGTATTATGTAAAATCTTAACCAATCTCCTTTCTCTTCCTCTCTGAATCACTAATGATGATGGTGATTCATTACCACTCATTATTCATTGTCAGATTTTTCCCTTGCAGAACCCACTTAATATATATTTCCATTTGTACCTATTTTGTCAGTAAGTTTTCCAGCATTTTTTGCCTCTAACCCATGGTAGTTCAATCTATACTATATTTGCTTAGTTTATTTCTGAGAATGTCATATGAGACAGTGTTAAAAGCTCTAATAAAATCGATGTATGTATTGGCAGCTACTGCTCCTCCTGTAGCTACAAACTCATTACTGTCTATAGTAAGACATAAGATTGGTTTGATATGTCAGCTTTTTCTTCTTTTTGCCTTTTTTTCTTTTCCTTGGTCTTTCTGACTCTATCTTGCTGGGCATCTGGGCTCTTTTTGCACATCCACAGAAACATGATCTGAATTACCCTTGCTCAGTATTGTTTGTGACTGAAACAAGTAAAGATCCAATGATTTAGCCAGCTTTCTCCCTCTTCACACATCTTAACTTTCTTCTTCAGTAGTCTAGTTTGCTTCCTAGTCTTGTCTGTTGACTTATGGAATGGTAAGATTTTTTTCTACTCTTTTACCCTTTCATTCTTTTTGTTGGTAGACACTTCCAAGAAGATTTTATCAGCATTTTCTGTGTGTCTTCACAGGTACTTTTATAAAAATCACCGTTCACCTTACACTACTCTCAAGCAATTTTGTGATAAGAACTGAAAGAATTGAAAGGAAACTGCAGTTCCAGGAATGCTGTTGTCATCTGATCTTTTGAAAGCTTGGCCATTTATTAATAATCTATTGTTCTAGGTAGTGGGAAAAGGCATTGAGAAACTGAGAACACATTTTCATGCCAGCCTGGAAGCAAAATGAACTACTTTAAGAAAGAAAATACAGCAAAAAGTTATGAATAGAGAGAGGGAGACAAAGAAAAGGGAAAATAATGGATCCTAAAATAGCCAAATCATTAGGACACTCTGAAGACCGGGAGCTTAGGTTCAAATTCTTGATCTGCCTGAATGAATCTGGAGAAGATTCTCCAGTCTTCCAGGTTATTTCTCCAGCTGCTGAAGTGAAGAAAGTATTGGGTGTTTGTTTGGTTTTGTTGGTTTTGGAGTTTCTTTTATTCCAGTTGCTCCCATTGGAGCTTTTTTGCTTTGTGTGAGTAACTGCAGATGTTAATGGAATGGCAGAGCATAAGAATGCATTTTGGTGGTTTGTACATTGCCTCATGACTGGAGTAGGGGCATCACCCGAATACAGGTCATCTTTGCTGTTCCAAATGCAGCTGAAGAAAAATTTGAGCATGTCTCTTCTATACACCACTGTGTTTTAAGTTACTAAATACTCCACACAAAACATTTTCCCTACCTACATGGTCTTCTGAAAAAAGTTACTTGCCAGTGAAATTTTAATTGATTCTAATCTGTTGCTTTTATTTTTAGGAAAAAAAAAAATTCAAGGAATTACATCTTCTCAGAACAAACAAACAAAGATGTGTGAAAGTACCTTTAATCACTCTGGGGTTTAATTCCAGATCTGTTTAAGGGTGTTACAAGTTTTTCTTTATTGCCCCATTCTTCTGTCTTGTTTGCTGGCATTGAAAACTCTTCTAGGCAAGCAAAACGTCTTTCCCACTCATTGCTGAATTCCCAGCCTCTATGTTCGATCTCAGGAATTTATTTCTTTTTTTTTTTTCATGCAGAAAAGCTTATAATGAATGTATGCAGAGTGTTACCAAGTCACAGATTTTGATTATTCATTTCAAAACTTTTTTTTTTTTCCCCTGTTCACTCTGACAAGTCCATTCCTCTCCTGATAGTCTTAATGTCAAATCAATTGAATCTTTGGGGTTTCTTATTTTTATTCATTTATTTTTAAATGTTGAAAGCCTGTCATACAGACTTTAACAACTGATTTTCAGGCCTTGGAGACAATACTTTTATTATGGGAAGGCTGACCCTAAGCTCAGCCCTGCAGGGAAACTGGCTATTCTACAATAAACAAAATCACTGGGGCTTATGTCTCAGTGTGATATTTGCTCCTTCACTGCTTTTACACGTCTATAGAAATGTCACACAGTTTTTGGTGTTTACTTTCTAAACAACTGGTGTGCTGTCTTCTTCAGGATCCAACCCCGTATCACAGATTTCCAGTTGCAATAATGAAGAGCTGGGAGGGCATTAATTGCATTCAATTTCACCTTCCAATGATTAATTACTGATGTGGTCAGACCAGGTGTCAGAGCTGAAGAGACACCTGCAGTCTCTCAGCCATTAGCTATTTCAAATATTAGACTCCATCTCTTGAATAGGTTCTTGTGTGCTCCTCTTGCTTCTTGCGTGACTGATGGTCATGTAAATAACAGTGTTCCTGAAACAGATCTTGTTGACTCTTGAGAAAAACAGCTGCAGGCAGGTCATCAGACTTTGTGATGTAAGAATGGGAAAGTGAGCAAGGGAGAAAGAGAAGAAACAAGAGAAAGAAAAGAGAGAAGAAAGGAGAAAAATACTTTTTTTTTTTTTAAGAGAAAGATTAAATAGCTTCTTGAGCACCAATTTTGCTTACTTGTGATTGTGTTCTGTCAATTAAGGCAGACTGCTGATTTACAGGGCACACAGTGTAACTACACAGTGACCTTTTTTTTCCTTCTCCAGAGACTACAGATACAATTTTCTTATGGAGTCTGTTCTGTTCTCCTTGATTTCTTCTCAAACCCTGGTTCTCCAAGAACTCACAGTCCTGTATCTTTTTTGAACCTAAGAAACCACGTCATCCTATAAAGCTTGCTTTCTTTTTCATGCTAATACTTTGTAAGCAATTGATTGATGGTAGGCTATAGATATATGTAGCCATGGACATCAGCCTGTGTTTTCAAATGAAATAGTTTATCTAACTGATATTGGATATATGTGGGGTTTAGCCACGTACTTTTCTAGGATTAGTTGGAAAATCTCACCATGATTCTGCAGGCTTAGTGGGTGGGATTTTCACAAGGACCTATGGAAGTCAGATTACCAAAGAGAAGAGCTGAGATCTTAGTTATCTCTTCCAGAAATCCCAGAACCAATTCTTCATGACTCTTTGCAAATCAACTTCCCTTGTGTCTCCTGAATTATGGAACTTTAGAAATGCTGGTTGGAAGGTACAACTGGAGGTCTCTAGTCCAATCTTCTTCAAATCCTTGGTGCAACCAAGCGATAACCAGTGGTAGATCAGGTCAGACTTCAATTTTGTCTAGCCAAGTCTTGAAAGTCTCTGAGAATTGAGATTCCACAAATTCTCTTAGACACCTTTTCCAGCACTGAACTATTCTCCTAAAGTTTCTTCTTATGGCCAAACTTAACATCTCAGGTAACTCTTTGAGTGTTTTATCCCTTGTTTTCCCATCTAACACCACTGAGAAAAGTTTCAAACTGTTTTGTTTGTAATGCCCCTTCAAAATGAGAAGTGTAATTAGACACACACCCCCCATAGCCACCACTTTACAGGAATAAACAAGCCCAGATATTTTTTAATCCTCTGCTTATAGCTAAGGTGTAGCCTCACAAGCACCAAATAAAGAGACAACAACTCCCCTAAATTTTCTGATCAGACTCCTAATCTGACTCAATACACAGTGAGAATTATTCACAGTAAACCACACTGTTGGTTCATCACCAACTTTGCGTTCATTTTACTCATTTTCAACCCCCGGCTCATTTTCAGCAGGACCTCTGCTTGATCAGTCACTTCCCAATTTTTGCTGATGCATGGGATTACTCTTTCTCAGAGCAACACTGTGCTTTGATCCTTTATTAAACTTCATTAGGTTTCTGCAAGTGGAGTCCTCAAGGTTCCCGAGTTCTGCATGAACTGAAGCTCAACCATTCTGTGTATCAACCACTCATCTTAAGTTAGTGTCATCTGCTTACTTGCTAAATGTATATGCTGTGTCATTCTCCAGGTTAAGGGGTTTATTGCTATTCAGCCAGTTCTAGAAATTTTTAAGTTTGTTCATGACAGAACATACAGTTTAATTATGATGAACTTTTTCTCTTCCTACTAAATTACACATAAGATGATTGAAAAGCATTTTATGTGGTTGAGGCATTCAAACTGTTACTCAAGATCTTTGTTATCTCACAGCTACTATGCTAAGGGGAAAGTGAACACCACGGACCTACCCATGGCTGAATATAAACGTAGTAGGTGGTGTTCATCTCATCAAATATAAATATTAGTATCTGACCTACCTGAGACCACAAAAAGAAATAGTCACATTGAGCTATAATTCACCTTGTCTATGTATCTACGTTATCTATGAACTATACCTGATGTCCCAGGTAATGACAACATTAATCAAGACTTGAGCTAGCAATGGGAAAATAGTTACAAGTCATACTACTAAGTTCATCTTGTGTGGGGCTGCACAAGTCCTTCTTCACAGGGACAAGTGGGGGTAACTTTATCAATGATGCTAAGGTGAATCTCTTCTTTTCATCAAGGAAAAAGGAAAAAGACAGATGCAGTTCAGCCCAAAGAACCAGACCCCTGCAATTATAAATTGCTTGGCACATCTTCTGGACAGTCTAGGATAATGCTTCTTTCACACTAACAAGGAAGACTAAATAATTAATTAATGGGTCATAATGGCTAGATCTAAACTGGTGAAGGTGGGAACCTTTCAGTAGTCCTGAGTCTGTACATTAGGCCTGGAAATGCCCTAATGTTATTGCTAGCAAAGATCTGGGCATGTGCCATGATCATCTTCTACACCATGGTTTCTATGAAAATGATCTGTGGGATCTTTACGGGATATGCCTCTGAGTGCTAAAGCAGCTGGTTGATTAAATTACATGATAGCTCTTGATTATTTTTGAAATGAGAGGTTCTTGAGGACTGGAAGAAAGCAAATGTCACTTCTGTCTTGAAGAAGTTGTCTCCTGTTTTTCCATCAAGAAAAGTTTAGGAAAATATCTTTTCTCCATTCCAGATGAGTATAGATTGCAGCTTACAGCCATTTCTCCTGGATGAAAATAGGATATAGAATCTGAGACCCAATATTTATGCCAAAGTAAATGATGAAGATTTTTTCTTTAGCCTCAGACAAAGCACTTGTTTCACTTTGTTTTGACAGGCTGGGATGAAATTCAACTTGAAGGAGACACCTATATTTGGGCAGCTAAGCTTTTCTTTAGGTTCCAGTGTCTATGTTGATGGGAAGGAAAAAGGGAGAAAGGAAGAAACCAGAGAATTAACTTTCCTAAACTCTGCCATTTTAGGCTTTGCAGGGTACATTATTTGGCCTTTCCTTGTCTCTTCATAGGTCTGGGTCTTTCCTACGTCCCATGTCATGCTTACCCACTCAGATGAAACGTGATGGATCAAGGTACCTTGAATCTCTACAAGACTAGCGAATTAAATAAGGTACTGGATGTTTATATTTAGGTAACTGAATGTTACTCTTGATCTCCACTAGTCATAAGGAAAAACCTGGACACTCTGTATTCACTGGCTCCTACTTCCTAATATCTAAATGCATGCATCATGACTAATGAACTACCTGACTTAAATTCTATGAACAGCATTAAAAGATCTGTGAAATCATGCAGTAAGAGACCTAAAGTCAGCTGATTATACAATATTTTGTTGAAAAAGCATAGATGACCTGGATTCAGAGATACCTATTTTTCACACAAAATAGATGCTAATAATTCTTTGATGAAAAATAACTTTTCAATCTAGAAGGAAAAAAATAATGAAAAGTGTTTCTCCATTTTAAATAAAAATAAAAAAGCAGAAAAGCTAGAGTTTTGACAAGATATCTTTCTGATATTTCTTCCAATTGGAATTATTCTGTGATCCTAAGATTTCTGCAAAACATATAAAAAATAAAACCACACAAACACACATACATGCACAAACCTCCAGCATTTCTCACTGAAATGAGATGGTGTTAACTGACTGACCTGAGAAGACAGAAAAGTAAATATAAGCTTGAGCTTTTATTTTTCATCAGAAAATGTTTTCAGAAAGGTACATTAAAGGGAAAAAAACACTGATGGGATCTTTATTTTTACATTTTTCCCTAAGAAAGCTGTTCTCCTTTTTCCAGCAGCTCATCTCAGAACACTCCATGCTGTCTTAATGACAACAAATGTCCAGTTAGATCACTGCACCACAGACCAACAGTTTATATACTGAACAAAGATATAAAGGGACAATTACCAAATAAATCCCAGGAGATGTGACAGTATCAGCTAAACATCTTTAAATAAGTTTTCATTGTGCTTTTGCCTGTCTCAGAGAGATGCCATTTTGGGACCAGAAAGGAACAGTCTGATAATCTATTCTTGTCTCTTTCAGAAACTTCTTCCTTTCTCCTCTTCTCTTGGCTCCCATTCCCCTCTCCCTAGTCTCTCCTTTGAACAACCATTCCTTGTGAAGACCCAAGATTAGTTAATCGCTACGTCACTCCACAACACTCCATTATTCAAGCAAATCACATACCCCCCCAGTCTCAGACTCAGTGGAAAGTCTTACCAAGGTGGCCGTGGCCACACACAGGCCTTGAGCACTCACACAATAACACCTCCGTGCTTATTTTATTTGTTATCATGTGGCTGTGCTGGCTGGAGAAACCAACTACCGCCTTGCTTTATGGGACATCACTTGCTGTCATTTCTCCCTCAGAAGCGCCCAGGATTGACACTGCAAAGGGATTTATCACATGTGGCTATTCCCCATGGCATCTTCCCAGGAAAAAAACAAATGGCATTGTTCAAATAACTCATTATTTTTATCACAATTGGACCTAAAGGCTTTAAGCAGGAATAGGGTCCCCTTTAAACAGGTGTTGTGCAAACATCATGTAAGAAAGAGTCCTACTGTGAATAATTTACAATTTCGTGATAAATACTGAGAATGGATATTTAAAATTACAAAACATTTTAAACTTTCATAATCATGACTATTTAAAATTGCAGAGCTAACTAAAGCTAACTAAATGACCTCAAGATGGGTGGTTCTCCCCCTCTACTCTGCTCTTGTGAGACTCCATCTGGAGTACTGAGTTCAGCTTTGGGGCCCTCATCATAAGAAGAACATGGACCTATTGGAGAGAGTCCAGAGGAGGCCACGAAGATGATCAGAGTGCTGGAGCACCTCTCCTATAGAGACAGGCAGAGAGAGCTGGGGTTGTTCAGCCTGGAGAAGAGGGGACTCGGGGGAGGTCTCAGAGCAGCTTCTAGTGCCTAAAGGGGCTGACAAGAAAGCTGGAGAGGGACTTTTTACAAGGGCAGATACTGACAGGACAAGGGGGAATGGTTTTAAACTCAGAAGGGAGATTTAGATGAGATCTGAGGAAGAAGTTCTTCCCTATGAGGGTGGTAATGCACTGGAAGAGACGGCCCCAAGAAGCTGTGGCTGCCCCATCCCTGGCAGTGTTCAAGGCCAGGTTGGACGGGGCTTAGAGCAACCTGGTCTAGTGGAAGATGTCCTTGCCCATGGCAGGGGGGTTGGAACTAGATGATCTTAAGGTCCCTTCCAACCCAAACCATTCTGTGATTCTAATTAGGGTCAAAAGGCAGATAAATAAAAGAAGTGGGGCAATGAGAGAGAGAGGAAAAGAAATAAATAGATTGTTCTTATTTAAAGAAAGTTAACCCCATAGTCAAGGCCTTGAAGAAGGTTTATTTTAGAACTTGACAACTTTGGAGTATCTCTTTAGAAAGGTGGTTATTACAACGTGAACAGGCTTTGCCCGTCCAACTTCTAGTACCCAGCCCACTCCAACTGGCATGAACTGGAAAGAAGAGAAATCTGAGCCAGAGGAACACTTTATTTAACACACTACATTAAACGTGGTTTCCCTTGGACTGAGAAACTATGCCATGAAATGTGCCACTCGATGAATCTGCTGCGATGAAAAACACATGTAAGCCACCAAAATGAACAGGGCTTTATTTATGATGGGTTATAAATTCTGACTGTTTCTACCCTTCAGGCAGAGGGAGTTTTCATCACCATGCTGCTCCTGTGGATGAAGCAGCTCCGACAGGATGGAAAGCTTCACAGAAGTGTGGCTGCTTGGGTTAGAGGAACTTCTTAGTTTCTAATGCACAGTTCCCTGTGTTGAGTGAGAAGGACAAGAAATCAGTGTTATCCCCCCTGCTGTCTTCCACCTGTATTTCACAGCAGCTTTAGTAGAAGGGCTTCTGAAAACATCAGTTCAGAGGTGATGTTACTCAAAGTATCAAATTCTAGACAATCACCTAAATCCCATCCCCATAAACTTTGAATCTTTCACCATTATTCTTGCTTGTTCTGCTCTTCAAAGCACATAACACCACACTCAGCTCTCCTTTGAAAAGATTTCAAGTGATTTTGTGACTTATTCAAACATTCAAGTAAGATATGAGCTGAGACATCGATTTTCTTGAACAGATAGAGACATACAGAAGCCACTAAGAGGACTGTAGTTACCTATTATTTCCATTTGGACTACTGGTTCATAGTGTGTGGTCCAGGTCCACTAAAAGTAGTGCAGTGGCATGGTTCTATTCACTTGACAGAATCATGAGATTGCTGGTTCCTGACAGTGCGGTGACTTAATATCAAATCATCCCACTGAAAATGAAGCAGCTTCATCAGAATAAGGGTCCAGTCTTTGATTTCTGAGCTGAAAAAGCAATGGCTTCTCACCAAATATTTATGGTGGGAAATTCAAAAATTTTCCTTTCTAGTCAACCTCCTGAAATGAACAGAACTTTTTAGTCTAATTACAAACATTTACCTCTTATAAAGATTCCTTATTAAAGAGAAAAAAAAACCCCAAACAAACAAACAAAAATGTTTATTCAAATAGAAATTTTGCTATGAGGTATTATTTCCCACCAAACTTTTTTAAGTAGAAGTGAAAGAAAGGCCATTCTTTAGCACTGAAAGCTAGTTTTTGTACGGCTAATTATAGCTTAGATTAAGGAAAACCAACTTGTCATTTATAAACCACCAACAGTCTTTCAGGCTTAGCAGCTTGTCACTCATTTTCACTACCTCACGAGTACTTTAATCAACTAAAAGTAGGTAACAAGGATGTGTGTTAGTCAAATAATCATTCTGGAAGCCAACGCAGTATGAAAAGTTTGGGATTCGTTGGGTGAGGGTGGTATAACTTTTGACATGCAGGTAGACTCATACATATGAACAAGCACACACAGATAAACACGTAACTTCCATTCAACAATTCTGCCAATCAGTTATTTAAATAGAACCCAGCATTACCTTGACTTTGAAAAAAGTCAACTCAGAAACTCCCCTATTTTTCTGGGAGTTACTCCCATTCGCTATCTCTCCAAAAATTTCACTGAGGTTTATATTCACAGACATTGGTAGAGCCATCCCAGGGCCCCATCTTTCGGCTCACAAACACTTTAAAAATCTTCTTTTTTTCAGAAAATGATGCTGTCAGCCTACTTCACAGGATTATTTCAATGGTTACTAAAGAACATGAAATGCTTGAGAACAGGAGAAAGTCATGGCATGCCAAGTATCTAATACAGATAGCTCTGTATTTCTGAATTTCTGAGCATTTACTTCAAAAGTTTTAGTCTCTTTTCTATTGCACTGTTGTAAGCTGGAGATCCCTTCTTTCAAATCTGCAAATCTGATGCAACAAGCCTTTTCAAATGACAGAAAAATTGAGGTGAGCACATTCTAAGCAGTTGCTTGTTATCCATGCTCTAACTTCATCCACATTAAACATACTTCATGCCTGAAGCTCTAGCCAGACAAACATAGATATGATTTCAGGTCTTCACCATCTGGGTTATGAGGCCAAGCTACAGACAGCAATGTGACATGGTTTTACCAAGGTTGGTGCCAAAAGTGCCGTTCCATTTCCCAATGTGCCAAGGTTCCTTTGTATTGTATGTCACAGCAATATAGAACTTTCCCTTCATAACATTATTAATATACCCATGTGGTGGATCCAACTTCTCGCAATCCGATGGGGGGTATGCTGAACCTGGCTGGAGACATGCAAAAGAGGCCTCCCATTCTGGTCTGGGCTGCATCCATTATACACAGTATGTCAGGAAAAAAGGAGAGGGTGTAAAAAAATAATGAAAGAATGAGAGAGGATTTTTCAGGCAACAAAGAATTCATACAAAATAATTATAGATGATGTTTAAGAAAACCTTGGCTTCATGCACAGCTATTTAACTGCTGTGGGAAGAATATGCCAACATGGGTGGGATACTGTAAAACCCTGTCCACACTTAGGTGTTTTAAACCAGAGTGACTTAAACAAGTCATTAATCTGACAGAGACTTTAAATGTGACCATCTTGATTGCTGAATCAAGGATCAAACTGGAGAAGCTGCAAGCTAAAAACATACGGAGCAACAACTAGATTGATCGCTAAGACTACCTTCATGTCCTAACCTTTACAAAACACAGGGGAACAAACAACTCTTTGGTTGAGGTTGTGAGAAATACCATGTAAATCACAGCTACATGAAAAGAAATGCACCAATACAACGTGTGCATTGAAACCTACGTTTGGGAATCTGCTGATACTGTTTGAGTGTGATTGGCTTCAAGGCTTTAGTAATTAGGACTAAGTAATTTAAAATGTGATCTCGGTTTGAGATGTTTCAAAGGAAGGGAAGACAAGGATTCATCACTGTTAACTCCAAGAGCTTAAAATGCAGACCTCTGCCTAACTTGGGCACAGATTGTCTTCATTGTCTTTAAAGAGAGTAAGCACCTCATCTGAGTTAGTTAAAACATCACAGAGTCACAGAATGGTTGAAGTTGAAGCAGCAGAGTTATCCCACCTTAAGAGGTACAGGCAAAAAAGTCCTAAAACTTTAAGCCTTTTGTCTCCTTGGTGCTCATTGCAGAGAAATGCAATCAGCTGTTTGCAGCTGTTGCCCATATTGTACTCTGGTTCAGAATTTTTCATCAGATACTTGTTGGGGTGCTGCAAAAATGAATGACAGAAGGATAATCTCTGCCCTAGAGAAAGCTCATTCCCAGAAGAGTAATTGAATCCCTGGCTGAACTGAAATAGTTGAGAAGCCAAAAAAGTCCCATTGGAAGACTGAAACATTTCATCATTAATGATATTTTCTATGGAAAGACTGTCAGTTTAGATAAAACCCACATTTTCCTGTTTTGACCAGCTCTATGAAAGAAAGTCCTCAAAAGGAGCAGAAACTCAAAATATAAACCCACAATTATTGGGACCTGGGCTCCTGTTTTTATCTGTTATTCAATGAAATCTGCAAAGCCCCTTCTCACTAAGTCAGAAGTGAGTTTAGCTAATCTGGAGCCTTATAATACCAAAGCATGAAGGGTTTATTTGTCTTGGTTTTGCATTTGTGTTTATTTCTTTTTCTTCCCCCCTCACCCCCCAATATCTGCACTAGTAGAATTAGTAGAGCACACCATGGCATGACAATGACAACACAGCACTGTCTTCAGTTCTAAAGCCTTATGGCTGCATACACACTGCCCACTAGAAACAGTCCCTGGCTCTTGACAAAAAGAGAAAAGGACTCGGTCTTACAAGCATGACAGCCATGAGTTTCCAAGTTCTCTAGAAGTGCTTGAGAAATTAATTTATTCTGCCTGGGTCACCCCATGCCTAATGACATGGAAATCAGAGCATTTCCACTACTTGTTTCTAGACTGGGCAACACTGTCCAAATCATTCCAGAAGAAAGGATGAAAAGCAAGCGTGATTACCCCAGGGAGAAAGATGGAGGCACTGAGGTGTTGAAATGACTTGACCAACATTGTCCAGCTGATATGTTGAATTCCTAATACTAAAATTCAAGATCTTAATTCTCTCAAATAGCTACATATTCTGCATATGCCACTAGATCAAAGCAGAAACACAGATTCATAGAATCATATTATCACTTAGGTTAGAAAAGTCCTTTAAGATCATCAAGTCTAACCATAAACCTAACACTGCCAAGTCCACCATTAAACCATGTCCACAAGTGCCACATCTACACGTCTTTAAATACCTCCAGGGATGGTGACTCCACCACTTTCCTGGGCAGCCTGTTCCAATGCTTGACAGCAAAGAATTTTTTCCTAATATCTAATCTAAACCTCCCCTGGAGCAACTTGGGGCCATTTTCTCTTGTCTTACCATGAGTTACTTGAGAGACGAGACTGACATTCATCTCGCTCCATCGTCCTTTCAGGGAGTTGTAGATAATGACAAGGTCTCCCCTGAGCCTCTTTTCCTCCAGACTAAACAACCCCAGTTCCCTCAGTTGCTCCTCATCAGACTTGTGCTCCAGGCCTTTCACCAGCTTCGTTGCCTCCTCTGGACCCGCTCCAGCACCTTGTCCTGGGTTCAGGGAAAATCTCTTGGTGGTCCTCCTATATTGTCGTCTAACCCTAGACCAGATTTGAACCTGATACTGCTTAACTTTTGAGATCAGACGAAATAGGGTGTTCCCAGGGCGGGATGGCCGTGGGTAAAACACACTCCGTATGTTTGCCAACATCCTGATCGCCAACACAATCAGCAGGCAAGTCTCAAGGGTATTCAAAGGCCATCCAAAACCTTCAGAACTCTCAACTGCTGTTGCAAATAGGCTGGTGGGGGAACAGGGGGTGTAAGGGAATGCCTCCTTCGTAGGTTGACCCCCCGAGGAGAAAAAAAAAGATACGCAATTGCTAAAATATTTCATTATATACCTCCCAAAGTATAGAGGTGATGGCCACGCTGGAAGCACAAACCAGACCAGTTTCATGATCAATGAGTCTATTGTATTACAAGTCATTGCCATGAAGTACAGTGAAACTAGAATCTTAGCCCAGGCACCCCAGCCAATAAACACTAAAACAGCAAATACTGGCTGTAAGTAAGGTACAACATGCTGAAACTCTGAGATCAAGCGCAACAAGTCTGAGAGCCAAATAATCACCATTGTGACGAGTAGTAACAATGAATGCTTATCACAAATATGATAAGACACACTCTGGTCAGATCTGTCGTTATCTCAACCCTTCGTGCCCCACACTGGGTGCCACAAAGAACTGTCGTGGTTTGAGCCCAGCCAGTAACTCAGAACCACGCAGCTGCTCGCTCACACTCCCCCCCCTTCTTCCTCCCCCTGCTCCCGGAGGGATGGGGAGGAGAATCGGAAGAATGTAACTCCCACAGGTTGAGATAAGAGCAGTCCCGTAACTAAGGTATAATACAAAACCACTACTGCTACCACCAATGATAATAATGATTAGTGAAATAACAAGGGGAGAGGATACAATTGCTCACCACCCGCCGACCGATACCCAGCCCGACCCAAGCAGTGATCTCGCCCTTCCAGGTAACTCCCCCTGGTTTATATACTGGGCATGATGTGCTGTGGTATGGAATACCCCTTTGGCTAGTTTGGGTCAGGTGTCCTGTCTCTGCTTCCTCCTGGCTTCCCCTCCTCCCTGGCAAAGCATGAGACTGAGAAAGTCCTTGGTCGGAGTATACATTACTTAGCAACAACTGAAAACATCGGTGTTATCAGCATTGTTCCCAGGCTGAAAGTTAAAAAACACAGCACTGCACCAGCTACTAAGAAGGATAAAAATGACTGCTATAGCTGAACCCAGGACACACCTGAATGTCTCTCTTGCAGTGAGGGGCCCAAAACTGAACATAGTATTTGAGGTACAGCCCCACCAGGACCAAGTACGGGGAACAATCACTGCTCTAGTCCTCCAGAACATGCTATTGATGATTCAAGCCAGGATGCTTTTGGCCTTCTTGTCCACCTGGATGCACTGCCAGTTCATATTCAGCTGGCTGTTGACCAGCACTCCCAGGTCCTTTTCCACCGGACAGCTTTCCAGCCACTCCTCCTCCAGCCTGTAGCTACAATGTGGCAAAAAACAGTGGACCTAATTATTCCTGTGCTAGCACAGCCATGAATCCTAGGCCTGCTAAAACATCTCTTATTTGCTGTAGAATAACAGAGGTTCACTGAGATACAGCCACAAGCAAGTCTCTGGTGCCTGGCATTTCTGCTACGTTCCTTGCTGACACAGCAATAGAAGATGACTGGCATAAAAGACATTTTTGCCACCTTTACGCTCCTCCCATCCTCTGCAAGATATTCTTGGCATGTATTAGTACAGCCAAGACTCGGGTCTTCTGTACCAGATAACTAATGTAAAATGGCTTGATTGTATCAGAGACTATGCCTTCAGGAACTTCATCTCCCAAATGTCTGAACCCCTGCATGAGGAAATCCCCAGGAATTCTGATGCATGCAGCAGAGTTTAATTTAGCATAAACTTGCAAGTAAGAGGCAGCAGCTGAATTTACTGGAACTTGCTTCTTGTGAGAAGGATTCTGTTTGAAATGCTTAGTAAACCATTACACAGCAAGCTCCTGAAGGCAATTTTAAGAATATAATAATTTGCTTAGTGAGAGTTTTCCAGAGTGACAACCATCACCCTCTTTCAGCTCTACAGAAACAAAGTGCCTTTTTACAGAGACCCTTTCTGCACAACTGTCAAGAGATGCCATCATCAAGAAAATAATAAACCTTCTTTCAGAGATACACGGCAGAAGCAGACAACCAAACACTCTCCCAGAGAAAGGTGTGTATACGCCGATAGGTGGGAGAAAGCACTTTAGGACCATGTGATTATTGGTACTAATTTTGCCACTGCTGAGCCTTTTTGCCTCAGCTAGAGTGGAAATATACGATCATCAAATAAAGAATTCATCACAGCTTGTCATTAGAGTCAAAAGGAATAGTGCACAGACATGTTTCTAAATAATAGAAATGAGAAAATTTAGACATCAGATGCTAATGTCAGGTGCATCTTCCACAGTGCATCACTCAATCTGCTCTGAAGTAGGAAGTTTTCATGTTACATATGCAGTATCACAACAGTTTAAGAAGCCTTAAAGATAATATCTTTATAGTTTCTGTGGCAAATGAGGATACAGCATTATGTAGTGGGGGACTAAGGCAAAAGGAAGCAGGAGAGTCAAGCTTCCATGGATTATGGAGGCCGGATTGAGGCACCATGTCCTGAATTAACCCATCCTGAAATTATTTACCTAAATTAGGAATCTGGTAGGCTTTACAAAGGTGAGTTGCGGGATACATGACTCTTAGTGCTTAAACTGGACTGATCTGGGTCTGTATCTCCTTTGACTGAAGAGAGATTCCAATACAACTAGATTCTGTAGTTCAGGTATTCGTTTTTAAAGGAAACTGGTCTGATACTTGTTTCATTTTTTCAGAAGCTTTGTCATTGTTCAGCATTGCTTCAAGAACATCTCGCCCTGACTTCAACAACTGCTAGATTTCAGCACTTCTGCAAAGTAAATCCTAGGTCTTTAGCAAGAATCCAGCTTTGGAAAATAACGTTTAATGTTATTTACACGTCAACATACCAGAATTCTGAGCATAGATGTGGGCAAAATCTAGTTTATCTGTAGCTGCAACATTAAAGTATTTTCTCTTTTATTTCCGTGTTTCAAAGTGTTTATATTTCCAAGTTTCTGCAAAAAAAAATCAAAAATATTAGGGTTTTACTAACAGTAATCTTCATCAACCGATCCTATATCTGAACCAATCCTGCCACCTGAATGAGTCAGAAATCCTATGAGCAAGGAGAGAAAGCCTGTGATCATATAATAAAAGACTGAATCATAATGTATAAACATAAAGCCAAAAGCAACCCCAATAAATATATTTATTACCCTTTGAAAGTTAAACAAGTCTTTCTCCTGGAATTTACCAAGCTGGTCATACAGGTCACACCATAAATGCAAGACTGGCACACTCCAAGGTGTGACCTAATGTCCTGATCCACGCATCTTTATGATCTGTGTGTCCTCATTTCCTTTTCATAGAAATGAGGGAAGGTAGAATAGAGCACAGCTATGTTTCACCCCAGCAGGGAGTAGGGATGTGGTCATAGTACACAGGCAGATGCAGGTACAGAAATTAGATGCTGAAGGCCAAGTCAAATACAGTAGACCATTACAGATACTTTTGTTGAGGCAACTGAATCAAGGTCTTCACCTTTTCAGGCACTGACCGCTTCATTTCATCTGGAAAACACAGTCCTTTTTCTTGCTTCTGTAGTTGGTAGCCATGCCTATGGCCTTTGATTTGGAGCTACAGCCTCAGTTCTGTCTTAGCTTTTTGATAATCCTATCCCATCAAGTTAAGTTGTAATTAATTTTGGTGGACTGGCTTTCACTTCACCTGAAACCAGCAGGAGATAAGTATCAGCCCTCACTTTTTGGGTGGGCTTAGGCTTACTCATTTTTTGGTTTTCTTGCATAACTATCTGGCCCTGACAGATTCAGGCACACCAGTTTGTATCTGATTAGTGTCACTAGAGAAAAGGGAAAATGAAAACATATTCTATATATCTTAAAAAATGTTAATTTTAAAAGAAATGTTGGCCAATACAGGGAGTGTAATGCAAGAGGTGGGTGTAACATGTAGGGAGAGGTAAAACTAAGTCAAGTCAGATGAGTGCGTTAGTCCCAAACTTTAAACAAACATCAGAGGTTGTTGGAACCCTGTCACCTTTCATGTTGCTACAGCACAGGATCTTTGGGATACTGAAGCCAAGCAGACACACAACAAGGTTTGGTTTACATTAAGAAAATTTAGGGAAACTTTCCAGAAATTTGCTTCATGTCTCAACAAGTTTGGAACGAATACCCAGGAATAACAAGCCCTACAAACACGAAACACTTAAAACTTTAATGCTTACATAAAACGCTCTGAGCCGATTAATTACGTTTTTCTTTTATGACACTAGACCTGTTTTTCATCTTCTCTACATAGAGAAAGCACTTGTGCACCTCCAGTACAGCACTAGTCTAGTCCCCTAAATGTGGCAAGGCAAAAGAAAATGTTAGTCATCATTCCCTTTCACCATTTTTCCTTCTGGTATCTTGTTGGTAAGTGTGTCATATACCTCTTTACTGAGGTCTGATGCTCAGACAGCATGCATTCGTTAGAATTCTACCTGGGAAGCATGATCTCATCTTGTAGCAATTTCTGGGTTTAGTTCTAGAGGGCACTTATTCAGTCCCCAGAGTGTCAGCAGAAATGGTGGCTGTCAAGCTGTTTACGCTATCCCAAGCTGGAAAACCTCTAGCAGTTCACCAAGGTGGCAAAGAAGCAGGTCTTTCATTTACCAGATCTCCACAGCTCAGCAAATGAACTTTCTGTCACTCTATACAAACTAGCTAACAATAAAACTGTTGAAACAACTTAATTTTTATCTTGTGCCTAGTGAAGTTTTTAAGCAAGAAGTGAAATGGTCTCACAAAGATTTGGGTTAGCAGGTTATGTAAAGTATAGGAATTCATAAGCAGATAAAGAATTTTTTTTTTTTTGGTACACTGCCAGCTTCAAAGGCGTTATAAATCTCACTTGCCACTTCACCTGTATTTTTTTTCATGTTGTGCTCACACTTACATGAGGTAACACAGTGGGGAAAAAAGCATAGTTAGGACTTAAGGAAGGGGATCATCAAGCCTTCATGAACATTAGCTTTTGTGAAACACCCCTCACAAGCAGGCTTTGCAAGCCTGAATACTTGAGGTTGCTAGAAGAAAAAAAATTAAGGCATGCCTCACCTGGCTATGGTCTCTGAGCACTTAAAGCATGTGACTTTGAGATTGCTTAAGAAAAAATAAATTATTAAAGAGAGCTTCTCTATACAG
This sequence comes from Strigops habroptila, assembly GCF_004027225.2. Lineage (NCBI taxonomy): Eukaryota > Metazoa > Chordata > Aves > Psittaciformes > Psittacidae > Strigops > Strigops habroptila. The sequence continues at coordinate 98,999,365 of NC_044277.2, forward strand.
TATGGAACTTCATGTTTCAAATATGTCTGGAGAGAGCAGAAGACTAAATAACCTGCACTTGAAGATTAAATAACCTGGACTTCTTGAGAGAGTCTCTCTTAAAAGAGAGTTTAATTTGTGTTCAAGATGGTTAATAACATGAGGAAGGGAGAGCTATAGTTCATTTATCAGTGTGTTTGTTGATGGTCCTAATTAAAATTAAGTCTTCTAGTCAGAAGCTTCTGCAAAAGCTGTGTGCTTCAACAGTCCTACATCCTAACAAAGGTAATTCATCAACCAGGTTACTCCAGAGTTGGAGAAAAGAGAAAGTGGATACTTAAGTTACTGACAGATCTTTATAGATCCAAGGCAATTAGGGTCCAGATTGCTATGTCCCACTTCAGTACTTGCAGTAGGTAGAAGAGACAGAAAATCATGATGTAGAGAAAGAGGCTGGAAAAGATGCTGCAATCAGACATATCTAATGTTGCATTGTTTTCAAGCTACCCTTCTGCTGGGGGACTGAAGAACAAAGTTTGGTTTGTCTATTGTTCTTCATGGCAAACTTCTTAAGAACAGATATCCTATGTCATTTGACTTTCCATGCAACCTATAAACCATAAGATCACTCTTCTTCTTTGAAGGTAATAATAGACATATTCCTGGTGGGTAATATGCCTACGTGTTAGAGCTGTTATTACAGTAAGGCATTTTGTTGGTTCTGATTCTTGGAGGTTCAGGACTGTCAGAAATACTTGGTAACTCCAGACCCATAGAGATATTGCTTCCACTGATCTTGTGAGTGATTTTTTTCTAATGTTATATTATTTAGCAGCATCACACACTGATTTTGCTTTAACACAAATAATCATGCAAACAAAAAGGCAGTGCTGAATCATGCCTCTGGAGAACACCACCATGCTTTCTCAATATACATGAAATAAAGGGTTTAATTTCTTTTGACTTTTAATCCAGACCCACTCAATTTATACAAGAAAATTAAAGTGAAATATGATGGAAAAAAAAGATTGCAGATGCTTAGCTGAGAAACACAGCCATTAGTAGAAGTGGTCACAGTGAACCTTTGAGACTTAAATTACTTTTGTCCTTCACAGATCTCTGCTCCTTGCCTCAAGCCTCTAATTAGCCTAAATCTTAAACACCACTCTCTAAAGTGGATGTTTGCTCCATCCCACACTGCAGCAACAGGGAGATGATCTGGGGAAGATAACATTGCAGTCAGAAGGGTCAAACATTCCGGGAGGCCTCACCCTTTCCATTGCCTGTGTATCAGAATATCCCCAAGGACATGCAATAAAAGGGGAAAATCTAAGAAATCTTTGGCCATTTCCCCTTAAGACTTCCAGATACTTGAAAGGTTTGCTTGTGCAAATCCAGCAATAAGACTGTTTCTGCTCAGTGATGAGGTAATTGATTGCTCCACATACTAGGAGATGAAATGAACACAGCCAATACTATCCGGAGTGTTTAATTCAGGTGCTTGTTGCTGACTCATGGGCAGGGGAAAGAACAGATGACTTGGGGACAGATTGCAGCCACCCTCATCTCAGCAGCTGACATAGTGTGGTAGAAGAAAAGAAACCGAAAGCTATTGGGAGAACTGGCTACCCTGGATTTGGAGAAGACTTTTCTCCAAGGTTCTTAATGACTTTTTTGCCTCAGTCTTCACTGGCACAACTCTCAAGTCTTGGAAGGCAGATGCAGGGACTGTGAGAATGAAGACCTTAGGCCCACTGTAGGACAGAATCAGGTTAAAGATCATCTTAAGAACCTGAACGTGCACAAGTCCATGGGACCTGATAAAATCCATCCACAGGTCCTGAAGGAGCTGGCGAATGAAGTTGCTAAGCCACTGTCCATCATATTTGAAAAATCATGGCAGTCAGGTGAAGTTCCTGATGACTGGAAAAAGCAAAATATAACCCCCATTTTCAAGAAGGGGAAAATGGAAGACCCAGGGAACTACAGATCAGTCAGTCTCAACTCTGTGCCTGGCAAAATCTTGGAGCAGATTCTCCTGGAAAGCATGCTAAGGCACATGAAAAACAACAAGGTGTTTGGTGACAGCCAACATGGTTTCACTAAGGGGAAATCCTGCCTGACCAATTTGGTGGCCTTCTATGATGGGGCTATGGAACTGATGGACAGGGGCAGAGCAGTTGACGTCATCTACCTGGACTTGTGCGAAGTGTTCAACACTGTCCCGCATGACATCCTTGTCTCTCAATTGGAGAGACATCAATTTGATAGATGGACCACTTGGTGGATAAAGAACTGGCTGGACGGCTGCATGCAAGGAGTTGTGGTCAATGGCTCAATGTCCAGTTGGAGATCAGTAAGAGCGGTGTCCCTCAGGGGTCGGTGTTGGGACCGATTTTGTTCAAAATCTTTGTCAGGAACATGAGCAGTGGGATTGACTACACCCTCAGCAAGTTTGCTGATGACACTAAGTTACGTTGTTCTGTTGACATGCTGAAGGGATGGGGATGCCATCCAGAGGGACCCTGAAACACTTGAGAGGTGGGCCAATGCCAACCTCATGAAGTTCAACCAAGCCAAGGGGAAGGTCCTACCACCTGGGTTGGGGCAATCCCGGGCACAGCTACAGGAGAAGAGATTCCGAGCAGCCCTGCAGAGAAGGACTTGGGGGTGTTGGTTGATGGGAAACTGAACTTGAGCTGGCTTCAGTGTGCACTTGCAGCCCAGAAAGCTAACCATATCCTGGACTGTATCTAAAGAAGCGTGACCAGCAGGTCAAAGGAGCTGATCTTGCCCCTCTACTCTGCTCTCATAAGACCCCTCTTGGAGTACTGTGTGCAGTTCTCGTGTCCTCAACATAAAAAGGACATGGAGTTGTTGGAGCAAGTCCAGAGGAGGGACACGAGGGATGATTAGGGGGCTGGAGCACCTCCTGTATGAAGACAGGCTGAGAAAGTTAGGGCTGTTCAGCCTGGAGAAGAGAAGGCTGCGTGGAGTCCTCATAGCAGCCTTCCAGTATCAGAAGGGGGCCTACAAGGATGCTGGAGAGGGACTCTTCATTAGGGTCTGTAGTGGTAGGACAAGGGGTAATGGGTTCAAACAGAGGAAGTTCAGGTTAGATACAAGGAAAAAGTTCTTTACTGTGAGTGTGGTGAGGCACTGGAACAGGCTACCCAAGGAAGTTGTGAATGCTCCATCCCTGGCAGTGTTCAAGGCCAGGCTAGATGGAGTCTTGGGTGACATGGTTTAGTGTGTGGTGTCCCTGCCCATGGAAGGAGGGTTGGAACTAGATGATCTTAAGGTCCTTTCCAAACCTAACTATTCTATGATTCTGTGATACAGAGGAAAAAGAAAATAAGCACATCCACCCACAATACAAAGAGCAATTTCCAAATTCATGTACTTTTCTTTCAAGGGCTTCCTCTGACTGGGAGAACAGAGGCAGTCTGATCCCTTGGAAAGAGCTCTGTGGTGTCACTGTACATGACCAGTGCACTCAGTCTGACATTTAATGTAAACCAAAACAAGCAGTCGTGTATACTCATCCAATTCCTTGCCTCCCGGAGAAGCCGCGGATACCTCTGCATATGTACAGTGTATTTACTTCTCTATTGCCAGGACACTGGCTATTCTTAAAGGATTTCCAGGCCCTGCTCCCTCTACAGCAAGAGCATCAGCCCACATTATGCCAGTTGCCATGGCCTCTTGGGTGTGTATCTTTCCAGTCATTCCAGTCCCGAGCTTTTTGAAGAGCTTCCTCATCATCCTACTCTTTTTTTCTCCTGCTGCTGCTTCTGCAACTCTTCATCAGACCTGCTGAAGGTCAAGAACAGGAGTAAGGGGCACTAGGAGAGTGGAAGATCTACAGTAAGCTCTCAAAAGCCTGTCTGGACAAAAAGCAGGAATTGCCAAAAGAGCAGTTTAGCAATCCAGTTATTCTCACAGCCTAATGAAGTCAGCTCTTACTCTTCCTTAGTCAGTGGGTGCTTTACACCCTGAACACATGCCCATTCACCCTCCCCCCGAGAGACTTCCCAAGTTCTCCATTCCAATCTTTGCTTTGCCACTCCATACTTGGTGTTCTCTCAGGCATGCTCTAACCAGACACCACTCCTTGCCTGTTGTGTTGCTTGTACCAGTCATCTACAGTCGTCACAGGCAGGCTAAGATAACCAGCACCAAACACTCTACAGGAAGAGATGGACAGTCAAAGAAAACACTTTACATCACTATGAATAAGCACAAACATAGACAACCTTGCACAGAACTACTCTGTAATCCAATCTGTACTAACAATACAAGGCATGCTATCAAGGAGGGCTTGAGAACATTTTTCTGCAGCTTGGCCCTTCAGCAAGGCTTGCCAGTAACCCAGTCATAACAGTATTTAGGGAATTCACCCTGTTAGTTTAGAGAGGCGAGGATCGTTCTAGTCCAAAGACCTCAAATCACTTCTCCAGCCCAAAGGAGTCAGTACAGCTTGCCAAGGAGGCCCCAAGAACTGAGTTAGGCACAGGTTGGCTAAACAGATATACGAAAGGCTCAGGGCAAATGACGTCAAAAGCACGACAAGAAATCTGGTTTCTATCCCAATTTGTGCTTTAGCTCCCATATTCCTCACAAGAATCTCATGGTGCCACAAAATGTTAAGATCTTGATAACCTGTAAGGCTAGGGAAAGTCCTACAGTTGAAAACTATTACCGTGACTGATGATTCTCTGGTAGGCATCACATCTTCCCAGCCCCTCGGACCACTTACTTGAATTCACTGAAATATTCCAGAGTTTACATTAGATTAAGAGATCATATGTGCTTTTCACTACTGGGCTCTTTATTTTAAGAGTGAAGAGCAATCCTCTTATATCCCACGGAGGTCTGAGGGGCAGATAAACATTGCCTCTCCACAGCTTACCAACCAGCAAGCATATGGCCTACAAACTAAGAGTAGTATTTGCTAAATACAATCTGCTCTGCCATCCCAACAGGAGGAAACAGCATTAGCCAAGACACTGCAGCATGCTGGTAATAGAAGAAATCAGAAGTTGCTCAAGAAATGAATTAGATGCTCTGCTCATCCCCTGCCCAGAAGCAAAGCCTGAAAGTAACCTTCCCGATGATATCACCCAGGGCACTACAGAGGAGCAGAGTTCTGCAACACCAGTAATGAACTGCACAAACCAGCTGTGCCAACCAAGCTGGACTATGGTCTACGTCAACACATTATGATTTTTCATTTCTAGACAGATGTTTTAGGTGAGTAACAAAGCCCACGAACACTATTCTATGTAGGAATTACAGATCTATGAGAAGCTTTCATCATTCAGAACAGGCATTTCTTTCTGTAACACCTGGACACCTTGTACACCACAAGTGTAGGTTGGAAAGAAATCACAAGGGTCTCTTTTAATTTACAAATGTAGTTACTTCTTTAGAGTTAAGGGTCTGGCAGAACCCAGCAAAAGGTAGAAAAGCCTTTGCACGCAGACAGTTTCAGCTCTGATACTCAGTGCTCTAGCATTTTGCAAACTATGACTGTCTAGAACATGGAGTAGGCGTGGACAGCGACACTGCCCATTCAGAGTTAAAGCAAATCCCACCTGCTTGTGCTGTGATTGACCTGCAGCTCAAGAGAAATCTTATACCTGTTTCACTGTACCTCTGCTCCTCAAGATGACTATTTCTTGGTCAATACTCTCAATTTCCTCCAGGCTGGTGTTGATCCATTTCTCAGTTTCTAGTATGTAAAATTCCCGTATCTGCTCCTCATCTGCTTGCCCTCTGTCCACAGAATTTCTCATACAGGCCAACCTGTTCTCCAGTTCCTTCTTCTGCTTACATCTGTCTCAAAGAAAACTAAATCATTAAACCACCTTTCTATAGCCCAGCTTGGATACAGTGTTTTCCAAAACAAAAAATTCCCTATTTCTTGAAATTCAATCAAATGTAGTTGCAAAGCCAACTCCTGCCTCAATCCAACTCAGACTTGCGTACCCTGTTTAAATGCTCTTCACAGAGGTGCCAGCTGCTGACCAGTGCTCCTCAGGGTATGCAAGTCCCAGACACTCATGCCTTTGACAAATTTCTTGGTGTAAGGAGGATCCACTCATTTAGCAACGAGTAAGACTCCTGTAGAAATAAAGCAGAGACTTACAGGAATGTACCCATTAAGAGGAAGAGGAGCACTGGCAGCACCAAATGATACCATACTGCATGTATGGTATTGTAAATACCATAAATATTGTTGTTTACTGGTAAATATTGTTATTTACTGGTGACCTCTAACAATGCATAAGCAAGAGGCAGAACGTCACTGTGGGGATCCATCTCCCCACCTCACCTGACTGACAACAGAAGGTTTTTGACAAATGAAAACTACAGGAATCAGAAGAGTTCCAATACGCTTAAAAAAGGCTTTGAAAATGCACAGTTATATACCTACATGCAGCACTAGAATCTTTTCCTCCCATGTATGCCATCCCTTCCATCTGTCAACTCAAATTCAGACATTGCATAGGATCTTTACTACTCTAAGAGGTTTAACATGATTTCATGTATTTAAAATTGTATAAAAAAAAGAGGTTGTAATGGATTACTGTTCAAGTATCTCCTCTATATAAAAAGCAGCTTTAAGAGAGTTTAAATGTAGGAGTGCCTCTATCAATTTTTTTATTTCACCTAAGAGTAGAGCAACCCTTGAAAATTAAACTTCCCAGGTATAATTCTGCAAGCTTGGCAACATAAGTCTCCTAGAGAAAACAGCGAAGGACCTAATGAGTTAATGACCTTATAAAACCAGTGTAATACCTATATTGAGTTGCTTCGACATGACAGAAAGACTGAGCTTATAAGGTAGATTAAAAAAGTCTTCAATTTCTGTCTTGGGTGTTTTTGTGTGTGCAGGCTGGTTTTTAGAATAATTTTGACTTTCTGAATTTTTTTGACCTTTTCAGGAATGAAATGGTGGAACTACTTACATAATACACTTCCAGGCTAAATCATTCAGCTACATTGCTACCTGAAGAACAAACAGTAATAACCAAGGATTAGAAACCTACAGAAGCTGAAAGAACAAGGAGCATACAAGAGTTCTTCTATAAACCAAACCCATCCACAAGTGCTGCTCCACAAGAACCCTGAAAAATACATCATTACTGGCCCAGCCCATCTCGCAGCAAAGCAAACCACTCCATTCCCACCTGTTTTTACACTCCACAGTGGGATAAGTTCTCTTCAGTTGGCTGCAGCAATCCCAACCTGCTCCCTAGGACACTGGATTGCATGCTCATTCAGAAAGCAAGGCTAAAAGCAGCCAGGATGAGGCAGGTCTGGAGCCACAGGGATGATACAGGGCTACTCAGGAAAATGTTTTTCATGCAGGCCATGTGTTTTACTGAAAACAAATACAATTGCAAGGTGTATCACTCTGATCGAGTACTAATCTCCTTGTGACAGAACTCACAATGCAGGCACTTCCTGTTTGTCTTCCAGTGGATGGAGTCACAGTACAGGCAAACACCAGCCCACAGCAAGAGGGGAGTTCACATCTAAGCAAAGACCTACCTGCAGCACTAACAAAGCTCGCTTGGGAGGAGATACTCAGCTCTGAAAAGGCTTTGCTGTGCTGATCCCAAAGGTCCTGATGTGTTCTAGTATCCCAAATCCATCTCAGTTAGGTTAAAGCATAACAAACAGACATCAACTCTCTTTTCTAAAGATGTAATAAGCCCATTCATGGGTAACTTCCAACATGGGTGGCTTTATGCTCTTAGCAGCAATTAAAGAACTAGCCATAAGAGCTTTCATGCAGTTCTTCAAACACCAGAAACCAAAGATACAAATGCACCTCCCCAGGAGCAGATCTGTCCCCATGGCTCCCCAATCTGGAAACCCTTAGGTCCCCCATGGGACCCCCAGGTCAGAGGAGAACCACCAAACCCTGGGTTCAGTGGCTGGTTTAACTCATCCTGGCTCAATCCAAACCATGAATGGGACAACCAAAATAAACTGAACACCGGACGCACCACCAGCATTGAAGAGTTGTTTTCCCTCTTCCCCAAGTGATCCCTCCTGCCCATCCCTGCTCACCCTCCAGAAGCCCTGCTGCCTACACAGCCCTGCCTATGTCAATTTTCCAAAGCCCTGTTTTTTTTCTAGGGAAGATGCAGAGCTCTGCCGAGCAAACTTGTGCCTACCAAACAGTTGCTTTTCTTAGTTCATCTTTCCAGCTCCCCTCCAAGCTCTCCATGAATGTCCAGACCACAGACAGAAAATGGATGCTCTCCTACCAGCCCCATCCACAGAGAGAAGAGCCTCCTCAAACCCAGAGATTTGGACTCTGCAGCCCAGGCAGCAAGGAAAGACGAAGGGGAATTTGCAGCATTCTGGAGCATGTTGCAGGAGTAACATTACTGAATGCACTGTCAGAAATTTAATTCCTATTGAGTAACTGTATGTTTTCCTCTGGTGCTGCTAACCCCAAATCGCCCCAAACACTTCCCTTTCCCCTAAGCAGTCTAAAGCAAATAGACAATAGTGACAACAAACGGCAATTGCCTGACCAGCTCCTTGCATCTCCAGAGCATCAGAAACCATTCAAACATGCTTTGGAAATACCTTACCACTAAGATTTTGGGAGCAGGCTGCAATAATTGTTTTCATGGTGGCAGGGAGTTCTGCATCAGCCCGTGGTCCCACAGGTTAAAACGTGAGTTTGGAAATATGGGAGGGCGACTGTGTATTCAGCTGCTTTAATCAGCTCATCCAAGTTAAACCATCTGCTGTGGAGGGGAACAGACCTGCTCCAGCCCTGGCTTGCAGAGCAAGAAGAGCCTATGCTCCTCGGGAGGACAAGGAGTCACGCTGAGTGGTGAGGAGCTGCCATGGTGAAGGGCATGCACTGCTCCTCAGAAAGGTACCACTGCCAGCACCCAGCTGTGCACACAGTCCTCCCTGCTGAGGTGAATGCACCTGACATTGCCGTCTTGCATCCCCAACACCCCTGGTTGCTAGAAACCAGCTTTACAGATTTGCTCTGGAAGAGCCTGGGATGAAGAGCGAGGGATTTTCACAGCAAGAACTAGGCAGCACAAGAGATTTTATTTTGTTTAAAATATTATTTTATATACTTATATATACATATTATTTATTTTGCCGAAGTGAGCAGGTCCAGAGAGCACACCTTCAACACCAGAGCGAGGGGAAACACTGTGTCCAGGAGTCTCCATTCTGAGGGGCTAGAGCTACCGAGGGAGCCTCAGGACACCGACAGGCGTTGCCCAGGAACCGGCATCCCCGTTCACCCGAGGAGCCTGAGTGGCTAAAACACGCCCCAGGGCGCGCGGCGAACAGGGCGGGCAGTCAGGGCGTGGCGCGGCAGCTGGCACGGGCTGAGCGGTCGGGCCGGCGAAGGGGTGGTGAGTGCTCGGCTCAGGGAATGGCCTTCTCTGCGAGTTCTGCTCTGGCTGCGCCGGCGGAGGCAGCGTCGGCACCAGACAGAGCCAATGAGAGGGGAGGCTGCAGCGCAGAGCCTGGGGATTAGAAAGTGCCTTGACTGGTCTCTTGAAGCGAGGGTGCACAACGGGCAGGGCTGCCCTCGGTGCGCCCTGGTGGAGGTCCTCCTACAGAAGGGGCTGAGCTGTGGGAGGCTGTCAGGGGCTGTAAGGTGTCAGGGAAGCTGAGAGGGAGCTAGACTGCTTGCTGCAGGCCCAAACTGTGCAGGGGCCACAAGCGTCCACCATAGTGCATACAGAAAAGGAGGAGGGTGTTAATCCCGGAAGCTGGGAGCTAGTAACAAAAAAAAAACAACCCCACAACAAAAGAGGAGGAGAGTTAAAAGCAAGGAGCTTCCTCCAAAATCTGTCATCCCCACCCAGAACCGCTTTGCAGTTCTGCAGGGGGCTAACGAGGAAATGCACACCTCACCAGCTGATGCACGAGTAAAGAGGATCATTACTGGTGCCTCCAGATAAAAGCGGTGGGTCATAGTAGTAGGTGACTCTACTTTGAAAGGCACAGAGGCACCCATCTGTTGGCCTGACCCAGTCTCCAGGGAGGTGTGTTGCCTGCCAGGGGCTCGGATCGGGAATGTTGCTGAGAGGCTGCCTGATCTAGTAAGTCCCGCTATTACCCACTTCTAGTGGTCCATGTGGGTGCTAGTGATATTGACAGCAGCAGCCTGGGAATCATTAAGAAGGACTACAGAGCCTTGGGAGAGGTGGTTAGGGGCTCTGGAGCTCAGATAATTTTCTATCCATCCTCCAGGTCAAAGGGGAGGACCTTATAAAGGCCAGGTGGATTTGGCAAGTTAATAAATGGTTAGAATGGTGGTGCCATAGTCAGAGGTTTGGTTATTTAGAACATGGGACTCGATTTGGGAGGCCAGGTCTACTGGAGTCTGATGGAGCTGGTCTGGCAAAGAAGGGGAAGAGCTGCTTTGGTAGGAGACTTGCCAGGCTGGTCAAGGCAGCTTTAAACTAGATGTGTTGGGGGAGGGGGGAATCAATCCATCCCAACACTCCCAGTTAGTTGCCAGCACCTGTAATAAATGCGTGGAGTGATGCAGAGCTATTTCAGCTGCTCCAGTCAATGAGTCGGCTTTGTTTGGAGTTCGGCTCAGATGCCTCTATATAAATGCCTGTAGTATGGGGAATAAACAAGAGAAATTAGAGATGTGTACATGGCTACAGGGATATGATATTAACTGGCCTCACAGAAACATGGTGGGATGGCTCCTATGATTGGAGTGTTGGAATGGAAAATTATAGGCTCTTTGAGAAAGACAGGCCAGGCAGACAGGGAGGGGGAGTTTAGTGTGTGGTATCCCTGGCTATGGCAGGGGGTTGGAACTAGGTGATTTTAAGGTCCTTTCCAACCGTAATTATTCTATGATTCTATGAAATAAAAAGGCTAAGGAGAGGTGCAACCCATTGCAGTAAGCACAAGAGCTCTACAGCACATAGAATCCTAGAGAGGTTCGGGTTGGAAGGAATCTTAAAGATCATCTAGTTCCAACCCCCCTGCCATGGGCAGGGGCATCTTCCACTAGACCAGGTTGCTTCAAGCCCCGTCCAACGTGGCTTTGAACATTTGCAGGGATGGGGCAGCCACAGCTTCTCTGGGCAACCTGTGCTAGGGCCTCACCATCCTCACAGGGAGGAACTTGTTACTAATATCTAATCTAAATCTACCCTACACAGTCAGCAGTATACCATGGAGGGGGTTTCTACCACTGTTATTTTTACCACATGCATCCCCATTTCTGATCCCTACCTGTTCCTTTTTTCTCTCTTGAAGTGTTTGATCCCAGCAAAGGATCAGATCTTCTCACCTAAATCTGTGTAAGACAAACATACATAGTGCAGTCATCCACTCTGTTCTTGTCATTTATGGGTGCAAGTACACACCAAGTTGTGTTAGTCACACCAATCTTTTTTGTCTCATTGACTCTATCATGTGTTTCTAAGAATCTCCAACTAAAAATATGTCCCCACCAAGTAAGTTCTATAAAGACAGCTGGGCTGTATCTACACTCAAATACTAAATGTATGAGGGCCTTGGCTATTGACTGCAAGAGTGGTCTTCATCTAGACAAATTAAATCCAGCCTCCAAAACAGAGTCGATGTGTGCAGATTATCTATTAGGTATGGTCCAGTAATATTCAAACTTTCAAATCATGCCAGGAATTGGGAGGGTGCCAAATGGCATGAGTTCCTGCTATAGACTATTCCAGTAATGTAACGATAGAGAAAATTAAATGCCAGTACTATAGACATTGTTTAATTCATTAGCATAGATGTGGTCACACAAACTAATTGTTTAACAAATATATTCAGGTCACATAGTTGGGTAAGAAAAATATATGTTTGAGGACTAGCTACAAACCACTAAGACTTTCATTACAGCAAACATCTTGGCTCTCACTGTACCAGCCTACAACAGACTTGCATTGCTTTAACCTTAGGTGAAATATCCTTCGTTAATGAATGGTCAGATCAACAGCATGGTGTGACTCACAAAGAAACACAGATTAAATGCTAGCTGGGTTGGCTTGAGGAATATACAGAGTTGCTGTTATTTCAAGCAGCAAAATTATCATGGTTAAGTTGCCTATAGGCTGTGCCAAGTTTGTGTCTCCCCAGGCTATGGAAAGAAAAGTTGGTTGTGGTTGTTGCCACCAACGAAATCTGTTTTTCTGAGCAACACCTGGCACTCCCAGTAGTAATAATTTTTTGCTTCCTCTCCTTGTAAATTGCCCAGCAAGACCAACACAATGGAGGGGAATTATTGGAACCTGGCTATGCAAATTATATGTAAAAGCTGAACCTTGAAAGGAGCTGGGGAATGAAATGCCCTAGAAACCGTGGCAATCTAGTCTCGTATAAATGGGCCATTCTCCTGAAGTGAAGGTTGATTACACAACAGATACTCCACTGAACAGAAGGCTTAGTTAACAACAAATAATCTTTCACATATCTTTGAAATGCTGGGTAGACATACTCAGGACCTATTGGAAACTGAAAAGCACTGGTAGCCTCAGTGAAGCCACAAATGTACTTGAATTTTGTGTTCTTCAGAGGAAACTGCTCTTCCCTATAGATCTGCCACAGAAGACACCACTTTGAAACACAGAGCAAAAAAACCTCAGACCTGCCTCCATTTCCTTGCTCTCCCCCTTTCCCTGCAGGTATATTATAATTGCCTGTGTTAAGTAATTCAATGGCCTCCCTGTCCACCTCAGTCAAAATTCACCCCAGTTGCACTATAAGATTATAGGATAATCCAAGTTGAAAGGACTTCAGGAGATTATTCAGTGTAACATCTTGATCAAACCAATGTCAGTGATGAGAACAGGATTTAGAGTTGGGTCATTTCTTGTTGAGTGTGTCTGATTCCAGAGAAAGAAGGAACCTGTGGCATGAAAGACTCCACAGCTAGAGTGTGCTTGGGCACCTAACTAAGCTCATTTTGCCCACAGTTAGGCTAAGCAGCAGAGATTTAGTGAAGTGGCTTGTTTTACATAAGATAGGTTAGGGAGTCCATGCCAAAACACGTCAGATGGCAAGTCTGAGGAAACAGTAGCTAAAGTTAGAGGCAGGGAACTCAGCAGAGAGTAGGATGCATGTCTAGATCTTCATGGTGGCTTTGGAAGAACCAGGGAGCAGTACCAGACCAAGTGTCTGCTTGTAAGAAACAGCAGTGGGTAGCTGAGAAAGCTGAGGAGAGGACTACTCCCATATATGTGTGCCCTCCTGAGAATCCGGTCACTGACATGAGAGTCCCAGGCCCAAAAGTAATCTCACAACAGACAGCTATGACAGCCTTCAGTGCTAATCATGAAATCCTATCTGAATATCCTGTTCCATTTCAAGTTCTGCTCAAGCTTGCAACCATCAGCAAGGAAATGCCACTTGCCTATTCTTGGGAGGGCCAGGAGGCCTCCATGGATGGGTAAGGAGCTGCTGAGAAAACTTAGAGAGAAAAAGAGGCTTATAAAAGGTGGAAGTGAGGACAGGTGGCCTGGGAAGAATACAGAGATGTTGTCTGGGAAGCTAGGGACCAGGTCAGGAAAGCTAAGGCCAGTTAGAATTAAATCTGGCAAGGGATGTGAAAGATAGCAGGAAGGGCTTCTATAGGTATATAGCAAACAAAAGACAGTCTCTGGAAGCTAATGGGCCCTCTCCGGAAGCTAATGGGAGAACTGGCTACCCTGGATTCTTGTTTACACATATTTATTTAAGATTTATCTAATTAGTCTTTTGCTAAGACTTCTGCTGTTTCATTGGTCTGGATTTTTCTTTATTTTGAATTTCCAATATCCAAAAAGCAACAATGGTCATGAAGTAGAAACTGGAGGACCAAATATGCCCTACTTTCTTTACCTCCTCCTTTGACCATCCTTAGCCGGCTCACTAGAGAAAGACGCTGACATTTCTTATGAAGTTAAACCCACAGTGAATAAATGCTGATTCTGAATCCCAGAACAAGTTGTCTAATCATATTTCAGTTGTGTGGGTTCAAACAACAGTGTGGCCTGAAGCCACTTCTGAGATGGCTCTAATATAAATTCTGGGTGTGGGACAAGGGTGTTGGGGTGTGCTGCTGGTGGGTAGTTGGGCTAGAACCTTGGACAGGGCCTGCTGTGCTTTTCGCGCTGGAAGGATCCTTGCATTTCCCGCTTCAATTGGCAACACATAGGGAACCAATTGAAATGGAGAAGTGAGATTGTTCACATTAATCACCCTGCAAAACATTTACTGTATTGGCAATGGATTTTCATAGGCCAGCTAAAGGAAAAATTGTTTTTCCCCTTATTTCAACAGTTGAAGGAAAATTAAAAAAAAAAAAAAAAAAAAAAAAAAGAAGAGACTAATATACCGGAAAACAAAGTAGTGTCAAAAATAATTTACTTTTGGGGTTTTTTTTTCTTTTTTCTCTCCTCTCCCCTCTTTTCCATTCCCTTCCTCTCCCTCCCCTCCTTCCTTCTCCTCTTGCATCTGATCACTTCAGGTACGATTCTTGTACCAGTAATATATGACTCGACAAATGGTGCAGCTCAGCAAGAAGAAATAATTCAGGTTCAGCACCAATCTAAGTGTAGTTACAAGACTTTCATATCAGAACCAGCTCACATCTGGCTGGCGCATAGCGTAAGCAGAGTATGTTCTAGTGTGCCGGCAATATCCCCACTTCTAATGCGAAATAGAAAGAAGTGATGAAAGGTTATTACCACTTTAAGGTTGTCTGGAGGTCTGCATGACCTGAAGTATGTGCTTAAAGACATGTTCTGCTGCACCAGGTCAATACACTTTTCATATTTGAAACACTTCAGGGCATTTTAAGTGAGAAGAGAAAGACATAGCAGAAACCAACCATAAAAAATTAAAGCTATGGGACTTTAAATATTTGGAAATTTAAGACATGAAGGTAGTCTAATGTTTTGGTGTCTCCAAGTTTAGATCTTGGGAGTGGTGTTGATCAAGCAGGTCGCTAAATTTTCCCAAGCCATTTCTAGTTCTTAGTGTTTTGATTTTTTTGTATGCCTACTGGAAACATTTTGAACCTGCTTTTTCATGGATCACTTGAAGACAGTAGTAGTTTGGGAATCTGTGCTTTTGGCAGACATGTCAAACTCAGACAGCCATGGGAAGTGAGTAGTCCAACTCTTGGCAGCAGAGGAAAAAAGGGAGCCTTGGTCAGAATTACATAAAACCCACTGAAGTCTTGTCCCTCCCACTGCTGTAGTAAATCAATATTTTAATCCTGTTTTAATAATTGAAAAAAAAAAAACCCCAAAGAAAATATTCTACCTTTTTCTTGAAGTCTCTGCAGCACAACCAAAAGCAAGATATCCGTACATTGTAAGTGGAATCCACATAAGGTTGCCTTTTTTTTTTTTTTTCTCTTTTCCATTCAAATAAAGCATGTTCTGTAAAGACGCTTTAACTGAGATATCAAAAATCCCTTCTGACACTCTTTTATAGAATTAAATATAGACTGTTTCACATTATTTACTTTTTTATTAGTCTTTTGTCCATTGAATTAATTGCAGCTACAACTTTTTAACTTTTTTTGATGTTAGCTAAGTCCTGCAGGCCAGATTTGGATCACTGGCCATTGAATGACATCAGATGACGTGCCTAGTCTGCTCCTGGGCAAGGCATATAAATCCCATGGGATGTTAGACAGTTGCAGTTTGTGTGCAAGATGGCCCCTGTGTGCCTCTGTAGAAGATTATGTCATATGCTCCAGGTGCAAGGGACATACACATCCCATAGACACATGATCAACTGAAAATGATGTTTAAAAAACATATTTCACCTCACAGTTATGGGTGGCTTGGAACAGACCAGCCAAATACCTATTTAAGTTTAGCTGACGGATGGCAACTTCTCATGCAGATCACATTGAGAGACTTTGAGGCTTTCACTACCCTTCAAATTTGTAATACTCTGTCTTCAGTGATCTAGATAAAGTGATTAAAATCCCAATTTATACCAGTAAAAACAGCTTTTGTGATACTAGGGCTTTACTTTTAAGAGGAGGTGAAATAACTTCAGCAATCTAAATAAGATTTCATTCACAATCAAACACATCAGACTCCAGAGCAGCCTAATAAGTGGATCACCAGCAACAAAAGTACCATTGTTCCTTGCATGAAAAATATGCAGGTTTCAGCCAGTTCTGAAGAAAAACACTTTTCAGAAAACACTTTTGCAGAAATATTTGTAGTTCTTTGCACACTTCCCTTCTAAGTTGGAGAAGTGGTGTTGAGACTCCTCACCTGGGAAAGCTGAGACCTGCACTTATTAGGTTTAGGCCTGCTACAGGTGTCTTACTTAAGCTTCACAATTGCTGCAGTATCTATGATCAAGAGACAGTGAGGCCATGCAACAGCAAACATTGATGAGGAACCTAAGGACTTGCCTGCACTTTCCCTTTTTTTGAGACAATGATAGTCTATTAGATGCACCATAGGACTTACTTCCAAGCCTTTCTATGTGCCAGCTGGATGTGAAGTAGTACTCTTAGGGCGTCTGAAATATCACCAGGTGCCTACATACAGGCAGCTGAATTGAGCCCCTCATCATTCTAATCAATAGAGCACAGAGTGGGATTTAGCTGAAGAAATGTGGGAGGTTATTTTTTGATAGTGGGTTGTCTGAAGCCAAGACAGTCTCTTAAGCTCCCTCTAGAGTCAACAGGGAGAAACAGATATCTTCAGAACTTCCACCTCGTCCTCAATCACTTGAGATCAGTCTTTCACCAGAAAGCACCTTTCTGTCCTTTGGCTACTGAGAGGGTTAGATGACTGGTTTACAGGTAAAAAAAAAGTAAGGTATTTCAGCATAGGCAAGATGAATCCCGCCTTTTATTTTTCTATCAGTGGCTCACACTCCAGAAAAAAATCTGGCTGAAATGGATGGGAAGATGAGTCTAGATGAGTCTAAATGAGTCTAAAGGATGAAAAATACTTGGCTAAATGCAAAAAAAAAGAAAAAAAAAATGTCTTTCTAATGTTTCAATTTTGTTTGCTGTTTTCGTGGTAGAAAGGTAATACTTATGGGCCTCTGCAGCAGGACTCAGGGTGGGAGAAGTCTGATGCCAGTTAGTCCAGTCTCAGAAAGAGCTCTAGATGCTGTTTTTTAACGGCAACATGACTTCATGATCAGTCAGAGGCACACAAAACTACTGCCTTGGGCTTCTTGTCTGATTCAGGGGTCTCTCAAGCAATGATATAATATGAATCAGATCAGAAATATATATTCACACATCTTAGTCTCACAGCAGATGTCTAATCCTCCACACTAAGCCCCACACCATTGTGGGTAACCTGGAAATACATTAAAGGCTGTCAGCAACTTGTGAAGGTCAACAATTTCCTGCCAGTGCCTGCCAGGAGTTTCCTTCTCATTGAAATTTAGGTCCAATGTGGTGAGGGGTTGGTGAGAAGGGCAGAAAAGTAAAAGAAGGGGGAGGACAGGGCTTCATACCCTTCTTCACCAACACAACATCCTGCTGCTGTCGCAGTCTCCTGCCTCCTTGCGTCATTGTCTGTGCACAAATGCATGCCGCCTACGAGCTGTGTCCTGAGCCCAGCCCCAAGCGTCAGCTTCTGTCACTGTTGCCTCATACTGTATTTCTCTTTTTTTTTTTTTTTTTTTTAATTTCTTTCCCCTACTGTGTTTTGAAAGCCTGCAGATGAATGTTTTGCTGGCAAGGAGAGAGAGACTCCAATTGGCATGGCAATTTCCCTGCTAGGTTGGTGATACCATTAATGCACTGTGAATCACTCCTTCTTATTGTGCTCAGACAAGTGGCTTTCTGAGCTGACAGGCAGAACCAAGATCTGGGTTTAGCCCAGGCTACCAACAAACACTCTCTTATATTACACACTCCTGCCTTCTCCATACCCTCTGCTGGCCCTTGTGGGTTGGGGAATCTATGAGATTTTTTGTTTTGCAGGAACTGAAAGCTTGAGACTATTGCTAAACTGGTCCATGAGTGAGCACACTGTAGAGACACAGTATCCTAGGGAACAGGCCTAGTCACTGGTTTCACCTAAAGCAGAGGAGCAGGATTTACCCTCCAGACCCTTTTATGCCACTAACTTTCTCATTCTGCTTCTCTTTTCCATCTCACTCCCACACCCAGCAAAAAGGACTTCCCAGTCCTTAATTATCCACCCCTTTTCTCCAGGTCTAGCTTTCTATCACATGTATAACTTTGTAGTTTAGAGCTTTCTGACTGACACTGTCGTCTCTGAGGGCTGAAACCTGAGGTCAGCCAAAGTCAGTGGGAGTTCCCTCTAGAAAAAATAAACAAATATATATTTTTTTCAGCAAGTAAAAGATTAGCTAGTCCCTATGGAAGCCCCACTTTCAAAGAACCCCAATTAATTTTACTGGTGTTTGAATTGACCCTTTATAAGACCTGGTCAGAAGTTTGCCTGTGGAGCATTTTTCCATTGGAAAGCACCTACCAGCTGAGAGTTCTGTGCTCTTTGGAAATGTTTTGGTTTTGGTGAAGCATTGGCAGGATATGAAACTTGTTGGGACATTTCCATCTTCCAGCTCTCCTGCCACCTCACCCATCTGATGCTTCCTTTGGAGCTGGCTTGCCATTTCAGAGACACGTGATGCCTGCAGCTTGTTGGAGCAAGCTGCCTGGAGAAGCAGGGCATATGAAGGGAGGTAGCTGAGCTGCCTGGGAAGCCCTTTGAACTGCTACCTTTGCTGCTCTTTAGTGGCACCCAGGTGTACTCCTGAGATCTCAACTTAGTAGTTTCTGGGGATCAGCTTTTGTTCTGGAAGAACCAAGCTTGGGTTATGTTTAGGGTTTTGGACTCTGCCAGTGAGAGGTGGTGCCTTTTGTCTGCCTACTTCCCTTGCCTTACTCCCATAAATACCCTAAACTCAGTGGTGTAGGCATTGTGAGTTCCTGGACAACTGTAATCACCAGTAGTGCTCTCAGGAAGAGCTCCCTGATCCCAGTCACTGTTGTGTTGATGTCCTTCCTGTTATGTCCAGGGTCACTCAAAAGGCGGTGCTGTAGTAGTGTTAAAAGAAATGCTCACTTCCTTTTTCCTTCTCTTCTAAGAGCATAGTCTTTTGACATCTACCTGGTTCTTACACGTTTAGGGCTTTAAGATATAATCTTTGCACACTGTCCTTATGTGTTAAGAAAGAATGAATGTTTTTCTGAGAAGACTGTGCTGAACACAAGGGTCATGCTTTGATTCAGATGTTGAAACACAAAGTGGCTAGATACTGCTCATGCTGTTGACCCAAATTTGTGAGATTCAACAAGAAACTGCTATGGATGTGCTTCGGCAGTATAAAAGTGACCGTTCTTTCCATGTGCACTAGATGACTTAAAAAACTAACAAGGAAGGAATTTTCTGTTTCAGTGCCTTTTGGCCAGGTGTTTTACACTAATGTTTATTACACCCATAAGTATCGTTCACTGATGATCACTGGAACACATCAAATCTGCACAATTTTGCCCAGCCTCCTATAACAAGTCTTTCTATTCTAACTTATTTATAACATTTTATAAATGTTAAGATCAGAAAGAATCATTATGGCCCCATGTAATTTGATATCCTGAATGAAAGAGGGGAATTTCTTTAATGACAATTTTTCCAACATGGCTTGCAGAAGATGAACAGTGTTCAGGCTATGAAATACTCTGGAGCACCTTCATCTCCAGATATTTCCCGTCCCATAAGCTTTCATAGGTTTTTGGATGCTTTTCCAACATGACTTAAACCTCTAAACTAACTTATGCATCACTCACTATAGTTGAAAAGCATATCTGAGCAGGTGAAGCCAGCACGTAGTATGTAATGGTGCCTTAGTCTCAGAATCATAAAATCAAAGTAACTGGGGATATCAGGGTAATCAAGGGGTCATCCACTCTGTATCCTGACCATAAGCAGAGTCAGCTCAAGGTTTCAATTTTCCTTAAGACTTCTTATGTTGGTCTTCTGCAGAAGCATGAATTTCAGTGTATTTGTCTTTATCCAGTGGAAGAGACAGACTTCCTCTCTCCTGCAATATAATTCCTATGAAACTCTGTCCTTTACTCCAGTTGTTGAGACACACAGTAAATGCTGGAGCTGTGCCATTCCTCCACGCTATCTGTCTTCGTTCTGACTGCTAATCCATCACAGACACACTGACTTCTCTCATGACCTCCCACACAGAAGACAAGCAAGCAGTACTCCCATCTGTCAACTGTACTCAGGAGGTGGCAGGTCTCTATGCTTGTGCATCTGTATGAGTCTATGGATGTATGGGATATGCGTGAGCATCTGATACTCTGGTAAGAGTCTGAAGTGTTTTACACTACGTTTTAGGTGATTTATTACACTTTAGCACATTCATAAAATACATCGCGTTAAGCATATGCATAAAAATAATATATAGGTTACCACAAAATTTTTATGACCTTAACCAGATCCGTCTTGGAATGTCGTCTTGAATGTTTCACTCCTGCAGGTGAAAAAACATATTATTTCAACTGAGCTTAGGGTAAGTTGTTTAGTCAAGACAACAATATTGTGGAGAGGGCCGTTACCTTGGTAGCACTTTGCCAATTTAAGTACTAATGAGAGCAGTTGATTTTTGTCATACATCCAACATAAGGTGTCTATGACTACTGTGTCTCCAGGTTGCATTCCTCAGCTGTCCCATTCTCCTACTGTTTTCAGACAATACAGAATCAAGAATTATAAAAATACCCTGCATATTCACAGTGTCCCTTGAAGTTAGTAGAGATTTCTTGTAAGGAACATTACATTGGTGAGATACTCATAAAAGTGAGAAGACTTCATATGTGGAAAGAGACAGGCTGGATGTCTGATAACAGGCTAGACTTCAGATGGGATTTATTTTTGGTTCTGCCACTAATTCAGCTTTGTAGCCTTTGTCCTAGGTTTTATTCAACTAACTTTAGACACCAACTAAGGTGGTTAGTCATGGCCAGCTTCCACTACAGTGAGTGGAGAGATGCACTTCCAGAGGAGATGCAACCATATGTGGAAAGACCAAACAAGAAGATAGCCCACCGACTAGAAGAAAGCCTATACAACTGTCTTAAACTGCACATTAAGACGGGAACTATCCCACTGAAGCTTAGGTGTGGGAGTTTCTGTCTGTTGATGGTATGAATGTCACCCCAGGTGTCTGCAGTGTTGATAACCGCATCTAAGCAAATCACTTCAGGCCGGATTTATCATCAGTGAAGGGAAATGCACACTTTGTAAGAGCTAACTATCCTACCTGTTTGATTCAGTTAGAATAAAATGAGTAGAACCCTCAATTACATTTCCTATATTGTCTATGTCTCCAAAGACTAAAAAGTAGTCTAGGGTCTAGGCAGATTATATTTTTTGTTTAAAATAGGTAAAGAAGTGAGATTAAATTAATCCTTCTTTATCTTTTTCTTTTTTTTATGTCTTTGTTGTAGATATCTTAAATATTGTTTTAATGATAACACAGGCAATCCAATTTACTTTTGCTTTCATTAACATGTATTAAAATGTATAAAGGTAGAATCACTTGGTTTTTAAACTAGTGGGAACAAATACTAGCACTTAAAATGATTAATCCTCTGAAGGATCAGGGCAGTGCTAGAAGATACAAAGCAGGAGGAAGTTATTTTGGTTAAATAACTTTTTGCATATAATTACATCACATAGTGGAAAGTGGTACTGAACGAGCACTCTTCTCGGTGTGTTTACAGGTAAAATGTATGAAAATATTAGTATAAACCCTTATTGCCAAATAACTATGTTAGCAAAGTCCTAAAATAATACATAATGCTTAACAAAGGTATCTTAGATAATATACCTAAGATAATAGAACCTACCTCACTGCTAGAGCATTTCCAGTGTTATTATTCTGATTATATCTTCTGGCGCAAAGGGTATGTATCACTGAAAGCATTGCACTGTTAAAAGTGTGAGTGGCTGAGCAAAACAGGGCCAGTGGTGCTTGGCAATGTGAGATCCATCAGGTAACACCAACTATCTGTCCCTTTTTCAGAAGACATCTTTCAGAGATTCCTCTCCAGTAAGTAGACAATTCCAGCTAACATGGAAGAGTATTATTAATGTCTAATAATTAGACATTATGTGTCTAATGTCTAAAGATAGAAATGAAGACAATCCTATTCATTGCTTCAACTGTTGCTGTTTTATGGGATATAAGGAAGGCTTTGTCAGTAAAATATTAAACATAAAACACTAAGCTAAGGGAAAAAATATGAAGTTATTTCACTCTGGATGTCCTAATTTGCAGAAAACCCTTTCCTTCTATCAAATGAGAAGCTCAGCAGAGAAACTATTTGACATTAATATATTTATTTTGTGGCCCAGTTTTCCAGTGATAACCCTGAGTAATTAGCATTTTCTTCTCATTAAACCTTTATCACGCCAAGTTTGAAATTACACTGTGCCTAAATCAAAATGTTCAAGAAAGCCCAAATATTCTGCAGTTGGAATGGAGCAGCGTTTTATTCAGAGATGAGGAAGAAAAGGAGTCTCCTTAATTTTCTTTTTTTCACTGTGAAAAAAAGAAATCTGGGGGCTACCCAAGAAAGTGGTGGAGTCACCATCCCTGCAGGTATTTAAAAGACGTGTAGATGTGGCACTTAGGGACATGGTTCAGGGGTGGACTTGACAGTGCTGGGTAAAGGTTGGACTTGATCATCTTTAAAGGTCTTTTCCAACCTAAATGATTCTGTGATTCTAGAAACACCATTTTGGATTCTGGTAAGTGAGGACAAAGACACTGGGTTATTTGGGTTTTGGTGGGGGGGATTGATTTATTTTTTTTTTAATTTCATAGAATCATAGAATCGTAAGGGTTGGAAAGGACCTGAAGATCATCTAGTTCCAACCCCCCTGCCATGGGCAGGGACACCTTGCCCTAAACCACGTGGCTCAAGGCTCTGTCCAACCTGGCCTTGAACACCGCCAAGGATGGAGCATCCACAGCCTCCCTGGGCAACCCATTCCAGTGCTTCACCACCCTCACTGTAAAGAACTTCTTCCTTATATCTAATCTAAACTTCCCCTGTTTAAGTTTGAACCCATTACCCCTTGTCCTACCACTACAGTCCCTAAGGAAGAGTCCCTCCCCAGCATCCTTGTAGACCCCCTTCAGATACTGGAAGACTGCTATGAGGTCACCACACAGCCTTCTCTTCTCCAGGCTGAACAGCCCCAACTCTCTCAGCCTGTCTTCACACGGGAGGTGCTCCAGCCCTCTTATCATCCTCGTGGCCCTCCTCTGGACTCGCTCCAACAGCTCCATGTCCTTTTTATGTTGAGGACACCAGACCTGTACGCAGTACTCCAAGTGAGGTCTCACAAGAGCAGAGTAGAGGGGCAGGATCACCTCCTTCGACCTGCTGGTCACGCTTCTTTTGATGCAGCCCAGGATACGGTTGGCTTTCTGGGCTGCAAGTGCACACTGCCAGCTCATGTTAAGCTTCTCGTCAACCAACACCCCCAAGTCCTGTTCTGCAGGGCTGCTCTGAATCTCTTCTCTGCCCAACCTGTAGCAGTGCCTGGGATTGCCCCGACCCAGGTGTAGGACCTTACACTTAGCTTGGTTAAACTTCATAAGGTTGGCATCGGCCCACCTCACAAGCGTGTCAAGGTCCCTCTGGATGGCATCCCTTCCCTCCAGCGTATCAACCGAACCACACAGCTTGGTGTCGTCGGCAAACTTGCTGAGAGCGCACTCAATCCCACTGTCCCTGTCACCGACAAAGATGTTGAACAGGACCGGTCCCAACACCGATCCCTGAGGGACACCACTCGTTACAGGTTTCCAACTGGACATCGAGCCATTTACCACAACTCTTTGCGTGTGGCCATCGAGCCAGTTTTTTATCCACCGAGTGGTCCATCTATCAAATTGATGTCTCTCCAATTTAGAGACAAGGATGTCATGCGGGACAGTGTCGAACGCTTTGCACAAGTCCAGGTAGATGACGTCAACTGCTCTGCCCCTGTCCATCAGTTCCGTGGCTCCATCATAGAAGGCCACCAGATTGGTCAGGCAGGATTTCCCCTTAGTGAAGCCATGTTGGCTGTCACCAGCCACCTCGTTGTTTTTCATGTGCCTTAGCATGTTTTCCAGGAGAAACTGTTCCAAGATTTTGCCAGGCACAGAGGTGAGGCTGACTGGTCTGTAGTTCCCCGGGTCTTCCACCTTCCCCTTCTTGAAAATGGGGGTTATATTACCCTTCTTCCAGTCATTGGGAACTTCACCTGACTGCCAGGATTTTTCGAATATGATGGACAGTGGTTTAGCAACTTCATTCGCCAGCTCCTTCAGGACCCGTGGATGGATTTCATCAGGTCCCATGGACTTGTGCACGTTCAGGTTCTTAAGATGATCTTTAACCTGATTCTGTCCTACAGTGGGCCTAAGTGGGCTGATTCTGTCCTACAGTGGGCCTAAGGTCTTCATTCTCACAGCCCCTGCATTTGCTTTCCAAGACTTTCGTGGTGTGGTCAGAGCATTTGCTGGTGAAGAAGTCATTAAGAACCTCAGCTTTCTCCAAATCCAGGGTAACCAGTTCTCCTGATAGCTTCTGGAGAGGGCCCACATTGTCCCTAGTCTGTCTTTTGTTTGCTACGTTTTTTATACTACATCTTTTATAGAATCCTTTCCTGTTATCTTTTACATCCCTTGCCAAACTTAATTCTAGCTGGGCCTTAGCTTTCCTAACCTGGTCCCTAGCTTCTCGGGCAATGCTCCTATATTCTTCCCAGGCCGCCTGTCCTCGCTTCCACCTTCTATAAGCTTCTTTTTTCCCTCTAAGTTTCCTCAGCAGCTCCTTGTCCATCCATGGCGGTCTCCTGGCCCTCCTGCTGCACTTCTAGTCGGGATGCAACACTCTTGAGCACGTAGCAGGTGATCCTTGAATACCGACCAGCAGTCTTGGGCCCCCCTGCCCTTTAGGACTGTATCCCATGAAACCTTACTAAGGAGGTTCCTGAAGAGGCCAGAGTCTGCTTTCTTGAAGTCCAGGGCAGTGAGCTTGCTGCACGCTCTTCTCACCGTCCTGAGGATCTCAAACTCAACCATCTCGTGATCACTAGAGCCAAGGCTGCCCTGGAGCGTCACATTTCCAACCTGTCCCTCCCTGTTGGTGAGCACAAGGTCCAGCATGGCACCTCTCCTCGTCGGCTCCTCTATTGCTTGAAAGAGGAAGTTGTCTTCCACACAATCGAGGAACCTCCTGGATTGCTTGTGCCGGGCCGTACCGTCCCTCCAACAGATGTCAGGATGGTTGAAGTCCCCCATGAGGACCAGGGCCTGTGAGCGTGAGGCTGCTCCTATCTGTCTGTAGAGCGCTTCATCTGCAGAGTCCTCTTGATCAGGCGGCCTGTAACAGATCCCCACCATAATGTCCCCCATTGCTGTTTTCCCTTTGATCCTGACCCACAAACATTCTGTTGACTCATCACCCGTCCCCAGACAGAGTTCCATACTCTCCAGCTTACCACTGACATAAATAGCAACACCCCCTCCCCATCTGCCTGGCCTGTCTTTTCTAAACAGCCTGTAACCTTCCATTCCGACATTCCAGTCATAGGAGCCATCCCACCATGTTTCTGTGATACCAATGACATTATACCTCCGTAGCCTTGCACACATCTCTAATTCCTCTTGCTTGTTCCCCATACTACGGGTGTTTGTATAGAGGCACCTTAGCCGAGCTCCAAATGGAGCCGACTCAATGGCTGGGGCAGCTGGAACATCTCTACATCGCTCCAAGCACTTATTACAGGTGCTGGCAACTGACCAGGAATGTTGGGATGGATCAATGCTCCCGTCCCCAACACATCTAGTTTAAAGCTTTCCTGACCAGCCTGGCAAGCCTCCTACCAAAACAGCTCTTCCCCTTCTTTGTCAGACCAGCTCCACCAGCCTCCAGTAGATCTGGCCTCCCAAATGGAGCCCCATGTTCTAAATAGCCAAAGCCCTGACTATGGCACCACCATTCTAACCATTTATTAACCTGCCAAACGCGCCTAGCTTTTTTAAGGTCCTCCCCTTTGTCCTGGAGAATCGATGAAAAAACTATCTGAGCTCCAAAGCCCCTAACCACCTCTCCCAGGGCTCTGTAGTCCTTCTTAATGTTCTCCGGGCTACTGCTATCTATATCTCTAGCACCCACATGGACCACTAGAAGGGGGTAATAGTAAGCAGGACTTACTAGAGCAGGCAGCCTCTCAGCAACATCCCTGATCCGCGCCCCTGGCAGGCAACACACCTCCCTCGAGACTGGATCAGGCCGGCAGATGAGTGCCTCTGTGCCTTTCAAAGTAGAGTCCCCTACTACTATCACCCTCCGCTTTTTCCTGGAGGCACCAGTAGTGATCTTCTTTACTGGTGCATCAGCAGGATGCTCATTAGGTGTGGTGGGTGCTTGCTCATTAGCCCCCTGCAGAACTGCGAAGTGGTTCTGGGTGGGGACATCAGATTTAGAAGGAAGCCCCTTGTCGTTAATTGTCCTCTTCCTCCTTTTTTTGTTCGTTTTTCTCGTGACTAATTCCCAGCTTCCTGGGTTGCTGCCCTCCTTCTTTCCTATATGAGCAATGCTGGACGTTTGCAGCCCATGTGCAGTTTGGGCGTGGAGCGAGCAGCCCAGCTTCCTCTCAGCTTCCCTGGCATCTTTTAGCTCTCCAACAGCCTTCCGCAGCTCAGTCACCTGCTGCAGGAGGACCTCCACCAGGGCACACCGAGTGCAGCCGTGTCCATTGTGCACCCTCGCCTCAAGAGACCAGTCGAGGCACTTTCTACACTCCGAGGTCTGCGCCGCAGCCTTGCCTCTCATCGGCTCTGTCTGGGTGCCTACGCTGGCCACCGCCGGGGCAGAGCTCCCAGAGCGGGCCCTGGTCCTGAGGCGAGTGCTCACCATCACGCTCGCTGCCCGCTCGCCCTGCCTGCGCGAACTGCCGCGCCACGCCCTGACTGACGTGCCACGCCCTGTTTGCCCCGCTGCTGGTCGCTCGAGCTCCCTGGGATGGGTTTTTACCCACTGAGGGCTGGTGCCATCACTCCTGGCGCCGCCCCCTGTGAGTCAGCTGCTCGCGTGAGCTGAGCTGCCGGCTCCTGGGCAAGTCCTGTCGAGGACTTGAGGCTCCCTTGGTCGCTCTTGCCGCTCTGAACTGGGGCTCCTGGACACTGTGCTTCCCTCCGCTCCGGTGTTAAAGGCGTCCTCTCTGGAGAGCCTCACCTCGGCAATTTCTTTTGATAAGAGTGGCCACGGTGAAAGAGACTACTGTTTTGTCTCTTAATGTTGCATTCTCAAACATCTTGTAATCTAAGGAAGATAAAATAATATGATGCAGTGTGATGGCTGTGCAGGAGGGAGGAAAAGGCCTTTCTAAATTTTAGAATCCTAGAGAGGTTTGGGTTGGAAGGCACCTTAAAAGAATAATCCAGTTCCAACCCCCTGCCACGGGCAGGGACACCTTCCACTAGACCAGGTTGCTCCAAGCCCCGTCCAACCTGGCCTTGAACAGTCAGGAATGGGGCAGCCACAGCTTCTCTGAGTAACCTGTGCCAGTGCCTCACCACCGTTATCCAGTGATCTCACATCTAGTGAGATGGTTCTTGTCTCCATAAATCCACCTCAGGTATCTTGTCTGAACACAAATTCTTCTCTTTTAGTCAAAGGGGGAAAATGAAAAATAGAGAAGGTGATTCATCCCATCTAATTTAAGCACACCCAGTCTCCTCATACATTTATACCTTTCTCCCCTCATTGAACATGGTATGGACTCATAAACCTAGGCTAACTTGCAGATATTTAAAACTAGGAGAGATTTATGTTAATTTTAGATTTTACTTCTTCAGGCTTTCTTTTAACATTATGAAAGCTGAAAAAATGTTAAAAACTGGGGTGGTTTTTTTTGTTTGTTTGTTTGGTTGGTTGGTTGGTTTGTTTTGTTTTAAAAAGAGGTGATTTTTCCCACATAATGACTAATTTCTTGAAGCTGGAACTGCGAGAAAAGTATCAAATATTGTGAAGGTTGGCAAAACTGCTTTATCAACCTATTACATCATCTCTTTCTCCATAAATAAGGACAGATGTCTTACATTTCACTAAGTTTTTGATGATCAAAGCTGTACAAGGTGTTTTATTAATTTATTATTGTATTTAGTTTATTCCATATTTCTTGTGAATCATGTACTTACTATTTTTAGGTGTGGGGGTGAAACATTTTTTTTCCTTAATCTTTAGGATATGGGAGAGATGATTGAAAGGCTATTTTTCCTTTTTTTTTTTATGGATATTTTTTCCCACAAGAAAAATCATCAGTTCAGGTACTGGGTCTTTAATTAGTTAATTTTTGAGACAAGTAGCTACCAGACTAAGGTGAGATATAATACAGCACTGAATATTTCCCAGTTCAAAAATATATTCAATGTATAGGTCTTTCATACAAGAACAGATCTATTTTGCACACTATATGGACAGGGCAGAGGCTGTATTTCTGGCTATGAATCACAAGCAAAATTTTTTTCTTAGCTTTTCCCGTGCTGGGTTTGTTTAAGATTCACAGAGTTTATGCATTTTAATTTATGTATTAGACATATATATTTACACCTATGTATCTATAATTATGTATACATATGATATATACCTATGTATAAACATCTATATATGTTAAGTATATATAAACTACTTACTGAAGGCAGATAATGTCAGGATCATAATTAGTGGCTAATGGACATATTAAGAATGCTAAATCACCCCAACAAGATAACAAACAAACCCCTTACCCTCTATGACAGACTCAGGTAGATCATATATATGTATATATGCGTGTGTATATATGTGACTTCAGTGATTTTTAATACTGATGTTGTCATAATAAATCTAAGGAATTATGATCATGCTAGACTAAGCTGAGAGGAAAACGAAGCTATCAGTCTTTTGTTGTGGAATTGGAATTATTGGACTACATCTTCAGCAGGGTATGAAACTTGACACCTACCTAAATTTTGTCTACTTGGGTCACTTTTCTCCTCTGTATGGTCATAAGGCATAGAGAGGGATGGATCTCACAGTGGCAGAGATGACCGCTTAAGAGCCCTCATCCCACTGCGTGATGTGTTCCCAGCTTTAGAAGTGTGCACAGCCTGCTCTGGGATCCAGAAACCAGACACAGCTGGTCAAAGGATTGTTGATAAAGGAACGTGAGAGCAACCACGTGTCTAAATTACAGTGGGGACAGATATAGTCCAGATATTGAGAGATTAAGAGGTGAGAATCCCTCTGTGAGTCTTAGACTTATTGCATAAGAAGGTCAAGAATGCTTTTTGCACCACCGTTTCAACTTCAAGACTTAGAAGAAATACAGTGATCTTTAAGCTTATAAAAAAATTTCCATTGCTTTTGGGGAGGGGCTGACCTGAACCTAAGGTCACTGCAGCAAAAATATTTCTGTCGCTTTCAGTTCTCTTCTTCTGTGTGCCATTGTTTGGATAAGGCCTGCATTTCTTGGGGTTTAGCTGCACAGGACCACAGCCATGTGATGACTGGGCAGTTCACCTGTAATTCCATATCAAATTAACCTCATCTTCATTTGGGGAAAATAAACAAAAACTCTGCTTCAGGGTTTGTTCTATCTGACCAATACTGAGGTTGAGTTAGGGACTCAGGCTGTTGGACCTGATTGTTAGGAGACAGCTGCCAGTACGATAGTTGAGAAAAGCTAAGATGGGAAACCAGAGAAACCAAAGAATGATTCAAGTGCAAGACAAGACAGTGGGAAGCCACAGTGTCTACACTGTATGTACAAACAAGGCAAGGATCCCACAAGACAAAAAGAAAGTGTCAAAGGGAAAAAAGGTGTCAAAGCTAAGGCAGGCGGGTGAGAACAAGCCATGGAAATGTGGCAATGGCCAAGTTGCACATTGAGCAGCCAAAAGCAACTGGTATGACTCCTTCCTATCCCAGATGGGTGGAGAAACCATGACTTGGGTTTCCAGTCCTGTCCTGAGTCTCCTGGGGAATGGACTGTGGTCAGCTGTGTCTGGAGTGGTCAAGCAGAAAAGAGAAGTGAAGGCGATGTTCATGCATTTATCATGAGAAAGGGGTCAGGTGGGGCTTCAAATATTCTCCTTCCTACTAACTGACAGGCAAGTGCATGAAGGTGCTTAGACCCCGATCCTCAAAGGTAAGAAATTGCCTTTCTCCATTTGAAGAGCAGGTACCTCATGAGACCTTTGAAGGCTTAGCTGTACAGTAAAAGATCCCAAAGATGATTTTCACTGAACTCAGCAGCAAAAAACATTGCACAAAACTGGCACCTAGAACTGACACAATACAGGGTTTGGAAGAGCTGGCATCCTGTAGTGTTGAGACCAAAAGGATAACGGCAGAGAAACTCCTGTTTTCCTGACATTAGCATGTTCCAGCACCTCTCCTGTTTTATCAATTGACATTCTGTGGGAACAGCATGAATCCTAAGCTGTATGCCAGAGAGAAAGGGATAAATTAAGTCTAGTTTTTCTCTTGCAATACTACTAAAACAGAACCCCTAAACATTATTCAATAGTAGCAAACCTTCCAAGGGCTGTAAGTAGTCCATCACAGTCTCCCACACATGGTGTAACATTTATCCCTGACCCTTTTACTCCAGGTCCTCTGCAGTAGGCCTGTGCTCTGTAACTTAACACAGGGCTATGATGTTGTGGCTGTTACAGGACCCCATGCATGAGCCCAGCCTGCTGTTCTGATGCAAAATACAACTATTGACATCACTGGTTTGGGGAAGTCTTGAAATATGCAGTGCCAGCAGTGGTCCTGTACTGCAGTGGTGAGTTGTGCTACCTTCCCACCCAAACTCCACTCCTGACTCCACACCAAGCTGAGCCCTGTGACTTTCTCTCTGGCATACATCTCAAAGCTCCAGATGTATTTGTATGATCATGTATGATGCAGGCCTCCCACGCCAAAGATCCTGGCTTAATGAGCTTGGTCTTTGTACTTTCACTACAGATACCCTCCTTTTTTAATTCAGTGTTTGTACACCCTCTAACAGAATAGGAGTCTGCCACCTACAAAGACGATCGATGAATTTTTGTACAGTGATAGTAACAGACCATTAAACGCTTTCCCTGGACTCAGCTCCAGGAGAAGCTGTAACAAGCTGTTCTCTGCTCGTTTTTGAAACAAGGGGAAAAAAAAATCATACCACTTTCTCCTTCTTTGAATATATATATATTTTATATTTTGCTGTGGTGTGTTCCAAATACCACTAGCTCTTGGCGGATGAGGGAAAACATGGTGCTGCCAGAACTTGCGCTCTTATGTCTAGTTTCCATGTTTTTTCAGAGAGAGAAGATCATGCCAAGCCCTCACTGCTATTGTCTTTTCAATAGAAGGGATATGCCAATGCTTTTCCAGCCTTTCAAGGCCGTTTTATAGAAGGATATATCATGACGTTGCATCCTCTGCCCTTTCTTATTTTCCAAAACACTGTTTTGCCAGGACCATTTGCTGGAATTTCCAAACAAGTTATCCAATGGACATTGCTCTGTGAGCCATTCAGGAAGGTTCTTACGCTAGGACTTTTTTCCTCTGACCAGAAAAAACCACAAACAAAGTGTCCACTATTTCTCCTTTGTGGATGCTAAGGAAAGAATGAGGGGAAAACCAGAAGTTGATACTAATGGCCATGACACTCATGCTGTAAGACTTGATGAATTAGATGTTTATACAGATTTTTTTATCACTGGGAGAGAGATCTTAAAATTTGGTGCCCAGTGTTCTTGCATGAGTAATGATTTAATGGCCAGAAAGGAAGATCCAGTAGCACTGCAGAATAGTCTCTTTAGGATATTCAGGTATGTCCTAGCTAGGGGTAGTTATTGCTTTCTTATTTTTGTATTGGGTTTATGTGGCAAGGTTTCAGTAGCGGGAAGACTGTAGGGGTGGCTTCTACGAGAAGCTGCTAGAAGCTTCCCCCATGTCTGATGGACCCAGTGCCAACTGGATCTAAGACAGACCCAACACTGGCCAAGGCTGAGCCCATCAACAACAGTGGTAACACCTCACGGATAATGTATTCAAGGGGGGGGGGGGGGAGAGGAGCAACTGTAGCAAAAGAAAGGAGTGAGAATATGTGACAGAAACAGCTCTGCAGACACTAAGGCCTGTGACAAAGGAGGGGAGGAGGTTGCTCCAGGCATAGGAGCAGACATCACTGTTGCAGACCACGGTGCAGACCATGGTGAGTCAGGCTGTCCTCCTGCAGCTATGGAGGTCCATGGTAAAGCAGATCTCCACGTGCAGCCCATGGAGGACCTCACGCTGGAGCAGGGTGATGCCCAAAGAAGGCTGTGACCCTGTGGGAATCCCACGCTGGAGCAGGTCCCTTGCAGGACCTGTGGCCCCATGGAGAGAGGAGCCCATGCTGGAGCAGCTTTGCTGGCAAGACCCATGAGCCCACAGGGGACCCACACTGGACCAGTCTGTTCCTGAAGGACTGCATTCTGTGAAAGGGACCCATGCTGGAGCAGTTCATGAAGAACTGCAGCCCATGGGAAAGACTCACTTTGCAGCAGTTCACGGAGGACCGTTGGGGAGGAAGGAGCAGCAGCAACAACATGTGATGAACTGACCTCAACCTCCATTTGCTGTCCCCTGAATTCCTGGTGGGGAGGAAGTAGAGAATTCAGGAGTGAAGCTGAGCCCATGAGGGAGTGGTGGGGGGAAGTTGTTTTATGATTTGTTTTAGTTTCTCATTGTCCTACTCTCATTTTGATCAGTAATAAATTAAACTAATATTCCCAAGTTGAGTCTGTTTTGCCCATGATGGTAACTGCTGAGTGATCTTTTCCTGTCCTTATCTCGGCCCACAAGCCTTTAATTATATTTTCTCTCTCTGTTCCAGCTGAAGAGAGGAGTGATAGAGTGGCTTTCGTGGGTACTGGCGTCCAGCCAGGGTCAACCCACCACAGTAAGAAAAAGGCCAGTAGGCAGCTTTGCATCATCCTAGGTCTGCCCCGGAGAAGGCTCTGTGCAGAAACACATGGAAGCACCACTCCAGCTATGTGTAAGAGTTGCTCAGGGCATCCTGCAGTGAAGACAGCAGCTCTGGAAAAGAGAGCTTGGAAAAAGCCAATCAATAAGCCCTAGTTTACCAGCCATGACTGCTGCTAAAAAGGTTTGGCCAACATTTGCATGCTGTGGAAAAGAAAATATGTCAGTGACAGTACTTGCTAACAGCTAGTTCAGGCTGTGGTCTGTGACTTTAATATCAGAGCCTGGAAAAAGTAGAGGAGGCTCATTCTGTTCACTCAAGCCAGTGAACAGAATATTAATATGGCTTCATGTGCTTAGTTATTCCCAAGGTGTGTTTGTATACGGGAGGGACGTAGAAGAGGCAAGAATAAGGGATGACACCTCATTAAATCCTACCTCAACTGGAGTCATTGGATGTCTTCAGCCTGATTTTCCTGCAAATTATTATTCTTGTTATTCTTCCTTTCACCTTTTCCTCCAGACCCTGATTCTTACAGGTTGCAGTCTGCTTCACACTTCAACGTAAACACAACCCAAACACATGGTTCTCAAATGAGCTGACTTCCTAAATCAGTGAAGCTGCAGGAAATAAACCATCAACCCTTGCTACTTTTAGCACCTGTTGATAGTCTCCCTGCACATGCAGACACAAAGGCACACACACACTCCCTTACCACACTTATCCTCCTCCCAACCAATAGATTTGAAAGCCACATTTTGTGTCTGCATGTGGAGAGCCAGCTGCTCATTACCTTCAGAGTCAGCTTCAGCTTTTACTACTTCAAGTAATAATAGATAGGTAGTGCAGCACTGTGATTTTTCACCCAATTAATGACTCTATGTACTGATGTATTGTCCAGAGGACAGTCATGACTGATATGTGGAGTCACAGAACAGGAGAATAGCCTTGGCCTCACATAGCAGATAGTATGTCTTAAACTTGATAGATCTCTCTGACAAGGTATGTTCCCAACTTAATTTGGAGTCCTTTCCTCCTTATATGACCTGTAGGGGAGATGACATGCAAGGGACACCAAAACTTGAGAATCCTCTTCTCTGGCTTGTCAACCAGCATGGTTCTCAAAGTATCTAGGAGTGAGAAAGAAGTGCGAACTACTGGTAATGGTTTTATATTCTTCCTGGTCTTTCCATCTGCATGAAACCTGCCACACAGCGTATGAACTGCTAGGATGCAGGTGTGGACAGAAGCTCTGACTACAGTTGGTTTAACTCCCCAAGTTGCTTATACAGTTTTCCTCATGTCGACTTTGATGAACAGGAGTGTTCTGAAATTTCATGGCTTTGCTCCCACTCCATTTCAGAACAAAGTAGGTGTTACCTGAAATTTCAGAATTGCCCTTGAAATGGGAATCCTGGTTACTACTTTGTTCTGCAACCCCCACTTTCAACAATACCCATCCATACCTTGTCTTCTATTTTACAAACAGAACACAAGACCTTCTGGGTGCAGGATACCAGGTCTGCTTTTACAGAAAATATATAGAGGGGATGGTCTGTTGAGTGTTATCCTTAGACATATACATTATGATTAAACAAGACTAATACCAGCTCAGAGACTATGGGTGAAGCATGAAGACCCCCATCCTCCTTCTTGCATACCCTTCCAGGCTCTTCAGTGCCTCTTTATTGGATGCACAACTTCTCTTGGCTGATACTGCACAGAGTTACACCAGTTAAGGTATATGTCACAGCAGGGAGTGGCATACTGACTGGGAGAGAAGGAAAGAAGAGAAAAATTCAGGGTTGTCCTGTGCTATGACTCAGTCTAACAGAAAATTGTCAGGGGGAGGGGAATGTCTTTCTGGCTCTGTACAAGTGGGTTTGTCTAGTGTTCTGCAAAAGAGAGATGGCTGCAACCAGCTCAAACTTGAAAGAGGGGAAAAAAAACCAAAACCCAAACAAAACCAGAGGACCTATAAGAATGTTGGAGAAGGACTTTTTATAGGAGGGTTTTATAAAAAGGCGAATGGCTTTACACTGAGAGAGGGGAGATTTAGATATTGGGAAGAAGTTCTTCCCTGTGAGGGTGGTGAGGCACTGGCACAGGTTGCCCAGAGAAGCTGTGGCTGCCCCATCCCTGGCAGTGTTCAAGGCCAGGTTGGACGGGGCTTGGAGCAACCTAGTCTAGTGGAAGGCGTCTCTACCAGTGACAGGGGGTTGGAACTGGATGGTCTTTAAGGTCCCTTCCAAACTATCCTATGGTATGATTCTATGAAAAGCAACTTTTTGTTTGTTTGTTTGTTTTTTGTTTTTTGTTTGGTGGTTTTTTTTTCTTTTTACTGCAGTATATAGACCAGGATCCCTTCCTAGTGCATGTCAAGTGAAAGGAAAAGGAAGAAAACAACCCTTGAACTCCTCTCACTCCATGTATACCTGTGCACGTGTGCAGCAAGACAAGAAATCTTGATGGTCTGGAGGCATGGTGGAATCAAGAGAGGAACAAGAGGGACAGGAGAAGGCCAGTAATGTGATAGATGTGAAAGGTAAAAAAGAGGAAAACTAATACCTTCAACTACAAAGGTTTGATGGAGATAATGACAGTGAGGATAGAAAATAAGGGGCTTACCTCATTACACCTGTGCATTGAAGTGTTTCTTTCATTAGAAAATTTGATAGATTTTCAGGCTTTCCTCCTTGCAATGACAGCAAGATCAGACTGGAGATTTCTTCTTGGGTCAGCCAGACCATCAGCTCAACATGATTTAGTCATGATACCTGATGAAATCAGTTCCTCAGTGTTTTCAAGAGGTGTTGTTTTTGTTTTGTTGTTTTGTTGTGTTTTGGTTTGGTTAGTTGTTTTTTTTTCCAAATGCCTTGTATAACTTAATTAGAATTCCCTACAAATCTGTTGCACCTCTCCTGATAATTGATGGTTTTCCAAAAGTTCATGGGAGGTCAGGTATACCTCCAATACCTGCTGAATAAAAGTTTTGATTCCCTGGGTGTTCAGAAAAAGGTTTTGTAAATATGACTCTAGTTACATCAAAGACTGGTCAAACAATAATACTAACAAGACCCTTACTTATGTACATCTATACACATGATAAAATACATATTTCAGTTATATGCAAATTGTTTATGCTGTTATACTTGCTTATTGGATGTATGTTAGCAAAATGCTGTCATATTTGGGATGATCGGTGCCAGGGATGACAGACTTGTCATTGTGCTAGAATTCCCCCAATTTTGGCAATCTGTAGCTAAAGTTACATTCTGGTGAGCAGCTGCTGACACTGTATTATGTTGTCCTGATAATGCAAATTGTCCCTTTGCTCCCTAAGGAGTCAAGACCAGGGTGGATGGGGCTTTGAGCAGCCAGGTCTAGTGGAAGATGTCTCTGTCCATGGCAGGGGGAGTGGAACTAGATGACCTTTAAAGTCCCTTTTAACCCAATCAATTCTATGAAGTGCACCTTGCTCACTACTGCAGTAGCTGAGAATACTCCCAGCAATATTGCAACTCCAGTAAGTGGGCTCATACTGTAAAGGGAGAAGCCACAGACTGAGAGGGGAGGTGGGATTGCAGGCTGGTGGCACCAGAAAGGATACTTGGAATAGGAGAAGGGGGATATCTGACACCCATGGTCTCCTCTGGGCATCAGGTCATCCTGGTCTAGGGTGACTGGTGGATTCAGGCTCTCTCTTTTCAAAGGACAAGTTGGATGATGAGCACTGAGAAGGCTACAGTTAGGTGACATGAACCCTGACCTTAGTCTTATAGCGCCACCATCCCCATCCTATGAAGTGAGGATGAGAACTTGCCCTTCTCTGGTTGTGCCCTTCGGACCTTGCTGTGCTCCGTCACAGCAGGGACCCTAAGCCCCAGATGTACCTACCACAGGAGTTTTGCTGCTCCACAGTCAGTTTTCCTTAGCAACAGCAGCTCTTTCCAGTTCTCCTCCAAGGACCTCAGCTTGTCCAAGATAGTGAAACCAGGGTAATGCCTATGTGAGGCATAATCATATCCATTTCACTTTCTGGTAAGCTGAGTAGGAGGGAGAGACCTCAGATGAACCTTGCTGACCTTAGATGAACCTCTGTCAACTTCCCTCCCCTTGCCATGTGCTCTGACTATTTATTTGCAAACTCCTGGAGGTCTCGTCTCTCTGTATCCTGCTCGCTTCTCTCCTCGAAATCCTCCAAATCGACAGCTTTACTCTGGCAGCAGGGGGCACTGCCCCCTTCTTAATTTTTTTCCAGACTCATCCCCTCCCTCATGCTCCTCCAAGGGCTGCAATTACGCTCTCGGTAAGTGATGCCGTCTCTCTGCAAGCTCCCGAGAGTTTGATTTGTCTTGGCTCCCAGTTCTGACATGCCTGGGAAGGGCAAGGAAAGGAAGTGGGTGGGAGCTCCCATCTAACCACGAACTTGTGTCCCTCCCCTCCCCCTTTTCTTTTTCTCCCCATCCCTTTCCCTCCCCCATCTCAACGAGGGGAAGGATCATGCTGCATTGCTTAGAAAGAATTGCTCTGAAATTTTGGAAATGGCTTTTTTTCCTTCCCTTTCATGCTGCAAATCTCTCCCATTTCCATGTGCTCACGATGAAGTGGGGTTGTTACTAGCAAATGCAGACTGTGTATGTGTGCATGCCTGCAATACATGTTTTCTTGTTCACATGTGCTTGTGTGTGGGTGCGTAGTAAGTGGTGGTATGCACTTGTAAGCAGGCAGGAACTATACCACCACTTCTAAATATCCATGCATTTTATTTGCTGTTCTTGAACATTTCACTGCAGCATGGTCCTTTGTGGTTTAAAAAATAATCTCTCTTTATGATCTTCTCCTGATCTATGTATCTAGACACTGTGTTTTGATGATGAAGAAAGATGATGGCACACCTTTAGCTGTACCTCGGAATAGAATTCCTCACCTTCATATGATGCTGTGGACCTGAGCTGTATATGGGCAGCGCCACAGCAGTATCACAGTGAAGCAAAAGGCAAGTGAGAGGTCACACTGGAGAGTGAAGAAGCTGTACCTATTGCACCCCCTCAAAAAAAAAAAAGATCTTCAGGGTCTTGTGACATCACTAGTAGCACTGATGGACTGGAGGTACCACTGGAGGTAACCCTCTTGTTCTAGTATTAGATATAGGTGCTCTCTGACTTTGCTGCTATTCATACCCTATCCTCACCATCTGAATACAGAAACACATAGAGGTAGGAAGATGGAAGCTTTTGCTATGGGCTTCAGTGCCTCCAAGAATCCCTGGATGCAGTCCCTGCCTTTCCCCCCACACAAGCATCATGTACTGATGGGAGGCATGTGTCCCCCTGTTGCGGTCACCTACATTAAAGAGCATCACTTGGTCATGCCCTTGTGTTGAGGGCAGTGGGGACCAATACTTCACATTCTGCCCTTCTTGGTCAGTCTTACACACTTGGCTTGTAGGATCATTTTTTAAAGCATGAGCAGTCCCACAGAAAAGTGTGGCGGATGCTCGCAGTGAAGTCTGTCTGCAGAGGGCAAATGACTTGTCTCAGTCTGACATGCATTCTCAGGAGCTGCTGATGCTTTTCCCTGTCAGCACTGGGCCATTGCGTGATCTGGAGGTAGACACCAAGAGACCTGTTTGAAAGGGAAAACACTTAATGGCCCCAAATCAATGTTAAGCCTCTGCATAGCCATGGTTTTTGTCTTTTTTTTTTCACCTTTGCTCTATCCGAACACTTGACAGCCAGTGCTAGCATCTGACCTGCTGTCCTCTTTGCTTTGAAGCACCTCAGCAGACAAGCAAAGCTGGGAAGCAGCTGTACCCTGATTTTTGTTTTGCCAAAGGCTGGCATACTGAACGCATAAAAGGGAGACTATAGGATGGGGAAGGTGGTCTCTGCACTTGCAAACAGAAGTGGCACACATGGGAAGGAAGAAACAAATATGCAAAATAATTTCCCCTGGTTTGGAAAAGGAAACACCGAAAACTAACAATCTCAAAGCACAGGTTGTGGCTTTTGGGAGAAAAAATGTGAACAGTCACTTTCTCATCCTGTTTCTGTCATTCCATGACTTGTGTGAAAAAGCTGATGTTGAATCCCTGTTAGCCGTAAAATAACAACAAGAAGTCTGCCCAGTGGCTGCAATTTGTGAACTGTGAGCTTTCTACACCTACACCAAGACTCAAAAAGATGTAATTCTGCAAAACATCCCAGCTAGGAGTGCAGAATCCCTGAAAAGTGTGATCTCACCTGTGGGGACAATCTGATTACGTTAATGTTACTTATTGTTCCAACCCCATGACCATGTCTCCAGAAGGAATACAAATCACTTGGTGCAATGAGGTAGAGCCAGCTGAGCAGGTATCAGGAATGTGGACTTGCTTATTAGTCATCCAGGAGTAAGAGTTATTGCTTTTTCTTTTAATTATATTTTTATTAGCCTGTACTCATCACCCCCACACACAACACCACCACTTTTTATAGTGAAATTAATAAAATAGAGTCTGATCCAGAAAATACTGAGCCCATCACGGCATTTTTCCGTTGGCCATGTGAACCAGGTGGGACCGTTGTGCTGGCAAATCTGCCCTGATCAAATCTCAGTGGGTACAAATCAACACAGCTCTGCTGAAGTCAGTGAGGGGTTCTCATCTATCACTTGTTTTATTAATATTGCTCTGTCTACAGGTCCAGACTCTCCATGAACACATCTTCTGTTTCACTGCCTCTCATCAAAGGCAACGTGTGAGTGCTGATTTGCCCAGGCTGAGGATCTGATCCAGCTCTTTCATTGTTGGCTTTTTTTTTTTAGCTTCTCTCTTTCTCCATCTCTCTCTTTTATAGCAGCATTGGAATTGCTGTAAGGTTTACAGTGCAGTAATAATCACCTCATTATTATTAATAACCATGGCAACAGAATGGAAATTAACCACACTACTTATTTTATCCCTATAGAAACAGAGCCAAAACAAACAATACTTATCCACAATGCCTATTCCTAGAAATCATACATACTACATAATTACCACTGAAATGAACCAGCAGCTACAAGCTGCCTCGATTATCCAGTAGCGCCTATGGAAAGGTCAAGGATGTACTGTCAGGTGAGTTATCAGGAGGGATGTTTCCTCAGGTTTAAATTAGTGGGTGACAAATATCTTCAGTAACTTCACTCATTTTGTTGGTTGGTTTTATTCTTCAGCATTTGTCCTGCTGATTGACTGCTGAGAGACATTGACTGGAGTTAATATTCTCATTTTGAAAAAGTTTATGGGATAAGTAGGTGTAAACTGGTTGGTGATTGGAAGGGAGGCTTTGGAGAAATATCAGTTTCTGTGAATTTCTGAAGAAATCCAGAGACAACACTTCTTGCCATGTGCCAAGTAATGAAGTACCAGTCCAGTGGTGAGGATAATATTTGGAAAGAGTTGTGAACATAATATAGGTATTTTTTCCTTTGTAGGGAAGTGAAACTCCAAGACTTTCTTTCACAGGAGAATGCCTGTTCTGCCACAGTTATTTCTTATTCAGATTCAACTGCACAGCAGTCATTTGTCTGTCCCACCCCCCCAGACCATTACTGCATTTAATTTAGGCTGTCACCGACAGATAATCTAACCCTTGCATCTGCTTTTGCCTACAGCTTAATGACACACACAGGGGACTACTTTCCAAAATTTCAAAGTAGAGAATTCATCCCTCAGATGATCCTTCAAAACCAGAGGTTCTGCTGACTCTTACCTGCAGATGCGGCAGCACAGATTAGAGTTGGTGCAGAAAGATGAGAGAGGCACGAGACGTAATGATGATTAAAACCACAACCCTCTGTAAAGCCTTTTTCTTGCAACATGATCTGGTCAGACTTAAACCCTCAGGGTACTTGAAATCAGCTGCATGTTGGAAACTAATTTCAATAAGAAAATGTGGAAGAGGGTCATGTAGTTGCCGTGTCTTCCAAAGCTTTAAGAGGTCTTGATGGATCTTCTGACTCTACTACAGACTCTCCTGCAATTCTGAAAAATCATACCATTTACCTCTTATCTCTCTCCGTTCCCTGCAAAATGGGGATAACAATCTTCTTGTCTTCCTAAATACCACTTATTTTATGTACATAGTATGTAAATTTTGGTGGACAGAGGAATTCTCTTATTGTCTCACTGTACTATGTATTTGTACAGATACTCTAAATTGTGTTCAAATGGAGGAATTAAAAATGGAAATGCCAAAGGGAACAGCCCTGACAACAATCTACTTTGAGGTTTAACTGACCTTTTAAGCTTACCAAAAAGACCAAGAAAGTATAATTAGCTGGGATAAATCCCATCTGAACTTCCTCCAGCCAGTCCTTCTGAATCCAATTAAACACAACTTTTCCATGTTGAAGGACAGTTGAGGAGAGATTGATGTTGCTATTTGGCAATGCAAAGACACTCAGGAGTGTTTTCTGCTTGTCTTATATGAT
The DNA here is from genome assembly GCF_004027225.2 of Strigops habroptila. NCBI lineage: Eukaryota > Metazoa > Chordata > Aves > Psittaciformes > Psittacidae > Strigops > Strigops habroptila. The sequence goes on from NC_044277.2 coordinate 99,040,830, forward strand.
CCATTCCCAAAATGATGATTTTTAGCCCAAAAGACACCAGCACTGAAAAGTCCTGGGTACTCCGTGTCCTCTAAGACACTAAACGATCAGGAACATGACAAAAGGAGTCATTTGCAGTTCTGCATCATAGAATATTGGCACCTTCTCCACTGACTATAGAGATATCCCACATTTTCTCAAATGGATATACGTGATGTCACTTGCTGTGTTGTTTGACCTAAAGCTAATCACATTAAATAGATCCTTGGTGAGGACTGGGAAGGTATGCCCTATGACAGCCTGGGAACTATGTGAACTAGGTTACAATGAAATATAGAGGCTGGCTCCCTCTATCACACTGGGGTAGGAGGCAGCCCCTGCATCCTGAAATCCTCACAATGCAACAACTTCTGACACAATCCACCGTTTAAACATGGACATCTGATGTGCATGAGGGTATCCCCCCAAGTCTCTGCCCTCTGTTCCAAAGGGGCACAGGCTATCTGAAGGGTGATGCTATATTGTATGTGTTGTCCCAAGACATCTTAAGGAAATTTCAAATGGCATGAGAAGCCCAAGACAGCTGATTTGCACCCTTAAACATACACATATATTTAATCAGATTAATCCAATTTGGTGTGCCTCCCATCCACTCATCAACAGCCAGTGAGGATGAATCATCTTCCGATGTTCATGTAAAGTCTTTCCCAAAGAGGAGCTTATCAAATACAGCCTTGGGAAGCTCAGAGGAAGACTTACTGACTAAAATCCTCTTCTTTTAAGGTCCACAGGAAATCAAGAATTACCTAACAATCCATTCTTGAAAAATCCATGTCAGTTTTGTCAGTTAATGGTCTGCTTTTGTGTAGGTGAAGAGTGTTCAATGAACAGTGAGACACGCAGATATTCGTTCCATTTAGTTATTTCCAAATATATTAATGTACCCACAGAAATGTTTTTGCAGTGTGGTGTAGCATGCAAGACACGTGAAATCGCTTGCTTTATGGCCTGAATTCTTCCTGCAAATCTCATTAATATCACAGACAAGTTTTTCTGAAGTTGAAATAGGGCTGGCAGGCAGTGTTTGTGTTGTCCCAGCTTCTAGGAAGGAAGATTCAAATAAAACATTACGAGAAACAGCAAGGACAGTGGAGTGCTGTAATTGGTCGCTGGGAAAGGCTGTGGGAATTCCTTCATCAGAGCGTTTTGGAAAAATCGTATGTCAGGAATTGTGTAGAGTGGTTTCTTTCCCAGAGCAGGAGGTTGGAGTAGATGACCTTATGTTGTCTTCCTCTGCCCATTTTAATTTGTACTTGTGCTTTTTTGACTAGATTTAGGAACTCTCTTTGAAAATTGATGTAGATGGATCTGGTAGTTTACACATTAATGCATACTTAGACCGCAGAATTGATAGTAATAGCACTGGAGAGAACACATCTGGAGAGCTTTGCTCATTTCTTGCCTCCCCAGTACAAGAAAGACATGGACATACTGCCCATGTGGCCCAGCAAAGGGCCACGAAAATGATGAAGGGGCTGGAACATCTGTCATATGAATGGAGGCAGAAAGAGTTGGAAATGTTCAGCCTCGAGAAGAGAAGGTTCAGGGGGATATTATCAATGTGTATAAATACATGATGGAGTGGAGTAAAGAAATAAAGGTGGAGTCAGTTTTTTTCTCAGTGGCACCCAGTGACAGGACAAGAGTCAATGGGCAGAAACTGAAACACAAAAGGTCCACCTGGAATAGAAATTTTTTTAACTTTTATTTTTTCATCCACTGAGAAGGTGGTTGAACACTGATGGGACCATGCTGTCCAGAGAGGTTGTGGAGTCTCCATCCTTAGAGATATCAAAACCCTACTTGATATGGCCAAACTGTGGCAACTGACCCTGCTTTGAGCAGGGGGGTGGACTAGATGAAATCCAGAGCTCTCTGCCAACCTCAAAAATTGCATAACATCATGATTGTGTGGTGAGGAATGGGTGTTTAGATTGGAGGGAAATTGAATTAAGTACTCAGGTTTCTAGAAGACCTGTATTCTGTTTGTTAATTCGTGTTTATGTGTGTGCACTACTCGTCTTGCTAAAGTACTATGCTTTGTATTATGCTTGGCAGGTTCCAGTCCCTCTTAACAGAACCACTTTTAGGGTTAGCAAATTCAGACTTCAAAATGTTACCCAAAAATTATTCAAATGCAACTGATATTTCTTACTTAATAGGTAGGATACCTCATCTTCGACTTTGTCACTTTAGCAGGACATCTTCAACAGATATCTTGGGTACTCATCTGACACTGCCTTTCTTTCAAGCCATCAGAGGATTGTTCTTGTTAGGATTTCACTCTGGCTCATCACTTCTCATTTTCATAAACACTGATCTTTTATTACTTGCCCTTTTTAAATGGAAAGGAAGGCACAACTTCCTGTAAAGCTCCATATGCAATGCTTTTAAAGCCATCATCAGACCTGAACAAATTGATAGGTAGGAACAAGGAGTATAAAAGCTCAAGAAAAAGAATAATCATTTAGCTCTTGAATAATCTCGTATCCTTCAGTAGGTGTGTATGAACAGCAAAATTCTATTGGTATGAGAAAGTCTTTTCTTACAACTTTTCTGAGCCTAAAATAAGTTATAAGCATTTCTGTCTTGGAAGAAAAAACATTTGCAGAGCAGTTAAAAGGTGAATTTGTCAATCAGCTAACCCAAGTTAAATGAAAGTCACAAGCTTTTACATAAAGTGCATGGGGATTGTTTTTTTTTAAATCTGAACCAGAATCCAGCCCGAATATCCTTCCTGCTCGTTAGTGACGTTACAAAAAGCCAACGTATTTCATGATAGTACTGCCAACACAAAGTAATATTTTATACAAAAGACGTCTACCCACAAACTCTGACCTTTAAAATATTATGTAAAACTTTTACTAAGAGATACAAACAGTTTGTTAATGTTAGCAGGGACAGTGAAGTAAGAAAAATACTTTTTTTTTTTTTCCTATGAATTGAAGACAGAAGTTGCTGAAGCCCTAGCTCATTTGTGCAGGGAGGATTTATGATTTCAGACTGTGTAGAGGAATTCAAGGACTTAGACTCAGTGTTAGTATGAGAGATGTAAACTATGATACTGATAACTTTGTGTTTATCCCAGCAAAAGCAGGCAAGACATCAAGTCCTCAAGGTATCAATTCAATTCTTGTTCCTAGAGATTTGGTGATGGGAGGATGTTAGAATCACTCTTCGCTGAAACAGTGCTACAGAAGATCCACTGCAAAGCCTTATCTCTCGCTCTGTGCTGGAAAATTGTCTTCAGAGCAGGTCCTGAGGCTTTCCCTGGCTCTTTATTGCCAGCTCGGTGGTTGGACTTCCAGGAAAGTCCAAGTAGATAACTGAAAAAAAGGAAAAAAACAAATGCTTTCTCTTCCATCTTATTCCTTGCAGGTTTTCTTTGTGTTCAAACTCTTTAGTCTGTGTTAGACAATGCTGACCCATATGAGAAATTGTAAATTCTTTGCATTGAAAGGAAGTTAATCACTACCTAATATCTTCATTGTTTCCTTCTTTTGATCATTCCCACAAACATAATAGCTCAGCCAGTTTCCCTGATGCAGGCTCTGACAGATAGACATTGGCCGCTTCCAAATCTTTGTCTCACAGAACGGTATTGAACTGCACCTTCTCCCCATAACCTATTCTGACTTACAAGGATTTTGGTACTTTTTTTTTTTTTTTTTTTTTAAATAGCAGTCTGAAATGACCAGAAAAAAAAATAAAATCTTTTTCTTGTCATTCTGCAAAAGTTTGCCTTTCCTGACATTAAATTGTTTGGCCACACTCCAGATCTTCCTTTTGGTGATCTCTGCAGGCAGCAGTTGATAAGCCTTCCAGCTGGTCTTGTTTAATCTCCATTGCTCTAGTCTGCTACTTTTGCTGCATTGTGTGTTAGCTTCTCAAGATCATAAAATTGCTTACCAAGACATCACTTTTAGCCTAATGACGCATACTTTTTGTTTTAAAGAAAAGGTAAATCTAAAAGGGGAGTTGCTATCACTGTTTTCTGTCTTGTGCGATCTATAGCAACAGAATTTAAGCTTTGAAAATTCTCACAAAAAGAGTGCCTGACAACATTTCTTAAGTAGTCTGACAGCAGTTAATAGGTTTCATGAAAAAGCCATAATTGTTTCATCTCTATATGATGTCACAAAGATAAGCTAGGCAAATTACTGCATCATTCTCATAATAAAAAGATGGATGGAAACAAAGTAAGTCTTTCTAGAAAGAGAGGAGGATGGTCTAGCCAAGTCTGTTTTGGAACAAGCCTCTTGTATGCTCTCAGTCACATAGATTCACATTTTGAAAGGCATCTACCCGAATGCCAAGAGCAAAGGTGCCTCAGACAAAGACTGGAAATGGTAGTGCCGAAGTTCATTGATGGAACAGTACATGTCCTTTAAGGATAAAAGAATAAAGGAACAGAGTATTTCCTTTGTCTACTTGAGAATGCAATATTAAAGGGGTTATTGGCACTATCTGATTAGACTGGTACAGTCCTGTCAGCCACAAAGCACGACTTGAATGATAGATATCACTGACTTATACAGATGTGAATCAGAAATTACTCAACTGAATATAATTACTCTTGATCTTATTCACATAAGGTCACAAGTGGCCTGCCATTCCCCCAGGTAATCATGTATGAACCTCTCAGATCTGCAACTTAGCTTCAGGAATGCAGCCTGGTTTTCTCCTGCAATGAAGCCCAGAGCCCCAAGATAAAATCAAAGTTTTACTGTGCTCAGAGATGTCCATTGGCATAAGAAGAAATTTATGCCCCCGAAAGCCTGCAGTCTCCTGAGACAGACAGTAAATATGGCGATGTCCATTCAATAGATAGGATGAACTTGGCCCAGAGAAAACATGATATACCCTAGACCACAGAGGGTGTCTAAACTAAAAAGATTGAAGCCCACCTGTTGACTATCTCCCGCATTCAGTCCATGGAGCAAGAAGCAATTCTTCCTTTTACCTCACTTATATCAGCTGTACACTAGAGTAACTCCAGTGTCTCCACTGGCATGACTCTCGATTTACATTGGCATAACTAAGGACAGAGACTGATCGTCCTGATTTTTCTGTATTTGCCCAGCTCTCTTGCTTCTTTGACAAGTGCCATGGTTTGAGCCCAGCCGGTAACTCAGAACCACACAGCCGCTCGCTCACTCACCCCCTTCCTCCCCCCGCTCCCGGAGGGATGGGGAGGAGAATCGGAAGAATGTAACTCCCACCGGTTGAGATAAGAGCAGTCCCGCAACTAAGGTATAATACAAAACCACTACTGCTACCACCAGTGATAATAATGATTAGTGAAATAACAAGGGGAGAGGATGCAATTGCTCACCACCCGCCGACCGATACCGAGCCCGACCCGAGCAGTGATCTGGGCCTTCCGGGTAACTCTCCCCAGTTTATATACTGGGCATGACGTGCCATGGTATGGAATACCCCTTTGGCTAGTTTGGGTCAGGTGTCCTGTCTCTGCTTCCTCCCGGCTTCCCCTCCTCCCTGGCAAAGCATGAGACTGAGAAAGTCCTTGGTTGGAATAAACATTACTTAGCAACAACTAAAAACATCAGTGTTATCAGCGTTGTTCCCAGGCTGAAAGTTAAAAAACACAGCACTGCACCAGCTACTAAGCAGGAGAAAAATGACTGCTATAGCTGAACCCAGGACAGTATCCACCCCTTATTCCATACCATTCATGTCATGCTCAGATCCCACATCTCTCAGCACACCATCACCCCTGTCCCATATATACATATATATATATACACCCACACCTACACACAGAGAAAGATATTCCCTAGTCCATGGACCAATCCCTGTAAAATTGCTGAACTCATCCAGTCCATGATGTCAGGCTCCATCTCTTGTAATAGTCTTTCAGGGCAGGAGGGATGGTATGTAGTGTTGGGTTGTTGCCTGCTGATGATACCGCCAAACTCGTCTGGTCACTGCTGAGCTCATCTGGTTTCCTCAAAATTCATTCTTTGTTGAGGTGATGATCGGAGGGAAGTCAGGGTCAATGGCTGGTGACCTGAAGATATCTAGCTGGTGGGCTATAAAAGTGTTATAGAGCAGGCAACAGCGTACAATTGAGTTCATTGGCTGTTTTCCCCCAAAATCAAATCCCCTTGAGGTACACATCGGACTTCCCCATCTTCCCGCATTACCCACCAAGTATATCCAGGTCCCTGAGCAAAAGCAACCCCACGAGTGGGTTTGCCTTTACCTGAAGCAGGAATAACCCAGACTGTCTTCCCCAACAAATTCTTTATGTGCACCACAGGAACTTTATCCCCCTCTACAGTACGTAAAAGTTCTGATTGGGCTGGGCCAGCCCTGTTGGCAGATCCCCTACTGTTGACCAACCAGGTGGCTTTTGGTAAATGTGTATCCCAGTGTTTGAAAGTCCCACCACCCATTGCTCTCAGTGTAGTTTTTAACAGCCTATTGTACCGTTCGATTTTCCCAGAGGCTGGTGCATGGTAGGGGATGTGATATACCCACTCAATGCCATGCTCTTTGGCCCAAGTGTCTATGAGGTTGTTCCGGAAATGAGTCCCGTTGTCTGACTCAATTCTTTCTGGGGTGCCGTGTCGCCACAAGACTTGTTTCTCAAGGCCCAGGATAGTGTTCTGGGCAGTGGCATGGGGCACAGCGTATGTTTCCAGCCAGCCGGTGGTTGCTTCCACCATGGTAAGCACATAGTGCTTGCCTTGGCGGGTTGGTGGGAGTGTGATATAGTCAATCTGCCAGGCCTCCCCATACTTGTACTTCAGCCATCGTCCTCCATACCAGAGAGGCTTTAACCGCTTGGCTTGCTTAATTGCAGCACATGTTTCACATTCGTGAATAACCTGGGCAATAGTGTCCATCGTTAAGTCCACCCCTCGATCACGAGCCCATCTATATGTTGCATCTCTGCCTTGATGGCCTGAGGTGTCATGGGCCCACCGGGCTAAAAATAATTCACCCTTATGTTGCCAATCCAAGTCCATCTGAGCCACTTTAATCTTAGCAGCTTTATCCACTTGCTGGTTATTCTGGTGTTCCTCAGTGGCCCGACTCTTGGGTACATGAGCATCTACGTGGCGTACCTTCACCACCAGGTTCTGCACCCGAGCAGCGATATCTTGCCACAATGCAGCAGCCCAGATGGGTTTACTTCTGCGTTGCCAGTTGCTCTGCTTCCATTGCTGCAACCACCCCCACAGGGCGTTTGCCACCATCCATGAGTCAGTATAGAGATAAAGTACTGGCCACTTTTCTCGTTCAGCAATGTCCAAGGCCAGCTGGATGGCTTTCACCTCTGCAAACTGACTCGATTCACCCTCTCCTTCAGCAGTTTCTGCCACTTGTTGCAGGGAACTCCACACAGCTGCCTTCCATCTCCGATGCTTTCCCACAATACAGCAGGACCCATCAGTAAACAAGGCATATTGCTTTTCACTCTCTGACAGTTCATTATATGGTGGGGCCTCTTCAGCACGCGTCACCTCCTCTTCTGGTGACATCCCAAAATCTTTGCCCTCTGGCCAGTCCATGATGACTTCTAGAATTCCTGGACGACTGGGATTTCCTATTCGAGCTCGTTGTGTAATTAGTGCGGCCCACTTACTCCATGTAGCATCAGTTGCATGATGTGTAGAGGAGACCCTGCCTTTGAACATCCAGCCCAGCACAGGCAACCGGGGTGCCAGGAGGAGCTGTGCTTCAGTTCCGATCACTTCTGAGGCAGCTCGAACCCCTTCATAGGCTGCCAGTATCTCTTTTTCAGTGGGAGTATAGCTGGCCTCGGATCCTTTATATCCCCGACTCCAAAAGCCAAGGGGTCGACCTCAAGTCTCCCCTGGAGCTTTCTGCCAGAGGCTCCAGGTAGGACCATTCTCCCCAGCTGCAGTATAGAGCACATTTTTCACATCTGGCCCGGCCCGGACTGGTCCAAGGGCTACTGCATGAACTATTTCTCGTTTAATTTGTTCAAAGGCTTGTTGTTGCTCAGGGCCCCATTCATTCTTCTTCCGGGTCACATGGTAGAGAGGGCTTACAATCAGACTGTAATTTGGGATGTGCATTCTCCAGAACCCCACAACACCTAAGAAAGCTTGTGTTTCTTTCTTGTTAGTTGGTGGAGACATTGCTGTTATCTTGTTGATCACGTCTGTGGGGATCTGGTGGCGTCCATCTTGCCATTTTATTCCCAAAAATTGAATCTCCTGTGCAGGTCCCTTGACCTTATTCCGTTTTATGGCAAAATCAGCCTTCAGCAGGATTTGGATTATCTTCCTTCCTTTCTCAAAAACTTCTTCTGCTGTATCACCCCACACGATGATGTCATCAATGTATTGCAGGTGTTCTGGAGCTTGCCCCTGTTCCAGTGCAGTCTGGATCAATCCATGGCAGATGGTAGGGCTGTGTTTCCACCCCTGGGGCAGTCGGTTCCAAGTGTACTGGACGCCCCTCCAAGTGAAAGCAAACTGTGGCCTGCATTCTGCTGCCAAAGGGATCGAGAAAAATGCATTGGCAATGTCAATTGTGGCATACCACTTGGCTGCCTTTGACTCCAGTTCATATTGAAGTTCTAGCATGTCCGGTACGGCAGCGCTCAATGGTGGTGTGACTTCGTTCAGGCCACGATAGTCTACTGTTAATCTCCACTCTCCATTAGACTTTTGCACTGGCCATATGGGGCTATTAAAGGGTGAGAGGGTCCTGCTGATCACTCCTTGACTCTCCAGTCTACGGATCAGTTTATGGATGGGAATCAAGGAGTCTCGGTTGGTGCGATATTGCTGCCGGTGCACTGTTGTGGTCGCAATTGGCACTTGTTGTTCTTCGACCTTCAGCAACCCCACAACAGAAGGATCCTCTGAGAGACCGGGTAAGGTGGACAGCTGCTTAATTTCCTCTGTCTCCAAGGCAGCGATACCAAAAGCCCATCTATACCCTTTTGGGTCTTTGAAGTACCCTCTCCTGAGATAGTCTATGCCAAGGATGCATGGAGCCCCTGGACCAGTTACAATGGGGTGCTTTTGCCACTTCCTCCCAGTCAGGCTGATTTCAGCTTCCAGCATAGTTAACGCTTGGGATCCTCCTGTCACTCCAGAAATAGAAATGGGTTTCACCCCTTGATACCTTGATGGCATCAGAGTACACTGTGCACCGGTATCTACTAGAGCCTTATACTTCTGTGGGACTGATGTGCCAGGCCATCTGATCCACACAGTCCAGTAAACCCGATTATCCCTCTCCTCCACCTGGCTGGAGGCAGGGCCCCCCTAATAGTGATCACAAAATTCTCCACTTCTGTCTTGTAGAAAGGGATTAGTATTCCTTATCACAGGAGCTGGAGTAAAATCAGCTCTTTCACTCCATCTGGGAAACTGCTCGCCAGAGACTGGAGCAGCAGCTTTCCTGGGAGGATCATCCTTGACCATTGTTCTCCTCTTCAGTTCACGCACCCGTTGCTCCAGAGCTGAAGTAGGTTTTCCATCCCACTTTCTCATGTCTTCTCCGTGATCCTGCAGGTAAAACCATAGGGTGGCCCGTGGCGTGTACCTCCTATATTTTCTTTCTCGAGCAGTAGGGCGCCTTCTGTTAATAGCTGAGACATGGGTTGGTACGCGTGGGGAGCTGGATAGATCGGATAAATCGTCTCTCAATTGTTTGAACTCCTGGGACAGTTTTTCCACAGCTGAAATGATGGAAGGGGTGAGATTGTCTTCGAACTCTCGGAGTTGACGAATCAGGAAATCCACTGGAGGTGAATTTTAAACATCAGCAAAAGAAAACGCATGTGTGCTTACAAAATATTTGAGCCACACAGGGAAAAACTGCAGGAGTAGCAGGCACCTGTTCAAGTCTGCAGTGATATGATGTGTCTGCTTTCAGGGAGTTCCCTCCCTGTTTCCTCTTTTACCCTTCTATGTATATAAATGTTACTGAGTGATTTTTCCACTTTCTTGAAGTTCTTTAAAATGTATTAATCACCGTGTTATAGGAAGGGAATTGTTTTATTTAGTCAATGCAACCATTTCCCATTGCATAAAGTTCAACTCTTTCCACACGTTTACCTGTGAGTTTTTCTGTAAATAACCATCTTCAATGCAGGGATGCTGCTGACCTTGCTGGGCTGAGCAGTCCTCGGCTGAATTGTTTTGCTAGCAAGGTGACCCGCAAAAGGAATGTAATACATGGGGGAGTGAGATTGTCTTCTCCTGTTTTGCCATTTGTACCTGATTACGTTCTACGAGAGCCTTTCTGTTACCCAAATACTGCATAGGTCTTTCTTTGAAAAACACCCAGGTAGATTGTCTTAGAAGTCAGCCTGAAGTGCACAGGATAATGCACATATTATCCCTGCGTGGCCACTAAGGGGTACAGTAGAAGGATATCAGAAGCATTTTTTATTTTTGTGAAGGAATTCTAGTGTGAAAAGGGCAGACTATCTATAAGACAGAGATAGGCTTATGGTTAAGGTGGTTATTGTCTTTTTTCTTTTTTTTTCTTCTAAATATTTTTTCCAGAATTATGCCAGAATGAAATAGCTCATTTGTTCTCTGAAAGCATTTCTTTAAAATAATAATAATAAACCTGCCTGTCCAAAACAATAATATTGATAATATAACCTGTTTTTTTAACACTATCCAGATCACTGTGAATATGTCCAGTCCTATGGTATAATCATATATGATAGGGTAAAGAGGAGGGGTGGGAACAAGTACAAAGACCTTAGACCTTTCAGTGCATGTTTGAGTGCTTCCAAGTGTGGATTCTGGATAGGGCAGTTCTGGAGTTCGCTGTAGGCACAGACACGCATTTAACTGACATATTCAATACTTTCTCAAACTCTTATTTTCCCCATAATTTTCTACTTGTGCTGTTATCTCCTTCACTGTTGTTGTGCTAAATTAAATCCAGAGAAAATGGAAGTGGGTAATGCTGTGGATTGAAACAGCAGGAGATTGAAAAGGTATGTTTCTAGTTGTGGTTGCAGTGTATGCTTTTTCTTTTTTTTTGTTCCTTTTTATTTTTTTTCTTCAATGCTCTGGGAAAAGCGGGTGGGGTAAACTTTTGTGATATCTTTTTGTGGGAGTCTAGAGGCTCTTGGTATTAAAAGTATCATTAAATGAATGATAAATAAGGTGGTGGGCCAGCTGTTGGGATTACTAGGGAACCCAGGGAATCCAGGAGTTCAGGGGAGGCCATGAAGATGCTCATGGAGGGCTAGAGCACCTCTTCTATGGAGACAGGCTGGGAGAGTTGGGCTTGTTCAGCTGGGAGAAGGCTCAGGGGACACCTTATAACAGTCTTCTAGTACCTGAAGGGGGCCTACAAGAAATCTGGAGAGCGACTTTTTGCAGGGGCATGGTGTGATAGGACAAGGGAGGAATGTTTTTAAGCTGAAAGAGGGTAGACTTGTATTAGGCATTATAGAATCATAGACTATGGCGCCCAAGGCCCTGCCCAGCCTCCCCAGTTCAAGTCAATATTAGTTTAATATGATTCAGAAATGCTATTCAAGTTCAGTAGCAAAGGTCAATGTGACCATGAGAGTGGAAGGATCTTGGAAGGCAATGGAAGGGGTCCACCAGGTTCCAACTACACATTGTCGACAAAGAAGCCCAGAACAGAACACTTGGCAGAAGAATGTAATCTGTGATTCCTAAACTGTCCTCCGAATCACGTCTGAGGCACGCTGTCCAGAAAAAGCTTGTTCCTTTATGCCCCTGAAATTCTGGAGCAAACCCTGGTCTCCTTGCTTGCAGTACCAGCCCATCTCAAACTCCTTATGCTCAGTGCCAAGGAAGTCAAACACTGAACTAACAATACTGCCTGTGCCCAAAATGAAGGATGAGGAAGGCTTTCCTCTTTGGCTTTACACTCAATCCTTTTATTTGTGGATGAATGTGAAGTGAATTCCTATTACCACGCTTTTAATTGGTCATTTTTCCCCAAAATTGGTCATAGTAAAGCATTCATTCATTGTGTCAGGTACTGTTCAAACAAGCAGTAAGACAGTTCTTCTCATAAGATTTTCTGTAATAAATCTTATTTACACAGAGGTTTACAGAACAGCCTATTCTACCCTGGAAAATATGGAAATAAAATTACTAGGCCAAATTTTCTCTATATTAAAATCTCAGTGATTTCTGTTTCAATAAATACAAGAATTGAACTGCATAAATGTCTCATTCCAGTGTTGCTAAAATAGAAAGTTTCAGCTCAATAGACTATTTCCAGCTCAAAAAACAGTTTTAAAAATACATTTTAATTGAAAATAACCTTATCATTTACAATTAAAGCAACATTACCATTGTTTCAAAACAGATAAGAATTTTCTATTAATTAAAGATATTTTGAGATCCCTGTGATAGAAGGAAATAGGAAATATTTTCATGTCTTATTCTCATTAAATGGAAACCTAAGAGATTCTCTTCTCTCTTTTATTCTAAATATGAATATTCTGAATTTCCTCAGAATATTTCAGTTCAGATAACTCTAATGATTAATTGATTTAATGAAGGATATTATCTCTACTGACAATGTTCTGTCACTTACAAATCCTTGTATGTAGCTGTCTTGTTCTAGCTGTCTGTTTTCTATCAACATAATACAGTAAGGAGGTAAAGTACAGCGAATCTTAAAAGTGACATTATATGGCATTTGACATTATATTATCTACTTATTACATTATTATCAATGAAAAAAATGTTGAGTGTACACATAATCCCAAACTCGGTATCTCCTGAATTTCTCAACAAATTTAATATATTCCTTTTCTTGGTTATGTGAAATCTTCTTTTATTTTTGTTTTCAGAGACTGATGCCATCAGAAATACTGTATACAGTTTTGGCTGTGTGTTAGCTGTTTTGCTGTCACTTGGTGGGAAAGATGTGCTGAAGGGTTACTAGGATAAACTGAGGAATGGTATGTCTGTCATATATGTAAATCAGGCAACTTGGCTTTTTATCACTCACCAACAAAATATGGGAAGATATATTTGTTCTCTAGTGATACAGCTGGGGAATAATCTCTGAAAATAGGGGAAGGCTACCTGTGCAAATGGATATTCATTGTGTGAGAAGAAGAGGGCACCAACTAAGCATGCACTGATGGACTGGAAATTAGACAGCTGATGGTTTTCAGTAAAGAAAAAGTTTTCAGTAAAATTCAGAAGAGTAAATAAAACTGAATTTTGACATGAGATGGAGAAGGAAGGGTGGGCAGAGGAGCAGTGGATTAGGGGATGTATTTGGAGGGGCCAGGTGAGGCTGCAAGTTGGCCGCTCTGAAGCTACCAACAAATTGGGTGGAATAAGGACAGACTCTGTTGTGGTTGGGGGTTGTGTATGGGAATAGAGGTCACCCCAGACACAGGCTTTAGTCATTCTTTCTTAGGTAGCTCAGGTGGTTTTACAAAATTCTAGAGGGAGAAGAAGGTTAAAGGGACCTGTCCATTTCTATTTCTGTTGTGGACACTACTTACTTAGCGTGTATAAGAGCTGTTGAATGTCATCCAAATTGGAGACTCGTAGACTTTCTGAAGATTACTTCTCATTGGTGGCTGTACCTAGTATACAGAGTTCAACCTACTGCTTCTTTAGATAAGGCATGGAAAACCTGCTAGATCCTCAAGGGAAATCTTGACATGTTACAGTATTAGAAGTTTTGCTCTTCAAGTTCAGTATCCTCTGATGATATTCCACATCCTGTCTTCAACTTTTGTTGCCTCCAAACAATCACAGGGCTGCTGCAGGATCAAGGAAAAGAGTTAAAATGTTCTGGGAAACATTCCGAATAGAAATGAAAGGCTGGAGAGGAGGAAGATTTACAGTATTGGTACTGTACCTGCAGACCACAGGCAAGTTTAGCTGGGCACATGCTACAAGAAATTGTCTGTGAACTTTTATGTAGTGACTGAAATGACTCCAGGAGGGATAGATTTTATTCATTTTTCTTTTATTCAGCTTGCTCTACTCCGCAAAAAATTCAAGGAATTTTTCAAAGGGTAAGGTGTATTACAGCTTTATTTATTTATTCTTTTTTTTTTTTTTTTCAATATAGAAACCTTATCTCCTTTACAAATAGAAAGAAAACAGTCTGGGTTTGTTTTGGTTTAGGGGGGTTAGTTTTATTTTATATATTTCTGAATTTTTCTACGTAAGTAAACCAATAAAAATAAAGAAAATACATTAGTAAAAATTTACAAAATTTATTCTTGTTGCGTGAAAGCAAGATACTAATTTCCCAAAAGACATTTTGAAGAATCCAAAATTTCCTGATTGCTTCAGAGTTTATTTTTCAATGTAAATCTGTGAGAATAGAAAGAAACACCATGTGACATTTTGAAGAAAACTTTGTAAAATTCTTTTTAAAATAAGTGCATTTTCTTCAGGTTCTGCAAAATTTATGTGTCACAAATCTGATTCTCAGTGTTCTAACCCCTTACGTGGAAGAATTACATAAAAGAAAGTTGATGGAAAACCAGCATATTTTAAATGAATTCTTCAAAGTATTTCAGACAGTAGAATGTGTCACCAGATTTAAATTTTTTTCATCAAAAAATCAAACATACTCATGCAACTAGAACATATTTTTTTCAGATGCGGTTAAAACTCTGCACATTTCTACAGCAAGTTGGTACTCTGTTGACCACATCTTCATTGACCACAATGGGAAGTGAGACACCCAGCTTACAAGACAATGAAATCTGTGGTGTGAATTCCTCTCCTGTTGTGTGCTTGAGAAAATACAGCTTTAGTATTGGCTGTTGTCTTCAAAGTGTAAAGCAAAAGTATCATCTCCACTGATATTGTACAACTGGGGTAAGTGGGAAGAAAAAAACCTACATAGCAGGAATACTCAGAACCTTAATTTTGCGAAGACTGTGGGACTTTGTGGAATGTAATGAGTCTTCTTTAAATTGATCTAATTCAAATCTACAGAAAAGAACAAAATAGTAATCCCTGTGCCAAAATGTATTACAAGGAGCAATGAGTTAATGCAAAACTTAAGCTCAAGTGATCAGAGGCTACGCAAGTCAACATGATGCAAGAGGAATTTCAGAGGGCCAGATGTCTAAGCATTTTCAAAGTTTTATAGGCATCTCATAGATTCAGGAGAGCTGAAGAAGGAAAAGGTAGAGGGTAATATAATGATTATATGAACATTTTGGCAGATATTTCTTTCTTCTGTGAGGTGTACTGTGGCAGAAAACAGTGCTTTTAGAAAAGCACCACAGCAATTCACTAATCTTGGGGAAGACAAAATACTCTGGAAAAATTCTGCCTAAATAATGGAGCACAGACAAGAATAACCTAAGGAAGCATCTCTCATTTCTCCGAAGTCAATATCAAAAAGGGTCTTTTCAGACCACTTGCTATGATACCCAAAACAGCACCACAGTTCAAGAGTGTATAAAGTAATTCAGATCTCCTGCTGCCGCATGTTACAAGGCCTTGTATGATAACACATATCACACATGTCGGTGAAGGGGAATAAAGGCCATACAAAGGCTTCATCTTACAGGTCCCAGTGCTGGTGTCCACCACATAAAACACCACAGTAGGTCATCTAAAATGTGGCCCTCAGTTTTTATAGGGATCCTGTTGAGTCACAAGAGGATAAAAAACAATTCTCAGTGGTATTTATGACAGGGTTTTGGATTCATAGTGGGGAGAGACCTCATGATTTGCCATTCAAGTTTAGTTTCCCTTAATTGGATAAGATTAGAATAGGCTGGAAATTCAGTATATCCCAAAGAATAATACAATAGTCTGCTAAAAGGATCAATGGAATTCTTATATTTATTTTGTCAACTAAAATTGAAGGCAAAGATATTTCATTTTTCTAATTGTTAACACTCTTACAATGTTTGCCAGATGTGACCTTTAACTGAAGAAGTGGAAAATTTTCTCAAAATAATTTAAGTCGTACAATGTGGTGCAGAGCTGGCTGCTCTGTTCCCACTTCTGTTTAATTTGGATCTTCCTTCTTAGGCCTGTGTTTCTTCATCAGGTGCTTCCCAGTGTCCTTACCACTGATGGGATAATCACTGAACATGCAGAAGCTTGCCCAAAGAGGAGCTGGAGAGTCAATTCAGGGACATCAGAACTGAGAGTTACTATGTTCTCCTTCCAGTGTTGATCCTGTGGCTTAAATGAAACCAATTATCCGATCACTTTCAAATGTAGATGTTTTGTGGAAAGAAACTGTCTCTTTATTTTGACTATTAGGCAAGCAGCCTGCTTTCAATATCATTGAGGAGATACAGCTGCCTCTGAACTCTCAGGTGGTGGATTTTTAGTCTCCTTAAATCTATCTTATCTCCCAAAAGAAAACCACCAAATATGATTTAGATAAAGAAGAAAGGTAAGTGTAATGATTTAACCTGAGCTTTTACTTGAAGAGGGACAGACCAACTGTAGAAAGATTTGGCTCTTCACCACTGTCAAGCACTGGACTCACAAACAGAAAAAGGGTTGATGCTCAGCTGGAGGAAATCAGCATTGCTTCAGCAAGACTGCCTTAATTTACACCAGCTAAAGAACTATTCCAAGCCTACATTAATGGTTCCTGAGCTAACCTATTTGACTAGACAGAAAAACCACAGACACATCTGTTTCCTGCCCTTCATTCTTCAACTACCACACCCACTTTTATCTGTGTGCTCCATGGTATGACTCACTCTAAATACAGAGAACGTACTTTCTCTATGCCTGCTAGACTTCAAATTAAGAAGCAAGAGGTAAGTTGTTTTGAAGGGTCCCTGGTGGACTTTTGGGTGGAGAATTGATGTTGCATGTATTTTTTCCACAGTGGAAAGATGATTATTACAGGAATAATGGAAGAAAGTTGTTTATTAGTTGCATGTATTTTACATTTCTAAATAGTGTCGAGTGCTAGTCATAGGGAAGGACTACCTTTTGATGTGGCACAAGTAATAATAAAAAGTATAAATAATACTAGATATGTTAACTACAGATCAGCCAAGAGTAGCAGATCATGGTTTTTGCCTGTGTTTCTATAGTCTTTTTGCGTAGACACAGAACAAACAAAGGAATCATCCATCAGACTGTTTGAGATGTCAAACCCATCGGAAAACCTACAGCTCTCTTGCTTACACTTTTGAACCTGACCTTTTTATTTTTCACTTGGCTGGATACATTATATTTGGCAGCCTCCAGAGCATGCACTGCTCCTGCCCCAGTCCCCATACAATTAACGTTCAGGAACAACTAGAGGAAAGAGGAGAAGAATTGAATAAATTAGACTACACCCATGGTTTTGAGGCCCCGTGTCATGATGCTTGCCAGGGCAGAGAAATGGTGTTGGGAGGGCCAATATTTTCCTAAATGCCAAGAAAAAAAATCAAGGCTCTAGACCCATATAAGCAGGATCAGTTATGCATCAGGGGACTTCTCAGGCAATGGAAATTTGGAGATTCCCCCAGTCCTGAGTGATCAGTCTCCCCTCTGGAAGATGCTAAATCTACAGTGTTGTGTGAGGCATTGCTTACCCATTAAAAACACTTCTCACAACGTGAACGAGTTGCTCCAGGGAACTGAAAGGACTTGTTTTGCAGTAAGCTCTGGCTGAAGCTGTTTCCACAGAAACATCCCTGCTTTATACAGTCTAGCATCCAATCTCACCACAAGCCAGCGGCAGCAATATTAACATTCGCTCTCATTTCACAGCATCTCCTGCAAGTCCTGACCCAGGTATGCCCCTTTCCAAACTTTCATGCAATAAAGGAGAACACTTTCTACTTTCTTGTTACTTCTGGCGTCATTATCTCTCTTTTCTTCTCTACAAACTTTATATTATATTACCACCTCCCATTTATACTCATTAGGATTTTTTACAAAATCCTTGAACTATTGAGATGAAATTTAATAATCTTCCTGTATTACATGAAGATGGAGGAAGAATGCATTGACTTAAGGCTAAGGAAGAGACATGGTTATAACTCTAACAAGGAACTGGCTTCTAATCTGGACCATGTGGATGTGTTCACAGCATGCACAGGCAACTCATGCTGCCTAAAACCAGTTTATGTGCCTTAACCTCTTGTGTTACCTACTGTGATATGTGGGAAGTGCAGTTCATTTGTCCCTGATGCTGAATGTGAGTGTACCAAGACAGATAGATTGAATGAATAGTGATGGAACAGTGACTTCTGGATAGGCTGATTCTGAAATCAGTCTATATATCTAGAAAGCAGACAGTAGTAGTAAATAGGATCACATATCTTGAGCATAGACAAAACAGACCAAGATGCAAGCAGCTTCTGTCGAATCATAGCTCCTCTGTTTGCCAGGCTGTTATGGGAAGGATGTCATGTAGAGTGCATCTTGAAGCTGCTTAATGTATAGCCATCTCACTAGAGTGGTGCTCTACATGTATGGGTATATCTTCCATGGCAAACCCCAGACTCCTAAACCCAGGAAGTCTAATCCATACCTATGTCATTTTCTGTTTTTACAGCTCATCATTACATGTGCATCCATCCTATGCATTTCTTTATGCTTCCACTCCCTGACTGCAATAGAGTGCTGATCCATTACCTTACATACATTTATTTCTCAAAAATGTGACAAGATGATATGACAAAAGCATTGGGATATAGCTCCACTGGAGTCCATCACGTAGACCCTGTATTAATTTTCTTCACTTTGAATTTCTTCAGCTTTGAATTAATAATTTAATATTTCCCTTCCCCATATGGCAGTCACATTACTATGTACACATTATAATGTACATCACAAGAATAAGGCTAGGTTAGCTGAAGGATGCCGAAGATGTCTGAGCATTGTAATTATAGTTCTGGTGTCAGAGAAATTTTATCTGGGTTTGGATGACATGTATCATGGGAGTTTTTCTGATCACTGCCTCTCCTTTTCCTTTCTGCTATCTCAGGAGTGTAAAGGTCTTCTATTTTGGACAGAAATTAAAGCATGTTTATGAGCTATGTACTGATGTTCAGGAAGGAAGCAGTATGTGTAATTTTTTCACATATAGTTCCAGTCTTTGGAGATATCTCATTGATTGCTGTTCTGTATCTGCCCAGCCATTAAAGGTTGAACTAACCACATTACCACAGCCTTCCTTCCTGATCAGACCTTCTTACTCACTGGTAATGTCCTGATCTTCCAAGCTTCACTCCCTTAGGTAACACTACTGGAACTGCATAAATGAGCTGGGAGTTGCTGGGCAGGTAAAGTCCCAGAGTTTGTCTCTGGACAGATGGGACATTTTAAGGGGAGTGTTTCAGGCGAATGAGACAAAAATTTGCAGGGAGCCTCGCCTACATGAGTTAAAACATTGAGCTATTTAATTTTTCGTTCATGGTGACATTTTAACTACCGCAGTGTAGTTACACTTGCTAATTATTGATTACTTGTTGAGGGCATTCAAAAAGGATTTAATTTCTGCTCTCTGTACAGTTATTGGAAAGCTATCCAACTCCTCATCTTACCTGTAAGCACAACCTGGTTTGTTCCTCTTTATAATTACAACACTTTTTGGTTTGTTTCCCTATTTTCTGTCCTGTGAGATGTTAATTTTCACCCAAATGTTTTCCACAGCTCTCCTTAGATTCCTCTCTCACCTGGAGAGCAGTGTGTCATTTGATGAAGGCTGGACAAGTCAATATATGATTCAAGCTGCAAATGCAAAGTGTCCTGATGACTTCAGTGATTCTTCAGCAAGATCTTTAGCAGAATTTAGCTCAGAGAGGTGGACAAGAAATCTGGCTCATTTCTGCTCTCCCTCCATTGTCTCTGTGCGTGTTCCTAGTGCACCAAATTTTAAGAAGCATTTGTGCTCAGGTGGCTGGAAAATAGCGGGGAAAACAGGTTCTCTTCTCCTGGCTTTGCTCTTGCCTCCAACGCAGTATCTAGGAAATACCATCTATGGAAGTTACTGTGGCTTAAGTGGGTTCAGGACTTTATATTTTGCCTTTCAGCCCAATGGAGCTTAACAACTATTTTCAGAGGACAGCTTTGTTCAAGTATATATAACTCTTAGAAAGCTATGAACATGAGTCCCAGAAAAGGCAGGCATTATAGTGAGAGGCTGACTGACACATACTGTTGCTTCCATAATAATCTCCTACACCATAATCTTTTGTAGCCTGTGCTTGGTCAACTTGTATAACTCCTAGTCAGGGTGAAGTTTTGCAAGGCCTTTTTTATTCACTGTCAGTCACAGTTTAAGCATCCCCTCCTGCTTTTCTCTCTCCTGCCCTCAAGTCATCCCCAGAGCTCTTCCTACACTACATTTTTCATGACCAGGCAGTGAACCCAAACAGGGAACTCATCTAGCGGAAGAAATAAGTTGTGATATTTTTTTTTCCTGGGTTCTTTTTCAGCTGGATCAGTTCCTTAGTCAGGTTCAATGAGTGGCCACAGAAACATTTACGCAGACAACGTGTGTGTGTCAGAGGGGGACAGGATGAGGTTGTGGATAGAGTGTGCAGAAACAGAGATTTGACCTACCAGCCAAGAGTTACACAAAAGTTGTAACCACATCTCCCTTACTTATCTGGGTGATTTTCACATGAATGACTGAAGAACTGGAAGGTTTCAAAGCTATTCTGAAGTTCTGGGCTGAGAAAGACAGAGCCTACAATAAATGCACATATATATGCACGCCGGCACAAGCGCACAGTGTGATCCTCTGTTTCCACTGAAATAATACAGTGCAGAAATGATGAATATTTCCTTATCTTGGCTGCTTTCCTGCAACTAGGGAAAAATTGGCTGGTACAGAAGGGAACACCCAGGAAAACATTTAATGTATGGCCTGGTTATTCACTCATAGCTGTATTGCATGTTTGCTAAGATCAGAAAGGTTTTCTCCAAAGGTAGAAAATAAAAGAATGATGTAAAAATTAACAAAGAAAAAAAAAGGAAAAAAAGTAATTTCTTTTCCTTCATATTATTGGGGCAGAAAAAGCCCAAATAGAAGTCAATATTCTGGATTTACCAGCAGAAAATCAGATAGCAACAATAAGTTCTTTCTCTTTCCATATGTAATTTGCAAGCCAGTGTTAGGGATGAGGGAGCTGCTACTTAAAATTGAGTGGGAAGGAAGGAAAAAAGAAATCAGCCTAATAAAAGCCAGTGGGGTTAGATAAATTACTGAGAATAGGGAGGGGCCATTTCTGTCCATTTTAACGCCCACATGCAATAGGGAACTAGTGAAAATAAGCCCCAGGGATAATTCATGGTTGCTTTTTCAAATCTTCATCCAGGTCCAGAAGAACCCATGTACTAGGAAGTTAATCAATAATAAGCAAATTCCCACAGAAATATTGTGGCAAAGATGGAAGAAAAATGGCTTGGGAATGAAAATCATCTGCAATAGACAGGCCAGACATTGGCAAGCACTGTTGCTCTCTGTTGGCATTTCATGGAAGCAGGAGGTCCCATTACAAAGAATGTTCCCATGGCTACAAATGCAACATCAGTCAGAACCATTTCTGCTTATCATTACACGGTTGCCAAAGATTTACTTGGCAGGGAAGACTTGCCAGTTCACTGTAGAGTTATTCCATGGGTCTGAGCCTCTTGGTCCACTATATACATTCTTTACAATAAAGATCATTTCAGCAGGCCACCTCTGCTACAGCTCTAGACTTTCCCATAAAAGCAGATTCCAAGCAAATTTGATGCCATAGTCCAAACTCTCATTCATGTCTTTTGGATGAATTTGGCCTAAGCAGACCAAAGTGCTCAGCAACAGAGTCCAATACCAAGTACCAAATGGCTCTTCCTAAGAACAGTGTGAACCCTGTAGCTTAGATGAGTCCCTCCTAACTCTTCTCCCTAACTCTGATGATGAGATTAGGAATTCAGCTACTCTTGGCCATCTGCAAGAAATGGAGAGAGGGAAGTCTCTCTAGTTCAGATCCAACAAGGGGTTAGGTTCACCATTATTGGGTTTCTACCATCTCCATTGACAATAAGGGATTAACTGGATTGTCTAAATGGAGATGTTTAAGCCAGCTGGGATGTAGTAGTCTCACTTTTCCCAGCATCCAGTATCTGTCCAGAGTGGCTGGACCTCTTACAAGTCTGTACCACAGCCATGGGGTTCACCTTCTTTCAGCCTACTGTTCATCCTAATGTGAGCCATCATCTCTAGTGGGATCTAAATCTAAATGTGATTCTGTCATCCCTAGCGGACATCTCTCTCTATGCTGTGTAAGATGTGTCAATTCGCAAGCTGGGGTTGCCAATACAATCTTCTGGCCCATGTAAACACTGTGTGCGCCTCTCTGTGCCTCATCTGTTCCAGATACAAGTTTTCTGTAGCTCCTGACATTGGTTCTGGTCTCCATATCAAGCAAGTCCAAGTTTTAATTCCGACTTGCTGCTTTATTTGAAGCCCTTATACTGCCAAGTATCTTCTCCATGTTCCTTGTTAACTTTTTGTCTAGGTAAGTGAGGAGTGTTTTCTCTTCAAAGTCTGTCATTCTGGTCGTTTTCCCAACACTAAAACCACTCTAAACTTTTTTGTAATGGCCATGCTCTGTAGGAGGCAATAACTTTTATCAGCCATTAAGTCAGAAAGGCTTGCAGACAGTAAATGGGCTTTTATGGAGACCACAGTAAGGGAAAATTTTATAATACATATACAACTTGTAAACAGCACAGGTACCAAGCTATAAAACAGAAGCATGTATGAGATATACACATTAGGACCACCTCACTTCAGATACTGATTTTATTCCTATCTCTTACTTTTCCAGACAGATGGTCAAATACTGACACTTCTTCGAAAGCTCCTTACTTCCACAAAAATATCACTAATGCTTACAATTTAATAGTGCAAGTTCTCAAAAGAAGTGTATGCATGGTCCAGATACAGGATGCAATACTTGTCCCATGGGCAAAATGCAAAATGTTGTGTTTTACCCCAAAACTTTAATGTTGCAAGCTTTAGGTGGGGTTACAGTGCAGCTGGGATGAAAAGGGATCCTTCAGCTGAACGAGGGGCAGCTCTTAGGGGGCTTGGAAATGAGGAAGGGGATAAAGGAGTAGGGCACTAGGAGCTCTTTACAGCTGTTGCAAAAAGTTCAGTCAGCTCTTTTCAGCAATGCTTAAATCTCTCTTGAGAGCCAAGTAAATATATCAAAGAAATCCAGAGCAGGTAACTTACTTAAAATGATGTGCCTGCCATTTCATTCCCATCTGATTCAGCTAAGGGTTATCTGAAAGCTGTCACAGCCCTGGCCCAAGACAACAGTAGAACTTAACAGAAGGCAGCACTGTGTTTCCCTCCCATGTTCTGCTCCTGATACTCTACTGAAGCACTGGCATCGGGAGATAGACCTATTGCATTTCACAAGAAGAACAGAGAAGCTCTAAATCTGACATGGTATATTTACTGAAAAATTAAGGTAATAACACTAATCCAGAAAATAAGCTGTATGTTTCTCTGCCTCAAAAACCCTCTTAGCCAGGGGAAATAAATCCACCTGAAACTCAATAGCAGACTCACTTCTTCTAGTTCTTTTTTTTAACCTTTATCTTCCTCATCCTGAAACTCCCTTCTTCATATACTAGAGGATTTGGAAATGTGGGCATGAGACAGAGGGGGTTGAAGAGGTTAAAAATATTGTAGCCACTACAAAGCCTAAGTTTGCTAGATTGAAACAGAAATCTCTCATTAGATATAGGGCTGTACATCTGAAGAATTCACCCAAGTTCCCTTACTAGTCAGTGGCGATCTGAGAAAGTTCATGAGAAAGGATTTCTGCTTGCTCCAAATGCATAATTGTGTGTGTGAGGGGGACTCTAACAACCTGAAATACAATTTAATAATCATAAACCATGAGAATTCTCTATTTTTTGATACATAGTTTTCCTTTTTCTTCTGACAGGTATTTATTGATGACTTTAAAATCAATTCAGCTGTTGAGTTTTCATTATCAACAAATTTGCCAGACTGCAAATCTTTCTGGGATCTTTTTGAGATCTAATTTTTTCTCATACACATGTTTCAACTTCTTAGTCTTCACGGCTCAAAATGATATTGCCAGGACTTTTCTTGACAAAATTATGATCTGAATTGCCTGTGAGATTTTGAACTTCAGTTTGTTTCTAACAACAGTAATTTTCCCTCTATTTTTAAATATGAATGCATATGCACATCCGTATGCTTGGAAAATTGTTTGATGCACTCTTTATAAATATCCTGACTTTCAAACTTCCTGACTTTTAGTCCAGAGTATTACACACATTTAGAAAGAGTTTTGTCTCAAGAATTTTCATTTCTTTTTCAGTCATTTACCAGGTTATTCTCTGGTTTCCTCTATTTATTTGTTTGTTTATTTTTGTATGAATGAACAGGAGCTTACTTCCAGAAAAGAGGTAGCTTTGCCCTTTAGGACATGACCAGAACAGGACCATGTGTGCTGTGAATGCAAGTGCCATGTTGAAGATGTATTTCTCTAGTTTCTCTATTATGTTGGGTAGAGACCTTCTTTCTCAGCTGCAGTGCCCGAACCACCAGGTTGAAATGGTGGAGGAGAGAATGTCATTCATATCATCTCACTTAAGGCATCTGAGATGTGGGCCTTTAATAGGTGTTTTGGTTCTTTCTAGTCATAGAATATTCCATGTTGCAACTCTATACTGGGAAAGTGTGGGAATCCCACACTGGGTCACATCAGGGTTCCTCGTGGCATGTTCTGTGTGCACCAATGACCAGTAGAATATTATTTGGAAGAAGATGTAAGAAATTGAGTAAAGAGATAAGGGAATAAGGTAATTGTCTAATGACAAAATGTTGCTTTTTTTTGTTCTTTCTTTCACTGGTATAAGATGAAATTTTTCCTGATGTCTGAACAAAAAATCTTTCCCCAAAAAAATTCGTGTTCCTGAGCATCGCAAATTTACAAAAATTGATATTGTACACCTAAATATCCCGTATGTTCAAGCTTTATTCATATCTTAGAGATCTTACAGTCTTATGTCAGTTGAATTTCATGGGATAAATGTATATTGTGTATAAAAAATATTAGGATTTAGTAATGCTGTCATTTGCTCTTCTGTGAGTTTTACTAAATTAACCATGCCCTCTAGAAATTAATGTACGTCTACAGTACTCTTTGTGTTCGATGTGCTTATATCCTTTGGAATTTGATCAGACAATTTTTTTCAACACAAGAAATCTCATATATACGTTTTTCTTATGCCTGATTTTTTTGGGAAAAACAGTCATATATGTTGCATAAATGTTTTGGACCATAAACTTTTTCTATGGTAACTAGCTGTTGAACTGTTGTCTTCAAGTATTTGGCACTGAAAGAACTGATTTGACCAAACCAATATATTTTCTCTCCTTGAGAGAATGACTGAAGCTTTTCAACAGAAAAATGGTGAAGGATTAAGGTTAATAATACCCTTTGAGATGAATTTTTGAATCACAAATACTATTCTGAAGAGTTGTTACAGCACATCCATTTTTAAATACTGAATAGGACAACATGATGAAGAGCAATAACATATGAAGTATTACATGAAATATAACCACAAGTCTGTTTTGGGTTGTGGTTAGGGTTTTTTTGATTGTTTGATTTTCTATGTTGCTTGTATATCTATGTGTCTACTTACCCATCTACTAACTTTTAGGCATATGTATTGGTTTATTTGTTCAATAATCTGTGTCATCACATAATGGGATTCTGATCATAGTGGTATAGTAATAATGTAAATGATGTAATAACTTCACACATTGTGCTGTTGTATAATTGTGTAGTAATTGTATACTTACAGTTGGTAAGATAAATACATGGGGGAAAAGAGTAAGAATTCTATAAATGTAATTTTATGGAAGAAAAAAGCAGATTGAAAATCTGTTTCTCTGCACAATTACTCTGCAGGAAAAAAAATTAAATATTCTTTAAATAATAAGCAAAATCCTTCTGCAATTACACAAAGAGGGAGTAACCCCCCTCCCCAAATTGTCCCTGTGCTATGTCAGACCCTCATCTTACTTATAGCCTCTATGTTACTCATATAATGCAAGCACTGTAGTAATAACAAGAAGAACTAATATCCCTCAAAAAACCTCAACTTTCCTTGAGTTTTATTACTTGAATTCACATACTGGTCTGTCTGAAGGGCTACTCTGTCAACACACAGAGAGCAATGCCTCTATTAGAAGAACCAGGGAGGGGCATATTCTCTTATTTTATTATTACTGTTATTATTTTTGACCACAGCCGTCAGAGGGAAATCATTAGAGGAAATCAATTCAGGATGTGAACAAAGCAAACATTTTTAATAACAGACTTTTTATGACTCATTGTTCTCACCAGTTGCTCTGGCTGCATAGGCTGTTTGTCAAAGGAAAGTTCACCTTCAAATATAAAGAATTTAAAAGTCCATTAAAGTCTTCATGACATCATCCCAACAAAGACATTTGGAAGTCTCCTAGAGGTGGAGTTGGTTCCAAGTGTTTGGTGGGGGCGACGAGGGGAAAGAAAGAAAAAAACCCAAAGTTGTTTCTAGGTTCACTGGTTATGCCAGACTGCCAGAAATGCTCTCCATTCACAGACCTGCTTCTGCTGATACTTCAGCTTGGCTTTTGCAGAAGACGCTGGTTATGTAGGCAACCAATGAGACATGTCTTGCATATCTCATCTTGTCCGCTGTCATGCACTGGCTTTTTCACATCCCTGGATGGCAATAAAATGAACCCTGAATGAGAACAGTGTGAAAACCTTTTATATAAATAGAAGAAAGAAAGTAACATGCTACCTAACTAAATAATTATATCAATATAGTAGTCTAAGATACTACTAAAAGTAATAAGAAACAATGTCATTTTAATTAAAATATCATATAATCACAGAGTGGTTTGGGTTGGAAAGGACCTCAAACCTCATCCAGTTCCAACCCTCTGCCATGGTCAGGGACACTTTCCAGTAGACCAGGTTGCTCAAAGCCCCATCCAACCTGGCCTTGAACACTGCCAGGGGTGGGGCAGCCACAGCTTCTCTAGAGCTCCTAAAAAGGCCAAAGTGAAATTGTGCACCCTGAAGCCAAAAGACTATGATGACTGTCTATCTCAGCAAAAATTTATCAGTAGCATTTTTCAAACAGCACACACACACACCCCCCCCCCCACCAATTAATGTACTAGGACATACTGGTCAAGAAACAGTGTGTCTCCAGGCTCAACTGGCTGTTTATCTCCCAGCTTTTAAGGTACAAGATTTCTCAGCTGCCAATCAGCCATGATATTTTTCCATGTACGTTTTGAGATTTTTTTTTATCTATTAAAAAAAAAAAAAAAAGCCTTTTATTTTCATATCAAGGAGAAATATTTGCAGTATTTTGGTTAGAAGTAACAACATCTGGCCAAAAAAATCTCTTTTCTGTTTGATAATAAGTGGAAGCAGAGCAGACCTGAAACATATTAGAAATTTGTTGGTGAACAACCATGGAAGAGTGGAAGGGAAAGAGAGAGAGGTATGAAATGTCTTCTCAGCAAGAGACTCTGAAATAACTAGCTTCATGAACCTGCAGTGCTTGATTCATTTACAATGACTTGATTCTGTATTTCTTACATCCTCTCTGAATATATTAACTATTGTCTATTTTTTCTCACACTTTTTCTTCCTGTGCTCCCAATCAGATATTCCACCCTCATATTCCACTGAATAAATGAGAATAGAGCTGAAACCAGTATACTTGCTAGAGAAAAAAAAATAAAAAAATCATTAACTGGTATTTTTATACTTATTAAATAAGCACATAAATACAGTATTCAAAGCTCAGTTCAGGAGTGAAGCACAGAAGGACACTCTAACCAAACAGACTTTCATTTTCCTTTCCACTGGAAATTGAAATTGTGGAAATCAAATGCTCATTATGAAACTCCAAAACTTTTGCGAAGATCTTGCTTCTGTCAAGGAATGTATTTTGGAAATGAATTTTGATACCAGTGCTGCATAATTTATTTTTTTTTTTGGATGGCATATCTGAGTTGGATACTTGCCTTCACTGATGAATAAAAAGGAGACTGAACATTTGAAAGGGTAGGAGAAAGAAGTGAAATAACTGAGGGAAATGGACTGGGCAGAAATGGAGAAAAAAAAAAAAAGATTTTAAATCCATAGAAAGACATGATGGTAAAGAAAATAAAAGAAGATGAACAGAACCAAAGATGGAAAATATCTCTGAAGTGATACAGAAATAACTGCAAGACTGGAAAAAAATATTGCTGAGAAAAGAATGTATGGAAAATCAATTTATCAGTGTAAAAGAAAGAAATTAATACCAGATCAAGAGGAGAAAGAGCAACCAGAAGAGATAGACATGTGAAAAGAAGGACAGAAAAAAAGCCTAACTCATATTTGAAAAAGAAAAAAGAAAGAAGAGATTGATAGTGCCATTGGGCTAAGATGCTTTCCCTACTGCATCTAAATTATTTCCCTCCAGGACCTCTTTTTAAAAAACAAATATAATTTCTTTCTTAGCTCTTTGTGGCTGAGAGGCTGAAAACAGGGAGGGGAGTCCTTAGCCATCTGAGTCATACACAAATGTGAGAGCTAAGGACTGAAAGGAATTTTGTCTCTAATCCTTTGGGGTGTGGGGGAAGTCTCCCCATTGTCTAGTTTAAATAATGTTCACTAAAGGAAAATAAAATACATCAGCTCCTGTTTGTTAAATACTCCAATAAAGTTCCCTCCTTGGGTAATAGCATGTGTAATGTTCCTTTGCAGTCACAAGCTGAGACATCCAGGCTTGTGAAGTACCTCTCACAGTTCCTGGATGAGGTTCAAGGAAGGAGACAGTCTGAGTAGGTGTGTGCTCTCAATTACTAACATCAAGTCCTGGTTCATAAGGTGTAAAGGTCTTGTGCAGGTGAATGCTACCCATTGTGTCTTAACACTCACTGCTAGAGCAGAAGGAGAAAGCTTTTAATCCTCATGAATTGCATGGTCTTTTCTAGGGCAATGGTACACACTTTCTTACTGCATCACATAATATTTTAATGATCACAGTTAACACGTACACAGATATTGATCTATATGCAAAAAAGAGAAGGAGAGGCAAAGGAATTTACTTTTCTAAGTAACCAAAGCCAAACCCAGCTTTTAGGGACCCTAATTTCTTCTTTGAGTCCCACATGGTATTTTAATGAAAGTATTTTCCCAACTGGTCAGTGAAGGAACACGTCCTTCCTATATATCTTTGTCGAGGTTCGGCAGTGAAGCTACATCTTTAATAATAATAAATAGTGCCAGGAAACTTTCATAGGAAATGGAACTCCATCATCCACGCAGTTAAATTGTTAGTAATGTCCTTAGTACGTTGTTGGCCCAGGCCACCTATCAATCTCCAATATTAATTCCTGGGCATGAGTAGGGAATTAGCATGAGGCAGGAATTATTCTTAACAAAGATTTTGGATGTGGCCATCCCAAAGTGGGAGGGAGGCAGCATGGTGGAAGAAGCAAAGGATTTGCAGTTTCTACTCTCTGTGAAACAAATATGATCTAAATTATAAACTGCTAAGATCAGTGCATTAGCCCATCAATGATCCAACTGCTAAAACAAACCCCTTTACCTTACAGTTCAATTGCACAGAGAGGAGGTACATGAGATTAATTTCATAATACAAAACCCTAATATTTTCTCACTTTCAGTAAATAATAATCCCTTGACCTTGAACAAGTCCTCATCATTTCTTGAGGAATGGAATTCTCGATCAATTCATTGCATTTTTTCTCAGAAAATAAAAATCCAAATGATCAGATTCTTCACCTGTGGTGTCTTACAAAATGGTTATATATGATTTTATTCTTACTTTTACTCTTGTTATTCTTCATTTGAGTTAATCTTTTGTCTCAAGCTGTATAAAATTTCATCTTTTTCAAAAATAAGTACTGGGAATTATGTCTATCAAAATATACATAGCCATGTAACTGTCATGTGAAATGCTCTTTGCAGTAAGACGAAAACAGCAATAAGGTTATTAATGAATCACTGGACTTCCTCCACTACACATCATTCCTTATTTTTTCCTAGGCCCAAAAGCATCTGTCTGTGCCAGGTTGGGAAAGGAAGAAATTTTGAAAGAATTTGGAAGAGAAAGGAAAGGAAAAAGGAAAAAGGAAAGGAAAGGAAAAAGGAAAGGAGAGGAAAGGAAAAGAAAAGGAAAAGAAAAGGAAAAGAAAAGAAAAGAAAAGGAAAAGAAAAGAAAGAAAGAAAGAAAAGAAAAGAAAAGAAAAGAAAAGAAAAGAAAAGAAAAGAAAAGAAAAGAAAAGAAAAGAAAAGAAAAGAAAAGAAAGAAAAGGAAAAGGAAAGGAAAGGAAAAGGAAAAGGAAAAGGAAAAAGATTTAGCTCAGAGCAGATGTACCAGTGGCTGTGGATGGTCACATCGATCCTTGGGGCACCAGGGCCCTCACCTCTGCATACTCAGCCTCACCTTTGCAAGGCACATCTCGAGCTGCCTGGAGGGCAGAGCGACCCCTGTCCACAGCCCCCATCTGTGAAGAAGATGGCCTTTTCAGAGTGGAGAGGAAAAGTAAACAAAAACAAGGCCTGCATGGTTTGAAGCTGAACTGGAAAAAGTTACCGCCTGACAAACTGATATCACCCTGATATCACAGGTTACTGGTGCCAACCTACACGCTAGGATTTTTTCCCTTTTTTCTTCTTTCCCTTTTTCCTTTCTAATCTCTACCATTCATTAGCTTCAGCTGTCCTCTCACTGTTGCCTGTTTTTTACTTACAGTGTCAATGCTACTGTGGTTTTGACTTTCCAGGTATTGGTTGAACACTGGAACTGACTTCCAAACAGAAGATAGCAGTAAGAATAAACAAAACACTTTGTTTGGCTACATGCTGAAGATCTTTCAGCTCAGTGATACTTGACTATCTCATTTTCATTCCTTGGAAATTATCAAAGTTTATCAGTGAAGCCAGGATTTCTTGAGAGTCCTCTGAGAAGGACAATGATGAAGCCAAAAGAAAATCGGGAAATTCTGCAGGAGCCTTCCTGAGCAGAGAGAGAAAGTTCCAAGCCTCTGTCTTTAGGATTTATGAACAACAAAAGATTGCCAAGGATGGTCTTGCCAGTAGATCTTCTTGGATATCCTTTGAATCAGATACAGTATTGAAAGGGAGCTGCTGCTACTCCCTTTGGTGCTATGTAGGCAATAAATATCCTTGGAAAAGTGTAACTGTATTTTACTCCAGGTAGCTAATGACTGAGGTGGGAGATTATGGAGAACTTATGTGTGATGTCAACATAGAAATGACAGTTTACTGTGTCCCAGAATGCTAAACTTTTCTAGTTAGTGTATGAAAGGAATACTTGAATAACTGCATCTATGCTAGTCTTGTTTTTAAACCCTCATTTAAATATACTGTGGTGCTGGTGTTTAGGTAAATCTCCACAGAATTGCTTAGAGTGTAAACTATGACTGAAGATGAATTAAACTTGTGTCAACCCTGCACAAACAGAAATGTTACTGAACCTCCAGGAAAATAAGGGTTACTACAGTGAGGTCCTCTAGCAAAACGTATACAACTTTTTTGACCATAATAAGAGCCATAAAAATGGTAATTAATAAGAAAAGGGAGAGCAATTGTGTCACTGTAAAGTGAAAACAAATCAATTGGAGATATCGGAGATGTATTGATGGAAAATCAATATAAAGCAAAGAAAAATCAGACTTGAACTGGATGTCATTTCTGTCACACTGTATTAAAGCACAAATGCTGACATTCACATATACATATGCACATGCACAGGTATATAAACATGCAAAGGAAAGCAACCTATTATTTCTTTATATTAATTTATTAAATACCTGTTGTATGCATTTTCAAACTTAAAAACCCTGACTCCTTATGGTCAGGGAAAAGTTTGGTTTTTCCTCCTTTTCTTTTCTTTTCTTTTCTTTTCTTTTCTTTTCTTTTCTTTTCTTTTCTTTTCTTTTCTTTTCTTTTCTTTTCTTTTCTTTTCTTTTCTTTTCTTTTCTTTTCTTTTCTTTTCTTTTCTTTTCTTTCTTTTCTTTTCTTTTCTTTCTTTTCTTTTCTTTTCTTTTCTTTTCTTTTCTTTTCTTTTCTTTTCTTTTCTTTTCTTTTCTTTTCTTCTCTTCCCTTCCCTTCCCTTCCCTTCCCTTCCCTTCCCTTCCCTTCCCTTCCCTTCCCTTCCCTTCCCTTCCCTTCCCTTCCCTTCCCTTCCCTTCCCTTCCCTTCCCTTCCCTTCCCTTCCCTTCCCTTCCCTTCCCTTCCCTTTCCCTTTCCCTTTCCCTTTCCCTTTCCCTTTCCCTTTCCCTTTCCCTTTCCCTTTCCCTTTCCCTTTCCCTTTCCCTTCCCTTCCCTTCCCTTCCCTTCCCTTCCTTCCCTTCCCCTTCCCTTCCCTTCCCTTCCCTTCCCTTCCCTTCCCTTCCCTTCCCTTCCCTTCCCTTTCCTTTCTTTTCCTTTCCTTTCCTTTCCTTTCCTCTCCTCTCCTCTCCTCTCCTTTCCTCTCCTTTCCTCTCCTTTCCTCTCCTTTCCTCTCCTTTCCTCTCCTTTCCTCTCCTCTCCTTTCCTCTCCTTTCCTCTCCTTTCCTTTCCTTTCCTTTCCTTTCCTTTCCTTTCCTTTCCTTTCCTTTCCTTCCTTTCCTTTCCTTCCTTCCTTTCCTCTCCTTTCCTCTCCTTTCCTCTCCTTTCCTCTCCTTTCCTCTCCTTTCCTCTCCTTTCCTCTCCTTTCCTCTCCTTTCCTCTCCTTTCCTCTCCTTTCCTCTCCTTTCCTCTCCTTTCCTCTCCTTTCCTCTCCTTTCCTCTCCTTTCCTCTCCTTTCCTCTCCTTTCCTCTCCTTTCCTCTCCTTTCCTCTCCTTTCCTCTCCTTTCCTCTCCTTTCCTCTCCTTTCCTCTCCTTTCCTCTCCTTTCCTTTCCTTTCCTTTCCTTTCCTTTCCTTTCCTTTCCTTTCCTTTCCTTTCCTTTCCTTCCTTTCCTTTCCTTTCCTTTCCTTTCCTTTCCTTTCCTTTCCTTTCCTTTCCTTTCCTTTCCTTTCCTTTCCTTTCCTTTCCTTCCTTTCCTTTCCTTCCTTTCCTCTCCTTTCCTCTCCTTTCCTCTCCTTTCCTCTCCTTTCCTCTCCTTTCCTTTCCTTTCCTTTCCTTTCCTTTCCTTTCCTTTCCTTTCCTTTCCTTTCCTTTCCTTTCCTTTCCTTTCCTTTCCTTTCCTTTCCTTTCCTTTCCTTTCCTTTCCTTTCCTTTCCTTTCCTTTCCTTTCCTTTCCATTTTTCCCCTTCCCCCTCCCCTTGTCCCTCTCCTTTTCCTTTCCCTTTCCCTTTCCTCTTCCTTTTTTCCTTCTCCTTCCTTCCTTCACTCCTTCTTTCCATCCTTCACTCCTTCCTTCCTTCCATCACTCCTTCCTTCCTCTCCCCCTTTTCTCTCTCGCTCTCTTTCTTTCTCTCTCACATTCTTTCTTTCTCTTCTTCCTTCTCTCTTTCCTTCTTTCTTGTAAAATGGGGCAAACCTTATTACAGGTGCTTGAAGACAATTCCCAAATATTAGATTCCAAAGATATTTGGATTTTGTTTCATATTTCATTGGCAGAATCATAGAATCATAGAATCATAGAATCGTAAGGGTTGGAAAGGACCTTAAGATCATCTAGTTCCAACCCCCCTGCCATGGGCAGGGACACCTTGCCCTAAACCACGTGGCTCAAGGCTCTGTCCAACCTGGCCTTGAACACTGCCAGGGATGAAGCATCCACAACCTCCCTGGGCAACCCATTCCAGTGCTTCACCACCCTCACTGTAAAGAACTTCTTCCTTATATCTAATCTAAACTTCCTCTGTTTAAGTTTGAACCCATTACCCCTTGTCCTACCACTACAGTCCCTAAGGAAGAGTCCCTCCCCAGCATCCTTATAGACCCCCTTCAGATACTGGAAGGCTGCTATGAGGTCACCACGCAGCCTTCTCTTCTCCAGGCTGAACAGCCCCAACTTCCTCAGCCTGTCTTCATATGGGAGGTGCTCCAGCCCTCTTATCATCCTCGTGGCCCTCCTCTGGACTCGCTCCAACAGCTCCATGTCCTTTTTATGTTGAGGACACCAGAACTGTACGCAGTACTCCAAGTGGGGTCTCACAAGAGCAGAGTAGAGGGGCAGGATCACCTCCTTCGACCTGCTGGTCACGCTTCTTTTGATGCAGCCCAGGATACGGTTGGCTTTCTGGGCTGCAAGTGCACACTGCCGGCTCATGTTAAGCTTTTCGTCAACCAACACCCCCAAGTCCTTTTCTGCAGGGCTGCTCTGAATCTCTTCTCTGCCCAACCTGTAGCAGTGCCTGGGGTTGCCCCGACCCAGGTGTAGGACCTTGCACTTGGCTTGGTTAAACTTCATAAGGTTGGCATCGGTCCACCTCACAAGCGTGTCAAGGTCCCTCTGGATGGCATCCCTTCCCTCCAGCGTATCAACCGAACCACACAGCTTGGTGTCATCGGCAAACTTGCTGAGGGTGCACTCAATCCCACTGTCCATGTCACCGACAAAGATGTTGAACAGGACCGGTCCCAACACCGATCCCTGAGGGACACCACTCGTTACAGGTTTCCAACTGGACATCGAGCCATTTACCACAACTCTTTGCATGCGGCCATCGAGCCAGTTTTTTATCCACCGAGTGGTCCATCTATCAAATTGATGTCTCTCCAATTTAGAGACAAGGATGTCATGTGGGACAGTGTCGAATGCTTTGCACAAGTCCAGGTAGATGACATCAACTGCTCTGCCCCTGTCCATCAGTTCCGTGGCTCCATCATAGAAGGCCACCAAATTGGTCAGGCAGGATTTCCCCTTAGTGAAGCCGTGTTGGCTGTCACCAGCCACCTCGTTGTTTTTCATGTGCCTTAGCATGTTTTCCAGGAGAAACTGTTCCAAGATTTTGCCAGGCACAGAGGTGAGACTGACTGGTCTGTAGTTCCCCGGGTCTTCCACCTTCCCCTTCTTGAAAATGGGGGTTATATTACCCTTCTTCCAGTCATTGGGAACTTCACCTGACTGCCAGGATTTTTCGAACATGATGGACAGTGGCTTAGCAACTTCATTCGCCAGCTCCTTCAGGATCCGTGGATGGATTTCATCAGGTCCCATGGACTTGTGCACGTTCAGGTTCTTAAGATGGTCTCGAACCTGATCCTCTCCTACAGTGGGCCTAAGGTCTTCGTTCTCACAGTCCCTGCATTTGCTTTCCAAGACTTGGGTTGTGTGGTCAGAGCATTTGCTGGTGAAGACTGAGGCAAAGAAGTCATTAAGAACCTCAGCCTTCTCCAAATCCATGGTAGCCAGTTCTCCTGATAGCTTCTGGAGAGGGCCTACATTGTCCCTAGCCTGTCTTTTATTTGCTACATATCTATAGAATCCTTTCCTGTTATCTTTTACATCCCTTGCCAAACTTAATTCTAGCTGGGCCTTAGCTTTCCTAACCTGGTCCCTAGCTTCTCGGGCAATGCTCCTGTATTCTTCCCAGGCCGCCTGTCCTTGCTTCCACCTTCTATAAGCTTCTTTTTTCCCTCTAAGTTTCCTCAGCAGCTCCTTGTCCATCCATGGAGGTCTCCTGGCCCTCCTGCTGCACTTTCTTCTAGTCGGGATGCAACACTCTTGAGCACGTAGCAGGTGATCCTTGAATATCAGCCAGCAGTCTTGGGCCCCCCTGCCCTCTAGGACTGTATCCCATGAAACCTTACTAAGGAGGTTCCTGAAGAGGTCAAAGTCTGCTTTCTTGAAGTCCAGGGCAGTGAGCTTGCTGCACGCTCTTCTCACCGTCCTGAGGATCTCAAACTCAACCATCTCGTGATCACTAGAGCCAAGGCTGCCCTGGAGCGTTACATTTCCAACCAGTCCCTCCCTGTTGGTGAGCACAAGGTCCAGCATGGCACCTCTCCTCGTCGGCTCCTCTACTGCTTGAAAGAGGAAGTTGTCTTCCACACAATTAAGGAACCTCTTGGATTGCTTGTGCCGGGCCGTACCGTCCCTCCAACAGATGTCAGGATGGTTGAAGTCCCCCATGAGGACCAGGGCGTGCGAGCGTGAGGCTGCTCCTATCTGTCTGTAGAGCGCTTCATCCACAGAGTCCTCTTGATCAGGCGGCCTGTAACAGATCCCCACCGTAATGTCCCCCGTTGCTGTTTTCCCTTTGATCCTGACCCACAAACACTCTGTTACCTCATCACCCATCCCCAGACAGAGTTCCATACTCTCTAGCCTATCACTGACATAGATAGCAACGCCCCCTCCCCGTCTGCCTGGCCTGTCTTTTCTAAACAGCCTGTAACCTTCCATTCCGACATTCCAGTCATAGGAGCCATCCCACCATGTTTCTGTGATACCAATGACATCATATTCCCGTAACCTTGCACACATCTCTAATTCCTCTTGCTTGTTCCCCATACTACGGGCGTTTGTATAGAGGCACCTTATCCGAGCTCCAAATGAAGCCGACTCAATGGCTGGGGCAGCTGGAACATCTCTACATCTCTCCAAGCACTTATTACAGGTGCTGGCAACTGACCAGGAATGTTGGGATGGATCAATGCTCCCCTCCCCCAACACATCTAGTTTAAAGCTTTCCTGACCAGCCTGGCAAGCCTCCTACCAAAACAGCTCTTCCCCTTCTTTGTCAGACCAGCTCCACCAGCCTCCAGTAGATCTGGCCTCCCAAATGGAGCCCCATGTTCTAAATAGCCAAACCCCTGACTATGGCACCAGCTTTCTAACCATTTATTAACCTGCCAGACACGCCTAGCTTTTTTAAGGTCCTCCCCTTTGCCCTGGAGAATCGATGAAAAAACTATCTGAGCTCCAGAGCCCTTAACCACCTCTCCCAGGGCTCTGTAGTCCTTCTTAATGTCCTCCAGGCAACTGCTATCTATATCTCTAGCACCCACATGGATGACTAGAAGGGGGTAATAGTAAGCAGGACTTACTAGAGCAGGCAGCCTCTCAGCAACATCCCTGATCCGAGCCCCCGGCAGGCAACACACCTCCCTCGAGACTGGATCAGGCCGGCAGATGAGTGCCTCTGTGCCTTTCAAAGTAGAGTCCCCTACTACTATGACCCTCCTCTTTTTCCTGGAGGCACCAGTAGTGATCCTCTTTACTGGTGCATCAGCAGGGTGCTCATTAGGTGTGGTGGGTGCTTTCTCATTAGCCTCCTGCAGAACCGCGAAGCGGTTCTGGGTGGGGACATCAGATTTAGGAGGAAGCTCCTTGTCGTTAATTGTCCTCTTCCTCCTTTTTTTGTTCGTTTTTCCCGTGACTAATTCCCAGCTTCCTGGGTTGCTGCCCTCCTTCTTTCCTATACGAGCAATGCTGGACGTTTGCAGCCCCTGCGCAGTTTGAGCCTGGAGCAAGCAGCCCAGCTAGAATAGGGGGCAAAATCTCAAATCACATTTTTTGTTCATGTTTGACAAAAATCTAATAACATGTGGATGGCAGCTAAAACATTCGTATCAATTTTTGCCAGTTTACACATATTTCCTGTGTTCATAAGTGAAAGTACAACTAGGGCTTGTAAAACACTTCAGAGTTAGGCAAAGCTTTGGGCTTAATCCTGTCAGTGGCTGTGTTGCTGCTGACTTTAAGGGAGAGCTAAGATTACACTTTTTTAGTACAACTGTTTTAATCCAGCCTGATTTAGACATGAAATTTGCGGAGGAGGAGAACATAGGCTTTTGGGTGTGGTTTTTTTTCTCTGCCTACATCATAACAAATGCCATGCCATCTCCAGTCTTAGCAAAGACTCCTAGGCTATAGCTGCTCTAAGGTGTGACCGTATGACCTTGAGCTCTGGTCCATGATCATCCAGACTATTTAATCATTACCCAGTCCCCAGCACAATTTTGACCTATATCAAAAAGCTGTCTCACACACAATGTGTAGCATGAAGTTCCACTGTAAAATATTATTTTTAATATTATTGTTATTATTGTTCTTAACTACAGTGGCTAACTAAATTACATCATCCCACATGCTAGCAGAACTGTCTATTTTAAAGACACATTTCATATCGCAAACATTGTGACATCTGAAAAAGTAGACAATCTGTAACTTTAGTTGAAAGAGTTAAAAGTTCTCTACAATGATACCAGTCCATGACACTGTTGTATGAATTTATTATTGTTATTGTTATTCTTATCACTATAACACCAGAGTCAATGCATCTATAGTCCAAGTACAGTTTGGCACTACGTAAAATGCAGTAGCATTTCAGAGCTTGACAAGTTACTCCTTTTTTCCATAGCCATCTATTGACAGAGTATGTCTTGACTGATCAACAGAACAGATTTAATTTGATATTAATTTGTCCTCTGGACAAGCTATTAGATATAGAGCTGGAAGAGGAAAAGAAAATAAGAATTCTATGATTCTGACCTCCACCCTC
The DNA here is from genome assembly GCF_004027225.2 of Strigops habroptila. Taxonomy (NCBI): domain Eukaryota; kingdom Metazoa; phylum Chordata; class Aves; order Psittaciformes; family Psittacidae; genus Strigops; species Strigops habroptila. The sequence continues at coordinate 99,079,281 of NC_044277.2, forward strand.
CCAGGATATAGACGGAAAAAAATCCCTGTCTTCTAGAGATAGCAATCTTTGGGCAACAATTGGGTGAAAAATAACACTGATAAATAAGAGTAAAAGAGCCGGTGCAAAAAGCCTGGTCATATAGTTCTCCATTATGTTTGCGCATGAGTGGAGAACATTTCCCTTTTTCTCCATCCTCCTCATAAACCAGCCAACAAGCCAACAGAGACTGTTTAAAGGGCTAAAGCCCCAAGCCCTCAAATTTTCCACTCTAATGCTTTGCTACTTAAGCCTCAGGGAGAGCTTGTTCAAGCTGACCAAATAAAAAACAAAACAAAGCAAAAAAAGCAATACTATCTTACACATGTATAGGACCTTCTGTCCCAAAGGATTTCAAAGCGCTTTGTGGAGTAGGCAAAGTGAAGTTCTGCCACCTGTTCAACAGGACCCAGCAGCTTGTTAATCACACAACAATTTTCTTCCATAGTTCAGGACATGAAACAGAGTCTTTCTGAACCTGATAATCTTATGCTGTCAGCTCCCTTCCTGAGATTTATGATGAAGGTTTGCCTGCAAGGGGTCACCTCCAGCTGAAACTGCTGGAGAAACCCTAGGAATAAATAGTGTGTGTAGGTAAAAATACCCAGGAAAGAAACTCTTAACACTGCTCAGATATAAACCCCTTTCTATTTTTCCCTCTTTTTGCATCGAAAGCTTGCTTATCTGAAAGGCACTGTTTTTAGGAATTACAGAAATGGTGATTCAAATAAAAGGAGTGGCTTTCCTTGACTTACATCTTAGGCTTTTCTATAGAAATCAGGATGTCTTTGGAGATCTCCCACCAAACTACTGGTTGGATCCAACCATGTTTGGCTTAGAAGGACCAGAAGAATCACATCACTGAGCAACAGAGCTTCAGTTTTATTCATTGTTCCCAGGCTCAATACAGACCTTTATAGTAAGAGGCACTGTCCCGCCAATGACCTTCATGCTATTACAGAAGATAAACCTTTCCTAGGGTTGAGGAATCCTTACGTATCCAATTTAGGTTAGCCCTGGATCTTTCTGTAGAGAAACAGCCAAATGTCTGCTACGATGTAATTAATGAGTCTGATGGTCCTGCCAAAGCCAAGACCTGCTCTCTTGAGAGGTATAACTCAGTGCTGAACACCAGTCACAAGTGTTAGGGCCCACTGGGCAAAAAAGTGGGGCAGAGCACAATTTAAAAATCCCTTATGGACAGTAAAGCCACACAGTCAAAGAATTAGGAGAGCCTCAGATGTTATAGTTTTGTATTATTATTCATTGGAAAAAGAAAATGAACAGAAGAGCCCATAAGATCATCAGAGTATTAGCATTCCAGCAACATGTTCCTTGGTCTCTATCACATTAACTGAACCGTTCCATTCAAAACAAGAGTATTCCACAGGAAGACTACTTCATTTGGCCAACAAAACTGTTTTGTCTGTTGGGAACCCTAAAATTACACCATTAAGTTCACTTTTCAGTTCCCAGAAAAAGAGAAAGAAGTGAAGAAGGAGAGAAAAAGGAAAAGGGATGTGTCTTTGCCAGACAGGAAAGTATAAAAGTCAACATTTCCATGAAGACTAAACAGGTGGAAATTAATCAAGCCAGGGAGAGAGCAAGAGAATGAAAGCGAGAGGTAAGGGTTCAGAACTAATTCTGGTCTGTTTCAGGTTGCCTGCAGCTGCCTCAGTAGTGGGGTTTATGACCAAGGTCAAGCTGTTCATTCCGTCTGACTTGTATCCAAAACAGCGATGTAATGAAGGTTTGTGTGTGTAATGAATATAGTCATCATAAAATATAATGTGAAACCTGACAGCTCTGAAGATTAATTCTGTTAAACGACTGGGCATGCAGCTCTACTTCTGTTCAGCTTCAAGCCCACTCTATATTCTTGCCTTTTGCTTGTTTGAAGGGTGTGTGTAACTGTGTGTATATGTCACTTCTCTCTGCTCATGCCCTCCTTTTGGATAAGAAAACAACTGAAACAAAGCTAGCAGCAAAGTGGCTGTCTCAAATAAGACTGTTCCAGCTAGAACAGACAGGGGGTTTAATTCCTGAACTAAAGGTGAATGATGAGGACATGTTAACAAATCCAGGGGATGTATTAATCGGCTTTAACTGGTTGTGTATGGGTAGTTTGAGTAGTATGCTTATAATAAAATAAATCTCCCAGCCTGGAGAAATGAAGGCTTTGGGGAAACCTTAGAGCAGCTTCCAGTGCCTAAAGGGTCTACAAGAAAGCTGGAGAGAGGCTTTTTACAAGGGCAGGCAGGGACAGGACAAGGGGGAATGGCTTTAAACAGAGAGGTGATTTAATTAGATATAAGGAAGTTCTTCACTGTGAGGGTGGTGAGGCACTGGCACAGGTTGCCCATAGAAGCTGTGGCTGCCCCATCCCTGGCAGTGTTCAAGGCCAGGTTGGACAGGGCTTTGAGCAACCAGGTCTAGTGGAAGGTCTCACAACCTGTAGCAGGAGGATTGGAACTGGATGGTTTAAGGTCCCTTCCAACCCAAGCCTTTCTATGATTTATGATTCTATAATTCTATAGATCTATTTTTATGATTTTATGGTTATATGATAGTGTCCATGAAACAGAACCCCAAAGAAACAAAACACATAAAATATAATAGAAAGCCAAGTGAGAAAAAGCCTGACAATCAAGGGGAGAGGGATAAAGATTACAGTTTTCCAGCAAATAATTTTGGACAAGTGGAGTCCCCCTTTAATCCCATGAAAGATAAAATGCCTTCTCTCAGACATCAAAGCTGGACTAGAAATGGGTGAATATTGTACAAGTTTGGGAAGAAGGAAGAAATGGAACAGCTCTATTTTTATTACTAGCCACATGATAAGGAGTTCACAGTTCTGGCAAAAATAACTAGTTTATAAAACTTAAAACTTAAGAGGCTTGGAGCCTGAGCCTTGACTGGTCCCTGTGACACACTTTCAGGCTTTGACTCCTTAGTGACCCTGATGTAGTTCATCCAGCCAACAGAGAAATATTGGGCTGAACTTTACTAGGTTTGTCTTTGGCACCATTTCCAGTCTCTGAGTACTCGAGATTTAATCACTGATATTGAATGTCGATAGCTGAAGTGGCAGGTTAAGAACTTCCAGACTGAAAGCTCTTGTAAAATAATCCACAACAAATTGGCAAAATGACAAGTCTTTTTTAATGTCTAGGCTCTCCACTCAGTTCAACATGAAGTCTTCAGAAAGGAGCTGAAAACTTACCTCTAATAGCTGTTGGGTAGCACGATTGGTAGGTTGGTTGTCAATCTGGTCCAAAAAATCAGAATAAAAAAACAATTACATGTGTATAATTCATTCTGTAATTTGAAAGGAAGAAAGGAAGATCTCCACTTAATTCTCAGTTGCATTTCTTGGCTGGTAACAACTAGCTGCTTAGTGCAGAAGATGTGAGATAACAATCTCAGAAAAAAAATGTTTAAAAGATTTAAAGTCCACAGCTGTCAGTTTGAATAATCAGTGACTTTCAAGATTGCCCCCACAGTCTTCTCTCTAGGTGAGTTTTTGGTTCTGACTTCCTAAAGTTGCTGTGAAGTAATTAAAACCGACGTCAGTGTTGCCTAAACATTATACCCCAGACTTGGCTTTTTGGGCCTAGCAACTACCTTGCTTCTACGTTGTGTCCAAAGCTACTTTTGTTATGTTTCTCTGCCAGGTGTCTTTGCCAATGCTCCCAATGGAAAAAGATTTGGTCAGTTCTGCTACAGTCCGTCTCATACTAGGACTGGGCTTTGGCAGTGTATTCCATTTCAACAGTTGTGTGAACAATAGCTTGTTTCTTGCTTGATCATAGAATGATAGAATGATAGAATGATAGAATGATAGAATCATAGAATCATAGAAGCATAGAATAGTTTGGGTTGGAAGATGACTTTCAAAGCTCATCTAGTCTCCAGGGATGGTGCAACTACCAACTCTCTGGGCAACTTGTGCCAGTGTTTTACCACCATCATTGTAATTTTTTTTTCCTCACGTCTAGCCTGAATCTCCCCTCTTTTAGTTTAAAACCATTACCCCTGCTAAAAAATCTCTCCCCATCTTTCTTATAGGCCCCTTTTACACACTGAAAGGCCCCCCTCCTGAGTATTCTCCACTCCAGACTGAACAAACCTAACTCTTGTCCTTTCCTCACAGGAAAGGTGCTTCATCCCTCTGATCATTTTTGTGGCCCTCCTCTGGACCCTCTCCAATAGGACTATATTTTTCCTGTACTGAGGACTCCAGAGCTGGACGCAGTACTCCAGGTGGGGTCTCACCAAAGCAGAGCAGAGGGGCAGAATCAACTCCCTTGACCTGCTGCCACTCTTCCTTGGATACAGTCCAAGGTACGTTTGGCCTTCTGGGCTGCAAGTGCACATTGCCGGTTCATGTCTAATCTTTCATCCACCAGTACCCCCAAGTCCTTCACCTCTGGGGTACTCCCAATGCCTTCATCCCTAAGCCTGTATTGATACTAGGGGTTGCCTCAACCCAGATGCAGGACCCCGCACTTGGCCCTATTGAACCTCATGAGGTATCCTTTGTTTTGGGACTTTTTTCTGCAAAGAGTATTTAATTTTGCAATCTACCATCCAACATGGCATGACAGTACAAATAAACAAACAAAAAATAATGAAGGGCAGACAGGAGTAAGCCACCAACAGGTATCTATATGATCTGGCCAGTGACTACCTTTGTATATCTTTCTGTCAGCTGAGGAGTATTGAAGCAAAAATGAATGTACATTTTTTTTTTTCTCCATTTTCTGGCTGTTGACTTCTGCAGGCAAAACGGGCATTACAGCCCTCTTTGTCAGTGCATGTTCTTTTCAGACCAGCTGTCTTTAACAAACCCCGTTGCTCAACTTCCCCAGCCCAGTATGACAAACCTTAACATGAGAAAGCCAAAGCATCTCCAAGCTCAAATCTCCTGCCATACATTTTGCTGTCTGGATGACCTTATACAAAAGTTTCAAATGAAAACCCTTCTACTGATAACAACAGTCAATCAAGGGCAATATGCTGGGCACTGGTGCCCAGCGCTGTAATTTCAGGGTATTTATTGCTCTAGTGGACTGCAGGGAATCTCCGGCTACATGCAATTTTATCCCAGGAAGCTGGTGTCCCTGGTGATTCAGTTGGGTCAATGTGCATGAAAAAGCCATTTGCAATGTCTTGTGAATATTGTTCCAGCATCAGCTGTTGGCATGTCTGGCACATGATACAGGGCAAAGAAACTTGTGTCACTCAGGGAACTTCCTGCCAGTGTGTGTGAAACATATAATACTACAGAGATCAAGATTAATCACTCCCCACCCAAAGTATACATGTATCTTGGCAGTTCAGGAGCAAGTCTCACATACATGTTCGTGAGAGGTGATAGAAATTCATAGCATCCATAACCAAATATTCCTGTGTGGGAGGCTGAAAAAGCAAACAAGCGATCTGCTATCATGGGATATCTGGGGAAAACAAATTTATTTCAGATATAGGTAGGATGCTTCTCTCAGCTGAGTGTCTTAGCTATTAGACTAACAGAGCCAAATTTGCTTCTCCTTGCTCATTACCCTTGAATTTTCTACTTACTTATGGTTTCTGGCTGATTAAGACTGAAAAGAAAGGGTAGAGAATAGCATTCTTTTCAGTGTGTTAGGATTTTAATTTCTTCAGACAGTAGAAAGAGTTTGATTTCTAACAATTTTACTACTATGAAGAATAGGTGCTTTCACCACTGTGGCTTCATGAAAGTCCTGTTTCTATTAGGAGTGATGAAATTAGGCTCAGAGCATGATCACTACACCTTGGGTACTGCTCTAGATATCTTCAGGGTTTCATCAGGGCTTAAGACAGTCACTAGTGACAGGGTTTATCTCACATAAAAAAAGGCATCTCGGAATGAGACATTTAATTCTGCTCCAGTCACTCCAAGATGCTTTCACAATCACAGAAGAGAAACAGAAAACATTATCATGAAACAGAAGTGTCAAATTTGCTTCTAGAATTGCCTATTTGTCACCATGGCTGTTGAGGAAGTTCAGATTTGGAACCCAGTATTTTACATTCCTGAGGTTATCTGAGATGACTCCCACCTGAAATGCTCATCTGCTTTAGATACAGGAGTTCTGGGCATGCTCAGAAGCAGTATTGTAGAGGATTTTAAGGTCAAAACAGGAGGTGCCCAGCAGACCCAGATGTTTAAATAGGACAAGTAGAGATAGCTGGATTACAGTCTGGACATAAGTCATCATAACTCTTGGGGTTTGGTTTGGGGTTTTTTTGTTTGGTTTTTTGTTTTTTTGGGTTTTTTTTTTTTGTTTGTTTTTTGGTTTTTGTTTTTTGGTTTTTGGGTTTGTTTTTTTTTTTGAGTTAGATGTTAAGAGCATTTCCAGGTTTGTAATCCAACTTTTAAAATTACTATATATCACACCAGTCTAAAGATAAAGAAAAGGATGTCAAAAATGCACCTGAAATAAATACAGAGCATTCTCCATGACTGGATATTTTTAAATCAACACTGGAATCAATCTGTGAGATTTTCTGTAGCTCAAGAAATACTCTTGAAGCAGGAATTACTGCATGAAATTCCCTGGCATGTGTTATGGAATGGGTCGGAGCATATGATTATAATGGTTCCTCCCTGGCTCAAGCTCCAGACTAAGAAATAACGTTCATTGCCAACACCACTGAAGGGACAGGAATTATCTGAGTTTTTATTTATCGTCATTACCAGAACCAGTGTCACTCAGAGCCACCTGAGGTTTGTGGTGCAAGAATACATTTACTTCATTTTGATGGGCCTATTGGTTTGTTTTATGAGTAATACATACATATTTATAATCATTTAAACTAATTTTTGCTTCACTCCCACACACATACTCACTGTCAAATTCAAGGTAAACTTTAACACTTCCCCCTCCCACTTTATATCTGGATTTGGCTTAGTGATTTATTTTCATGAACAAGACACTGAAGAGAAAGTCAGTTTTTCCAAAGAAATAAACCTCCGGAATCTTACAAAAGGGCGGTCATACAATACACAAAGTGGACATGACAGAAAATTAATTACACACAAATAAATCATGAGTATAAGGGAGGGTAAATGAGTACTTTGCTCCTTAGCCTGTGTTTTGTCATGTAGTGATGTGTTCATTTTTGCTTAATTTGAGGCCCTTTCTAGACCACTTTGAGTTTAACCACCCTATTATGAGGAAGGTCACACTGGAGGATGATAATGCTCCCTCCTGACAAAAATCCATTAACATAATTTGCAAACTATATTCTTTTCTTTCCCTTTATTTTCCTTTCATTTCTGTTCTTTCTTTCTTTCTCTTTTTCTCTCTGCCTTGCCTTGCCTTGCCTTGCCTCACCTGGCCTTGCCTCACCTTGCCTCGCCTTGCCTTCCCTTGCCTTGCCTTCCCTTGCCTTGCCTTGCCTACTTCTCTTTTCTACGTACCTCTCTTCTTTTTTAACATACTATCCATGGCTCATTTCATTTGAATTCTTTGTTTCTGAAAAATAGCTTTTGCTGCCACACTTTGGCATTGGGTGCCTTTTTTTCTATTTATTAATTTGCTTTGGTATTACAAACAATTATTCATGACTTGTTCTCAAATCTTCCTGTTTGATCTTGCTTTTACCCCTTCCTTAAATCCTAAAGATAGACTAGTCATGATACAAGTTTTCAAACAGGACATTTGTTGCTTTGTGTTCAACGACCTTTTCTTATCCATCTCACTTTACTACTAATTCAGTTGTTAATGGGACAAGGATATGAATAGAATAAATTAATCTGAATATGTGATTGAGAATACCCTCTGTTTTAACAATTTATTCATCCCTTTGAGGAGAATAGATAAAGAGGAAAAACTAAGCAGAGGAAAACAGAGTGTGGCTAATAAAATGATGTAATATCATGTCATATCAGAACATCTAGGAGTCATGATGTTGGTTGATGTTAGTGAACCAAGTATCCCTGAGAAGTAACATACCAAGCATCTTTGTGGACCTGCAAGGACGTTGTGAGACATCATGTTGTAGCTTCACATATGCAATTGTTATCCTGGTGTAAAGTCGAACTCAACATCAACTGGCTTAGGCTACATTTTCCTTGTAGCAAAAGATTAGTTTGAAAATCTCACCTGTTTTTTGTTGTTTATTTTGGTTTTTATTTTATTTTTAGAAGCTGGTAAATTTTCACTATCTCCTGTTATACACAAGTGGTGTAAATTTCTGTACCGTAGAAAGCTGAGGGTAAGGATTTTTTGCCTTCAGGTAGGTTCCAGTGTTGGACACATAGTCATCATGTGGACAGGTAATTCAGCCAGCTGAAAAGTATCTCCTGATGATTGTTTTTCTCAGCTGGATCTGGGACATATGACTTCATGAAAATTACACAACCGGTATCTCCAAACTCTGAATTTTCATTGGGGAACATTGTGTTCACATTTCTTGGTTTGTTTTGTGGTTTTTTCTTAAGCCCCAAACTTTAAATTGGTCTAAAAATTAGGGAAAAACAAGATGTAAGTGGAATTTGTTATTATCTTTGTAATTTCTTCAATCTTACTAGAAGAATACATATCTGATATGCGACATGAGGACATATAACCCCAAAGCTATGATCAGTATCCATTAACATGAGAATACCCTTAGTACTGTAATACCCCTTTTTCATTCCTCTTTTGTGACATTTCTTTGCTTTGACCCTTTTTCTCTGATGCTTACTGGCCTGCTAGATAATAATTTTAAACTGTATGAACCAGCTGAAACAAAAAAGAGTTCTCCGTGTTTTGAAAGAGTTATGTGTATTGAAAAAAAAAAGAAAAAAAAAAAGAAAAAAAAAGAAAGAAAAAGGATCATAAAATGGAAAGAAAAAAAACTTCCTGAGGGCAAAAGCTGTCAGCCCTGCCTGGTGTGAAAAATATTAGATGTCTAATCATTTGATGTAAAATAAAAAAACGCCCCAAAACCAAGAAACTGCAAAGCCCAGTGTAATAATAAGCAGTGTTTGCTGATAATGGGAACCATATTCTTTAGCAGCATGTGATGTGCAGTCAGAATTTACACTGTGGTTACTTCTCTGGCAGGGAAAGAAAAAAAAATTTAAAAAAATCTCTAAACCCCCCAGAACAAAGTTTTCCCTACAAGCAACAAGGAAGCAACTTCCAGACACTGAAAAAGCATGTTCCTTGCCATGAACCAAATTCACCAAAGAGAGCTGGCCCATTTGACACCAGTAGTAAAGGCACCTTAGCTTTCCCCTTGGTCAAGTCATATTTTCATGGAACGTTGTATTTTAGAAGGCAAAGGGGAGATAGGAAGAAAAAAGATGGGAGATCTATGTAACAGTCATTCCTTTTTACTGATCAGGATCCTCTTCCTGAAAGCACTCAGGCAGGTAGGAGGTGGGACAACATGAACTCTGTCCTCCAAGTGACTTTGTGTCCAAAGAAGAGCAATGAAGCTCGTGAAGGGTTTGGAGCACAAGTCTTATGAGGAACAGCTGAGGCAACTGGGATTGTTTAGTCTCGAGAAAAGAGGCTGAGGGGATACCTTATTGCTTTCTACAACTACCTGAAAGGAGGTTGTAGTGAGGCGGGGGGTGATCTCTTCTCCCAAGTAACAAGAGATAGAACAAGAGGAAATGGCTTCAAGCTGCGACAGGGGAGGTTTAGATTGGATATTAGGAAAAAATTATTCACCAAAAGGGTTGTCAAGCACTGGAACAGGCTGACCAGGGAAGTGGTAGACTCACCATCCCTGGAGGTGTTTAAAAGACATGTAGATGTGGCCCTTAGAGACATGGTTTAGTGATGGACTTGGCAGTGCAAGATTAACAGTTGGACTTGGTAGTGCAAGATTAACAGTTGGACTTGGTAGTCTTTAGGGTCTTTCTCAATCTAAATGATTCTATAATGCTATGATTCTGTGATTCTCATATCTCATTTGCAGTCACTGCAGATCCTACCTGGGGAACGTTAGGATAATGAGCAACAAAGTGCTGATGTCCATGCTCTTGAGGTGGCAGGTTCCATTACTGGGTTGTTCAATGTCAAATAAACTGCAAACTGGGAGCTAAAATAAGACTAATAGAGTTGATTCCTTATTAAAAGACAATGATTGCTCACTTTCACAGTTTTGCAAAAGCACCAAAAATAAACAAAAGAATTAACTTTTTCAAAATAATCAGGAGATGATAGAGGAAAAACAATCCCCCTCTCAACATATGAAAAAAATCTTCAGGAAAATACAGTTTTGTCAAACCAGCTGGTGTCTGAAAGAAAAGCAAAGATGGTCATTATCTAAATATCTGTAAAGATTAAACCTTTTCTGAAATTACTTAGTAGTAAATATGGAGGGCATTTACTCTTTCTCTCATATGTACACAGCTGATAAAAGCTTTTCCAAGACTTTGCATAAGATGTTATTTATTAGAGGGGTTGAATTGTGAATCTTCTATTTGAAAAGGGAAAATGAGGTAGGGTGGGATGACATGTCTTTAATAGCACAATTTGAGCCTCAGCAGCCTCAGAAATATGATTTAAAGCAAACCCACACTGAACCACATCAGGATTTTGGCTCTAGATTTTACAGTCTTCTTTATTATTGCTATTATTTTAATATACCTCTCCTTGACATAACAATCTAAAAGACCTTTCCACTGAAAATTAAGTTGGAGATGCTGGTAGGATGGTGTTTCTCAAGGAAATGCAATCAGAAAAGTGCCTTTTGCTGTGAAAGGAAGGCTCTGACTACTGGACAGGAAAAAAGGGAGGCAGCTTAAGACAGAAAAATAAGGTGAAAAAGGGGATACTAAATGGTTTTGGCAAAATAAAGTAGTTGCATACTCAAAGGTCAGCATTCTGCTGATTTGTGATCACTGGGAAGTCAAAACATATTTGTCTGCAGACCATTAGTAGGCAAGCATATTAGGGAGGAATTTCTGTCCATTGCTCAAGATGTGCTTCCAGTCCAAGCAGAGAGATAACTAACATGTGCAAACACCTAGAGTCAAGCAGTCCTGGAAAGATGATGAACTTTGTCATGCCGAGGGATTTAGTTGGGTGCTTCAGTCCTATCCATCTGAAGTGAGTTTGCTATGTTAAATCCTTCTTTCTCTCTGCCATTTCAGCTCATAGATACAATTCTCCCAGATAAAAATAAGTGGCACTGCGGGTCTTTGATCAGTCTTTTCCACTTCTGCTGTTCAGTCAACAGTCAACTTCCCATTTCCAATAGGTCTTCCACCCTTTCTTGTCTAAAACAGGTTTCCTTATTCTCCTGAAAAGCAAGGATGTGAGAAATTGTCTTAATTTCCTTTCTTGGCAAATTTTTTTTTTTTTCCAACACTCTTTCTATGATACCCTGATATGATTATATGCCAGATGGTACTATATGACAAATACAATCTACCCTAAAAAAATATCACGGCTTTTGGTCACTGTGTCAGAGAACATGTTTCTCAGAGTTTTCTCAGCCATCTTACAACACTTTCAAATCATCTTGATTTGTTTGAGTGTGGTGATAAGAAGGAGGAAAGGAATTGCTGCTGCAGGATCCAGACATGTTTCACATATATTTACAGGAGGGCAGAGAGGGATATCAATTCTCATTACCCATGTGATGGAATAAATGTTGAGAAGGGAGTCCTGACCAGAATTCTTCACTAAACTGTTGTAAAGAAAACAGGAAACAGTTCGCAGCTGCTTGGTGGTGGCAGTGTAGCTACTGTGAGCCAAAGCACCAAAGATAATCTTTTAAGGCCATTTACTAATATTTTCCGTGTGTTGTACAGTGTCTGTGTATTTATTTACTCAGAATACAGCTCTGGTGTGAGTATCTATCTGAGGTGATACTGTGAGTGTGGCTCTCAATTAGCAAACCAAACAGCAGGCAAATACTCTCAGAACTCCAGCATATTCTGCTTTCATGTACAAAAAAGACATAAAATGACACCGAAAATCTCTCAGCTGCTCCCTCAATACCTTCCAAACCTCTCAGATATTTTCACTTCGAAATGACAAAACTAGAGTCTCGAGGACTAACTGTATCAGCAACAGTCTGGTTGATACAGATTCATTATCAGGACCTCCACTGGAAGAAACGTTAATAGGCTTATCTTTTCCTCTGACACTGAAGCAACCCTTGCTGGCTCATTACATTGCAAGACAAGCACCAGATAGGCATAGATTTGTTTATTTCCAAGGGCAGACATTTTCAGCAGTACCCAGCCCAAACCAGCCAGAACTCCAGGTGTAAGCTATCCTATCTATAAAACTGCTGTCAGACTTTTCAATAGCAGTTCTTCTTGATTTGTCTGTTGTTGGTATACGTAAAAAAAGGAATCATAAAAGGGCCTGATTCTCAGAAAATTAGTATCTTCGATTTGCTAACAATAAAGCCTCATTAGGCAAAAATATTTTGGGTCACCTTAGCAAATAGGAAGCTCCCAGGACTGTGAGTCACTTGTGAATATTTGTAGCTGGGTATTTAAATACTGTGATGTTTAGGTTTACCATGCTACACCCTGTCTGAAGAACTGGAAACTCTGTGAATACTCCAGGAAATACCATTATTGTGCTTGGCAGAGGTCCAGGTTCTATTATTGTCATCTGTTAACTGGGTTGTTTAGGGGCCCAGCAAAGAGTAATGCCATATTGTAAAAGACCTTCCATGTACATACAAGGTAGGATGCCACTGGAGGCCAGTAAAGAGGCAGGACTGGTAAATGAACACTCATTCTTATTTTGTAAATATTTCAAGTTCCAGGCATATGCCCTACCTGAAGGAATGTGTGTGTATAGTAGTGGAGTTTAATTTGCAAATAATATGAATGCTCTGAAAGCCATTTTTCCAGCATGCTTTTTTTTATTGCCTCAAAAGTGTTGTCAGAAAACCTTGTATAGCCAAGCAGTAGGATTTATCACTTGTGGTGCCTCTCCTTTATTGACTTGCCTTTAGAAATGATCTGCTTAACCAGTCAGCTTTTAGATGTCTAAAATTACATGTACTGGTTTTCCTTCTTAGTTGAAAACCCACAGATACAGGTTTGTTCTATGCAGAAATCCTAGAGTTGAATTTTACAGCCAGCCCAACAAGACATTTTGGATGACATGGCTTTACATTTATAAATGTGTATCACAGGTGAAAGATCCCATTGAGTTTCTTCTGAGAAAATGGCAATGGAGGATATAAAAATAGGTTAAATAGGTAGTTTCCAAAAGCACATGAAGACCTCTGTTTTTGTTAGGTTCTCCTCCACCCATCCAGAAGAAGACACAGGTGACCAATGATTTTCAGCTGGGAAGCCATTCCATGCTTTCTTCCATGCCTGGAAACTTCTACGTCATGATTGCATCATGATACTTCCTTTACCACATCCAGCCATCTTCACTCCTGAGGACCATAAAGCCCTACTGTCTACTGGTCTGTTTGAGTCGCCATGGCAAAGGGATGTAACACTGAAGTGTCACTAAAGGAAAGTTCCTTTCCCCTTTCCTTTCCTTTCTTTTCCTTTCCTTTCCATTCCTTTCCTTTCCTTCTCTCCTAATCACAAATATTAGAAGAGATGAAGTAAGCCATCTCTACTAAGCTGCAAAAGATTTTATCTCCTCTCTCCACCTTGGTTTTCTTGCCATGTCAAAAACAGCATATAGAATCCAGTAGAAGAAGAAATGAGATTCATCTCACCTTCAGGCAACATCTCATGGTGTTAGGCCAAGCTTCTTTGATAGGCAACTCAAAAAATAAGTAACTACATGGGAGGATCTGAAGCATGCATCTGAAATTTCTCCCATGATCCACATCAGAATTCACGTGATGCATTTTAGGATGAGGATATCAAATGTCATATCTTTAGATAAACGAAATGGGCCACAAAAATTCAACCCACTGTTTTAGAGGAGATTCAGAGGAAAATTGGGCCATATTCGACTACAGCTTTCTGATTCCTACATGCAAAACAGGAAGCATATGTCTGAAACCCCTGTTTTCAGCCTTCACAAAAAAGATTTGTATCTACAGCAACTCTAAATGGTATTACTACTGAAAAAAATACCAATGACATCAGAACTACCAAATTGTATTGTTACAGTGTGTTGATATCCCAGGTGTTAAAGCATCTTCTCACTGGAGACAATACAAGCATAGGATAGAAACAGTACCTAGCTCAATGAAATCGCAGTCTATGCTGGAACAAGATATCTGGAAAGAAAAAGACTTGTGCCAGGACAAGGAATATGTGAAACTAAGTTTTTAAGATGACAAGACAGTGATCCATGCACAGAAGCAGTTCAATAAATGTCTTTTTTTTATTAACTTTTTTGTAGTCATACCAGAAAACCAGACTTTTAAGGATGACTTTAAAGGAAGAGTTTGGAAAGAACAGCCACACTATCCTGACTAGTAGCCAGAGAAAACATTTCTGCCAAAGCTGTTTTTCAAGAGCAAACTAAGCTTTCATCTAAATTATATCTTCCACAAGAAAAGTGTCTGCTTTCTGTGGAATATTTTGACATTTCATTGAAAATGAAATGCTTCCAGCATTCTGTACCACCAGCAGAGTCCTCTGTAGGACCTACTGGGTATATACTTCCTGGTCTCATCTTCATTTGCAGGCCAGGCTCCCAAGGCAGGCTACATGTCCCTGATGCAGATGGTCATTAACTCCCACAGAACTAAAGACTAATCCTGCTCCTTTATAACTCTGGAGAGCTCATCCAGTGCTGGACAACAATATAACTTCTCTCTATCTGTACTGACTCCTTTTTCCTTCCCTTCCCTTCCTTTTCCCTTTCCCTTCCCCTTTCCCTTCCCCTTTCCTTTCCCCTTTCCCTTCCCCTTTCTCCCTTTCCCTTCCCCTTTTCCTTTCCCTTCCCCTTTCCCTTCCCCTTTGCCTTTTCCTTTGCCTTTCCCTTTCCTTCTCTTTCCTTTCTATGATAAAGACTGTGGTGAAATGGAGCAGCACACACGTGTCTGCATGTACACATGTGCATGCAAGCAGTGGGAGAGTTGGCAGCATGCATGCCTGTGCTCATGGGGAGGGCAAGTGGGACAGGTTTTTGTTGCCATTGCTAAAAGAAGCCTAAAATAAATGCAGTGAACTCTGCACTCCAGCATACAGCTGTGTAAACTCAAACTGCAGGCCTGCTCTCGTGTGGCCAGTTACTTATGGAAAATGAGAGAGGTATAGCTCAACACCAAGGGACTTGCCCATCAAACTGTTTCACAACATTGGTCAAGCACGGCTCTTTGAATGAAGGAGGAATGAAAAAATACCCTGAATCCAAGGTCTAATGAATTGGAGCCCTGCACCACTCATGGCCTTGGAATGATTACATTAGTATAATTTTTTTTTTGCTACATAATCATCAATAAATCAAGCATAGCCTGTTAAACAATAGATGCCTCCAAGGCCTCTCTTCAAATGTGCTTTTGATAAGAGTCAGAGGATTTTTTTCTGGGCTTGTAACATTTTTCTTTCCTCTGTTTGTTTTTTCTAAGGATCAAATAATGCTGTTAAAAGAGCGGTTAATATATAGATCTATTTTTCCATATTCCGGTCATGGTGTTTGACTTTGGGAGATTTATGGAATATCTTTTTCCAGTTCAACAATAGTATGTTTTGTTGTACTAGAGAGGTATTTTAACATGAGTGGAGATTCTTAATAACTTCACTGCTGTCTCTTTCCAAAACAGGCCCCAGCCAAGACAGAGAACAGTGCGAATATATGTATCTATATATATAAAGAAAGAGAGAGCTATTTATGCATATAACACACTCAACTGGGTATCACTCGTTTATTTTTATATGATGAACTCCAAAAGGTTGGTATGTTCTGGCCAGAAGCCACTGTTCACCTTTTTCATGAGGCATAACACATAGTTACATTGAAAGTAGGAAGAGCTAAGTGGTCTGGGCCAGATCTTTGGATGGGGTAAATGCAGGCGAGCTGTGTTAACTTTGGTGGAGCTTTGCCAAACTATGAGAGACCTGAACTGTTACATTCAAATATGCTTCAAATGTTATGTCTCTCTACTGAAGGTGCAGCTTCAGCCAAAAAAGACTGACACGGGCTTGTCCATGCCCTAAAACCATCATCCTATTAAAACTGCAACCTTGGTTTGTGAGTTGCATGAGCTGCTCAGTATCATCATCTTCAGTGTGATTCAGCCCCTCATGACCCACTTATAGGGTGCTCACCAATCTGTCTCACACTGATTTAATGGAGTTCATGTATCTGACTTCTTGCAGCTTCAGCTGCAGCACTGTGCTCGGTGTCTGTGCTGTTCTGCAGCAATGAGTTATTTGTTCCTGATTAGTTACAAGAAATATCTCCTAGCTTCCACTTAGTATTTCAGGCAAAGCTGCAGGATCTTGCCATTTCACAAAGTATGGGCCTCACGTCCTAGGGGACTTCCAGCAGGACTGCACCTTCCTGGGGGTTTTCTCCTGCATAAGAGGTAGCTGATTACAGCAAAGCAATATAAAGTATCCCTTTCCACATGCCCCTTCCAAGAGTGTGGGGATGGTTGTGCTTTCCCTAGCCAGAGGCAGGATGAGATGCAGTCTGCACTGTACAAAAAACAAAGCAGTGGTACATGCCGTAGATACTGAGAAATCTCATTATCCTATGCAGCAGAGCAAGGCACCATGGTAAGACATCAGTTTAGATCACAGTAGCTGTAGATCTGTCTTACAAAGAATAATTAGGGTTAGTTTTTTTTCTTTTCCCCAGAAGACTAATTAACTTGGGCAAAGTGTTATGTTAAGACAACATCTTTCCCGCTAGGTCCAGATTTAGCTTATTCAGTACTGGCTTAAAGAGCTGTACACCATGTTCAACACAGCGTGCCGATAAGCCCTTAGTCTAGGAATCAGTCCTCAGTCCTTTTCACATGTGGTTCTCCCATACAGAGCTGTCACACAAGACAAAAAGGTCAGCTTTTCTATTTTAAAATGCTTTGCTTTGGATGATAGTCATGAATGTTACTTGTCAAGGGCAGGCCCTAGCTTTTTCAGCCAAAAGAAGCAGCTGTGGTGCTATTTGACTGGAACACAATCTGCTTCTGGAGAGATCTCCCAGGTGGTTCAAGAGAAAATGAGTGTCATGAGATCACATCTTGTCCTTTTCTTGGGTTTTATTTATTTTCCTCTCCAATTCCTCCTCCCACAGGGCTTCGCTTGCTCTTTGAACAGCAGTGGATGATGCTGTTCCCTCTTGTACTGTGAACAGGCCATCTTTCACCACGAGGTCAAAGCTGTACTGTGCCGCAGATACTGAAACTGCAGATATGTTTGTGGCTTTATCTGAATTAAATGTTCCTGGTTTCTAGCACTTACTGTTAGGAGTGAGTACCATATATCTGAAATGCCCCTCTCTTGAAAGATCAGAGGAAATTCAAGGTATCTCATGAAGTGGAGTGAAAATGTGAGAAAGATATCCCTGATGAAAAATCTTCCACTATCTGCAACCAAGAAAAGCCTATTGCTCCTGCTATTACTTCTTGAGTAAGACACCATCTTGAGCTTCTAAATGGATATGTTATTGAAATGAAAGGTTTATTAAATTTGATTATTATGCAATTAATAGGGAAAATTCTGCTTCTGCAGATGTTAACAGTGGCAATGACACTGACATCAGAGGGGTCAAGATTTCACCTTAGAATTTTTTCTCCTGCCAAAAGGACAAGTCACACTGTGCAGCATAGAAAGCATGGGCTGAGGTCACCCTTAAGGTATTCTCATGCCTCTAAAACATACTGTTCTTTCACAGACACTTTAATTTGTTCTTGGTGGAAAAAACAAATGGAGGGAGCAGTATGTGAGGTGAGACTGGAGAAAGACCATCATCCTTCAGTAGAAATCTAGCTACTTCTGGTGAACCTGGAGGAGGGATCAGCCAGGCAAGACAGCACAAGTTGCATAAACTGTGATGGCTATGGTGTAACAGCGACTCTTGTTATAATTGAAAAAATTATTTATTCACTGACTCCACATGCTTATTGCAACCTCTGCCACTAATAGACCAAAAAGCCATACTGACTTCGAGGCACAGGTGTTATACTTGTAGAAAATAAGATGGTAAGTGGTTTTCAAACCAGAAGTAAGACACCACTGATAGTTCACATACAACTAAATGAGTTTTAGGAATATGAAAGATTAGTTTGAGCTGCTACTCAAACCCTCGATGTCTTCTTGTTCTTATGACTGAGCCTGTAGGATTTTTTTCCTAGACTGTGAAAATCTGTAACTGAGAGCTATTGCTTCATTTTTCCAGGAAAAGAGAAGGGGAAGGGAAAGGATGGGAAGTGAAGGCAAGGCAAGGCAAGACAGGGCAAGGCAAAGGGAAGAATAGAAAATAAGAAAAAGAAATAAAGTTTTCACTGGATTCAAATCCAAATCCAGTTTGGGTTCAGGTTTAGTTCAAAAGTGGATGGCTAGGTCTTGTTTTTCCTGAGTCACTTTTCTTATCCACATCCAAACTCCTCTCTATTTGTCAGTGGGGAGCCTGAGTAAGAAATGGCTCTGAGTTGAATCAGAGTACCAGCTTCACCGTCTGCCAGAAATGCTGACCTTTCTGAGTCTGATGCAAAATGTCCTGAATCTGTCCATTTTCTGCAAAAGCTCTGCTAGCATTTCTGCTTTTAACCTTCTCCATGAAAAGTCAACTTAGGCAAGTTCACAAGAGTTTCTTGCTTAACACTTGCTCTCCCATGCTCTTATCTGACCCCACAACTGAACCCTCACAGACTGAAATAATTACCTCAGCTGATGTTTTGGTGTTTGCTTGAACTCAGCAGTAGGTGTTATCCTGGCAGCAAGTAAAAAAAAAAAAAAAAAATAAAAAAGGGGAAAAGTAAAATTTAACATCTGCATGTCTTGCATGGAAACTTGTCCCCTTACAAGAGAGGTATGGATCTTCCGTACACTGCTGGGCTGAAACTGATGCAAGCCTGCGTGACCTGACGGTTTCATCTGGGAGTCTCCTGTATATTTATGTAGCATGTAGTCCATCAGCTGGAAATAACTTTATGGAACATCTCACTTCATTATTTTCAGTCAAACTGCAGCTTTCTGTCCTGATGCTGTAGTATCAGGTGAAAGGAAAAAAAAGAAAACATCTTGCCTAACATGGTGTCTGTAGTTATTTCAGAATAAATGAGCTCTCTGTGGAGTGTATCACTTGTAATTACACCCCAAAATACACTTTTGGGTGCCATTTAGAGTCTGTATTAAAACCACTTGCAGGAGAACAGTTTATGAAGTCTTGCTTTTCCATTAATCTTCAGGCATCTTTCTCAGGGGGCTGGAAGGGGAAGGTGATTGGATGGCAAAGAAGAAAGAGAATGGTTCAAAAAAGAAAGAAAGAGTTGGTGAATGGATGGCTTAGGAGAAGGATAGTCAAGACAATTTTAATTTCTAAATGCCAAACCAGAAGGAAAATCAATCTAGGCTAATGGGTACAGCAGTAAGCTGGAATTGCAGTCGTGTGAGTCCTGTTTTTTTGCTTTCCTGCTGCTTCATTTTGTGACCTTGGGTAACTCTCTTGATTCCCATCTTTTGCTTTTCCACCGTATTTAGACTGCTTTGAAGAGCTCAGATTGTACCTTGCAAGCACCAAGGAAATTTCCACCATTTCCGTCATTTTCCACCAGTTGCATCCGCACAGGATTTATGTTTTCCTCCAGAGCTAGGTTTTCTGGAAATGCTGTTTTGATGTAATTTGTACTGCCAGTGACCCAGACTCATCCCACCTCATTTTAATTGCCTGTTGAGGTCCATAGAAAAGAAATTCATAGATGACCTTGGTTAACCACACTTATTCAAACACTTGAGCTGAATTCTTGAGTTTAAGAGATAATAACTTTTTCCTTTGCTAGGAAGTTTCAAATAGAGAAAACATTTACACCAAGCTCCTTAGAAATCCAGTAGCTGGCCTCTTGTTGCTTGAGAACTACTACAAATTCCAGAATATCATCCCAGCTTCTTGGGCCCTTCTACCTTGTTGATAGCCTCCATTTAGACATCCTGACAAAAAGATCTCCCTAATAAATAGTGCTAGGTCAATTCCTATAGTTTACAGGAAATCAGCTAAACCTCATGAAGTCCAGAGTATGGATGAGAACTAGACACTTTACGACGATCAAAAGAGTCTGGTTTTATTTTGAATGGAGACACAAGTATGTATGAGGTGATGTATGAGCACAGCTTTTTTTAATATTTCCTAGCCAAACATAAAATTAAGGGCTAAATAATAACAAGAAAATGGTTAGTTAGACTGCCCCCTTCTTTCCAACTCTTACTAACTTTTTTCAGTGGTTACATTCCAAAAGGTGATGCAGCCCAGGACCTGGTTGGTTTCTGGGCTGATAGTGCGCACTACTGGGTCATGGTGAGCTTCTTGCCAATAACACCCCCAAGTCTTGCTCCTCAGGGTTGCTCTCAATCCAACCACTGACCAGGCTGTATTTGTGCTTGGGATTGTGCAGTTGCAGGACCTTGCACTTGGCCTTGTTGAACTTCATGAGATTCACACAGGGCTCGCCTCTCAAACCTGTCCAGGTCCCTCTGGATGACATTCCTTTCCTTCAGCATGTCAGTGCATCACACAGCTCGGTGTCACCAGCAAACTTGCTGAGGGTGCTTGATCTCACTGTCCATGTCACTGGCACAGATCTTAAACAGTGCCAGGCCCAACACCAATCCCTGGGGAACACCACTTGTCACTGATCTTCACTTGGATATTGAGCCATTGACTACAAGTGTTTGAGTGTGACCATTCAGTCAAATCCTTATCCCCAACTGGTCCATCCATCAAATCCATGCCTTTCCAATTTAGAGCAAAGGATGTCATGCCAGACACTGTCAAATGCAGTATGGCTCTAATTTATTCATCATAGAATCCTAGAATCATAGAATGGCTAGAGCTGGAGAGGAACTTAAGATCATTAAGTTCCAACCCCCCTGCCGTGGGCAGGGACACCTCACACTAGACCGTGTCGCTCAAGGCTCTGTCCAGCCTGGCCTTGAACCCTGCCAGGGATGGAGCATTGATCACTTCCTTGGGCAACCTGTTCCAGTGCCTCACGACCCTCACTGTAAAGAACTTCTTCCTTATATCTAATCTGAACTTCCCCTGTTTAAGTTTAAACCCATTACCCCTTATTCTATCACTACGGTCCCTGATGAAGAGTCCCTCTCTGGCATTCTTGTAGGCCCCTTCAGATACTGGAAGGCTGCTATGAGGTCTCCACGCAGCCTTCTTTTCTCCAGGCTGAACAGCCCCAACTTTCTCAGCCTATATCATCTTCATACAGGAGGTGCTCCAGCCCCTTATCGTGCCCGTGTCCCTTCTCTGGACTTGCTCCAACAGGTCCATGTCCTTCTTATGTTGAGGACACCAGAACTGTACACAGTGCTCCATGTAGGGTCTCACGAGAGCAGAGTAGAGGGACAGGATCACCTCCTTTGACCTGCTGGTGACGCTCCTTTTGATGCAGCCAAGGATATGGTTGGCTTTCTGGGCTGTGAGTGCACACTGAAGCTGGCTCTTGTTCAGTTTCTCATTGACCAACACCCCCAAGTCCTTCTCCACAGGGCTGCTCTGAATCTCTTCTCTGCCCAACCTCTAGCTGTGCATGGGATTGCCCCGACCCAGGTGTAGGACTGCACTTCACATTGTTGAACTTCATGAAGTTGGCGTTGGCCACCTCTCAAGTGCGTCAAGGTCCCTCTGGATGGCATCCCTTCCCTTCAGCATATCAACCAAACCATGCTACTTGGGACTGGCAAACATGACAAAAGAACAGTGTGAAAATTGTGTACTTCTGCAATGGAAACTGGGTGTCCATCAGAATACCCTGTAAAGTAGCTTATGGACAATATTATCTATTTACAGGCAAATGAATTGACATCTAGGTGTCTATGTGTAACTTAAATAGAGATGTTGGCTTTAGTTTATGATAACTTCCTAATTAGGTGCTATTGAATGTATTGGTGAAGAGGTTAATTACACCTAAAGAAAGCTGTTCAGCATCATTTGAATTAGCATTCCTGACCCTTGATGTTGCTGATCTACTGTAGGTCATTTTCATTTCTACCAGCCTCACGGGATTTGTGGTTCCCAAGCACTTTTCAAACAATTCTGGATGCCTATGTTTAGACAACTAAACAGCTTTGTGAGGTAAAGTGATGAACGTGATTTCTCGGGGAGGTTAGAGTCTCAGTTCACATGTAGGCATTTAAGTTTCATCATCTATTTCAGTTTCCAGAACCTGCAAGATGAATCCCGTGTTTGAAGTTGGATGAGATGAGTCTTGTTTGGGGATTCAGGAAACTGTATCTGTAATCATTGCTGTTCCTTATGTGACTTTATACAAGGCCCTAAATATTACTCATTTTCTTGCTTTGTGGACAGAAGGATTCTGAAAATTAAGGATTCTGAAGGATTTGGAAGAAATAAAAACAGTAGAGAAAAGAGTTTCAAGGAAATAATTTAAGTATTTCTTATGGAGAAATCTAAAATATAGTTGTTTTTATGCATGCGTTATTTGAATATAAACGGATATTTTTAACAATTTTGCACCTAACATTGCTCACAACTATCTATTTCATATACCTGAAATCTGTAGAAATATACTAAGTAACATATATATTTAAAAAACCTTAAGTGTTTTTTCCCAGTGACAAAATGCCAGATAGTTATAAGTGAAATAAATTCACTATTTCTTGTAAAACAGCTTCCTATGTCTTTTTACAAAGGAAATATTCCAGATATTAAGGATTTCACCACTATTTTTTAGCATCCCCCTTCCCCCTGCCCAGGGTGGACAGGGATTTTTCGTTTCAAATAATAGAAAGAGATTGTAGAGTCCTTGTGCCATGACATACTTATGATTCACCATGTCTGGACACCACCTAGTACAACAGATTCTGAACATCACTGAAGCTTCTCAGCAGTATCTGCACCACATCACAAGTGTCAGTAAAAGACATCATAAACCCATAAAAAGTAATCATGTTGAGTGGGTAAATCTAGTACTTTTATCTTTTTTGAGCACATAAAGCTGGTTATGTATTTTAAATATCTAATCAGCATGACACAGAAAGACTCCTTTGAAGACAGTGGCTAGGTTGCCCCAGTGAAGGGAAGCCAGTGTGATTATCCTTGATGCCAATATTGTGTTTACATCATGACCCTCTCTTTCAATCTCTTACTGCTTCATTCTGGCTTTATGATTCAGTAGTTGTATTAGAGTTTCCCAAACTGCAAACCATCTTTATAAACCATCACCCACTTCATAACTGGAGGTTTTCAGAGCTTCCTGAAATAAATATGTATCTAAAGTTAGCAATTTGCAGCTTTAGCAATCTTTTCTTCCCCACTTCAAAGTTTTCTAAGATTTTAACTCAGACCATTTCCATCCACTTTTTTGTCATGGCTACAATTAGGACATTTAAAAGTGTCATCAACTGTGGTGAGAGAAAAGATGTGATATCATAGTATTGATAAAGAAGTAGGATTTGGTATGGTACACAAGGAAGAATAACTTGTCTGCATTTACCCCAAAGAGTTTCTACATACCTAAGTCAAACAGCACAAATATCCTGCATGAACAGAACTGCATGAGTCAAGTTACACTCCCAATCAAGTGAATTATAATTTCCACAATATTAGGGAATAGATGACTAGTCTAAATCACTATGGGGTTTGATTTGCATTATGATGCATGATTTCCCCAAAACTGATCTAAATCCAATATTTTCAACTTAAATAACTTGCTTTCAGAATAATTTTTGTACTGTTTTAATGACATCTGAGCTGTTGCATCTCACTTTAAAACTTATGTGCTGGAATAAATATGTATGTAAAATAAATATATACTGTAAATGATAGTATGTGGGGTGTAACCATACGGACTACAACCATAATGGTGTCGAGTAAAAAAAGATGAATGAACAAATGTTTCCATGTACTGAGAATCAGGATGAAACAGGGAGTCTTATCAATGTCAGTGCAATCCTAAAAAAAGAAGCCAGAGCAACCTCCCTTTTCAGACTGGAAATTTGCAGAGCAGCTGTAATTAGGAACCAGCATTCTGCCATTTTCCCCAAACGAAGTAGTACAGAGCTATTAGAATTACACCAGAGGCTTTTTTTTTTTTTTTTTTTGGCACATGGAGACCATTGTTGTCTGAAAAATGAATGAAAATCTGGTTTTTTTCTCTTACAGGCATGCTCATCACCCAAAAAACTAATGATATTTCTTTTTTATCACTCCCTATGGTTATAAGCACGTATATACATATGGATGGAAAGTACTACAGTTAGACACAGCCACTTGGCCTCCTTGAGACAGATACACAGGACTCCCTGAAGACAGAACCTTGTTGTTCAGTCTCTCGTCCAAAGTGCCAACATGACAAATGTGATGAAAAAATCTTTATTCTTATTGCTTTTCAGATCTCTGGGTGTGTAGGAATCATAGTTCACTTTCTGAAAGATAATAGGAGTGGAACTTCTTGTCTCTCTCCAGGGTAGTAAATATTGAGTAATTCATTACTTGTTTTGGTAGGTTGGTTTTTGGTTTTTTGTTTATTTCGTTTCCTTCAAGCAGCTATAATTAATACTAGCTCTAGGATTCAGGTTCTTAATTTGAATTAATAATAAAGATGACTTTTTCCCATAATGCTATTCAGGTTCTAATCCAGAAGGACATGTGGAAAACCTATAGTTAAGGAGGATAAGAAGAAAGATGATGGTAGGATTTACTGCAGCTAGATTTAGACAACTCAAGGATGGACATCTCCAGCTGTCCTAGTCACCAAAGGTGCTTTTGCAGTCACTGTTAATGGTGGGCCTTCCTGTGGCCAGGTTCACCTTTCCAGGACTTCCACTGTTAGCAGCCAAACCATAATTAATTATGGAAGAAAGAGAGCAGTGGCTTGTGA
This sequence comes from Strigops habroptila, assembly GCF_004027225.2. Classification (NCBI taxonomy): domain Eukaryota; kingdom Metazoa; phylum Chordata; class Aves; order Psittaciformes; family Psittacidae; genus Strigops; species Strigops habroptila. Next base: position 99,104,244 of record NC_044277.2, read on the forward strand.
ATAATGGTCCCTAAGAAGCTTCCCACAGTGGCAAAGCTGATGTCAGGAAACATCAGCCTTGTGCTTTAGTATAAGCAGGATGGAGCTCAGCTAGACTCCTTGTGTTTGCATGTAAATAAGCAAGTCATCTACTAATGAGACAACATCTATATAGCTCTCCCCTCACTTTCTTTTGTTTTTATTCCTATTACTAGAGCTGCAGCATGAGAGTTAATTGAAGAATGGTGATGATGGATTTAACTATCCCAAACACTACCAGGGCATTTCCCAAAGATGATGTCAACTGTGTTTGTTACAATTATTAAAAGAGCAACTGTTCCATACAAGTGGTCTGATGTGAGACTTAGGGGTCACAGATTAGGAGAGTCTATAGCATTTAAAGCTCAGGGGAAAATACACTTTAAAAAATGCATTTTGAATGAACTAATTTTAAGCCCAAGGGGACTAAAGTAATTTAGCTCATAATTCCCATGGAAGTTTTATTACAGTATAGTTCCCACCTGAAACTGCATATTGCTATGAGGTCTGCAGAGGCTAAATTCTACTTTTCAGTGTCAGAATCAGAGTTTGTGTAAAGTGGACTCTTGACCTAGGTTTTATTCTGGTCAAAGTTTTCTGAACTTTCAATGTTGTTTCAAACATATATCTAAATTAGCTGTAGACCTTTAGCTGTCATCAGATCTCTGAAGCTGAGAAAACTTCTACTTCAGCCACACTTTGGCATCAGATGTCCAACCTAATGATAGCTAACAGAAAATTAGGAGTTTAAGCTACTTCTCCAGCTTCCCCCAATAGCAAAAATGTGAGGAACACTTCCTGGGGACATCTGTCCACATCTTGAGAAGGTCCTCTCAGACAGATGGAATGAGTCACCAACCATCAGTAACCTGAATCTCGATAGTTAATAGAGGAGTGTTCTGAAATAATTTTTTCTAGAATTGATACCTAACTTTTAAAAGATTAAAGTTAGCTGAAAATAGTGTGGAACAGTTCTTCCAAACTGAATTTGATCTGTCTCTGATCTAAATTCTACTTTTTTCAAGACAAATGTTCTATTTCTTAAGTAAGTCTTGTTACTTCAAAACTTCAGCAAGTCGGTAAAAACTCCCAGTGACAGTCTCTCAGAACACTTTACTGCTAAACCATATTATCTGTTGGTGAGCCTACTCATAAATTCCTAACGGGTTTTAACACTGCAGAAAATGAGATGGATATTAGTTACAAGCTAATTATTAGCTAAGGGCATCCAGTGAAACATGCAGCTGGAAGAAGCACCTTGACTACATCATTGACAGTGAGTGTTAGACAAACCAAAGTAATTAACCAACTTGAAAAGTCTGCATTAAAAAAAAAAAAAAAAAAAAATCGTTAATGAATTCCCAGTATAAAATTCTGTTATAATTGCCACAGATTCTTTTTTTCTGACTTTGAAAGTTAGTTTTAGTGACATAAACAGTATAATTTTATATTTAGCTATTTTGTTAAAATTCTTTAAAAAGTGGAATTTAAATTTTGCTTTCCCCACGTAGTTTTAGATTTGGCATAATTTTGGTCATTTTATAGCCATCTTGAAACATATATGAAAAGCCTATTTTATGAATAGCATAAAATAAGTTGAGAAAAAAATAATTTTATGCAGAACTCCAAGGAACATACTGGAAACAATTCGAGAATTACCATGGTGATAAATGAACAGGCTTTGTCTGTCTTTCTCATGAACTGAATAAATAGGAAAAGGGCATATATACTGAAAAGAAGGTAAACAGAGGAAAAAGCAGGTTGAGACATCAGAGAGAGGAGGAGCAATTTCCCAGTTGTGACACATATCATGTTGTGGAGTGGTCTCTGGGGGGAAAAGAGACAGAAAGAAAAGACAGAAAGACCACCAGAAAGATGGGGTGAGTGGAGTGGTCATGGGTTTGGTCCAACACTCCTTGATTTCAGTTAAGAAAACACCTATCAGAGGCAAATTTCTTTTTCATGGGGAAAAGATATTCCATGGGGCAGGGCTAGAGATTACAGGGGAAAAAAAAAAAACAAGTAAAAATAAAGAATTAAAAAGCCAAACTCTATTACATTTTAGGTTTATAGTCTTCATGTAAGAAGATTGCAAAGCTGCATTCACTGGTAGTAAACACATATGCTATAATAGTATACACTATGAGAGATTTCAAGCCATTTCTAAACACATATCAATACCCTAAATGCAGGTCTTGAAGGGATCTCAAGGGGATCTTCCTCCTACACAATCTCACTTATACTTGTGTCTTCCCTGACAGATGTTTGATTGTGTCTGCCAGAAATCCCCAGCTCTGGGGACCCCACACCATCCCCTGGCAGTAAACTCCACCACCTTTATTCCTAGAAAATGTACTTTAGTAAATAAAGAAAGTTCAAGTAGCCTCTGTAGGCTTTGCTTAAAAAAGAAATAGTAACTAAATAAAACACATAATTTGCCCAGATATTTCTGAATCTTCAGTATCAGTTCATCCCACTCTTCCAACCATGGAACCCAGCAGAGATTCTATCTGGAAAACAGGCAAAGGTCTGTAATGATCCTTTTGGACTTGATTTGTACCAAAAAGATAGATTTTTTTAATTGCTGACCTCTTCCTGAATTTTCCAGTTGAGGAAAAATAAAACTCATTGCCCTACAACACTTGCTGTGGCTCTTTCGTCAGGGTTTGTAGGAAGCTGCAAAAGTAAAAACAGATTGGATACTCAGTGCAGCGTGTAAATCAGTGCAACATCCCTCTACAAGCTCCCCTGGAACAATGGAAACGGGAAGAAAAGGCTTTTCATGTCCAGGTTGGTTTTTTTCTTTTTTCTTTTTTCTCCATGATGAAACCTGTCCTTCACTTTTATGAGACAACATAATGGAAACTGTCAGGCCAGCCTGACCTGACAGCAATTTGTTTTCTGAAGTTTAGGATGTAGGAGGTCTCTGGTCTGGGAGGATTGATGTGAAAGGCACACTGACAGCACATTACGCTGACTCTGCCTGCATCCCTTGTAGGCAGGAACACGTGTTATTGTACCAGATGCCAGAGCAGATACTGGGATAGACAGGAATGCATGAAACAGATTGGGGTGGAAAAAAAAAAAAAAGTGTTTTCTTTGCTTTGCCAGCATTGTTTTATTTCTTGGTGTTTGGTTTTTTTTTCCATAAGTACTTAAGGGTTTCATTACGTTTTTGTTAACTGCTCAATAGACAATTGATGGACTGTGTTCAGTACCTGACAATATCAATCGCATGTTAGAGATGACAGATACAACATTGTAAATTCAAAAAGTTTCCAAGCAGAAATGAAAAAAAAAACACCAGGAGAAATAAATGCTTTTGTTTAAAAAAACAAACAAACAAACAAACACAAAATTTTTAAAAGATTTCTCCAGAAAATTTCATTTCTTGTTTCTCAATGTGCCACTTTCTGTCAGCAAAACCACCTGAGAAGCTTTCTAATGGAAAAAGGTTGCCCTGCTCTGTATTCACATCTCCATCCGTGAGCCATCTAACAGCTAAGCTTTCTGATTTAAGTCAGTCATCTAATGAGACAGACCAGAGACAAATCCCACCCAGGTGACGTACCTGTCTTAGAAGAGTTTTAACTGCCCTGTGGAAGTGCCTGACTTCCTGATATAAAAGTGGCAAACACCAGGAAAAATGAATTATAGCATTGAAGCTACAAAAATTTGTTGTATGTTTTCCCAGTAGTGCTGGCACCATGAATTTCTACAGCAGAAGAAACAGCTGTAGTAGGAAGGAGGAGGATTTATATTGCCAGAGTATCCATCAGGTCTGGATGTGGATCAGAACCTGGGTTATATTAGGTGCTGTGCAAAGAGCAAGACCAAAGGATGCCCTTTTCTTCTTCTTCCAGATCTCAGAGCTCATGTCAATAGAGCTCATGTAATGAGCTTGAAATTCACACACCTGGCTCTAGCTCCATATCCCCCATACAGCTATACATATGTCCCCCTTAATTCTCCTGCTGCCTAGCCTTGCACATTAACCACTGCAAGTCATCAGTTGGATACAGTTGGCACAGAAGGGTCGCACAGCAAGACAGAAGATGAAGCTACATGTCCAGAGAAGTTGTGAATAACCTCATCACTGTAAGTGTTGAAGGCTAGGTTGGACAGCGCTTAGAGCAACCTGGTCTAGTGTACTGTCCCTGCCCATGGCAGGGGGTTTGGAACTGGATAAGCTTTAAGGTCCCTTCCAACCAAAACCATTCTATGGTTTTGTTATTCTATGGGGAGGCCACTTTGCAGGTCAACGTGCTTGAAGGAGGCTGTCTAGAAAACACACATCTGTTGCAGCCTCTACGTGGGAGGCAAGAGTCTGGCTACACTCCTTTTTGCCCTGGTGTAGAGATGCAGTTAATTTCAGAGACTTGAGGAAGACTTGGGCTATTGCTGCATCCCATGGGGCAACTTAGCATGTTTCTTTCAACATTTTTACTCTTGCTTTTACTTGGGAGGGGAAGGAGGGGAAGCTAAGCAATTATCAACAGACAAAACATAGCAGACCCCTCTGTACGCATGTCATAGGCACCTTCCTTCATTTCAACCCTCCATTGCCATCTCAGTAATCCTTGTCATGCTGGGGCCACCAGGTCCAGTTCAAAGTACCCAAACTCCCATCATGGTAGGACAGATTTCTCTTAAGAGTGTCACCTGACAGGACCACCAAATTGGTCATAGAATCATACAATGGTTAGAATTGAAAGGGACCTTAAAGCCCATCTAGTTCTAAACCCAGATTGTGCCCAACACTGGCTCAAAGCCAAGATCTGCCTTTGACTTAATTTTTTTTTTTTCCCAAAGCCAACAGGAAAATATTATGTTTCTTTTATACTGTTCTTAGTGTATTTGGCTTGAAATTTACAGCTTTGCTTCTGCTGTTCAGCCTGTTTCAACAGTTCTGAGGCTATTGCAGTTTTTCTGGTGCCCAAACTCTGGCTGTCCGTCCATGCTGCCTGAATGTCAGATCTTGGCTTCAGCCTGCCATCAACCTAGGAAAACAGGAAAAAAGATAAGGAAACAGTATGAGTCTTTTGTATATTCTATAAGCCTTCAGGACATAAGTATTTGACTTTGTTCTGGAAAATTATAGTAAAGCTAACCAAAGACTGTTCTAAAAATGGTCCACGATTGTCTGTGTGCTCTGATTTGTTGTTTAGATGGTCTTTTCTCAAAATTTGGGCTCAGTTAATTTTTTCCTTCTCTGAAAGAAGATGGGGAACACAAGAAGTTTCATTGGCACCACTGGGACTTTTAATCAAGCGCAATCTTAACTACTCAGTTCTGTTTATCCACCTTTCTCCACACAACCTCCCAAATCTTTATATTTTTTTTTTTTAATCCAAGACTGTTTCAGTTCTTCCCCAGCCCACACCACCATCACTAGCATCACAAGACAACTTGCTAATGCTGAAATACAGTAGTATAAAAGCTGCTACTGTTCTCTGGATGGGTTGGAGTTGCAGATTTTTCTTGGCAAGTTCTGAGACAATATTTGGAGGTTGTTGATTCAGAACTGTTAACCATATTAATCATGTAACAAACATGCTCACAGACTGCCAGGCCTAATAAATCATACTAGCGTTCAACCTCCCATCATAAACACATTTAGAAACACTTAAACAATCCTGGAGCCTGGAAGATGATCACTAGTTTCCTATCATATGCTTTAGGTTTTCAGAATCAATCAATGGTAAAACAAGATGAGCATGAGTTGAACTCTCCAACCCCTTTTCCATCCCAAGAGACAAGTGTAAGATAAATGCCTGCAGCCAACTGTCTAACATTGCAGACTCCCAAGAAGCTGTTTGCACATTGTAATTATAATTATTGTTTAAGCTCTTCTACACACACAAATAGAATTTTACTGTGCTAAGTTCTGTATAAGTTTAGTAATTCGCAACAGGCCATTGCTGTTCTGAGAAAATCCTAGTGTCTGTAGCAAAGAATTGCATTATTCAGTAATTAGAGTAGGAACTAAAACACAACCGAATTAAATAATTTGCATAAGATTAGTAAAGAAGATACTGGCGTCAAGAATTAACATTTTGTTTTGTTTTGTTTTTTCTTTCAAGTTCTTTGATCAAACCATTTAGGGCAGCAGTATACAACACTCCTGTGAAAACATGAGCCCGATGGAAAGCTACAAGGACATAAGAAAGTTATCAGGTTTCTCAGAGTTTGAGGCCTAAGTGGAATTACATCATTTAATGGGACCTCCTAGTCCTCCCACAATGTTATATTTCATCCAAACTTCCTTTTCGTGGACAATACTTCTATGAATACACACTACTTCAGTTCTCACTACAATCCTAAAATGAAAATATTTGGACACCAAGACATCACTCACGCCTGAAGCTGTGAGTTGCCAGGGAGTCAGATGAGTTATGAAAGGCCAGGTGGACCTGCCTTAATTGGAAATTGACCTGCACCAAGTGCTTTCCAATTCTGACTAGGGGAGCAACTTCCTCGTGGGGAATTTTTTTCCTTCTCCCAAACACATTGCTCCCACTCTCCCAAATAATAATGACCAAATGTCTTTGAATATAGAGGCAAGTCATGCTGAGAATGTGTCTTGATTTAGAAGTAGCTCAATTAAGAAGTGCCCATCTGCTCTTCAGTAAGTACCAGCCCAACTGGCATGCATCTCAGACAAAATCACAGACATCTGGATTAAGACCATGAGAGTTCTGCTCTTTGAAGCAGACAGACTACTTTTCCAGTATTTAAAGGGTGTCTACAAAGAAGATGGAGGCTCCCTTTTCACAAAGGGTCACATGGAAATGATGAGGAGTAATGGGTACAAGCCACTCCTGGGGAGATTCCAGCTGGACACAAGGAAAATCTTCCACAGTGAGATCAACTGGCCATTGGAATAATCTTCCCAGGGAAGTGGTGACTCCTCAACATTGGACACTTAAAATTCAGCTGGACAGGGTGCTGGACCATCTAGTCTAGGTCATGCTTTGCCAAGAAACATTGGACCAGATGATCCTTGAGGTCCCTTCCAACCTGGTATTCTACTATTATATGATTCTATGAACTCTACCCATGAGATACGTGCCATTGTTCCTTTCTGACTAACGGTGAAAAACATCAATGGTGAGAAATATTTTAGTTAAATGCTTGGAGCTAGAAGAGGTGAACCTGGGAAAAAATCTTTTCCAGGACTCAAAATTAAACTAACCCCTTTGTGACCATCCTGCCAGGTAAAAGGTGAAGAATAGATGCTGTGCAGAGGAAGGCTGTGTCAGCAACTGCATTTCAAAACTGCAAATATTAATGCATAAGGGCAAAAATGTTCTCTAGACCCAACTGATTATATTTACTTATTCCATTTTCTGTTACCCAGATTTCTCTATTCTGAGCATAGGATTCATTTAAATGCTTGTACCTAACTGTAAAATTAGGACAAACTTCAACATACCAAGAACATGATCAGAGCCTTCATGAACTGAACTTTAGAAATAACTTAATCTAAAAGTTCAGACTTGATTCCTCAGCTTATATTATCCCTGCTGAGTAAGATAAAAACATGGTACTCACAAAGGATGAAGTCTACTTTTCGTTACTGTGTAGATAAAATGGATATGTCCAGAACATGCATTTGCATTGATAAACTTGTATAGGATCAACAGCTGCTGTAATATTAGTATACCACCCACTGGTAGCATGTTGTTGGAAGAAAGAATTCATTAGTATCTTTTATTCCTTGATTTTTACTTTTTCCTCATGTACACTGTTTTTTTTATGGCAGGTAAGCATAACAACTCTGAAGACTTGGAAGAACAAAGGGAAAACTCAAAGACACCTAGCAAATACATGTCAGATCCAGAGAAACAACCCAAATCCTTGCCTCCACCTCAGTCCTCAGAATTTGGCCTTCATCTAATTTAAAGTGTCACATACAGACTTTTCACTGTCAAGGTAGAATAAGTGAGACACAAGAGTTTTAGTTTCTGTGATCACTGTATCTGTGCTCAATATCTTACTTTAATATGTCTGTCTGGGAATCTGAAAAGGTCTTTGGATTCAGCTAAAATAAACTGGCATCTTTCTACCAATAAGGGAAAAATGAGATTAATGTAACAAGAGAATAAAACATGTCCTGTGTCCCTGGCTGAGCCTGTTCTTCGCTGGTCAGACCTCTGTTGGCTTTGCACAGTTTAAAGCTTTTTCTACACGTCTTTCTTTCCTGTTCCTCCTTTTTCCTCCTTTTTTTCACAAAGCACCTAACACCTAAAAATAGTGAAAATACCAATTTAGCAGTTATTGCAAGTGTTCTTCTAAACATCAAGTCATTCTTCTCACTGGCTTACAGAGGTAAGTCAGATCACCTTCAAGAAATGTCCAGTACCAGATATTTGCCTGCTGGTAGTCAGATGGAACTGACTTTTGCTTTGCTTGCAACACACACTTAGACTTGTGCTAATACTAAACCTAATTTCAGGAGCTGTCATAGATAAAAGGTTAAACACAGTCACATTTCTCCTTCTGTTCAGAAATAAGCCCAGCTATGCAGAAAAGCCTGCATAACTAACATGGTCTTTAGCTAAACCTAAGCAACATCAGCTGTAATATTAACTGCTGGAGGGTTGCTGGGGTTTTTGTTTTGTTTTGTTTTATTTTTATTACCTAAAGGCCTATAAAATCTTGAGCTGTTTATCACTGTATTTTTTTTCCCAGGGTCTTTGTTATAGAGCTGTCGGTTTAAATGGCAAAGTGTCCCCTGACTATCTTCCCTGGAAAACTCTACTGTGGTCTGTTTGCCATAAAGCAGAGAACACACCTTCTCCCACCCTGCCTTTTTTTTTTTTTTTTTAATATATAAACCAGTCCATCCATCCTGCCAAGTCCAAAGTCACTTCTTGGCTAAAGACTGAAACTGCTTTCTGCTGTCACATGAAGCAGGGCAAGTCAAAGAGGAGGTGGTGGGTGCATTTAGGGTGGGGTTGTAAAGAAAAAAAGCAAGAGCGAAGTGCACCTCCATAGTAGTCAAGGGGAAGATGGATTAATGCACTGTAGCACACTGCGGTACAAAGTCAACAGAACTTCAAAGGAAATGAGCCATAATTCAGGAGAAGTAAAAACAAGCAGCCACTCTTCCCAAATCCATCTCTCTCTTTTTTTTTTTTTTTTTTCCAAAAATTCCGTTGTAGTCAGAGAAATCACAGCAGCCAAATACAGGGCATTTTAATCTATTAGTTTTATTTAATTGTGCCTTCTGGGAGAAAAAACGCTGTGCTTTTGAAAGATGAACAAGAAGAAGGCTGGAAAGATGAACTCAGCAGGAGGCTCTCATGAGGGATTCCCACCTCACCACGTCTCACAGTGAGACCAGTGTCACAGTCCTTTTCCCCTTCATGAGCCCACACGACTGGTGCAATCAGGGGTCTTTGAGGTTGGTACCATAAAGCAGCAGAGAGCCTCCAATTCAAGCCATGCACCTTGTGACAGGCTTTAGTCTTATCTAGTTTAGGAGTTTTAAAGTGAGTTAAATAAGTCTGAGCCACCTACTTCAAACCTTCTTTAAAGTCAATGAAGGAAAACAAATGAGAGCAATTCCACCATAAATTCAACAAGTTGCTCTCTGGAAGTGACTTTTTCTCTCCAATAATTTTAACTAGGATTCTAGGAATCTGTTTGTGGTTTAGACATCTAAATGTCAAAAGTCCAAAATTAAGGTAAGTGAATCCAACCCAGAAGAAACTACCCAGGTGTTGAAGAATTAATCACAAGGACTCTCTCTCAGAGATCTTTCTGTCTTCTGTTCCTTTGCATTTAACTTTAAAAATACAAGGAGACCAGAAAACAGAACTAGGCAGCAAATGACACATTAATATCTGTAAACATATTTACAAAAACATAGAATCATTTAGGTTGGAAAAGACCTTTAAGATCATCAAGTTCAACTGTTATGTTAACCTAGCACTGCCAAGTCCACCACTAAATTGTGTCCCTAAGCACCACATCTACACATCCTTTAAATACTTCCAGGGGTGGTGACTCCACCATTTCCCTGGGCAGCCTGTTTCAATGCTTGACAACCCTTTCAGTGAACCCTTAGTGTCTTTGTTAATCTCTTGGGTTCTGCTGGCTTGGGAAATAAACTCAGGCTGACCTTATAGAGGGCTCCCATCATATTCTGAGGGAATAGCTGCCCTTCTAGTACAGAGCATGCTTCTCACTGAAGGTACATCAGAACATCTCCACAAAGGAGAGGAGAGGAAGACAAAGTGATGTTATGCCTTTGCTACACTCGTTTTCCCCTGTGGGAAGTGACTATTGCCAGATGGATGTTGAGTTATGTTATCCAGCAGATTGACTATACCTGTGTTATTCCCAAAAGAAAACAACACAAACCAGTTTGTTTTAGAAACTCTGAAAGCTCTAACATCAGATATCTATTAAACCACTCCAGGTATAACACTTTTTGGTTTTGAAAAGATGATGAATTATTATGTTTGTTCATATTTAGTTTGCACTGCTAACAGATATACATAAATATTCTAGTCACAAAATTCACTGAGTTTCTTGACGACATGTATATGTCCTCATGCAAGAAAAATGAAAATTCATTTACAAGGCTGGATCATTCAATGCCATGTTGGATGGGTCTTTGAGCAACTTGGTTTAGTGGAAGGTGTCCCTGTCCATGGCAGGGGGGTTGGAATTACATGATCTTTAAGGTCCTTTCCAACCCAAACCATTGTAAGATTCTATGAACAGACAGGGAACATTTAAGAGTGACAGGCAGATAAAATTGCACAGAATTCTTGTTCTTTCGAGCAACAAAAATAATTCTGATTGTGTCTGCTAAAAAAGATTCCATTCAGATTGGAATAAATGCATTAAAGACTTATGAGGGAAATTTATAGGCGATTACACATGAGGAAACTATGATACCTACTCTTGATTAATCTACAAGTACCTGAGAGATGTAATTAGAAAGGCAGAAGTCTATGTATACTAAAAGATACTGGTCGTACAAATATACAAAAAAATTCATAGAGCATAACAAATTTGAGGTCAGAAATTAGAAGATTTACAAACATGAGAAGAGCAATGTTTTGTAAAGATTCCTTAATGGTAATAGAGGGGGCAAGAGTCCTTAATGATCTTAAAAGAAACTTGATAAATGCAGAAAGGAATTGAAACATTAAGTTGCTTGATATAGTTCATAATTGCATATAATGTCCCCAGATACCCTTTTTCAGTCTCCTGTGGTCATTGATTCTGATGTCCTGATTAGCATAAAGCATGGAGCCTTACTCAGTAATCTCCTTGGAATGCTCAATGAGTTACATGTAAAAAACCTCTAATCTCCTCTGTAAAATTACAAGACCAAACTAATTTCACCACTTGGTTTAAAAGGGCGTCTGACCAACTAAAGTTGAGTTTGGATGAGTGTGAAGTTGTACCACAGGATTCCTGGCCACCATCTATCTGTAATGTGAGCTCAGACCTGTTCTGCTAGCAGGCAACTGTTAGTACCATCACCTCAAGCAAAATTCTATTTTGAGGTTGGCTTAGATTTTTCCCATACTGTCAATCAAAAAGGAATTTACTATTCTCTGTGTGCATGCTTCACCCCTTTTCCTAAAGCTAAACAGGTCCCAGACTACTCTCTGGAATCAGAATTGCCAAGCCTTGACACCATTGAAGCTGTAATGGGCCGGTGGCCAGTCAGAAAAGACTTACATATGGAAAACAAATCAGCAGGTTTTGGTATCTTATACTGCCAGACTAACATGGAACAGAGACCAATGTCCAAATCAAACTCCAACATGGAGAAAGAGAAGTTTCCTACAGAGTTATTTGGAGGTGCTCATTCTGGAGTGGTTTGCAAATCTGAGTAAGGATTTTGGGAGTTGGGTCCTGGACAGAGGTTCTCCTGGTGTTGGGGGAACTTCGGGTGGAATAAATTGATAATACTCTGCTTTAATTGTATCTTTCTAATAGAAGTTAGGTTTTCCAGATAGCATTTTTTTAGCAGAACAAGATGACTCCAACAGACTCAAGTATCCTGCTGTCAGGGTGCAACAAGGGCGAACTGCTCCCTATGGGAAGGGGAAACCAAGCATGATAGTAGGGGCAGCAGAGGCAGTGGCCTCACCAGCAGGAATCTCCAGGAAAGTCCATTATGACAAGCCAGGTCTATGGTCAGACTTGGATTTTTTTTTTTTTTATTAATGTGTTGTGTTTTGATTGCTGTTATATTTCATCATTTGTATCTAATAACGACTTATCTTGCACACTGAAGTGGTCATGTGAAGGTGAACTGAAGGTTCTCCTGAATAGAGCCACAGAAATAAAAAAGAAATCCTTAGACCCCTGTTAAGGCAACACAACATCATCTACCTTTTCCCCACTTATCTTGTTTTCTCTCATTACTGTAAGAGGAGGTTCTTCCAGAAACTCATTCTTGTTACTAGGAAGTTTTTCTTAACTTAGTGTATACATTAACTTATGACCAGTCTAGGCTGATTTATTACTATGCTTTCCTCTTCAGTGTTCTAATTTACTCATGAACAAACCCCATACTGCCTCTCAGCAGCACCGGTAGATTACACAAGACAAAAATTCTTTTATCATTCCAGACACTAGCCTTTCCATTTCCGGGGAGTCCTATTAGTCCTTTCTGCACTCCATTGCTAGCATGAATTCACCTTTCCTTGCAGAAAGCTCTTCGGTTCACAACACATCCCAGCAAGAAGGTTTTTCCCATACTTAATGTGCAAGAAATTGAGGGCTTGCACTTGTGGGCCTCGAATTGGGAACTTCCATGCTATATGTCCAGTTTCTCCTAAACGTAGCCAGCATGTGTAGTGTGCCTACACGGAATGGGAGAACAAAAAGTTGTGTTGTCTGACAGAGAAGAAGTTTCCCAGCAATAAGTAAAAGCGGGATAATGATCCCACTGTTCAGACACACCTTAGAAATATAATGGATAGAGCTGACAGGCACAACTTGGAAGTCTATAAATATATTTGTCATCAAGGGATTAAAAATGGAAAAGGTTTGGGTTACAAGCACCAGCAGAAAATCCATTTCCTACCATGTGATGTTAGAAGGCACCATCAAGGCCAGGATGTGTTTTACCTTTGTAAGCAGCACACCAGTCCCGTCTGGGTCTTTCCTGGAGCTATCACTGTGTCCCAGGCACGCCCTGACATACTCTTTGAACCCACAGCGCAAGGTTTACACTGTAGATTAAGTTTGCTTAACATTAACTCCTTTCCCCACCAAAAAATCTGACGTCTTCTTCTCTGATCCAGGAAATGAGAGGTCGGAGGACAGTAACGCAGTTGGGCATGGGAAAAAGATCCCTATCCTGACAACCAGGTGCACCAGTGGGGTGCTGCTGTCAGAGCCCTGACAGTGTGGCTTCTTTTGAAACCTACAGGAATCAGGTGCTGGGCATCTCTGAGAAGTCAGCTTTCTTGCCAGTACTTTTGATATTGCTGCAAAAGAGGGCTTTACATGATTTTTATGACCTCGTCACCTTTATGACCTGAAGCTTGTCGGCTCTTTGTAATCTCTGTGAAAGTTGAAGGGAAACTGGGAAAGACCGAGTTGTTCTACCTCAGATCATAGTGGAAGTGCTGACTCATCAGTTTGTTCTGTCTTGGAATATTTCCTGGAAGAAGTAATCTTATGTTTTATAACTTCATGGCTACAGTCCATTTCTATTCAGCAAGCTTTCGAGTAGTTCTGGAATGATACAGCCCATCCATATCGGCTGCACTCTGTGCTGTGATTCACCAAGAATCGTATCGCTGCCAGACTAGAAAGCAACCAGAGAGGGCCTGGCTAAAGTGTGGTCACCCTTAATCAAGTTAGTTGACTGTTATGAGAAGTGGAAATTAATTAGTGCTTATTGTTTTTGTGGGTGTTTTTTTGGGTAAGTGGAAAATAGTTTGCATATCCAGGAATCCTATATGGACTGGAAACAAGGGCATACTTAAAAGCTGTAATAAAAATCCTCCTCTTTTTACCTCCTAGACAGAGAAAGCATCCAAGAAACACACCCACCTTCACAGAATTCTTCCAGACACAGACCCTTTGAGGATACTGTGCTCTCATGAGATATCAAGGGAATCTTTCTACTGCTGAAGAGTGGGAAACATTAGAACGAGTTTCCTGGAAAGGATGTGGGCTTTCCATCAGTGGATGTCTTTATGAGGAAGTGAGATAAACATCTGTCATTACTCATATAGGCATACTTGAACCAGGCTTACAGAGGTCCCTTCTGAACACAGTGATTCAATCACCCTGTGCAGAATTCAAGTGAGTCCTAGTGCACTAGTTCGTGAGGATACTTCTTGATCACTTAATGGTCAAAACACCATGCCCTTTCACAACATTGTAATCTCATTCTGACTGAAAAACACTTGGAGAACATGGAAAGCCCCAAGCAGTGAGAGGATCCATGTCACAGGTGGGCCTCTCTTCACCTGAACCATGTAGCAGTAGTCAAGGAGAGTACCATTAGGATGGAAACACCATTTTCTGGGTGATGCTGGAAACCCTGATCATGGTCCTTGCAGACATAAAATTCCCAAAGACATCTTAATTTGTGATCAGCACAGTATTCACTGCATTGCAGTATAGGCAAGCATGTTTGAGCCATTCTTTCATAAAAGGCTTGCCAACTTTGTATGTCATGAATCATGTTCAAGCATCAATTTCAGCAACTGTCAGCATGCCTTTTTGCTGTCAGAGTGAAATCATGATGCTGCATCTTATTTGTTATCTTCAACTTTGAAAGGACAGTAAGGGAAACATACAAAATGTGATTTTTTCAGTGCTGTTGCTTCCCAGTGATATTCTGCTAATCATTATTTATATATGTTAGGAAAACGACAAGAATCTCTGTAAAGGAAATAGGATCTACTGTATTTGTTTTTTGCTAAAGCAATACACTTGTTTCAAACATGATGATTGTGATGTTTAATACAATTTAATCTGAGAAACACCTCAAGTTAATCATATGTTCGAGCAGAGTGAAGGAGGGCATAGGAGGTCCTGTGCATTTTCAGCAGTGCAGTCAAATGATTTGTATTGTCTTCACTTAAACATTAAGCCCCGAAGGAAGGACAGTTTGGCCATGTTTGTTCTTCATTAATATATCCTATGTCCTAATTTGTACATAGCAGTAAAACTGGAGAAGGTTGTACCTCTCATTGTAGACATGACTCTAGAAAGTCTGAAAGAAAACAAACCTATTTTCGGTTTTCAACGTCTGACCTGCAATTTAATACATCAAAAAATTATGCTAACTCAAGTAAAGATATCTTCTAGCACACCACCTCTTATCACAGTTACTTGTTTTGAAGACAACTCAATACTCACCATCAGCTATGCAATGTTTTCTATGGTATCTTCTTCACAAAGCCTCTGTGGAGCTTGGTTGAAATGTTTCCACTCAAATAGCTTTCTGATAGAATATTAAGATTCTTGGCAAAAGGATTTTTTCATCCTTCCAAAAAGTGTTTGCTTTCCATGGCGTATTTCAATATGTGCAGTAAAAGGAAATACCTAAAGCCCACAAATGTTCCCAAAGACAAAGCACAGTAGGACCTTGTGGGAATTGTATTTTTGGTACCTCAAGTCCCCCTTCCCCGGTCTGGGCCAAACTTTTCAGTTAGACTACAACTCCCATGATGCTGCAGTCCCAAGTATTCTCATGGTGTTCTCAGGGAGGTGAAACAAGGAGATATTTGCTGTCCGGGAAAGTGAGTGGGTACAGAAAATATTCATATTACAATCCATTGAGAAACTGCTACATGTTTTCTAAATGTGTATTTTAAGTCTTTAGCCGAAAACTTTCATTTTTCAGCTGAATGAGTCTTTACCAAAAATCAGTGTTTTCTGTGGAAAAATCAACATCACATTCTAGCCTTCTTGGTTTTTAACTACAAAGGCAAAACGAATCTCAGAGGAGCTATACCCAAAGGACTGGGCTTTCAGCTGGTGTCAATTAACATTACAAGCACTTGTTATGAGGCGAGCAATGCTAGCTTAGAGAAGCTAAAGATTAAGCCAAAGTTTTGTAAAGTACTGTGTGTTCTTCAGACAAAAAAGTAATACAGATTTTCTCTTTAAACCCTGGCTCAGGCAGAAAATGTGGAAGAATATACTGTTCTTCTTAAAAGAGTTTTTTTAAATATTCAGGTTTTTCACCATTCCCATTCTCCTCTGTTAGCTTTAGTTGATTTAATTTTTTAGAGTTGTTTGGTTATGATCAATGTAATCTATAATCAGGAAAGAAACTGAGAATTTTGGTTTTATATCCATGTTTGCACAGTCTTGGCATTATGTTTAATTTAGTATCATGAGGCTCCTTCTTGCTTTCTGTACTAATTTCCATCTACTGCTTTCTGTATTTTTATAGGGCATATGCAATTTCTGCCATGCTGGCCATAATATTGGGCTGAAAACATCTTTAAAGGTAGTGCATTGATCTTTCAAGGCCCCTCTTACAGCACTCCTTGTCTTAAGTTATACAGGCAAGTATAGTTATACAGACGTATAGTTTTCTGATGCAATAGTTATCATGCTACGCAATATAGTGTGATTTAGCTGACCAAAGACATATATACATCTGTGTTGTGTTTATCTACATCTAAACCCATCAAACCACCCTTCCTTTCTAGTTAAGGAGAGAAATGGGATTTTCTGGGTGTGATTCAGCAGACCTCTTTTGAACATGTCCTTTAAAATGAGAAGTTCTGCAACTTAAACTCCTTTCACGGTGTTAATTACATCTTCATGAAAGATAAAGAGAGCCAATGGTGATGGGATCAGATGGAAGTGCTGGTGGGGGAAGATGAATCCCAACCGTAATCTGCCCTAGCAGAGCAGAACAACCTGGTCTAGTGGAAGGTGTCCCTGCCCATGGTAGTGGCATTAGGACTTAATATTTAAGGTCTCTTTCAACCCAAACCATTGTATGAGTCATTCTATGATTTTTACAGATCTTTTTCAGAGACATGTAGCAGTCCTCCATCCTTGTCCATGCACACTCTGGAAGGATGTCCCTTCAGGTGCAAGTGTTGCCCGTGGTGTAAAAAGAATGATTTTGCAAGATGTGTGCTGTGTATGTGGACAAGCATGTGCATTCCTGGTGCAGGACTGGCCTCTTCTTTGTCATGGAACCAGGGGTACTCAGGGGTGCTTCAGGCCCAGTGGTAGATGCATTTGTGGGCATGTGCTGGAGAAGACAAATAAAGAAGTGCCAGAGATCCAGTCAGAGCTGCAGGAATTGTTCTAGCAGGCCAAATGCATTCCACAGGACACAATGCCTACATGAACACTATCCCTGTTTCTCTTTCAGTGTATACCTCCTGCTTACGCAAGCCATATCCACACCCTCTTCCAGGCTTCCTAATCAGGGTTAGAGAAACAGTCTGCATTATTTTTGGTCTCCTCAGGGCCATTTTTGATCAGATATGATGAAAACAGGGATGACGTAATTACTCCCACAAAACAAAAATAATAATAGTGATGATAATAATTTATTATTATTTCTCTTTGTTTGTTCACCCATTTTGGAGAGTTGATTTAGCTGAAATAGGACATGTTTCCCTTTAAACAAAATAGGATTTAAAATGAAAAGACCTTGACCTTAAAATTAGACCAAGAGTTTTCATCTCAGAGGTCAGTTGTTCCTGGCAGTAGTGGCAATGTATCATGAGTAAACTGGTTTTAAAATTTAAAGCATTTAGAACAGCCATGCCAAATATATTTTTGCACACTTACATTTGCCTATAGAAACTGCAGTGCACTTGCTTTTACCTGTAGCAGTAATGGTTTTCCACATCTGGAGATAAGTAGCTTTAGAATGAAGGAAGGAAAAAACCCACATTTGAGCACATGCGGTATTTCACTCTCAAACTTCTCACCAAATCACTGAATTTAAGATGCAGTTTCTGTTAGCTTGTACACTGATGTTAGCTACACATTCATGGACATGCATACAGAGCTATAACCTGTGCAGTGTGTTTCCAATGCTATTTCCTTCTCCTTTTGAATTAAACATTTTAAATTAAACCACTAAATTAATTAACCAGTTAAAACATTGTCTTAAAATTAAGTCCATTATGGACTTATTTTTCTTTGCCTGTGGTCAGGTTCCCTCAGCAGCAGGCTATACTACCTTCCAAGAGTTTGAACTAGCAGTGGGCTGCTTTCCAGCATGAAAGGCATCTTCCTTACCATTATTAGAAATCCACCTTTTTTTGCAAGGTGAATGGCAGCTGCAATTGTCCAGAATGTAAGACCAGATGTTAGGGGTCGCAGCCACTGTTCAGGGAAAACACTTAAGCATGTGCTTAACCACGTGTGTGGAAATGCAGCAGCACAGGGCAGTTAACACATCCCAGCTGGTTCCAGCTTTGCTTGAACTGCTGGATGACAGGCACAGGAAGATGGATTAACAAGTGGATGAGTAGGTGGGAGAGAATAAGGTGTTTGTCCCATGCTTAGTGAGTGGGGAGTTATTCTCCTTTGCTATTAACTAGTTTTTTCTTTTTGTTTTGGGAGGGGGTGTGTGTGTGTGTTTGAGTTTTCAGCAAATAATAAACATGCCCTGACAAAAGGACTTTACAAGGGTTTAGTCTTAGAGCCTAAATGAAACCACGCAGCAGCTTTCAGCGTGTTTAAATCTCACTGACATCAGGGTGGCATTGATTTGTACTGCAGAGTGTCAGTGACCTGGGGCATAAATCATAGCATACCAGTGCCATGTCCATTGTTTGAGTAGCTTGGAGCTGCCAAATCTCCTACACTGAGTATTAGACTCAAGCAATTTACTTGTGACTTACCTTCCTCCATTCCTGGAAGATGAGCAGGGAGATCCCAGGTCTGCGCAGCACCGCCGGGCCCTGTTAAAGGAGCTTTACCCAGAAGACCCTGCTACTAGATGTTTGGCAGCTGTAACCTGCTACCATGTATGCCCCGTCATCTCCAACGTGACCTCTTATCCATGACTAGTGTGGCACTGTTTCATATGTCATTCAACAGCATCAGCTTTTCCTACAGAAAAAAATTTGCAAATATGCATTTCACAGGCATTTCTTAGACTCTGATTTCTAAAATATAAGTACACTAATCACAAAGTCATATTATCAGTATTTAATGTACATTAATTTTTCTTTAAGTTTCAGTAATCGCTGTGTATACAACGCTTCATATCATTGTGTTTTCTGATTCCAGCTGGCTGAAGGTGTTGGCAAAGAGGTTATCAACCCAGATGCAACTTATTATTATTGCCTTCTCCCTTTGTCCAAACATTTTTCTAACCTGTTAAGCTTTCTGTGATTGATAGTTTCAGATGTTTTTCTTTTGCCAAGTGCTGAGCTACAAATGGCTTTGCTTAATCAAGAAAATATCCACAGGGGCTAGGCTTTAATATGGAGTAGTATCTCCAGGTCTTTTGATTAAAAATGTAGAAAAAAAAAATTGGTAAGAAGCCACCAACTGATAGAAAATTCAGTCTCTAGTTACAGTAGTTTTACTACGTAAAATATTGCTGTATGATGTTACAGCGCATTTCTCCAGGTTGATTTGAATCAGATTGTTCTTTTCCCTGAAGCTTATAGTTAGATAAATGCCAGACATCCATTTTGCATGCTGAACCAGCAGTATGGCTCTTTGAAAAACTAATCAAGCAACAGGTATTAGGAAGTTGACTCTTTAAATCCCAGGCCACAGTACTGAGTTGTGCAAACTATGTGTCAGGCTTCTTCTAGCATGACCCCACTGCCTTTTGCACCAAAGGTTGTTGGGGATTGCCAACTGAAAAATGAAAGCTGCTTACCAGAAAGCTTGCTAGGAAAAAAAGGGTAGCACATGAAATTACTCTTTTTCCTATTGCAAAATAAAGCCAAGGAATAAAGGAAGATCACTGAACAAGCCTTCTGGAAAAAAGCCTCATGAAGATCTTCATATAGGAGCAAGTGTGGAAGAGGACTATAAAGAGGGAACTGAATTAGTTGTCCAGCTTTTGTGGAAGAGCAGCAATCATATATCTCCAGGTTGTGTGGCTTTATACGTCTTTCCTAATTTTACCATCTCTTTGCTGGAAAGAGCCTGGAAAAAATGGTGGAAAAGGGATCACATTTCTTTTGCTGACGATGCATGCACAAATCTCCCAGAATTACTCTGTGAAAATGCTGATGTTTTACCATCAGCAAATGGTGATGTAATGTAGATGTAGATGAAAGGACAGGGGCAGAGGACAGAAGAAACTGCTGGATTCAAACTAGTAAACTGGGGTAGTAATCCAGGCAAAAATCCTACTTTTTATATTTTCAGGGTTGCTATTTCCAGCAGGGCTAGGCCAGCTGAGTTTCCTGATAGATACTTGAGAAAAAAAGCCCTTCTTACTGAGCAGTTCTGAAAAAAATTACATACACATTTTTGTAAAGAGATGGATCTCACCCCAGATTGCCCTGACTGGGTTGCCTCAATATCCAAATATAAAGATAAAGCAGAGGTTCAGGTGTAACTACATCTTTATTGCAGATGCTCATGTTTCATCAGATGCATCCCATGTGATTCTCCTGAAAGAAACCTCCTGTTTGAAAGGGAGATGGATGTTTCCATCGGGACATCCTTCCTGAGAAGGCGGTAGCTCCAGCAAAGCATTGTGCTTGGTGTGAAACATAGGCATGGTTTTGGGTGGTATGTAGTTTGAACTGACATGCTGGTTAAGCATCCCTGTGAGTTCGTGGAATGGGGCCTGGGAAGCACTCTATAGTCAAATCAGAGTCTTATCTTGTAAAATTAATACCTTTTAACTTCCTTGGATCTGGTTGATAAAAGTTTTCTGAACTCATGTTATAATGATTATTTTCGTAACCCTAAAGCTGTGTCACTTATTAAGCAGCTGAAATTGTTGTTTGTTTTTTTTTTTAAATAAAAACATCTATTAAAATCAGAGCTATCTAGTTCATAGTTTTCAACTTTCTTGAAAATCCCAGTGTAAATGCAGATGAAATACACTCTGATTCAAAGCCAAGGAAACAGAGGTGGATCAGGATTACAGACAGGGCTATAAATCAAGTGGATTCCGAAATCCTTGTTTGGCACATCAGCACTATCAGGCTAGTGGTGGCCAGTGTGACCAGGAGGTAAAGCAAGCCCTTTTTCACAGTCCTCTGAAAAAAGTGAACAACTGGTTGCTTCCAGATGTTCTGAAAGTAAAAACAGAAATGCTGTGAAACAGGGCTAGGCCACATCACAGAGGAGAAATCCAGCAGAGATTTAAACACGATTTTCTGAGGAAGTTTACAAAGCCGGGAGGGTGTGGTGGGGAGAAGTAACTCTATACTGTCTGAGTTTCTTCTACTTTTTCCTTCTGTACTTACTTTAGCATCCTGTGTTGGAGAAAGCGACCTGGCTCAGGATGCTCTGACAGATAACAGCCAAGTTTTTTTTGCTTGCACTCTGCTGTTACATCAGGGGAAGGCACTATCTTACAAAACATGTGTAGTTCTCCAAGCAATCTGACATGGATTATAGAAGCCCACAGAAGATGCAAGCAAAATCAGTATAAATGTCGATATTAAAATCTGGATTCTAAGACCCATCTGTATGGGTCTGTATGAAAACACAGTATCTACTTTCTTTGCTCTGCTTTGAAAACCTCAAGCTCACAATAGAGGAAATGTGCTCTTTATGTGCTCACAATAGAGGAAATAAAGCAAATGATGGAATATAAAATGATACAGAAAGTGTTAAAACTTACTTTAAGTCTTATTCAGTTGTAAATGGAAAACACTGAGTTGGTATTGCTAAAATTAGTTCATGGTTTTTTAATTTTTTCTTTTTCTTTCTTCCTCCCTGAATTATTCTGCTTTAAAACAGTTTGAGAAATTTTTCTCTAGACTCTCCGTGTAGTTAGTTACAGGAAAAACTTATGCTAAACATCAAAACGGACTATAATGTTGACTTTCTTCCAACAGTGTAAATAAGTTCTATGATAACATATTTCAGGTAAGGATCTTGCCCAATTTATTTGAAGTCTTACCCAATTTATTTGAAGTCTGAAAGGACAGTTTTTAATGTTTCTTTCCTGCTAGCTTTTCCTTGGGAAATTTTATTTTACGGAAGTGGTAGGGGATTAGAAAAGTTTTTCTAACAAAAGGCTGTAGCCCAAAATATAAAAAAAACCCCTCATGATGATTTCAATAAGACTTTTTTTTTAATTTATTTATTTTAAAAACAAACCAAACAAACCTCTAAGATTAGATCTTAATATGATTAAAAGGTTGTTATATACCATTCTGAATACTATTAGGACCTTTATGAAATAAAGCAAAGAGCATAGAACTATTTTAAAGCATCTCTTAAAATGAGCTAAGAAAGATAACATCCAGAAAACGAGGGCATTGAAATCCAAATTGCATTTATGACCAGTAAAAAATCTTAGACTATAATAAATCCATCAGAACATCTGGGACATCAGTTAATTTGCCAGGACTCTCTCACATTATTTCTGCACGAACTGAACTGGACCAATACAAATGAGCATCTAAAATTAAACTCAGAACTTCTGAGTTCATACGAGTGGCAAGGTGCATTATACCCATTGAGATATTGGAAGGGAAAAGATTTACACTGCTGGATGTCTGTTTTCCAAGCCATTCTTTCCCTGTTTTCCAGAAAATAATTGTCACATTTCTTCTAGTTACGGGAAAACTTTCCAATTACATGACAGGTGTTTAAACAAATGAGGATAAGAGCAAAACCAATAGACAAAGCACACAGTAAACCTTTCCCCCCACCTGCCCCTCCTAGGACTTCTCAAAAATCTAATGAAAACATGTAAGTATGTTGTCCAAAATCCCTTTAGTGGTTTAGTAAGATCTGAGGTCATTCCATGCTTCAGCTAGTAACCCAAGGTGACCTCATAACCAAGTGCATGACTGTATTGCTGTTAAATTGATTAATAGTGGTGTAATCAAAAGATTCCAGTTCTCCTGCCAGTAACAAAGGCCTAGGAACCATGGGTTAATTCTCCAAGTAATTTTCTTTGCATAAGTTTGTTAACTCCCTGGGTTCCTGGAGAAGGATTTGTTTGCAAGACAGGGCATGAGGAACAGGAGCCTGATGAATCTGTCCTCTTTCAACTGTCTGGAAAAGATCCTTTTTGTTAGACTTGTGGAATAAGTTTTACAAGTCATCCTGGACTGTGTAACTAGGTCTCTCTTTTCAGATTGATTTCCTGATTCTTACAAATAGCTGGAAAAAGGAGGGGCGATTTGCAACCATTACGTTTTTGTTTGTTTGTTTGTTTTCTTTGCTCTCCTCTATTTTTCAATTGCAACAACAACAACAACAACAACAAAATCTAAAGCAATGAAACTTAAAGAATTTGTACAAATTTCAGACGAATGTTATGGGCTAGCTAGATACTCATTCTAAGCAAACTGCTAAGACATTGATCAGTACATAATTACCCTCACTACAAAATTACAGTTACTGTACTTGCCAGTTTTCTGTGAAAGACAATACTATAAGTACTGCAAATCTTCTTTTCAGCAGTCTTCTTGTATTTAATGTTCATGAAGGATTTAGCATGAGGTGCTGAAGGCATGAGAAAGTGAGATTCATCTTGTCTAATTTTACAATGAAAACTTCTAGAGACAAACATGTAATCTTGACTCTCCCTTAAACCCAGTAGAGAAAGACTACAGTTTATATGGCCTGATTCATCAGTCCCATTTTAAACCTCTCATTGGACAAATCATATATGAAATCCATGAAATCTCCCTTCAACTACAAATGATGATTAACCCAGTTGATTAGCTTAGGTGTAGCTGTCTACAAATAATCAGGTGAATCCCATCTCTAACTATTGTTTAAAGCTTTGAAAATTTCCTCATTATCACTACAGCACAGCACTAAAAATAATTTAGATTTAATAAGGTCCATTTTTATTCATTTTCTGTTATGATTAACAGTTTGACTGCTTAGTTTTTTTCAAGATGGCTTTAAAGAATGTTACCTTGCTTATCGGTCTGTTTCAAAAAAAATGGAAAGGGTTTGTGTTTAGGTTTGTGGGGGTTTTAAATATAAAAAATAAAAATATTTTTATTAAAAATACTAATTAAATTTCTCATTTAGTTCCAATTTCCTCTGTTTATTCTCTTTTCTCTCATGTTGTTTTTCTTCCCCTTGTACCATCAAAGAACTTTTGTTCTGCATTTAAATTTGGGGGAGGCGAGGTGATTTGTAGGTTTTGTTTGATTGACTGTGTTTTTTGTTTGTTTATTAAGAAAGGAAACCTGGAATGACTGAAAGAAACCACAACATCCTCAAAGTTCCAGAGCATTTCTTTAAATTTCTGCCATTTGCATAGTTCAGAAACACTTTCAAATTCATGGATTACATAATGTCTTCTGGATTTTGGGTTATCAAAATCAACGTGTAATTTTAGTTTTCATCACCACATGCAACCAGAAAACAGTACCTGGATATCCAGTCCAAGGCATAGAATAGGAAAAGGTCATCTACATTCTCTTGGGAAAGTATATTTTCTATTAAGTTTTCTGCTGCTCTTTCAAGTCCATTTTTACGTGCAGGTATAGTTTTTTTCAGACTAGATTGTTTAAATAAAAATGGTATTTCTAAATTAATACCTTCTTCATAAAAACTTTATTTTCTCTATTCGTTTGTGACTTTTATGTTTATTTTCCCTTCATAACATTGGAGATGAAATAACCACGATGACTGACATTGTCCATCAATTCAAAATCCAGTCTTTTTAAAGGAGCATAGAAAATTAAATCTATTAAAATATTAATTAAACATAATGAAAATATTTTCATGTTTCCATTTTGAAGCTAGAAACCTACTTTTGAATGTCTGAACTTTTAGTGGTACGTGGAAGTATCTTGAGCAGCTCTTCCAATATTTTATGTGCTGAGTGGCAATATCTGCTGACAGATTACACATAATAAAAAGCTTTCAGTGTTGGGATGTTTTGCTCACTCTCATTTTTTAACCTGCTCCATATTGCATTTAATGCTATTTGCTATCATTTCTTGCCTTTGTTTGCAAATATTTGTATGCAACTATTCTACCTCTGTGCTAGCTTAATTCCTTCACCTTGACTATTAAACTGTTCACAGCAGTCCCGAGAGAAAACTTTGGGAACTGTCCTCTTCATTTAATTTTACAACTGTGGTAATTCCACCCAGGTGGCTTTCTGGATTGTATTATACAATACCTCCAGATAGTTCCATAGTTTACAAGTAAGTGCACAGTGTGCTTTGAAGTTAACTGAAATATATCAGCCTGATTCGTTGGGATTTCATATTTCTGACTTCAGTGTTTGCCTTATTGATTCATGTGATTTTACCTGTGAAACTAACACTACAACAAACACCTATCGCATCTGAACATCCAGCTGCCCTGGGCCTGGTTGTCACTTTCGTGGTAGACATGGTGCTGTTATAACCCAATGATGAGGGTTGACGCTTTTTTTTAGAAATACATGAAATTTTTAGAAGTACAATGAAATTTTTTAGAAGTACATGAAAACAGGAGTTTTAATGCCTGTCTGTCTAAGCATGTAATCTTCTTACAAGTAGAATGTATGGTATACTGTATAAAATGATAGACAGGTAGTACTGACTGTTGCTGTGACCTTCAATGAGGGATGTGTTCATCAGTCTCTAGCTATCTGAAAGTTATAAGCTAAATGTCTAGATTGAGCCAGTTGTATGGATGGCCTTCATACAACTTGAAAAGAAACCAAATTTTGCGAGGTTTGATCCTTTTGGAGCGGTATCTAGACACTACCTGGGTTGAATTTGGGCAGCTCACATGGCTCTAGACAGCTGCAGGTGTGCAAATAAATCAAGAACTTACAGTAAAGTAGAAAATCGAAACTGGTAGTCTTCCCCTCTACTTAATGGAAGAGCATTTGGTCTTTTAGGAGAAAGTTTAACCAGAATATATCAGCATCATCTCGTAGCATCTGGCCTTTTCCATTGATTTTAGAGAGAGCTCAGAAGACATGCATAGAATTGATATCCAGCTTTTAGATAACTAAACTCAGGCAAGATTGACTCATGCTGTGGTTTGGCAAATTCTAAACAAATTAAAATTATTAAGAGTTTGGAAGAACAACTGTACTTTGCTGTAGAGGAGGATGACAATACTAGCTTTGGGTCAGAAGAGGCCAGGATGGAATATGAAATTGTCTTTGCAGTGTACTCAATGTGTTTGCATGTACATTGGTCTATGCATCTTGGCATTGCAGCAGCACTATTTTGAAACTTTTGCACAAAGGAAACATTTTTTTCCAAATCCTGGAGTGTACTACCTAGTGAGCTCAGAAATTCAGTTTTACCAGCAAGCTGCCTGTCTCTGTTATGAAAATTAGAAGTAATAATACCTGTTGTTTTAGGTAATCCCAATGAAGAAATGTTGGATTCGGCTCACAGATTCAGATATCGAAGTTTATGTATTGACCAGGTTCTTTCTGACTGTGACAGAAGCTTACAGCTTGGGTTCCATTCAGTTCTGCACATACACGTCTTACTCCAGCTGAGATGCCCAGGACACACCCCATGACCTCCAATTGTTGCTCCAGAAATATACAGGTCTCCTCTATCTCCTGTGGCCTATCACGAAGCCCAGCGGAGATGCCTTAGGGTATTTCAAATGACACTAGACACCAGAGTGCGGATAATTCAAATGAGAGCTTACACATAGACACCGATGCTGTTGGAAATTGTGTGACTCACTTCCCTAAACATGGGTGCTTCAGGTGATTTCATATAATCATGGAATCTGAGAATGGTTTGGGTTGGAAGGGAGTTTAAAGCTCATCTAGTTCCAACCCCCCTGCCACAGGCAGGAACACCTTCCACCAGACCAGCTTTCTCTAAGCCCCATCCAACCTGGCCTTGAACACTGCCAGAGATGGGACAGACGCAGCTTCTCTGGGCAACCTGTGCCAGTGTCTCACCACCCTCACAGGGAAGAACTTCCTAATATCTAATCTAAATCTCCCTTCTGTCTTGGAAGCTGTTCTAAGGCCTCCCCAGAGCCTTCTCTTCTCCAGGCTGAACAAGCCCAGCTCTCTCAACCTGTCTTCATAAGAGCAGCTCCCAGAGCATCTTCATGGCCCTCCTCTGGACTCTTTCCGACAGACAGTGTATCATCTGAGATATCCACATGAGCCTATGACAGCACTCAGGAGACTTGCCCTTGTTAAGTGACACTTGAAATACCTAAGAATATATAAAATAAAATAAAATAAAAATTAAAAAAAAATAAAATAAAATAAAATAAAATAAAATAAAATAAAATAAAATAAAATAAAATAAAATAAAATAAAATAAAGCTGTTCCTTTGCCTTTAACCCATCCAGAGGCAGATTTGTCTGGGTCAGATCTGCAAAGTCTGATCAACGATTTCCTTGTGGCAATATTTGCCACAGTAGGCACTGTCTGGTTTGCCAGACATGCCAAAGTATCCACATATCCAGTTACTAGAAGTCTTTCTGTTGAATTGTCTGGAATTTGAATAAAGGCAAGTTGTAAAATGACACAAACAGAGCCTGCTGTGTCTGTTTGTAACAGACATTTGTGTCTGTTAATTACATTTGCTCAGAACTACTGCCTTTTTTAATGTTGGTTATTTTTGACATGATCCTTTTGTACAGATGTTGTCTGCAGTGGTTAGCACCATGCCAAGTCTTAGATGCTTTGCAAGGTTTCTTCCAGCACCATGGGGGTCATCAGGTCACCCTTTTTCCTATTTAACTGTTAATAGCTAGCATGATTTGTAATCTTGTTGTCAGATGTGGAGGCTAATAAGGGGGCTGTGAGCAGAAGAATGCTAGTTTTCATCACTTGTGCTGTTTAGCAAATGTGTTGTAACAGAAAGCTGAAGTGTTCAACATCCAAACCCCAAAGCACTTCGTACTTCTAACCTCTTCCTTCTGCCTCTCATCTCCTTCAGAAACAGAAGGAGGTAATTTCCAAGGTCAACATGTCCGCTTTTATTCAGACATTTTTTCGAAAGAGAAAGAGGGAGAGACACACATTCATTTTGATCTGTGAATTCCAAGTTTAAAAGGACTCTGATGAATAACCCTCCCCTCATTTGAAAGGCTGGTTTCTAACATACCTCAGGAACAGCCAGATCTGATAGGGAATATCATTCAGAATTCTTTCATGTAGCTCATTTCCTAATCTCTTTGCTCCATCACTGGAAGGTTAATAGGAAAACCAACAAATGGGCATATTGCTGCAATCAAGCAAAAATCCCAAGTCTGTTTACATGGTTACACAGCTTTCATGTGAAGACAGCAAACAGATGGCTCCCTGAACAGAAAGGCACCTATATCTGTGCTTATTTTTCCTTGGTGGGAAGTAATCTCATCCTTTACCTTGTACAGCAGTGCCTGGAGACCAACACTAGGATGAGTCACGCAAGGTGCTACAGTGATTCCTTGCAAGAAGCCCCAGAGAACTTATAATTAATATGAGTAGAAATATTCCTGTTTGACTGAGACCCAGGAGCTTATGGCTGTGCTTTCCTTGAGCAAACAGATGCATCTCGTGTGAATGTCCTCATCCAAACTACTATCTTAAGCATCCTTTATAGTCAAAAGAAAGGAATAGGCCCTTTGAAGTGGCTTGGTGGAAAGCAGTGAACTCACCACAGACCGATCTTCTGTATAAGCTCCACAAACAGATGGGGAGAAGTGGACCAGTGCTCCTGGTGGTCATAGGGACTCCAGATCTGGAGTGGACAGCCTCCTGAAGAAAACCCAAGAGATAACCTTCTGAATAAAACCCAAGAGGTATTGATCTTTGAGCTAAAGTCTCTGGAACATTAGTAAACTCCTGTTCCCCACAGACCAGCCACAGTGTGGGACTTGGTCCACTCATTCATCAGTCAATAATTTTGACAGTGTCAGGGTGATTAAAATACTGCATGGTAGACAACAAAACATGAGCTAGAGGAGGCTCACAGCTGCATTTAACAAGCATGCTGCCAGCAGGTTGAGGGAAGTGGTACTTCTTCCCTACTCAGAAGTGGTGAAACACATCTGGGGTACTGTAAAATGCACTGGACTCTGCAGGACAAGAGTGGCATGGAAATAGTGGAGCCATGAAGGTAATTGAGGGATTGGAGCATCTCTCATACAAGAGAGAGTGAGAGAGCTGGGATTGTTTAGCCTGCAGAAGAGAAAACTCATTAGGTTCTTTCAATACTTATAAATAGCTGATGGGGAAGGAGAAAAGAAGATGAAGCCAGGATCTTCTTAGTAATGCCCAGAGACAAGTCAAGAGGCAATGGGCACAAACTGAAATACAGGAAATTCTGTTTAGATAGAGGAAAACTTTTTCTTTGTGAGGGTAGTGGAATACTGCAACAGGTTGCCCAGAGAGGATGTTGAGTCTCCATTCCTGGAGATATTCAAAACCTGACTGAGCACAGCCCTGAACATCATTCTCCAGGTTGGTTGGATTAGACAACCTCCAGAGACCCCTCCCAACCTCAGCAATCCTATAATACTGTGTTGAAGAATTCAGAACAATAAGCAGAAAGGCAGAGCCTAGCTCAGGCCCAGGTGAAGTACATAATGCAAATAAAAGAAGGAGCCAGAACAACAGGATAAAAGTATAACGGTCTCTATTTGGCAAACCTGCATACACTGGCCATTGACCATGACTAAGGGTCTCACCCAGAGCACGAGTCTGTGCTATCTGCTTGGCTGATAGAGAAAAAGTGTGCATCATGCTGCATGGACCAGGCTCCACAGCGCAGCACCTTTCTTTGCAGCTGGGAGATGTTTATTTGCAGCATTAAAGAACATACACTCCTTACACCAACAAAACCAAATAATTTAAAAAAGGACGCAAAAGTTAAAGCAAATTAATGCACCTTATATCTAACCCTGAAGGTAAGAAGACATGTCCCGTTCAAAAGCCAAAGAGAAAGAAATTCCAAAGTGTGGGAAGGAAGCCCTTGACAAAGAAAATGTTGAGTTACTGGTACTCATGGAGTCTCAGGACAAAGGGGAAGATCTATTTTCTACTCCCTTATACAGCTGCTGCTGAGTTTCAGTGTTTCAGCGTTTCAGGTTTTACTTCGGATGAAGTTGATTTTTTATGGCCTCACAGCTGTCAGAAGGTTTTAAACAACAGTAAAGTAGGTATAAAATATCCCCCATGCTGCAACAACATCTGGGTATGCAGTTTGCCAAGGTATCAATACCAGCATAAAATGATGCTTGTGAATGTGAAAGATCTCATCCAACCCATGTTGAAATCAACGAGAAATACTTTCTTGGGCTTTGGAATGGTTCAGTCTGGCCTCAGACATGGCAATTAAAACAGATAATGGACAGATTACAGGAGTCACCAGAGAGCAAGTTTGTAGACACACTGATAGCACCACCCCATACGTATAAATAGGAGCCAGCATGAAAAAAAAAATTACTACTTACTCATCTCCTTCACTTGTTCCAATCTGAAAGGGCTAACGCATGAATAGGCTTTTCAGCCATGAGTCTCTGCCCATGCAAAATGAGTCCAAATGGCTGAGCAGAACAGTAGCTATTTTTATCAGTCATTTTTATCTGTTTTGTATACATGTTGCAAGATGATGGAGGAGCGGTCTCTAGAATTAAGTCTTTGGAGCCAGGAGGTGGAAGTGTGTAAGCAGTCAGTCAGGCAGTCCCAACTCCTTCAAAATATTGGCTATGAATGTTACCTTTTTGTTGTTGTCAGAATTACCCGAAATAGCTTTAGTCCTCGTTTTACAAATCAGTAAAAATCAGGGCAAATCAGGGCACCGAAGCTGAAAAGAATGAGACGAATTGTGGAAACCTTTAGTCAGTGCTAGGGCTTTAGCTTTGACTTCTGAATGGCAATTTGCAAAGCATTACCCAATTCTACTGACATTACAAATTCTCCTTTTTTTTTTTTTTTTTTTCTTTTTGCAGGTGGATCTTGATTAAGTAACCCAGAACCTTTCAGCTAATTGGTAACATTCACTTGTGTATAGAGATATATACAATATACACCCCTATGTGCCTGGGTGAAATCTTATACTAGCATTTTTGCGCTTATATAAGACATGGTTACTTTTCTTGCCTATTTTCAATGTGGTTTTCTGTATTTATATCAGTATTAAATGTAATTTATTAAGTGTATAACCTTGACAGTGTGAATACATTGCCATTTATTAGGCATTGGCAAGGCATTAAAACATCTGGTTTAGAAGAAACACAGCACTTCTCTGGAGCTTTTGTTCCGTTAGTTGGAATTACTTTGGGAAACTCTCCAGAGAGAAAGCTCTGGCTTAACATCTTCTAGCCACATTCATGCAAGAGAGTCTTTGGTGCAAACTTGGCATCAACAGTAGGGAAGATTATGGGATTGCCCTTTTCCTAGACCCTACTGCAACATCCAGATGACCCAGGGAAAAGCAGGAAATAGAAGGACTGAAGCGCAGAAAAGAAATTGAGAGAGAATGGGGCTCCATCACTCTTAGCACGCATAGCCTGAATATATTTTTAAAACAGAAGAGAACTTGATCTGAGCTGTGGGCAACATATCTCAAGTACTCTCTCATACCTGTAGCCTGACTGATGCCTTCAAGTGCAAGTACAGAACAAGTACAACTAGAAAGTGCGAGTGTAGCACTGAAGGATCTGTGCATGTGACAACTCTCAGCAGAGGTCAAATGTGGGACTGAAGACTAAAAGCTAGTTTTACCAGATCAGTACAAGGAGCAGCTCCAGTCCTCTTAAACGGACTTTAATTGCAGAATCATGAGAAAGTTTTTGTTGGAAGGGACCTTCAGTCTAACCGCCTCTTCAAAGCCCAACTCCTTTTCACAAGGCTAATTGTGAAACTAGAGAAACTCTGTTCAGTTTTGAAAATGTCCAAGGATGGAGGTTGTACAGTGCCTCTACAGAATTATAGGAAGGACACTAAGGAAGGACAACCCCGCTATAAAACCTATACCAAAGGTGATAATGATAATAGCAGGCTTGGGACTACAGCTTCCAAGTGGCAATATGCCGAGGTGAAAAAAAAATAAGAGCAGATTACCACTGAACCAATATCAAATAGAAAACTTCCAGTCAGATCAATGAATCCAAGTGAAACAATCCAGCTTCAAGGAATGCTGGAATATTTCATTTTTTGTAAAAAATGTTGAAGGCAAACATTTTGACAGATGCATTTACATTTACTTAGAGAAATAAGAACTAATCTTCTCATCTTAATTTAGACTGAAAACAGATCTTGCAATCTTAGAATACCCCCCAGAATCCAAAATTATAACTGTTCTTCAGTATAAAGGATACGTAAGGCCTGTGTGCAGTAGGAAATTAGTAAAGTAGGTTATATCAGATCTCCTGGACCTTGAAACCTGTGAATATATTAGATAGCCATGCACATTTAAATATATACATTGTTGCATACAAATCATCATTTTACTATCCAAAACTCTGTGACAGAATTGGATAGATTCCATTTATTAAAAAAAAATCAAACATATACTCTCTTTCCAAATATAACTAATTTAAACAATTGCAGAAACAGAAGTAAAATCTCCCTTAAAAATCATATATCTATTCTTGGATTATTCTGCAACCCTAGCTATGCTGGAGTTCACTACTGCATGCTGGGAATACACACTTTCATCTTCATCAGTCTGCTTTATGTAGTGTTTCAAAGGTCCTGGCTGTGACTTGATATTTCCTGCCACTGTTTGCTGGAGCAGAACAAGCACTGGCCTACAGTTCCCTGGGAGTCAATGGTTGTCTTGGAAATCTATGAAAGGCTTATAAGAAAACTGATCTGAGAGTGACCGCAGGAGGCAACATCTTCTTTTGATGACTGTTAAAGTCCTTGGTGGATGGGCACTACGTTTGATGACAGTCTTACAGAGTTTCTGGAGCCTAGCGTGAGGAAGTGGAGATCTTGTGCCACTTCTGTTGCCAGTATGTTTAAATTCACTATGCAGACCCTGAACACCTGCCAAAAATGAAAACATATAATGCAATAACAGTTCAGAAAAAGTCGAAAGCCAGTGTGTCAAACTAACGCTATCCTTCTCATTTGCTTTGCCATCAAAGAGATGTAGAAAAGTACTTCCAGCCAGGTTTTGGGGGGCTGCTGATAAACATCATGTACGCAAGTCAAAGCATTCTGTGTGTGAAAATATTTTGAAGTTGGTATTATCCCTTGGTATGGCCAGTACTCTTCTGCCAAACTAAACCAGCCTGAGGGCTGCTGTAGTTCATGCAGAAAATTCATAGTTATGGGTCAATGCTGTAGCCGGGTGTTGGCTTCCTGCCCCTCAGAGTTCAACAGGGAGTTAGAAAGAGGTGAAGAAGGAACAAAGACAAGACTGGTTGGTTTGCCACAGTCGAAGAACCACCTAGAGAGAGAGAGAGGGGAACAGAGGGGTGGAACAGCCCTCTTATGAAAACAGGCTGAAAGAGTTGGGGTTGTTCAACCTGCAGAAAAGAAGGCTCTGGGGAGACTTTTTTGTGGTCTTTCAGTACTTAAAAGGGCTTATTAGAAAGATGGAGAGGAACTTTTTAGCAGGGCTTGTTGCAATAGGACAGGGGGTAATTTTTTTTAACTAAAAGAGGGCAGATTCAGATGAGATATAAAGAAGATTTTTTTTACAATAAGGGTGGTGAGACCCTGGCACAGGTTGCCCTGAGAAGCTGTGGCTGCCCCATCCCTGGCAGTGTTCAAGACCAAGTTGGATGGGGCTTTAAACAACCTGGTCTAGTGATTGCGTTAGATGACCCGGGGGTTGGACCAGATGACCTTTAGAAGTCCCTTCCAACCCAAACCATTCTATGATTCTATGATTTTATGATTCAAACTCATCACCCGAGAAGCTATGCTGTTGGAACTGGAAGATCTGAGGTTAATGCAAGTAACAATAGATATAAAACATTTTATTTTACAATGAATATTCAGAGGAACTCTCCATTTTGGTTTAGTGCATTTCAACAGCAAGATAAAAATGGCTGTTCAGCTTTTCAGAGGTGCACCTCAGCTACGGTGAAATTTCTGAATGTGAGATATTGTATAGAATACAATGGTCAGTCCTATCATATTATTTAAACTTGTTCTCTTGGGGAAAAAAAACCCAAAACAACCAAAAACCAAACCAAAAAACCTTAGCCCCAATAGTATTAGTCGACAGAGGAAGGAAGGGTTGTGTCTTAAGATAGAAGAGCAATTTCTATTCAAATAGAGAAGTCAGAAGACAGCTTTGAAAAATGATGCATGGGAAAACCTGCCAACAAAAGTAAAGAAGGGAGCAGAAAAGTATCAGCTGCCTTGAGATATATTTAGGAAATCCAGCAGTTTGAAAAAAACGCCTCAAGGTAAAACGTTTAAGCTATTGTATGGTCAGCTTCAGCCTTGACAGTTTGGTTATCCCTAGAAGTGGTCAGGAACAAAAGTGAATTTTACAGAGGTATTTGACAAGCTTCCAATAGAAATGAGTAATCATAGTCAGGTTTGGAAGGAAAATTCTATACTCTACAGGTGGGATCCGCGTACCTTCACTTATCAAAAAGGTAATCATGTTCAAATTAATTGCCTAGACATAACTACTTTTTTTCAAGACTTCTTAAGATTTAAAAAAATCGCTCACTGAATGGTCATGTTTCCCTTCGTTCACTAGTAAGCATACAGCAGATATCATTCCAAGCTATTAAATGACTAACAGAGAGTAGAAACATGCTGGACATTATCTCTTTTAGGGGAATTTCCCTCAAAATTTCAAGTGGTCTTTCACTACTTTACTGATAGATTGGAAAACTTGTACTCCAGTCTCACACCATCCAGTAGCCGAAAAACTTCAGCTGTTCAGCACTGGTGTTCTTCTTTCCTGGGATTTTTTTGTTTGTTTATTTATTTTGGTTTTTTCCTAATCATATTTTCAACATTAGTTCATTGGGACTGATTCTTATGCATATAGTGGGGGATTTCCCCAGTGCCAAACAAAAAATTAAGAAATCCAACACCAGCAATCACAAGCTCACCCTTATTTTTATAGGTCCCACACCAAAAGTGCAGTTTAAGCATCTTCTCAATCAGTTTATCTATTTTTTGCAGCTATTCAAATACGCCTAACTTTGTGTGCGTTTTAGGACACAGAAACACTCTATCTTAGGCAC
Organism: Strigops habroptila; assembly: GCF_004027225.2. Lineage (NCBI taxonomy): Eukaryota > Metazoa > Chordata > Aves > Psittaciformes > Psittacidae > Strigops > Strigops habroptila. The sequence goes on from NC_044277.2 coordinate 99,139,474, forward strand.
TTAGGTTAGTTAGAAACCATCTCCTTCAACATCTTGTGAAGGAAATAAGAACTTGCAGAAGCTGATCTTCTATCCATTGTCTGCGGTCTCAATAAAAAAAACCAGCTGTAAGTCAGGGGTGGAATTACATCCCAAATTACAATATTTTCTTCCTCTCTGCCTCCCCACACACTTTTGCTAAAATGGATTCAACCCGAGTCATCTGTACCTCTCCTATTTTTCATCATTCGTAGTATCTTATAGAGCAAATTTGCATGGACCCAAGTCACAGCTCCCAACTACCCATAGGCAAAAGACCATTCTCTGATGAGACCGGAATTAAGGTCATCTCTTATACAATGTCTTTAAAGCCAATTTTTCAGCCTTTGAAGATATGTATCACCATGGGAGCAGAATTGAGAGAGTCAAAGACATGTCAGTGTGAGAGGAGAAGAATATAAATGGATACCTTCCAGTATCCATACCAGGTCAAGGATAAGGGATCTGCCTTAACAGCCACAGCACATTGCTCTTAGCTCAAGCAGGAGCAGCCAGTCTGTTTGCAGCTGGAAAAGCAAAGTTCCATCAACAACATTTACATAGTTCACATGAAACCCTGGGGCTGATTAGGTGTGAAATAGGGATGGGAAACCGCTTTTAAGTGTCCAGCATTCTTGGCTCCAACTAAGCCCATCCAGGACATTTTCATCTGTGTGCCACACCTAACTCCACAGAAACAGAAGTAAGGTGAAACAGAAGTAAGGTAAATCAGAAAGGAAGCTCTGTGGTACTAAGGGGTCATCTGCAACTTGGGGAGGCACACCAGAGCCCTTTTCCTACAGCTAGAAAATACTGAAGAGATTCTAGAAAAGGGATATTGAAAGCACCTGGGCAACAGTCCTGTAAAGCACATATTCAAACTATTCCACTTTGTTTTTCTTGTCTCTGTGGCTGTCTTACACCTTCACTCCTGACCTATGTTTTTGTCATTTACTGTTAATACTGAGTAAAGGAGAGGGAAGATCAGATCTAGAGCTTTCTGCCATTTATGAACCAGAAGAAAATGGGGTGTGGAGAGAGCCTTGTGATATCCGCACCCCAGGCAGTTAGGAAATTCAGGAGCTTGAAGAGGAGATGTTGTATATGAGTGTCTGTCTGTGATACTTGGAGAAGCAGTTACAGTTGTGTTAGTAGTTGCTAAGATGTGGAAAGGACTTATCTTCAGCAGACACAAGAGGTCCACTCTTGTGAGACATAGATGTTACAGGTCCCTTACCTCCACTTCAGGTAAAGTACGGAGTGTTATGGAGACCTACAGCATTTGGGGAAGCAGGCCTTTTAATTTCAATTTTTCCCTGCTCCTACCAACACAACAGTATGCCACATGGCCTGTTTGCAATGACATGTAGGAGAGCTCACACTGCTGGAATCCAAGCTTGGGAGTTTAAAACTAAATGGATAGCTTTAAAAGCATCTCTGTAATGACTTGTGTGCTATTGTGTTTCCCATAGATCATAGAATCATAGAATCATAGAATCATAGAATCATAGAATCATAGAATAGTAAGGGTTGGAAAGGACCTTAAGATCATCTAGTTCCAACCCCCCTGCCATGGGCAGGGACACCTCACACTAAACCATGTGGCCCAAGGCTCTGCCCAACCTGGCCTTGAACACCACCAGGGATGGAGCATCCACAACCTTCCTGGGCAACCCATTCCGGTGCTTCACCACCCTCACTGTAGAGAACTTCTTCCTTATAGCTAATCTAAACTTCCCCTGTTTAAGTTTGAACCCATTACTCCTTGTCCTACCACTACAGTCCCTAAGGAAGAGTCCCCCCACAGCAGCCTTATAGACCCCCTTCAGATACTGAAAGGCTGCTATGAGGTCTCCATGCAGGCTTCTCTTCTCCAGGCTGAACAGCCCCAACTCTCTCAGCCTGTCTTCATACGGGAGGTGCTCCAGCCCTCTTATCATCCTCGTGGCCCTCCTCTGGACTTGCTCCAACAGCTCCATGTCCTTTTTATGTTGAGGACACCAGAACTGTACACAATACTCCAAGTGGGGTCTCACAAGAGCAGAGTAGAGGGGCAGGATCACCTCCTTTGACCTGCTGGTCAAGCTTCTTTTGATGCAGCCCAGGATACGGTTGGCTTTCCAGGCTGCACACAAGTGCACACTGCCAGCTCATGTTAAGCTTCTCATCAACCAACACCCCCAAGTCCTTCTCCGCAGGGCTGCTCTGAATCTCTTCTCCACCCAACCTGTAGCTATGCCTGGGATTGCCCCGACCCAGGTGTAGGACCTTACACTTGGCTTGGTTGAACTTCATAAGGTTGGCATCAGCCCACCTCACAAGCGTGTCAAGGTCCCTCTGGATGGCATCCCTTCCCTCCAGCGTATCAACTGAACCACACAGCTTGGTGTCGTCGGCAAACTTGCTGAGAGCGCACTCAATCCCACTGTCCATGTCGCTGACAAAGATGTTGAACAGGACCAGTCCCAACACCAATCCCTGAGGGACACCACTTGTTACAGTTTTCCAACTGGACATTGAGCCATTTACCACAACTCTTTGCGTGTGGCCATCCAACCAGTTCTTTATCCACTGAGTGGTCCATCTATCACATTGATGTCTCTCCAATTTAGAGACAAAGATGTCGTGCGGGACAGTGTCGAATGCTTTGCATAAGTCCAGGTAGATAACGTCAACTGCTCTGCCCTTGTCCATCAGTTCCGTGGCTCCATCATAGAAGGCCACCAAACTGGTCAGGCAGGATTTCCCCTTAGTGAAGCCATGTTGGCTGTCACCAAACACCTCGTTGTTTTTCATGTGCCTTCGCATGCTTTCCAGGACAATCTGCTCCAAGATTTTGCCAGGCACAGAAGTGAGGCTGACTGGTCTGTAGTTCCCCGGGTCTTCCACCTTCCCCTTCTTGAAAATTGGGGTTATATTACCCTTCTTCCAGTCATCGGGAACTTCACCTGGCTGCCATGATTTTTCAACTATGATGGACAGTGGCTTAGCAACTTCATTCGTCAGCTCCTTCAGGACCCGCGGATGGATTTCATCAGGTCCCATGGACTTGTGCATGTTCAGGTTCTTAAGATGGTCTCGAACCTGATCCTCTCCTACAGTGGGCCTAAGGTCTTCATTCTCACAGTCCCTGCATTTGCTTTCCAAGACTTGGATGGTGTGGTCAGAGTATTTGCTAGTGAAGACTGAGGCAAAGAAGTCATTTAGAACCTCAGCCTTCTCCAAATCCAGGGTAACCAGTTCTCCCGATAGCTTCAGGAGAGGGCCTATGTTGTCCCTAGTCTGTCTTTTATTTGCTACTTACCTATAGAATCCTTTCCTGTTATCTTTCACTTCCCTTGCCAGATTTAATTCTAACTGGGCCTTCTAACTTTCCTAACCTGGTCCCTAGCTTCCTGGACAATGCTCCTATATTCTTCCCAGGCTGCCTGTCCTCGCTTCTACCTTCTATAAGCTTCTTTTTTCCCTCTAAGTTTCCTCAGCAGGTCTCCTGGCCCTCCTGCCACACTTCCCTCTAGTCGGGATGCAACACTCCTGAGCATGTAGCAAGAGATCCTTGAATATCAACCAGCAGTCTTGGGCCCCCCTGCCCTTTAGGACTGTATCCCATGAAACCTTACTAAGGAGGTTCCTGAAGAGGCCAAAGTCTGCTTTCTTGAATTCCAGGACAGTGAGCTTGCTGCATGCTCTTCTCACTGTCCTGAGGATCTCAAACTCAACCATCTCGTGATCACTAGAGCCAAGGCTGCCCTGGAGCGTTACATTTCCAACCAGCCTCTCCCTGTTGGTGAGCACGAGGTCAGGCATGGTACCTCTCCTTGTCGGGTCCTCTATTACTTGAAAGAAGAATTTGTCTTCTACACAATCGAGGAACCTCCTGGATTGCTTGTGCTGGGCCGTACCGTCCTTCCAATAGATACCAGGATGGTTGAAGTCCCCCATGAGGACAAGGGCCTGCGAGCATGAGGCTGCTCCTATCTGTCTGTAGAGCGCTTCATCCACAGAGTCCTCTTGATCAGGCGGTCTGTAACAGATCTCCACCGTAATGTCGTCATCGCTGTTCTCCCTTTGATCCTGACCCAAACATTCTGTTGACTCATCACCCGTCCCCAGACAGAGTTCCATACTCTCCAGCTTACCACTGACATAAATAGCAACACCCCCTCCCCATCTGCCTGGCCTGTCTTTTCCAAACAGCCTGTAACCTTCCATTCCAACACTCCAGTCATAGGAGCCATCCCACCATGTTTCTGTGATACCAATGACATCATACCTCCGTAGCCCTGCACACATCTCTAGGTCCTCTTGTTTGTTCCCCATACTACGGGCGTTTGTATAGAGGCATCTGAGCAGAGCTCCAAATGAAGCCAACTCATTGGCTGGAGCAGCTGAAATATCTCTACATCGCTCCAAGCACTTATTATAGGTGCTGGCAACTGACTGGGAGTGTTGGGATGGATTGATTCCCCCCTCCCCCAACACATCTAGTTTAAAGCTGCCTTGACCAGCCTGGCAAGCCTCCTACCAAAACAGCTCTTCCCCTTCTTTGTCAGACCAGCTCCACCAGCCTCCAGTAGATCTGGCCTCCCAAATGGAGCCCCATGTTCTAAATAGCCAAAGCCCTGACTATGGCACCACCATTCTAACCATTTATTAACCTGCCAAACGCGCCTAGCTTTTTTAAGGTCCTCCCCTTTGCCCTGGAGAATCGATGAAAAAACTATCTGAGCTCCAAAGCCCCTAACCACCTCTCCCAGGGCTCTGTAGTCCTTCTTAATGATTCCCAGGCTGCTGCTGTCAATATCGCTAGCACCCACATGGACCACTAGAAGTGGGTAATAGTCAGCAGGACTCACTACAGCAGGCAGCCTCTCAGCAACATCCTTGATCCGAGCCCCTGGCAGGCAACACACCTCCCTCCAGACTGGATCAGGCCAACAGATGGGTACCTCTGTGCCTTTCAAAGTAGAGTCACCTACTACTATGACCCTCTGCTTTTTCCTGGAGGCACCAGTAGTGATCCTCTTTACTGGTGCATCAGCAGGATGTTCATTAAGTGTGGCGGGTGCTTTCTCGTTAGCCCCCTGCAGAACCGAAAAGCAGTTCAGGGTGGGGACATCAGATTTAGAAGGAAGCCCCTTGTCATTAATTGTCCTCTTCCTCCTTTTTGTGTTGGTTTTTCTTGTTACTAATTCCCAGCTTCCTGGGTTGTTGCCCTCCTTCTTTCTTATGTGAGCAATGACGGATGCTTGTGGCCCCTGCACAGTTTGGGCCTGGAGCAAGCAGCCCAGCTTCCTCTCAGCTTCCCTGGCAACTTTTAGCTCTCCAACAGCCTCCCGCAGCTCAGTCACCTGCTGCAGGAGGACCTCCACTAGGGCACACCGAGTGCAGCCGTGTCCATTGTGCACCCTAGCCTCAAGAGACCAGTCAAGGCACTTTCTACACTCCGAGGTCTGCACCACAGCCTCCCCCCTCATCGGCTCTATCTGGGTGCCGATGCTGGCCGCCACCAGGGCAGCCAGAGCAGAGCTCCCAGAGTGGGCTCTGGTCCTGAGGCGAGTGCTCACCATCACGCTCGCTGCCCGCTCGAACTGCCGCGCCACCCCAACTGATGTGCTGCACTCCTGGTCGCTCGCACTCCCTGGTGTGGGTTTTTACCCACTGAGGGCTGCTGCCTTCACTCCTGGCACCGCCTCTTGTGAGTCACTGCTTGCGTCAGCTGAGCTGCCGGCTCCTGGGCAAGTCCTGTTGAGGACTTGAGCCTCCCTCGGTGGCTCTTGCCATGGAACCCTGGAACCATAGAATCACAGAATATTTTGGGTTGGAAGGATCTTAGAGATCATCTAGTTCCAACCCCCCTGCCATGGGCAGGGACACCTTCCACTAGACCAGGTTACTCAAAGCCTCGTCCAACCTGGCCTTGAACACTGCCAGGGACAGGGCAGACACAGCTTCTCTGGGCAACTTGTGCCAAGGCCTCACCACCCTCACAGGGAAGAACTTCTTCCTCAGATCTCATCTAAGTGTCCCCTCTGTCAGTTTAAAGCCATTCCCCCTTGTCCTATCCTTACAAAGTTCTTGTAAAAAGACCCTCTCCAGCTTTCTTGTTGGCCTCTTTAGGCACTAGAAGCTGCTCTAAGGTCTGCTTGGACCCTTCTCTTCTCCAGGCTGAACAACCCCAGCTCTGTCAGCCTGTCTCTATAGCAGAGGTGCTCCAGCTCTTGGAGCATCTTTGTGACCTCCTCTGGACTTGCTCTGAAAGACCCATGTCCTTCTTATGGTGGGTCCCCAGAGCTGGATGGAGGACTGCGAGGCGGGGGGGGGTGTGTGTGTGTCTCATGAGAGTGGAGTATAGGGGGGAGTATCCCCTTCCTTGATCTTCCTTTGGTTATGTTGCTTGTGATGCAGCCCAGGATATGGTTGGCTTTCTCCATGTCCTCCACGTCATCAGGAGGAGCAGATCCTGCCCTGACTGAGCTGTATCACAGGATGTCTTGGAGCAGGAAAAGGATTCATAAACCTCACCCAGCAACAATGTACCATTAACTCCAGCAGCTGCCCACACATAGCTTCTATCCATAGATAATTCAAAGAAAGTTACATTTTCTGCCTTGAAAAAGAGGCTGTCCAGGCAGTCATTGCAGATGTGCTAAGACTATGGAGGAATATATTTGGCTGGGCAGGGCCAACAGGGATTTCATAAATATAAGACCCTAAAGGTGACTCTGTATTAATAGTGCACTGCATTGCTGTGTGCCATGTGGACTTCATTTCTTGGTCTTTCAAGGAAAATGGTAATCACAATGCATCTGGCAGTTGCTGGGAAGGGAAAGGATTTCCCCTCTCTGCTGTCCTTTTTAAGCAATGACATTTATATCCAATGATCTTCAACAGGTATCACTAAGAAAGGACTAAGATCTCAATTCTCCCCCAACAAAGAGATTGCTTAATGAAATAACCCATAGCCTAATGTCAGGTACACAAAAATAGTACACAGCTGAGCTTGTGTGAGTCTTCCTACTGAACTCATACCACATGTAATCCAGTCAGAGTAAACTATGAGATCAGAGCTGTTCACTTGTCTGCAACAACAGTGAACAGGAGCGGGTAGCTTCAAATTCTAGAAATTATTTTCTTAAACACTTCAAGCCTGAAAGAGCTAGCCTTCAGACAGGGTTGTAAAATGAAGATTACAAAGATTACATGCATGCACACATATAGAAGATTTATTTTTTATTTTCTGGAATAAAGAGTAAGTCATTCAGCCATCTATCCAGCCACTGTGGTTCAAGAGAGAAGAGCCAAAAAGGACTGGAAAGCAAATTTATCTTGTGTTACTGATGGTGGGTTGGACTGGTTGAAGAAAACTTAGTTCCCTATTAGCATAAGGGATGACTGCTGTGTCGTGGTTTGAGCCCAGCCGGTAACTCAGAACCACACAGCCGCTCGCTCGCTCACCCCCCCCCCCCCCCTTCTTCCTCCCCCCGCTCCCGGAGGGATGGGGAGGAGAATGGGAAGAATGCAACTCCCACGGGTTGAGATAAGAGCAGTCCCGCAACTAAGGTATAACACAAAACCACTACTGCTACCACCAATGATAATAACGATTAGTGAAATAACAAGGGGAGAGGATACAATTGCTCACCACCCGCCGACCGATACCCAGCCTGACCCGAGCAGCGATCTGGGCCTTCCGGGTAACTCCCCCCGGTTTATATACTGGGCATGACGTGCTGTGGTATGGAATACCCCTTTGGCTAGTTTGGGTCAGGTGTCTTGTCTCTGCTTCTTCCCGGCTTCCCCTCCTCCCTGGCAAAGCATGAGACTGAGAAAGTCCTTGGTTGGAATAAACATTACTTAGCAACAACTAAAAACATCGGTGTTATCAGCGTTGTTCCCAGGCTGAAAGTTAAAAAACACAGCACTGCACCAGCTACTAAGCAGGAGAAAAATGACTGCTATAGCTGAACCCAGGACAGTATCCACCCCTTATTCCATACCATTCACGTCATGCTCAGATCCCACATCTCTCAGCACACCATCACCCCTGTCCCATATATACACTTATATATACACCCACACCCACACACAGAGAAAGATATCGTTCCCTAGTCCATGGACCAATCCCTGTAAAATTGCTGAACTCATCCAGTCCATGATGTCAGGTTCCATCTCTTGTAATAGTCTTTCAGGGCAGGAGGGACGGTACATAGTGTTGGGTTGTTGCCTGCTGATGATACCGCCAAACTCATCTGGTCACTGCTGAGCTCGTCTGGTTTTCTCAAAATTCATTCTTTGTTGAGGTGATGATCGAAGGGAAGTGAGGGTCAATGGCTGGTGACCTGAAGATATCTAGCTGGTGGGCTATAAAAGTGTTATAGAGCAGGCAACAGCGTACAATTGAGTTCATTGGCTGTTTTCCCCCAAAATCAAATCCCCTTGAGGTACACATCGGACTTCCCCATCTTCCCGCATTACCCACCAAGTATATCCAGGTCCCTGAGCAAAAGCAACCCCACGAGTGGGTTTGCCTTTACCTGAAGCAGGAATAACCCAGACTGTCTTCCCCAACAAATTCTTTATGTGCACCACAGGAACTTTATCCCCCTCTACAGTACGTAAAAGTTCTGATTGGGCTGGGCCAGCCCTGTTGGCAGATCCCCTACTGTTGACCAACCAGGTGGCTTTTGGTAAATGTGTATCCCAGTGTTTGAAAGTCCCACCACCCATTGCTCTCAGTGTAGTTTTTAACAGCCCATTGTACCGTTCGATTTTCCCAGAGGCTGGTGCATGGTAGGGGATGTGGTATACCCACTCAATGCCATGCTCTTTGGCCCAAGTGTCTATGAGGTTGTTCCGGAAATGAGTCCCATTGTCTGACTCAATTCTCTCTGGGGTGCCGTGTCGCCACAAGACTTGTTTCTCAAGGCCCAGGATAGTGTTCCGGGCAGTGGCATGGGACACAGCGTATGTTTCCAGCCAGCCGGTGGTTGCTTCCACCATGGTAAGCACATAGCGCTTGCCCTGGCGGGTTGGTGGGAGTGTGATATAGTCAATCTGCCAGGCCTCCCCATATTTGTACTTCAGCCATCGTCCTCCATACCAGAGAGGCTTTAACCGCTTGGCTTGCTTAATTGCAGCACATGTTTCACATTCGTGAATAACCTGGGCAATAGTGTCCATCGTTAAGTCCACCCCTCGATCACGAGCCCATCTATATGTTGCATCTCTGCCTTGATGGCCTGAGGTGTCATGGGCCCACCGGGCTAAAAATAATTCACCCTTATGTTGCCAATCCAAGTCCATCTGAGCCACTTTAATCTTAGCAGCTTTATCCACTTGCTGGTTATTCTGGTGTTCCTCAGTGGCCCGACTCTTGGGTACATGAGCATCTACGTGGCGTACCTTCACCACCAGGTTCTGCACCCGAGCAGCGATATCTTGCCACAATGCAGCAGCCCAGATGGGTTTACTTCTGCGTTGCCAGTTGCTCTGCTTCCATTGCTGCAACCACCCCCACAGGGCATTTGCCACCATCCATGAGTCAGTATAGAGATAAAGTACTGGCCATTTTTCTCGTTCAGCAATGTCCAAGGCCAGCTGGATGGCTTTCACCTCTGCAAATTGACTCGATTCACCCTCTCCCTCAGCAGTTTCTGCCACTTGTTGCAGGGCACTCCACACAGCTGCCTTCCATCTCCGATGCTTTCCCACAATACAGCAGGACCCATCAGTAAACAAGGCATATTGCTTTTCACTCTCTGACAGTTCATTATATGGTGGGGCCTCTTCAGCACGCGTCACCTCCTCTTCTGGTGACATCCCAAAATCTTTGCCCTCTGGCCAGTCCATGATGACTTCTAGAATTCCTGGACGACTGGGATTTCCTATTCGAGCTCGTTGTGTAATTAGTGCGGCCCACTTACTCCATGTAGCATCAGTTGCATGATGTGTAGAGGAGACCCTGCCTTTGAACATCCAGCCCAGCACAGGCAACCGGGGTGCCAGGAGGAGCTGTGCTTCAGTTCCGATCACTTCTGAGGCAGCTCGAACCCCTTCATAGGCTGCCAGTATCTCTTTTTCAGTGGGAGTGTAGCTGGCCTCGGATCCTTTATATCCCCGACTCCAAAAGCCAAGGGGTCGACCTCGAGTCTCCCCTGGAGCTTTCTGCCAGAGGCTCCAGGTAGGACCATTCTCCCCAGCTGCGGTATAGAGCACATTTTTCACATCTGGCCCGGCCCGGACTGGTCCAAGGGCTACTGCATGAACTATTTCTCGTTTAATTTGTTCAAAGGCTTGTTGTTGCTCGGGGCCCCATTTGAAATCATTCTTCTTCCGGGTCACGTGGTAGAGAGGGCTTACAATCAGACTGTAATTTGGGATGTGCATTCTCCAGAACCCCACAACACCTAAGAAAGCTTGTGTTTCTTTCTTGTTAGTTGGTGGAGACATTGCTGTTATCTTGTTGATCACGTCTGTGGGGATCTGGCGGCATCCATCTTGCCATTTTATTCCCAAAAATTGAATCTCCTGTGCAGGTCCCTTGACCTTATTCCGTTTTATGGCAAAACCGGCCTTCAGCAGGATTTGGATTATTTTCCTCCCTTTCTCAAAAACTTCTTCCGCTGTATCACCCCACACGATGATGTCATCAATGTATTGCAGGTGTTCTGGAGCTTGCCCCTGTTCCAGTGCAGTCTGGATCAATCCATGGCAGATGGTAGGGCTGTGTTTCCACCCCTGGGGCAGTCGGTTCCAAGTGTACTGGACGCCCCTCCAAGTGAAAGCAAACTGTGGCCTGCATTCTGCTGCCAAAGGGATTGAGAAAAATGCATTGGCAATGTCAATTGTGGCATACCACTTGGCTGCCTTTGACTCCAGTTCATACTGAAGTTCTAACATGTCTGGTACGGCAGCACTCAATGGTGGTGTGACTTCGTTCAGGCCACGATAGTCTACTGTTAATCTCCACTCTCCATTAGACTTTTGCACTGGCCATATGGGGCTATTAAAGGGTGAGCGGGTCCTGCTGATCACTCCTTGGCTCTCCAGTCTGCGGATCAGCTTATGGATGGGAATCAAGGAGTCTCGGTTGGTGCGATATTGCCGCCGGTGCACTGTTGTGGTCGCAATTGGCACTTGTTGTTCTTCGACCTTCAGCAACCCCACAACAGAAGGATCCTCTGAGAGACCGGGTAAGGTGGACAGCTGCTTAATTTCCTCTGTCTCCAAGGCAGCGATACCAAAAGCCCATCTATACCCTTTTGGGTCTTTGAAATACCCTCTCCTGAGATAGTCTATGCCAAGGATGCATGGAGCCCCTGGACCAGTTACAATGGGGTGCTTTTGCCACTTCCTCCCAGTCAGGCTGATTTCAGCTTCCAGCATAGTTAACGCTTGGGATCCTCCTGTCACTCCAGAAATAGAAATGGGTTTCACCCCTTGATACCTTGATGGCATCAGAGTACACTGTGCACCGGTATCTACTAGAGCCTTATACTTCTGTGGGACTGATGTGCCAGGCCATCTGATCCACACAGTCCAGTAAACCCGATTATCCCTCTCCTCCACCTGGCTGGAGGCAGGGCCCCTCTAATAGTGATCACAAAATTCTCCACTTCTGTCTTGTAGAAAGGGATTAGTATTCCTTATCACAGGAGCTGGAGTAAAATCAGCTCTTTCACTCCATCTGGGAAACTGCTCGCCAGAGACTGGAGCAGCAGCTTTCCTGGGAGGATCATCCTTGACCATTGTTCTCCTCTTCAGTTCACGCACCCGTTGCTCCAGAGCTGAAGTAGGTTTTCCATCCCACTTTCTCATGTCTTCTCCATGATCCCGCAGGTAAAACCATAGGGTGGCCCGTGGCGTGTACCTCGTATATTTTCTTTCTCGAGCAGTAGGGCGCCTTCTGTTGATAGCTGAGACATGGGTTGGTACGCGTGGAGAGCTGGATAGATCGGATAAATCGTCTCTCAATTGTTTGAACTCCTGGGACAGTTTTTCCACAGCTGAAATGATGGAAGGGGTGAGATTGTCTTCGAACTCTCGGAGTTGACGAATCAGGAAATCCACTGTTGGTGATACTCCGTCATTCCAGGTCATTGATGCCAATGTGTGGGCATATGATGATGGCGCACTCCGTGTAAGTTTCCGCCACATGGGTCGTGTACATTCGACTTCATCTGGGTCTACGGATGTGTTCCTGGAATCCGGCCTACGATAGATCATCTCTATAATGGCTGATTCCCTCAGGGACTGGATGCCTTTCTCTATCGTGGTCCAGTTGGCTGAGCGATTCGTAATATCGTCTTTGTAGGGAAACCTTTCCTTCACAGCTGCCAGGAGCCGCCTCCAAAGACTGAGGGCTCGCTTCTCTCTTGCAATCGCTTTGTCAATTCCTCCTTCCTTAGCAAGTGATCCCAGCTGCTTGGCTTCCCTACCTTCTAGTTCATGACCGTCGGCCCCATTGTCCCAGCACCGGAGCAACCAGGTGACAATGTGCTCCCCTGGAAGACGGGTGAAATCTTTTCGCATATTCCGTAGTTCGGTTGAGGTCCGGGGTCGAGAAGTGACCTCTTCTTCTTCTTCCTCTTCCTCTGACCCACGTAGTAGTAACTCTTGTTCAGGTGCTGTTGCATATAGTAATGGCACTGGGTCTTCATCTTTCTTCGCTTCGCAGGTTGCTCTTTGTGCCTTTCGTTTGCTTTTGCTTACAGGGGCAACAGACATTGTCACAAACTGGACATTTGGTTTAGCTGCAGTGTTTGTCACTGTGGTTGGAGTGGCTGCAGTGTCTGCCACTAGGATTGGAGTGGTTGCAATGTCTATTGCTGGGGTTGGTGCAGCTGTTGTGCTTGGGAGTTGAGTAACACCAACAGCTGCATTATCTGTTGCTGTCGGGGTTTGAGTAGCTACTGTGCTTGTCACTGGGGTTGGTGTAGCTGCAGTGCTTGGAGTAGCCATATAGTCTGTTGCTGTCGGGGTTTGAATAGCTACTGTGCATGTCACTGGGGTTGGTGTAGCTGTGGTGCTTGGAGTAGCTATATTGTCTGTTGCTGTCGGGGTTTGAGTAGCTACTGTGCTTGTCACTGGGGTTGGTGTGGCTGCGGTGCTTGGAGTAGCCACATTGTCTGTTGCTGTCGGGGTTTGAGTAGCTGTTGTGCTTGTCACTGGGGTTGGTGTAACTGCTGTATTTGAAGTTGGAGTAGTTGCGTTGTCTGTTGTGGTCAGGGTTTGAGTAGCTGTTGTGCTTGTCACTGGGGTTGATGTAGCTGCTGTACTTGGAGTAGCTGTGTTGACTGTTGTGGTCAGGGTCTGAGTAGCTGCTGTGCTTGTAGTTGGCATAGCTGCGTTGTCTGTTGCTTTGCCATCAGATCCAGAGACATTTTTTTCCCTTTGAAGGTGCTGGATAGTGTTGAGCAGGGCTCTGTAGGCATAGGCCAAGCCCCAGCACGTTGCCAAAATTTGTCCCTCTCTGGTATAACCAGGACGACAGCACACCTCGTTTAAGTGTTTTACTAGTTTTTCCGGATGTTGCACTTGTTCAGTGGTGAAGTTCCAAAGCACTGGAGGGGCCCACTGGCCTAGGTACTTGCCCATACTATCCCACACACCCTGCCACTCATAACTGTCCAGCCTCAGGGAAAATCTCCTGGTGGTCCTCCTATATCGTCGTCTAACCCTAGACCAGATTCGAACCTGATACTGCTGAATTTTTGACATTAAACAAAATAGGATGTTCCTACGACGGGATGGCCGTGGGTAAAACACACTCCGTATGTTTGCCAACATGCTGATCCCCAGCACAATCAGCAGGCAGGTTTCAAGGGTACTCAAAGGCCATCTAAAACCTTCAGAACTCTCAATTGCTGTTGCAAATAGGCTGGTGGGGGAACGGGGGGTGAAAGAGAATGCTTCCTTCGTAAGTTTACCCCCCGAGGAGAAAAAAAAGATATGCAATTGCTAAAATATTTCATTATATACCTCCCAATGTATAGTGGTGATGGCCACGCTGGAAGCACAAACCAGACCAGTTTCATGATCAATGAGTCTATTGTATTACAAGTCATTACCATGAAGTACAGTGAAACAAGAACCTTAGCCCAGGCCCCCCAGCCAATAAACGCTAAAACAGCAAATAGTGGCTGTAAGTAAGGTACAACATGCTGAAATTCTGAGATCAAGCGCAACACGTCTGAGAGCCAAATAATCACCATTGTGACGAGTAGTAACAATGAATGCTTATCACAAATATGATTAAACACACTCTGGTCAGATCTGTCGTTATCTCAACCTTTTGAGCCCCACGTTGGGCGCCAAAAAGAACTGTCATGGTTTGAGCCCAGCCGGTAACTCAGAACCACACAGCCGCTCGCTCACCCCCCCCCCCCCCCCTTCTTCCTCCCCTCGCTCCCGGAGGGATGGGGAGGAGAATCGGAAGAATGCAACTCCCACGGGTTGAGATAAGAGCAGTCCCGCAACTAAGGTATAACACAAAACCACTACTGCTACCACCAATGATAATAACGATTAGTGAAATAACAAGGGGAGAGGATACAATTGCTCACCACCCGCCGACCGATACCCAGCCCGACCCGAGCAGTGATCTGGGCCTTCCGGGTAACTCCCCCCGGTTTATATACTGGGCATGACGTGCTGTGGTATGGAATACCCCTTTGGCTAGTTTGGGTCAGGTGTCTTGTCTCTGCTTCTTCCCGGCTTCCCCTCCTCCCTGGCAAAGCATGAGACTGAGAAAGTCCTTGGTTGGAATAAACATTACTTAGCAACAACTAAAAACATCGGTGTTATCAGCGTTGTTCCCAGGCTGAAAGTTAAAAAACACAGCACTGCACCAGCTACTAAGCAGGAGAAAAATGACTGCTATAGCTGAACCCAGGACATGCTGGTATGTTACCTCCCTGTGTGTTGGTCTGACTCTTTTCCAAAGCTAATGCCAATGGGAAGACTTAGGGAAAGGTATTTCAGTCCCGTGACGCTCATTGATTCAGCTTATATTAGCTACAGCAGGTAGAGATCTAGATGTGGAAACTCTGGAAAAGGATCCTACCTCTCATCTAGTTTCTCTGCTTCTGAATACAGTTCTTTACAGACCATTTTCTAACACTCTTCAGTCCGCTTGCAGTGGTCTGGAGTGTCAAGACACTAATGTCCTGCTAAACCTCATCACTTACATGGTTTAATGGGTATCCACTTTTGGCCATGGATTATGGAGCTAGACCTCTGAGCTGGTCCCATTTGGGCATGGTTCTCTTTCTTTGGAAATTGTTTTTATTTTTTTCAAGAAAAAAGAAAAAAAAGTCTCCATTTTGAAAGGTTTGGGCTTTTGAAAACCGTATTTTTTTGTTAAGAACAGAAAAACCTGTTTCTAGTTAAAAGTGAAATGTTTTCCTAAAAGTATCTTCTCAAAAGCCATTTGTTTGATTTTAATTTTTAACAGAAATAAAAACAACTCAAGAGGCTGTTGTGGGCCCGGTCATATGAGAATCAGTGACAATGTTGTGCTTGAATTTAGCATATTGTATAGGTAGGGTTAAGTGAATTGGCTTTAACCAAATGTACATCAACACAGTAACCTGTTTTGGATCATGGCCAGTGTGACTCTTCAAAAAACTGTGTAAGAAAACTTGAACCATGGAGTGATCACAGTCCCTGAACTTCTGACAAGAAATAGCTTTCAGAAGTATAGAGCAGTTGAGGGTTGAATCCTAAAAGGTACTTTAATATAAATCTGGCTTCAACCCCTATGGAACAGAAAAATCCAAAGTACCTGGGCAATTGCTTCGTGAAGCAATGTTTGAAGGCCTGGTAGGGGAGAGTGATCAAACACAAACATACAGGCCCAAGTGATACTTGTCAAGAGAAATGAGGAAATGAAAAAGCAGAAATAATATTGCTAGCCAGAGAGTTAGTAAGTCCTGAGTGATGAAACAGATGAAGTTTTGTTTCCTACAGCACAAGGTCTCATGGCTGGAGTCTTGTGTGACTAAAAGGCAAGAGTTAGAATTAAAAGAAATCTCCTGAAATCATGGTTTTGTATTATCTCTTGCCACTGTAGACCACTTAGTGTTTAATATGGAATAAGTTCATTTTGGTAAGGCACAGATTCTCTTTCCTTATTCTAACCACAATTTTCATTATAACTGTAGGAACCTTAAAGCTCCCTGCCTTCTGTCAGACTTGACAGTAGTTGATAAAAAAAAAAAAAATTATGAGAAGGAGAGTGCATAAGCATTGCAGACTGCATGGATATGACACAATCAATATTAGTGCCTGATACAACAACATGTTTGTTATACTGAACTCCTGTAGTTGCTAATTTATGCCATCCTGCAGCACTCTTAATTTTACAGGGGATTTTGATTCCCAAACTATTTTTTTTTTTTACTATCTAGCAACAGCTATAAATAGCCAACAAAGCAAAGATCCATGGGAGTTGAGCAGTTTGCAACTTCCCCAGTAGATTCTGTCCGAATGTTTTTGGCAGATAAATCCAGGTATGTTTCTACCAGACAATGTCAGACCTACACAGGCTGAGTGAGCTGAGAATTGACATCAGTGAAATTGCTTGAGGGTTTCTTCAGTTCTTCCTTGCGCTAGGCAAAGACTTACATATCTATCTGACTATAAAACATTTTTACACACCCAGACAGGCACATATCATCAAAGCTCTTCTACAGACACATCAAAGAACTTTGAAACAGGTGGATGATCTTCATCTGGAACAACTATGCCAGGACAAGGCTTTAGCATGGGACCTATTTCCACGTCCAGATTCCCCTTTCCTATTGCAGCTTGGTTGGTGTGGGAATTAAGAGATGACCTTTATCATGGCACTTCCTAAATGAAGGCAACTCCATGCTTTGAAAATTTTCCTTGCAGAACTACTAATATAGATGTGACTTCAGCTACTTAGATCCCAACAAGTCTGGCTGGGTCATGATGCTGAGAAACCTCACTGGCGCCACTAGGTGATAAAAGGATTTTGAATTATTATCTTTATATTAGAACTATTGCAAAAAGAAAGATGAGACTTTCTTATGCGTGCTTCAGGAGAACAAACTGAAATTCAGAACATTCCTGGGAGCTGCTGCTTTACAGACCAGACAAACTGATTGCCTGTCCCCTCTAGAAGATATGGTACTTCTATGAAGGACCAGAGCTTCCAGCCTCCCTTACACCTCTCACAAGGCAATATTGCAAGAGTAGATGAGAGAGAGGCTGCCACTGAGAACCAGGCTGAAGGAACACCCAGAACATTCCCCAGAGCATGCACAAAAGCTTAGACAGTGCTTTTAGAGGATCCCAGAAGCAGTCTCAGTTTGGTCACCGTGAGGCTTGACTCAAAAGCATTCATATGGACAGACAGTCCAACAAATTTGGCTTTGAGTCTAGCTCTGAACCCACCCCTAAATGTCTGTGTGGCTGCAACTAAAGGTTCCTAGATCATGGACTGATATTCTATGTGTCTTTACGTATACTTATGTATAAAATATACATACATATATATATGTATATGCTCACCACAGCATGCAAAGCTCCATCGAAACTTTGGTGACTAGTCCAGCAATGCAATGTAGCCGATCATATTCTGGGATCCCCCCATGGTTTTGCACATTTGCTTAATTGTTCAGTATTTTTCCATCAATATTTCCTTGCATAGGTAAAATTTGCAGTTTTGTAAGTGTAGTTTCTGGATGAACTAAGACTCAAGAAAATTTATTGTATCCAAATATCTGGGTATGATTTTTTTCTTTTTCTGTTCACAAGTCATTATTAGTTTCTTCTGCTGGCCTTCTGAGGTAGCAGATTTTAAGGAAACTTCCAGTGGTAATGGAGTACAGCACCAATTCAGGAAAAAGATGGTAAAATGCTGTAATGGTGGTCTACCTTCACTGTTTTACAGATCTTTCAAGGTTTTCATCTGTAGTTAGCCTCCCCCATCTTTTAGCGAACTTAAGCCTCTTTTTGAGGTTTTTGCTATGATTTGTTAGTTGACTTTTCCAGATCACAACCCATCACGGGTTTGCAAGCCACAGGTTGAAAATCCTAGCTTTGGAAAGCTTACAAGAGCCTTCTTGAGTTTGATCCGAAGCTCTTTGACATCAATCGTGAGAGTCCCTGACAGTGTGGGCTTTGGATCAGACCTTGAAACGTCTGTAGCTTTCTACCAACTGCCCGTCCTCTGTGTCTCAGTTCTCCCTCCCCTCTCCTGTGTTTGTTGTTCCTTCTTTCCATCCCAGCAGATGTTTTCCAGGCAACAGAGCAGGATCTTGCTTCACTTGGAGCCAGAGCCAAGCTCTGATGGTCTTGCACTGATTAATACCAATGGGAGTGGCACCTCTGAGCAATCCAAAGCAGAGAACTGGGGAAGTGCCCTTCCTGCCCCGTGCTCACTTCTGCCTACATTACCAAAGCCGTAAATAACAAAAGAGAAAATAAAGCCCAGACAAACTACTAAAGCAGGAAGAGAGTGAATGAGCCTCAGTTTTGTTCCCATTGGTTCCAAACTATCTTGATGAGACTACATGGGAATGAACTTTAGTATGTGCACTTTTTCTGAACCTTTAAGGGTGGGCATCTCCTTTGGGTGCCCCATTGATCACTGTTTCTGCTTATAATACCCTAGTCAGAGCCCATTTTTTCAGTGATGTCTTTCCTTCAGCTACTAATGCTTTGCTTCTGGGTGGGATTTCTTTGCCTGATACCAAGGATCTGGGCTCCAGCAGAGCAAGGCCTTCTCCATCTCTTTTGGGACCATTAAATGTGCTGTAAAAGAACAATGCTGTATACGCCAATAGCATGTATTTATTACTCAATCTATTTCAGTATGTTTCCATCAACATTTTATTTCTTTCTACTTCTAATCCACTCCCCACCCCTCTAAGACAAGGGCTTCTTGCAACAAAACTGGACATTTTTTCGTGAAAGGAAATTTCTTTAGATCAGCTGAACAACTTCATTTTTTGTATTCTTATTTCCTTTTCACTTGCATTTTTGTCACAGAGAAACTGCAAGTAGTTTTCTAAACACTTGTTTCTATCTATCTATCTGGCCACTTGAAACAGAACCTGAGAAGAAAGAAAAATAAAATATTGATCTTTGAAAAAATGATGTTTTGCATCTTTAAACATTCAATGTTATTTCTCTCTCTAAAAAAAAAGAAAAAGAAAATAGAATTTGTTTTGGACTTTTCTTTGTGTTGTAACTGAGAAATCTTCTTATATCTGATCTAGTAGAGAAGATTTATTCTTCCTGCAGCAGAACTATGAGATTCTTTTCCTTTAGTTAAAAAGCCAACATATTCCCTCAGACTGGAAAAGTGACTAATACAATGGTCTCTCCTGATTTCAATCTATCTTCTACCAATCTACTGGTGCTTTCCAGTAGTCCAGGGGCATGAATCATCACAACAGTATGGTAGTCTTCAAGACAGACCCTCTCTCACCTCCTTTAAGTCATAGCTAGAACTGTACAAAGCCAAAGAGGTCTGCTAAAATGTGCACAGTCATCTAGGCAGTATGGGGCAGGAGGGGGGAAGCGGATAAAAAATTAAATTCAACAGCACAAAACACAGTTTGTTTGTACATGGCTCACCACACAGGACTTGATGGTCTAGAGGATCAGGCACCCATTTCTGCTAAGCCAGGTGCATTCATCCTGCAGCATAATAAGGTTTAAACCCATTTCTATAAACCAGGGTTAAATTTCGTATTCAGTCACTGTTTATACCTTGGTGTTGTGAAGCAGAAACTGCAATTTAAATTCTATGGTAAAAGAATCCATTTTTATTCACATAAAAAGGAAGTTAGAAATACCTATTTCAATTATTTTTGAGGATGAAAAGGTTTATGTCAGGGTTTGAAAAAGCTTTGAAATAACATTTCAGTGAACTTGAAAAATATTGTCAATCGTCCGTTTATTGTTTATTGTATTAAACATAAAAAACTTTCATGAACAAAGATGAAAATATTTATTTTGGTATTTTTTTACCATTTAAAGGCAGAAACAAAATTTAGTCAGTTTGTTATGTTGGCCCAAAAATTTTCCTCAGAAGCATTTTAAATTTTTATTTGAAATCTTTCAATAATTACAGTTACAATCCTTTATATGTGCTTCCCTGCTATCTTTCATTAATATTACATCGAAATAAATGATCAGATA
Organism: Strigops habroptila; assembly: GCF_004027225.2. Lineage (NCBI taxonomy): Eukaryota > Metazoa > Chordata > Aves > Psittaciformes > Psittacidae > Strigops > Strigops habroptila. The sequence goes on from NC_044277.2 coordinate 99,159,673, forward strand.
AAGAGTATAACTTTTAAGAAAAGCAAGACAGATTTAAAATGGCATCACTGGAACTTTGCTAGTTCTCAGTTTATCATTTGAAAGAGAAGTCTGATGTTTAAAGTAAGAATCATCATATTCTTTACTTTTTACAGCCTTGATATGCTTCCTTCTCCACTGTTGCTGAAAATTGGTCTTGAACAAAATAAGGAACTATGGAATGAAGTATTTTGGTTCAGTGATTATTTTTTTATTTTGACAAGAAACAAAAAAAATTATCATAACATCTCCCACATTAATTTTATTTTTTCCCTCATTTGTTATCAGAGGGTGGAAAAGGGTAATAAATTTTAAAAACCCCACAACTTCACACCAAAACAATATCTTTCCTTTTTTTCCCATATAGTTCGAAATCTGAAAATTTTTAAACATAATTTCCCATTAAGTCAGAAGTTTTATTTTGGGTGAAGCTTCTGTCAGAAAAGGTCCACTGCTTTTCAAGTGGGGCAGATTGCAGGAGTTTTAGCTACCTTCTCTTAAAGTCAAGAAGATCTTTCTGTGATTTTGCTGGGTTTTAGCTCAAACCCCACAAACTTTATCCAAAGCCTATATTGGAATCAGTGGAAAGAATCCTATTGACTTTGATGGGCACTGAATTACATCTTATACAAATGACTGAAAAACTCTTCCAGATGAGAATTTCAGCTCAGCGCTGCCTAAGTATCCAAACTGGGAAATCTATGTTTGCTGGAACATTGCTTTAGGGAAATCAAATAAGAAAAGAAATTACCAAGCTTCAATCAAAATTAAAATCGCCCTTTAGAAAACAAAAAAATAAACCTTGCCATCTGTGACTCTCTCATTTTACACAACATTTTTATTAAAAGCAGCCAAGTACTTCCTCTCCCTTTGACTAGTTTAAGCAAGATGATGATGTTTATTTGACATTCATAATTTGTTTAGAGCTAGCAAACGAAATACCTTGTTGTGCATGAGTTATTAGCTCATTGCAGAACTGCTCTGTTTAAATGAGCCTTTGACGTTGATTCATCTAAGTATGTGTCTCTTAAATGAGAATCATATGCATGGTGAAACCAGACCTTGGCATTTCATCAGGGTGTGATTTGGGAACACAGGCTTGAAACTCTCTATATTATTAAAAGCAAAGCAGAGGAGAAGGGGATTTTGCACTATTTTTGAGAAAGTGTTGTCTTGGTAGCGTATTAATGCTGTAGTATATTAGTGCCATAAGGAAGTTACTGATTCACTGACATTTGCATTAGTCATTTGGTGCTAATCATTTTTAGCCACTTGACTTGAAGAATCAGTACAGGAAACTGACTGTTAATATTGTGTATGAGGGGCCAAGGAAAGCACCTAAAAAAAGTGTATGAATTGGCCAAAGTCAGCTAATGTCACTTCTACTTCTATATAAAAGCAGGACAAATTGTTTGGCTTTCCATCCAAATAGCTGCAGGCATCAGGCTTCAGCTGTGAGTTTCTGAAAATTCCCAACATCATATCTGCTTGCTTATATACTCAGTGAAAATGATTGACATTTCCATGGCTCATTTTGCTCTGTGGGATTTCAAAAACATTTTCAAGATCAACAAGCCAGGTGCACTGGTGGGCTATATCACTCTTGCATTAATCTGGAAGGCAAAGCAGCCATGATCCTGAATATCCTACCACTCCATCCAGGTGAAGTGCTCCATTATAGTGACTAAAGTTAATGAGCATGTAGCACGAAACATGATCCATGGTACACAGAGTCGTAATCAGCAGCTAAATGTGCAGAGCTCTCTGGGGTGGAATAACACTTGTACAGGTTTTGTCTTCCACCTTCGAGATGATTTCTTCATCAACTTCTCTGCTCAGTGTTTCCTTCTTCATCTGAGCAGAATCATGACTTTAGCTGCTCTTAAAAGTTTTCTTCCTTGAGGTCTTGACATCTCCCTAAATCAGCATTTCCATAGGGGCTTCCAGTCATCCCTACTTACCAAGAAAACAGCAAGTCTCTTACAGAGGATGCCTGTCTAGTGCTCTGGTAGAAACATACTGTGCTGCATATGGCTTTTTTTGGCTAAGCACCTCCCTTCCTCATCCAGAGCTTCACTTATTGTTTTTACTTTATCCATTGTGACCTGAAACTAATTTGAATCAGCCCTGAATTTTCCAAGACTTTTCTAGACAAGATTCCTGAGAGAAAATATAATCAATTCTGGTCTCAGTTACACAAGGGTAAAATTCAAATGTTATGCCAAGAATCTAAATGGAGTTATACTCATCTTTGACCTGAATGTACAAGGTGTTGTTTGGTGACACAAGGGTTAATTCTTAACTTTCAAGCAGATGAATTCTCTTCTATTCTCACTACTCTCTTCTGTTTCAGATTGTTTCCATGCTATTAGGCCATTAAACCACACCATTTCAAACTAGTTTAGAAAAAAAACAAGACCCCTGTCTCCATTCTAGTGCTGAACATAAATGACCCTCTTATTTTTCCAAACGTTGAGAAAACATTTGAATCAATATTTTTTCCTTCATATTTTGTTGCATTTTAAGTCACACATGCCCTGAAATAATAGAAGTTTTAAATTTATTACACACCTCTCTTTTCCAGCTAAGGTAAATGGCAAGGTCCATATGATGTGATTTTCTGAGTAGCAGCCTCACAAACTTCATACTCACCCTGAGCACTACCCCAGAACTTCAGTGTCTTTAGTGCTGTTACAGAGGAGATATTTCCACTACCTCCTTCCCAATCTCTCTTTAATTCTTTATTTTATTATTTCTTAACCTAAAACTAAATGAAAACTCATTGGTTTTATTTTTTTAAACTTACATAATAATTGGAAGGACCAGCAGCTATCTCCCTGTTCCCCAAATCTCTCTCTTTTTTTTCTTTTTTTTTTTTTTTTTTTGAGAATTTAAACCTTAATGTTCCAGGTTGTTGAAACACAGTTACTTTAAATTACATGGGGAAGCTGGTTTGGCTTAAAGCCTAGACTCTTAAGATGTTATTCATCTCTAGATGTATGCACTTTATGAGTGTATTTCATTTGCTTAATCATCAGTTTTTATTGTTGTTTAGGCACTATAGAGTCTCCTGTTGCAAAACAACATGAATCTTTGTAGACTCTGTGTCATATCTACATGTGTGGACATCCAAAAAAGCAGAAGACATATATGTCTTTTTGATAGTTTGATCACCAGATGTCTGTGGGTGAGCTTCTGCATCTTACCCTGCCATACAGGTATCTTCAGTCTGCAGTAATTTCATCTTTGTAAGACATAGACATCTCAGTCATGTTATAACTAGTGGAGCTATGCCTCTAACAAGTGGCAACTAATATCACTTGAAATCCTCCATAAAGTTGAAATCCTTCATAGGGTTGAGGTGTTTCTTCAAAATAGTACAGTTGCCTTTCAGTCCCTGTGTCATATCAGTCAGCCCAGTGAGCAAGTCTCAGATGCCACAGAGCGTCTAATATCTCATGAAACATCTATGTATGGGTGGCTCAATAAAACCCTCATTAATTCCACCAGTGGAGTTGGGAAAGTTAAACATCTGACCAGTATAGATGGTGATGAGATCAGTTGCTCAATGAGATATATTACCTTTACTGACTAGGGGTGTGACTCAGTTTCCCAAATATAGAGGTCTTATGATATCTGAGACAGCTGCTGGCACTTAGGTTCTAACCCTTGATCCCTACTGAAAGCCTTGGACAAGTGGCCAACTCACTCATTGGAAGGCACTGCAGTTGGACTAAGCACAGGGACTGCTGCTGTTCAGCTGTCCCCTGTGGATACAGAGTTATAGAGTACTCCGCATATTTGGAAAATCAAGTGATAGATATAGGAATTTTGATACAGAGCTATCTTAATCTGAGGAAATAAACATTTGTGTTTCAGTCTGAAGACAGTTTACTCCTCTAAAGTGGTAATCTCACTGGGTTCAAGGGGACCGTTCACAACATGAGGCATTCCTCTGAATAAGTGAGAATCTTCATGCTCGGAGATGCACCATTTGACTGAGGAGAGCAAAGCCCAACTCTGCTTTTGTTAGGTACCTTTCAAAAGTACTCATGGAAGTGTTGCCAGTCACGCAATTAAGGTAAGGTTCTCCTTGCCTATCCTTGATCACCTAATTTTTATGTACTTAGAATAAACTAGGAGTATAGACTCACATTTTTCCAAGAAAGAGACACAAGCACCTCTGAAGAGCAACCCAGGTTTTTTAGACAGTTACATAGTAATAAAGTGCCTCATGGAGGTGATCAGGGACTGCCTATGGGTGATGTTTCACTTATAAGTGGCTAAAGTTAGGTGAGAAATATTTTACTCTCCCGCTACTTTGGAAAACCCCACCCTAAGGTTACTGGTTATAACTTTCCCAGTGCCTTGTCTGGGGTAGTGGGAGTCTGTTGGCTTCCTGTTGAGTCCCACCCTTTCATGTTTGGGAATGGTTTCACTCTTCATTAATTTTAAGGAAAGAGAAGCAAAGGTTGCTTTTATTATCAGTAGTTTTTAATTTCTGTTGCTCATCTCCCTGAATTTCCTCACTCTGTCAACAAAATTTCTGATAGAATAAGCAAACAGCAGGCAAAAATTTATGGCAGTAGTATAATTGCCAAAAGCCCTTTTTGTTGAATGTTCTCAAGAGCTGCATGGTTCCTACACTCCTCCAACCCCAACGTACATAACAAATTTCTTTTGTTTGTTTTTTTGTCGCTTTCAAGCTGAACAACCATAACTAACAACAGATGGTTGTTTTCTGCCATAGTTATATTATTTATGTCCTGTCTGGGTCTATAACTTTCACCCCCTCCCCTTTTTTCTTCAAGAAAAGCCTCTGATGGCCATTAATTTGATGACGTATCTGGAAGAAACTTGCCAGCACTTGTCTCCCAATAGATTGTAATAGACTGGAATGAGCTTGTGCCATTTCCAGATAATTGGGGTTTGGGGGGTTTATACTCGGTCTTCTTTTGACAGAAGATCTGCATTTTACATCTATGAAAAAACAGATGAATTAAAGAAGGAAGAAAAACATAGTGAAAATAAACAGTCATCTTTTTACAAAAAGTAATAATAAAAAATTACATCCTTCAATGCCTAATGAGCTGAGTCCAAGCTTCATATATTGGCATTTGAGAGGTCACATTGGGATAGATGTGTGCCACTGAAGGCAGAGATTAAGTGGGTGCAAAATCTAACTAAGTGAAGAAAAAGCAGAATACAGAGAAGCAGAATGGATCATTAGACACTCTCACGCACATGAACATCTGAACCTATCTCTCTTGCTTTACATATTGCATACATCTATTTAATTAAAAACAACACCCTATTACCTGCAGCACCAGCTATGGTACATTTCTTCAATCAGTGGGATTTTTTTAAGCTTGTTTTAAGAAAACAAACAAATAAAACATTGCACCATAGGTGTGGGATTCAGCATTTGGATTAACATGTATACATATGGTAGCTTAACTCTTTCTGGCCCAGCTTCCAGTTCTGATTGGTACTGGTCTCCCACAGGCCAAGTGCCATATCTATGATATGAATATTTCAGATCTCAGATATCATTATTTCAACATCTCAGATATTGTTAAAGTGTCTTCAGATAGAGGTCTCAATGTGACATGAATGACCAATCTCCCGTGGTAAGATAGGAGTGATCTCAACAGAGGAGCTCAGAGAGCCATTTATTTGGCCACATCTGGACATCCTTTGAAAGAGGGAGATGAATCTCTCTTTAGACTTCATTAACTAGATCTCCATCCACTTCTTTTAGGATCGTAAGAGAGAGACAGATATTATCCTGAAGGTGAATTCATCTCACCTGTCTTCAATGCATAGGAATGAATTCTACTCCGCATATGATTGCTTCTTTTCACTTGATATGGAGAAATTTTAGGCAATGAGGCTATGCGTGGGATGGTGTAATATATTTTATTAAATTAATTTTTTCAGGTTGGAAAAAAAAAAAAATTACATTTCGGGCACAGAAGCTCTTCTTCTGTGAAAGAAGAGATGATCTATCTCCTCCTTTTCAGCTAGGAGCACAGTGTGACCCAGTGGAAATAAGAAAAGCCAAAACATGTCCTGGTGAGTTAAGTGGCTACAACAAAGAAGCTGGGATGAGTCGGTTTGTATAACTTAGTAGACTGCAGGCTCGGAGGGGCCATAATTGATGTGCAGAAATGTAACAGGAGGAAAACACAAGCCAAGAGAGCCACCCACTTAGTAACTTGTCTGCAATAGTCTCCAGGCCTGAGGAAGTCTCTCCAGTCTTTTGTTCGTTTACAAGGCGAAAAATAGAGGGCTATTGTAGTATTTATACTAAGAAGGAGTGGATGGAGTTCTTTCTATAGCTTATGGTTATGAGTATCATTAACAGTATTTACCAGATAGCTAATGGAACATTATGATTTCATTGCCTAGAGTGGGCAATGTGCTTGTCTCCAAGTAGAAAAAGATTGAGATCGAGAATTTTCTCATGCCTCTTTGAAATATTTCCATAAAATTCAGCAGGGTTTGGTTCAGCGCCTTCTTTCTCAGTCTTCTCCTTCATGCAGAGAAACTTGAAGTAGGAGTTGGATGTCCACCCTGATATTTTACTGCTGTCTTACCAGCAAGCACAAACTCAAATGCAGGAACCACCTGCCAAGGAAAAAAAAAAATAACCCACACATGACTTACTTGCTGTGTACACAAGAGAATGGAGCCATTTTAAATGTTTAAATACGCAAAATTCTATTGGAACAGAAGAATTACTTTTTTTTCACTGTCATAGTTGTTGAATACAGTTTGCCCAGAGAGGTTGCGGAGTCTCCATCCTTACAGATATTCAAAACTCAGCTGGACTCTGTTCCAGCCAGCTGTAGCTGACGTTACTTTGAACTGTGAGATTGGACTAGGTGATCTCCACCAGTCCCAGCCAAACTTAAAGACTCTGATATTTTGATCCTATTAAAAGACTTAATAGTATTTGGACTACACAGAATTTTTTTGCTGTGCCAACAGGTGCAGAAGCAGTGGAAGGGGCTAGCAACTTCTTGTTAATAAATTACCAGTGATTTCTGGGACAATGAGGTACACTACGCAGTATTTGACTAAAAGTACTAATTGTAGTCATATTTACTGCTTAGATGTTGCCATGTAAAAGCCAACTCTTTTATGACCTGGATGTGATTGCTACTATTCCTGATTTCCTCTCAAGTTATTGTGGGGTTACACCAATAAATATTTCACATTTTCTAAATGTGATGCTTTTCATCTGGATTTTTCATAGGAGTTCAATGGCAAACATCTAACCATTATTTTTTTTCTAGAGAAACTGTTTTTTTTTATTATTATTATAATAACACTTTTAATGGCAATATTGTATTGTTTTGGATTATTTGTTCTGCATGCAGAGATATATTTTTTTTTGTCAGAGCAGTATGGTGTATATATACAATTTCAAAGCAATGTCTGTTGGATTTCAGCTGTCATGTAGCTATAATCCCCTTTGGAAATACATCCATCTAAGATTCAAGCCCACCCAGGAAGAATGAGGCTTTGGTATGGGTCACATAGACCAAAGACAAGTATTACTCAAATGAGAGATAACTGTCAAATAAATGACAAGAGGGTTCTTCCCACCTAAATCTGTTCCTGCCTTTTAATTAAAATCTGCTTAGAAGGTGAGATGTGTGAAGTACTGGCTGTGCTTGTAGAGGCCCTATTGAGCAGCAGGTCAAGGCTTGGTGGACAGTGGTCTGATTCCCAAAAGCTCTTTCAAGGAGATTTTGAAGTATTGCTGAGGGTACAAAGTCCAGATGTGCTAGTTACTCCTACTCAAATGACTCTTCAGCTGGGTTCAATTCCTCATTGTCTCTCTGCTAGTTTTCCTGGGATGCTAGGGTTTAAGTAAGAGTGCAGAGAAGACCATCCCTGCAACATGTATATCCTCCCTGTGTCATGAGCAAAGCCTGATTTCACCTAGACCAAATGCCTTCCTATAATAGAAACAGTAATAATAGGGTTCTATCATGCATTGGGTGGTTAACTTTGGGAACAGGCTGCATGTCTGCATGGGGGCTGAGATATTAAACAGACCATTTTGCCCAGTGCTTTAACCCTCTGTATAGACACTGCCATGATGACATTTCTATCTATCTTCTCTCTTTCTCCCCACATCAGCAGGCTGTATTTTATTTTTGTTTATACCACCAAGCCACTGTGACCTGAGAAAGGTTTGGTAAACGCAATGCCTTGGAGCTCCATGGACAGCATCCAGGTTAATCCCTGCACTCCACGTGGGGGAAGACGAGACCGAGAATAGAAGCACAGAATAACAGAAGGGTTGCTGGCAGCTGAGATGCCGTGTTTGCCTTATGGTCTCAGACAGCTGTTTGTGGGAGGCTCTTGACCTCTAGGAAGGGATGTGCTCAGGGCCACCAAGAGCAAACAGATGATTTTTGGCTTGGCACTGCTTGCATCCCCAGAGGGAGCACCAGGGTGATCCGTCCCACGTTGTGCAGTCCAGGATGGGCTGGGACAATGTGCTCCGAGGAGCCTGGTCACAGGCAGCCCTTGGGCAGAAAGACTCTGTGTAGACCACTGAAACCATAATGAGAGGCCTGAATCAAAGCCACAGCTGTTCTCCTCCAAGCTCACGCTGACACCCTCACTGTGTAGCTCTGGTTCAGCTCCCCCTGAACTCAAAACTCCTTTAGGAATATTTTTTCCCCTTTTTCGTTTCTTCTTTATCCTTTTTTTTTTTTTTTTTTCAGGAACACTACTTCCATGTATTTCAAGACATGAGGCTCCCTTGTGGGAAAAAGCTGGAGGATCATCTTCAAGACCTGTTTTTATTATATGGTTTCACCGTGCTCTTAGGCAAATCCTTAAGGACCAGACTTTCAAAAAGCAGGCATGTAAATGACCTCTCTTGATTAGAAAGACATTAAAATGGCTAAGATCTGTTTATTTCTGTGCAAAAGCATAGAAACGCAAAGGAGTTTTTGCTTCAAAATTAATCTCACTGAGATCTTCATCCTTGACTGGACTCACACACCAGTTTCATGAGACTCAAGAATCTGAATACAGCAGAAAATCCAGGCTTCAGGTCAGCCTCTGTTAAAAAAGGGAATAACATTTTTATCACTTTTTACACTGTTTGTTAAAATGTCATTGAGATATTAAATAGCTGAAGCAAGGGATGACATATAAAAATACCTGTATAGCCCTTCACATCTCAAGAAGTTATTGGAAAGACAATGCTTAAAAAGTTTTTCTTCACTAGCACCAATGCAGCGGTCTAATCGCATTCAGAGTTTGCAAAATAATTCACTAAGCAAGAGCCAAGAGGGAGCTTGAGGGTTGTGGCAAGTTTAAGATTTGCCTGTTAACAAGTAGGAACTTCTCCCATGGGATGTGCAGTACCTTGGGCCGGTGTGAGAAGTTCACATACTTGTTATGACAGATGCTTAGCTCAACAGCCAGTGCTGATAGAAATTACATCAGCCTTTCAACCACACCCACCGGCAGGGGAACGGAAAGGAAGATAAATCTTGCTGGACCCGGCTCCTTAGGAAACAGACCCATCTGCCAGCCCCTTTTCTTGGGCTTTCCAATGCTGTTATCTTGGACGTTGTCTTTCCTGGCTGGATAGTGACAGGAAGCATTTAGTAAGTGGGTAATAATAGTTTCATGTTAATAGGAAATAGCAGACTTGGAAGTAGCCATATGTCTGAGAACTAAAAAGGACCCCACAGCTTTCTGAGCATGTGTGGGAATCCCACAAGCCTTTGAAGTTTGTCCAAAACACACAGCCTGTTTAATTCTTATATAATTGCCAGTGTCAATAGTCAGTGGGTATCGTTTTGTCATATATTGTTTTAATCTGGGAGCAATATTGTCTGACAGAGAAGCACTGTGCTAAGTGGCAGAAGGAGAAGAGAGGGAACAGAGCACAGCACTCATCATTGGAGGATATTGTCTTTGTGTGCTGTGGGCCAGAGAAGACAGCAATCTTTTTAAAAGGGGGGAAGGAGAAGGATGCACAGGACACAGTCAAACAGTAACAAATCAAACCCTAGGCTCATTCTGAGTTGGCTGCGCTGTCTGCAGAGCTTGTCCTGCTCCTTTGCTGGTGAATTGCCAAAGTGGTGGTGGTGGTGGAATCAGAGGGGAAGGATCTCTTAGCATGCGAAGGAGACAGTGTCTCTTTTTGTATGACTCTTCTCTGCTTCAGTGAAAGTCCCACTGAGTTTCCACCATGGCTGGTTCCAAGACTGCTATTTCCTATTAGCATGACACTGTTATTACTCTTGTAACTTCCCTTGGGCAGGAAAGGTCAGTACGGCTCCAAGTAGCCTTGGAGTATGTTTATCAGAAGAGTTATAAAATCATCAGAGTAGACAATACAGAGGAAAGAGACTTACATGCTGTCCTTCGAGGAGTTAACTTCCTATTTACACACATAAGTAGAGCAAATATGTCAGCAATTAACTGTGTGTCTCCTACCTCATGGCATGTATGTTGGGCCCTTCCTGCCTTTCAAAGAATGAGTCTGCTTTCCCTACACCAAATAGAATAAAAGCTGAAGCATTCTTCCAGAAAGTGGAAAGTCTATGGGCTTGGAGCACTGCTTCACAGGAGATTTCTGCAACTGAAGGTCACTGAGGTTGGGACAATGGTCAATCTTTCTTGTTGAAAATACAGAACTTTACCTTGCTCATTTTTAACTTATCTACTACCCTATATTAATAGATAATTACTTATATACATATTGATATTATCTAATTAATTAATTTCAAGGAGGAGAAGGGCCATCTTTTGTGTAGGAAAAAATGATGCTAAGATTATAGATGTAGGTTTCATATCCCCATAGGCAGAAGAGAGAGGAACCCCTCCACACTCACATTGCCCATTGCCCTGAGCACAGTGCTAGTGGAGGGCAGGAGTGTAAGGTGTGCAAGGGAGTACATCAGCAGACTTTCCCTGACAGCTGCTTCTACAGCAATCAATCTGTTATAAAGACATGCAATGGATCAGGATCTATGGCTGAGACAAGGGACACCACTACTGCTGATTTCACAGGAGCTTTTGGATGAGAAGGTCACCGGGTGCTGCTAGGCCATAATCTGTGGTGCATACATCCCATACCAGAAATAGAAATGCCTTGTGGATCTCCATCCCATACCAAAAATTGAAATGCCTTGTGGATCTTTCCATGCGAAGACTTTTCCAGTAAGGGATTTTGAAAACCTCCAAGTATAGGTGAAACCTGAAATATGTTTTGGTGAATTAAGCATTTACGAGTTAAATCTCTCTTGCTTTAAACCATTTGCCTTCATTTTCCCAGCAACTCTTGAAAGGAGCTGGGATACTTAATCCACACTCTGAGTCCTCTGTCATTTTTTTAACCACACGGTATACAAAACTCTTCATATTTAATAAGTGCAAGCCAGCATATCTGGCTCAGGGTGCTCATCTGCTCATATTTGTACCCTTTTGCTGGGGATTTAAGCCTGGCTCTGATACAGAAGCTATATAAACTGAAGACCTCCTTCCACTTAAATAAAGATAAGTTTCTAGTGGAAATCTTTTACATTTTTTGGCAGGTTTTTATGTTATTCAGCCCAAAGTATTATTGATGGAATTTTAATTCTGTTTAGGGAGCCATGTTATCTTGATCAGCTGCCATATTCCAATCAAACTGTGTTATCTCTCAAATTTCTGTTGCAGTGCACTTCACATCTCTCATATTTTTTATTATCTTGATCTGCAAGGCAGGACAGCACTCTGTTCTTCAGAAGAATGAAGGCATAGACAGTTTGTGCGAATTTGCCACAATGACCCAGAAACAACCTCTTAGAGCAACGTATTGATCTTGTGTCTTTGAAGTCCCAGGTTACCAACTAGATCATCAAAGTATCCTTCTCCTGTACGTTTATACCCAATGCACGAATATGAAAATGGAAAAAAGCAGTTTTCAGAGACTTACTTGGGATTTTATGATACATGAAAAATCCTATTTTGTTCTCTAAAATGTGCCTTAATCAAAAAACCTTCTTTTGCAGACAGGACAAAATTTCCTCCGTAACTTTTTAGTCCTCTGCTCAAGTTTGCTTCTACATTAAAGTGTTTACATGCTCCAGGGAGATCTGGGGGATGGTACTTCTTGCTTGCTTCTCTAAATCCTGAAGCAAATTTGTCAGTTGTGTTGGTATTCCAGACACTGTGATGAAATAACTGTTACTATCTTCTTCGGTTTTTACCAGATCTCTAGAAACTGCATTTATGTACTCAAAAGAGCTCAAATTTACTGGATTCTCCAGATGATGTGGTTGTATAATTGTTGATATCCTAATAGGTAGCTCCTCCAGACATTATGATTAAATAATTGCTAGTGTCTTATTTGCTAACTTCTCCAGATTTTGTGGTTAAGAAATTGTCGGCATTTTGCTTATGGAATTTGTACTGGTTCTATTGAAGTAATTATGTTTCCCCTTCCCTTTTGGAGAATGTTATAACATGTCTCTCAAGTGAACCTCATGGGCCTGATGATTGTCTTATTAAGTCTGTGTGAATTTTCTGTATTTTAGGCAAAGGATACACGATGAAGTTACTGAGCAAGCTAAACATGAGATGAATTTGGCTCCTCTGCCATGTATTTCTCTGTTCAGGCTTAACCCCTAAAACAGAATTCGGTGGCAGCCTGCATCATGCTGGCCATGTTTATCTCATGGCAAAATTGTACAAATTATTTTGAAGCAGAGGACACCATATGAGATCACAGCTTGCTCACTCTAGAATAGGTATATTTTGATAACAGCACTTTGAAAATCTTCTGCTGGATATAAATAGCACTGCAATATAAAAAGGGACAGGAAAAAACATATTCCTCTGTGGAGATGGTTTCAATTTATACGAATGTAAGTAACTAGCCTCTCAACACTTGATCTCTCTTTAACTTAGACAAAAGAAGACAGGATGAAGTACATGGGGAAATTAAATTATCTCTTCTACCTCCCACAACCTTCTGTTTGCTGCTGCTAGACATCTTCCAAACTGAAGGCTGCATGGAACTGCTGCTGGTATTCCCAATCCATAGAAATTTGCACAGTTATATTTCCTTTTACTGGGGATTGGTCATAGCAGCTCTAGGGTTTTTCTTGTCTTTTCTAGCACTGAGAAGCCTCATACTCAGATAGAGGAACCTGAGGTGTTGAAAAACCTCAATGCTTCTTTCTTCCGAGGCATGGACAAAGGGATTTCTCATTGTGAGTAAATTGAGAGGTTCATGACTATTTATGGTAAACAGCAACAGTCACATTTTATAAGTATGTAGACCTTATTGTTTTAACATAGGTAAAATTGAGTATATCAGATGTCTTTATGTATGATTTTTTCAAGTATTATTCCCTTACAGGATTGGTTCACACAAGTACTGGAATCAGATGGAATCAAAGGGCCTGGATGCCTTTAAATTAAAAGGACAATTCTGACAACTTCTTCTACGAAGAGTTTTTCACAGGACCTGACTTGCCCATTTTGAGTTTGTGTCCCTTATCCTGAACATTGCAATTTCTGTTCTTAGGACTTCCATGTAGTTAGTCATGGCATATGACATTACATGTCTCCATCCAAACCATAGCACTATGCATATATTTTGCTGATGGAGTCTCATAGACCCTCTTCTACTAAAAAGAAAAAAAGTATTTAACTATGGTACTTAACCATCCTTTTCTGCCAATACCTGCAAACAAGATCTCATTTAATCCGTACCCTCAAGGAATCCTAAAGCAGAGGAAGAGAGGGTAGAAAGGTTCTTGGAATAAAGGAACCAAGAGAACACTCAGAGAAAAACTTGCTTTCATGCTGAACACAGATATGCATAGGTCCTCCACTGAAGACAAATATTTTTTTAAGAAATAGAATAAAATATCTTTAATTTTAAAAAGGCATTTTCAATTAGAAAAAAAGAAAGAAAAAAGGCAAAATCATTTCAGTACAAGATTTCCAGACTGTTAAGATATTTTCAAATCCTGTAGCCCAGCAGAGTTGAGCTCCATGGGCCCCATTCTGTCCAGTGATGAACCTGAGTGTGTAGTTTCAGTAGCCGCACACACAAACACATATCTACATGTACACATACATGGCTGGCCACATGGATAAGCACAGGCAGAAATACTCTCACAGACACAACAACAAACTTGTGTTTTTCTAGCTGGGGTAGGGTACTTCATTGCCCCATATGTTGCGTTAATCAGTTCCTCTTGCTATCCCAGGTCATTAAGAGCCAGAACAGCCAGCACAAATTGTGCCTGGAGCAGGGACAGTAAGTGGCCTCTGTTCCTGGACATGGTGAGTAACCGTGTGTTAAGCACGTGTGTTTACATGATTTCCCACAGCGTAAAATTTCCATCCCAACCAACCCACTGCCATTGTGTGACCATTCTACAGTGCAGATGTGGGCCTTGGTAGTTGCAGGGCTGTCCTTCTCCTGGTTCTCTGCTTCAAACTATATTCTTGGATCTCTGCAAAAGTGGATTTGTATTTCAAATTGTCACTCCAGATCTCCTTATGTGCTTCCACAAGCCCTTGACCCACAACGTATGAAGACAGATGCATATTATTATGTTATAGATACAGGTATAGGTGTAGTCACATATACTTCCCATATAATTTCAATCAAACAGTACAGATGGAAGTCTAAATTTTTATTTTTACAGTTTCTATCCCAGCAATATGTTAATGGATTTAACACCAGGTTGGAGGCTAGTCCTTTCGCAGTAAGACATCCTATGGCTACTTGGGGATTGTAAGTATAGGCATGAAAGCCTGATATTTCTTTACATCACTCCCTCCCTCACAACAACCTTATTGCCTGCATCCCACTGGAAGCCAACAAGAAGGAATCTGGCACATTTTTGACTCTGTTAGGGCAATCTAATACCATCATAAAGAGCTCTGGCCAGGCCGACCACAGGATAGCTTCAGCACAAAGTAGAAGGTTCACATGGATTGCAGCCCTGTTCCAGATGAATACACCTAGTGGAAGAGGTGCAGCGTAAAGTATTTCAGATGAAAGGAGACACTCCCACGTCTTCATCTGCTCCATGGCTATTTCATTACCTTTAAAGTAGGAAGAGAGTTTGCCAGTGCTGAATAGTATCTGTTTTGAATTGTGCATTGTTGTGTTTGGGTTTTTTTACTCTAAACAACACTATCATCACTATAACTGAACCATATGCCTGTAGTTAGAATATAGCCTCTACAATCCCATGGAACCAATTCTTTCCTTCATAATCGATGACTGATGACAGCTTCCTTGACCTGCACTGTGCAGTAAGGTGAATTTATGAAAGATTTTATTGTGAGATTCTGTGGTAATATGTGACTCTTTCAGGTACATAGTGGAAATCTTCTTAGGCAACTTTTTCACTCCTTCACAGTGTCAGCTTTCCCTGTCTTACTAACTCTGCATTTTTATTTATTTGTTTATTTTGGCCTGGGTATTTCTCCCTCTGGTTCTTGTGTGTGTAATAATGGCTTAAACCTCCATAGGAACAAGCTATGATTATTCTAATTATTGTTCATCTGTGTATAGTGATACAGATGTTTTTACAATGGGTGCTTTATACAGATCTTAAGCAAATAATGGTGTACAGAAGGTCCATAAGTGTTTCTGTGTTTCTGGCATGTTGGGAAAATTGATTTCATATTTTGTGAGGGGACAGGGAAACAAATGCATATACTGGGAGACTTAATTGCTTTAGGGTCCAAGTCTTTTTTTTGGGGGGGAGGGTGCAGGGGGAAGGGGAGAGGAAGACACTAAAGACCTAGTAAATAGGTGATGATTTGATATGAGCAGTTAAAGCGCTCAATCCCAACAACAGAATCTGTTGACACTAAAAAGCCCAAGACCCCTCAGGCAGCAGGAAGGTCAGGTGGTGGTTGAAGTTCACAAAACTGCAGATCAGCTGCAGGTCCAGTACCCCTGAAGAGTCATGGCTAACAGACTCGACTTTTTGCTAAGACTCGACCTTTATGGAATTTTGACACTGGAATGAATCACAGGAAATGGTGAGCTTTTTAAAATGTCATTATTACTAGATTTCATTGTCTAACAAGAAGAATAAAATGGAAAATGTGCTGCAAAAGATAGATAGATAGAAAAAAAACATAGCTTACCTAAGAAATTCAAGGCAAGCTGGCAAGTGGACACTGGCTGCAAAAGCCTGAAGGCTCTCCACCTATGTGGAGCGTAACTACACAGATGAGGAAAGCTCTCCTGAGGTCAGTCCTAAAGCATGCAAAGTCTAAATACTGGTCTCAGATACTTCGCATTCAATTCGCAGGGTACGTTTCATCTCACAGACCTAGACGCCTATATTTACTGCCTATATCCATTTTTTTATCTGAGAGATTTAGAAGATTTAGGATCTATATTCGGTTGCCTTTAACATAGACATCTAAAGCCATTTCATCTGAAATATGAAATAGGGAGTAGAGGAGACCCATTCCCTTCAGGACATACATATCATGGTGAAACCATACCTATAATGGCAGGAAATGCTTTTTTTAAAGCAGCTGAATCAAGTCCTAGGCACATTTTGTGAAATCTGAAGAGTTGTTCAGCTGACCAAATGCAGGTATCCTATTTTATTGACTAGATATCCACTGACCTTAGATCCCTCAGCTCTCATTTACACACAGAAAACAAAATACTGAATAATAGGTGTGTTAATCAGTAAGCTAAATTCTACCCTCAGTTTCATTCGTAAGTAGAAAAGTAATGTCACTTTACTTCTAATATATACAAAACAACTTCTGCAGTTTCATAATTACACTAGGGGGTGCAGCTTACAATTATCAATAACTGAAAATGTGTTGCCTGAAAATTATTTCCTCTTGCGTGAACAGCTTCACAAACATCATCAATATAAATATTTATTAAAAAGGAACATTTCTGAGAAAGCTAAAAGAGACAACAGAGCGTGGTTCCTTTGGAGGGGTGGGAAGGACACAATATCTTCAAAATATGAGTTTGTATTAATATTTTTTTCAACATCTGAGAGCACAGACTGTCTCGTTGAAGAACATACTAATAAAATTAAGACTGCAAAGTCAGGCACTAGAAAGAGAAGTAATTTTGAAATTAGGTTAGGCCTACCAATTTGTTATCTGGTACTTTTCATATGAGCACCGCGATAGTCCACAATTAAATAGGAGCTCTGTGCTGATGCCAACAACTGAAACTGTTTCTTCTCATTTCATTGCTGTGAAAAGTGAACAACTTCTTTGAGCATTCTTCTACATTCAGTCAGGCTTATATTAATTTGAATAATTGAAGACATCTGTATCTGAGAAGAATTCCTGGGTTAAAAAGCAGCTGCTCACACACAAGAATCCGTATGCCTATTTGAGATGCTATAGAGTGTCCAAGACACACAAACGGAGTTGGTGGATAGGACAGAGGAGACCTTCAGGCTACTAGAATGACAACTAGGAGGAAAGATGCTCACGGGAAGGGCAAAGGGCCTTGTGTAGACAATTGTATTGTGCCTCTAATGAAGTGAAATCAGGCTCATGTTGCCTCCTTCTAAAGTAGATATCTCCCATTAATGGGGCCCAATCAATCAGGACCATTTCTCTCCTACCTCTCAGGAGAGATTGCTATAAGGCTATGGGGAAACCCTAGATCAGCCTTCCAATACCTAAGGGGCAGCTACAAGAAAGCTGGAGAAGAACTTTTTACAAGTGCAGGTATGGATAGGAAAAGGCAAATGGCTTTAAACTGAAAGAGGGTAGATTTAGATTAGATATTAGGAAGAAGCTCTTCACTGTGAAGATGGTGAGACATTGAAACAGGTTGCCCCGAGCAGTTGTGGCTGCCCTGCCTCTGGAAGACGAGGTTGGACAGGGCTTTAAGCAACCTGGTCTAGTGTGCCTGCCCATGGCAGAGGGGTTGGAACTGGATGATCTTGAAGGTCGCTTAAAACCCAAACCGTTCTAGGATTCTGTGATGATTCTATGATCACTCGGTCAGCTGGTGAGATCTAAACTGTAAGTGTCTAAAATGAGGTGAGATGGATCTCAGACTTTTCCTTCATATACTGCTAGAGAATGAGGTCTTAAAAAACCCAAAATAACACTGAGTGCCTATAGGAGTAGAAACTGTCTTGCAACACACATATCCAGGGGATGAGTGACCTGAGACTTCTGCTGAGTGAAGAGAGGTTGATGCATTATGGCGCACCACTGGGACCTCATGAAACAGAAACATATTTGGGGACAAAATATTCAGTTCCTACAAGGAGCTGAATCTTGCCCACCTATAGAATAGACCAACATAAACAGAGGGAGTGGAACACATTTCTTAGGCTGTGCTGAAATCACTTCATCCTGGTCTAAAGTTCCTTCAGAGGTGTCACAATAACAGCTCAACTGCTAAACAGGATGTTTTGGTCCCATGGGACAGAGCAAAATGTGCTGTAATGGTAGTGATTGCCAGGAATTTCACTTGACTATATTACCAGGAAAGGTCCAGGCATATATGAAATCTCCTAAGAGGTTAATGAACAAGGCCCTCTAAGGAGAAAAAAATCACTATTCCTGGGCCTAAAATAAAAATTAAATCCCAGGAGTAGTTCAATTCAATTCCTTAATTTGGCAAAAAGTGGCCAAGACATTATGGTATTCATCGGACTGATGGCTTGTCTGAAAACTCAGAGAAGTCACTGGGGATGGATTTTATCTCACCTAAACTCAGGTGTCTATGTTGCAGACTTTTTTAATTGAAAAAATTTCCTCAGACTTTCTTTTAGTATTAATACAGAGAAAGTGGAACCTTTAGTAAATAATTCAGATATATTTTAGACATCCAGGTTACAATGCAATTAATTGACCCATAGTCCACTAACTAGATCTCCACTGACCATCAGGCAGTCTCCTTTCAGGAACAGGAACCTCAGCCTATATAATTTTTTTTATTTGTTTTTTTCATTTAACACCATTGCACCTATTGCTGAACTCCAAATACTCAAAAAAATATAAAACTCATAATACTTAAGTCCGTCAGTCATGGCAGGAAGGTAAGACTGTCTTCCTTTAACCAGACTGAAGTTTTGGTGTACAATTTATTTTTTCTGTATGGGTCTTTAAGTAAGTAAAAGTGTTCTCATAACGTTTGCAGATCAGCAAGCTGTTTTAAGGCGCAATTAAGACTTACCACAAAATGCAATAACTGCGTAACAATAAAGGGAGGTGTGCAAATGAAAACATTTTTTGGATTAGCTAATTTGTGTTAATATGTCTGTAGTTACCAAGAAATCCTTAATGTAATCTAACATTCATGTGAGGTGTTCCTGTTCATCAGCTCTCCTCTGCTCTTTTCTTCATTCAGGACCCAGTTTTGGAACAGCCTTCTCCCCAACAAGCTGTTTGGCTAGCCAAAAATATAAAGAAATAAAAAAGCAAATTGGGAAAGTGGAAGATTGATAGCACATACAAAGGGGAATATCACAAGCAAGAGTTCACCCAAGGCTTCCAAGAAAACCCATCGGCATGGCTGTAGGTTAGTCTGACATCATTGCTTTTCCCCTCTCCAACTATGAAAGGAAGAGCAAGAACCCAGGTCGTTGTCACCCTCAACACGTTACCTGTTAAGAGAGGGACATTGCATTTCTGTGTACAAACTCTGGCTGCTCATGTACAATTAATCCCATGTACCCAAGACGAGTAAGAATTTCCGTAACTAGGATTTCCAGTGAAACAAAACTCAGAAGCTTGGTGAGAAAGAGGGAAATCTGTAGTGAGAAATGCAGACCTAAATTTTTTCCTTCTGGGGAGAAAAGAAAGGGAGGGATATTCTTACAAAAAAAGAAAAAAAAAGAGAAAAAAAATCCTTGCACTGGACGGGGCTTTGAGCAACGGGGTCTAGTGGAAGGTGTCCCTGCCCCTGGCAGGGGGTTGGAACTGCATGGTCTTTAAGGTCGCTTCCAACCCAAACCATTCTAAGATTCTATCATAGAAAGTTGATCAAATTACAAAAAACTCTCCATGCATCCATTTTGCCTCATACAGCAGAATCCATTTGCTTAGCTTCTGAATATGCTACAATGACAACTCTTCAGAGTATAGGGTTATTGTCAAGGGCCAACAAACACCCAAAGGAAGAGTCCTGCATGGTTTCAAGTCTCTTTACTCTTTTTTGGCTGGTGTCTTTTAGCCTTCATGCTCCTGTTCCATACTTTGGCCCACAGGGAGCAGAGACAGCATCATCACCCTCATCATCCCCAGGACCTGGGGTGGCTTGAATTGCTGATGTCCTCCAGCAAACAGCTGTTCAATGGCTTCTTGACTTCAGCCTTGCCATTTTATCCCAAAACTAAAAGGCGAACAAGAATGAATTAAACTGCTTTTCCCAGTCAGCCCTCAGGCACTTGTTCACCAGAGTTCAACTCTCCCCTGAGCAGCTCACTGCAGCTCCAGCGTAAACTCTTCTGATCTTTCAGCTAGACTTTCGTTTTCCTTTTCCCATTTTTTTTTTTTAACAAAAAGTATCATGTTCCAAATTAAACACTTGGAAACTTGCCAGTAGTATTACAAGCCTGCCTAAAATATACTGAGGAACTGAGAAGAAAATTGGGGTTTAGACAAAACAAAAAATTCTGGTAAGAAAGTCTTTGCAGCATAGGGACTGTACATGAAACAATTTATGAGAACTCTAAACTATTCAGAAAAATGCCTGAAAGGTTAATTTCCTTCACGCAGCCCAGGTTAATGACTTACGGGGAACCAAAGACGACAGTTCACTAATGTGTCTACTCCTTATGGATAAACACATCGACTAATTTTTGCATGCTTCAGAATCTGCTGAAGGTGTGATTTACATGTGTTGCATCAATTTTTCAGTTTGTGGAAACATCATTTGTCAGCACGACCTTGATGCAAAGCCAGCGATGTCCAACTGGATCCATTCTCCTACATCTCCATAGCCCAGTGTCTGGGTCCCTCTGGCACTTTGTATAAATTATTTGAAGATGTGCTGAAATGAGTAACTACCAGTCAGTCCTCTCTTTGCAGGATAAGTGCTGTATGGTAAAAAATTGGTCACTCCCATTCTTTATATCTCTGTTCTTCTTATTTCTTCATATTTTAGGGGTAGATACTCAGTGGAAAAGAGAGCTTGTGATATAACTCTTGAAAAATCCCTCTAGCACACAATAGTTAGGACGCTAGTTTAAGAGGTAGAACCTCTTCAGTCTGTCGCTTGCTTTGACTTGATTTGGGTAATGCTCAGGGAGATCTAACCTGTGGGAGAACCATCCCTTTCTGCCCACTTCAAAGGATATTTAAGCATATTATGCAAACTCAAATGTTCTAAGAAGATTAAGTGCACAGTCTCCCTGGGTAGGCTTGGGCCATGGATTCCAAAGCTGGGTCATGACTCTGCTTATGCTGTGAGCCTGAAAGTGGAGTCACAATTCAGAAATGAACTTGCAGTGGGAAAGTGTTGAAGCTTAGTGGACATCGTGACATTCTTCTGTCATAGGAGTGATGGTAGTCTGTTATCATTTAGGGTAGGAAGAGTCTAAACTAGTTTGGCAGAAATGATGACTAATTCTGGGTCTCCCATGGCTGGAGTGAGCATTGTAACTCTTAGTAAAGTAGTAAAATGAAGCTCTGACCTTCTCTGCTGTTTCTGCAAAAGGTACGTGATTGCCTATTTGCTTCCATATCAGTGCTCTCATGAAATACGAAGTTCTTAAAGAAAGAAAAAAAAAAATAAAAATCAGTGCTGGTATAAAAATGCTTTGATTTTTCATTTCTGGGACCAAAAAAAGATATTTTAGGGTGACTTTTTTTGTTTGTTTGGGGTTTTTTTTGTTTGTTTGGGTTTGGGGTTTTTTTGGGGGTGGTGATATTGGGGTTTTTTTTCCAATTCAGCGTCTGGGCTGAACAACTTAATTGTAATCTGTTATTTTCCAATGGGATTTAGGATTGCATCCTTCAGATCATTTGGAAAAGGCCCCCAGAAACCTCACCAATGACACCAGCTTTCAATCACTCCCAACTTAGGCTCCAGGTTAAATACCTTGCACTGGGAATCTGCTTGCCTCCAGAGTAAGTACTTTTCAATTCAGTTTTCATCCTTCCTCTGGCTGCAGGGGTAAGTATTTCATTTGGATCCCTACCAAGACAGGCGTTGGTGGTTTCTCCTGTCCTGACTGTCACCAGGAGGGAACAGTTGATTGTTTCATAAGGTGCATCACAGAAACCACTTCTGACTGGTGAACAACATGCCTTTGGCCACCACTGAGTGAGGTGAGGATGTGGATCCAGTGACGGTACTTGGTATTTGCTATGGGAATGTTGTGTGGGTCACAAAAGCCCCACTCAAGTGGAAAGGCTGCATACCTGCTCACAAACACATGTACAGCAACACATGTACCCTCCCAAAATTGGGTCAGTCCCTGGCTTTTACCAGGCATTCAAATGTTCCAGCCCCCTGTGTGTGAAAATCCATTTTCATCAGTAGTAATCCTAGTTATGCTGCAGTTTCAAAGTCTGCTTTTCCTGTTGGTTTGTGATATGGTATCCAGGTACTTGGGCGTTCATTCCCAAATTGAAGTCACAATCAACTAGGGTATTCTAGAATGTGATTCTTTTGTGTGTTTTGTTTTAGTGTTGTTTTGGTTTGGCTTTAGTGGGATTCTGCTGCTGTATATTTTGCATGGGTTGGGCATGTGTGCACAGATCAATGCATTTTTCTTAGCTGACACCCGCCTGCCCATATATTTATGTTTTCTATTACGTTAGATAAAATGGGGTACAGGAAATCAGGTTTGAGATTGGGAGAGAAGAACGGGGCACATCATTAGTTGAGAACTTAGTTTTGTGATAAAATTATACTCCAATTCTAAGTAAAACCAATATTTATGATTATTTAACAGTAAGACAGTGGTTGGGACCCTTTTACTGTAATAGTGCTGATATGGAGAGCAATTTGAACACATCAGTGCAGTACCTAGTGACATTCAAGATATTCAGGTATGTTCAGGAAATAGATTTGGAAAGGGCAGATGGGACAAAGGACTTAGGGGACACTCATGCCCTCCTGGAGCAGTAGCTGAAGGTCAGCCTAGATATCCCAGTATATAACTTAAACTGGAGATTATGAAAAAAATTACTCTTCTTTTTCAAAGCTCTTAATGCTCCCTTTGAGTGTCATCATGGCAAGTATTAGATGCCATTTCTCCTGTTATCTTACAAGAACTTGTCTTTTAAAATGTTGTGCCATGTGTATGGAAATTGAGATTTTAGCATAAGTCATGAAACAGCCCATCTAATTATATATATTTACAGCTGAGAGAAGAAACAAAGTTCTACTAAGTTAAATACTTTTCGCAAGTAAAGCTGCTTTCTGAAGAAGAAAAGAATCTTTTTCTTTAGGAAAGAAACCCCAGAAATAATTTTCATTTTGTGTTATTTTTAAAAATTGTTTATTTTGTACTCGCATTAAAATATTAAGTAAAACTGCATTTTATAGACAGGTGCTGAGCTGAAGAAAAACATATACTTCATTGGAATTTACATTTTTCTTTATGTAAAGTCTGGAAACACCAAATAGAGTGTAACTTAAACTTTCATGAAATGTAAATCTTATATTCTAAACACACATTTTGATGAGAATTCTCTGAAGTTATTTAGGTTTTTTTAAGCAGAAAATGTCTTTGAGTCCATATGAATTCTACAAACACTGCTTTACTGTATTTAAATGAGTTAATTGCTCCACCTATACTATGTTGGTTTGGTAAGTTCAGCCTTTCACCAAAGATTACATTTGAAAAAATGTAATGCTTTAGATAGATAGATACACTTCATTTCATGTACAGTGTTTTGTGAGGGAATCACAAAGTGTGTTGCCTCTGTGTTGATGTAACCTGGATCTGGTGCAACTAAATCCCTGAGTCCTCTGAAGTGTCATTCCCTGAATTGCATCAGGGAAAGGAGATAAAGAACGAGATCTGGAGGGTCCAGTGAGGATGCATGGGTCCATCTAAGCCCAGACAGAGTTACATGCAGGTTGTTTTCCAACTTGAAACAAGAAAGGTTCAGATATTAGCAATGGGAAGCTGATTCAAAGGATCTGTTACCACCGCAGAGGCTAAAGTGGAAGTTCTGCCTGTTTGCTAGCTTTGTTTCACTTTTATTGCTTTGTAAAGTGTGTGTTCATTTGTAAGACTAAACTCCTGAACTCTGAAATGTTTTATGGCCTGAGCCACTGGAGTCCTCCCGTCACAATTACATTTGTTCAATTTTGCCAGAGCATGTATGATTTTCTTTCTAAGTTTAGATTTGCAGAGATCCTGCTTTATAGACAGGTTAAAAAAATAATAAAATAGAGGGAGAAATAAATAGGACATCGTGAGCTGTGCCTACTCTTCTGTATGTTAGACTAACATCCATAGGACTATCGAGAGGTTGGGGGACCAGTGTATTAAACACAGCGTGAATACTCAGTAAGGAATGGCTTTAAACATTAAGCACAGAAGAAGACACATGCAAGAGAGTCACTGAAAATGTCCCAATCACAGGAGAAGCATCAGACAAAGCTTATATTGCATCTTCTGAGACACCGAAGTCGTATCAAGCAGACATAAAATTTCTTTACTTTCACTGCTATGAAAATCATCCTGGGTTGTAAGAAACAATGTATAAGCATTTTAAAAATACTGGAAATGCTATCAAGAGAAAGCATTTTACATTTTAAGAATTGGAAATGGGTCATTTAGGAAAAAACGTGGCACTGAACATCTGGGTGTTTTAAAACTCACTGAATTGAAAAGAACCACACAATGTGCTTCAGTGTCACAGAATATGGGGGGCTTTTTTCACTACTAAAAGAGTTTTAAACAGGTTAAATGCCTGCTATAGTTCTCAGCACCTTTTCTGCCTGCTCTTACATTACCTGAGATTGCATTTTAAGATGGGAGGACACGCAGACCATGATTCCATAGAAGCTTTGCTTGCTTGAGAATGTAAAGTTCTGCAATGTCAAAATGATGAATCACTCTGAATTAAGCAAAACATATATTTTTACTTTCTGAGTCATCAAAATAACTAATAAATTATTTTGGGCTTTTTTTCTAGGGTTTCTTTGAATTGCCAATGAATTGTCAAAATGATGAAAATCAGATATCTGCCTTGCCCTGTCTCTGTCTTAATTGTACAGGTTAGGGGACAAGCACAGTTCTCCTGTGTCCACACCAGTGCCTTAACAACAAAATCAGGCTTCCACACAATGAAGTACTGAAATATTCACCACCTTCAGGCTCATTCAGAGGACACTGGAGTCAATGGGAAAAGCTCCTGTTGACTTAACAAGGCTTCTGGCTGACATTTGAGTGGAGATACTTACACCAAGCATTGTAAACACTCTCATCCACAATGAATCTCAGGTGGCTGAGCAGATTTCCAGCTGACCAGTGAAAGGATTTGGTTTCCCTGTGTAGGAGAACCACATGGAAGCAGCTTATTTTTAACAAGGGGGCCTTAAGAGCAAGCTACATTATCCTCAGCTGAAATAGCTCATGAGTCGTGCCATCCCGAAAGCCCTCATCAAGATGGGAAAAATTGCATGGATGAGTATGTCTCTGTGAGCTCTTGCCAGTTTATGAAGTTCAATCCTGGAAAAAGAGAAGCTGAATCAAAAAATCCAAAACAAAACAAAAAATCCAAAAAAAACCCCAAACAACAAAAAACCAACAAAATAACAACAAACGAAAATAAACAAATGAAACAAACGAAAAAAACAAATCAAAACAGCAGGCTCCTCATGTTTTTTCTTACAACCCTTGTTGCCTGTCAGGCTATAACAGAGTTTCCATCAACTTTTACACACTATTTAATGGAAATAAGTGTGTACAGGTCACCCCCACTTTAATGATCCCAATACCAAGGAAAAACGTTACAGTCCAATTTGATAGATGGACCACTCAGCGGATAAAAAACTGGCTCTATGGCCGCACGCAAAGAGTTGTGGTAAATGGCTCGATGTCCAGTTGGAAACCTGTAACGAGTGGTGTCCCTCAGGGATCGGTGTTGGGACCGGTCTTGTTCAACATCTTTGTCGGCGACATGGACAGTGGGATTGAGTGCGCCCTCAGCAAGTTTGCCGACGACACCAAGCTGTGTGGTTTGGTTGATACGCTGGAGGGAAGGGATGCCATCCAGAGGGACCTTGACACGCTTGTGAGGTGGGCCGATGCCAACCTTATGAAGTTTAACCAAGCCAAGTGTAAGGTCCCACACCTGGGTCGGGGCAATCCCAGGCACTGCTACAGGTTGGGCGGAGAAGAGATTCAGAGCAGCCCTGCAGAACAGGACTTGGGGGTGTTGGTTGACGAGAAGCTTGACATGAGCCGACAGTGTGCGCTTGCAGCCCAGAAAGCCAACCGTATCCTGGGCTGCATCAAAAGAAGCGTGACCAGCAGGTTGAAGGAGGTGATCCTGCCCCTCTACTCTGCTCTTGTGAGACCTCACTTGGAGTACTGCGTACAGGTCTGGTGTTCTCAACATAAAAAGGACATGGAGCTGTTGGAACGAGTCCAGAGGAGGGCCACGAGGATGATAAGAGGGCTGGAGCACCTCCCGTATGAAGACAGGCTGAGAGAGTTGGGGCTGTTCAGCCTGGAGAAGAGAAGGCTGCATGGAGACCTCATAGCAGCCTTCCAGTATCTGAAGGGGGTCTACAAGGATGCTGGGGAGGGACTCTTCCTTAGGGACTGTAGTGGTAGGACAAGGGGTAATGGGTTCAAACTTAAACAGGGGAAGTTTAGATTAGATAGAAGAAAGAAGTTCTTTACAGTGAGGGTGGTGAAGCACTGGAATGGGTTGCCCAGGGAGGTTGTGGATGCTCCATCCCTGGTGGTGTTCAAGGCCAGGTTGGACAAAGCCTTGAACCACGTGGTTTAGGGCAAGGTGTCCCTGCCCATGGCAGGGGGATTGGAACTAGATGATCTTAAGGTCCTTTCCAACCCTTACGATTCTATGATTCTATGACTGCAATAAATGAGTTTGAAAAGTGAAGTGATGGGTCATAAAAAGGAATGGGAGAAGGTAGTAACTCTGAAGAAGACCTGCCTTTGCATGAGCTGGGAAGTGTGCAGGTCTGGAAAAGCGATGTAGGAAATATGGGTGAATCTGGTACACTCAGTTGCTTCCCTCTGCTCCCATTACACACACTAATGTTTGGGTCCATGGAGAGTTCCTAATCATATTGCCTTATGGTATTACAAACACTGTCACACAGCCGAAATGCGGTATATTTTTATGGCACTTTTCCATGTTTTTCATAGAGCCCCAAAACACTTCTCAGTGGTCTGGTTCAAGTCCAAGAGAGGGAGTTTTGCTGCTTTAGCACCTAACGTTGACTGAAATAATGCATATTACATCTTGGCCAGAACTCCCGTAATACACTTAATCACCTGTGTAAGATAAATATTTTCTCTTCCTGTATCCTTATATAATTTTCTTTTGGTATGGTGACTATACTACAGGAATAAACTTCTCCTCAATACCATACCATAAGCAGCCACTCTTCCTTATAGAATGCTCCCATCTGCATACCCTGAAGTCAAGTTGAAAAACGGTATTCAGTTCTCCTTTTAGGTTTTTCAGTGAATTTAACTAGGAAAAAAAGTGAACTGTTGCCCTATTTCAGGATAAGATGAACAGAAGAAATTTATCTAAAAAAAAAAAAGGTGTGTGTGTTTGCATTAGTATTAAGAAGCAGCTGTCCTTAATTACCCTAAATGTAAAACAAAATTATTTGAGTATTCTAAAAACGAGATGGCCATGTTACAACATCCATTTGTTGTAGTGAGGCATTTATGCATGACACCAAAGGCAACATGAACCAATGTAAATTAATGTAAAAAGATTAAACAGATAGAATAAACAAGACATTTCAAGATGACAATATTTTTCTAAAACATGTTGAACTTTTTGCCTCATAAGATTTTTTTTCCAAATGTTTGCTTTTAACCCCTGACTAAGGATGAAGAAAAAGATTTTTGAGAAGACAGCATTTCCCTTGAAAAGGATCACGTGGATTTCAATGAATCTCCTAAATTCCCAAAGATATCTAGAAGGTTATTTCCAAGCACTCACTTTAGGACATATGTCTCTCACCTCCGATATTTCTTTCCTCCGTACCCTGTGTAGCAGTATCATAGGACCACTTGCCACATACTCCCTTTCTTGCTTCCTCCTTCTACCACACACAGGTTTGAAGTTTTATTATTGCAATAAAAATGCTTTATGTTGGCTTTTCCCAAGGACATTAAGAGCTTACGTGCTGCAGCAAAATAGTCCTTTTCTCAAATGCACACTCCACATTACTTGCTGCAAATTGTTGGTGGTCCTTTTCCTCACTCAGAATGCTCAGAAAACCAGAGTCAACAGGCCATTTTATGGGTTTGTTGAGGAGCTAAGGAGAAGAGACCTGCCTCGATTTGTGTGGCCAGCTGAGACCTGAAGTACAACTGAACTCATCTATGTGGGGAAGGGACTCTACAGAGACCACACAGAGGATTCCCACCACTTTAGCCAAACACCAGTTCTCTTTTGGATTGTCACCTCTGGAAAGGAGGGTATCTGACCAGCACAGGGAGGAAACAAGGCTCCTGGGAACACAAGCTGTAAGCATTTCTGGTGCAAATAGGGAGGGTTGTGCTTGGTAAGCAATCAATTTTCTTTCGTCATGTATAGTTGCAGAGGACTCATGTAGTTTGGCATGTAGCTTGAGTGTTAGCTCCTGCCACAAAAAAAGCCACAACTTCTCTGGGCAAGCTGTTCCAGTGTCTCACCACCTTCATTGTAAAAAATGTCTTCATTTTATTCACTCTAAGCCTACTCTCTCTCTGACCTTCTTCAGGTCCTTTGTTGAAGAGACTAAAAGAGTCTGAAGGCATTTTTGGTGGACCAAAAACATAACTGGAAGCATCTAGAAGTTGAAAGACAATGAACCAGTAGACAAAGATCCTGGTGGGACCTTCGGGAAAGCTGTGGGTTCAGTGTTCTTAAGGCAAGATCCACAAAAAGAGTCTGTCTCAATGCTGATAGTTGAGGTAGCCATCTAATTGATATGTAATAATTATATGCCTCTCTAGACTATATTCTCACAACCCATTCAGTTCGACCTACAAAAGCATAGAGGAATACATGCAGAAGTGGCTAGCCCTCCCCCCACTATTCTTATCCTTTCTACAAGAAATGTGCATCTCTTCAGGAATTTAGCTGCTGGCCAGACTGAGGTGCTCAGCTACCTTTTGTGCTTAAAGTGCAGGATTTGGACTGAGATCCAAGAGATGACGTTATGGGATAACTTAAATTCTCCCATTTCTCAAAAAAAAGACACCCAAATACCCCAAAAAACAAAACGAAACCAGCCCCAAAACAAAATTAGAAAGCAGCAACAGTGATCATGACCGCTAGACTTTGTCTGATTTCTTCTTCTGTGCCTATCTTTTCTCCAGTACTGCAGCTTTAGAGTGATGCGCTTCAAGGCTGGAAGGTTTCGTATCATCCCCTTCCCACAGACTATACAAAAATTACCTTCAAATCTTTTAGCAAAACCAAGAGAAGGGGAGGTGAGGGGAGGCAGAGGGCAGATTCCTCACTTCCTGGCAAGTGCCGTGTGCCTTGGGTTATGAGTGTTGTGGTGGACCCCCAAGTTAGTCAGAGCCTGGAGACAGATCAGACCATGCTTTTTTTTGAATACAGCATGTCAAAAGACAAGAGATCCAATATCAACAGCTAGGTTTCTAGTACATGTCATCAATGTAATTCATTAAACAGTGAAATTCAGATAGGCGTGAGACATTAAATGAAAAGATTTGCAAACGAGTCCTCCCCACTGTGTCTTTCAGAGATTTGCGGGAGGTCTTTTTGCTTTCCCACCACCTCCTGTCACTTCCTGCATGAACTCCATCCCCAGAAAAAGTCCTTTTTTTCTGTCTCTTCTGAGGCTTCATTGTGGCTTTGCTCCCTGCCAGAGGCAAGCCTCCAAGCTCCCCTCAGGAAATTTCCCAGCCTATCCTCATGCCCTGGGCTCTTAGCCAGATGCCTTTCTTCCTCTCTGTTTGCTCCCTGTTCTCCAGAAGCTTTTCCCAACTGAGCCAGCTCAGGTATTCTCAGGAAAGAGAGAATTTCTTCCTCCTTCCATAAGGCATAAGTCAGAAAAAGGCCAATTTCTCCTTTCTGACCATCCAAACTCTTCTCATGAAATGTGCTTTAAGCCGTGTATCAAATTATGCCATCATCTGACACAGAAATGCAACTAACCTCTTCCCCCCTCCCTCAAAAATGCCCTTCTTACTTTCTCCTTCTTTCCTTTTAGACAGTCAGCTGTCATGTCCCTGGCTGGTATAAAGACCTATTTCATAGAATCATAGAACCATAGAATCATAGAATGATAGAATGGTTTGGATTGGAAGGTAAGATCATCTAGTCCAACCCCCTTTCTTATGTCCAATCTAAACCTACTCTCAAAACCGTCTAAAACCATTGCCCCTTGTCCTTTCACTACAGGCCTTGGTAAAAAGTCATTTTCCATTTTTCTTATAAGCCTTCTTTATATGTTGAAAGGTTTCAATAAGGTCTCCCTGGAGGCTTCTCTTCTCCAGGCTGAACCACCTCAACTCCTAACAGTATCATTCAGAGGAATGTGGTAAGGACAAATGAGGTGCCCTTTTGGCAAAATAAAAGTGGCCAGAGGGGTACCATGGATAGAAAATAGGAAGCAAGTAAAAGAAACTGACAGGTTAACTATCAAGGGGAAATCTAACCTCTCTCAGTCTCACTTTCTTTCAAGTGGAAGTCTGGTTGTCAGAAGGATTTCACATGTCTTTGGAGTAAGCACTGGCAATTAAACAGAAAGTAATAATCCCAAAGTGATATCTATGACATACACAGGGCATGATTCAAAGCTGTTTATGTCTGTTGGCTGGATTGTGCCCCACTTGATGCCAAATCTTTGCCACTGACTCAGGCACTTGCATGGGACTTGAACAATTTTCTCTGCTAAATGTTTTCTATTTGGCATGGCACCTTCGAGTTGCTTTTAGGGTGTCTTTCAAACATTCCTGCTGTCTACATCCAGTTGGTAATGAAAACTCCTTCTGCTGAGTTTTCTCCCTTTATAACCATCTTGACACATCCCACATGCCCACTGTGGTACATGGATATTATATCATGAGCAGCCCTGACATCCTGGAGACAGCTCTCTTCTGTTCTGAGTACCTTTCTTCTTGCACATCTTGCACTGAGTACCTAGAAGTACTAAAATCTGATGACAGCATGGGGCACACAGTGTTGAGGAGCAGGAAGGGCTCTTGTATATGTGTGAGGTACAGACCTAACTGTAGGGGAGACACAGGACATAGCAGAGTATCACTTTACCTGCCCAACATTTTGCATTTTGATTTCTTTACACCAACTGAAATCCTGCTTTGAAGTAACTTAGTACCGCCACTCCTTCCAAGATCCTGGGTGCTTATTCTAGCAATGTACCTGCTGCTCATATTACATCTTGTGTATGGGGGATCATCTAGTTGAAAATTAGATGATGGGGGAAGATCATCTAGTTGAAAATTACTTTTTTCTTTCTTGACAGAGTTAGCTTTCACTTAGATTAGTTCCCTGTTCTGAATCACTGTCCATGCAATGATGTCAAACCTAAATTAAGGAGGTAGCAGGACTGTGAAGGAAAGGTATGAGAGAGAAGGTAGCACTCTCTGTAAGTAGTGTGGCAATGTCATCCTAAATTGACTGAATAAAACGAAGCATTCATAGGGATCATCCACCACTGCTTTACTTTTCTTTTGTGTCACAGCCATGCTAATGAAGTCAACAGAGCCAAGTCTACATAATGATGGGCAAATGTATTCAAGGCTACAGGCTCAGAAGATGCAAAATATAGTTGATGAGGATTCTTTTTGTGTATGGACAGAAAATGTTGGGTTATTCTTCGTAGAGAGTAGATGTTCAAGTAACTATTCACAGGACTACCCGCTGACAAAAAAAAGGTGGAAATGCTTTTTTGAATCTGATGATCAGATAGATCTGTATGACAAGGACCTGGGAAAGGTGGGGTATGATTTGCTGTCCACAGACAGGTCAGACTCATCAGTAGGCTAGAAACTTCTGCATGGTAACTGGGCTTGGAAATACATAGAACCAACTAAACCTTCCTGGCTGGCAGTGTACTCACTGTCTGTGGCATTGATGGGTCCTCCTGTTACATTTTGCTCCCCTGATGATTTTTCCAGAGTTGGTCACTGGGTTCACTGAACTGAAAGCCTCTTCCCCTCCACAGCTCGGGGATTTCTTCTTGGCATGGCTGCATGATTGCTCATTGCCAATGACTCAGTGCTGGCAGGAGGGGAAGAGACTTCCTGAAAAACAGATTGCTCGTGTACAGAGTTATACAAGTTGCCTACAGCAACCTTTGCTGCCTGGCATCATGGCCAGGGATAGGAGTCCAGAAAGGGAGAAGGGAGGCAAATGGCAGCTATTAGCAGGCATGTGCCTGGAGCTGGCCTTGGTGAAGGCATCTGTCCTCCCACTGTCTAAAAGGTATGTGTGTGGGATAAGCAAATGATGACATGGTAAGGAGTGAGGTCAGAGGGAAGGAAAAGATGAGAAGTGTGACTGTATCAGAAAAAAGACCAAGAAGGATGGTTACCATCATGTCTGCATGTGGGTCCAGGAAGTGACAGGGATATGTGTCGTATTTAGAGATGATTGGGGTAGAAGGTACATGTTGAGCTTAGTCCCCCACCATCTCAGGCAACTAATACAACATTCAAACACAGCATCTGTGATTGGAAAAGGGTATACAGAAAAAAAAGATCAGCTGAACATCCCCTTAACAAACACATAAGTTCCTTTAACCGTATATTCAACTCTTCTTTAGTATTCACAAATTCTTTGGGAATCTTTTATTTTATATATGTGGATAACACTTCCATCCTCTCAGCCACAAAGCTGAAGTTTTCTGTAAAATTTCTGCAAAATTTTAACTATCTGCCAGGATCATTCTTCCTCCTAGGGACTTCCTAATACAGAACTTCATTTCTGAATGTATGGAAGTTACCTTTTATCACATTTCTGGAAAGCAAGCTGGAGACATATAGACAGAAGGTTAGTATTGGGCAGCTTTCTCTGCCACTGTTCAAGTGACTCATTTTATTTTGTCCCATGCCAATAGGTCTTCTTTCCTTGGCTGTTGATTGGCATGCAGCTGCCTTCAAAGTATTGCTGCATAAGTATATCTGGATCCTGCATAAAGGTATCACCATGCAGCAGCTACACTGGTGTCAAAGGAACTATTCCTGACCCAAATGACCTCTGTAACTGGGTTCACACACTGACAAATACCCAAGACCCTTCTTGCCTTCAGAAAAATGCCTTGGATTCCTGCACTTGGTTTATCTTGATTCAGCTCCCTGTCTTGGCGCTGACTGCTTGGTGAGGTTGCCTTGAGCAAATCATTCAGCCGTCCCCCTGCAGCTGTACAGCAAGGATAATCCCCATGCTTACACAGCATAACATGAAACTTAATTAATTAATGCTCGGAAAACATTTTGGCACCCTCACACTACACAAGCATGAACTGTTATAGATTACTATGATTAACCTAGTCCCTAGCTTTTGGAGTGTTCATGCAAATCTATTTTAGGGAAATACTTTAAGAAAGATTTGATCGCTTGTTTTATTAGGTTTACACTGGGCACTCAAAAAAAAAAATATTTTGCCCATTTTTAAGTGGTGAGGTTTTTTAGTTGTTGGGGTTTTTTTGGTCTTTTTTGGTTGGTTTTGGTTTTTTTTTTTTTTTACAGTGCTGCCCTGCCAGAAGGTAACACAAATTCCACTGAAACAATATGAAGAAGTTCAGCTACAGCTCAGAAAAGACAATGTCTTGAAAGGAACTTGAACTGCGGTTGCACTCCCTCTCTTTTGCTTCAACATTGCAGTGCTAAGTCCTCACCTATTGGCCTGTGAAATGTGAATTCATGGTGCATGACACTGGTATTATTATTATATTTGCTTGGCTGAAGGGGACTTGACATGGAAAAACACAGCAAGCCCAAAATATCTTGCCATGACAGCTATTGAGTTTCTTTTGCAAATGTGGGGAGAAAACCAACACATAACTCAGAATAAGTATTTTAGACAAAGCCAAATGCAGTTTATGTGACTTTCTAATTCATTTTCACACTTGCTAATTCCAGTTTAAAAGACAGGAGGTTGAATAGGTTTTTTGAACTGGATCCTCAGGCAACACTAATCTTAACAGGTCCTCTGAGATTAAAATATGGTACCAATTTATGCCTATTTCTACTTTGGTTCTGTCAATTAATTTTTTGATTTACTTTTTAATTTTTTTGATTTACTACATCAGCCCTGAGACAAAGCAGATGTAGTAGATTTCCACGAGGAATATATCTGCAAAGCTTTGTGGACCTGGGACAGAATATGGGATTTTAATTTACATTCACTGGGGAGTAATTAATGTGTTTTACTGCTCTATCATCCAATTTTTCTGAATGTGATGTTATAATAGTCTGAATTTCTGGAAATACAGATTGTGTATTATAGCTTGATGTTGATCTGCTGATAAACAGTTCCTTAGCTTCATGGCCTACCTGTTGTTCATGAGCCAGGTTTGAAATCAGTCCTTTAGGAACTTCTACGTTATTCATTTCCGCTGAGTCTAGATACAAACTTCAAACTTCTCTGTACCCAGGTGAGTTAGTGCAAGGACGATCCTAACAATGGAATGGATAAACAACCCATCACACTTGTATTTCAGGTGACAAAACCAAGCCAGATTGTGACTTGAAAGCTGTGTCTCTGGGGGAGAAATAAAAGAAAGCAGGGGCTTATGGTGTCAACAGTCCTACTCAAGATGAAGAGACCCTTCACAAGATGGGTTTGAACAGAGGTGAATATTTAGTTAGTGCTGAAAAATATCTTTTTTTCCCCCCCCCCAGGATCTTGTCCTTGCTTCCTAAATGCAAGTTTTCAGGCAGCAGAAATACCTGTCATTTCCACTCTGTGTACACAACACGTACAGACCTTAGCCTTGGAGTTAACCTGTAGTTCACTAGTCAATGTAGAAAAACTAGTATGCAAGGTGTTGAGAACTACAGCTTACATAGGCAAGCATCAAATTACTAAGAAATCCCCATTCTCTTAAAAATACGAGGATGCAAGGAGGAAACTGAATCTCAGGAAGATGTTTCTGAATTACAGCATCTCCTGAGACTTCTCATGGAGTGGTACCTGCTGTCCTTATCCTCTTTCCCTCAGGCACAATCTAGCCTGAAGAAGGAAGTTCTTAGAAGAAGAAGGAAACGAAAAAAACCAAAAAACCCACCTGATTTGCTTCTCTGCTATGGATAAATTAAAAAAAAAGCACTCCAGCTGTGAGAGACTGGAATTAATAAGGAGACTGGACTTGAGTTTCCTTGGAAAAAGTTTACAGCTGCTGCTGCTAAGTAGGTTTCAAGCATTTCAAATTATTACCCCAGAAGCTTACGAGACCAAACTGAATGGCTCAGCAGAAATTAAAATCCTACAAACATGAGAAAGAACCAACCTCTATGGCTTATGTTAAAACTCCAGGTCTTACATGGGAAAATGGCATACTATGACACTACCACAAGGTGAATCCAGCACTGTCTTCTTAGCTATGAGCTTTCCTCCCTACCCTGCCTGCCTCTAGCCCACCTGAAGTTCAGATTCAAACATTACACCGATACTGATAAACAAAACAGACAAGACATAGGTTTCTAACCGGAAAGGTAAGTGAAATAGCCTGTCTCATGCCCATAAGTCTAAACATCCTTCCATCAAAAAACAGTATGGCCTAATCTAAATTACCTATGGTAAACTACCTATTTATTCCCTCCACACCACCACCAAAAAAAAAAAAAAAAAAAAAATCAGCAAAGCTCTATAGCTCTAAGTACTGTATTCTTCCTCCTACCCAAGCAACAAGACCTGGGATAGAACTCCTACGTTTCTGTTATTTAAAGCCTGTTATATAACTCCAACACATCAAAATACAGATCCTGATCAAAATCCACAACCTGTAAGCTCATCTCCTCATGCAGCCCACAGTCTTGCCTTCAATACAGAGGATCATCCATTTCATACTGAAGCGAAATCCTTCCTTGTGCTTTCCCGGTGCTTCATTTACTTTTTAAAAGGCTGCTTTGGAGATATCAGATGTAGCATTACTGTTAAAGCCCACTGCTGCCACATTCTTGGGCAAGGAGGGATGGGGTGCCACAGTTCAATGAGCTACCATCCTTCAGCTGTGTTTAAGCTGTCACTTACAGGTTTTGTACATCTAAACGCAGAGCTTAAGCCATGAGTAGTAAGAGTTTCTTCAGTCATAACACCATCATCACAAAC
Organism: Strigops habroptila; assembly: GCF_004027225.2. NCBI lineage: Eukaryota > Metazoa > Chordata > Aves > Psittaciformes > Psittacidae > Strigops > Strigops habroptila. The sequence continues at coordinate 99,196,153 of NC_044277.2, forward strand.
TACTTACCTTTATTAACAGCAGTAAGTCTTTGGTGATGAACCCTCTGTTCTAATAGACATGGATCAAAATTATCCAAAATACTTAAACATTTTAAAGAATATATAAGATTTTAAGGAACTGATATGAGAGATGTATAGAAGCAGCAAATTTTCATAAAAAAAGTGTTTTCTCAGAATCAGACCTTCTTTAGTTTTCACGTCTTAAGCAGAGCAGTTAGGATTGAATGGAAATGCTTTAATCACCTCTTCAAAGTCTACAAATTTGGGATTGCTTTTTCTGACCCATCATTGATCTAAAAAATCTAGAATAATGACTTATTTCATAACCAAAAATGTAGAGGAGAAAAGTAAGTTAAGTAGATCAAACACTTTTTTTTTTTTCCCCAAAAATGTGGACAAAATTTGTTTCAATTGTATCCATTTTGACAATAATTACCTCTAATTTTGATAATATATTTTGATAATTGATTTCAGTTCAAAACTCCAGATTTCTATCAATGGAAACTGAAGTGTTTAAAAAGCAAGTAAACTTTTTCCAAGGAGAGAAAAAAATAATCAAAGCACCTTGAACTTCACTTTTACCCATACTCAACTCTTAATTTAAAAGGAGTGAAAGCTGAAGATTATTTTGTAGTTGTGTTGTACACCATTTTGTTTTGCCTTTAAATATGTAAATCTAGATATCTGCATGCATTGTATGTGTCTAAGTTGCAAAGGTATTCATTAGAGATGCAAGGTCAGTTCATCTGTATCTGCTTGGGGGGGGCAGTAGTGGTCTAAAGACCAGACCAGCATGTTCCTCATCTTTGCCCTCCACACTCCTACAATGCTTACAGGAAGCTTGTGCTCACTCTAGTCGGCTCTTGCCAGGCCACACCTGGAATACTGCATTCAGGCCACAAAAAAAGATGTGGACAGGCCGGAGAGGGTCCAATAAAGGACCTCAAAGATGATCAATGGACTGGGAAGTCGTGTGAGGAAAGGCTGAAAGGATTGGGTTTGTTCAGTCTTGAGAAAAGAAGGCTCAGGGAAGAGCTTATCACCATGTTCCAGTACTTAAGGGTGGTTACAAAGAAGATGGAGACTCCCTTTTTACAATGAGTCACATGGAAAAGATGAGGGGTGATGGGCACAAGTTACTCCTGGGGAGATTCTGGTTGGACACAAGAGGAAAATTTTTCAAAATGAGAACAATCAGCCACTGGAATAATCTCCCCAGGGAAGTGGTGGATTCACCAAAGTTGGGCACTTTAAAGATTTGGCTGAACAGAGTGCTGGCACATCTAGTCTGGATCATGCTTTGCCTAGAAGGTTGGACCAGATGATCCACGATGTCCCTTCCAACCTGATATTCTATGATTCTGTGATTCAAATTAACCTTCATCTAGTTTTAGACATGCATTGTACAGGCACTTACTTATATCCGAGTTTTCAGAAATATGTCTAAAGTTGATCAGGTGTGTCAGGGTGACCTACCTGCATTTTAAAATATTGTTCCATAAAGACTGCCCTGACTATGTATCTTAGAGTCCGATTAATCCATTTCTATTCCCCCTTTATTTTTCATTTTGTAAGGAACGGACTTTACATTGTCTCTTTTTCTCTCAATGTAAGTGTATCCTTCAAAAGTTATTTGCTCCTTAACAGAAAAGGATGATTCTATGGGTAGGATGAACAGGTGCAGGCTCAGGAAATCAGAGTCCAAGCTCTATTTTGACACCAATTTCCTGTCTCGCCATGAGCAAATCACAAAGGACTCAGCTTGGTTTCCTAAACATAGGTGTCTTGTGATATTTGAGAAGTCACAGGATGCCCCTGCCGGTCCACTTGTTCGGAAGAGCATGGTTCTCCTACATATCCCATGCATTGTCTTCAACCCTGTACGTGTGCCTTGAATAGCCTAGGAAACCTGACATGTCATTAAACATCTACGCTTACAAACTGATCCAAACATCCAAAAATCTTCTTTTCTTGGGTTAGTATCTGTAAAGTTGCCTTCTATTCAAACTTTTAGTCTTAAAATATAATTCGTCTTACTAGGTGGAGATTGATCTCCTATGGGACTCCAGATGCTGTACATGTGTCAGAAATTCAAATAGTTTTACCAAAGAAGAATGCTTTAAAAGTTACATCTGTAAATGACACTTCTATAGACTAAAATTTGAGACCAAGCCTCTGAGGTACACATGCATAATCCACCATAAACAGCTAATATTTTCCTCATATTGATGGTATTAAATGCCAATAATAAAAACATATAGAATTTCCTATTAATATATTTTATTGTGATTTTATTTCAAATAACATTTTTCCTTTTTTCATTCTCAGAGATTAAAGTCTTCTATGCATGACTAAGGCATTTATGATGCAATATTTTATTTGTTCCAAATTAAAATAACAATTCAGTTCATGACGTTGGCCAAAATATAGTATTTTCTCTTGTACTTTCAGGCTTTGCAGCTCTACTAATTATCCAACAGCCTTGTATGGGTATCTTTCCTCTCCGCAAGACTTCATAAAAGTATAGAAAGGCTTTCATGGAAAGAAAATACAAAGTGCTAAAATTCTTTTTATTTGTAAGATCCTCCCCCTGCCAAAAGAAAAACAATGTTGTAGACATACAATTTAAATTAAAACACAAAACCAAACACCTTCATCTTAGTTTAATCTGACCTGCTCTGAGCAGGTGGTTGAACTAGACGATTTCCACAGGTCACTTCCAACCTAAACTATTATGAATTCTGAGATCCTCTGAGGTTTTCTTATTTGGTTGAGGTTTTTTGTTTGTTTGTTTTCGTTAGGGTCATAAGCTGCAATAATAAGCTTCCAGGAGAAGAGCTGAAGTTATCAGTTTCCTGATGTTTCAAGATGGCATCTTTTTCTTGAAAAAACTATTAAAGTAAACAACATATTGAACTCATACTTGGAGTGGAGCAGATGATTTATGTTTATTCCCCCAACCTGTGCTATGCATAAGGTCAGACTAGAGAATCCAAGGCCAGTCTTGATTAAAATATATGAATCCTTAACGTTTTCTGGGAAGTCTAGTACTAGCATCATAGATTGATTGGTTACATTTATGACATCTCTTAGCTGTTCCTACATGTGACGTCATGACTTGTAGTTATATTTTGAGCTTCAGCTGGGAACACATGTCCACCTACACAGTGTGCTCAGTTTGAAATATAGATAGGACTAAACCATAAGTGGATGATTAGTGAGCATGCAACAGAACGGGTTTTTTTTAAATGTGTTCATGGTAAGATTGAGCTCAAAGCTACGTAAATGGAGGTATCTACATGTCAGTACATCTCTAAGCTCTCATTATAAATCAGTGGAAATCAGTCAGTAAATCCAGTATGATACGAAGCACTATTCAAATGCCCAAATGTAGGAATGTGATTCACTGATTTAACCAAAGGCATCTACTGCCAACTGAGATGACTTAAGATATCCACAACATCTGCATAGGGTTGCAGTGCACAGGCACAGTGTTGGCGTACACTGCGTCTTTCTCAAAAGGTATATGGTGGCCAACAAAGACGCTTTACATCACATCAAATTGAACAAACTAATTGAATCAGTCGAAGGATTCAGTACCCTAGCTCACCTACAGACATCTACATAATAGACATGTAATTTTACATATCTTTACTCAAAGACCACCATTTGGGTATTAGTGGGCCATTTTTATTTCATTTTGGACAACCTATTAAAACAAAATCTGCATCTGTGACATTCATCTGTCTGAAATGACATCTGCAGCCAGATAAAGTGCAGCACCAGACACCTATGCATGTACAACTAAATTCAGGTGTTCCTGTTAAGTTTTTCTTGTCCCCATCAATCTAACAGAAAATCCTTTCAAGCCCGGGCAGGTTTGAGCACTTCTGAAAACCTCACCAGTTTTCCTATATTTGCTTACAAATCCTTACAAAATGCCCTCCCCAGGTTAATGAACTGTGTTCATGTCATGCAAGGGACTGATACACCGTCTTTACCTATAGATAATTAGCTGGATGTTCTATACATCTGAACAACTCCCTTTCAATAGTTTCAGGTGATTTCTGCTCCTTGCTGTGCACAAACTCAGAGCTTAAGGGTAAAGTTTTCTGTGCATGAGAAAATATTTTTTCAGGAGCTCACAAGTATCAACATTATTGCTACCACTCTTCTTAGGGTGATTGTTGTCCAGACATCTTCAACTACAACGTCTATTTTACCTTATACCAAAGTAAGTAACTAAAATTGGTCAAAGGAATTGCTATCTGGAAGTACCTATTTTTCCACTGGCTACAGTACAAACCTTTGGTGACTAACTCATATTTACATGTCTATTTTTTTGAATGATGACAGTTAGATGAGATGAATCCCATCAACAGTGGCCCTCAATCAGAAGTATTGATACATGAAGACATTATATGACTTCAGCTGTAGCTAAAAAAAAAAAAAAAAAAAGGCCAGGTTACAAAAACAGCCCACTCAGCTGCCAGCAGAGTTGGCAAAGCACAGAATGTAGTCACTACTGTTTAACTTATACATTAGGCTGTTTCCTAAGTTAAGGTTGAGAACAAGGGTGATTCTGATATCACTAGAAATGAGGAAAATGTTCAAAATCTAAGTGGACAAAAAAAAAAAAAAATCCTCTTTTCTAAAATAGCACTGCAAATATAGTAATAAACAAGTTCTTCAAAACTCAGATTCCAAATCCACTGGTGAAACCAGTAACTGTGAGAAAGAAATAAAATCCCTTTGAGATTTCTGAATTTTTCCCATCAGATAATGCAGCCCTGTAAAGTGAAAACACACGGAGGGAAAAAGTGAGACCTCACTTAAAACTTCTGTCACTCTCCTGAAGTGTTATCTCATAGAGATCCTATGAAATCAACACTCACCAAAGCAAACACGAACCTCAGTCAGTACTCTAGAGTCAGTACATGGGTGAGTGTCTAGCAGGATCAAGCCCTTGTCCCTGAAATCTGGCAGATTGCGAAGGAGAAAGAACTATTAATCTGAAATCAAACTCTTCTCATTTGGGATTCGCTGTGGCTCCTTCCCTACCCCATGGCATACCTGAGTCTCTCAGGACTCCATTGAATAAATAAGCAGTGATTTTCTTTATGTCCTTTCCAAACATTGCAGCTCCAAAGATATCAAACAAATCAGTTTTGGGGCTAGATCTTCACTTAAAATTCTCAAGAGGAAGTGGTGCTTTTGACTGAACAAGCATTTTGCTTCTCTGTGAATTAGTCTCATACAATGCTTTTGGATAGTCCTTATAACTGTGTGCTTGCTTCATTACCCTTAACAAAGCTGAAGGGAAAGCTGTAGTTAAACAGATACCAAATCCTGTCTCCTTGGTGACAATACTCAACATTAAAAAAAAAAAAATATATATAGACATGAATGAATCCACCTGTTTCCTGGTAATGCTACTTCTCCCAGTGGAATAATTTAGTTTATCATTTGGGACATTCTTAGGTCTAGGAAAACTGTGAATATTTGTTTCAGTCCCCTTGGAGTCAAAGGAACTAGGAGACATCTGCAGATGAATTGCTAAACCAGGGTCTGAGATGCCTGGCCATTTCAATGGAGGCATACAAAACCATATCTCCAAGGAAAGCTTGTCTTCAGCATTTCTAAAACTGTGTCTATATGATGTGACACATCCGAAAGACAAGATGTATGGTTGTACTAAAGGAATCATGGACTCTCAGTATAAATTTCAGTTTGCATCTGTGACCTATTCTTGGTTTTGCTCCTTGTCCACAGTACCAACAGCCCAAATTAACTTTGTTGAAACCTTTAGAACTCATCATCCCATCTCTTTGTCACAGATTATGTCAAAAAGCTACTCCAAGATGCATCTGAGTAAAACAGAGCCATATCTAAATCACAGTTACCTCATCTAGTAGTCTCAGAACTGTTGATTTATCCCAGCCAGTCCCCATCACTTCAGAATTGTTTCATAGCATATGAGAATGATCCCATAAAGGGTAGATGCAATTTTACGTTTCTCCACTTTGATACCTGGAAACATCACCCAAGTTCAAATTCTGAAGCCTTCCATAGGAATAAAAAAACAGCCATATCAGAAAACACATGCAGATCTTCCCACATCAACTGCTTCTATTATCTATCTTTTCTTTAATATGTTTTTAATATGGAGCCTCTGAAGAATACAACCTGTGCCGACCTTCTAGTATTACTCATCATTCTTTCACAATATCAGAGATGAAACACAAACACATCTTAAACCCAACTCCAGCTAGGAATCCAGAACAAGCTTGATCTTAAGAATCACATCTATAAATTTCAGCCTATCATGCACATCTTTGAAGGCTGGAACTTTTGGTTGCATCCTTGCCTATTATTTTTTATATTTATGGAGACATATGGAATAGTTTACTTTGCTTTTATGTGATGACCACGGTCAGCACATTTTCTCAGAGACAGAGATCACGTCTGGATATGCTGCAGGCAGGCAGAAGACTTTTGCCTGTTGCATCTGTGAGCCATTCCCTGAAGTTTTACATCTCTAGCTATCTCATTTCAGTTTCTATGTTCTTTTCTCAGAATTTCTTCAGAAAAAATTAGAGTTTAGTACCACTAGTAGTTAATAAACTTTCAGATTAAAAGGTAAATGCCCAGTAGTTCTTAATCTGAAATTCAGTAAACCATTGAAAAGATGACAAAACTTTGAAGTTGTCAGCTTTAAAGCAGGACATCACTAGTAAATCACTTATATTTAAGGCCCTGGCTAATTGCTCTTGTGTTTATTATTTAAAGAAGCACAGGTTTTGTTCCACAACCATCTGAAAATGGCGAGTGTCTTTTCATTGACTTTAATGGGCTTTGGGTATTGTTGTAAAACAATAAGATGTGATTGTAGTATTGACAGCTAAACCCTTTATTTAATGTATCTTATTAAATTTTAGTATTTCTGTCATTCTGCATTTTCATTATTCTCTGGTTCTTCTTTGTGTCATCATTATTGGGATTTTATAACATAATAAACCTGAGTCTTCACTGATTTAATTCTGAGCTCAAGTTGCTCCTTTCCTTGTAATTTCCCCAGTTCTTTAATTTTTTTTTCCTTACTCTTCTGTTCAAACTGATAATTTTCTGTATTTTCTTCTTTTCTGTTGTTTGCTGGCTCTTTAGTCCCCTCGTTTCATAAAATCACAGAATGGTTTGTGTTGGAAGGGACCTTAAAGACCATCTAATACCAACCCCTGCTACAGGCAGGGTTACCTTCCACTAGACCAGGTTGCTCCAAGCCTCGTCCAGCCTGGCCTTGAACACTGCCAGGGATGGGGCAGCCACAGCTTCTCTGGGCAACCTGTGCCAGGGCCTCACCACCCTCACAGGGAAAAACTTCTTACTACTATTTAATCTAAATCTCTGTTCTTTCAGTTTAAAGCCATTCCCCCTTGTCCTGTCCCTACATGCTCTTGTCAAACGCCCCTCTCCAAATTTCTTGTTGGCCCGTTTTATGTGCTAGAAGCTGCTCTAAGGTCTCCCCAGAACCTTCAGTTCTCCAGGCTGAATACACTGATATATTGGCAGTGACTTGATTTAGAATAGTTAATTATTCTTTCACTGATCATGTGATCATTTTTATTGCAACCTGGATATAAGAAGGATCAAGAAGTGGATGCATTCATAATTAGGCTTTTTTTTTTAGACTGCTAGCCTGGTGTGAAGGGGCAATTTTGTGCATGCAAATCAGACACCCAGGGTGTTCTGTGTGGTGGTGCTGTGGAAAAGCTGGGAGTATTGGCAAACAGTCATAGCAAAACTTTCAGAACAAAACTTGATTTTTCTTTTCTGAAAGTGGTAGTGGGAGAATAAATTATTACTTGATCAAAACAATTATCCCTTCCTTGTTTTACCACCACTACGACACTTATTTTGACTAATCCCATGTTGTTCCACTTTATGTTGAGCCACCAAAAAAAGAAGATTTGACTGCTGATGCTTGTCTGATTGTATCTGAACCAGCTTTCTGATAATTGTCCTCTTGATTAATCATTTTCACCCATCACCATTATGGATGGCATGCAAATCCTCAGCAAACACTTACAGATATGCCCTATCCATAGCTATTTACATCAGCTTTAATGCTGCTCAGAAATGTCCTCTATTTTTCAGATGTGCCTGGATTAAACAGCAAGGACTGAAAAATAGATAAACCCAGATGTGTGCATGGCAAAGGAAGCAGGAGAGATAAACCCAGATGTGTGCAAGGACAGGAGTATAGCCCACAGAAAAGCTAAGAGAGTATTTGTGGATAAGCAGCAAATATAAGTAGTACCAAAAATGCTCTGGAATCTAGTGATGCCTTTAGGTAGATAGAAACAGCACATTGCCCATTGTTCTAGAACAAGCAAAGTCGCACAAAGGAAAATACCTGCTTCCATGAGTTTCAGCTCCTGCCTGGCTCAACCTGCAAGACTCCTCTTTTTTTTTTTCCGTTGCTCGGCTCCATGGGGCAACCCCTGGGAACAAATTGCTACTGCTCACAGGTCAGTTCTTCGCAGTCACTGTTCCTGGAATTGTTTCCTAGTGACTGCCTGTCTGTGTCATTTAACACTGATGTTATCACTCTGTAATTATCAGCAGCTGAGGGCAGAAGGGGGCAATGCAATTTCAACAAAGGTTTCCAACTACTTAAAAGGAAAGCAAAAAAAACCCAAAACCAAATAAAACCCAACAAACCTAGAACTTTCCTAGACCTACTTAATTACCTACTATTAATGAATCAATTAATAATGGCACCATACCACATAGAAAGTAAGAGCTTAACTCTCATCCATATGAACAAAGAACAGGAAAAATGATATTAACAGGCAAAAAAGAATAATGTTGTTTAAGGGCACAGAGGACATTTGCAGCAAGTTTAAAGACTGAATTTACAGTGAGAGACTGACTCCTTGGTTTCATTTTTATTGCTTAAAACACTTAGATAGCAGTTTTCAGTTTTGTCTTTGTTGTTTGTGGGGTTTTTTTAATTTTTGATCTTTAAATATTTTCCACTACAGGTGAAGATGTCTGCTTATTGATTGTGGGCTTGAGTTATACTTCATAGACCCCTTCCAGGTAGTCAGTGGGACATGTGGAATCTGCAAATGCCAGGTTGAAAAGCCCCAAAGTAGGATTTCCTCTCTCTCTCTGGTGATCCCTAGAGACTACAAGGGATCCTTGGGGTATCATTCCATTTCAGTAATACCTATAAAAATAGCCATTGTAGGAAGCATCAAAGTATTTGTGGAGGTAAGCCTGACCTTTGAAAGCAGTGACAGTGCTTGGAGGCCAGGCAGAGATGACCAAGACGAGCACAGCAGGAAGTCATAGCTAAGTAAGCACCAATTCACACCTGTTGCCTGCAGTCTATTCACAGGAGCTAATAATACAGAGTTTGCATTTAAACGAAGCCCTTCATCCCTTGTGATCCCAAAGCACTCAGCAAATTACACACCCAAAGGTCGTATCAACTGGTGCTGAAATCCAGCCTGTCCTGGCCATAACAATAGGAAGGAGGAAAAGTATGTCCAAGGACAACAGGGTAAATTCCCACTTATATGACATATGTCTGGTACTTTTCAAGGTCCATCCGGAGCAATCAGGAGTTAGGATTGTAAAGCAGTCCAAAATACTGAAGTGTATTGCTGTATGCTGATACTCCTTTGCCTTAACCCTTAGAAGAAAGAAAAGAAAAAGAAAAAAAAAAGTTAAACAGAAGTAATGACAGTACTTGAATTCAATTCTATGGTTCCAGAGAGTCTACACAATTTAAATCTGTTGCTTAGCTTGTTAAGCCTTCTCCTCTAACATGCCCTTTCTGTGGATTAGATGTGCTGTTTATTCATTGTTTCAAGGCAATGAAATGACTCATACTGAAGTCTGTTCCCAGGAAATCTTGCCAGGTGAGGGAGGGTGACATTTACTGGGGGACCTATTAATTGGAATCTACTGTAATAATACAAACAAAACAAAAACTCAAGTTCTTCTGCGTGATCCAAGCCTTATCATTCCATCTCTGGGCAGCAATTGGTATCTGTGAGAAAAGCACAATGAATCTGTTCCACTGTGCAACCCCAAACAATCCTCTTTCCCAGGTCTTGTACCTTAAATCAAGACAACGAAAGGCCAAAGGAGTTTTGAAATGGTATATTTAATGCCTTTGGAAAGGGTAGGAAGAAGACGTAATCTCTCACATTCTCCCAGTACCCAAAGCCAAGCATTTATACCTTGCAAATTCAGCTGCACACCTTTGCTGATTAGGAACAACTCTATCAGAAGCCAATATATAACTGTGTAGCTCCAGCTGCTGTCAGCCGAAGAAGTGATGCATGCATCCCAATACTTCTGCCTTGCAGATGGGTTTCCTGCACCACCTGGCCTGAGACATATCCACAGAGTGATATCAGGTGGTGGTGGCTGGAGATCCAGCTAATTTGGTTCCAACGTCGAGAGGTGCTCTCAGGTCTGCTAGTCTCTTCCCTTTTCTCAATCCATGAGAGTTTATTCACAAGACTAACATCTGAAAACAGCGAGAAAGATGTCAGTCACTAAGTTATATGCCTGAATGGTCATTAAATTTAAAGCAGATCCAATGAATAGTCTTTTGGAGTTGATTAATTTGCTTCAATATAGGTTTTCAGTGCTACACATCCATCCATGAACTTTAGAATATGTTGCTTCATTCCTATTTATTATTTTATACATTTCATTCTGCATCTTCCACAAGTTCTCTGATCCTATCTACCTCCCCAGAAAGATGCCTCAGCTGCTCTAGGATGTCTCAAATTCTCTAGAAACACCTGTGCTCAGGAACCTGCACCACACCTCAGGTGTTTACTTCAAGGTGAGTTGAATCATCATTTGGACTCGAAACAGTTCAGTTGCCTTGACATTGGAACCTCAGGCTATTATCAATGGTCATGGTTGTCCCACTTAGCCTACAGCTCCAAGAGGCAGAGGGTTTCCCATAAACCCTATTTCCTATTTGCTGTCCACAAATGGATGTTTTGAATACACTAGGGTGTCTCATGTAACATTAAATGCTTACCTGTGGGCAGATGAATTGAGTCTCCTGGTGACAAGATTGACTGCCTCTTCATTGACTGTGGTGGGAGGTTAGACACCAATAATACATTTACACTCCTACATTTGGATGTCTAAATTTAAGTACGTGATTTTCAAGGAAAATGCCATCTGCATTTGACTTGAGAATTTACAGTTCTAGCTTTTCTTCCTGTCTTGTTTTACTGTGTTCACATATATTGATGGGCTCTGTCCAGATTTTAGGCTTAGTTCTACACCAGGAACAGCTGCAACTTCATTATAATGTGTTAAATGACTTGCTTGCTAACAAAATTGCAGTTTTGCAGAGTACCTTTACATTATTAATAGAGACTATCATGACTTGAGCTAATCTTTACAATTGTAGGTTAGAATAGCTCAGAGCATGGTAGACTAGCATGAAGGAATCTGTAAACCCAATAATCTGCTGGTCTTGATAAGGAAGTCCTATAGGGTATATGGCCTCCCATTATGGATTTCAAATCAGGACTTTCAGCTTTAGTTTGAGTGTATTACGAAGGCTGTACCTCATCAGTAAATGAAACTCTGGTCGTTCTGCCTGTCAGTTTAAGTGTAGGCAAATGCAAATAGTAGCTGCATCACTTTCTGGTTCACTCCTGGCTATAGGATCTGGCACACTAGTAGATAGTTACCTTGGTATCCCTCCTAGAATTGGACCTACTAGATCCCAAGTGTTGGGTTAATTTCTCCAAATCAATACAAACAAATGTGTAGCCATGTGAAGGTCCACCCTCTAGTTTAAGCCAGTTTTTTCTCATCCAGGTGCAAAACAGGTATATATGCAACTGCATGTGTCAGGCCTGCATGTACCAGGCCTTCCTGTTATATGGCTGGAGCCACAAGCCACATTTTGAAATTTTCTTTCTGTTTTGCTATATATAGGAGCTAGAAAAATAGTTCAGATTATATAACTAACTCACAGGCATCTGAAATTTTCTGTTCGTGACGAAGACAACCAGGAAAAACATTTCTTCTGTCTGGTGGAAAAACAATTAGCAGACGAGGATGTCTGCTAAGGTCAACATATCAGGCCTGATGATTTGCCTGCTCAAGTATTTACACAAAATGTACATTTTGTACACTGAATTCAAGTTCATTATACAAAGAAAAAAACTTGTTTTAGGTAAAAATGGTAATTAAATGTTTTTAAAGATTTTCAGGCCAAGAAGTAATTCTTGATGTGTATAATCTTATTTTTATATAATAGAATCTGTGGGATTTCACTTGTTACCTTGTTTTAAGCCCAATAACTTATTTGAATTGTATATTCTCAACAAGTTTAGTCTTGCTTCAGAAGCACAAAGAGTGAAAGCACACACTTCTGATAACAGCTTGTTCAAGTATTTAATCCTTTTCTCTGTGTCTAATTTTTATCTTCTTCCAAGAAAATGGAAATAGCTACAGGTTCTTCAGATTGCGAATTACAAACCTCCATTGGTAATTTCTTATATGATGCAAACACTTTTCCAGTTTCAACTGATTACTAGAAATATTTGCAAATCCATCCAGTGAAGACCCAGGACTATAAGGTATCATAATTGTGGTCTTTTGATGAACTCCAATTCAAAGTTTCTACAGAAGCTAATGCTGAAGATCAAATCAAGAATGATAATAACTAAAAAATTTGTGTACCAGAAGATAGTCTTTCCAATGCAAAAAGGTCTTAATGATTTCATATATTTGGGTTGTCACAGATGCCAAAGAAATGCATAATTGGAAGCAAAGGGAATGTGCAGCACAGCTAAAAATGAATGTGGTTGTACATAATTATACAGAGCAAGACAGAGGGAGAAATACACAAATTAAAGCAGGGAGGGAGCTCCCAGGTCTTTTCAGAAGGCTTAAACCAATATCATTTGCCAATGTAGGAAAAAAAGAAGAGGGGGAAAAAAGAAAATTTCCCTTCTGCCATCTGGTAGTGAGTTACAAAGTATACCAACGCTAAAAGCCAACTTCCATCTCCAACTCCATTTCGCAGCCAAAACCACAAGGGAAAAGCTAAAATCCTGCTCCCAAATCTACAGGCTTCTTTTTTGTGGCCCATCAGATCTGTAGGAGTTATCTGCCTCTCACCTAATTCAATATGCTTGTGACCCTGCTCCACCTCTTTGCCCTCACCTCATTCCAGAGCTGCAAATGCACCTCAGAAGAGACAGACATGTGAAAATGAGGGAATCCATTCCAGTCAGAACTGGGCAGAGAATAACAAGCTTTCCGGAATAAAAGTGAGACAGCTTCTGTGGTCAGCAAAAGCTCTACAATCTAATGTGACTGCTCTGAATCAATCACAACCCAGCAAGCCAGAAAATGAAGGCAGCTCTTTCAGCATAAGGCAAGTTGTGACATCAGTCTGGTCTCAACCATGCACTGCACAGAAGCAAAGCCTCCACCTTTCCTGTACTCTCCAGAGGAAACATCAGTCAGTGCAGTGCTTTATTCAGAAAGGGGTAATGTTTCTTTCAAGCAGTGGTTCCCAAGGCATCAGAGGTACTCCCCTGAGCTTCATGAAGGACTAGCTCACAGACCATGGAGTGCATGTGTCTGTTCTGGGAAGCCTGTTGGTCTTTGTAGTAACACGGCTGGAGAAAAGGAGATGTGTGAGATCTGCTGAATTTCACGGGAGAGCAGGGAGAGCTCACCTCCTGGGCACTGGAGAAATCACAGAATCATAGAATACCAGGTTGAAAGGGACCTCAGGGATCATCTGGTCCAACATTTCTAGGACTAGATGGCCTAGCATCCTGTCCCGCCAAATCTTGAAAGTGTCCAACATTGGAGAATCCACCACTTCCCTTGGGAGATAATTCCAGTGGCTGGTTGTTCTCATTGTGAAAAATTTGAACCTCATGTCCAATTGGAATCTTTCAAGGAGTAACTTGTGCCCATCAAGCTTCATAAGTGAAATTATAGGTGTGATTTACCTGAGCAAACCTGAGTCAGCACTGGAGCTGATCACCCAAGGCTCTGCTTGCAAACAGGCACTTGGGGAGGGATTCAGACTCAGTTGTCTGCTGCACTTTGGATACCTTCCTGTCTCAGCCATAGGTGCTCCAGAAAAGGAACAGCTCTCTAATGTGTCCTGTGTCCTGTGTCCTATCTGCCAGCCCTGTGCAGATATATATCTTAGTGCCCAGGTGGTCTCCAGTGGTACTAAATGCCAATGCTTATGCAGGTGAATCATGCCTTTAGAGAGCGGTTCATCTTCTTCCTTCAAAGGTATCGAGGGGCTAATTCAGCTGTCTAAGCATAAGTGTCTAACGGAATTTGAACTGTCCGAAATAATTTTACTTTGTCTCCAGCTGCAGCTCCAGCAAGATGCAAGTCTCTGGCAGTTGTTATGTCACATCTGGCAGACCTGTGCAGATGTATGAGATGCCCTCAAACATCTCAATTGGCTCAAGATGCCTATAGATGTGTAAATAAATCGAGCTCTTAAAATCCTTCTTCGCAAAAGTGTGATCTTCCATTAACTCAAAGTCTGGACTAACAGCTTGAGATGTGGGTGTCTAAAATGAACACATCTACTGTTAAATGAGATGTGATTCAGACTTTTTGTCCAAGAAGAGAGGACTTATCTCATGTGACTTGAAGGGTAGGGTTTAGTTCAGACTGTGCCTCGTAAGTTTAGGTTCAATGTCGGATAAGGCTTTGAGCAATCTGGTCTAGTGGAAGGTGTCCCTGTCTGTGACAAGGGGTTGGAGCTGGATAATCTCTAAGGTCCCTTCCAACCCAAACCATTCAATGATTCTATCTGTGATTCTATATAGGCATCTCCTCATGCACTGACTCTCACCTCGAGCCAGTGGAGACAGCAGAGCTCTAGTTGCCCAAACTTTGCTGTCAGGTCCAGGGCAGACTCAACCCCAAAACACTACATGAGGCTAAAAGTGACATAGAAGCTGTGAGAGACCTGTCTGTTTCTGGAGTGATGACAGAGAGTTTATTTGGGTACCCTTTGGTGCTGAAACCTACCAATGTTTAGGTAACAGCCTTGGGCTCCTAGCCCCATACTTTGTCTCTTAAAGGGTGATGAGGGCATCAGCACCTGTAATGCCTCACTTGGAGGAAGTTCTGTCTGAAGGCTCCTGCCATCAGGTAGTTCCAGATGTACTGGAACTGGCAAATTTAAATAACAATTCTGGGATGGTGTGCAGAGCCTCCAGAAATGGTTCATTCTTCCCCTTCACTGTGAAGGGCTGAAGGAGTTCAGATGGATGCTTTGGCACAGCAGACACCAAATGGATTTCACATGGCAATCTGGTCCAGGCCATGAATGTGGGGTTCTTGAAAAAGCTTCTAGCTGTGAATCTGTGGAAATGGCAATCTTGAGCTCCAGCTTGTGGAGGTCATATCAGCCTGTCCATTTCAACAAGCCATGGTTGGAGCGACCAGAGCTTGTCATCTGGGCAACTAACAAAAGGAATAGGCTCCTCTACACCTGAAATGTAAGCTGAAACAAATCCGTTGTGCAGCAGCATGTAACATTACAGGCAATTCACCAAAAGAAATAAAGACAAAGTTTATGCTTTTTTTTTTCCCTATTCCTTAATGCTGTTGAAAGTAAGCCAGAGATGGATTCCACTTGCCATTTAACAGGGGAATTTGTAGAATTTTACTTTTATATTCAAACTGGGAAATGGTTCAAGCTAGGGAACACCAGTTTAGGCTCTCTAAACAAAATGCCTTATTTAATTTTCTTCATTCTGCTTTGCTGTATAACCCCAGCCATAAGGAGAAGGTTTTTTTCCGTAGGCCCTGTACAAATACTGACATCTTTCCCTGCTCTCCCTTCCAAGCTCCCATCCAACAAGCCATTGAAGGTCCCTTGTCTCATATGAATGTAGATGTCAGAGGGTGAATGCTGTTCCTATCATCAGATTGCTTAATGATAAAGGTCCAATGAACCTTCTACATGCACAGCCAGATAGGGATTTGGTTTTATGCCTCAAGAGAATAGTTTTTTTGAATATTGTTTTCTTATAGACACAGGAAGAAAACTAAAATCCTAGAATTGCCGGGATTGCATCCTGTATACCACTAGTTTTCTTTGAAGGCTTCCCAGCCTCAATGAAACAAATAACTAATCGTATGAGAACTCCAGCCAACTGTAGTAAGTTACAGCAGCAGCCTTCTATCAAAATAAGCTGCTTTTAAGGGAGTGTACTAGTGAGCAAGTGTATTTAGGAGGCTGTTGAGGCTGTGTGGTTAAGCATCACTTGCCCTCTTGGTTTTAACCAAAACACATCCTCATTTTGTGGATACACAACAGCAGCTCTCCCACCCTGTGCCATGTGTAAGTACTTGCAACAGTAACATGAGCTGAGGAGTTGGCATCCTGCTCCCTCATCATAGGGATTCATATGGTTTCTGCCAAGCAAGAAAGTAGTATGAACCCACACAGACATGAAAGGTTTGAATTAGTAGCTCTCTGCCATGCACCGAAGTAGAAAACACATTGACATTACAAGGAAAGAAGTCTCTGTATTGCTGATGTCCCTTTCACTGTGGCTAAGTGGACAGGCAAAGTTGTGGCTTTTTTCTTTTATAGACTTTGATAGAAGGGGCTGGTTTGGGGAAAAAGAAGGTCTATCAGTGACAGACAGAGTCTGAGTGCAGTAAAATTATTTCAAGCAATTCTTTTCTTCCCAGAGTAAGTACTTGATTTTGGATGTGCTTTTGGTTGCATTTAAACTCTGATATTGTCTGCCTCTAGTTCAGGACCTTAAACTAGCAGATGGGTAGTCTTATTAGCACAGAAAGTCCTGTGCACAATCAAGAGCTCTGTGTGTGCACGTGTTTGTGTGTTATGAAGGAGGAAAGGTGATTAGGACAGAGGGGAAAGTAAGAACAGGGGAGAAAGAATCAGTGTGGCCCATGGAAAGTCTAAAGCATCACCTGCCCGCAGTACAGCGTTCCTCCCCAAAGTGCTGGCCAAGCAGCCCAGGGTGGGTAGGATAATTGAAAAGCAGTGGTGGGATGGTCTTTAGATGAGTTTTTAATCTTTCCACAAAAGCTAATAAAATCTGAATGGCCCTCCTGAGGCCACATTTTATTGCCACAAATTCCCATTACATCCCTGGGAGAAGTAGCTTACACATTAAAGTTCCTTGTGAGTCTCTGTAAAACCAAATTCCTTCAGCCACCTCCTCACAGCTGCCAGAAACACCCATTTCCCCAGCAATTATCCACCTTTTGGTCTCCATGCCAGAGCACAGTAGCCACACTCGGCAAGAGAGCCACATGGCTCCGCAAAAATAAAAGAGCGGTATTTGTGGCCTCTTCCCTGCAGCCTTTATGGCTAATAAAGATATATGACATGTTATTTCTTCGGTAAATTTCTGTGTTGTGAAGTCCGTTGAGTTCTTCAGATGCAAATCTTCACAAAATAATTTACTTTTCCTATGACTTTGATCATGATATTTCAGCACCCTACCCACTCCTCCTTCCTCCAGCATAAAGAAATTGCTGTTACCTGAACCTTTGGGTCTAAGTTTTATACATCTTCCTCTCCTTCTACTTTTTAATGACTGGAACTGATGATTTGACTAAGGTGACCCATAACTAAGGTGGACATCTAGCTAGGTTGAAAATGTCTCATATATGAAAAGGAACTAAGAAACATTGGAAATACTGTCCCTCAGTCCTTTTTGTGTCCGTTTAGATAGTCCTGTTTAATACAGGAGTATCTAAACAATGTATAGCTACAGGGGCATCACTTGAATATGAAAACTCATATGCCAAATAGACTTAAAAAAAGGGATTGGTAAAAGGCTAGGTAGGTCAATGAGTTATTGCATTTATTTCTAACTATAAAATCCATAGATAGATAGCTTATGAATGCATGTCAGACATCAGTTTTGTTCACTCCTGGATCTTTTTGCTGCACAGATAATGCAGACCTATACTATACACTATACATGTGCCATTTTCTGGCTGCATCTGTTTGCTACTCACCTGCAGGTCTCAGGAAAAACTTCATGTATTTTTCATGGACCACTGGCGTTAGTTAAGATGTTCTTCTTTCTCACCTACTTTGTATAGGTGAGAATATCAGTAAATAATCATAGTAGAAGTGACTTTAACCAGCAGAAGTTTTTGGTAACTGGAAGCGGTGACAGAAATTTAAGTGGTTGTTCTTATTAGTAGGTAAGACCATATCATTAGTGTTAATGTTATTATAACTGGGTTGATTAATTTTTAATAATGAAAATAATATTGACCTACCTTAGCGTGAGTGGATTAAAAGCCTGATATGATATTTCTGGGAAAATTCAGAACTAGACATTGGTTGTCTTCAGAGTTGAGTATTTAATTCAACAGCTAATTTATTCATGTGTTGTCCTATTCTAAAAAGAGTAAAGGCATTGTATACTTATATTATTGACTGTTTACTATTAATTCCTTATATTGTTATCTGTTTACTAAAAAGAAGACATGAAAATAGAACCAGCTATGCACAAATGCAGTCAGAACACCAGCCCAATTTTTAGGTCTAAAAATTTGTGCATGAGAATTAAGATCTGATTTGCCAAAGCACAATATTTATCTACAACCGCGCAAGAGCATCAAGTTATCAGCCCAAAAGGGGCAACTGTGTTTCTTTTTTCTTTTTGTCACATTACCTCTTATAGCATGTGAATGGTGTAAATGAATTGCACTTCCCAGGCATTCTGTTGCTGAGGTATCAGGAACAGAAATCTAGCCTACATATATTTATCTCAGCATTAAAAAAGAAAATATAATTTCCATAAAATGGGCAGGTTATTGAAAGTAAAAAAGAAAAAAAAATCATTAAAGTTTGTGGCCATAATTTTTCTCCATAGTTTAGGGCTAATTTTTATTACCATTGCCAACCCTATATCATTTTGAGGTCAGATCATCAATGATTGCACCGTTAGTGCTGATCTTTGACTGTCTTCATCTGCTTTTTACACAGTACTTATAGTTGAAAGTGTTTCTGATAAGCTTTGACCTGAAAGATCTGTCAAAGATATTGTTTTAAGCTTTGGGACAAGCACCCCTAAGGGATGATTTACCAAACCCAAGACACATTTGTATAGGCAAGCTTGACTGCACTCTTAAGGAGGGCACTTCCTGATTACAACAGAACTAAACACCACCAGCTTACCATGCATATCATGGGAGAGGTCAGTCAGAGCAATCTAGAAAAGTATTTTTTGGCTAAAATGCAGAATTTAATTTCAGGCTGAAACCTTTCTGGAGCAGTATCTAAAGTCTTGACAGGAAATCTTTGGCATTTGTGATGGCACTAGTTAGCTACATTTGGGCAACTGAATCAAAGCCACGACTTCTTCAGAGCTGAAATACAAACTAAGGCAGGACTCACATGCATTGTCATAGATCTCTAGCACCACTTGAAAAGTTAGAGTATATAAGAGACATCCATATGGCTAACATGACAAACGACTTCTGGGAGTACTGTGACAGTTGGAGGCACAGCTGAAGGCCAGATGAAATCCCCCAGGGCATCCACATGTAAATCCCCAAATTTAGCTTTCTTTACTTTTGAGCTGAAATTCTGGGTTTAGATGGAACTAATCCTACCCCATATGAAGCATAAAAAACCAAATCCTTTTAATTCTCCTTGATCAAGTCACTCAGGATCTATTCTTTGCCTGGCCTTTGTGCAAACTGGCATGTTCTTATTCAGGTTTAAAAAACTTGATTTGACCATGCTGCTAATCTATATGCTCTATGAGTGGAACGAATTTGATCCAAAGAACCCTTCAGTTTTCAAAGGTCATCTTTAATCTAGACTTGATAAATAGAAATCTTTGAGTAGGCACATTCCTAATATTGTAACTGGAGGAAGGAGAAAATAGGATAAGAAAGCATAATGGCGCAATACAGCTCGACAATACAAGTGGACAGAGGCCAAATTGCATGGGAATGTCAGGCAGACGTCCAAGGATAGAAGGGCAATGACAAGACAATAATTTTGACAAGTGAAGATATTCTAGATGATACATGGACAACATACCACTGGCATCTAAGAAGATCAGTTTCCTGACAGCCTAGTATAGGCACATGAATGCGAGCAAGAGACTTTAAAAGATGCTAATTTTGAACAAGGAAGAGCAGAAAGAAGAGACGAAACATGTAACTGTAAGTAATACTGGGGGATTTTGAGAATAAAAAATTATCTTTTTGGAGTTCTTGAATCAGAATACTTGCTATTAGAGAAAAAAAATAGATATCAGTGAAATAAAGTCATCTTACAAAGGAAGAAGTATTACAAAAATTTAACACACGTATGAATTCTAGCTCTGATACATCTCAGTATGATCTTTTTATACGTTTTTGATATATTTATTGTAACACAGCTTAAAATGGTCAAACATTTTCAAGATAATTCGTTATCTTTTTTGTATGTAAAAATATAAATTCTACACACAGTCACTTTGAAACAGTCTTTCACTTTGTTTCAAGAGAAGCTTGTTGACTATTTTCTTATTAAACATTGTGTCAGTGTATACTTAAGCAATGTTGAAAACAGGCTGATGCTAAATCCTAGAAAACCACGAAGACTGCTATTTCTATTAGGGCATGTTTAGCAGTGGAGAAGGCAGTAACATAAGTAGCTTGTGAGGAACCACTGTGATATCAACTCCAGGAAAAGAAAGGGACAATTGATAAAACTCAATCAAAAGCGACTGAGAATAAGAATGTGCCCAATATTGATGAATATGATTTTATGGATACAACCCCAGATCAACAAAAATCATTTTCATTCATTGAGGAAATTTCAGATTTGATGAAAGAGGTCTTTAGCTTACCGCTTCATAGTCTGTTTATTATTTGAGAAATGATTTCTCAGTAGGAGGAAAAGTGCAAGTATTTCCCTCTGGGATTGATACCTTTCCTTTCAGTGACCAAACCTTTTTTTTAAAGTCCAGAGAAAAATAAACAGAAGGGAAACATGATACCTCTTTTCTAATCTAGAGACAGTAACATATAAAGAGAACAAACCAGCCTCCCTGCCATTAAGGACTTCAGTCAGGGAAAGTCAATTTAGAAATCAGGCAGTGGGGCTTGGATTTTGCTAATGGAATTTTCTAATCATAAAAATAATGAAACAGTGGAGCACATAGTCAGGAGTAGATCTGTGGACATTTATTGATTACGAGGGACAAAGTAACCATTGCCTTATCAGGAGACAAAATAAATGACTTCTTGAGATTCCCTTGAGCCCTCTTTCCCAGGATACTTTTCTTTGTATTTTAACCCACAGGAATATTAGAAGAGTAAACTCTGTATAAAGTACATAACTCTCTGGAGGACATATTTCAAAAGGCGTTTGTCAAAGATGAATCCCTGGAAATGTTCATGTCCAAGTTGGACAGGGCTTTGAGCAACCTGATCTAGTGGAAGGTGTCCCTGACTGTGGCAAGAAGTTAGAATTAAATGATCTTTAAGGTTCCTTCCAACCCAGACCATTCCAGGATTCTATGACCATGGTCTGATGTCACCAGCAGCCAGCAATCAAACTTTGTAAGGCCTCATCTGTAGAAAAGTATTCAAACTGAGATATGCACTTCAGGAGCAACATGGACCCAGTCCTTCCTTTGAAAAGAACCATCGTCCATTTGGCTGTATTTAACCAAAGCAAACCAGTTCCTTTCTTATGTACCATGGGGCAAGAAGCACAAAATGGTCTATATTTATTCTGCTGAATTCTCTCTTCTCTGGTGGTGATGGATTATCCTGCCTATGGGGAATTACAGTATGGATGACATTGTACAAGCTTGACCAAGTGCTCTGTACAAGCTTGACCAAGTGCTCTAGTCCTAACTAAGGTTAGCCTAAAGTGTTCTAACCACCAAAATACAGGCTGCAGTAGATAGTGAAAATCCTTGTCAGTGCTTCTGGTTTTAGCATGGAAGTTCAGGTCAAACTGACGTTTAAAGATGAGTCAGGATGGAGAAGCAGTTGAGTGGAAAGCATAACTCATCCGCACAGTCTTTTCAGGTTCCCCTCAAAAGAGGGAAATCCTAGTTCCAGGACTTATTGCATGGGCTTCTTACACCTCTTTTGTAGAGGAGGTCTGGGCCAACCTGACCTGCCCAGCAGCCTCAAAGACATATGTAAAGAAACATGGGCTTAGATATGAATGAAATCCCCTCCAAACCTGCCTGCTTCTTCATGAACTTTCATGAAGGAAGCACAGAAGCTTATATAAAGCAAGACACTTAATTTGTAGATATCTCAAAAAAGAGATGGCTCACTCTGTAAAGTGTTAGAGTCAGGGAAAATTTCTAATTATGCATATTTGTCAAACCAAAACAGCGTGGTTAGCATCTTGATGGGATTCACATGAGCTGCTTTATTTCATATAATAATGAAGACAGCGATTCAGAAAAGAAACTTAATGACAGCAACTCCAGTTAAAATCAACAATGCTTTTTAAGAACATTGCCTGCGTAATCTGGTGCAGGACACATTTGTTGTTTACTATCTGAAAAGTATTCTTTTCCCTGGTAAAATATTTAATTTCACTTCGAAATGACAGGCAAACCATTATGTAGCAGAAGTGAAAATCCATAAGGTTTGCATTTAATAAAAAGCCATTTATTCTTTTCAGCCGGCCTGTTTAAAAGCATGGCATTTCCCAGAAAAAGGGAAGCAAGGCTTTGGAAACAGATAATATTAATGAAAAGCACAATGCACAATGCAGTCTCTAATAAGCTAAAACTTTATATGAGGTTTGGTGTCTTTAGTAAGCTGGCAGCTACTAACTAAATTTTTCTCAGGGAGATAAAACAATAAAAAAGTGACATAGTAAAATTGTTATTACTATTATTATCATTGTTATTAAAACATTTTAAAGTGATACTCTAAAACTGTGTACAAAGCAGTGTCAAAACACTATGCCGCAACAAAGTCTTTTCTTTTTACCAGATTCTTGATTTCTTCCAGCAAGAATTTTACTGTATGGATTTTAATAACTGAATATTTGGAAAAATGTCTGTAGAGGATTAGGTGGCTAGAGCTGCTTAAATGCTCTTGTGCAAGCTGGGAAAGCTATTGCTTAAAGGGCAAAATTCAACACACAGCATGTCATTTGGGCAAATTATTTCCAGGCAAAAAGTGATAACCTGTGCTGGCATTTACGATAGTGGATTCTGTGACATTGTCCCTCAGGGCTTTATCCAATATTGAAAGCCAAAGGGAAGAGATTTCCCACCCTTTCCCTTGGGAAAGTCTCAGTCATCTGGTAGTTGTGATTTTCAGGAAATATATCCTAATCATCAACCTTATTTTTCCTTCTGTCATTTTTCATCTCCCCACACGTAGTTCTGCTTCAAGCAGTACTTCTTTTTCTATGCCTATCTAGAATGTGTGTATACTTTATTTTCCAAGCTCAATATTCTATTAACTCATATAAACTTGTAAAAATACAAATTATATTTTATATTTTGCATTAAATATCGATTCCTAATATCATGCAATTTAAAAAAAAAAAATACATGAAGGATTTGCAAGAAAGGCTTGAAAATAATTCCTGTGAAATATTATAAATGAGAAGGAAAATAAAATAATCCCAACAATATTGCTAAGATAATTAGAGTCCAATGTCATGATTTCTGGGATCCTGCATGAAGACTTGTGGCAACTTGAGTGTAGTGACCCTGTACTCACTGCTTACCTTGAGCATGTATACATCTTATAATGTTATATGTCTATCCCTTGTGCTGGTTCTCACTGGAAGTATTCACTGAGGTCAGTAGGACCATTATATGCTATCCACTCTTGACAACTGACTTGGGTCAAATGGATGGATCAGATGATCCCTTTCAGTCTTTCTTCCCATTATTTTATCAGCCTATAAATAGGAATAATCTGTGGACAATGTGCTTCACAGTATTTTCTGCACATGACTAATGTTGATGGTCTTGATAAATCAGGTTTTTCAGTGCTGGAGTCAACCAAGATGCTTTTCTTTCTCTATCACTTCTTGTATATTATCAATCTAATTTAAATGTTCATTTCTAGGATGCTCCCATTTGAGCACAGTTTTGTCTCTCACTCCTCCAGAAGTTCAAGTCTTTCTCTGTGTATGAAAGGTCTGTAAGTATTGCTGTTTGGTGTGGGATCATTTACCCAGAGAAGGTGTATCTTTACAGCATAACACATCACTGGACAGAAATATCTAAGCTAAAATGGCAGTAAATCAGCTACTTGAGGTCCCAAAAGTTTTGTAACTGAATATGAGGCTATTCAGAGCTAGCTGAAATACTTTCCCACTGCTGTACACTCTGGTACAAGTACGGGGAGAAAGCGAGGTCTAGATGACCTCGAGGAGGTTTCCTCCTCTATCGTTACTAGCTCCAGTTCAAAAGACACAGCAAGGTCTGGAGCTACCATAATCCCCTGGGAGTCCCACATGGTCAGAGCATTTCACAGTTTTGGGGGAATGAGTTAAAAAAAAAAAAAAAAAGGGTGTGGGACTATCCAGCCTCTTTAGAAAGACACAAAATTCCCTGGCTTGTGGTCAGAGCCCGAGATAAGACACAAGACTGTATTTAGCTCAGGTCTGTGCCTGTATTAGCAACAGACACATGCCAATCTACC
Source organism: Strigops habroptila (assembly GCF_004027225.2). Classification (NCBI taxonomy): domain Eukaryota; kingdom Metazoa; phylum Chordata; class Aves; order Psittaciformes; family Psittacidae; genus Strigops; species Strigops habroptila. The sequence continues at coordinate 99,220,855 of NC_044277.2, forward strand.
AGTAGTGTGTGCTGAAGGATTTCAAAGCATGGCCAAGGCATGCAGCCGATAGCATATACATGTTTGGTTACTTTGTGTCTTGGTTTCAGCTGGGATAGAGTTAATTTTCTTCCTAGTATCTCATATAGTGCTGTGTTCTGGATTTAGGGTGAGAATAATGTTAGTAACAGACTGATGATGTAGCTGTTGCTGAGCAGTGGTTACACTACGTGAAGGACTTTTCAGCTTTTCATATTGCCCTGCCAGCGAGGAGGCTGGAGGACACATAAAACTGGGAGAAGATACAGCCAGGGCAGCTGATCCCAACTGTCTAAAGGGATATTCCATACCATAAGACATCATGGGGGAAATTGGCCAGGGGGTGGTGGCATTCTGCTTGGCGACTGACTGGGCATCGGTCAGTGGGTGGTGAACAATTGCATTGTGCATCACTTGTTTTGTATATTCTTTCATCATTGTGATTATTTACCCTTCTTTTTCTGTCCTATTAAATTGTGTTTATCTTAACCCACAAATTTTACCTTTTTTTCAATTCTTTCCCTCTACCCACATCTCAGCCACACCATTTGCTGCCCTCAAACCACTCCTCATGCTCATCAGGCTGTGCCTGTTTCTGCTCCCAGTTTCTTGCTGCTGCCTTCTCACACACATCAGGCCTAGCTCTGCAATTTTCAGTTACCTTATATTATACTCCAGAAACCTTTTGGAGACTGTCTTCCTAGTTTTTAATTATTGTTACAGACATTTATTTTTTCCCTTCACCTTCTTCTATTCCATGGATATCTCTAGTTTTAGAGGATATGATGTTATCTGAGGTATTTATGTTTGTTCTCAGAGGTGAGATTTATAAGCAGATGTCCTGAGGTAATGTTGTTTTGTGGTTACAGCAGGAAAGGGGCAAGAAATTTCCTTTGCCTGAGATGTGAAATCAAACATTTTTAAAAAATCCTTGCAAAAATTACATGTAGAGGTTGGACTTCAGTTAGCGGGGATGAACCTCAGGACTACCAGATGCCCAGAGAAAAGGAAATCCTTTGCCTTCCCAATAAAAAGCAGGGCTGTGCACACATCAGGTCATAACAGTCTGCTGCCTTACAGCAACAATGCTTCCCAGCTGCATCAGCTATGAGTTTCATAGAATCATAGCATCATAGAATGGTTTGGGTTGGAAGGCACCTTTAAGACCATCTAGTACCAACCCCCGTGCCACACAGGCAGGGACACCTTCTACTACACCAGGTTGCTCCAAGCCCCATCCAACCTGGCCTTGAACACTGCCAAGGATGGGACAGCCACAGCTCCTTTGGGCAACCTGTGCCAGGGCCTCACCACCGTCACAGGGAAGAACTCCATGTCCTTCTTATATTGGGGCCCAAACAAAGTTCAGTCTCCCAGTCTCTACCTGATTTAGTCATGCTAGCTTCTGACTTGGGTGTCACCTCTACTTTTTTGCATATGGTTGTGCTTTCCAGAGGATTCATGAAACTCTGCTAAGTATCTACTATGCCTACCCCACAAGGAATGGGAGGAGTCTAGGCCATACAGCAATCCCTATATTTCCCACCTTATTTTCTCTGCATTGGTGCTTGCGCTCATCCACAGCTCTGGGCAATCTTGTGACTTTCATGAGGCCTCATTCATAGCACCAATTTTACCCATCCACTGATTTATCTTCATCCCTTCCTTACAAAAAAACATTGTGCTCAAACTGAAGGCATGTTTGTTTGCTTTATAAACTAATAAAGAAAAATTTAGGATATTTTGCAATGGCAAGTTATCAAGTTTACTGTGTGTTTGGGATGTTTCAAGGACAAGGCAAAAATGGGATCCAGATATATTGCTGATAGGGGAAGGAAAATATAATACCCACAAAATGTTTGAGGGCAGGGAAGTACATAGGTGGCAACTATTTACTCCTACATAGGAATTAAATTTAATAACCCAGGCTTTCCCCTTTGTAGCTAAAAGAAAGCTAATGTCCACAGGTCTGGATCTCCTTGCTGTGGTTTCAAAACTGAGCTTTTTCCTGCTATAATGGAAGAAACAAGAGGACTTTCTACTTCTCAAAAGCCATTTTGTTCCCTAGTAGATCTGTGGTTTAGGGTTTGGGGTTTTTTTACCACTTCAGAAACAAGGGTAAAATGCTGCTTTTTAAAGATTACTGAAGTCCAGTTTCACACTAACAACCATTATATAGTATATAGTGGTTTTACCGTCCTTTGAATTTTCTTCTTTACAAGTAAAGGCATCCAAATGCAATGTTATACCAGTCACAAAATATTAAGCCTGAAAATTAATAGTAGTGCGAGCTTATGTGTTACCTCCCCCTCTTACCTAAATATCATTATCTTTTATTTATGGTCCCTCAGAATCTGTAGGACCTGAGGGATAGTTTTTTCTTGTTTATTCTACATGCTCTGTGTGTTGTTTTTTAAATTCTGTCATGTCCCATATAATTGTAAGCTGTCTCTTGAGAATCTGTGGTCTGTTTTCATACAATTTCCCATTATTTTTGGTCAGTGTATATATTTATACTTTTTTTCTCCTTACAAAACTAACAGCATAAACAAAATAAACTCTGTCATGTGAAGCACTTAGTTGGCATCGTCTCTGAAATTCACACAAGGTATAAATTTCTTTTTTCAGGCCAGAATAAAGCATCTAAAATTTTTCTTGCAAAGGAAGGAGTTAGCACTTCATATTTTTTGCTTCATGCATGTCTCTCTGCTGAAACTTAGAATAGCCTTGGTCAGAGAACAGCCTTGCTCTCTTTTTCAGAAATCTGAGGTTGAGATTCAGTTTCTCAGAGTCTGGTGTCTGCTGCAGTTTGAGGTGGCTGAGGGCATCCTGTCTCATGCCATTACAGATAGGTCTCCTCTCCATCCTGTGTCATATTTGACATCTTCCTATGGATATCCTCTTGTGCCTCAAATGATACTAAATGTTGAGTAACACGTCTGTCACTCCTAAACAATTAGAGAGGGGTTCGTCTAATTGCTTTCCAACTCTACCAACCAGACCTCATAGATACCACTAATTATCATGGAAGCCTGGGTACCTGCTCACATGCAAGCACTGGTACACGTATGTATAAGTCTTGACATCTTAATCTGTCAAGAAAATACCACCTATGAGTTGTAGCTGCACTGTTCAGCTCCCATATAAGAGTCTACAAGCAGAAGTAACGTGAGAGAAATTTCACACCATCTGAATAGGTTGTAGTCAGATTTAATAAGTAGTTACTTAACTATGTATTTGATTTTGGGAGCTATGTGGGTGTTTTGGCTTACAGCGATTCCCCATAGATATCTGAGCCAGCTCCTCATCTGGTGTAAATGACTAATATTTTTTGTAACTAGAGTCTGAACAGCTTAGGACAGCTGAAGTTCGGGCTCACTTTTGCCCTAAATAAAAATATTTCTGTTTCACCACAGGTGATAGAATGAGAAAATACCATGCTTGGTTTTCTTTCTGAAATATTTTATAGTAGAGGTTTTTGTTTACTCTTTTTTGAACAACAATCAACACAATGGAAGAGTTCCTGACATTAGTAGTAATAAAACTTAAAGACAGCAGATGGATTAGGAAAGTATCTCCTCATCCACATTTCCTTTCTAAAATTGCGTCGTTCTGCTCCTTCTTCTCCCTTCTTGACTGGGTTACAAACATAGCAGAACATTTAAAGCTTGAAAACTGGTATGATTTGGGAAGGGAAACAATGCAAAAAGCCTTAACTTGTAAGAAAAAAAACCCCACCATGCCCCTGAAAGCTAGTTGAGAGCAGCACATGCATTCAGGACTGCATCTTTTCAGCCTTTGGAGAAGACTGGAAATATGCTCACAAAGACAGATTAGGTGCCTTCTTTAAGGTTGCCCAGGAAATTTGTGGCATAGCTGGAATTTGAACAAGTCCAGTCACTCCTAGTCCAGCCCCTTAACCACAGGGCTCTCAGCAGCATTAGCCACAGCAGCTGTTGGACTTGGCTCTGCAGTTGTGGGAATTTGCCTATACAACATGGGAGTGCGAAGGAAGCAGTAAGGGGGAGGGAAAAAGAAAGAAAATATAGGTACACATTTTTGGGGAGTTTGGTTATTTTAGTTAAAGGAGAGATCCATAGCTTGCGGAGCAATACATGCTAGGTCATTAAAAGGCAGCCAAGGTTGATGTTGTCAGGCGCTGTGGTCATTTACAAAGTCAGAGGCAGAATACAATGCTGGCAAAGGGTTTTATTGTTTCCTGTACTTGCTGGGTTTGCTCTCATAAACATGCCATTCAAGTCAGCATGGTAGTTACATGTCATTAAGTGGCAGGTCTGCATTTATGAGCATGGTCAGGATCTCAGACTCAGAGCAAAGCTATAATTTAGAGGGATTTATGGTTCCTCCGTCTTGTCGAGCATCTGTGGATGAGGTCTGCTTCAGATGGTTTGGCAGCTTGCTGTCCTGTTCTCCCCTCCTCAGCCTCATACTGCTGAGCCTAATCTTTTTTGAAGGAACTTTGACTGGAGTGCAGATACCTGCTTCCTGATGGGTGATAACTCACTGACGTCACTAGGATCGAAGCCAGCTTTCCCTTACTGAAGCAGCAGAAGAGGTGTTGCCTTGGAAGAAGAAAAGAGCCCATCCCTTCCATCACCCTATCTTCAACTGGGACAAATGCACTGCTCATCAGCCTACATGCACAATGCAACCCTTAGAAACACTTAGAGATAGGATTGTCTTTTTCTCCATAATCCATTAATTCAGAGCCTAGAACAAAATAATAATGGCTGTCAATAGTTCATTTGGGAAAGTAGATCCCAGAAGATAGTGATATAGTGATGGATGTGTGACTTATGAGGACTGGATGACTGTTACAAACAAACAAACAAACAAAAAATACATTCAGGAAGAATAGATCTCACCTAATTTTAAATTTAGATCTTAAAGCCTAGGCAACATCTTAGACTGTCCTCTCTAATCACTTCAAAACTCAATATGACAATTCATGCCATGTGAGGCATCTAGAAAAGCTGGGATTAATTTTCTTTTTCAGGTGTATTTTTCCTCAATGGTGTAAATGCAGCCTATGATGACTAGCTTGTACTTTCTGATCTTCCATTCATACAAGTAATTATAGGTGAGCTTCATCCCGCCTCTTCTTGCCATTTAATCCAGAACAGTTTGAACTCTATTGGGTCTATTGAGTTAAGGTGGCTAAAATACCCACTGTCTTTTGTACCTAACCTCACACAAGGAATGATTTCTTCAATCTGTCTGCTTTTCTTAGGTGGACAAGTAGGAAACTCTTTATGTCTTCCTACCTTACAGTTCCTCTCTAGTCCAAATTCCTTTTTTTTTTTTTTTTCTTAAGATTGCTGCTGGGGTCAGCATCCTATTCATACTATACAAAATTCATCATCTGATCATCTCATCTTTAGATGAAGCAACCTGGCTCCTCATGGAAAACATCATAAAATCTTGGAGAAATATGCTTGAGATTCTGCATATTATGTTTTTGTTAATATAATTGTAACAAACCAAGTTTTTGCTTTTCTTTCCAGCATAGGAAGCAAAAGTGCCAAGATACAGAATTTTCAGCCTGAGCAGAAGTATGAGGTCCAGGGAATGATATCAGAGATCTTGTCTTTATGAGATCTCCAGCTCAGTTTCTCCGTGTTGTGAGATCTGGAGACTTCATCTTGGTTTCTGTTATTTTTTTATTTTTTTAATTAATAATAGCCATAAATTAGGTGTTTTTCTTCATAAAATCTCCTTATCTTAGATGGCTCCAAAGAAGTGCTATGAAACAAAGATTATCAGGGACCCAACCAACCCTGATCCAAGAAACAGGCTCCTTATTCAGCAGACCATGTTCCCAAACACAAAGATTGAAAGATAAATTGAAACCTAAAAATATTAAAAGTTTGGAAGAGTTCTTTACACAAGTCTGTAGAAAGCCATTTTATTTCCCAGCAGTTGGCTAGTGCCCTTGTGAAAGGATGAAAGAAGATGCAGGTCAGCTCTTTAAAACAACAAATTAAGAGATGAAACAGAGATTTGTAGCCCTAAGGATGTGGGAACACTGTCCAAGTGGGTCTCCTAGACTCTCCTGGGCTCCAGAAACTGGTAGAAACGTTTTACATTTCTGAAAATGGGAAAAAATGTTGCCTTTAATATTTCAAATTATCAAAAAACCAAACATATAAGAATAGTTTCTGCCACCAACTCACCTCACCACAATCACAATTTCAGTTAGCTCTGCCATTCAGGGATCTGACCTATTCTGTGGTTTGATTTAAAGCACCATAAGGCAGATCTAAGTGTGAGTGGTGAGCTGTGTCTGGTGAAGAGCAGAAAATTATGCTGGCACGAAGTCCATGTATAAGGGTAAGACTCAAACCAGGGGCTGCTGAGGTCTCTCATCTGGTCCAGGTTGGACTACACAGAATTATAAATAAAGTGAGGGTTTTCAGGGCATTGTCGCAGCCTTCAACAAATAAAGAACCATCTGAATACACAGAGAAAGGATCAGTGTCTAAGGGGTGGCAAACTGCCTCCCTTGCCTGTGCTGAAAGAGATGAGAAGGTGAATTTTAACTGAGACTCCCACATCTTTCCAGCATAGGTCTCAGTTACTGCTACTGAAAGAGGGATGGTAGCCTGGTCCTCTCTAACTCTTACTCCCACTCAGAACCTGGGTGTCATTCACCTCTGGACCGCTGATACCAACAGCCTCGCTCCTTGCCTCCTGCAGCTACTCAAAGCCCTGCCACCCTTCCCTGGTCAACCTCTTATCTAAGCCCTGTCAGCCACTGTTAAAACCTGTGTTTGCTGAGGCAAAAATGGAGAGGGCATGAGGGAGCTCTGGCTCCGTGAACAATTACATCAGAAATACTGAGGCCTGTGAGAGAGCAGAGACTGCCTGAGCATTGAGAGCAGCCTGGTAGCAGCCCGATCACCCTTAAAGTGCAATGACTTTTAGTATGGGGAGACGCTAGATATGCTTCAAAGGCCATCAAATACAGCAGAAAAAGACCTTTTGATTTCCATGTGCTTTGGTTGAAACCCTGAAGACAATGAGTTAAGTCAGGGACATTCTCACACAGCTGAAGCTGCAAAATTGAAATAGCCTGTATTTACTGAGCAGAAGTGAGTGCCGGTCAAGAAGGCAGCTGAGCTTTCTTTTCCTCTACAACTGTTTGCCTTGTTTTAGAGCCTAAAACAATAGAGTAATTCCATGACAAAATTCAGGGCCAGAGAAGATGACAATGCAAAAATTGTGACCAATAGAAGACTTTCAATCAGCTCCTCCAAGCTGAAGAATTTCATTTATATTGCCTGGCTTAATTCACAGTCCCTGCCATTCATTTATTTGAAATACTTCATTCAGGTTTTGCTGGGTCAGTATTTATTAGTTTTCTTGTCAGAAAATATAGTTTCCAGCATCTAACGTTGAACCCTGTATGCATTCAGAGGAAACCAGCAATGACAACAGAGCTCAGAAACCTCAGAGCAGGATCTGATCTTCATTACTCTGGATTCCTGAGAGCAAGGTAACAAGGAAGGACAGTTATGGGGACCCATCTAGGGTAATGGTGTTGTGCTTAGATCTGTGTGTGCATTCTTCTGCCTTAAGATCTAAAGAAGGTTAACTAACATCCTGCAGTCTCATAATCCCAGTCCTAATTCCCACCTTAGCCCAGAGCTGACCTTCCCATGAGAGCCACTCAACCCCTGCTTGATTTCAGAGGTGCTGATTTGTGACAGACATCCTTATTCCTCCATTGGGCACTGAAGCAATGTTTTGAGATATTAAGTGAAGAATTACATTGGCTGAACTGACCTCACAGACATCTGTCTCTGGCCAGGATCTACCAGTGTTACATAAAGTAGGTTTCCTTCTTTTGATACTGACTGAAGTGATGCCTGAAGAAGTTAGTGTCTTACCCATTCTTACTTCTGCTTGGACCCCTCTGGGGTGTTGGAAAAAGAAGCCATTGCACCAGAATGGACAGAGAGGTGAAGATAGATAACTACAAAAGCATGAAAATTGTCACACAGGGTGTGTGAGCACCAAACCCATCTTCAGAAGGGTGGCTGGAGTCTGGAAACGCAGGTCCTAGGCTTGGACTTTGGACCCCTGCACAGTGCCTGTTTGAAATCATGGTCCATGTTTGAATGCACAGAAAAGGCAATGAATCATTAGCACAGCAGGAAAGATCAACCACTCACAAGGAAGAAATGCATCTTCTCAGCTAGATCCAGAACAGAGTCCAGACAGGGTGTGAACATCATGCTGCCTTTCTCTAACCTCTATGCGTATCTTCAAGGCTACATATAAAAGCACAGCCCTCATCACAGTAGGAACAGAAGTAGGATGACTGCTGACCCAACAAGATCTGCCAAAATATGCACAGAAAGTGGGAAGTGAAGCATCCCACTGTCCACCCCATCCCCCGAAGTTAAGAGATGGGGTCACCTCAAGATGTGTAACATAAGAAAGGTGTAAAAAGCTTAAAGGTCTATAGGACACATAAAGCATTGCAACATCAATCACATCACTCATACTACTAGTTAAAAGGACCACTTTCTCTGCACATAAACAGACATAAACTCAAAGTGACTTACCCCAATGCAGACTGCTGAATTTCCTCTTTTTTCCACAGAACAACAGAACCATTAACAGAGTAGACCATGAGACCCAGACTCTATACAGAGTACTAACATCTCTGCCTGATGTTGCAAGGAGGGCGAGAAATATCAAAACAACTTGTCCCTGTGGTATTGATATGCCATGCATAGGAAGTGCAAGAAAGTGAGGAAGCCCAATCTTCTGAGGTTTCCTGTCCTAGCTCCTCCAGACCAGAGAAGTGGCTGCATCTGGAGACCTTCCGGGATGAGGAATTGTGCACATGGAAATGTTCCAAACCACCCCAAAACCTCTTGAGCACCAGCACTCTGCTAGACCTGATGCTGCCCTGCTTCATAAGGCTGTACTTACAAACCAGACAGTTCAGAAACCGTTTAGAAGTGATTGCTTGCTTTTTCTGCAGCTTGACATGTTTTCCAAAGGTACAGCATATAATATAATTCATCTGGGCTAGGCTTACTTGGCAAGTAATAGGAGATTAATCTACTATTTGTTTCAGGCATGGATGTACAGGTTTGTAACTAGGAAATGGAGTTTTAAGAAAATCAGTATTTTTATACAAACATACAAGCATATGCATATGTATGTGTGTGTTTATCTATATGAACTTAAAAAAAAAGACTGTTCTGACCATCTTTGTTATCAAGAAGCTTTTGTATTCTGCTATGATAGGTGAGTTTGTAGTCTATGATAGTCTGCAAATTAAACTTGTCTTGTGCTTTGCCTGCCTGATGCTGGCATGATTGGCATCTTGCTTTCACAAGCAAATATGTTCACTTGCTGATTTTTTCCAAAGCAGAGAAACTACTGCTTGGGGATGGGTGGAAATGGCAAAGGAATAAATATTTTTATCACCCTTCTGAACAAGGTAGAAACTAACTTGGCTGATGATGCTTCTTGAGCTAACGATGCTTCTTAAGCTAACGAACAGCTAATCAGAGAGAGGTCTCATGGCTGTAAAGTTAACATTTTTGTTGCAATTGCTCCTTTCTATTCCTGTGTTCAGGGCCAGGTGCCTTTACTGAAATTTATTTCAATGGTACAATGCTGATTTATACTAGCAGAAAGTTTGGTCTGAATTTTATTAGAATGTTTTGTTGTTTCTCGGTGATACAGTGAGAAAATTCAGCTCTAAACCAGCAACAATAACTTGGCATTGTTGACATGGTAAGGAGGAGGATGGAATAGCTGAGTGGAGGGGGAACCTAGCCCATTTTAAACTTGTAAATTAAAAAAACCCAACAGCTGGATCAGAGGGAGAAAGAGAAAGAAAGAAGAGAGGGGGAAAAGTACACAAGCTCAGCAAAGTTCCAGTGTACTCTGAAGACTGCTGATGCTTAAAGATTGAGAGACCCCAGATTTCATTTCTTGGCAGCTCAGGCAAGAAGGATGGTCTCCAAGGAGCTGCCATCTCAGGCTGCAGAGGTGAGTAGCCAGAGGTTTATCCTGAGTGCTACTGGGCCTCTTAGAATTTGGCATTCTTTCAGCATGAAAGATGGTAAAATATTAGCACTTTAAAAAGCCCATGGCTCGCACAGCAATAAATCTAAATGCTATCAGATGCCAGCATGTCTATCAATAATAAAGACAGATGTGTGAGAAGTTCTTTTATGCACACACAAGCATATGCAATCCAGGGGCGAGGGGGTGATGGGAAAGAGGGAGGGGGCCAAAAAGGAAGGAATATTTCCAGGCTCAGACATTTGAAGCCTACAACTTCCATAAATCTTGTAAGCAAAGAGCTTAGGCCAGATCTTCAGTGTTGAATTTTTTGTTTCTTCCCCTACATTAAAGTAATTAACATCATTAATTAAAATAAATTATAAATAAATAAATAAGCAAATAGATAAATAAATAAATAAGACTGCATTCTGTTTAAATGCAGGTGCCAGTACGAACAAGAATCAACATCTGACCCAAATGAGAGGTGGTCTTTCCTGCCTTTCCTTTCTCTTCCACATTTTGCAGAAAGCATGTCAGAGAGAAAGGTTTCTGGTCTGCTTTCCTAAGGAAATGAAGCTTACTCAGTCAAGTAGCACACTTATATTTAGGCCTCTTTTTAATCTGTAATCCAATTTAAACTAAATTTGACAGATGTCCCAGATCTGTGGATCTGGAAAATTCAGGTCTTGCAGTTTGAATGAAAAGAACTGTTTGGATAGCAGATTGCTATTAGGGGGAAAAGTTGCACCTCTTTACAGATACAGAAAAATACCTTTCTGCATAGAAAAGATGCCAAAAATCATGTGCCCTTTTTAGCACCAAAGCACTGGGACATGGCCCTGGAGGTAGCCAGGCTTTCTTCGCTATGGGGCTCACAGCAGTGGGCCAGGTGGAAAGACTGCCACCTGGATCAAGACCCTTTACTAAGTCATCAGCAAAGATGATATAGTTTTCTTGACTCAAGGTCAGCTCCACTCGGAGAGCATAATTTGAACTTTACTTATCCCTGCAGAGCTCTAGCTACCCCAAAGGATCAGGCTGAAGTGTCACTAAGAGTTCAAATAATCTGAGAGGATAAATGGCAAGACAGAGAAAAGCCAAGGTGGTTATGTAGATGGTTAGTGTACTCGCTGTGGTGAGACAATGGCCTTTCTGGTTATTGTTCCATGAATGGCAAAAATGGTGACTCCTTCTTTCCTGCAGGTTTGTGTAAAACTCCTGGATCCTCCATGCACAGATTCCTCCCTGAAAATTAGGGCTTTTATAGCAGCAGTGCTCTTGTTTGGCCTCTCTCATGTCTCATGGGATTGCATTCTTGGCCTACGCTTATGAAACATGTCTTTCTGACCTCCACCTATCTGTCAAATTTGAACAAAATTACTGCAGAACTAAGAAGCTGGGGGGTTAGAAGAAAGTAAGTGAAGACAGACAAGGTGAGCTCATCCACTCCTTGGCACTGGGAAAGCTTGATTGCATTTACTGTTTTGTTTTTTGTTTTTTGTTTTTTTACTCTCTGGCCCTCTTTTTTCACTAAAACCTTCTTCCATCCTTGTTTTAGTTACACTGTCTACTAGTCCTCTTCTGAACTTGACATTTCCAGCAACTGCAATAAACATATAGTATTAAAACTTCCAAAAGACCATAACCCTCTCTAGGAAATGACTCACCACCAATACTCACAACAGAATACCTTCAGCTTTTGAAACAGTTTTGATCATGTTCCCATGGAGCAGTCCCTTAGTCTCAAATATTTTTTACTTGACCATGTCCTTCCCATGCTAGAAAATCTCACACAAATCCTCCTGGATGCTTTTGAATTGCAAGAGAGTGATACCTAGCGGTAAATAAAACCATGTTGGATTGCTGTGCTTTCTTGTTTTGTATGGCAGGTTGTCATGCTACTTTGTAAGAGAATAAGGGAGGTCTTCCTAAGATGGCTGAATCCTAAGACAATTGGCTTAGGCTACGCAAGAGCAGTCTGGAACCTGTGTCTGAGGGGAGAAAATGAAAACAAATGAAAAGGTCAACTGACTAACATCATCAGAACTTCCTTAACCAGCTACACTTGTGTCAATCACAAGTCTTAAAATGAGGGCATTTGGTGGTTTTCAGCTGAAATAAAATTAATTAAATCAAAGAGCTTAACTCTTATCACTAGCTGTACAGGAGTGACAAATGTCTTTGTAGCGCAGTCACTAGAGAGCACCAAATACCCACACTCCCTCCAGGTTGCTTGCCCATGTAGAGTGCGACTTACTTACTGATATTGGAAAAGGTTGTGACTTAGCACTTGTCTCCATCTACCTTCACATATCTCCCCAGGTCATATTGAAAACTGTAAAAAAAAAAGGGGGAAGATGTGTGTATGTACAGAGGTAGGAGGAAATGGGATGTAAGACCCTCACTGACCCTTCTGTAATATATCCAGCCCCTATATTTTAGTCTCCCTTGCTAGTTACACTCATCAGGTCTTCTAGTATCTCTCAAGGGCTACACACTGGCAGGGATTGTTATTCCAGAAGCCAGCATCCCAGTGCAGCAACCTGACTGGACCATCCCATTGAGATTTGTGTGATTTCTTTTTTTTTTTTTTACATGCAAGGCCTGAGAGCTTTAGTTCTCTTCAATAAATTGCACAAATACTTTAATGATAGGCTTGGTCTACAGCCCTCAATGAGATGATCTACCACAAAGTCACTGAGGTGCCCTTATAAGGACCCAAAATAAATCATATGTTTTGTCTGTATATAAGCATGGTGCTCCTTCTCCTATGACTGTTCACTTTGGCTGTCTTCATCCCTCCCTCCTGTTGACCTGGGAGGTCCTGAGCATTATCGCAGCTCCAGGACTAAAGCTTATGTGAAACCATGTTCCTTTCAGAGAGGCCTTCTGCAGGCTGGAGTGAACCATTCAACTTTTTGTTCTCCCAGTGGATGGAGATGCCATGGGATCAGGATGCCGGAGGCAAGACAGATCAATTAGCAGGTAGAAGGAGGCCACAGCACTAAGCCAGATTGGAGACACTGGCTTTCCTTTCAGCATGAGAAGCCATGAAGTAGCACAACCCTTCTTCTCTCTGTAATCCCAGATACAACAAAACCCAAAACAGGATAATGAGCCATGTTCAACACATGTGACCCAGAACCAAAAAACCATCCATTAAGTTATGACATTAATTTATAAATGGTGATGGTACAGATTCAACTGGAGAAATAGGAAATGGTAAGGAACAGGACATGGAAACCTGTTGTAGGAGGCCTGACCATAAAGAGGTCATCTTCCAAATTGCAGACCCAGGGTATCAGGTCTTGAATTCTCCATCTCTTCTCTTTAAATAAATCTCTATCAGCAGCCTGTGAGGTGTCATAATTTGCAAGAAATGCTACATTAACCCATATGGGTCTAAAGCGATATATAATACTATAAGGAGACACAGGGACTTTATGTTTCTTAGTCAGCCTGGAGCTGGGCACGTACAGACGTACATATGATATTAACAGCAATGAAGACAATGCCACAGAATAAAGATTTGGCTTGTGAATCCTTAAGCCTATGACTCATTCTTCTAACCAATGCTGATGCAAGGGCAACAAGACAGAATGGTACAGATGGTTTCATCATTATCTGGATGAATTCTGTCTGGTAGCATTAGTCATGCATGAAGACATGCCAATAAACCCTGTATGCCCTCTTATAGCGGTGCTACGTGGTATACTGCACATTTTCATCTCAAAAATACTGTTAAGAAATGTTTTAGAAATATGTAAAAGTATTTATTGACTTTCTTCATTTGTATCTTCTTCAACTCATAAAGTAGAACACTAGCCTCATATCTTTTCAGCTCCAAGAGAAAATCGTTATTAGAGAAGGTGGAGATACAAATGCAGAATGTAATGCTGAAAGCACACATATGTAGTGTAGTGGTTCCATTGATGAGATTACATATAGAAATTTGTTAATGAGATGCTAACTCTGAACCCTAATAATGGTCAAGAATGAGTTAAACACAGCTATTGAGATTACTTAACAGCTCACCGTGACCAAACCCTTCCCGCCATTCCTTTCTCCCTGATTCTTCCTGCTATTTTGCCACCCTGGCCATCTGGACTTATTCATCCTTTATGCTAACTTTGGTGATGATTTAACCCTTCAGCTAGCAGATTAAGTTTACCGAGCAAGCCAAAGTCTGACTCAACAAGGGGAAAAAAAAAAAGATGTTTTTCAAATGTATCAGTGAAGTGTATTAAGTTGCAGGAGGGTCAGGTGAATGTCATAGCCAATGAAAATGGGGAAGGAAGAATGTATGGCTGAGAATGGAAAAGGTATTTTTTGGGAAAGAAACAGAAGAGAGAGGTGGTGGTGAGCTGTTAGGTTTCCCCAGCCATTTCATTTAACAACATCCTAAATAGAAACATAGTTGGCTTTTAAAAGCTGACCCACTCTGCATAGCAAAAAAATGGGGCACAGCAGACTTGACAAAGCTGCAATGAGTCGTGAGGGTGCAATGAGCTCTACCTCAGGAAATGACACCATACTCCTTTCAGGAGAGGCTTATGCTCCCCAGCGATCCATGTGCTGACACAGCTCTGCTGCTACCAGGGCCAGGCTAGTGCTTCTGCCCAGCTGTGAGCTGAAGAAGGAAGCCTGGATCAACACAGAAGTCTCTCTCAAGATAGTGCATATTTTAAGGCAAATGCCCCACAGAGCTGAAAGAGGGAAAAAAAAAAAAAGAAAAGAAAAGAAAAAAAAAAAAAGGAAAAAAATTTTAGACCACCAGTCCTTGTAGAGGAGAAAATATCAAAAATGAAGCTAAATAGGTTAGTCAAAAAGTTTGAAAGCTTTTTTGGTTCAATCAAGGCCGTATTATTACAGGTTTTCAAGTAGGAGGATTGAAAACTAAACACTTGGAATCTGGATTTATTTTGGAATTACATAGACACTTTTGGATTAACTATTTTTACCCATCTATGATTAAAGATGTTTTACAGACTGGATGTCAGGCACTACAAAAAATCTAAGAGTTTCCTTCTGAAAATATGAAAATGAAGAGTTTTGAAATGTCTCTCCTTTTTTTCTTGGCTGAAACATTTTACCAAATTTGAAATTAATTTCCCAAATATATTTTGTCCCCTCCTACACATCTCAGACACTGAATTTTAACAGATTTATTGCTCATCAAAAATGGCACTCATCTCCCATCCAAAATACACTTCTGCGATGCCAAAAAGAAATCCTGGAAGTTGAATAACAGCAGTGAACTAATTAGATATGTTTGCAATATGATGTGGCAGCAGAGAAGCTATGAATTTTGGAAGATAAATCACAGCTTATACAGTGAGATCATCCAGTGTGAAACTCCGCAAATTGTAGCACCAACCCTGATCATGACTTGCAGTCTAGCTGAAGACCTTCTTCAGATCGTGTAAGTAACTTCTTTCACTCTGCTGCGTAACAGTAAATTTTGTTGTCCTAGTAAATTACTGGTGGTGCTGAGCACCTCAGTCAGACCAAAAGACTGGGACTGTGTTCACACATTGTCTTCCAGCTCCATATGCCCTGGGAGCAAATGTCACCATTAGTATCAGCTTCCTCTTCTAAAGGCAACCATCACTTCCTGACCAGTGAACTAAACTGAAACTACATATATTTTCAGATCCTCATCGTTCACAATGATCCACATTATGTAGCAGAGGCAACAAGAGTCTGCTTTGAGTGTATGGTTAACATTCCCAGTGGATTGTTACGGTATGTTGCCTATATGTGCAGTGCATAGATATTTTAATTTACTGAGGGTTAGTTGCAAACCAAAAAAATCTTCCTCTGTGGTTAAATTTGCAATGATGTGCAGAAGCACCGAGACATCT
This sequence comes from Strigops habroptila, assembly GCF_004027225.2. Taxonomy (NCBI): domain Eukaryota; kingdom Metazoa; phylum Chordata; class Aves; order Psittaciformes; family Psittacidae; genus Strigops; species Strigops habroptila. The sequence goes on from NC_044277.2 coordinate 99,236,793, forward strand.
GATGGGGCTAAATATGACTGTTAATGCTGGTTAAACATTCTGTGGACCAAGTGCTATATACCTTTGTGCAAATTTGTATCACACACATGAGAAAGGACTCCTTTTCTCTTTAGAGGAGCTGCCCAGCATGCTGGACTTCAAACTGAGTGTCCCAGGCCTATGTTCCATGGTTCATGCACTAAGGAACTATGTGTGCTTAGAAATAAAAAGAAAAAAAGAAGTTTCTTTGTCCCAAATATTAATCAGAACACTTAGTAGTTTTCTTCCCTTCTCTGTAGTTTCTGGTTTCTTCCAGAATCAAAGCACAGTGGCCATTACTAGAACAAGAAACAGCTGTTTGAGTAGTATTTTCAGAACAATCAGAACCAATGCTGCGTAGCAAAATCAATAAAGAGGCTAAACTCTTTCATGTTATCACAGAATCACAGAATGGTTGAGATTGGAAGGGACCACTGGCCATATATCCTTGCTCAAGCACTCCAATTACCTGTGGAAGTTTCTTTAACTCCATCCTACTGCGGTCCTAAAGCAAACCTAATCATTCCATAGGTTTCCATTAACTTTGAAGCTAAAGGGGGCACCTCTTTAGGTATATGTCAGGAGTCAGCTGGTTAATGCTCTAAACCCATTGAATCACAGCCTTTAAAAAAGGAAAAAAATACAAACCTGTGGAATGAACTCATTTTGGGGTAGTATCTCTAATATTGCTTAACTTCATGGCCTTGTGGAAAATTATCTGTCTCTGCCTCATCTTTTGTTATTCCTGCTGAATTAGAAAACAAGATCTGTCAGACATGAAGTTTACAGTTGTACAGAACCAAGCACAACAGGACTTGCATTTCTGAGGAGCTTACCAACTTCATAATGAATCTCCAGACTAACAATGAATGCAAGCCAGATATATTTTTCTACAACAAGAGTTTGCTACAGGTAGACAAAACCATGTTCTCGCTCACTAGGGTTTTGGTTTTTTTTCTTATTTGCTTGAGTCATGCTTGCTTTGCTTGCAGATTTAACAAACTGACATTTTCCAATTAGACTCAGTTTCACCAGAGTAATTCCAATTCATGGCCATGTAGTATCATGGAACAGTGCAGGTTGTAATGGACTTTAGGGGGGTATCTAATTCTACCTCCTGTCCAACTGGGTCTTCAATCTCAGGGCTTTATCTTCCTTTATCCAGGTCTTGAAAACCTCCATGGATGGACACTGCATTACCTGTCTGGCCAACCTACTCCAATGCTTGACTGTTGCCATTGGGAAGAAGTTTCTCCTTATCTGTAGATGTTGCTTCAGTCTGAATACCTCTTATTTCAACTTATCCTGTTGCCTCTCATCCTCCAGTCATACATCACTGTGAATAACATGGATCTAGCTTCTTTCTTGTGGTATGCTGTACAGAAAGCTTACTACAGCTGAAATAGATGTCAACCCCTGCTCTCCCCAAATTTTCCTTGGTCATCCTTTTATCATTAATATGGAAGGAAAAGCTCTACTTTTCACCCCTTGAAACCCCTTGAAAGTCTCAACTCTAGTTCATCTGAACTTGCCTAGCATCATCCATACTGTCCAGTCCTTCATGCTTTGCTGAAAATAAGCTGAAATCTGCTGCTGAGTTTGTTCCTATATCCTGTTCAGTGACTTTGTTTCTTATCCCAGCTATGTAAACTGACTCATTAACTGTAGTTCTGTGGCTTCAGGTCTTGACAAAAGACCCTCACTTCAACAAAGAGCAATTTTCCATCCTTGTCCTCTATCTTTCCCTCAGCCTGTTTTTATTTGTCTTTTCTGTTGAATAAACTGTTTATTTGAAAAACATTCCAAGAACAATTAATTTTGATTACATGAAAGCAACTTGCCTGACTGATTAAGGGATGTTTTCCCCTTAGGAACACATGAAAATACTTGGGGTTAATTTTACTATCAAAAGTCAGAATGTTTGAACTAGAAAGAAGAATATGCACAAGCCTGGATTCCTGGAACAAAGTTGTTACCAGATGTTGATGAGAATGAAGCTGTGCAGAACAGAAAGGCATAGCACAGTGAATGAGAAAACCTCACAATATCTGCCTTCAGGGTTTCAAATCTTGACTCTCAACCATTAAAATATATATGTGTATATATTCTGTGACACCTTCCACAGAAAATCTGAAATCCATTTTACTTACAAAAATGCTGCTCTCATATAAATTGTGTTGTCTACTTTTCTTTGTTATTCATTACTACAGTGTGTGAGCACAGAACTGAAGATCCTTCATATCACCATAGACTAGGATCGTCATTCTCCAAACTCACTAGTTTGAAGGGAATGTCACTCAGTTTTAGTCCACAAGTGACTTTATGCTTTACACATTCAGTCTTCTCACCATCGGATGGCTGAAAATGTCTACAGCTGAAACAGACTCATCAGGAGCGCCAGACTGGCACAGACAGCTTTGTTTACTCTATAAAAAAGGGAGCTCCAGACCAAAGCAGGTTTCTTCAGGAAGGAATTTTGTATATATTCCTCTTTCTGTAGTTTTGGGAAGATGAAAATTCTGACTAACAGAAATTTACAAATATGTGTGAATATATAACCAAATGCAGGTTATGCATGAACCGAGCTCTTCGATGTCTACCATGGCCTGTTCTCTTCAATCAACATGTCAGTGATAATAGTAATGCTTCTGGAAAACAACGGTTTACATAAAACACCCATCTCTACTCTTAAAAAAAATACAAAAGGAACGGTCCATTTAAACTCAAAGTTCCAGCTGGAAATTTTCTTAGACCCAACTGGGAATTCTTATTTCCTCTCCTCTCAGGAGCCACCAGAGATGTTGCTAAACAGAAAGAAGTGATTGGCAAATTTTAGGAAACCATTTTACTAGTTAGGTTAGAAAGGATAATAAAAATAATGCTATGTTCCCATACCTTATTACAGCTTATTTTCCCTGTGCTGGGGTGGGGAAGCAGGGTTGACAGAATAGGAGTGATTACAAAACAGTCTGTTGACAGTCAGTCAGTGCTGGAGCATCCTCACTTCTCCAAGTCTAAATGTCAGAACTAATGTCTCACTCACCTACCCACGTGATTTAAGACATCAGATGTAACCTGCGGTGCATGTCTGGGATATTTGTCCTAAAATGCTCACTGTATAGTCATGCAACCAGTTGTAATTCTGAGGTACCCTGTAACTCCTTCTTCCGCACTCAGTAGCTCCTTTCATAGAAATATTCCTTTTGCTATTCACTTGTTGCTATCTGTAATTTTCGTTGTGTGCTTTCAGGTGATGTAAATAGCCACTACTGAGTTAAAAATTGCCAAAAGTCAAAAAGGTCAGTTTATATTGAGAAGGTCTGTGGTGAACGACTTGAGGTAACTGGTGGATGAAAGGCTGGATATGAGTTCTCAATGTGCGCTCGTAGAACAACTAGCCAAACGTATCCTGGGCTGCATTACCAGCAGCGTGACCAGCAGGTCAAGGGACGGGATTCTCCCCCTCTACTCTCCTCGAGTGAGACCTCACCTGGAGTCCTGCATCCAGCTCTGGAGAACCCAACAGACAAAGAACATGGAGCTGTTGGAGCGAATCCAGAGGAGTCCACAAAGATGCTTTGAGGGCTGGAGCACCTCTGCTATGGAGACAGGCTGAGAGAGCTGGGCTTGTTCAGCCTGAAGAAGAGAAAGCTCTGGGGAGACCTTATTGCAGCCCTTCAGTACTTAAAGAGGCCTTGTAAGAAAGATGAGGACAAACCTTCTAATAGGGCCTGTTATGATAGGTAATGGTTTTAAACTAGGAGAGGGTAGATCCAGACTAGGTATAAGGAAGAAATTTACTGTGAGGGTGATCAGGCACTGTATCAGGTTGCCCAGAGAGGTGGTAGATGCCCCATTCCTGGAAGTGTTCAAGGCCAGGTTGGACGGGGCTTAGAGCAACCTGGTCTAGTTGAAGATGTCCCTGCTCATCACAGAGGGGTTGGACCAGATGACCATTAAATGCCCATTCCAATGCAAACCATTCTATGATTCTATGATGCACCACCACTAAACTATCTGAAAGTCGTTCCCTAAATGAAAACAATTATCAAGGAAATCTCAGGGAGACCACTGTTTTTTGGAGTAAAGCCTGAACGTTTTCATGGAAATGTATTCTGAAAAGGTACAAATTATAGGCATAAATTGAATCATTGTTAAGTCAGCAAGGATAAACTTCATTTGACTGCATAGATTGGGTTTTAGGATTTAAGATAATAATAATTCTTATTCAATGTTAACCTAAATATTTTCAGAGATACTGAGTGTTTGCAGATCATCTGAATTTTGACTGAGAAAAGATAGCATCATGACTATGGTACGGAGCAGGACCTCAAAAAGCCTAGGAATAGATCTTAACTCTGTTGAACAGACTTTGTAACTTCAGAGTTATCTATAAGTTGCAACTATTTTCTCCTGATTTCAGCTATTTAAACTTCAATCATCCAGCTTGACTTTGGAGTCAAAGAGAGAGAGTGGTGATCTCCCATCCTGTAAGGGGTAACCAGGAGAGGGAGAAGCGGATCTCGTTCTGCATATATTTATTCCTCTACGATGATTTTAGGAGGCAGCTGCACAGATAAATTTGGCATATAATTTCCACATGAATTAAGCTGAAATCAGTCCTACCCTTCATTTCACACTACACCAGCTCCTCATCTTGAAACCAAGCTTACTTCTTCCTTTGGGTACCTTGTTCATTCAGGCTCCAAGGTTTCCAGGTCAAGAGCCCCTTTTAATGAATATTTATTTGAAGCATCTACAATTGTCAAGCTTGCAGTTAACCAAGATCTTCACATACTACTGTAATGACCAACAACTCTATAAAATGGGGGCAGCATTCTGAAAAGGCAGGCTTTTATCTGGAGTAAGTTTCTCACTTTGCTGGTGTTAGGCCCCTGACCTATCTAGTGGCTTTTTTTTCCCCCCAAAACATGCACATTCCTTGAACACCAAATTTCCTTTACCATTTTAACAACACAGAAGGGATTGATTCCATACAGGAATAACGTGGTATGTACATATTTCATGTGTCTTTTTTATTAGGGCAGACTGGAGATATGGTACAAGTTAAGGGCAGCTCTGTAATGGCTTTCACATGATCGCTGTAGGAAAGCATGCTGTGTTCCTACAGTCTTGCACTCATCCAGCTCCAAGAAAGGGGGGAAAAAAAGGAGAAGGAAAAAAAAAATTAATAATTTATTTCTGCTTTGAAAATGTGCAAATTCCATATCAGGGCAGTGTCTGGGAAAAAAAAAAAAATGAAAAAAGAAAAGAAAATTAAAAAAAGAAACTGGGAAGGGGTAAAAAACCCAACTGTCCCTCCCCACTGGAATAACAAAGAACATAGTCCCTAGAAAAAGTATGTTTAAACAAAATAGTAGCAGCAAAACTAAACCAAACCACAGAAAAAATCAGTGTCACATTCTGTGTCGAGCCTAAATGACATCTGGGCATGCATGTGTGTGCATTTGTGTGTGTTTGGACTACGTTGTGTTATTGTAACCACTCTGAGCTTAGATCACTATCAGATGTGTGGACAGAAGTACAAATGGCTGACCAGCAGCAAACATGGGTAGAAGTAGGACAAGTCTTCATACCCACTGACTCTTCATCTGCTGGTGAGGGCAAAGGCAGAGCAGGACGATTCCCACACAGGGAAATGGGATGACCAGACTCCAGGCTTAAGAGATGAACTCTGCCTATGGCAGTGGGCAATCCTCCAGACCTGAGCTATCTTGAAATACACACTAGTCATGCTGTGATAGCTAAGCATAGATCTTACAGTTGTGTCAGTTCAAGAAGCTCAGTTAAGAATCTGGTCAAAGACTTTATCAGCTTCTCAAGGTAGTTGGACATGCACAGTTGGAAGCAGCTTGCTTCCTGGGCTTATACATATATGAACATACGAACGTGTGTGTGTGTATGTACACACCCATTGTATGAGAGGACTTGCTAAGTTCTTGCTGTCTATGCTCTGAAAAGTGTAAAAATTCTTTTTAGCCAAATTGGAATCTAATTTCCACTTCTGATTTGTGTATCTTTATTTAAAAAAAAAATATAAAAAAAAAATATAAAAAAAAAAAAATTTATTTGTATCCAGAACAGAAGATTGACCATACATAGATTTAAAGGATGAAAGGATCTGTTTTCTGCAATTGCAGCTGCCCTCGTCAATGCATCCATACTATTGAAGCAGCTGTAAACTTATCTCAGCCTACACACAACTCAGTGTGTTCAAAGTCTTAAGAAAACAGTCTCACTTCTGAAATCTGCCTTTATTTTTGCTTGTTTACATGTATCACAATGATTTCACAACTGATGTAAATATTTAGGTAAAGCTCTATGGTCTTTCCAGTAGCAGAAACCATATGAAAGGACCACATCAATCTCAGGCTTGAGTTTATACATTTCTTGTACTGCAGTTCAGTATTTCATCAGATCAGCCATGCTAGCAATATAACACCATAGTAAGGCAAGACTGCTCCACGATGTGTTGAAAGAGAGCAGATAGTTTGAAAGGTTCAAAGCAGGTTGCCAAGCACTATCAGGTAAAAGGGTAAGGTGCAGTTTCTCTTAATACGATCTCCCTGCCAAAATGATCTTCTTTGCTCAAATCTCCTCACTTCACTGACCTTCTAAATGCTCTGTGCTGTACTGCAATGGAGAAGAGCAGGTCCTGATTGGAAGTGGAACCATATGGCCACCACTGCGTCTTCCACAGGTGAACAAGGAAAAAAAGATATTTTCTAAGGTCATTTCCTTCAAGCTACAGAGTGTCCCTCCATGCTTCAAGGAACAGCAGCCGAGGATGGAAATTCTGGTATGACCTCAAGGAGACAATAGGAGGTTCATGGAGACACCTCATTTGGGGCTGATCTCACCTCACCTTAGATCTCATTAATAGAGTACTGTGGAGACAACTATTTTTGAAACTTCACCTTATTCTGAAATAAGTATTAAAAAAATTCTATATTAAATTTGATTGAAAAGAGCTTTGTTCTAGTAATTTTCCTCCTTTAAATGAAAACAGCCCATGTAGGCTTCGGATGACATGTTATTCAAGGGTTTTGCCTATCAGCTGCTCATAATTAAATAAATATATTTTTGCATAATACTTTTTTTTTCTCCATGCTTTCAGAATCATACCCAAACACTCTTTCATATTGGTATAACCCATTCTTTTATATTGTCTTTACTGTCAGGAATTTTACAGCCTTCCAACAAAAAGTCCAGACAGAGAAATTTCTTTTCAGACATCTATACAATATGTTTTTTGCCTGAAACTCCAGACCCGTTGGTGATTCACATTTATGACCTGAAAACTTTAGCTTAGTAATTCCTTCCGGCAAATAATAATTAAAATATAACAATTAAAATGTAGATGTGATTCCAAAGAAGTGATAAACAGGAATTGCAAGTTTGTCAAGTTTCATTTCTATACAGTTGGTTTGGGGTTGCACTTTTTTGTATGAGTTTTTGGAGGGATTTTTTTGACTGTTGTTTCTGGGTTGGTTTTTGTTTGGTTGGGGGGTTTTTTGCGGGGGTTTTTTTTTGGGGTTTTTTTTTTTTTCTTTCCATTCTAATAAGTTTGATCTGGAATCTTTGTCTTTCATTATTCCCTGCAAAGCCATTTTCTCCCTCTCCTCACCCGCTTGAGTTGATTAACTGTTACAAAGCATTCCTGCGATACTTAGTAAATAACAATGCAAACATGTTTATGTAACAGTTTAACATGCTAATTATGTTTTTATGCTGGAGTTGAATGCACGCTGTCCTGGAGTCTGGTAGTCTTCAAGTCTTGGCTCTTTGATGTGAAGGGTGCGCTGAGAAACACATTCGTTTTTCATTTTGCCTTGATGAAGGTTGCTGTTTACACTTTGTGTCACTTCTACATAAGTCAGCCGCATGTTAATGGCCCTGAGGAATGCACTAGTTCTGCACCCGAGCCACGTGAGCCTCTGTGCCTGCAGTGGCTGTGGCTAAATTGTATGGAAGGATGGATATTTTTGTTGAGTACCCATGTATGGGACCAGGCTGCAATATACTATTCAGGAGAAAGCTTGTGGTCCAAGCTTAGTGAGAACATCTGAGAACAAAAATTGAAGCTAGCTTCTACTTGTCATTAGGGTTAGATTTTAATGGACGGTGGGTTAGGTCACATTTGTCTGCCCACCTGATGACTACCATCTTCGTCAGTTCCACATATATTCATCTAAGTTTGAATTTGTATCACTAAGAATGAATTAGTATAACCTGAGCTAAAATGAAGAAATTTTCTAGTAGGTATTCTGAGAAATTAGTGGTTTTCATAAACTAGTCATAGAGGGAGAGATATGACAGGCATCAACCAAAAAATTTAGGACTGAACTCTCCCCCGAATCTAGTAGCTCCAACATACTGAAGGCAAGTATTGGCCAAATGGTCTGGGCCTGATCCAGCCTGATGGTTCTGGAGACACTTAGGAAGCAATTTAGGTCAGCAAATTCTACATAAATTTCTGTTCCCCACTCAAATACTGGGTCTACAAGACTTCATGCTGAAGGCTTCCAAATGTTAATGTGAATGAAGTCCAAATGACTTGGAGAGTAGTATGTCAGAAATAAAGCTTCATTTGACACAGTGGTAACAATTAAACATTTAGAAACTAATGTGACATTTTATCTTGCCAGTCCAGCCAATGGTAATTTTCTTTCCCATTAACTTCTGTGAAAACATGGCAAAAAGCTGGACCTGGTGTAAGCAGAAGACAGGCTGTTGAATACAGTAATATATTTGTGTCACTTTAAAGCTGGCATCTCCCTTGGCTGTTGCATTTCCCTTTTCCCAGAGCAGAGAGAGCAGCTTGCTACCTGCTTTTCTCTCTTAGTTTTCTCTTGATGTTTTACAATGAGCAAAGTTAGGATATGCAACTCTGTCTTACCAGGAGCCAGAGCTTTCCCTGTACTTATTGAATAGCTCAGATGTCACAGCTTTTCTGAAACTGCCGTTTGAGGGACAGAGCAAATTTTGGTTTGCCCAGTGTTCACCAACCAAACTTCACATCTGACATAAGTAATTATGAGCTATTTTGTTTTCCTTTGGAGCAAGACAAACAAATGAAAAAGCTGCTTTTGCTACTTTGGAATTCTACTAAGTGACCCAGCTCATATGATCATATAATGCATTGTAGTGGATGGTGCAATAGATTTGGCTCCTTGGTCTTAAATTCTCTTGAATTTACAGGTGGGCTTTGGACTACAGAACAAAAGATCCAAACGGCAGTGGCCGTGACCGTGGGAAATGCAGTTGTTTCCACAAGAACACCCTTCAGGGACAAACAGCAGAGCTCAGGGGACAAATGAAGGCCAGACTCAAAGCTTCTTTGCTCCATTACTAACTGTTAGGAGTTATGACAAACTTTGGCATCTGGAACAAAATCTTTACACCTCATTGTTAGGGAAAAGTCTTCCTTCCTCTAAGAACTATCAGTTTCAACAGCAAAGCATTTGGAGCGCAAACTCCAGGGCTGATAATTAGACTGATCATAGTTGTTGAAGGATAGGCCACATTGACAGGCAGTGACAAAAGGCTAGTCCCCCTCTAAATTGTCTGTTTTCAATTTATGTAAATGGGAGTATTCTATGAAAATCACCTAAAAGAAATCTTCTGCTTGTTAAGTGAGAGTTATTTCACTGAAATATCAGAACTTGGGTCTCAGCTGCCATAGACTACAACCCTCGACTTCACCTGGCTACATGGAGACAAGGAAGCTCTCCTCGTTTACATCAGTTTTATTTCCGTCTGCTAAGATCTCAGAACATACATGTATATATATAAAAGGTGTTTCCTAGCTCTACTATCTCTAGTGTTTGAATATTTTCCAGACTTCTGTAAAGTTGAGGGAGGTCTATGGAGTGCTGCTGAGGCACCTATGACAGATAGCCAGAAGAAGAGCTCAAGCCTGCTGTCATTCAGTGTAAATGTGCTGTACAGGGATCTACACCTCCACAGCAAAATGTTAGTATGTCTGCAAACTGATAAAGGATATAAATCTTTCATACCCTACAGCAACATTCCCTAAGATAATGCTGTTGGCCTTTAGCAGTGAACACATCATCAGGACGTGGTAAAGCTTAGTGAGGGAAAAAGTCGTTCCAACCCACCACTGACATACAGGGAGGAGAATGATGCAATGTGCTTTCTGCTTGGTACGCTTCTCCTTGTCACTTATCTCACCTTGTTTTGCCCATTCATCACTCCTCCATCACTTCCCAGAGCCCTTGACTGGTCTCCAAATACCATTTCTGTGCTAAGTTCCTGCACAAATTGGCTGGTAACACTTTCCAGATGTTTTATTGTCCTCCAGGTGATGGGGAAAATATTTTGTCTAAAATTCCTTTCTCCTGTGGGGGATTCTTTGTCTTCGCAGTTTTTCCTAATCTGAGTAAATGAACAACCCCACCAGCACCTCTTTGTTATAAAAGCCTAGAATTTTTTTCCTTAAGTTCAGCCCTCATCTCTTTTCTTGGTCCCTATTTCTAGCACCTAAAACTTCCTTAATGGCTGGTTGATAACTGAAGAAAGCCGAATTTCTCTCTGCTGAAGTTAATTATGTCATTACAGTTCCTGTAGGACTAGTGACAGAACATGGTACCATATTTGGGTGCCAGTGTTTGGTCATATTTTGGTCAAGAGGCTATTATCAAAGTACTACACTGCTCTGCTTTCAATGAAATAATTTCTCTGCAAGTGTCTGTTTCTTTTCTAGTTACATGTACACAACTAAACCATGTGAGGTCGTATTTAGAGGACAATGGACATATGATGAACCAGCCATATGAGGGCCTCTTCTAAGCACACAGCCGCATACGAAGAAGAAGATAAGAGGAAGTGAACCAGCCATCAGAGAGCCTCTTCTAAACACGTAGCCGCATACCAAGAAGAAGATAAGAGGAAGAAAACACCTGCAGTCAGATACATGGGAGGAACACCAGGAACTAGATGAACCAATAAGGACACTTATCGAGCTGCGTGATTGCCTCGTGCAAAAGGCCTTTTACCAATGAAAAGGCGCTTGACTGCATATAGAGATAGAAAACTCTGTATATAAAGGGATAGTGGGAACAATAAAGCGGCTTCTGCTTGATTCACATTGAATTGTGTAGAGTCCGTTGTCGACTCTCCTCAAAACCACTTGGACTATTCTTAAGAGAGTGGCATACCATAGCAGTCTTTCTGAAAAATGCTGGACCAGATGCCCTTAATGCACTAGTCAGCACGTAACACTACAAGACTGTAGTAGATGAAGCACGAAACAAAGCTGACTGACTTGGGAAAGAAAGGCAAAATAAAATAAAATAAAATAAAATAAAATAAAATAAAATAAAACCCAAAACCTCAGTAAAACAGCAATGGAAAACAGGTGGTGGCATGAGTTGGTAGATAATCAAATTAATGATTGGATAACTATAAAAACGACCAGCAAAGCATTAAGTCCTACATGTATCAGGCTTCAGTTGATCATCTACTTTTTTATTTCTGGTCACCATTGCTTCTATGCATTAGTTTCATCTGGAGCCTCTGAGCTTCACATTTCCCACATCAGCAATGGGTTCTCTTGAACCAACTAACCACCTGTTGAAGACACTAGAAAGGGCAGGACAGGTGGCACCAAGATGACTTTGTACCAGGAGACCCTGACTGAAAATACTGGATATTACCCATGCAACATTGACCCTTGGCTGGAGCATTTTTAGCAGTAACCCTGCTAGTGGGAACCAGAAGGGGATCCTTTCCAGTTAAGGTGGCTTAGTGCTTGACAAAGCAAAGGCTAGAGAATGCTGAACTTCAGAGCTTTCTCCTCCACCTCAAGGAGCCTGTGTCTGCTACAGCATTTTAATTTACGTGGCTTTCTACTTGTGCGTTTGGGGTTATTTTGCACATACCACCAGAAGAAAGCCAGTGTAAGTCTTTGGAGGGCTATTCACAGCTCAGCAAAACCAATCAGATTTAGGAGATAAGCTAGCATTGGGAGGTAAAAAAGATATAACAGTAGTGTTTTTGTAGCTTTCATAGGTTAAAGTCATAAACAAGGCAAGATTTATAGTGATAAATAAATTTTATTACCTTATCTGAAATTATCTGAAAGGTCTCTTTCCCATATAATACAAAGTCACAGATGATTGTCATTAGTCCCTGCTGCATCAGTGTTTGAGAAAATATTTTTCTTATCTAAGGAATACTTTTTCTTGTCTAAGAAGAGATTACCTAAAAGATAATATTCACTCAGTATCATAGTCATGTGATCTGATTCTTCCTTGAGGCTTTGGTTAGGTCAGGTACCTAAGAACATGAGAAATTCAATTTCAGAGTAACGACATGGACTTTATGGCATTAGATGAAGAATACAATGCTTTTGTCTTTTCAACCTGGTACATGATACTAGACAGATTGGTCTAATTCCGGCCTCTGGGGAATACATTCACCCAACCAAGATCTACCTTGTTACTTCAGACCAAGGTCATCTCAGGTGTGGATACTCAATGCAAGGGTTTTTTTAACTTGTTTAGGTGGAAACAAAGAGCACAGTGAAGGCAATCTGTTAAGGTTTGGTACCTGAGCCAAACTATTTGCACACTTAGATTGTTAGTTATATATAAGGTCACATGCATTATTCCTTACTCTGGACAATGTGACATTAATTTCCCCCAGAAAGACAAGTATGACATACAGTCTTTGCCCATTTAATTTCTTGTGCTAGCATATGTTTGAGTATTCATGCAAACCAATCTCATTTCAACATGAAGAAATCTTGTGAAAGCAAGCACTGTGCAAATCTCATACTAATTTCTAAGATATTTTATTTATACTCATAAAAATAGATAGATGTATCTTGATTCAGGTCATCTTCTTGTAAACTGGGCTTTCACTCCAGACTTAGCAACTGCTAGCAGGTTCCCAGTCTTAGAATATTTTGGGGTTTTTTTTTAAATAAATTGTACAACCAGGCCTAATAATCATAATAAAATATAACAGAAAGAAAATGTTGTCAGGGATCCAAACATATGAACTTTATGTCATGAAAAGCTTTTATTCTGGTTCCTATTCTCACTTGTATACAGATTTATTGAAAAAACCCCTGACATTTATTCATTTTCCACTTAGATTATTGTGGTTAAATCAAAAAGAAGTGTCAGGGCTTAGGGAGCTGAAAGCAGCTACACTTTTTCCATTGTGATGGGTCACATGGTTCCCATTTATTCCATGAAAAACCTCATGGTTTTGGTTATTTTCACTGTCTGGAATGAGATATAATTCCACTTCTGCTGCCAAATCTCCTGTATCGCATAGGAAACTCCTGCATTTTGGGCCATCTCCCTTGGTTCAGCCGGGAGGCCTGTTTCATAAGGAGCTTTTCTTTATTATTATTTATTGTTTTCAGTGGTCTAAGGAGACTCTTTATAAAGACTCTGAATAAAAAATTCAAACAACATGATTGTTTGAAACTGTTCTTCAGATAATAGGAGAAGAAGGGAAGTCTTGGGTAAAGTACTGAGCTGCAACAGAGATCTCTCTTCAACTCTAATTCTCATCACATATGGAGGCCATTTCAGACTGAGGCAAAAGCCTGTTGAAATCCATACAAAGATTTCAGTGCATGTGAATCAGACCTGTCATAACTATGTTATGTTGTTTGCAGTAGGGAGGTCGAGGAAAAAAATGAGTCTTACACCTTTTCCTGAACATGGGTTCACCTACATAGAAAAATTCTGCTACAGGCACAGGTTAAAATGCAGTTAAGTTCTGGTAACTCCTGGGTTTACAAGCAGTCAACAGCTGCTCTTTAATTATTCCCCTACATGCTCTTAGTTCACTCCAATCATGTGGCAAAATGAGTCAGCTTAAACCTCTGTGAAGAGAAAACAAGATTATCTCTATCCCAGACAGAAATATCATGTCTATGAACATGTTTGCTCTAAATTAGGTTAGTGCAAGATGGCTTAAGAAAAGTTTATATTCAGTGAAGTAAATAGCAACCACTGTGTTTCAATTCAGTAGTTTCAAACACTCCAGAAGATATCTCAAAGACAAGACATCATTAAAGACCCAATGACTGAAGCAAACAAGATTAAAAATAAATAAATAAAGTAATGTAGGTTTATCTAGAGTAGATCATACTGGATGTATCTCATTTCAATATGTATATATGTATGTATGCATCTATCTATCTCTAATAAAAATTACTGAAATTAGTGATGGATAGAAACAGGGAGGTTTAGATTTCATTTACTTGTCATGTTAGACTTCTATTTCTTAGCTGAATTCAACTGGGAAATTTAGACTTTATTGACTACACAGACCAGGTCTCCAGAGAGCAGATGTCCTCATCAGGTGAGAAGAGTCTCACCTAAGTCACAAGAGCTGTAGTTAAACCTGCAATGAACATGAGAATTCCAAGATGTCATATGAAAACAATATTAATTTAGGGAAAATACTGTTCAGAGCAAGAGAAATATTTCATTTCATTAATGTGGAATTGTCACATTTTGACACTGCCAGCACAAAATATTTATTGAAAGAAAACCATCTTGTTTCAATCAGGAAGAATGTTTTATTTCCACATTCTATTTGACACATTATAGAATAATGTTACTCTTACATATATGTGACACTAAATGTAAAATTAATAATAATGAAGTTACAAAGTCAAAGTGAGATATTTGAAAGGATTTATTTCCAAAGGATTTTTTCAACATAAATACTCTAAGAACAACTACTTAGAAATATTTTCGGAAGTATCTCCTGGCCTTAATTAAAAAAAAAAAAAAAGGTTTGTGTTCCTCAAAGTTCATAACTCTACCAAAGTCTGTAGTAAAACATTTCACCTTGATCCCTCAGTTACAAGCTCTTCTTATATCATAATAACAAAATAACTGAATGATGGCAATGTTTATAATTTTAAACTGCAATGCAACATAAAGGGAAAAAAAAAAGTTCTTCTAAACAATGAATAATAAAAAAGAATTTGATTACCTGAAAAATTCTTTTTTTTTTCAGTTTCCTTTTAAAATATATTTAATATACTTTGAGATTAAAGTCGCCCTTACAATGTAAAATTGAACAGTTATTTTATTAGCAAAGAGCATCTATCAATCAGATGGGTTGATCTAATTTCTAGAAAAGTTTTTAAGGTCACTGTAAAGCTTTTTTATTGTTGTTCTGACCATGTCCTGATTTCATGTATCATTTTGATCTGGAGATAAATGCATTACTTAGGGCAAGTGTTGGGATTGAAAATGAAAACTGGATGTTACATTTTGTTAGTGGTCCTTTCACAGGCGACGTGAAGGTATAAGGGAAATCATAAGCTTCCCTCCTTAACTTTTATATTTTTAATGATATCTTTATGGAAGAAATGGTGTGGATTGTCCCACTCAGCGTTACTCTCAGATGTTGATGTTAAATTTCTGCTTGGAGGTCTTTTAGCCATTGAAGAGACATGTTCATGTCCATCAAGTGATTCATCCCATCTATGTTAGACAACACTCTCAGGACAGAGTGATTCTACCCTTTAAAGGCTCTGCCCATCCCCATAGCTAAAGAGGGTCTAGAAGGAACATATTTAGTTGCACTGAGTCTTCAGCTTTCAGCTAACAGCTTTATATGTGATTAATTTTACCCTGCTGGTTGGCAATCACTTTGAATTTAAATATTTAGAAGAGTACATTAGCCCTTAACTTCAGTGGGCATCTCCACTGGTAATAACACCAGCATTTAGTTGTGATACTGCTAAACTGTTAAAATGTTCCCTAGCATGATTTTGACTCATAGAAGCTGGGAGGATCCCAAAGCACCCTGTATGGTTTAGGATTAATACTACTAATCAAGGAGCATTCTCAACAACCAGCAAAGAACCAGCCACCCAGTTCTGGAGGATACAAGAGATTAAAAACTGATAATTCACCGTAATGTCAGAACATGGGTCCTAGCACAGTCTAATTTACCAGCATGGATGTAGCCTGTGTGCAAAAGGTTCTGGCACTGGTTTTGCTGCAGTCAGTGGTGGGATCTCCATATTATAATCTCTGAAAGCAAATATTGCTTTGGAGCCCAGCCCTGGGAACTGCTGAGCAAAGCAGCTCTTTTACCTCAGAAAAGCATTTGAGGTTTCCAAATTCGTTTGATGCAGAATAAAACAACACCTAGAAAACACTTTCCATTAAAAAAGGTGAGGTAGGTCAGGATAATCTGTAGCATCCCAGCTGATGGCATTCATCACAAATGTGATAAACCCACAGACACACTATGGATTTGAACTGAGTTTATTAGTTCCCAAGTGACATCATTAGCCATTACCTACTTCTCTCTATTCACCACCACCACCGCAATTGTACTGACAATTTAAGAATCAATAATTTTTGTCTGGATTCTTTCAGTTTAAGTGTAACACCATATTTTGACATACATTTTCATTGCAATTTCTCAGTCGAGTCTATCACTAGGTACAATCTTCTGCCATATGTAAGCCATACTTAAGAACAAGCTTTTCATTGAATAGTAGACTTGTTTACACATGTTCATGTATTTAGTTATTTGCATGTTCTTGCCTCAGTCCAACTCGGAAAAATGCTGTAGCAGAAGGTCTAACAACTACTGGAAGTCAGATTTTCATTCTACCTTCATTTCTCTTCTTTTATACTCCTGATAAGATTGACTGAGAACTTAGAAAGAGAGAATATTTTGGGTTTGGTTTTGTTTGGGTATTTTTTTCCATTCATTCTGGATCTCAATAATACTCAACAGGAAGAACTACTCAGGAAATACTCCGCAATTTCCATCTAAAAATCAAAAGAAACTAATATATTTCTTTAAAACTTTTCTGGGGCTTAAGTATTGATGAAAATAATCTCTGGTCTTTTAAAATGGAAAAAGTTAAAAAGGTCTTACCCCCTCAACATTCTCATCTGCATTTGTAGGAGCTCTCCAAACAGAAAATGTAAAGGTAGTAGCTTTGCTCCTTACTTGTGAAAATTAGGAAGCATATCTTTATTTTAATGAACCCCACAAGCATCAAATTCAGCAGAGGGAATTTGAAATTATTTTTTCCAGCATTGCAGCCCTGACCTGGGACTTTGCACATCCATCCCACTCCATCCTGGCTCACAACCCCACTACATGTAATCTGGAGTAATGAGTGTTAATAAACTCAGTTAGTTAATTTGAACTATTTTTTTTTTATTATAATTGTTTACTCTGTGACGGTAAGCAGCTCCAAGTAGCATCTCCTTCCTTGAGAAAACCTTGCTGTATCTTTATTCTGTTTTTTTTCTGTGGCACCAGTGAAAGGAATCCTCCCTGCAGTCTTTTCCCACAACAGAGGAATGAGACTTGGTCCTGAAACCCGCAGCTGCCAGCTTCTTATCCACAGCCCAAATCAGAAGGAGCTGAAAGAGCAGTCTTATGAACTGGCGATGAGTGTTACTTGGTAGTCGTCCTTGTTAGATTCCGGAGTCTGTGGCTTCCAATGGATATCTCACATACATGCACATCCATATACTGCACTCCCACATGTTCGAAAAATCCTGGCAGTCAGGTGAAGTTCCCGATGATTGGAAGAAGGGTAATATAACCCCCATTTTCAAGAAGGGGAAGGTGGAAGACCCAGGGAACTACAGACCAGTCAGCCTCACCTCTGTGCCTGGCAAAATCTTGGAACAGTTTCTCCTGGAAAACATGCTAAGGCACATGAAAAACAACAAGGTGTTTGGTGACAGCCAACATGGCTTCACTAAGGGGAAATCCTGCCTGACCAATTTGGTGGCCTTCTACGATGGAGCCACGGAACTGATGGACAGGGACAGAGCAGTTGACGTTATCTACCTGGACTTGTGCAAAGCGTTCGACACTGTCCCGCATGACATCCTTTTCTCTAAATTGGAGAGACATCAATTTGATAGATGGACCACTCGGTGGATAAAAAACTGGCTCGATGGCCGCACGCAAAGAGTTGTGGTAAATGGCTCGATGTCCAGTTGGAAACCTGTAACGAGTGGTGTCCCTCAGGGATCGGTGTTGGGACCGGTCCTGTTCAACATCTTTGTCAGCGACATGGACAGTGGGATTGAGTGCGCCCTCAGCAAGTTTGCCGACGACACCAAGCTGTGTGGTTTGGTTGATACGCTGGAGGGAAGGGATGCCATCCAGAGGGACCTTGACACGCTTGTGAGGTGGGCCGATGCCAACCTTATGAAGTTTAACCAAGCCAAGTGTAAGGTCCCACACCTGGGTCGGGGCAATCCCAGGCACTGCTACAGGTTGGGCGGAGAAGAGATTCAGAGCAGCCCTGCAGAGAAGGACTTGGGGGTGTTGGTTGACGAGAAGCTTGACATGAGCCGACAGTGTGCGCTTGCAGCCCAGAAAGCCAACCGTATCCTGGGCTGCATCAAAAGAAGCGTGACCAGCAGGTTGAAGGAGGTGATCCTGCCCCTCTACTCTGCTCTTGTGAGACCTCACTTGGAGTACTGCGTACAGGTCTGGTGTCCTCAACATAAAAAGGACATGGAGCTGTTGGAATGAGTCCAGAGGAGGGCCACGAGGATGATAAGAGGGCTGGAGCACCTCCCGTATGAAGACAGGCTGAGAGAGTTGGGGCTGTTCAGCCTGGAGAAGACAAGGCTGCATGGTGACCTCATAGCAGCCTTCCAGTATCTGAAGGGGGTCTACAAGGATGCTGGGGAGGGACTCTTCCTTAGGGACTGTAGTGGTAGGACAAGGGGTAATGGGTTCAAACTTAAACAGGGGAAGTTTAGATTAAATATAAGGAAGAAGTTCTTTACAGTGAGGGTGGTGAAGCACTGGAATGGGTTGCCCAGGGAGGTTGTGGATGCTCCATCCCTGGCGGTGTTCAAGGCCAGGTTGGACAGAGCCTTGAACCACGTGGTTTAGGGCAAGGTGTCCCTGCCCATGGCAGGGGGATTGGAACTAGATGATCTTCAGGTCCTTTCCAACCCTTACGATTCTATGATTCTATGTTCATACATGTGTGCGGATAAGCAGAAACATGTTCACACACTGCAGCGATAGTCCAGAACCGTCCATGTTCCAACACACCATTCAAACTATAATTAACTCTAATGCATGCTCTGACAATGATATTTCTTCTTTCTTTCTTTCCTTCTTTTTCTTTTTCTTTCTCTTTCTTTCTTTCTTTCTCTTTCCTTCCTTCCTTCCTTCCTTCCTTCCTTCCTTCCTTCCTTCCTTCCTTCCTTCCTTCCTTCCTTCCTTCCTTCCTTCCTTCCTTCCTTCCTTCCTTCCTTCCTTCCTTCCTTCCTTCCTTCCTTCCTTCCTTCCTTCCTTCCTTCCTTCCTTCCTTCCTTCCTTCCTTCCTTCCTTCCTTCCTTCCTTCTTCCTTCCTTCCTCTCTTTCTTTCTTTCTCTTTCTTTCTTTCTCTCTTTCTCTCTCTCTTTCTCTCTCTCTTTCTCTCTCTCTTTCTCTCTCTCTTTCTCTCTTTCTCTCTCTTTCTCTCTCTTTCTCTCTCTCTTTCTCTCCCTCTTTCTCTCTCTCTTTCTCTCTCTCTTTCTCTCTCTCTTTCTTTCTTTCTCCACCTCACATCCCCTTCCTGCAAAGCAACATAAATATGCATGAAGAGTGAGGCCATCTTCAGTTACCCAGGTATATCCATGAGAAGACACTTTGGTGTGCTTTGTCCATTGCTGCTCCTCATCTGGTAGCCACATACCCAGCTTGCTCAAAGGAGCTCTAAGGCAAGAGGTCTTTTTGATATGGCTAGAGGTGTAGGCTTCAAAGATGGTTATCCTAGAGTTCTAACAAAATAACTGCTACACAGACCCTCTCCCAAAGTGACTTCTTTGTGTATGAGTGAAAGTTGGGCTGGGCATTGGTTCCCACCTCAGTGATGTATGTTCAGAACACATAAGTGTTTGTGAAAGAGGAGATAGATACACACCGTACGGTACATGGCTTTGCCACAGACAAATTTTTTGTAATGTTAGAAAGTTACTTAAGTTCTCAGGCTCCAGTTCTTTGTCTGCCCAGTAGGAACAGAGACTTTTCTTTAACGAATGTTAAATCAGCTCTCCATGGCAAGGGCTGACTCTTGCTTCATACATGTGTGCAGAGTCCATAACACATTGGGGTTGAAGTCTTGCTGAGACTTATATCTGATACTCTTAAAATAAAAAATCTACATGTTCACAGTGTTGATTTCAATGGGAGCTGATGGAGCTCAGTGAGAACTCCAGTGGGAGCTCAAATACTCTCGAAATTTGGCCCTATAGTTCAGAGCCATCAGTACCCAATCTGGTAAATGTGTTGCTTTTGGGAATAAAGACACCCAACAACTACAGCACATGGCCTACATATTTTGCCCATCGTACTCCTTGCAGGCTGTCTTCTGGGGCTGGTTTCAAATGACTCCCATACTGGGGTTTCCACGCTACTGACGTTTAGCTGCAGTTTCTCCATGGTTTTCAACGATCGACCAAGGGGCTTCCTCATACACAATCATACTCCCAGGCTTCCTCCTGCCCTCTGGCTCTAGTGGCAGAATGGTGCTGGTTTCTTCCATCAGGTTATCTCACCTACATGATAACAAGCAAAACTATCTCAATTTGTCTCAGAGCCAACCTTCCTGCTCTCTTTGTGACAGTCTAAATTATAACTAATATTTAACAACTAATGGCTTCCCAAAAGCGGAAGTGAAAGACTGGTTATTTGGAATAAAGTCATCCAAGAGGGAATATGTTTTAAGAAATAAAAATCAATGTTTATGAGTCTATGTGCATGTTTTCTTGCCAGTCATCTAGTGACCACCTATGTTGACATGGTGGAAATTCTTTGGCATTGACATCCCAGTAACTCCTCAAAAATGAAATTAAGCTACCCTTTGTCTTTTTATAACACTTTGATATAGCATCACTACATTCTGACAAAGCACAAAAAAATATACAGGCTGTTGAGAGCTAATGGATTTCTCCACCATTTTTCAAGTGTGTACCCAGGTCTTCTTATCTGGGAAGTCATTGTATTGCTTCCCTATTTGTTCTTCCCAGAGCACTATTGCATCAACTTATTCATGCAGGTAAGGTTTATGACTCCAATGAATGATAGTCTTCCCTCACTTCCCAGAATAAAAAATAACTGTTTCTCATGTTTCCAAGATTTACCAAGTAATGGTGACAGCAGCTAAAATCCTGCTGTGTCCACCATTCCCACCAACAGCCTGCTCTAGCACTGAGTGTCTGCAGCTCTAGCAATTTGGGTTTCATAATTTCCCTTGCCAAATACCAGCTCCCTGCTCCATGCTAAATAAGTTATCTCTTTGCTTTCTGGTCACATCTCCTCAAAAGTCTGTAGACTGTTACCAGGTTCCACGTGATGTGGTTTCAGAGCCAAGCTATTCATCTTTACAAATGACTCGTAGGCTGTTTTCTTCAGCCAAGTAATCATGAAGCTGAGTTTTCCCCAACATACCTTCTCTGGCTCATCTGTATCTTTCCGGTAATGAGGTGCCGAGAAATGAACACTTCTTGGATCAGCATCCCATGGGCCTGGGGTGCTCACCTTTCTGCTTCCTCATATCACTCCTCTGGGTCTTCAGCCCAACCTCATAATGACGGTTCAGCTTCTGGAATGCCCTGCAATATCACAGCTTTTCTTGCTGCCCATGTTCATCCTGGTATCTTTGTTAGCATAACTACTTCTACCTGTCAGTGGGAGTTTTTTCCAGACTATTTCCATGTTCAAAGGAGCTGTTTAAATTTCTTTTTCCAACTCTACTCTCATATGGTTTTCCCTCTGTGCGTCCAACTTGTCTTCACTGCTCTGTGTTAGTCTTTCACCCTCACTGGCTTTGCCAATCCTGTTGGTTCTCCTACCCTCATGATGCTAATATCTTCCTGGACCACAAAAGTCTTAGTCCATCCTCTTTAATATGATCACACTCATTCTTTGCAGCCACCTGGGGATAAGGAGAAGAAAGCCCAAGCAAAGCTTTTTACAACCCTTAATCTCAAATATGACATGCTCTATTTATGCTCTCCTAGTATGAATTATGGCAGCAAGTACTCCCTCAAAGGCTGGTGCACCTTCCTGGAGCAGAGTTGCTCTGCTAAAGAAGAACCTCTGACTCTCACTGTTCAGGGGAGTTAACCCTGTTTGACAACAGCATCAGGGTCTGACCTAAAGGCTACACATACTCCACTAAATTAAGCTGTGCCAAGGAATGACACTCAGTCACTGGAACATAGAATTGTAGAATGGATTGGGTTGGAAGGGACCTTAAAGATCATCTAGTTCCAGACCCTCTGCCACAGGGCAGTGACTCCTGGCCTTGAACACTTTCATGAACACATTAGCATTGCATTTTTAACTTGTTAACTGGTGATATTTTCATTCAAAATCACTAGAATTCTCCTGAATAGTTTGGTATGGCCAGAGACACATTGAGGTGACAGGATCTATCCTGCCCTGTGTGTGGAGGTACAGGCATGGGTCACTCCAGCCAAACTACTGGAGAATACGCTTGTTCAATTTACAACAGATGTAGTCAAAGTCTTCCCTTAGGCTGTCAACAGAGAGGTTGCTGCCTGTTTCACGTATACTCACACAACTCAATTGATGCAATTCATTGTCTGAGTAACTTCAGAGAAATAACAGCACATTGATCTACTTTATCTGTTCATTCCAGCTGAGAGAGCCACAGCCAGGAAACAGTGGAGAAAGTATCTTACACACACTCCCTCTGTGGTGTGACGTGCAGGGTAACTGCGAACAGAGCAGAGACAAGGGTAAGGACAGCTAGAGGCCTGGGAAAGGCGACAGAACAAAACCAGGAAGAGAACATGCCCTCAGCAGGTTTTCCCCTCTTTAATAAAATTATCCAATAAAATGTCACACCCATCTTCAAAATTGCAGACCACTTTTTTTTTCTTATTTTTTTTTGCTTTTTTTTCTTTCCACCTATGAATTTTGCAGAAAGCATGAAAACCTTAGCAGACATCCAAGTCCCTGGGAAGCATTTGACCACCTATAATCGCTTCTCTCATGTCATATGATATAAATCAGCTGATAGTTTTCTGTTTTTTCCCTTGGCCATCTTCCTCTGAAACATGCTGTTAACTGTCTTTAAGGGGAGTGTTTATAGAGGATAATACCATCCTAGGATTCCAGGCACTTCCTGCAACCATGTGTTCTTCATTTGGAAGTATTGCATAGAAACATTGCTTCTGGTGGCATTTCCAAATAAAAACCTCATGATCCTGACTCTGAAATGCTGCATAAAGTTCTACCCTTACAGTATTTCAGGGGAAAAAATTGATTTTTTTTTTCTTTTTTTCTTCATTCTTTTTCTAATAAGACTGGAGCAAAAATTTTTTTGGCATGAAAACTAAATTCTGCTCTGGATCATATTATCTGAACCCCTTAAGGAAAATCTTCCCAGCAGTTGCCTCTACCTGATCATAATGTATAAAATTTGTAGTTTAGGTTAGAGGACTGCTCTGTGCTTTCCCCTCCAGCTTCATTCCACTTTCCTCTTTTCTTTCCAGATGACGCTATTTAGTTGTTTATCAATAAGATCAAAATAAATGGGAAATTAAACTCAGTGTTATTTTCATCTGCAACACAATCACACCGCACCACACAGAAACACTGTCCCAAATCTCCATCGCATCAAGTGCACTTTGTCTCTTCACAGACAATGGGAACAAAAAAGCCTCAAAGTAAAAGGAAAGTAAGTTTCTTGACATTGTGTGTTGCAATTCCTTGTCATTCTGATAGAAAACAAAATAATTCCATGCCTTTGAAATAAAATATCTCCTACAGTTAATAAATGCCATAAGATAACTAGTACTTCAGCAAGAAAAGACGTAATTTAACTCTTTCAACTAATTTTGTAGTATCTGTACATTTCCTATTCTTTCAGCTATGAATATTCTTATTTTGCACTTAATTAATGATAAGGGATTGTTTAACAGATTTTCATGAATTTTTCCTTCTAATTTTTCGTTTCTTCCCCTTTTTTGAGTCTCCTTCTCACTCTAAGCTTTGCAACATTTCTCTCTGATTCCAGCTATGTAAAAGCTACATAGAGATAGGTCAAGTAGCCAACATATTCACAATAAAACCCCCTGAGAATAAGGAGAAGTTTTTTTTTTTTTTTTAATTCCCTAGAAAAATTGATTGTAAATTTAAAAATTCTTTTGTTAATACTTTTTGTGGGCCTGAATGTTCAGCCAAATACCTTTCAGAAATAAGGAATATTAGAAATAAGATCATTATTAGAAAATACATCTAATTCAATACAGTCCTTCTGAGTACAAAGCCTCTAGTTCAAATGAGGATTTGAGATGAGTCCTGCTGCATTGCTGCAAGTTTCTATGCCACAGGTAAGTGGGAGAACCTCAAGTAATTGAAAACACAGTGGTTTAAGTCAGTTAAAACAAGCTGTTTCCCACACATCCTTTTCATTTTCTTCTGGAAATGTGGGCAGGTTTAATAAGATTTTACATGAATTTGAAGTTATCTGTCTGCAGTCTGCAGTCAGTACTCTGGGACATACTCCTGCACTGTTAAACAATCATAGAATCATAGAATCGTAAGGGTTGGAAAGGACCTGAAGATCATCTAGTTCCAATCCCCCTGCCATGGGCAGGGACACCTTGCCCTAAACCACGTGGTTCAAGGCTCTGTCCAACCTGGCCTTGAACACCGCCAGGGATGGAGCATCCACAACCTCCCTGGGCAACCCATTCCAGTGCTTCACCACCCTCACTGTAAAGAACTTCTTCCTTATATCTTTTATATCTAATCTAAACTTCCCCTGTTTAAGTTTGAACCCATTACCCCTTGTCCTACCACTACAGTCCCTAAGGAAGAGTCCCTCCCCCGCATCCTTGTAGACCCCCTTCAGATACTGAAAGGCTGCTATGAGGTCACCATGCAGCCTTGTCTTCTCCAGGCTGAACAGCCCCAACTCTCTCAGCCTGTCTTCATACGGGAGGTGCTCCAGCCCTCTTATCATCCTCGTGGCCCTCCTCTGGACTCATTCCAACAGCTCCATGTCCTTTTTATGTTGAGGACACCAGACCTGTACGCAGTACTCCAAGTGAGGTCTCACAAGAGCAGAGTAGAGGGGCAGGATCACCTCCTTCAACCTGCTGGTCACGCTTCTTTTGATGCAGCCCAGGATACGGTTGGCTTTCTGGGCTGCAAGCGCACACTGTCGGCTCATGTCAAGCTTCTCGTCAACCAACACCCCCAAGTCCTTCTCTGCAGGGCTGCTCTGAATCTCTTCTCCGCCCAACCTGTAGCAGTGCCTGGGATTGCCCCGACCCAGGTGTGGGACCTTACACTTGGCTTGGTTAAACTTCATAAGGTTGGCATCGGCCCACCTCACAAGCGTGTCAAGGTCCCTCTGGATGGCATCCCTTCCCTCCAGCGTATCAACCAAACCACACAGCTTGGTGTCGTCGGCAAACTTGCTGAGGGCGCACTCAATCCCACTGTCCATGTCGCTGACAAAGATGTTGAACAGGACCGGTCCCAACACCGATCCCTGAGGGACACCACTCGTTACAGGTTTCCAACTGGACATCGAGCCATTTACCACAACTCTTTGCGTGCGGCCATCGAGCCAGTTTTTTATCCACCGAGTGGTCCATCTATCAAATTGATGTCTCTCCAATTTAGAGAAAAGGATGTCATGCGGGACAGTGTCGAACGCTTTGCACAAGTCCAGGTAGATGACATCAACTGCTCTGTCCCTGTCCATCAGTTCCGTGGCTCCATCATAGAAGGCCACCAAATTGGTCAGGCAGGATTTCCCCTTAGTGAAGCCATGTTGGCTGTCACCAACCACCTTGTTGTTTTTCATGTGCCTTAGCATGTTTTCCAGGAGAAACTGTTCCAAGATTTTGCCAGGCACAGAGGTGAGGCTGACTGGTCTGTAGTTCCCTGGGTCTTCCACCTTCCCCTTCTTGAAAATGGGGGTTATATTCCCTTCTTCCAGTCATCGGGAACTTTACCTGACTGCCAGGATTTTTCGAATATGATGGACAGTGGCTTAGCAACTTCATTCGCCAGCTCCTTCAGGACCCGTGGATGGATTTCATCAGGTCCCATGGACTTGTGCACGTTCAGGTTCTTCAGATGGTCTCGAACCTGATCCTCTCCTACAGTGGGCCTAAGGTCTTCATTCTCACAGTCCCTGCATTTGCTTTCCAAGACTTTCATTGTGTGGTCAGAGCATTTGCTGGTGAAGACTGAGGCAAAGAAGTCATTAAGAACCTCAGCCTTCTCCAAATCCATGGTAGCCAGTTCTCCTGATAGCTTCTGGAGAGGGCCCACATTGTCCCTAGTCTGTCTTTTATTTGCTACGTATCTATAGAATCCTTTCCTGAAACAATCCATTCCTTAAACAATCAGGTACCCCCAACACTCAAAAGCCATAGGTCAACTGCTGCTGAAAATGAAAGGACTGACTTGTAAATCAAGAAGATCTTCTTTTTAGAAATAATGGAAGTGAGATTGTTTTCATCTGCCTTCTGTCATACAACTTCACCTTTTTTCCATAATTATGAAAAATGCAAATGTTTGTTTTGGTCTGATTTAGTTAAAAATCAAAAATTTCAAAACTCATACAATTCCAGCATCTGGAACTTTAAGAAGAAAAAAAACCCCAAACCAAAAACAAAAACAAAACTCATGGTACAGCAGTCACTACAGATGGCGTCTCTGCAAGAGGCAGACTGTTCTTTCCTCTCAGCATCATCTTTTAATACACAGAATTTAAATGCATGAAGATCTGAATATATCTTCAAATACCCATGGAAAATCTCTGGTGGAAAAGCAGGTCTCTTGGAGTCATTGTCTTGTCCTACAAGGGCTCCAGGGAATTCCTGTTTTGGAGGAGATGAGACTGCAGTGGAGGTAAGCACAGAGAAAACAAGAGAGATGTAAAGTTCAGGACTTTGCTCTTTACAATGAACTGACCCTTGTAGATATCAATATGCCTGTTCCTCACTGTTTCCTCTATGATAACATCATCCTGCATTCACGGAGGTTTTGGGGGTTTGGTGTGTTGTGTTTGTTTTGTTTTGTTTTTAAGTACTTGACAACTCTGTGAATATAGGGAGAGAATAATAAGTTCTCATAATATTTTTTTGCAATTGCAGGGGCCTAGTTTCAGTGCTGTCTGTTATCTCTCTTTGAATGTAGGGGCCTTTTGATCGCTGTAGCAGGGATTGTGACATGCTGCAGGGAAGCATTCTGTAGCTTGTAATATGTACTGGACGTATTATGAATTTTCTACTGATATATTTGGAAGTTTGAGGTGGAAAGATACTCAGCTTAGAGGACCTGAAGGAGTCCTATTTGTCTTATGCTCTGAATTTTATTTCTGTTCAGAACATCCAAAAGGGAGAATCTGCTCATTCTCTATTTTTGGAATTATGGTCTATTTACAGTTGCTCTGGAGTCTAGAGTCAGTCGAAAGCGTTTTAGCAGATGCTTTGTGTGGTCTTTGAACTCTTGCAAGCCACAAAGGAAGGGAAAAAGAAGAGGATTTCTGCATTTTAAGGCCAAGGGCTTTTCAGATTATTTAGAATCATCTCCAATGTAAACCAATCGAATGATTTCCATCCAGTTCCTTCTGTACTGACCTCAGCTGCTTATGTCAAGGATGCCAAGCACTTGGAGATGATGACAGGTAGGGAAAAGAGCTGCATATGGTTAAAACATAGCTAGTAGCATCCGGATGTTGCATATAAAACAGGACATGTGACGTTGTACTGGAGGAGTGGCATATGTTCCCTGGCTGAAGAGCATTGGTGGTCTTTACAGCTGTTCTGTGGAAGACTTGTCTGGCATTTTCAGTCTCAGACTCAATAACAAGAGTCCCTGGTGGCCTTGGAGAAACATGGAAGGATTTCAAATTTCTGGTGTCCAAAGAAGGTTGGGAATCACAGATTTTGTCCAAGAATCAGATCAGCAAGAGAGTCACATTGCCCAGGGTCTACTGATGACTGCTCAGCTAAAGCAGAGCTTCATCTTTTCCAGCTTGCCTGTGGTCTACCACACAATTTGTTATGCTGAGCCTAAGGAAGCTTATCACTTAAAGCCAGCAGCAGCTTTGGCTTGAGGTACAAAGTAGGCCACTCATTCGGGCAGGGGACACCAGGAGAGACATGACCCCTCTGCTTATGACAGTGCCCTGGAAACTGCCTGTCTGCTGTGAGACAGCAACCAGGCTGGGCTGAGAGCCAACTGTCCTTGAAGCACATCCCTCCATCCATCCAGCAACAACATGGGCAGTAACTGGCTCTCAGAGTTCTTTCTCACAAGATTACCTTTCCTTTCCCTGAGCAAGGGACCTTGGAGTTCACCTTTCATCCTTACACTTATTTGCCACCGTCCTGCTGAGACAAGTGACTGGTTGTGTGTAAACTCCTCCTTTGCTCCTGAAAAGCCCAGTGAGCTTTGAACTCCTGGAAAAGTTATTCTCCAAGGGCAATCCCCAGTTCAGTTGAACACATGCTCACTGCTTTTTAGCAATCCAACTTCCCTGCAGCATACATGCTGGAGAAACCCACATGGGACACAACAGAGGACCTGCCAAGTTCTGGTCAAGGCTGGTCAATGTGGTGTTATTAGTCAAACTTCAGAGAAATCCAATGGAAGGTGAGAAGTCCATCCATTGGACAGGTTGAGAGAGCTTGGAGAAAAGAAGGCTTCAGAGAAACCTTAGAGCAGCTTCCAGTGCCTAAATGGGCTGACAAGAAAGCTTTTTACGAGGCCAGGTAGGGATAGGAGGACAAGGGGGAGTGTCTTTTAACTGGCAGAGGGGAGATTTAGGTTAGATATTCGGAAAAAATTCTTCCCTGTGAGGGTAATGAGGCACTGGCACAGGTTACCCAGAGAAGCTGTGGCTGCCCCATGCCTGGTGGTGTTCAAGGCCAGGTCAGACAGGGCTTAGAGCAACCTGGTCTAGTGGAAGGTGTCCCTGCCTGTGGCAAGGGGGTTGGAACTAGATGATCTAGTTCCCTTCTAACCCAAATCATTCTGTGATTCTCTGATTCTATGAAGTCGTCTCATCTGGCTGGAAGTGACATGCTTGGATGCCCATGTTCTCAATGGAGAGAAATGAACTTCCTTGGCACACGTTATCGGACCTATTTTACCATATATTTTAGGAAGACATGGTAATCTTCACTGAGAGGGTTCACTACACCTCCACTGATTATGAAAGGAGAAGCCAAATCTGACAAAGGTGTACATCATCTAAAGTTGTAAAGTAAAGAAACCCCAGGCCTGGGCTTCATCTGGAGACCATTAAGTAGTGCATGACCCAAGATTTCCCTATTTGCATGAGTTCAGTTGCTCCTCTGCTACTAGTAGGTATTTAAATATGGCTACTCCACAAAGTAGAAGCCATTTGATGAATGAAGTTTTGCAGCAATAGCTCCAGTGGTCCATCTCAGCAAATTTAAGTAGAGCTGTTGAAAGGTGAGAAAGTACTTGTGCTGTAAACATGGGAACATACTACTAAATGACATGCCCACCCACTTCTTGGTCTCTTTCCACTGCCGAAGCAGTAAAAAGGGACCTTATTGTAAGTGTGAATCCAGCTCTTGGAATGTTATTCCATTTCCTTGTATTTACATTAATGAACACTGACACTACAGACTCATATTCCCAGCTCAGTACTTCACCAGACTGACCAGCAACAAAACCAAGGAGATGAGACTAAACAGATGATTTGAGGAGGGTTTTATTATTATTATTCTATTCCTTCAGGCTATGGAAAGAAAAGGAGAGGTCACACCTCTGATTTCAAAAAGATAACAGCTAAGTTCAGAGAAGGGATTAAGGGAAAAAAAAAAATCAAGAAATTCAAGGAAAATTATTGTCTGCACACTAATTTAATACTACTAATTGGAAATGTTTTCCACTTGGTAAAATGTTCCTCCTGAAAAAGGTCAGCTTGCCTGGATAATGTCCTAATGCTTGACAGCAGATTGCTTTACCTTAAGTTTAAAATGACAGTGTAAACGCCTCTCTTCTCCTAAAGGGTGACTTTTAATGAGACCTTTGCATACATGCAGATGACTATGTAAGATGGACAATAAATGAAAAGCAACTCCTTTTTGTCCATACTGTGGGTCTATTGCATCCCCTGTGCCTCCCGCTATTATGTCCCAAAACCATAGCACCAGTGATAGGAAAGGCCTGTGAGTTGTGTTTCTATAGGTTTAAATATATGCATATGAATGGGCTGAATCAGGCATGATTGCTGAGGAAGGAAGGTTGTCATGGGAGAGGTGTTAGGAGGATGGTTTTTGCCGTGGACTAGGTCTGTCTCTGGACTGGAGAGAGGAAAACCTCCTTTGAAGTCAAAGGACTGCTGTGGATATTTTGATATAGTCCTGCGCTTGACAGACAACAGCTTTTGCTTCCTTCTTGGTCTCATGAAATTTGTTTTCTGATGCTTGTGAAACTGTGTTTCCTGAAGGACCACAAATGCAGAGTGTTCATTTTTAACTCTAGGTCAGATCAAATGCTTTGATCCAGCTCTGACCCTCCAAAAGATCTACAAGGGGTGTGAGTGGGTGAGATTTGGCTTGACTGCTTAGCTAAGCAGCTTCAGACATAAAATTATCCTCTATTTCAGAACATTCCAGGTATTTAAATAAAGTGGAAAATATCACAGCGGGGAAAAGTATTCCAAGATTTAACACACTATTAGACCTCTTTCCTTCTGCCTGCTTAAAACATACATGCATATATTTTTATTTATATATATACATATACTATATATGTGTATACATATTTATATATATACACATATATACACACAATCCATTTTCCATTCTTATACTCAATCTTCAGATCCAAAAAGTTCTTAACTGCAAAAGCCCTGAGCATTAAGGGGAGCTTAATGTGTCCGTTCCACACCAGTGCTGAAATGGGAGACTTTAATTACATTTGTATTATTAAATTGAACAGGGATTGGGCCTGGTACCCGAGCTTGATTATCTTCCTGGACCTAATAATGGAGCAGGTGCATTCTTCTCTTTCCAAACCGCCTGTCTGAGAACTGGATACAGCTACATCCAGGCTTTTCCTGGCTCTGCCACAGACATATCCATAATTCTTCAGCATATTGTTGTCTTTTCAACATTCACATATTTTCATGAGGATTAGTGCAAGCAATGGCCTATTGCTTGTTTCTCCTTCTGCTTTATGAAGTTGCATTTTCCAGCTGAAAAAGTAAAGACACTTTCCCTTGATGTCTGGTAACCCACCAGCTTGGTGCAGTAATTTGAAGTTTCACATTTTACCTGGTTTTGTACCATTTTTCACACTGAATATGAATGGCAGAAGGGCAACTTGGTAAGCACTACTCAGATCCTGGTGCCACTCATAGATTTTGCAGTGTCTTGGAGATCCTCCGTAGGACTGTTTGGAATCCTGTGGTTATTGATTCGAGTAAAAGGAACAAAATGGGGTTTTTTTGTGGCCAAAATGATACCCCTCCTTACTATTGAAAAAAATACCATACAGCATACATTTGCAATAGGTGAGGATGGTTGCCAGAATCAGGACTGATTTCACAGAGACTTTCACAGGGACCAAAATCCAGTGGAGGAACAGGTCATGATGAATACCTCTAAAAGTAGAAAAGAACATTACACTTTCAACAATCTGAAGGATTACCCACAATACAACAGGAGAAGAATAATGCTACTGGAACTGCATTTTGAGAATCATCAGGGTTTTTTTAACTGGATGTACAATGCAGCATCACTAAACTCATGAATATGGCTTTAGAAAATGAACCCATAGGAAATCATAGAAAAAGATCATAGAATAGTTTGGGCTGGAAGGGACCTTCAAAGGTCATCTATTCTGACACCCCTGCAATGAGCAGAAACATCTTCAAGTAGATCAGGTTGCTCAGAATCACATCTAGCCTGGCCTTGAATGGTGGCAGATCACAAGGCCCAGACATGCAAGTTGCTATAGGAAACCATATTTTAACATTTAGCCAGAGAAACTTGGAAACTTGTTTTGCTGACGTGGAATGCTTAATTTTCTTTTTCCTTCGTTTCTTTCTTTTCTTTTTTTTGGGGTGTGTGTGTGTGTGTGTGTGTGTGTGTGTGTGTTGGGGAAGTTTGTTTTTTGGTTTTTAGTTTTTGGTTTTTTAGTGCACCAAAACTACAGCAAGTTTAATCTGAGAAAATGATAGAAATTAGCTGCTCTATTTCCTGACATATTACATGCAGGTTTTTCCTTGATTTGCAAGTCTACATAAAATCCTCTCCAAGAAAGACAGCTCAGCTAAACTGCTTTGGAAATTAACAGTCCTCCCTTAAAATAACATAGCTAGACTGACCAGTGAGGGGACAATCCTGGACAACATGCAAGTTACATCACCTGCATCATCTATGGAGCTAGGGCAGGATGTCTTTTGTCCTTACATAAACCTTTAACAGTGCCCATTTTTATAAGCAGGACCTGGGGAGAGGAACTCCAGTCCATCCCACTGCTGCCAATTTGATGCCAACGCCAGCAAGAGATGATCAGAACCTTGAGAGGGATCATAGGTCAGAAGGAGAGCACCTGAAGGACAGCACAAAGGAATTCTAGCCACTCCAGCCACTAAGTCAGCTTCACTGGGGGCCCAAATTAAATGCCTCTATGCAAACACACATAGCATGGGGAATAAACAAGAAAAGTTAGAGACGTGCACGTAGTTGCAGGGCTACGATCTTACTGACATCACAGAAATGTGGAGGGGTGACTCCTATGACTGGAGTGTTGGAATGGAAGGATACAGGCTCTTCAGGAAGGACAGGCAGGGGAGACAAGAAGGGGGTGTCTACCTCTATGTCAGTGGCCAGCTGGAGTGCACAGAGCTTTTCCTGAGGATGGATAAGGAGCCAACTGAGAGCTTGTGGGTCAGAATTAAAAAGAGGTCAGTGACAGCTGACACTATCCTGAGGGTCTGGTACAGGTCGCCTGACCAGGAAGACTGAGCAGGTGAGGCCCTCTATAGACAGGAGCAGCCTCACGTACACAAGCCCTGGACCTCATGGGGGACTGCAACCACCATGATATCTGTTGGAGGGACCACACAGCAAGGTATAAAAAATCCAGGAGGTTCCTGGAGTGTGTTGATGATAACCTCCTTGTCCAAGTGATACAGAAACCAATGGGGAGAAGGTGCTATGTTGGACCTTGATCTCACCAACAAGGAGGGGCCAATACCTACATAAACTATAACAGGACAGCCTGGATCATTGTATTTCCTCAGCCTAAATTACTAAAAGCTTCATCTGCCCAAATTGAACTAACTAAAGCTTAGCTGAGTCTGACCTAGTCGCCATAGGCTGCCTTTATAATCAATACAGAGAAACTAGCTCTGATGAAGCATGAGGCCAATACCCATGCAAACTAAAACAGGACAGCCTGGATCACTGTGAATATGCAGACTGTTAGACTCTGCTCTTTACTCAAGACAGACTCTCCCCCTATGCATTCAGCTTTGTCAGTGGAATATTTTCTAAAGCCATTAGTAGACTGCACCAGCATTACACTGGGATTTCTTAAACTCTAAGTGCAACCTCTTAAGAAATGCAACCAGGACTAGGTTCAATTCATTTTTGATGCTTAGCTATTTGAAGTGGAAGCCCTTTTCTACCCTAGGGTATCGAAGTATTTCTTAGAGTGTCCAGGTATTATTGTGCTGCTTGGGTGTCTCAACATGGTTTCCAATGCAGATGTAACCCAGAAAAGCTTACACTACAGCCAGGCATAAGGCACCGGGATGTGTCCGAGGCTCACAGACTGTATTAGGTGCAGAAGTGAGAACAGAATCCTGACATCCTTCATGCCACGCTTCTACCTTAACCACACATGCTTTTCCCTTTCCATACATCATCCTGATGCTCCTAGGAAGGAGATTAATCATTTTGTATCTCGATTTTCCACTGCAGGTGAGTCAAGCACAGATGACTGAAGTGACTTAGACACATTCTTATGACAGTGCCAAGAGGAGAAAGGAGCTTTCATAGGACTTAGAGGCAAGAGTGAGACACCAAATTGTGCAAACTGGAGATTCACTAACTAAAGACTATGATGTAATGGAATATGTTCTGCTATTGCAGAAAGTAAGGAAGGTCAGAAACATTTTATTTATTGGGGAGAAAATTTTCCATCAAAGATTTTACCTAGCTCTGTCCCAGTCCTCAGAAAATATCTACCAGGATATTCAGTGATGAACCTCGTAAGTAAAATTGTTTGCTTCACTGCGTGCTAAAAATCACAGATTCTGGATACCGATTTTATAGCAAAACATAATTTTCCTCACTGTTGACCCTGTGCTAAGCTTTCACTATTTCACAAGGGATAATTATCCGTATCATTCCTTGCCTGTCCTAAGGGACTAATAACCTTATCACCTCATCCTTGCTAACATGTCCTCCTGCTCCTCATATATCCTTTCTGCAAGTGGTTAACATAATTAAATTACACTCAGAGCAATTGTTCCCAACATGTTCTTAGCTTGAAGTGTACTGCTTCTGTTTCAGACCTGCAGAAGGGTTTGCCTGACTCTAAGCTTGTCTGTTCTCCTAGTTCTTTCACTGGCTTAATAAAAGGTTATTGAACAACTATATCTATACAGATCTTGCCTAGCTAAATTAATCAGCTTCCATCTGAAGAGGGATGGAGTTTAAGCCCTGCTTATGTCTCTAACAACTGCCTGTTGAGGAAAGTAAATTGTGGTGGCCTTGTTTCACTGGATGCTCTGGAGTAGTGTGACCAGCTGCTATAAAGACAGGAAATATTTTTCTCTCTCTCAGTTTCATGGTAGGGTACAAGGAATCACTGATTTTTTTATTTTTTTTTTATTTTTTTGGAGGAAGAGTGACTGTTAATTGTTTCCAGAAAGAGACATGTGTTTGGAACTGGATATGGAATTATCCAGCAAGGTACAGCAGCATATATGGGAAGAGCAGAGCTCTTTGGGACATTCACAAATGTTTCTTGAGGACACTAGTTACTGGCATGGCTTCTAGAACTCATGTCTTCTGCATTCAGCAGACCAGTTTGCAACAAGCTGTGTAAGATAGGGAATGGCTTTGAGGTCACCTTCTTGGAAGCAGGGAAGGTCCTGCTGCTTGAGAGCTGACAATTGATATAAAACCATTAAATTACAAATACTGGCTGAGTGCAGACCCAGTGCAGAACTGCTTTTCTTCTGCAGGATGTGGTGAAACAGCATCTCTTCTGTGATCTTTCCACTGCAGTGTATGTACCTGGCAGCTATCACAGGACTCTGTGCAGAATGAGATGTCCAAGACTTACATGTCGTTGCCTTAGGCCAGGAAAGCTGATTTCTGACATCACCATACAAAAAGAAAGTAGGCAGTTTTCCCTAGAGGTCTGCAAACTGTATGTGGGTTAGTAAACTCCAGCTTTCATTGCATTTGGCAAAGAAAAATCAGCATCTCCAGGGAGTGATTCATTGTTAAGATTGGATGGCAAAAATCCTTTAGGATTTCCTGTGGTGTTTCTTTCCACTGGTGGCACAGCACACCAAGGCCTTTAGACCATGACGTCTCCACAGACCTCCAGGAAAACAAATGAACATGTGGGCTTACCACTACCCCAGTTCGGCTGTGTTTCCCTTTTGGAGCTGGATTGCGGAGAGGTTTTAGTGTATCTATTCCCTATCTCCATGTGTGGAGGCACCTACATTTTGTATAGTGGAGCATAGCAGGCCTGCAGAGTTACCCATTTTGGTAACCATCAGCCAGTACATTAAAACTATCCATTTTGCCTTAATTGGCAGCAAAGTTACCCCTTTGCCTTCTCCATTCAACAGACAGATAAGATATTTTATGGGTTGAATCATTTCTAGCTCCACTGATATGAACCTAAGTTTTTGAACCATCATTTTCCTAGTTTAAGCAGTCTTATTTCTTAGGAAAACACAATCATCAAACAATAGACTGGGATAGGACTGTACTCCACCTCTAATGCAGAAGGATCCAAATCCATCTGTGCTGGCACAATGTATAGACAGGGATCCAGGACTCACAGGACCAGAAAGAGAGCAAGAGAAATGGAGACTGATGCTGCAATGCGTGACAGAGGACACCTGGGTGCCAGACCTTGCTTCCAGTGCTGTTCTGCACATGATACTATGTCTCTTTGATGCAAAAAGTCCTCAGCAGACATCAGAAACCAGCTGTTGGGATTCTGGCCCTTTCATCCTGTGGGTGGACAAGAAGGAGGAGTGTATGGCACCTCTCTCAAAATCTTGTCTGTTCATGCAGAAATTAGTCTCAGCCTGAAATTTTTTCAAAGGAAATGAAAAGCAGAAGAGGAAGAAATTGCTCATATGCCATAGGGTGAGGGAAGGAAAGAGAAGAAAGCATGAAGAATGCAAGAGAAAGGAAAAGCTTTACTTAAAGAAATAAAAGATTCTACATCGTTTCCTTCCTGGAGGCTTGGATCTACTGGTACCTTCACTGCCTCTGTTCCTTGGTGTCTGTTCCAAGGTAATCACAGGCACTTTTTCCCCTTGCGTGGACCAGACCCACATCAACCACAGCCGAAGCAAATTCCTGATTCCTCCTTTTCTCCTCTCCCTCCCTGGTTGGCTCGGGATGTGCTTGCAAGACACAAAAGCTGCAAACACACATGCACGCACTCAGCTGCCCTTTTGCTCCGACAGACCGTTTCCACTGTCTTGTGGAAATCTGACTTGCCCACCAAGAACAATAACAAGATGGACATTTGGAGGTCCTAGCTGGATACAGCATGAGAAAATGCTGTCTGCCTTCAGGGAGCGAACATCCAGCATATTTTTCCTCCTATAGCTTGGGTTCTTTCCACTCTTGGGAACATTCTTACCATGCAAATGTTACATCTTATGACAAGGTATGGGATTTTCCTGTTGCTTTCTCTGGTAGCTTTATTGCAGCTGCCATGACATAATATAGAAAAAGAAACCTTGGATGTCAGTGAACATGAGGTTCAGATTTCATGTGAAATACAGGATACAGAGAAACATTTATCCAACGAGGGGGTGCTGGAAGAGACAGAAGGACATATCCTGGACTCCTATTTGACACTGGCCTGTTCAAGTGTCCTTCTAGGAGACCTCAATCCAACCTCCCCACTCAGTTTAGAATAAAATTCAATTTGCCCCATTACACTATACTCACTGAACAATTTTAACCTGTGCAAGACTTGCTCAAAATCAAATTATGCTTTCCTCTATGAATCCTTTTCCCTGGAATGGTTGTTATTTGTTGGGTCTAACTCTCTCTTAACTCTCAAGTCTCTTCCCATCACAGGAGTGAAACTTGTCTGCAGATGGCTTTTACCATTGAAGCATGACTTTTTCTGACACTCCACGGTGCAAAATAGCTGTCATCTCTTGAAAGAAAGGCTAAGGTAGCTGGGAATGCCATTTCTGTTGAGTGGGACAGCAAAAGGGGTAGCAGGAGGGTTGAATTTTTATTTTTCTTATGTGTGATATTTATTTTTCTTTATGTGTGATATATAAGCACTCAAGCTTCCTACAAAACCTGTGGTCTAAGTAACAACTCTGCAACAATTCTGTAACAATTGTCTGTAACAATTGGCCTGGGGTGTTGGCCATGTAACCAATTCCGAGGCTCAAAGACATGGAGCATCTTCCCTTGTTTGCTGGTGTCTTTGCACAACACCAGCAAACAAGGTGTCGTGAAAAGGTGGAGAACACAGGAGTTCTCCAGCTTCAATGGAGATCCTCTAAGAATTACCAAGAAAGAAAGAAGAAAAATATGGAAGTCCTGGATAGATATGTAAATGGTTTGCTACTGTATCATGCAGTTCCAGCGGTAAAAAAAAGGGACTACTCTTAGCCAATTGTACCTGCCCTTACTAAGGCTTTTGCTATGATCCTTCAGGCTTGTGTATTCAAGAATGAATATTTGAAAGCTCAGAGCTGAAAAAAGGTGAAAGAAAATTCCCCCTGCAATTCCTGTAGCACTCATGGCACACGCTCCTCTCTCCCAAGAGACAGACACAATTCACTAGTACCATATAAAATTAATCCTGCAAAAAAAAAAAGAGGTAGGAAAACCTTTATTCCTGTGCCAGTGTAAGAAATTGGTCCCAGAAGGATCCAATGAGC
The DNA here is from genome assembly GCF_004027225.2 of Strigops habroptila. NCBI lineage: Eukaryota > Metazoa > Chordata > Aves > Psittaciformes > Psittacidae > Strigops > Strigops habroptila. The sequence goes on from NC_044277.2 coordinate 99,275,002, forward strand.
TCCAAAGCAAGCCCAGGGGAGGATGCGGATGAGAGAAGGACCTCTTGCTTTGGGTGGCAATAAATCATGAAATTATTTCAGCTACTTAGGAAACCACAGCCACAGAGCTTTTATAGCCTGCTAACCCATGTTTCTTCTAATGACCAACATACACATGCCATTCATCTGCAAGTTTCATCGATCTCAATGCCTATAATTTACTGTCTTTAAGTATACAAGTCCTTTTACAGATCACTGGATCCATAAGTCACTACAACATGTGCTAAGAACCCAGTTAACTTGAAGACAGAAATGGGTTTATGCATGGCTTTTCCTGTCATTACTTTTTGTTTATTAGAAGTAGCTGAGCAAGATTTTTTTTTATTTTTCTTGGGATACAAAAATGGAAGAAACAGTCTTTGCTCTGAAAGAAGCAACAGTCATTGATATCTAGTGATTGTATGGAGGAAAGTGCATAAAAAGAAGGACCCCCCACTTACATCAAACAAAAGTTATTTCTGTTTCAGAGATCTCCAAGTGACACGACAGTGTTGGTTCCCAGATTTCACTGAACTTTTAGTATAAATCTTTCTGCTTTATCATCTGCATAGCTTTCATACACAACAGCACAGTGATTTTTAAAATCAGCTTCTTAAAGTCTGGTTTTGCCAATATTAATGTGAGTCAGAAAAGGAGAGTTTGCTAACCAAACAGATTTCTATAAAACATCTCTATAAAACATCTACATGGAAAAATATACTGATCCATGTGAAAGGAAAACTTATTCAGCTTGCTTTAAGTAATAAATTGAGCTCTAATCTTGGAATTTTAAACCTAGACTAAAGGACAAAAACACCACCTTGCCTCTTCTACAAGGAAATATCAACTTGTTTTGGTTTTGTGAGGGTTTTGAGGGAGTGCTCTTTGAGTTGAGATTTTTGCCCCACATACCCTATATCTTTCTTACTTCAGTTTAATTTCATGACTTTTTTTATCATTATTATGAAACAGAACAGATTGTTCACTTGCTTCCTAAATAGATACTTCCAGTCTGAAATATACACACTACAAATTCAGAAAACATCAATAAAAAATGAAAGATGTTTATAGGAGGATTAATTCTGCAGACTTTTGTAAAGCTTCTACAACTCGTAGACATTATTCCTGCAGATGCCTCACACTCATCTATACTGAAATGACTGTATAATTCAGAAGAATGAGCACCCCTTGCATTTTGTTACAGACACAGTCATGAGTGTCACAGGGTGACATTTCTCTGGCAAATTATTCTTCTTAGTGAAAAACCCCATATTTGACAACACTGAAATGGGTTATGAATTCATATTGTTTTCACCAAACTACTCATTAAATTCTACTAGTAGAAATAAAAAAGAAAGCCAGGTTATGTTGACATTTTTTAACTAAAACAGTTAATAAAAGGGTATCAATTTCAAAGTAAGTTTTTTATTTTGGCATGTTTTGGTTATATTTTGTTTTGATTTGTTTTGTTGTTTAAGGGTTAATTTAGAAGAATTGAAATTTGAACACTTTATTCGTACTGAAACACATTCCATCATTTCTCTGAAAGAGAATAGAGTCAGTCTTTTGACACACTTTCATCTCCCTCTTTCTCAGAATTATCAACAGATTAAAGAGGAGGAGCATGAGTCACTGACACTCGGCATTTTTTTAGTATTTTTATACGTTCCACACTCTCAAAGCTGTGGGCTGGTCTTTTTCACAGAAGACAAGTCTAGATGAGGGAAGAAATGCAGTTGGTTCTTAGTGCTAATTGTGGTTGGCATCTTCTGCCTTATGGCAGAGTAATGTGTGTGTGCACTTACAAGTATTTGTATGTTTGTGAGTAATTTGATGAGGAAATTAAAAGTTTAAAAAAAAAATCTTTCTGGAAGGAGGGCTGGGAAAGCCCCATGAACTGTGTCAAAAACAATGCTTGTATATAATGTCTAAGGACATAAATCTTTTATTATTATAACCAGTCATCATTAAATCAGTCAACATGGTTACGTATCAAGGAAATTAATTAGACCCTCTACCAATATCTAAAGCAGAAGCTTGGAAAATTCAACAGCATTGAGTAATCTGAAGCTCCTTTCTTCCTTGTGCTCTACTGCTGTGTCCCACAGGGGGATCCCCAAAACCTGCTCTGATCTGTGAGAAGCAAAGTGTTTGTTAGGAGAGCTTTTCTAAGGGCAAACGGGAGGTTGAGTGGGTAAAGGAGCAGCCGTTGGTCAAAAATAAGTGATTTATCAGGGTGTTGTCTTCATATGTTCTTGGGACATAGAATTTCCCAGATTTCAGCAGTGTTGACCTACTAGACTCAGCTGAAAGACCACCTTAAATCTGGACTGACACAGTTAGGAGAACTGAAAAATAAAACAGAAATGGGTGAAATTAGTGTCTTGCTCATGTCTGTCTTTTTTTCTCTATGTGTATGCTTGTGTGTATCCTCAATCATCTCATCTTTCTCCTGCTGCCATGAAAAATAGGACCATACCCTATCACATTTGCTCTACTGAGTCACATTGACAAAAAGAGGGACATATGCCACCTAGAAGGTCCTATAGGCAGGTTTGAGAAGTGACATCTCTGCCATACATATCTTCTCCTGGTTACTGCCCAACTGCACAGCTCTCTCTTGCTTCATGAATGCAGATACCAAAGGATCCATTCACCTGCCAGGTCAAGGCACAAAGTAGCATGGATGTGTGACAGGAGACATCTTCATGGATCTCAGGTCTCTGCTCATCTGTGGGTGTTAGGAAGTATATTGCAGCCGTATATGGATGCCCATGCATGGCAACCTACCATGTCTTATTTGATACATTCGTTGCTTAGGGCTTTGTCCATACTTTCATTTTTAGCTGGGTTTTTTTGAGTGATTTAGATACTTTTGAGAGGACCTAATGCAAAGTAAAAGAGCATGGGACTTAAATGTTCATAGCTGCCAGGATTAGCCAGGCCCACCAAAGCACTGTTTTTACCTTATCTCTATTGAGGCTTAAGGATCTATTAGCTTGCAATCACTAGGCTAAGAAAGCTGGGGCTATCCAGCCTGGAGAAGAGAAGGCTGCATAGCGACCTCATAGCAGTCTTCCAGTATCTATCTGAAGGTAGCCTACAAGGATGCTGGAAAGGGACTCTTCATCAGGGACTCTAGCAATAGGAAAAGGGGTAATGGGTTCAAACTTAAATAGAGGAAGCTCAGGTTAGATATGAGGAAGAAGTTCTTTACCGTGAGGGTGGTGAGGCACTGGAATGAGTCGCCCAAAGAAGTGGTAAATGTTCCATCCCTGGCAGTGCTCAAGGCTAGGTTGGGCAGAGCCTTGGGCAACATGGTCTAGTGCGAGGTGTCCCTGCCAGTGTCAGGGAGGTTGGAACTAGATAATCTTATGGCCCTTTCCAACCCAAACCATTCTATGATTCTATGATTCTTCATATTTCTCATATTCCCAGATATCCTTATCTTTTATACCTCCAGTGTCCATGTAATTTACATTACGTTTTCTCAGATTTTCTCCTGTTTTGACCAGTACTTATCTAGGATGGGTCCCAGTCAGTGAAAGAACGTGGTTATCATAGAAGAGGATTTTCTTTATGTGAAATCACTGCTGTAAAATCTGCAAGTCTGAGAGGCATGGCTGTTGGGAATTGCACCTCCTAATTTTGGATTTTGACAAAAACTGTGCACAGTTAATATGTTTTGCACCCCTTTCAGGTCAGGGTTAGCGTACTCCAGTTCCCAAGGGTTCCAAAGATGCTGGCGAAGCAGATGAGAACTAAAAAGCAAAGTAAGTGAAAATAAACCATGTGAAATGCAAACCCTACTATACAGAGAGAGAAACCACTGTCTGGCAGGTGGGAAAGAAGGAACAGATCATGGAAAGGAAGGCAGGCAGGAAGGAAGGGTCTCTTTTCCATCCATCTGTTCCTTCTTTCATCGTACAGATTGACTTGAGTTATAGCTTTGTGAGGCACTTATTCTGAGATATTGACACCCGAGAAGCTATGAGAAGAATGACTTCCACCAGAGACAAATTTAGTTCAGTTTTCTCTGGCACAGCTGAGGAACACTCCCAGGGCAGAGTAGCTGTTTGTGAGCCATAGTCATTGTGGGTCAAATCTCAGCTGTGGGATTGGATACACATTCGAAACACATCCCCAGATGGCTGCACTAGTTATTTATATCCACTGCGCTAGTGGATTAAACTTTCAGATTAAGACATCTGCATTTAGTTGTCTAGGTGAGCGATAGGCTTTCAGATCTCTCTATACACAGTGGAGGTGTACAACTCAATCCAGTTGCCCACACGGAGTCATTCAGTGCTATTTGAAAGACCTTGGAATATTGGCAACATCTGTACCAGGCCAAGAGGTATAACCAAGGACCTACAGGAGACTCATGCTCTTTTGCAGCACCAGGTGGAGACAAGGTACTCAAGAACATCTCAGATGGTACTCAATGTCTCTATTTAAGTAGCTGAATACCACTGCACCCTCACATATCTGTGCACAAGTGCCTCTATACATCCCTGGTGTTTAGATTCCTAATACAGCAAATGGATATTGGTCAATACAGTCAGCTAAGGTTAGGAAGTGATTTTATTTAACTTCAAGAAGACATCTTCAAGAGGAAGAGTTTGGTCCTTAAGACATTTTGCTCACATGGTCACACCTCATTTTAGGTGTCTGATTTTTGTTAACTGAATTCCATCCACGAAATAGCCTACAGTATCAGTTACAATATCCAGTTAGGTCTCAAAAGAGAAAATATGGAAATAAGAAGAGATACAAAATGAAAACAAAGGTATTGAAAAATCGGAAGGTTAAATTTCTGAAAATTTCATCCATGACTGTTTCATCACAGATGAGGCATTAGTTGATTTCTTGATAAGAGGTAGAGCAATGGTTCACTGAAGCTAACATAGTGACTTAGGGATATGGATTCAAGCACTCAAACTATCATGAACCTCTTCTGTGCCTCAGATTACACCACATACTCCCAACTTCAGCTGGTAGCCTATATCAAAGACTGTTCCTTCCTCCAAATACATCATCTGAAATCACAAATATATCATACAAATTGATACTTATGCTCAATGTTAAGATCTCTCCCATGGTCTCTTGTTTTATGCAGATCAAAATCCTCTAATTGGTTTAGGGGGTCCCACCTCTAATTGGTGAAGAGGTCCCAGTGGCCTCAGAGGCAAAAGTAATTGTGTCCCATCATCATATGAAGCTTGCCACTCTCATGGGGTGTTGTTAAGCATTTGAAGTGCCACAGAGTGATGATGAACTGACAGAAATTACTCATGTATGTGAGTTTAAGAGCTAATGGTTAGGGAAAGCTAATGCTAAAGAGTCTCTTGGGACTCAGCAAGCAATGTAAGGTTACAACACAGTAGTGTTAGCAAGCTATTTCTTGGAGATTCATGTAGCAAATTTGGAGCACACAATGCAAAGAGCTCTTAAACCAAGACTTGTGGGAGAACTGTGTCCTTTGGAGGGGCAGCTGGAAGCAAGCTGGATATTGGAAGTGGCACAAGGTACCTATATTTAGGCAGCAGAACCACTTCATTTGAGAGGTATGTATTTCTAAGCTCATAAACTTAGTCCGTTAGAAGTCCGTTAGAAGCATATCTTGCTCAGCCTCTAGCTGTTCTTTGAGAACAGCTTTCACCAGTCCATTGTCGTATCTGCCAGCCCTGTGCAGACGTTACAGACACCCAGATGTATTTCAGATGGCTCTGTATACCTGAGATTTGGCAACTGCATCCAACCTTAAGTTTCTAATTAAAGTGTCTAGGCATTTTTCATAGCAGAGAAAAGCAGTCCATCACCCTTGTCTAAAACACATAGAACTGAATATATCAACCTTTGGAGGTACCTGTTTCTCTTCCTTTACATAAACAGCAGCCTAGATAATGAGGACGCAGTCCAGTTGCCCAAGCACATACATCTCATGACATATAAGATGCCTTGGGGTGTCTGAGAATACACACATGGCTGGCAGGTAAAACTTAGGACCCATGGGAGAAATAAATCCTTCTGCAATGGCAGATGGAGACCAGATGAGTTTGCTAATGACTGAAGTGGGACTAGGCACCTAAAGCTGAACCCCTAGTTTAGGCAAATGCATAATTTTTAAGTAGCGGCAATGAGGTGGAATTAACCCATCCTACAGAGACTGAGCAGTTTTCCTGATCCCCATATTCTTACCCCTTCCCTTCCAAACCAGAGCAGCCCGGACACTTCAGTGTGTTCTTAGTCTGCTGCCAGTGATTCATTGCACTCACCACCACACCCAATGCACAGGATGCATTGTGTTTCATGGGCTTTTCTGAGAGTTTCACCACTCAGGCAACGGCATCCTTCACCACTGCAGCACCAGTGCTTTTAGTTTGCATAGGGGTTAGCTGATGCATGCAGCAAGACTATGGGCTGCTCACTTACAATGCAAATACTCAGCTGTGAAAGGAACTAAAATAAAAAGCCTTCTGGTAATAGCTTGATTGTTTTTTTCTCCATTGCTAGCCTAAAGTTTAGCACTGTTTTTCATATTAAGCCTGTTTGGGGGGTTTGTTTTTCTGTGTATTCAATCATACACCAGGTTATGTGCTTACAAGAAGTTCATGCTAAAAGGCCATAAAAATGAAAAATTAGTGTTGTCTTCGCAGACCCAATGCAAATAGCAAAATTTTTTTTTTTTTTTAAAGAATGATTTAGCTGCCTGTGTTCTAACAGAGGATAATTTAGCTTCTTCTTAATGCCTAAGTTATGCATTGATTTGTATGTGAATTTTGCACAGAAGTTATGCAACTCCCTAGATAGTGCTTAAAGCTTAAAGTATGAGGTGGTGACAAATGCTGGAAATGACAAAGAAGGAAAAAATAGACTTTGGTACGTGAGCCATCAGGTTGTCCTGAGAGCAATACGTTTTGGAAAGGAATGACGCAGACAGGAATGACCCTCTTTCTTACATTCTGGTTTAGCTCCCTATGGAAGTATGTCCCACATATTGCATATAAAAAGGAGAAGGGAGAAATACAAATTATTGCTGACGTCTACTCAAAAAATGTGAGATCCCAAACTAATTGTGGCCAGATGTTGTAGTATAGAATAAGAAGGAAAATCTATTCGATTCTCACTGAAGGTAGCAAAACATGTAAGAGTTTCACATCAGCTGCAGCTAAGTGAGAAAACTTAGTTTATTCCAAAACCTGTGGAATAATTTGAATGAACACATGGACTTTTGAAGTTTAGGCCTGCTAAAGGACTCAAAGTCTATAAATTAAGTCTATATTAACGTACCTTTCCAGGAATCCTGAGATGAAAGTTGAGTATTTTAGGCTGGGAGCTTGAATTTTTGTTCTTTTGTCCTTTCTTTTTCTTTTTTTTTTTTTTAAGTTGGTAGATACTTTTTCATGGAAATCAAGTTTTATTTGTTTGCTAATTAAAGAAGAAATATCTTAATTTCAGTGAAGAGAAACATATTCATCATTTTTATGAGTTTCTAGTCTACAGGGGTACAAAAGTTGGCAATACAACATAGCTGTGAACAAACTGGTTTTCAAACGGCTTTTTCACAACATCGTCTATGTTTGGTCACACTATTTCTCCTCGCTTCTCAAGCACAATTTTTAATCTACTTTGACATCCAAACTGCTATTGTAAAGCTTGTACCAGGACCCAGGCCAGACAGCTTAGAGAGAGCTTGTCTGTACTGCAGCAACTAGTGCAATATAGATATAAACTATCATCAATGCGCTGAGACAGAGACTCATCCAATCCCATGGCAATTCCAATGACCAATGACCAATATCAAGCCATTTAGGCTCCCAAATCACTTATACTGCATTAAAAATATAATACCCCAACAGCATTGCTTTTGTATGGTAGCAGATTCTTAAATCTCCTGTACAGATCATGCACCTGAGAATGTCAAAAGCCAACTCTTCCATGTCTAAGTCCCCATATTATCTTATTCCTTCAAAACCACCATCAGAAGAGTCTCCTTCCACAAAACGAGTCAGTGCTACCATCTCCATTTAATTCTCAATACACCCTATTTCAGTGCCTGGTTTATGTCTCAGGAGCAGAATTTGGCAGCTGTATTTCAGTATGAACTTCACACCAAGACATTTGTTTTAGTAGAATAAGTGAGTACGTACTAAGTATACTTACTTACACAAGTACATACTAAGTGTAATTCCATGATTATCTATTTCTGCATGATACCTATAAGAAGTTTTTCTGTCTATGGATCTATTCACCCATCCAGCTACAACAACAAAGAGTTGAGATAGATAGATTAAGATCCCAGTTCTAGAGAGCTTGAATGGTACTCCATTTGACATCGGTCGAAGTCTGTATAGGTGAAATCTTCTAGGATTAAGACCAAGATTTGCAGAGACTAAGACCAAGAAGAGCTTCCGCCTCTGTGAAAGTGAAGTTTCACTTTAAAATAGCTTTATTCCAGTGCCCTTTCTACTCTTATCATGTTTTGATTAATAAGGGAGGGTTATAAAAGGAAAGAGAGATAGGAATGACTCAAAAGACATCTAAGATAAGAGAGTTCAGAAGATCACAAACATCAAACTGATTTAGCACTCAATTCCATCTTTTCCTTACCTAGCCTTTTAAATGTAATCCCTTTCCAACAAAGTATAATAAACCACTAATATGTAGGTGTGTAACACTGGCAGAATAAGGCAATCATTTCCATAAAATGCAGCGACAGCCTAATAAAAGAAAATTCTGGAGGCAATGTCAAATAACTTCCAGGTTCCAGTGATGTTTTAAACACTAGTATTTTTAGTTTTCTGCAAGTTGTATTTTTAGTTTTCTTGTTTCTCCAAGGCAAACCTCACTACGGCAAAATAACCCCAAACACTTCAGATGGAGTTGCTCCTGCCTATCAGGTAGTAATTGGCTCCTAAACACTTTATATTATAAGCTAAAACAAGACAAAGACCATCATCTATACTTGAAGCCAGCTGGCAGAGACCAGCTCCCATCCAAATAGACAGCCTCTGTTACTGCTCCCAGATGGTCATTGCTCCCAAGTTATTTCTTGAGGATGATCACTGGCCCATGCTACCTCTGGAACCATGTCCACAAGTTGTAATAAAAATGAATCTCACAAAATATTTGAGTGAATAACCCAGGAAATATTGAGTGTGTAGTAGCCTGGTCATAGCCTGGACAAAAAGCATCTGTGTTGTGTTCCTCACATAGCAGACTATTGAAACTCAGCCTTATCTGTAAGTGGTTAAATAATCTCAAGCAGGTGCCCAATAAGTGTGTGCTTAAGTGTCCTGGAGATCTATAACTCCTAGTCACACTGCTAGATATGGCAAGGGCACTCCCAATTAAATCGTGCAGTTTTCAAACAGGTGAAGCTAGGACTCACTTTCTGTTTGCCAGGGACTGGAAATTCATGTTTCCTGTTTTATGATTTGCCTTTCAGATGACAATTTTACAGGCCTTTTGACCACTGACCCATGTATGATCAGGACATGGATGATCAGGCAGGCCATCTCTTTTAGTTACTGACTGCTATAATTTGACTTCAATACGTATTTACTTTCTAGGAGCACAGGATGAACTCTGATCTTGAAAACTCTTTTTTATTTAACATCCCTGGCCAGATTTTTTAAATCTAAGCAATAACATATCAATAAAGCTGTGACTTAAAATGAACCAAAGCTCTTCACTATTTCAGGCTTTCCTGTAAAAAGGGTGGAAGCTCATATCTCATGAAACAGGTAAGAGTGACACAAGTAAAAAACTGACAGAATAAAAAGGGACACAGTAACAATGGGAGAAAATCAATATTTTATAATTGCCTAGAGTTACAAAATATCTATTTCAGTGAAAAGCACTTCCCTAAACATTTCAGAGCGCAATCTAGAATTCCCTGTATTCAGCAGAAGGGACAGGTTTGATGCACTGTTCACCCTGACGGTCTAGGATGGTGGGCCGTTCTGGTTGCTACTCTCTAAGACTTGCCAAAATCTCTTAGAATACTTTCAAATTTTCATTTTTCTTCCTGAGTTTGACCTTTCTGTTTGTGAAAGCATACCAGTAGCCCAGCCTTATCTCAGCAGATGTTATGAAGGTAAAGTTTACTGAGAGCAGTGATGCTTGGATACTCATGCAATGTTTATCTACCTTGATAAGTTGCAGGAACCGGCCTTTGTATCTTGAGATACATGACAGACCTCATAAAAGTAGAAAAAAACTGTCTTTTAAACATGATGTTACATCTTTACTGGGAGAATTTACATCATAGGAAATGTTGGCTTAGGTCTGCCACCTTGGTTCATGAGATTATATCCATTTCCCAAAAGTCTCCAACCCTCAAGAGTGAGAAAATGGAGCTCAAAGCCATTACCTTGGTGCCTCATGCTACAAGCATAAGTCCTTGTAAATCTGCAGACACCCTGAAGAAACAGGTACATGAGTTATCAGCTACATTACTCACTTCAAAGAGGTGCCATACCTATCATCCCTGCTATGAAGATGTCCTCCAGCAGTGAATTGGGAGATTGCAAGAGTACAAAAGCCTTTGATATCCTGATAGCTACACAAAAGGAGTGAGAACAAGTACTTAGGCTAGAAGTTGGTGACATTTCTCAAGAGAAAAAAATCACATCTTGCTGTCTGAATGTATCTTTATTACCAAAGTATTGGTTTGTGGTGTGCCTTGGACACTTCATAGCCTTTATCCTACCCAGGGCTTTTGTGAGTGGTTGATAGAAAAAAAATATCAAAGTGCTTGTCAGCTCTAAATTAGTAGCAAAGTAAAAGTTCCATTATCTTGCATGTCAAGAAATAAATAAATTATGATAAAAGGCACAACATAAGTAATAAACAGAAAAAAGTTCACTTAGCATTTTAGTTGTTTTAATGTTTCACCCTTGGAAACAGAAACACAACATTCAACAAGCTGCGGGAGAACCAAGTTGTGGGTCTTTTCCACTAAAGAGGTCTTCTCTGTTTTCTATCCTGCTTCCACCTTTGCCACCTGCCTTCAGTGGAAGAGACATACATACAGATAACATGAGAACAAACTCAAACATCTTCAAAGTTATTTGAAAACACCATGAAATGTATAACATTTTATGGCATAATTGTTTTCAAAGAAATATCTCCACTCCGGTTGGCTTTACGACTTTCTCTGCAGCTTCTTATGAGCCTTCTTATAAGGCAAGTTATTGTACTTACAGGCACACTACAATCACCTCGAATTAGACAAATCAGAGTATGTTAAAAAGCACTGTAGTACTTTGCCCACTTCTTTGAAAGCCAATGAATAACCTGGTTGGCAACATTCCCAGCTTTGCTTTAGATAGCAAGAAGGAATGCATCTGCATGTTTTCTTTCTTTCCTGGCAGTTCTTTCAGTAAGATGCTTTTCCACATTTAAAATATTCCTTTGTTCTCTTTAGGAAGATGAACTGATTATCTATTTTTCTCCATTACCTTTAAGGAGGTGCTGGGTTGACGAACTCGAGAGGTAGACCTCCACCTGAATTTGTAAATAGTGGTTCCTACTTAACCAGTCAAAATCCCTACATTAAACACATGAAATTCAGGCAATATGTTGAAATTATGAGCAATTGGGTGTGCAGCTTTCAGTTCCTAGGTGCTTTCTTGAATTTAGAAGCCACAGAGTGCATCAGGTCTGAGCTGGCATGTAATATGTGACCATAAAACAGTCTTTAGTCCCTTATTCCCACTGAAAATCAGTAGGACTTGGGTTCATGTTGCCCATAGGCACCAACAATCTCATGATTTAGCGCAAGCTATTAGAGGAGGACAGCCTCAAATGGATTTTTATTCCATGTTCTCATATGTAGTAAACTATAGTGATGGAAAAATGAGTTTGAGCTAAAAAAAAAATAAAAAAAATAAAATCACCAAAAAAAAAAAAATCCTCAAACCCAAACAATAAATTCTCTAAGTCTAATTGAAAACTTTCATTTCAGAAATTCTTAGGGAGTATAGTTTATATCTTCTTGTGGGTCAGCTTTCTTCTCCTTCCTTTCCACCCCCTGTCCACATCTCGGCTTCATAAGGCTGAAAAATTTTATGACAAAGTTACTGAGAAAATCATAAACAGAAGGTACTCGAAATTGCTTAAAACTGACACCATCCTTCTGAAATGTCAAAGTTTTGTTGAAAGTGAATGGTAAACAGATAATGTCTTCCTCTTTAGGAAAACAGACATCAAGGGATAAACACTCAAAGATATTTAAGCACTTGACTCCCTGTTTAATTCCCGTTTAGTGAAAGGCACTTTATAACACCGTGTATTTTAGTATAAAAGTTGGAGTCATATGAACACCTGCAGTTTAAAAGTCAGGTGTAAAATATAAACTGGTCAACAAAACCCCATTTATGAGCCTTTTGACATCTCCATCTTAGACATTCTCACCTACAGTATATGTTCTTTATAAGACCAGCTCAATGGCTTTATTTTAAATTCTAATTTTAGGCCCTAATTTTGCTACAACTAAGAACAGGATCCAATTTACAAATGAAGATGTCAGGGTGGATGGAAAGGATCACAGCTACATTGCAAATTGGTGGCAAAGATAAAGACTCAAGGGTCCTTGCTTTCCAAGACCATCATTAATGTATACAGACAGCATCATGTTGAGGTTTAGGCTCCATTAACCTCCACACAGATTTCTCTCCCAGACTACTATCAAAGTAATGGCAAAGCCATATTTTGCTTAAGCCCTACAGATATGCCAAAGAAACTTCTACTTACTTACAAAACAGATGCTGTGCTAACAACTTCCAAGAGACTGAATCAGAGCTCACTAGGTAAACAACTCATTTGTCCTGCGTACTTTATTTACCAATAACTTCAAAACTAAAATTAAATTTTCAGTTGTTATGAAGAAAAGGTGCTTTTAAAATATTTGTAAAACTTTATTTTCCCTTTGAAAAACTTAGAAGTTTTTAAAAGCATTTAGTTGAAAATGCTCGGGGCAAGGCGGGGGAGGAAGGGTAGCTTACATGTGATCCTTCTTCAGGTCATAATTATAATATAAAATTGTAAGTAATTTTCAGCATCTCCAGTTTGGATTTTTCTACAGCATTGTCCCAGTTTCTGAGAGCTTAGGTAGAATATCAATTCCCTCAGAATCACAGCAAAATCAGGCACAGATTCACTTCCATTTTTTCTTTTGAAATGTGAAGGCCATCCATTCTTTGTATACCCTTAAACTGATATGCTGAATTTCAGCTATTTCTTTGCCTCTTCTAGATTTTGGTGTGTGTGGCCACTTCCATATTCACATGTTTCATTTGCAAAAAGATTTACAGGGTGAAATGGATGCAGTATAACAAATGGTCTAAATTACTGTAAAGCTCTGTAAAAAGGTCCCCCACAAAGTCATAAAAATGATACATTTGCCCATGATATTCCTGCGTCTTTTCCATCCAGGCAAGTGGTCCACTTACTGGAGCTTTTGTTCAGCAATAATTCATGCAAACCTCAACTGTAAATATGCCTTAATTGGTGTTGATAGTTACTCATCTGAATAATAAATTTCAAACTTAACTTCCTTTTAGTGCCAGTATTTTAGTTTAAATACTTGGCATTCAATTATTTATTAGGATGTGAAAGCACTGTCTCCTAGGGAAAGATAATTCCAATGATCAAACAGCTTTGGAGAAGACACACTACAGGTGACCTGGCATCTTAATTCAGCATGGTATAGACTTGGCAGAATTGTATAAAGTTCTCTGGGGAAAATGATTAGATAAATCAAGTGAAAAAATGAGTTTGCTTCGTGCCAAGTCCATCTGATGGAACCAGAAAAGATGAAAAATAACTGAGTAAAAATAATTCACAGATGAAAGGAAAGCCATTCCACCTTGTCCTATCCCACAAACACTTGTAAAAAGTCCCTCTCCAGCTTTCTTGTAGTCCCTTTAGGTACTGGTAACACTGTCTCGCACAGCATTCTCCTGGAGAAACTGACTGCTCATGACCTGGATAGGTGTATTCTTCACTGGGTAAAAAACTGACTGGATAGCCAAGCACAAAGAGTGGTGGTGAATGGTGTCAAATTCAGTTGGCAACCAGTCACTAGTGGTGTCCCTCAGGACTTGGTATTTGAGCCAGTCTTGTTTAATATCTTTATTGACAATCTGGATGAGGGGATTGAGTGCACCCTCATTAAATCTGCAGACAACACCAAGCTGGGCGTTGATCTGCTTGAGGGTAGGAAGGCTCTGCAGAGATATCTGGACATGCTGTGACCAATGATGTGAGGTTCAACAAGTCAAAGTGCTGAGCTGAGCACTTGGGCCACAACAACCCCATCCAACGTTACAGGCTTGGAGCAGAGTGTCTGGAAAGCTGCTTGTCAGAAAACGACCTGGGCGTGCTGATTGAAAGAGCTGAACATGAGCCAGCTTTTTCCCAGTCAGCCAAGAAGGCCAATGACATCCTAGCTTGGAACGAAGATGGAGCAAAGGAGGTGGCTGGTCTGTTTTCCCAAGTAACAAGGGATAGGACAAGAGGTAATGGCCTCAAGCTGTGCCAGGGGAGGCTTAGACTGGATATTAGGAAAAAATTTCTTCACCAAGAAGGTGACCAGGCATTGGAGCAAGCTGCCCAGGGAAGTGGTGGAATCACCATCCTTGGAAGTGTTCAAAAATCATGTAAATGAGGCTCTTAGTGACATGTTTTAGTGGTGGACTTGGCAGTTTTGGGGTAATGGTTGGACTTGGTGATCTAAAAGTTCTTTTCCAACCTAGCTGATTCTAAGATTCTCTTCTCCAGGCTGATGTCGTGGTTTGAGCCCAGCCAGTAACTCAGAACCACACAGCCGCTCGCTCACTCACCCCCTTCCTCCCCCCGCTCCCAGAGGGATGGGGAGGAGAATCGGAAGAATGTAACTCCCACGGGTTGAGATAAGAGCAGTCCCGCAACTAAGGTATAATACAAACCACTACTGCTACCACCAATGATAATAATGATTAGTGAAATAACAAGGGGAGAGGATACAATTGCTCACCACCCGCTGACCGATACCCAGCCCGACCCGAGCAGTGATCTGGGCCTTCCGGGTAACTCCCCCCAGTTTATATACTGGGCATGACGTGCTGTGGTATGGAATACCCCTTTGGCTAGTTTGGGTCAAGTGTCCTGTCTCTGCTTCCTCCCGGCTTCCCCTCCTCCCTGGCAAAGCATGAGACTGAGAAAGTCCTTGGTTGGAATAAACATTACTTAGCAACAACTGAAAACATCAGTGTTATCAGCGTTGTTCCCAGGCTGAAAGTTAAAAAACACAGCACTGCACCAGCTACTAAGAAGGAGAAAAATGACTGCTATAGCTGAACCCAGGACAGCTAAATATCCTCAACTCTCTTAGCCTGTCTTCACAGGAGACGTGCTCCAGCCCTTCGATCACTCTTGTGTCCTTCCTCTAGACTCACTCCAACAGGTCCACCTCTTTCTTATGTTGCTACCTAAACTTAAATCAGATAAATCCTATGTATTACATACTTGAGCTTCTATTCTTAAAGAAGGAAAAGTACTGTGACTCATTCAGCTCAGTACACACATATATGAAAATTTAATTGTGCAGTGGTGAGACTCAGGAACTTCCGGTCTGTTCCAAAGTGTTAATGGCTTATTTCAGAAACCTGTTCTTTGCTCTTCTTGACTGTAAAGACTGGAATTAGTGATACAACATACTGTGTTGCTGAGATTAGATACATGAGACATGCTTTGCTTTACAGAATTTTATCATATTAGAGGTCTCAGACCCAGCTCCCTTAATTACCCATCTCAAAATGTGAGAAATTGTCTTCTGAAGGTATTCATCTTTATCCAGAACTCATTAGCTTAGAGTAATTATGAATTAAATACATTCCCTAAATTTTAGAAGCATGAGTTAGGTGACACGAATCCAGGAGCACTGTGTGTATATGGTTTAGCATTTGAGGGGTTTTAGTGCAGAAAAGTGTCAGATGTAGTCACAGGCCTTAAAAATGTAATTAAAATTCTGTCACTATTAAAATGCTGACCTAATTTAAGACCTACATAGGGACCATATGTGTTTTGTTCCATACTTACTTCGAATTTGAGATTTGCTGTGCCCAAGGGTGCCACAACAAAGGTGAAGGAAAAGGACCACTAAATATAAATCCAGGCTGCAATGACACAGGAGATCTAAATGTCAAGAAACAGGCATTACAGACGTCAGGAAAACCAGGATGAGTCAGTCCCCAAGGTGAAAGAATTCAACCAGATTAATCAATTCAGTCCACAAAGACTGGAATATTCAGAGTATTCCTATAACATGAAACCAGACATGAAAAAATGCAGTGACATTTATTGTGACTGAAAGAAAAGGTTAAAAATGAGACATAAGGAAATTATGACATTGCCTGTATTGCCAAACCTGGAAATTTTATGACAAGTCTTAAAATGCTTGGTATCTGTTTTTTAAAGTCTTATATCTTGGTGATTACATGGAACTTGTGATCTTTTCTGGATAACTTTGGAAAAAGCAAAGCCCAAAATTTCTCAAAAGAGATGACCAAAAAAGGAGTAACTGTGTAGCTGAAAAAAATTTAAAATGTCCATCCAGCAGAAAATTCTAACATTTCAAAATGTGCTTTTGTGTCAAAATATCTCAATATCAAAGTCTAGAGATGTTTTGCAGAATTTCTGGTGGTAGAATTGTCTTTCAGAACTGGAAAATGCATTTTGAGTCAATTTTACATACAGCTAAGACTTGGAACTTTTGTAGGAACATCTCCCCCTTATGTATTGAATACCTAAATTCTATTAAGTTTTCCAAAAGACAGTCCTGGGTGTTTTCCAACATATCATGAAGATCAGCAACACAGGTGACAGGCTGGTATCAGAATCACAGCATGGTTTGGGTTGGAATGGACATTAAAGCTCATCTAGTTCCAACCCCCTGCAACAGGCAGGGACAGCTCCTACTAGACCAGGTTGCTCAAAGCCCTGTCCAGCCTGGCCTTGAATTAGATTCAGGTTGCAGGTTGAGACATGAAAGTGGGGGTGTCTGCAAGCAGGTATAAAGTCTAGAGAATTCTTCAGTTAATTTTGTAATACTCACCCAGAGGTTCTTTCAGTTGCCCTCTCACAGGTATCTTCCCTTTAAGTTGGCATATGCAGTTTGGCAAGATTTTTGAAAGGCACAGGTTTCCTACAGGTCCTGTGACACATCTGATAACTTGATTCAGATGTCCCAGCTATACTAGAGAATCTTGAATGTTCACAGATGCTTCTACCATAGGAAAATTAATTGAGCCCACTTACTTGGCCAGGTAAACATCTCTCTAGACTCCACCCGTATATCTCCACTGGCATATCTCCACTGGCTATACTGAAAACCCAGAAACTTTAAATCAAATTTGCCTAAATAGAGGCATCCAGTGCTCTTCCAGGTGACATCCAAGACATATGCAAATATAATGGTAGTTATGACACAGGAATTGTAGTGGCCTTGCACTCTTGTGGACAGAAGCATTAAGAAAATGTCTAGACTTTATTGACAGTATCAGCTAGATCTTCCGTGATAATATAGAAGTTTTAACAGCTGCTACAGTGTCAAAACATGGATGTTCACAGCCATTTAGGACATATAACGCATCTGAGAACACTGCACGAAATTGTCAGAGAGGGCATGGACCCGGGATGACTGGTGTCTAAATACAATAATTAATTAAATTAATTTCTTTCACTATGCAAACCTTAAAAGCCATCTATAAAGGATAGTGAGCACCCTCCATGTTCTCTACAAACAATGCAGAAAGAGGTGCTTCTGTAAGGTAGTTCAGCTAAGGCCTAAATACAGAGAAATTGTAGACCAACTGAGCTCTCAATCCATATTTTCCAGTAAAATGCTAAAGGTAGAAGGACTTAACACAGCCTTGAACTCTCAAAGCTGTCTAACTAAAAATAATGATAGATTTTATCACTATACCTCTGAGATTACCTGTCTCCCAGGGCAACTATGCTTTTGTTTCTGATGTCAGAATGGAGCAAGCCAAAAAGTGACTCAGATCTACCAAATGGAACCGACACCAAGATTCAGAGCAAGGTTTATATTGGATACAAATGGAAACACCTACATTGACTCCATGCTGAAACAGAAAGATTGCCTTCAAACTCAGTGACAGTTGTAGCTGTCAGGTCCACAGGCTAGGATCCCTTCTGGAAGGTTGTCCAGTAACTGATTGCCCAAACAAGTAATCTTTGGAGTCACAGTTCTGGCTTAATTTCACCCATTTACCTGCAGGAAAAAATGTTTCCTCAATCCCCATTGTGGTGTTACTGTATTCCTAGAAGTGTGTAAGGCACCCTCAGATTTCCATGAAACAACAGGCAATTGTCCTTCATCTTTCATCTTAATCTTGCTGCAATACTGTTGATGTTGCTTTGCACTTCTGAGATGTGACCTTTTTTTGCATTCACCCACCCACCTAAAGACACAATAATGTAGCTGACCTGACAGGACCTGATGAAATCCATCCACGGGTCCTGAGGGAGCTGGTGAATGAAGTTGCTAAGACACTGTCCATCATATCTGAAAAATCATGGCAGTTAGGTGAAATTCCCAACAACTGGACAAAGGGAAATATAACCCCCATGTTCAAGAAGGGAAAAATGGAAGACCAGGGGAACTGCAGACGACTCACTTCTGTGCCTGTCACGATCATGGAGCAGATTCTCCTGGAAACCATGGTAGGGCACATGAAAAACAATGAGGTGGCTGGTGACAGCCAACATAGCTTCACCAAGTGCAAATCCTGTCTGACCAGTTTGGTGGCCTTCTATGATGAGGCTACAGAACTGACAGACAGCGGCAGAGCAGTTGACGTCATCTACCTGGACTTGTGCAAAGCATTTTACACTGTCCCGCATGACATCCCTGTCTCTAAACTGGAGGAACACAAATTTGATGGATGAACCACTTGATGGATAAAAAATTGGCTGGATGGATGTACTTAGAGAGTATCTGAAGGTAGCCTACAAGGATGCTGGGAAGGGACTCTTCATCGGGGATTCTAGCGATAGGAAAAGGGGCAATGGGTTTAAACTTACATAGGGGAAGCTCAGGTTAGATATGAGGAAGAAGTTCTTTACTGTGAGGGTGGTGAGGCACTGGAATGAGTTGCCCAAAGAAGTGGCAAGTGTTCCATCCCTGGCGGTGCTCAAGGCCAGGTTGAACAGAGCCTTGGGCGACATGGTCTAGTGTGAGATGTATCTGCCAGTGTCAGGGGGGTTGGAACTAGATGATCTTAAGATCTTTTCCAACCCAAACCATTCTACGATTTTATGATTTTTTGACCTGCACTAGAAGATACTTCTACCAGATTCTACCAGTGACCTTCTTAGGTTAACCATCTGCCACATGTTTGTTTCTCTGTGGCTAGACTAAGATCAGCATACTTTGCAGGCTTATCATCACCTCCTGCTGAGCTCCCTGGCCTCCAACTTTGCCTGACTAACTTGAGTGAGCTGTCTTTGGACATACAGTAGGAAAGAGAGAACGTGAGTGAGAGCACATGAGTTACAGGGCATAGAGAAAAGAATATCACATTTATAAAATGTCATGCGCATGACATTTGAATCTACAGGGCCAACAAGTGCAGTTATTTGTAAGGAAGTGCATCATGCAAAGTTCAAAGTGATGGTGGAAGAAGAGGTATGGGAATGGGAGAGAGTCTTGACCTCAAATTATGAGGTAGAAAATGTAAATGAAATCCTATAAAACTCTATACATACACAAAGTGCTTTCGTTCTTTCTGTGAGGAAGACCCGCTGTATACACCAGCCAAGTGAGTTATGCTCATCAGTTCCCTTCGCTTCCCTTCCAAGGACTTATTGCTTAGAGGTGGGGAAGGGAATGTTAATTCTGTGACTACAGGATGTGGTTATGTTGCAATGATTCAAGACATTCTAAGGAAACAGCAAAAAAGACAGCCAGAGGCTCTTTTCCATGAGTAGTGTCTTGGAAAATCGTGGCTCTGAAAGTTAGATAACTATTGACTGTTGTTGTTATTTTGTGCCTGAAATGTATTTTTTGGAGGGGAAAAAAAAAAAAAAAAAAAGTAAAAAAAGAAATCTTCATAGTGGGTCCTGCACTCAAATTTCCTTCACTCTTCATTTTCTCTTACTCCAAACCGGAGACAGGGACCACTTTGCTAGTCCAGCTCCTGAGATCTTGTATCTGGGTGGTGGACTTGGAGACATATCGGTCTTGTGAGTCTATTTGGCATAACTATTACAGAAACCAGATTAATTTCAGTGGCAACTCAGCTTTCAGAAAACCCCACAGAAATAACCCAAGACCTAAAGTAACACAGCCCTTTCCTCTGCTCCCATTCAGCATCTGCATTTTACTGCTGAAATGCAGAATGAAGGCAATTGTTGAAGAAAAACAAAGAAAAACAGAGTATGTTCAGGCTTCATTCCACTGTCTTGTACCCTCATAGCCTGAGGGAAACAAGATCCCTTGGATAGATCTGGGAAAGACTTCATGGTTGGAAAATACCAGTTTACAGGAAGCCATCTAAACATACAAAATTAATCATTCACTAGAATATAGAGTACAGTGTGTGTAGCCTGTATGCCACATTATCCTGAAAACTGAAAAAAAAAACCCCAACCCAAGACTGTTCAGCTGATGTAAGTTAGGGCAATGTTGCAGGCTTCCAAGTTGTGCCCATTCATGCCAGCTGATCATCTAATATCAATATTTCTATTGCTTTGCCATTTCTCATTCTATAGTTCAGTCTTTCTTAGTAATAAATAGTTTCAACCTGTTTTCTTTCCTTGCTTCTGTACAGGATCACTTATTTATCCATAGCTTTCTCTTTTGCAGGAATTCTCAAAGGGTGAATTTTATCAACTCATAGCATTAAAAACCATGTCAGTCACTTAATATCTGAAGATAACAATGAAAGTTAGTGTATTTAAAATAAGCATACAGTAATTTCCAGGACAGCTGCTCTAGATTTTTTAAGTTTAATACAATTTAGGTGAAATTGCAGTTTTCTATGGGGAAATATAAATGCTACCGAAATATTTTGATTATACTCTCAGTAGATGAAATTGTAAACTAGTTTTACCCAACCTAAAGACTTTGGAAAATTTTTAGCATATCTGATGGTTAAAGGCTGTGCATTGTAGTAGTGTATCCATCATAAATGTGATGTGTTGGCTTGCTTTTGCATTTGAGTAGGGCCACCTAAGAGCTGTAGAGCTGTAGGACTATATCACTAATGGAGACTTTAGAGAAGCATTCCAGTACCCAAAGGGATGGACAAGAAAGCTGGAGAGAGGCTTTTTACAAGAGCATGCAGGGATAGGACAAGGGGAAATGGCTTTAAACTGACAGAGGAGAGATTTAGATTAAATAGTAGGAAGAAGTTTTTCCCTGTGAGGGTGGTGAGACACTGGCACAGGTTGCCCAGAGAAGCTGTGACTGCCCCATCCCTGGCAGTGTTCAAGGCCAGGTTGGACGGGGCTTGGAGTAACCTGGTCTAGTGGAAGGTGTCCCTGCCCATGGCAGGGAGTTGGAACTGGAGGAGCTTTAAAGTCCCTTCCAATCCTAGCCACTCCCTAATAATCTGATACCAGCCTGTCACCTGCATTGCTGATCTTCATGATATGTTGGAAGACACTCAAGATTATGTCTAGAATCTGTGATTCTAGCAATCCCAGCTTAGGCAGGAAGCCCTAGTATTCTCTTTCAAAAAATTCTCCAGGAAAAGCAACCACCACTGTCTAGCTACACCTGCACACTTTTTTCAAAATACGTGCATTCCTGAGGAAAATGGACCTGTTCCTTAGGGACGCAGATTTCACCTTTAAAGCTGTCTCTGAGAGCATCACACCACATGATGGAGACAGGCTCGCTCTGGGTCCCTTAGTGGAGACTGGCTGTTCATTGTTCATTGCAGCTGGGGAATGTACTTTCCCAAATGAAACTGTTCTTTCCAGACCCCTAGAGAAAATATAGCCTGACTCCAAACACCCAGGCACTGATGACTGGCAAAGCTCAGAGCAACCTGACCAACTGTGACTAAAGGGTCCTGGAAGACCTTAGCAAATGTTAATGTGATGGATACAGGTGTAATTGTGGGGGCATTTGAAACACGAACTACTTGAACGAGGCTCATACACGTTATTGGATACTTGGAATGCCTGTGGACATAACCTGTGAGAACTTCTTCAGATCTTTCTTTTTTTTATTGGCGTAAAAGCAGTTTGCTCTCTGTCCTCTCCGCATATGCACAGCCCAGTGTCAGCCTGATTAATAATGTCAGTGGAAGATATTAATTCAGAGAAAAGGTTTTCTTCTTGGCCTGAGATGGGGCTGCAGTTTTCCCTTCTCAGTCCCCATGAAGGTTTCCGCTGTCTCTAACAGAACCCAGCTGGCAATGCTTGGTGATGCTGCTTTCCTTCTTGCTGGGTGGCTCTAAGTGTCAGTCTGCAGTAGAATAAAGGTCTTGGAACTCATGCCAAAGGGTTATTTTACCTGGGATTAGCTCAGAGTAGTTCCCTTTGAAATGCAGGAGGAGCAGAAGATGACTGTAATGTAACACAATCTCACTTAATCAATTTGGAGGATCCAGATGATTTTTGTGCAATGCTCGTGTGCCTCCATTGTAGTGGAAAGTTGTCATCCCTTCACTTTGTAGAACCAGCTTTCCCCAGTTCTCTTCCCACCTCACTTTCCAGAAACTTATCTGTTAATTCCCCCTTCAGGCCTCCCAACTTTTCCAGCCAGTTATTTCTCTGTCTTCCTCACCCTCCTCCATCACCACCATCTCAGCATCATGCCCTATCATTGGATTATTTTCAAGATTCTACACCATACAGCTCACTCAGGGAGAATGATGTGGGCTTGCTTCAGTCATCCACACACTGGTGTCTGGAGTCCCATGCAACATGTAACGTATTTTGAGTACTTACTTACATTTGACAGATTTGACACCAGCCTTGTGTTCTTGTAAAGCACCAGATGGAAGCCAGAGAGGATACTCTGAGGCAGCTTAAATGGCATTAGATACCTGTCACAGATAGCTGAATCGGGTAGCCTTCACGTATCCGGTACAATGCAGCTTAGTACTTTAATTTACATTCCTGGGAGAAGCTGCTGGCTAGCTAGTTAGCTGTCACAGCAGTAGTGATCTGCAACCAGTAATTCACTCTGAGAAGAAAATGAGAATCTTAACCAATGGAATTTTTCATGTATTTGTTTCTTTGTACAAAAAGAAATACCAAATCACAAAAAGGCATGTCAAGGCTTTCCATCTAACTGGTAGTAACCTGTGAAAACTTCTTTCAAACTGTCTTTTTTACTGTTAATCAATTGTGGAATTGGCTTTGCAGCAAGCTCTATTTGTTCCCCCTTGTGTCATTGCTGGCATCTCAGACATCAATATTTCAAACTCTCCGTCCTTTGGTTTTCCATTCTCCTAACCTTACTAATTTAAGAGTAACCCTATTTTTTTAAGGCCCACCAAACCCCCAAGTGTTAAATCCTCATAAAATCCCTTTTTGTGTCTGCATACTTCTTTAATAGGGATAGATTTAAGCATACTACAAAAAAGAAAATTCATGCTTAAAAACTGTATTTAATTGATGATTGAAAAAGGAAATTCCTTAGGGTCAAGTCTGTCTTTTATTCTGTGAGGACAGCACCATCATTAGCCCCACAGCAACATAAACAGCAAAATATTATTCTTATATTTCAGAGACTGCAAAATGCCACTCAGATAGATATATATATCTGTTAACCAAGGATGTACAGCATATTCTCTGCTGTGTGGTTTTGGGGTAGTTTTAAATTTCTCAAGTTAGTAGGTCAGTTTTTCTATAAATTCAGCTCCATGGGCTAATAAATCTCACTGTTCATAGGGTTTATCCTCGACTAAATGCAGTCCGCATTAATTTTCTACATTCCTCCCTTGTGTGATCCCACCTCTCTGCAGTTTTAAATACCCCTAGCAAGCACACAGATGTATGTGTTTCTTCAGTGACATGAATGCAGTCTACAGATGTTTGCTGTCTACTGCAAACAAGTGAATGTGACAATGAAAGTTCTGACAACCATTCAAATTTGAGTAAGCTTAATTTGGGGTCTTTTTGCCACTGAATGGCTAATAGCATAATGAATGAACAGACAGGTGGTAATATTGTTGACTTTTTGCTTTAGTTTTTGGACCCTTCAATAGCATTTTTGGCATCCATTTTGATCAAAACCACCAGTTTGGTTCAAATTCCCTCCCAGAATGCCTGGATCCCCGTATTAGTTTAGCTTTGCTTATTAGTTCATACCTTTGCACAGTCAGGGCTCAGGCTTTCATCTCAGCTGTTCCACTTCCTCATTATAGAGGGATTAGTCCAATCACATCAGCAAATGGATCTGCATTGCTGGCCCTCAGTAGCGTGAAACCTTCATAAGGAAGAATTTTAGGATATGACTCTGAGTCAGAAGACTTGCTTCTTGAAGAAGAATTAACTAGAGCTGTGTGAAACCTGGCAGATCAAAATCTCAAAGGTTGTGCAAAGTCAGAAAGAAAAAAAAGAAAACCAAAATTGATGCTTCTGTTTGCATTTTTAGAGTTTCTCAGAGATTCTGTCTTTGATGAACTCACAAGAAAGGGTCTATTGGCTCTGAGTTGTATTTTGCAAGTCACAGATATATTTTTAGGGGAAGCAAACTTCATTAGCAGCTTATTGGTTGGGGCCTGAAGAGGTCAGCAACTTTCTAGAGGCTCCAATGATTCCTGGACAAACACATTCTTGTTTGTGCCTTAACTCCTGCAAGATGGGGACAATTACTCTTTTTCACTTATTTTGATTGCAAGGTCCTTTAAGTACTTTTATTTTAGCTAGTGCAGTGCTGAACAATGAGAAAACCTGTGTATCTCAGACATGGCACCGAAAGGGTTTTAGTGTACAGTTAAATAAGAAAATGAACTCTTAGGCCCAAACACAATTGTAGTTTTAGTCCATTTGAAAATCCTCTGACTTTTCATTGTCAAACTAGGCCAGGTTTGAATCTCATAATAATGCCTTTATGCAGATCACCTCTTTCTGTGCGAAGACTGAGGCAAGTTTAGCACTAACTCTTGAAATTCTGGGCTTGCTTAGAAAGGAAATTACTCTGTGGAATGGGACAGGGAAAATCCATTCTTATAAAATCAACACTGCACCAGTAGTCACACTAGATTTTCCGTTTCTTTTGGAAGTCAAAAATCTGGTACACAAGCAACTGGATGTGACCTGAACCTGGATTTTTTGCCTGTCATTTTTTATCCTTACCAGCAATTTAAAAAAAAAAAAAGAAAAAAAAAGAAGAAAACCAGGGATTAGGAAGAAGTAGTTTTATTACTTTCAGAAAGCCTCATGAGGCTCCTTCAGTTTGGAGAACTTTCAAATGCTTTTCTATAGCTCTTATGAACTGTAGCAACCAGTTGGAGATGCAAAGCACTCATGAAGGGTGAGATGCTGCGATTTTTCCCACCTATTGGCTCAGGATGAGGTAACTCACCCCACTAAGAACAACATCGGCTTTTCTAGGTGGCCTCTGTCAAGCACGACTGCAGCTCTCCCTCGTACCTCA